>NC_040908.2:152450422-153700422 GCF_004126475.2 Phyllostomus discolor | reverse complement strand
TAAAACGTGGTGTTACCCACACAACGGAATATTTATTATCTGACAATAAAAAGGAATGAACTCCTGATACATGCTACGATACACGTAAACCTCGAACACACTCACCAAGTGAAAGACCGGTCACAAAGGACTGCATATTGCACGATTTCATTCATGGGAAATGCTCAACATAACCAAGCTCATGGAGACAGAAAGCAGACCGGTGGGTGGCGGGGCCGGGGGTAGCTGGGAACGGAGAGTGACCTGTTAGTGGGCGCAAATCCCTTTTTGGAGAGCCGACATGTTCTGACACTAGCGAAGGGGCTCGCTGACAGTGCACCACCTCATGGTACTAGGCATACTTAAAGCCATTGAACTGTACACCTTTTAAGGGTGAGTTTAAAGATCTGTGATTATATCTTAATTAAGTGGTCTTATTTAAAATTGAGCAGTTCTTCTTCTTATTTTTATTATTATTCTGGCGCCAAGCCTAGAACCCCTTCTAGAACAGGCCCCAGAGGCCGGAGATGGCTGGCGCCCCACGGAGCCTTCGCCCCTCTCCTCTGGCTGCATGTACTGAGGGAGGGGCTAGCAGAGCCTGGGCTGAGTCCAAGCCTGTGGGTGGAGCTTCTGTCCTGCCTGTCAGTAGACACCTGATTCGAGAGCGCAGCCCTAGCGGGGCTGGGGCAGAAGTCAGGGCCTCCTGCTCGGCCCTGTGGTTGTGGAGCTGGGCTGAGCAGGATGAAGCCAGGACCTGCTGTTGCAGACCCCGCTGCTGTGGGTTCTCACCCTGGTCTGGCTGAGCTGAGGCGCTGATAGTCCCTGGAAAGCTTAACCTCTCCCAGGTACCTGCATCTCTGGTCTCCTGAGCCAGGCTCGGGGTGGGCAGTGCCCAGGGTGGCCCAGGGCCCAGCCACCGTAAGGTTGCTTTCCCCATGGTGGGGGGCAGACAAAGGCCCAGACGCAGGGAGTGGCCCAGCCTCCCTGCTGCTCTCTGGGTCCCTGACTCCAACATTCTTCACAAAACATTTTTTAAAAAACAGTTCTCCCAGAAGATCCATCTAGAAGATCCAGGGCAAAATCCTTGCTATTTGGGAGTAGCTCACCCTGCCCCTCCTGTGCCCTCCCCAGTGCCCTGTGGCTTCCCGCAACCGCTCCACCCATCCTCTCCCTCCATCCCCCAAGTCCATCAGGATAACACATGCCATTCATCAGCCAGGAACAGGCATGTTACATGAGCTGCATTCCTCTCCTCCACACCCCACCGAGCAGAACCGGTAGCAGGCCTGTTGTCAAGGAGGAAACTGAGGCCTGGAGAGGTTGTCACTTGCTTCAGATCCCACAAAGGAATGAGCCCCCACTGCACTCCTTTCACTAACACTTTGAGCCTTGTTCCAGGAAAGAGCAGAGCTGATGCCCCAGCGCTGGGAGAATAGTCCCACCTTACAGGCCGGCGGGCAAATGGGCAGCCCAGGGGCTATAGTTCCCTGCTCTGTGGCCCTGACAGACACCCCTCCCTATGTCTTCTCCAGGGTTTTTGCATAAGGCTGAGGAGGTTGCACACAGGGAGTGCTAGTCACACGGACCCAGTATGAGTGTTCTGTGCACACCCCACACAGCGGTGTGTGTGAGCCCTGACTTCTCACCAGGTTGCATGGGACACATTGCTCCCTTCTCCTAAAGTAGTGAATTCTGCCCATCTTGCAAGGCCTGGCTCAATGTCTGTCCCCTCCAGGAAGCCTTCCTGGACCAGCCTGGGCCCCCTTGATCTCCTTTCCTCTGGTCCCCCAGAGAGAGGCACACGGGGTATTGGGTAGCTGCTTCCGTGTGTGCTTGTGCAAATCACTGCATCCTCGATGAGCTCCAGGAGGCAGAGGCTGCCTTTGAAGTTGCTTGTTTCTCCCACCTCACCTGACGAGACGCCAAGGCTCTATAAATATGTGCGCGCTGGCAGGTCTCCAGGTTCTCAGGGACGAGGCAGAAACTCCAGAAACGAATCAGAGATCTTCAGAGCTGAAGACGTCTTCGGGAACACTGAGGCTCGGAGAGGGGCTGGTCCGCCTGCAGCCAGGGCTCCGTCAGGACTCTGATGCCCTTTCCAGTGCTCTTCCCACTAAGCGCCCTGGGGCATGGCTCTCGGCCCTGTCTCTTCCCTAGGAATGCTGCAGCCGGTGTGTCTGTGAGTCCCCATGTTTGTCTACTTGATCTCTATGAAAGCCCCAAATCATGGAGCCCTGCATCTTTAGGATTAGAAATGACCTTCAAGGCCTGGTCTAACCACCCTTCAGTTCTTCAGGGCCACCCCACTTGTGCCCAGAGCTGGCCCCCACACCTGAATGGCTACTATCCTTTTCTGGTTCCAGTAAATCAATCATTTGTGTTTGAACAAGCTATAGGGGCCTGATTTAAAAAAAAAAAAAAACAAAACCCTCAGTCCACAGTAGCTAGGAGAGGATTTAGGATCCTTTCCAACCGTGTTCTGCACTAAGTGTCTCCAGAATGTTCTGTTCATCCATGCCTCCTCTCCTAGCTCGGCTAGGACAGAAGCAGCTACTCCCCAGGGGACCTCAGTTGCTGGAATCCAACCACCGTCCAGGCTTGCCCTCAGTGACTAAGCTGTCCAGAAGTGCTGCAGCAGCCACTGCTGGGTGACCTAGGGTTTTTCCACTCCATAAATACTGCAGGAACTTCCCCTGACCTGGGCTGCCTGAGGGGCAGGGGGCTGAAATCAAGCCAGCTGTATCAAGGCCCCCTTTGCCTGAGGCTTCAGGTCTGGCTTTATCAAGGCACAGAAGAGAAAGGCCCCATCAGTGCCGTGGAGGTCTTCATTGGTTGGAAGGAGTATTTAGGGATGCTCAGGCCACATGGGGAAAACAACCCCGTGGGCTAGACTGAGGCCCCCTCTGTGAACCCCAAACACATTTTTCACTGGAGGGAGAGCTGGAGTACCTGCCATGTGATCAAAAGGGAGTGAAGGAAAGAAAGAAACAAATATGCTTAGGTCCTGACTACATGCTAGTATTTTTACTTCTTAGGTTTCATTTAATCCTCACGCGTAACTTAAAAATGAGTGAGACTGTCCCCATTTTACAGATATAAAAACTGAGGCTCAGGAAGGTTAAGCACTTGCCTAAATACTTCACACAGACCTGCCTCTTGCCATACCCCAGCCTCTTTCCAGCATGCCACCCTGATGGGAATTAGCTTCAGCCTTGAGAATGAACCCAGTCTCGTGCCTGTTGCGTGAACTGGTATGAATGGGGGCAGCTGGGCTTCCAGACAGAAATGAAAGGCCACTGGTCTGGCTCTAAGGAGGCTGTGGACCTGGGCTCTGCCCCCCGACTCAAGGAGGGGAGTTGCTTCTTGTCTCGGCATCACACCTTCTCCACCTCTTCAGTGCGGAAGGGAGGACTTGGAGGCCTTTGGGGTGGCTTCCAGGTCCCAGGCTCACGTCCTCCCTGTCAGAGGGACCCGATTCCCCTGCAGGAGTGCGGGTGGGAGGCAGTGCAGCAGCAAGGCGAGAGCAGAGGTTCTGGGGTCGCATCGATCTGGATAAGTCCTGGGTGGCTTTGGCAAGGTGCTTCATTAACCTTCCCAGCCTCGGTTGCCCATCTGTAAAATGGGGCTAATGTTGTTACCAACCTTCGCGTGTGTGTTGGAGGCGCTGATATAATGTACGCACTGAGAGAAGGCACGAGCTGCAGGCCTAGCAAAGGGCCTGGGATGCGGTAAGCACTCACTACGTGTGTTTGGAACAGGAGCCATGAGCCAGCCACCAGGCAGTTATCGAGCGCCCATCAATCACAGAGCCAGCTTGGCGAGAGCATCTGTCCGGAGCAGTGCGCTCAAGCCTGTAACTGTGGCACCAACAGTGCCACTGGCTCCTGGGTGGAGGGCGCTGAGACCCAAGAGGTACCATGGCTTGCCTGTGAGTCCTTGGGATTGGAGCAGGAGCCCAAGCTGAGGTGGCGCGCTGGAGGCCAGGCCCCCACCCTTTCCTCCCTCCCAGGTGTCTCTCCCTGGTGCCCCCCACTGGACCACAGGGGCGTCCTTCTACCCCTTCCCACCCCAGAGGCCACCTGGAGGTGGAATCCAGGCTTTCAGAGTGAGACTCTGCCAGGAGCTGCTCTGTGGCCACCAGCCTCCAATATGACCCCAGTGATTCTACCTCCCGGTTCTCACACCCTTGGGTAGCCCCCTCCCATACTGCACTGTGTGACCAAGAGCACACCGCAGAAGTGAGGGCACGCCACTCCTGAGATTAGGTTATAAAACACTGCGGCTTCTGTCTTGAGTTCTCTCTCTCTCTCTCTCTCTGCTCACCTCCCTGGGAAAAGCCACCTGAAACGTCATAAGGACATTCAGGCAGAATACGGTCCACACGGTGAGCCATCGAGTCTCTGGCTGAGTCACTGAGGAATCGAGGCCTGCCAGTGACCACAGGGTGAGCCCACAAATAGACCCTGGCCCAGCCTAGCCCTCCTGTAATGGCAGCCCCTGCCCGCAGCCTGACGGAACCCTCCTGACAAACCCTGAACCAGACCACCAACTAAGCCGCTGCTGAAACCTTGACCTTCAGATACTGTGAGACAATAAATGTTTGTCGTCTTAAGATGCTGTTTGGGGATATTCTCTGTCACAGCAGGAGATAACTGATCCTGCCCCCTCCCCAACCAGCACCCATGGGGTCAGAGAAAAAAGGGTGCTGTCCAGCCCAGCGAGGTTCTCCGGGCCCCGGCTTCCTCGGCAGTAAAAGCGGCGGCAGAGGAGCCTTCATCAGGGTTGATACGGAGACCGGCGGAGATGAGTTCAGAGCCCGGGGTGAATTTGCAGGGAATTCACAGGTCGGGAATTTGCCACCATCAAGGGTATGTCTTTAAATATTTGACAAATATTACTACATTGCCCTGCAAAGAGTTGACCAAATCTATATTTCTGAGAAAAGTATGTAACAGAGCCTGTTTCTCCACACCTGGCCAGTACCAGGTCGCTGGAAGGCCGAGCACAGAGAGGGTATGAAGGGGGCACTGTGTGGACAGCCACACACCAGCCCCAGCGGCCACAGCAGGCCCCTTCCTGGGCCATCACCCGCTGGCGGGACCCCAGGGGTCACCCAGGAGGAGAGAGTACAGGCTATCCGGGAAGCTCTGTCCAGCCTTTTCCCCCCACACCCCTCAGGGTGCTGGCACCCACAAGGACCGCCACACACGGGCGCTCAGTGCACAGATGGTTAGCAGGTTTCTGCTTAGCAAGAGATTCCAGAGCTCTTGGTTGGCTGTATTTGTATTTTAGTAGATAATCAGAACCCTCACTGTCTTCCCCAGAGAAGACACTTTTAACCTCCCAACCACACACACACGCTCACACTCACACATGCTCACACACACCGAGGCCCAGGGTTTGTACTCCACCGCCCTCACGTGAGCTCCGAACGGGCCCGTGTGTCCTTCCAAACGGACAGTCTTGAAATACTTCTTCAGCGTTTGCTTGGCAGAGAAAGAGAAAAACTGAGTTCATGAGCATACAAATTATCTCTTTTTTTGTGTTTAAAACCCCTTTATTCATTTGTTCAGCCACTCAACAAACATTTACTGAGCACTCCCCACAGCTGAGGATGAGGAGAGAGAGGGCCAGGGTGAGGACAGAGCGAACGAATATGGATGTGTTTACACGTTCTGGTCAAAATATGTGTCAAACGCCTGCCCAGCTTTGTGCTAAGCGCAGGGGACAGGAGAGTGAGCAAAAGCAGATGCAGTCCCTGCGCTCACGGACACTCCCCCAAGGCGGGGGAGGCAGGGGTGACTTGAATAAGCTCACTAATAAATCCGCAGTCGAGGCCGTGATTAGCCCTAGATGAAGTGTGGGTGTCAGAGCCAGCACTGGGCAGCAGGGACCCAAGGGAGGGGGGTCAGGCCGGGAAGGTCAGGGTGGGTGCACCAGGGAGCAGGTGTCAAGGTGACGGTAGATGGACTGAAGAGGCAGCAGGGAGACGGGCAGACGTGAACCGATCTGAGAGGTACTCTGGAAGTAAACCCACAGCAGATGAGGAGAGGGAGGTATAGGGGCTCCTGGGCCACGGGTCCTGAATGCAACACATTTTAACTTACGTGGACGTTTATTTCCCAGCTTTTCCATCACGCAATTTGCCTAACTTGGGTCACCCTCGCCAACTAAGGGTAGAGGTAACTGATACGGACAGGCTTACAAGTTTCTGTTAAAACTACAGGGCAAACTCCCCGACCCTGGCTTCCCAGTCCGAGGGACCTCACTCAGTCGCCTGTGTGTCTTGTCCCTTTTGCAAACTTTCAGTGTTCTCCTGCCACATGCCAGACCAGCCACTTCTCAGGAGACACAGGAAAGGGCCTTGAGTTTAGATAACAAAGTAAATCGGTTGCTCCAGAGGTTTGCAACCCAAGGCCCATGGGCTGCGTGCAGCTCAGGATGGCTATGAATGTGGCAGGACACAAAATCATAAATGTACTCAAAACAGTATGAGAT
The DNA here is from genome assembly GCF_004126475.2 of Phyllostomus discolor. Lineage (NCBI taxonomy): Eukaryota > Metazoa > Chordata > Mammalia > Chiroptera > Phyllostomidae > Phyllostomus > Phyllostomus discolor. The sequence goes on along the minus strand of NC_040908.2, from coordinate 153,693,945 downwards.
ATTTTGTGATTATGTGTCGCAATGTATTTAATGTGTGGCCCGAGACAACTCTCCTTCCAGTGTGGCCCAGAGACACCAAAAGGTTGGACACCCTTGCAGCTATCAGCACCTACCGCGTGCGACTGGGTTTCAGAGCTCTGCCGGCCTGGGATTCAGGCCACGATCGGCCACGGCTCTGGGACCCGCCGGCAAGTTGCACGTGGACTTATCAGAACCACTTGGCAGAGAGAGCTCAAGAGAGAAGGGAGATTTTCCCTCCCTTCCCCACACTCTTGCTTAGACACGAGAGGGGATGATTTCAATGTTGCCAGGCATACAATAAGCCCCCTCTGGAAAGCTGAATTAACTTGAACCTGATGTTCACTTATTTCAGAGACATTCTTGTCTGTAGCCCCAGCACCTGCATGTATGAAGTGTTTGGTAAATACCTGTTGAACAAACAAACCAGAGATGTTTTGTTGTCTTTCATTTATACATAAGTCCACGTAGTCTATTCTTCCATCACCAACCAGTGGCTGGGAGCGGGTGGCTCTGCTCTCCCATCAGGCATCGCTGAGTAAGAAAGCAGACCTCTGGGACCAGGAAGGCAGAGGCAGGAGACGGAGGAGGCTGGCGAGAGGGACCTGCCCCCCCACCAGAGTAACGAGGGCGCCTCTGGGAGCGGCAGAGCCCCTTGATTCCCGGTGCCTAGTCCGTCCACAGTCTTACAGCCTGGACGTTTGAACGGGCCTTCCACTTGACATGTGCGTTTCCAAAGCGGCATTTTTTTATGCCCCAAAGAGCTAGGAAAAAGTCGGTGGTTCATCTTACTATTGATGGAGACGTGCAGCAGATTCATTTTAAAAACACTATCCCAGCCCTAGCTGGCATAGCTCAGTGGATTGAGCACGGGCTGCGAACCAAAGCATCGCAAGTTCGATTCCCAGTCAGGGCACATGCCTGGGTTGCAGGCCATAACCCCCAGCAACCACACATTGTTCTCTCTCTCTATCTCCCTCCCTTCCCTCTCTAAAAATAAATAAATAAATAAATAAATAAATAAATAAATAAATAAATAAATAAAATCAATCTTAAAAAAAAAAAACACAACACTAGCCCATCACTCTGTGCCAGAACCGCCAAGACACAGTTGAGACCCCTGCGTGTGTACTGGCCCCCGGCCCTCAGAAGTCCCGAGAAGAAGGCAGAGTGTTTGGGCCCATCAAGGGGGGAGGCACGTGCAATGGTGTCCAGACTCGAGTGTGGTTTGGAAGCCCAAACGTCAGCCCTCTCCCTTGATGGGCCTCTCCCTGAAGCCTGGACACGAGACCAGATGTAACCCTGCTGAGGGTGGCGCCACGCGGCTCCGTCTCTGAGCGGCACTGGGGTCCAAGCCCACAACTCAGCAGTCCACAGCCAACCTCACAGATTCTTTTAGCTCACGTTCCTTAAGAGAGGCTCGGGAGTAACCGACACAAGCTCCGAGAAACATGTTTTATGAGTAGTTTTATCTTTTCCCGGTTTGGTTTCATACCCTATATCCACCGGCACTCCTCTCTCAACCCTCCCAACCCTCCCCCTCCAAGGACTCGCCTGCGCCAGGGAGCGGCCCTGCCATGGGGAGACCCTCCTGAGTCCTGTGTGGGTGGGGAGTGGGGACTTGAAGGCCTGGGGACGCTGAGACCCCACTGACCTTGTCCTGCATTCATTTGTTCAGAATGTGGGCTCTGGAGCCAAACCCTTTAGCTCTGACACGTACGAGCTATGTGACCTTGGACCTCAGTTTCCTCATCTGTAAACAGGGACTAATACCAGCACCTACTTCCAAGGGGTGTCAGCGTGGGGTGACGGGCTGAGGCAGTGCCTGGCACCTGGCAGGCCTTCGGCAGGTGTTGCCTTGGACCGTTTAAAGCAGCAAACCCAGGTGGCAGGTGCTATCACCACTGCTATCCTACAGACCAGGAAACCAAGGCCCAAAGAAGCTTAATAACCTTCCCAGGTGGACACAGGCCACACGTGGGAGGTTACAGTCCAAACTCACGCCGCCGGTCCAGAGCACCCCTCCTAAACCGCTGCGCCCGCTGTCTCAACAAACCCCCCTCCTACAGAGAGGAAAACGGCACTCAGAGGGGTCTTGCTCACCCCGAAGGCAGAGTGAGCATGGCTCCTGCAATGCTGACCAGTCCCCCTGGTGCTGTTCTCTGCCCCGACAGTCACCGAGAGGGAAGCTGTGCCGTTGCCAGAGTGTGAGCTGAGCCCTGCAGTCCAGCCACCCAGCCCTGGACCACGCTGCTCACAGATGTGCGTCACCTCTTAGCTTTCTAAAATCTGGTCACAGCCCAGGGAGGAAGTGTCCCATTCCTGCAGTGGTCAGGGTGCCCACCACCACCTGAAGCGGTCGCTGATGTCATCTGCTTGTGGCCTGGAGTGAGTGGCAGCCCGTGGAGGATGAGGATGGGACATCCTGAGCTGTGACAAGCATTTGGGGGATGCCCATTGGCACTGAAGTATGGGTATGTCCAGGCTGACAGAGACAATGAGACAGAAGCCAGGAAACCGGGCTGGAGGATCAGCAGCCACATCCACTTCCAAGCTAGACCAGTGTGCACAAGTGGGTGAACGCCAACCCACACAAGAACCTTCTTCCTACATGCAAGTGCCTGACCCACCTGAGGGGGAGCAGGAGTCAAGGTGGATCTCACTGCACCACCCAAGGGATAATGAGCTCGTATACAACACCTACTAGCTGCCAGCTCCCTGGGCTCAGTCATTCCATCCTTCTATAGCCTCGTTTAATCCCCACCACAAACCAGCAAGACATGCTTATCCCCATTTAACAAAGGATGAGCCTAAAGCTCAGAGAGGGTGAGCGCCCAGCCCAGGGTCACACAGCTCCTTAGCAGAGGGAAGTTTCAAGAGCGACCTTTCCCCTTACACGCAGGTGCCTTCTTCTTAGGCTGAACCCAAGACCTTGGCCCCGTGAGGCACAGGGACTTGGTTTGTGAAACCAGCTTCACTCTGGGACAGAAAAGAGGACCTAGGTGGCCCATGACTGAACGGCTGCCGGAATCTATCTCTAGGGGGGATCTTGAAACCCCCACTTTAGCCCAGACATTCCCCAGAAGCAGCGGCTCTGAATTCCACATCCAGGAGGGACGTCTGGGAAGTCTCGGGTTGGGGCCTCCCTCCCCTTCCGGGCTCTGGCACGTCTGGCCAGAAGGGGGGCCTGGAGCCAGGGCGGCTTCTCTCAAACTGATTTCAAATAAAACTCAGCCCCCAGGGAGTCAACCGTCTGAGGAAGAAGGAGCCCGTGACATTCCTGGGGTGGCCCCAGGCAGCGCTGGCAGAACACAGGGCGGGCCTTCGGGCAGTCAGCAAGCATTGCAGCTCCCTGCCTCGGGGGGCTGCCAGGTGGCACCGGCACCGACTCTGGCCTTGTATGGGCAAAACCATCCCGCCAAGCCTGCCTTTGCAGGCAGCTTTCCCTCTATTTTAGGCCCCGGGGGTAGTGTTGGTCTCTGCCCTCAGCTCCCTGACTCAGACATTAGCCAGGCCTGCCAGGACCCTTGATGCAACCTGGGGGTGTGTGGGTGGGTTAGCCTGAGTGCCCAGCCTCAGGGAAGAGGAGATCACTAAAAATAATAACAACAATAATAGCAACGACTCTATTATGTTTGCCCGGCACCACGCTAAGATCTTTCCACGCATTGTCTCTTTAAGACCTTACAAAGGTCCGTGACATCATTATCTCCTCTCTACCAAACACCTTCCAGCAGTTAGGTAACTCGCCCAAGGTCACAGCGTAAGCTGGGGACTGCACAGCCAGGCACACTGGCTCTCGGCCACTCAGATGAGCAGCATTCAGCTGGCACCCAGAGCTGGCGGGGGCCTCTGCCTGCCTCCAGTGTAGGCCCAACATCCAAGCCAGTCCCTCCACCCCACAAGGGAGCCCGAGGCCCCTGTGCTGCGCTCTGCTGGCAGGTCCAGGCCTAGATCACTCTGCCCCTTCCCCTGAGCACCCTGTGCCTAAGGGTCTAGCAGGGTCTTGGCTTTACACAGTCCACCCCTCACGATCCTGGTCCAGTTCTGGGATCCAAGAAAGACAGTCTGTACAGAGAAAGGCCTAGAAGCCCTGTGAGCAGCTGGGGAAATGGTGTGTGTAGTGGGGGGGGCACCCACCAGCCCTTCCCTGCACTTTGCATTTGGGCAGATTCCTTGCTCTGCGGATCTTCCCAGATAGATCTGGGTCCAAATCCAGCTTCTGCCACTTAGCAGCTGTTTGACCCTGGGCAAAATCCGCAACCCTCTGTGCTTTGGTTTCTCCACGTGCCAAATGGGGTCATTGGATCTACTTTTTCTTCCTGTTTCTGAGAGAATTAGGCAGACAGTGACCCAGAGATTTGCCTGGGACTGGCGGGGATGGAGGGGTTCTGGGTACGTGCTAAAACTGGAAATGTCCTGGGAAACCAGGGTCATGGTCACCCTGTGCAATCCAGTATGCAAAGCACGGAGCCCGGAGCCTGGCCCAGAGCACGCTCACTGCACAAAAACTGTCTGCGTGAGCAGGCCCCTCCTCAGCTGGAGCTCCCGCCACCAGCCCTGCCTCGCTGGCTGCCGGGGCTCTGCCATGGAGCCCCCAAGCCCAGGAGCAGAACAAAGCCTGGTGCTGCCCCCAGGGGCCCCCTCCTCAAAGTAAAGCCCCTTTGTCCTCGGCACCCGCCCCTCCCCCACCGGAGTCAGGCTGGGTGCCAGCAGTAATTACAGAACCACTTATTCTCAGAAGCCTGCACGTGCAGCCCCGATCAGCAGTAATTAGGCAGCTAAAGGGGGTTTGAAAGCCCATCAGCCAATGCGAGGAGGGGGTGCTGAATGGGACAATCAGCCTCACCCAGCAGGGGGCTGGGGGCGGGGCAGGGAAATACTGAAACAGCTCCCCACCCCCCTACAGCTGCCTCTACAACAAGGGGTGGGGGCCCTTGCTGGGACCAGAGGAGACCGAGACGCACAGGGCAGACTGGCATGGGGAAAACTGGTGGCAGCAGGAAGGGGTCTCTGAAGGCACATTCGCCCTCCTCACCACAGTGCACCCCATAAATCAGACCTCCTGCAAGTGTCCCCTTGTCCTTCATCAGGGGTCAGCCCTTTCCCTGTGGGGAAGCTGGGTCTCTACAGGCAAAAGAACTCCCCTAAAGTAATGCACCTCCAATTGTAAAGTGCTTGCAGGTCACCAGAGTTCTTGCTGAAACCTGGCTGAAAGCTGGGGGGGGGGGGGGGGAGGAGCCTGAAATTCTGCATTCCCAGCCACCTCCCAGATGCTGTGAATGTCCTCATCTTGGACCACACTTTGAGGACCGAGGTTCCAATGCATCTCTGGGGACAGACGTGTTGGGCAGAAAGAAGGGGAGGAACAAGCTTTGGGACATCGAGCAAGTCCCTTCGGTTCTCAGAGCCTGATCATGCTCATGCAGAGAAGAGGGGACACGGCGCCTTCACCACAGGCTGCGCTGAGAGTGGGATGGGACATCTGTGAACACACCCTAGAAAGCTGCAGAGTGGCTTTTATGGAGAAGAACTGGACCTCAGCTTGGCTCCGCCTGGCCCAGGAAGCCCCGGATGGGGAGAGGGATCAGACTGAGCTCAAGTAGTAGAACTGGTGAAGCTGCATCTCTCACTTCCTGAGCTTCAGGCCTGTGGGTGGTTTGGGGTCCCTAAAGGGAGCACATGGTGGGCAGACACTAGGAAGAAGAGCTTGGCCCCGAACAATGGGATGTGTGCCCCTTCCTCAGGGCTCCAAATGCCTGAGACACCTTCCTCCCCTTCAACGGACTCACTCACTCCGGGAAAGAACTTGGCTTCCGTTTTCCCCTCCCACCCGTAGGCTCAGCCCCACCCCTGGTCCTCAGGACTAATCAGAACTAGAGGGAGCAAGCCCCTAGTCAGTGTTTGTTCAAGTTCCTTATGCCTGGTTCTTGGGATGTGACCCCGGCCTCTACAAAGACAGGGGCCTGATGCTGCTCAGCCCACTGCAACTTGCTTTCCTCTGATAGGCAATCCCTCAACTTGCTTCCCTCTGATAGGCCATCCCTGACAGCTGCCTGCTGCCCAGAGAGTGAAAGCCTTGGGTGGGGCTCTCCCTGGGTGAGGAGCCCACCCTCTCCCAGTAACGAGTGCTCCACGGCAGAACCCAGCCGAAAGGCAGCAGTCAGATTCAGGGTTCCCAGGCACCTCCTGGGGGGCTTCTACAGGATAAGAACCTGAAGAAGAGGTGAAAAATCAGAAGGGAGAATCTGCAAAGACAAATCTATTAAGAATTAAATCTGAAAAACAAACTATCAAACAAACACACCAGCTGGCCTCAATGGGAGGGATTTACCCAGGCCCGGCACTAGCTGCAGCCAGCCTAGATGCACAGCTTGGCTTTACCTGGGAATCTCCAAGCCCAGCACAAGTAGCAGCCATCTCAAAATGCTTTATAGCTCAGGTAGGGTGGCCTCGAGCAAAACACAGGTGGGGATTGATCTTGGGACACCCCAGGGCCAGCGCACCCAGTGGACAGCTACAGACCACATCAGAGCACCATCACCCTGCCCCTGTACAGCTGATCCTCCACAGAGGGCAGAGGTTGGTGGTAGGTGGGCATAGCCAGACCTTGCAGCTGCCTGGCCTAGGTAAATCCCTCCCATTGATCTGCCAATAGCAACCAAGGCTCAACTACAAGAGGAGGGTGTACTCAGCCCACACAAAGGGCGCACTTTGAGTTCGCACTTTGAGTTCGCACTTTGAGATCTTGGTGACAGGGCAGATCTGTGCCACGGGACCCTACAGGACACCTACTACACTAGCCCACATTACCATCACACAGAGTCAGCGCAGCTCTACCTAATACTTAGAAACAAACTCAGGGAGGCTGCCAAAACAAGAGACAAGGAAACATGGCCCAAATGAAAGAACAGATCAAAACTCCAGAAAAGGGGCAAAATGAAATGGAGATAACCAATCTCTCAGATGCAGAGTTCAAAACACTGGTTATAAGGATGCTCAAGGAACTTAGTCACAACTTCAGCAGCATAAAAAAGATCCAGTAAGAAGCAAAGGGTTCACTAATTGGAATAAAGAACACTTTACAGGGAAACAACAGTAGAGTGGATGACACCGAGAATCAGATCAAGGATTCAGAACATACACAAAAAACAACCGATCAGAACAACAAGAAGAAAAAAGAATAAATTAAAAAAAAAAACCCCAAAGGGTAGTGTAAGCAGCTTGTGGAACAACTTCAAGGGGCTCAACATTCCCATCACAGGGGTGCCAGAAGGAGAAGAGAAAGAGTAAGAAATTGGAAATCTATCTGAAAAAAAAAAGAACAATGAAAGAAAACTTCTCTAATCTGGTGAAGGAAATAGATATGCAAGTCCGGGAAGCACAGAGTCCCAAACAAGATGATGCAGAGAGCCCACCCCAAGACACATCATAACTAAAGTGCCAAAGGTTAAAGAGAAAGAGAGAATCTTTTTTTAAAGATTTTATTTATTTATTTTTAGAGAGGGAAGGGAGGGAGAAACAGAGAGAGAGAGGGAGAAACATCAATGTGCAGTTGCTGGGGGCCGTGGCCTGCAACCCAGGTATGTGGCCTGACTGGGAATCGAACCTGCAACACTTTGGTTCGCAGCCCGAGCTCAATCCACTGAGCTACGCCAGCCAGAGCTAAGAGAGAATCTTAAAGGCAGCAAGAGAAAAGAAGTTAGTTACCTACAGGGAAGTTCCCATAAGACTGTCAGCTGGTTTCTCAAAAGAAACTTTGTAGGCTAGAAGGGATTGGCAAGAAATATTCAGAGTCATGAAAAGCAAGGCCTATAGCCAAGATTGCCCTGCCCAGCGAGGACATCATCATTTACAATCGAGGGGCGGATAAGGAGCTTCCCAGATAGGAAAAAACTGACCGAGTTCATCATTACCACACCACTATTATATGAGAAGTTAAATGACCTTATTTAAGAAAAAGAAGATCAAAACTTCGAATAGTAAAATGGCAAAAAAGACAAACCTATCAATAATTGAATCTAAAAAGCAAACTAAGTAAACAAGAACAGAGGCAGAACCGTGGATACAGAGAGCGTTCTGACAGTTGCCAGAAGGGACTGGGGTGTGGGGGAAGGGGTGAAGAGGTGAGGGGGTTAAGAAGTACAAAGAGGCAGTTACAGAACAGCCGTGGGGATGTAAAGTACAGCACAGGAAATGGAGAAGCCAAAGGGCTTACACCCATGCCCCACGGACATGAACGATGGTGGGGGGACTGCCTGAGGCGGTGGGGGTGGCGGTGCCTGGTGGAGGGTGGGCAATGGGGGAGAAATGAGGACAACTGTAACAGCATAATCAATACAGTGTAATTTACAAGAATAAAAATAAAAATCATATAAATCTCTAAAAAAGAAAAAGAAAACAGGTTTCTATTAAGGAATTACTTTTCTGCAAAATGTAGTAACCTGTTACATTTAGAAATGTGTATTAGGAAGTAATTCGGATGAGCCTAAAGGTCTTACCCGTGTATACCCACCAACTGTAAGCAGTAATACGTTGACTTGGTGGCGGCCTGTGCATCGCTGGGGAACCGCATGCCAACCCCACTCCCAGCGGGGTCACCGTCACAGTGCCCCATGAAATCCCCATGGCCCTGAGCAAGGCCTCGCAGCCACTCCACCAGCTACCTTGCCAGGGGCTTCTGCGTGTAATCTCATAACCTCCGGAACAAGAGTCACTACCGGGTAAGGTGCCAATCCCCGTTTACCAGTGAGGATTCTAAAACTCAGAGAGGTTAAATATTCTGCGTGGCATCACACAGCATTCAGACCCAAGGAAGGCAGATTCCAGAACTGCCCTTCTCTGGAAGTCCATTACAGCCTGGAATTGCCCCTCCCACCCAGGCCGAGTGAAGGGTGGTAGCCCTTGGAGAGTGACTGCCCGACTATGGCCTCCAGGGTCACTGGGGTTCCCAAGGCCCAGTCTCCGGGGGAGGTGAGTGGCTCCAGGGATGCCTTCCACCCTCCTGCACTGGGACTGGTTACAAACAGGAGCCGGAGGAAACATGTTGGCTCCACTGCCAGAGAGACCCTCACGTCCTAAGCTTTTCCTGCAAACCGTCTGAGGGTGCAACTCCTTCCTAAGAGTGGGCCATTCTTGGGGGTCTTGTGCCTTCTGCTGGGGTGCAACCAGGCCGGCTGGGGGCAGGCGGAGGGAGGCTGGGGAGGACTCTGAGGGGGTCCTTCAGGGGCAGGCTCCAACAAAGCCTAGAGCAGTGTGGGGAGGCTCTGTCCTACCGCCTCTCCTGCCCCCACCAGAAATGCTCCTCCAGGTGGCCTGGGCCCACAGAATGGAGGAGGGAGGAGGGCCTGTGTCACCTGGCCTGGGAACACAGACAAAGAATCAGGGACAAGGCTTTCCTCCTTGCCTGCAGATAAAGAAAACCGATAAAACAAAGGCTAGAATTGCAAACCCATTTCCTCTGCCCTGATTTCCTGCCAGGCAGGACCTTCCCTGAGTGAGCTATGAACCCTGGGAACAAGCTGCTCTGGCTCTCAGAGGACCTGTCCTCAGGGTGCAGGGGGTGACATGCTGGGGGAAGAGGGAGTCCGGGGCCCTTCAGCCCTGCAGGGGTGGGAGAAGGAGCCTGTGGGGAAGCAGGGCCTGGCCCCTTCTTACACACGCTCGCACCTGCACACACACAAATGCTCACCCCTTTTCCTCCCCCGCCCCCCATTCCAGCCAGCATTCTCAGGCGGAGCCTCCTTTTCTATAACACCCCACTGCCCACTTGTTTATTTATAATTCAGCCCTGACTGCAGGTGGGCAGGGTCCCGCTCATATTTCCTTGAGTGAATACAAGAAAGCATGCATGCATCTCCATTTAACAGGTGGACAAACTGAGGCTAGACTCTGCCGCCCGCTGTCACCAGCATAGGAGGTACCGGGTCCCGTTCCTTTTCATATGTTCTTAGCCCCAAATCTCGTAACGTTTCCAAATTTTAATAACTGTAATATTCCTCCACTTTTTTTTTAGAACCTTGGATGCCTATTGTTGCTGTCTGTTAGCACTAGACTGAACAGAAGCAGCCAGAAAGAATGCATGGGGACACTTGGGAACCAGCCACCCCCCAGAGCCGGGCAGCTTGCTTCACTCCTGAAGGCAAGCACCATTCTTGGTGGTGATTTCATCCTGCTCACACATAATGAGCATTATTCACCAATTGTTCTGCTGGCAAATTGTTCCAGGTTTTCACATTGCTTAGTATTATGTGTCTGTTCATGTGTCTGTCCCCGACAGGGCTGGGAGCTCCTCGACAGCGGGGACTGTATCTTCTGCCGCCACTATGAATTCCTACACCCCAGGCCCGGGGCAGGACCTGGCACAGAACGGGCACTTCATGTTTGAATAATAATAGCAAAGGCCACCTTATCTCCCGGAGGCAGCTTGGTGTCAAGTTGTAAGGATGGGCTCCGGAACCACACTGCCTGGCTTTGAATCCAGGCTCAATGTCCTTAACTTCTCTGTGCCTCAGGCTCCTCCTCTGTGAAATGGGCTGACAGTGTGCACGCCACAGGGTGACCGTGGCACACCAGCTTCACCGTGGCAAACATCTGTCCATGGCAGTACAGGGAGTGTGGAGCCCCTGCATTTATTTAGCTCCTACTGTGTGACAGTCCCTGACTGAACGGTTACACAGCTTGTCTCATTCAGCCATCCCAGTCCCCTAACTCATTGGGGTCCACAGTCATCCCTTTTCCATAGATGGGGAATTAGAGACTCAAAACCGTTAAAAAACTGCAGAGCCAGGATTTGAACCAAGATTGGCTTACCTCCAAATGCCATGCTTTTGACCACCATACAGTGCTGATGGCAACTGGGTGACCGAGAGAGACTATTGGGTAGCTAAGCCAGCACGCATTCCCCACCCCTTCCCCCATGCCTGTGCCCCCCTAGAAGCTGTGGAAGGGAGACGTTCTCCTCCCATGAGGCAAAGCCAAGAGGACTGCAGAGAGGCAGCCACCAGCACGACTGAGCCCCCGAACGGAAGCCTTCAGCTGCTAATTCTAGTGTTGTGTGGGACCCACAAAGCCGCATTTATTTTAGCGACTGTTCTTTCTATCACACACAGGTAATCTGTATCTCCAGGTGTTCACACACATGTCTTGGCTGGATAAAGCTTAAACATATCCATCGAGACTTTTTTTAACCTATAAGTAATACATTTATTCATTCTCATAAATACAAATCTCCCTGGATTTGCCAGGTATTGCCACAACCATGCTGTATAACCAACAACCACACAGTCTCGGCGGCGTACAGGAATAATCATTATTCTCATAGATTCCCTGAGTTACAGGCAATCGCAGCTAGGCTCAGCCCGGCAACTTTGGATTCCTCCCCAAACTGCACTGAAACCATAGTTAAGGGACATTTCTTTTTTTTAAGATTTTATTTTATTTATTTTTAGAGAGGGAAGGGAGGGAGATAGAGAGAGAGAGAGAAACATCAATGTGCGGTTGCTGGGGGTCATGGCCTGCAACCCAGGCATGTGCCCTGACTGGGAAGTGAACCTGTGACACTTTGGTTCACAGCCCGCGCTCAATCCACTGAGCATGGGTCCCCCCTCTGAGGCCCACCCAAGAGCCAGGTGCCCATGGCAGAGGCTCTGGACACACCTCAAACAAAAGCCGGTGCCTGATGTCCAGTCCAGAATTCCCCGAGGGACAGGACCTGTGTAGCTCCCCTGGGTGCCCTAACCTCAGATTCAGACACAAGCTCATGTCCTTCACTCTCAGCCTGGCCCATCACCCCCACCTCGGGGCAGGCGTCACTGTCCACTCCTTAGCTGAAACCACCACCCACGGATTCCTCCTGGACATGCCCTGCAGACCCTGTCTTCTGCACAGCTCCCACGTCTGTCCACTTCCGTCCAGCTCTGTCTGCCCCAGCCGTGCCTAGCAACCACCCACCGTCACCCAGAGGCGACAGTCTCCTGACAAGTCTCCCCACACCACTTACAGCCCTTCCCTCTGGTCCATTATTTACATCACGCCAAGGAAAACTGTCTCAAAACACCAGACCTAGTCCTGGTATTTCTCTGCTAAAAGCCGTCCATGGTATAGACATCCTGGGGCTGTATAGTGGAGCTTCACCCAGCAAAGCTCCCCGCAGCTGTCCAGGATGAGAATAAGTCTTCCAAGACATAATCTGCTTGGGGAGAAAAGGCTGACCAGTCTCTCAGAGGAGAAAGGCCTTGAGAAACAGGCCCTGTTTCTCAATGGGCTTTTATTGGGTTTAGTTTGCATAAGAATACAGGCCATATATGTAAAGCTCATCAATCATTGTCAGGCAGTCATGATCAAGGAATAGATAACATTCAAAGAACTATAAGGGCTTATTCTGAGTCAGGATCAGATGGATAGAGTGCCTTTAAAGAACCATAAAACTTTGGTAAACAAACTCATTTTATGCTGGGACCCTTATTATTTAAATTGAGAATATTCTTAGCAAAGCAGGTTTCATAGGATTTTATTATGCATTCTTTCTTAGGCCTGTATGCTCCCCAGGGGACCACCCCGGGTGCATCCCAGGGCTGCACCTGCCTCTAGCATTGTTTCAGGTATGAATCAGGTGGGGGATGTGGGCAGTCAAGAGATTAGGAGACCCTTTGCAGATAGAATGAGGACTCGGGCTATGACAAAGCTGAGAGGTAAGAGCCAATCACCCCTTTTCTATAGTCCCCTAAGTCCTTCCCTGATGGCCCCTTTGTGACTGTGCCTGTCTTAGGTTGTTCCTTCCTTGAGGAATCTTACCCATCATTGACTATCCAGCCATCCTCCAGGAGCCAAGCAGGGTGAAGTAAAGGGGGCAGAGGCTGCACCCCTGCTTGGAGGATAAATTTTGTCTCCTTAGTGGCCTATGGTCTCAAGGTCTTTTTATTCAACCTTAGCCATGGGGGCTTACAGCTTCTAGAACCAGGCAAGGTGGTTCCCAACAGGGCTCCAATAACAAAGCCCCACAAAAAGGGGGCTTAAACAGCGGGTGTGAGCTGTCTCTCCACTCCAGACACCGTGCACCTGAGACCAAAGTTTTGGCAGGACTGGCTCCTTCTGAGGGCTGTGAGGCTGTCTGTTCCAAGCCTCTCTCTCGGCTTCTGGGAGCCTCATATGTTCCCTGGTGTGTAGGTGGCTCTCCCTCTGTGTCTGTGTCCAAATTGCCACTTTTTATAGGGATATTGGTGTCAGATTAGGACCCACCCTAATGACATCATCTTAACTTCACCATCTGCAAAGACCCTATTTCCAAATCAGGTCATGGTTGCAGGTATGGTGACTTAACACTTTTTGGGAGGAAAGGGATACAATTCAACCCAAACACAGGGCTTCCCATCATGTTTAGGGAAAAGACCATACTCTTCCCAGGGCCATCCTGTTCCCTCGGGATCTGTCCCAGCCACCACTTCTGCTTTATTCTCTATCTTGCTCCCTGGACTCCAAACTCACTGGCCACCTTCTTCTTAAATACGCCTTGTCTCCTTGGGCACAGAGCTCTCTTCTTCCTGCCTCCTTCCTCACTTACCAACTCCTCCTGACCCTCCCCAGCCCAGCCCAGCCCCCTCGCCCTCACTCCCAGGCCAGGTCACATTCTCTGGGACACACTACCCTTGTCCTCTCCACCTTATTATGACATCTATGCTGCAATGAACTATTTATGCTGACTTCTCCACCAGAATGTAAGCTCCCTCAAAACAGACACTAAATCAATTCTGCCGACAGCTGTCATCCTAGGGCCGCACGAGTGTTCTCTGTATGTGTTGACAGGCGACTGCTTGTCGAGAAGAGCAGTCACTGGAATGTCCCCCTTCAACGCAGAGGCAGAGCAGGCTTCTTGGTGGCTGTGGAACTGGTCTTGGGTTGGAATCCCAACACCACAACTTAACAGCTGGGTGTCCACTGGGCAGGTGACCCCGACTTCCCGAGCTCAGGATCCTCATTGAAAAATGGGCCTCATGAGCCCATTGCCTCCCCCTCACAGCCTGCACAGGGCCCAGCATGCAGCCGGCTCCCACGGAGGTCCGTTCCCCTCTGCCCAGAAAGAGTAGGGAACTAGGAGTCAGACCAGGGGAGGGGTCCCCGGGCTGCTGTGTCCAAGTCACCCCTGTCGGGTGCAGCAGTTGGACTAACACAGTGGTCTTGACCATGACCAACACAATGGCCCCTTTGTTTACTAAATATTTAGTAACACCCCTTTACCTCCCTGAATGAAATTCTTAGGAACAAGAGACTATCAGCCATTAAAATAAAACACACACCCCTGCTCTAACTCTAATGTAAGGGGGAACTAAAGGAAAAACAATTTAGACTAAAATCCTGGGCCTACCAACACTATTTGAGTAATGTTGTTGACGGAAGAGACCTGGATCTTCTTGCTGACGCATGTAAAGAATCGCAGATCAGCAAATCTATTAGCGTGTAATCAGTTTATTAGTGACCCGTTCCCATAGAAGAAAACAGCACTAGGTAGAGTGGGGAGGGGGGTGAAAGGCAAAGTTTCAGGGCAAAGCAGGGTAGCAAAAGTAAGAGCAGCTGAAGACCAGGGTGGCAAGCCTCTGGGGGGCCTGAGGCCAGGTGGTCAGAGGCCCAGTGGCCTGGGAGCCAAGAGCCCCCTGAGCTCCCAAGGGAGAGAGCAAGTCCTTTGTTCTGAGGACTTATACAGATGGTAGGAAAAAGTTACATGTTGATTGATGGGTAAATGTGGTGTCAGCTTTCCTGGGGGAATGTGACTACCCAAACTCCTGTATGGGTGGAGTCTGTTAGCTGGAATCCTTATCTTGCTCCAGGCTCCATTTGGTCATCCTGTTGTCAAACACGTGACAGGAGGCAGTTAATTAAAGTTGGGGCACTTTCCAAAGTTATTTATGGGCTCTTTCTGTAAGCATCAGGGACTCCCTCATAAAACAGACAGTGACCAGAGGTAGACAATTAACCAAAGTTGTTTTACAGGCTTCTTCTTTGGGAACTGGGGACCCTCTCCCACATTCAGGCCTTGGGATGAAAGCACAGTTTCAAGGCTTTCTTTCCCAGGTAGTGGAAACGTTACATGGAATTTCAAGGACTTCCCTTCTTTCTTGCTAACACAGTGTTTCTTGTGACGCTGGAACACCTGGCAATATTATCAGATCAGGCTCAGGACTGCTGAGTTAGTGGGTGAGACAGGTCTCCTTCCTCCTCTCTGTGTAGGTTTACTATTTAATTTACCTAAGTGGTAAAAGGTGTTGCCTGGCAACCAGGATGCTAAATGCTGGCCAGTAACAGCAATGCAGTCTCAGAGTGCTTCCTGTGAGAAGCCTCAGTGTCATGACTACATTGAAGGCCAATGAAGTAGTCAGGGACTGGCAAGCACTGGGCAGGTCACCACGAACATCATGGCTGTAAACGCAGACCACTGCACACTGTTAAATCTGCCACCCAGTCACCCACAGGGCACTGCCGGGAAGAAATCTATTTTCTGAAATGAAAACTCCTGGTAATGTTCTGAACAGAACAACAGAGATTGATCCAAACAGTAGTTGCAATCCACAAAAATTAAGTGAATATAAAAATGCACAAAACAGCCCTGGCCAGGTGGCTCAGTTGGTTGGAGTATTGTTCTATACACCAAAAGGTTGCCGGTTCGATCCCCAGTCAGGGTATATTATCAAGGCTGCAGGTTCGAATCCCAGTCAGGGTACGTATGGGAGGCAACCAATCGATGTTTTTTTCTCTCATTGATATTTCTCTTTCTCTCTCTCTCTCTCCCTTCCTCTCTTTCCAAAATCAGTAAATATATCCTCAGGTGAAGATTTTTAAAAATGCACAAAATACTTGGTATTCAGATGTCAAACTGAATTATAGTCTAGGTTCAGATTTTTCAAAACTGCTCCTCCCCTGCGGTGGTGGTCCCCCAAGTGTGGTCCCCCGACCGGCAGTATCAAGGTCGCCTAGGGACTGCTAGAAACGCGCCTCCCTCTGCCACTGCAGACCCAGCGGCTCTGACACTGGGGGGAGCCCAGCGATCTGGGGTTTCAGGCCCTGCACGTTCAGGTTTGAGAAGCGCTGCCCACAGGAACCTGCAGCTGGGCCTGTCAAGGTCGTGTGGGAAGCGGGACAGTTTTTCACGTCCCTGAATCTGTAGCTGCCCTGGCCAGTGCGCCACTCCCCACCCCCTCCCCGGGCACTGCAGCACACTCCCGAACGCCCCGACCACGTTCCAAACGCCTCCACTGAGGACCACTGGGCCAGGTGGTCAACGAGGGGCCTCCCTGCTCCCGTTTCCTGAGATTCTCAGCCTTGGGGTAGGACTGGCTGAGGTGGGGGCAGGCACTGGAGTGGACAGGAAGCCCAGGAGCTGGGGTGGCAGGTGAGCCAGAGCAGCTTTCTGCTCCAGGGGCTGCAAGTGTCAGGGGAAAGAGGCTGGGTCTTCGAAGAGCCTTTTAAACTACAGCTGAGAGCCCTTGGCCACGGAGCTAGGCCTAGTCTCAGCTCACAGGATGGTGCTGGGCCACAGATATTGCTCCTTTAAGCATCTGTGACCATCTGAGAGGCTGGGACTTACTCTAGACACAGCCCCGCCCCTCCTGCAGCCTGTCAGGGTCTGAACTCGTCCAGCTGCAAAACCCTGTCCCAGAGCCTGAGAGACCCTCAGACCCCAAGAAGAGTGCTTGACCTAGAGCCACTCTCCAACCTGCAACAGGCTTCCTTGAGCTCCCCCACCCTCGACCTGACCAATGGTCCGTCTCTCTAGCTCTGTGTGCCCAACAGACCAAGCAGGGCTGAGCCCACTAATTTCTCAGCCCCTTCAGTCCAGCATGGTCTGGCAAGTAGGGGCAGCCAGGCTGGCAGCCCGGCCCTTTTCACTGTGGCCTGGGAGTCTGCCCTATAGCCTCCATACACACAGGAGCTAGAACAACGAAGTCAGGGTGGTGCCTATACTGGCAGAAATAGTCAGTGCTCACCCAAGTCCGTATTCTCCCCTTCTTCCAGGCACACGGCGAGCTCCCCTTCCCACCCCCCTTGTTCTCAGATGCGGCCGTGTGATGGAGTTCCGGGCGACCGACCACACGTGAGTGGAAGCAACGCGCACTGAGTCTGAGCCAAGGCTTTTAAGAGCAGCTGTGCCTCCTCCACATTCTCACTTTCTCTTTCTGCCGGTTGGGTGCGGATGACAAGGACCTAAACAATGGTGGGGCCTCAAGCTGAAAAAAGCCAGGATCCCCCGATCCCTGCATGGAGGAAGGCCACACCAGACCAGGGACGATCATCTCAGCTGTGTGAGAGTGAGAAATCAACTTCTATTGCGCTCACGCCATGATGTTACATGTTGTGCCCTACTTGTTACTGCAGCCTACGCCAGCTAACGCATTCCATTGCACTAGCATGTAGTGACACTCAGGTCACACCTGCTGCAGCTGGCAGTGGGGATGGCACCGGTCAAGGCCCTTCCCTGCCTGCAGAGCGTGAATCTCTAACATTGGTCCCACCAGAGCCACCTCAGCATCCATGCGTACGTTCATCAAATGTTATTATGCCCAGCCAGTACTGGGCTCTGGGGGCCCAAAGATAAATGTGACACATTCCTGCCCAGGAGCTGAGGGGACAGACCTGTGGCCACACAGTAATGATACACCATGGCAATAAAAGGGATGTACAGGGGGCATGAGCACCTAGCAGGAAGAATCCGAATTCCGAAGGGTTTCGTCCTTTCTGGGGGGCTAGAAAGACTTTACCTATTAATCGCAAGTTACTGAGGCTGCCTTGGAAAGAGAGAAGGTTCATTGTCAAGAAAAAGATGTGTTTGTGTGCGGGGGTGTAACAAACTCTAAGAAAGGCAAAGGTATGAAAGGTCTGAGCTGTTTGGAGAGTGATGAGCTACCTGGGGTGGCCCGTGGAGACGGTATCACATTAGAAACAGGGCTGGTCGGAGGTGGGGGAGGCGCCTGCTGGGACCGGATCTTGGAGAGCTGTGAATGCCTCAGGCTGAGTCCAACACAAACTTTGAAAAGCTACGAGGAATGGGCTGGCACCACCCTCACCGTCCTCACCCGAGAGCTGCCACTTGGAAAGTGCTGCGTGCTCTACAAATGATATCTCACTTAATCTTCACAGCGCGCCCACGAGGAAAATTCTCTGTGATCCCATTTTGCAGATGACAAAGTTGAGGGGTTAGAAACTTGCACAGCACTGCCCAGTAGCAGGGCTGGGGTTTGAACTAAGTACAATGAAAGCTTCATCCTTCCTTTAGGACATTTCTGTAGCACAGAGTAGGCCCTCAAATGTTTTGTGAATGAATGAATGAATCCATTTAACTCCAAAAGCCTGCGTCACCAACCAGACCTTTTGTTCAGAAACGTGCCCCTGGATCTGGTGGGGTGGAGAGCAGAGGTGGGGAAGCCAGCAAGAAGGGCTGGGAGGCATTCGGGAGAGGCTGGACGAGGACGAAAGAGGCAAGAAGCAGAGGAGGCGGAAGCCATATAAAAGAATTAGAGTGGGCAGACTGTTGGCCAGTTGCATAGGAAGAGCTCACATTTACTGAGCAATTACTACATGCCAGACACTGTCTTAAGCACTTCACCAGTATGAATACAATCTCTCTTCCCCTCAGGCCCATGAAATAGGGATTCTCCTTGCCTCTGTTTCACAGACGAGTGAACTAAGGCACAGATCTAGTAACGACGGGATGTGGGATTCAAAGGCAAGCATGGGGGTCAGAGCTCTGTGCAGAGAGGAATAAGGGAGAGAGGAATGTGGGGTCTCTGCTTCCCCACTGACCTAGAGTTCAGATGAGCCAGGCCCCACGCCAAGGGACTGCCTGACCTCCCGGCCAGGCCAGCACCGTGGGTGGCCCTGGCTCTGCAGGCCCCCGAGGTGGCTGGGAAGGAAGCTGTGTGTGGAACACAGAGGACTCCACCCAACGCGTGGCCTCCGTGCTGCGAGTGGAGTGGAGATGCTGGCAGCCTCCGAGGGCACGGCTGCAGCAGCGGGGCGTGCGCTGGAAGGGCCCCCACACTCTCCATTGTACAGACACACGACCAGCTCACACTCCAAAGCCCCCCTGGTGCCTGACCTCCTTCCCTGCCTGGCAGAGCTGTGGTACCTGGGCTGGGAGCCAGGATGTGGGGGCTCACAGGGTGCAGGCCACACGGAAGAGGGGGCTGGCAGTGAGCAGCAGAGGAAGGACCAGGTCCCGCTCTGAGCCCACCCTTTAAGTAGAGACCCATAGCCACCACATGGCCCCAGACAGGAAAGGAAACAGGAGGCTGCTCAAAATAGATCAGGAGCGTGCAGCTCCCACCATCTGGCCACGCCGGAGGAAAAGAGGCAGGGGAGGGGAGGGGAGGGCCGGAGCGGGACGGGCCGGCTGCCTGCCAGCCCCAAGCCACGCAGATGCTCCGCTCCCCCAGCACCTCTCCCTGCCGGGCTTTCTGTCTGCCTTCTGTGGACCCCAACAGCACCGTGGCATGGCGAAGATTGTTGTCACTTGGAAAAGGGGGGAACCGAGGCACAGGGAAGGAAAGTGACTCATCCAGGGCCACACAGCTGGCATGTGGTAGAGCTGAGTGGGCCTGAGTCCAGTGCTGAGCTGTCCCACAGCCACGAGGCTGGCCAGCAAGTCCTTCAGGGAACACGGCGGGAGTAGGGGAGGAAACCGAGAGGAAGGAGAAAGAGGAAGGGAAGAGGCAAGAGGGCAAAAAGAAAGAAGAAGAAGAGAGGGGCAAGTAAAGATAAAGGGAGTGTCCTTGTGTGAGAAAAAGAGAGAAGGAGGAGGGAGAGAGGAATTGTTCTGGAACTGGTAGCCCAGTTCTGAACCCTAAAGAAGCCAAGTCTTTTTCCTTGTTCTCCCCAGCACAGGAGGGCACAGGGCATGGCCACCCAGAGCCTCGGAGCTGCAGAGGCAGTGCTTGAGTGGGCTTACCATGGAGGGCTTCCTGGAGGAAGAGAGGCAGGACCCAGGCGATCCAGATGGGGTTGGGAGGCCTATGGCTCTCTCTCTCACACACACACACACACACACACACACACACACTATGGCTGCGTCTCTGTCAAGGAGAGGTAAGTGAAGAGTATCCCAGGCCTGAATTTCTTCCCAGCGTCAGGGCCCAAGAAAGGCTGGAGTCAGGACAAGCATCTGGCTCCAGGGCCAGCTTCCCAAATAGCAGCCATTTTCTGAAGACCTACTGTGTGTCCAGCCCCGTGCCTGTGCCTGGGGATCCTCTGATGAACCAGACAGATCCTGGGCTCGTGGGACACACCGTCTGGTGTGGGAGACAGGCAAGACATGATTGGACACCCTGTGCTGAATGATCCCAAGGAAACTACCAGGCCATGAGAGGAGAAAATGGGGGACCTCCTGAAAGTGGGGGCTTAGAGCAAACCCACAGGGAGGCACCCCACCCTCCGGCAAAGGCTTGGCTTCCCTGAGCCTTTTCCGGGGCCCACCATGCAGTGGGGCATCCTAGGGGCTCCTGTGTTTCTCAGCAGCCAGGTGGGGGAGCAGGAGAAGGTGGGGAAGGAGAATGTGCTGATTGTCCCGAACCACTGCAATTGCGATTTGGGGACTTCCAGGAAAAAACTGCCTCCCCCACTCGGGGAAGCCTACGACCATGCCTGAATGAAATTCAACCACTAGAGACACATTTGGGGGGTAGTAAGTATTATCTTGTCAGAGAAGAACTTCAGAGAGAGCCACATTTGTCTTGCTTGGTTTGAGCTTATCTAGCCTGTTGGGTAAGAGGTGGAGGCAGTTTGCCTTGATTTGACCCTCGCTGCACCACTCTCTGATTCTGGGTAAGTTATTTAACCTCCACGGACCTCAGTTTCCGTCTCTGTAAAATGGGAATATGGGTATTACATCCCCAGGCGATGAAGATGAGATACGGTAATATGAATAAAGCCCTTGCCAGAGTGTATATCATTTAGAAAACACTGAGGAATCGTTAGTTGTTATTATAGCCAATGTTATTATTGTCATCATCATTATTAGCCATACAACACTAACTTTGTACTTGGTCCCATGCTTGCCACTGGAGCCATGAAGAGGAATAGAACAGGGGCCCTGTGCACCAGAAGTTCACAGTCAAACACCTAGAGTAGGGGAAAGCCAGTAGGGCATTGTTCACACCTTAGTATAAATTAGTTTCATAAACTCCTGGGTCCTTACAGTGGGGGAGAGGACTTTCTAGTGAGAAGACCAAATCCACAGGAGAAAGGGTGGAACACTCCTGCTGGAGGCAAGAGCCTCGGGGGAATCCATCCATCCTGTTTTGGTTTGCTGGGATGGGGTGGGGACTCGGATCTAACCCATGGGAAAAAACCGGGGAAGCCAGTTTCCACGAAGATTCTTCCAGGGTCCGCGGGTCCTTGGCCCAAGGAAATTCCCTTCGAGAGGTGGGGGAAGAAGCATCCTGCCTGAAGTGGGTGAAAGGAAAAATCTCCTCTGCCTGCCAAATGCACATTGTTGTTCCCGCCACAGCCCAGCCTCAGACCCTCTTCTGCCGGGACCTCCGCCCTGCCTCGGCCTTGAACTTCAGCACGCCAGATTATTTTCACTCTGTTCACTTGGGAAGAGCTCTGGGCCTATTTTGGGAAGTCGGCTAGGCTGCCTGCTCCGGGCTCCCCCTCCTCGCACAGAGGGGGGCAGTTGACAGTGTGGGGCCCGGCCTAGGTGACCCCCCTGGCCTGTGAGAAAGCCGGGCTCAGGGGGAGGCAGAGTGAGCCTGGGAATGTGGGTGGTAGAGTGAGGACGGCTCGGTGGGCCGGTGACCCAGATTTTCGCTCCCTGTCCTGCTTCCCTCCATTCCCAGACACTAGCCAGGGCTGGACACTGACCCCAGGCCAGCAGGAAACCAGCTGTCATCGCCTCGCCGTGTGTGAGTGAGGCCAGCACTCAGGCTGAACTGCGGCTCTGAGTGGAGCTTCCTGTGGCGCGCAGGGTCCCCCTGGGCCACGCACCCAGGCCCTTTCTAATGGAGCGAGGGGGTCAGTCCTTCGGACCCAGCCCGCGCCTCTCATCTGACAGAGCCACAAGCAGCCCCAGAACTTGGCAGAGACCTGACTGCAGCTGCACAATGGGCTGGTGATAGAGGGGACACCTGGGCCCAGGCTTTCTGACACCAGGTTCTCAGGAATGCACGCATGCGTGAATGGCTGCATGGGCGAGCGAGTGAAATGAATGAAAACCCTGATGCGTGTGCCCCTACATCAGTGTTGGGGACCAAGAACCCATGAAACAGCTCCGAGAGAAGAATCTAGGCAACCAGGACAGCAGGGAGAGGGAACTACAGTGCCCACACGTGCCAGCACTCAGAGTGAAGGCGTGGCTAGTGTCACTCCCCTGAATGCTGGGACCGCACGTTCTCCGGCCCCTTCTAAGGAGCCGTTGCCTTCACCTCTTCTGCGACGGGCATGGTGAGGGGACACGTGTAGTTAACACAAGCTTACTGGGGCATATCATGTGCTGACCTCGGATTTGCACTGCGAATCACCCAGACGAGGTGGAGGACACCACCAGCCAACCAACGAGCGAGTGGAGGAGTGCATGGTGACCAACTGCAACTCCGGTGTGACAGATGTAAATAGTGTTGGGCCGCACTGAGTGGAGAGAAGGGCTGGGTGCGGGTCTGGTTGCCTCTCTGAAGAGGCGGCACTCAGGCTGAGCCCATGGAACGAGAAGGAACCAGCCTGGTGGCTCCACAGTGGGTGCAGGGGGAGGCCCCAGGTAACGCCTGTGGGACCAGCCAGGGCCAGGTCACTCAGGGCTTCTCAACCAGGGTGTGGAGCTTGGATCCTCTTCTGAAAGCTCCAGGGGGCCAGGGAAGGCAAGAGGGTTGATGTGATCAGCTGATGCTTTGAGACCATATATTTGCTCCAGTTAGAGGGTGGAGGAGGGTGAGATGAAAGAGCGAGGCAGCAGGGACACTGGTTAGGGGCTGTGGCAATGGTCAGGGGGAGAGACGGTGTCACCAGAACGGTGGCCGCGTCGACGGCGGAGGAAGCTCACTGTTTGAAGAGAGCGTGAGGCAGAAGCAGAGACGGGGCTTGCCGCAGGAGTCAGGCAGCGGTGGACAGGGAGAAATAAGTTTGGCTGCCAGGGTCCAGCTCTAGTGGCCCGATGGAGGCCCTGTGGGGCTGGGGAAGGGGGGGACATGAAATGCTTGGCTTCCTGAAAGTTAAGTCGGAGACGCCTTTAGACACCCCAGGGGAGATGTTAAGGAGGCAGCTGGATATAAAAGACAATGACAATGACCGTGAGAATCACATATGATCTGTGTTTCTCTTCTCCTATTGCCTGTGCCTCTCCGCCTGCACGGCTGAGCCCTTTGAAAGCAGAGGTTGAGCTTGGTTTTGCTCCCAATTCTGTTCTCAGCCTTGGGTCCAGGGCTACGCTGGGGGCTGGTGGGTGGGAAGGTTGGGGCAGGTTTGATAAATGTTTGTCAGATAAACAACGGAACAGACAGAGGCTGCCTGGTGCATATTCGCAGCCCCAGCCCCAGCGACAGACCCTGCCTGAGAGAGTGGCCTAGGCTGCCTGGCTGGGAAACTCCGCCCTGGGCCTCGCTTTCCGATTTCTCCCTCGGGTCCCCTTCCCTCCCGTCAGCTGCCTGCCGGGAAACACAGCCCCCGAGGGGGAATAAATCATGAACAAGACCCACCTCCTACAGGGCAGCTGCACTTGGGTTCTCAAAAACACTTCTTCTGCGATCTGGAATGAGCCTAGAAACGACCTTGGGAGGTGGGCAGGAGCAGTGTCTGCCCACCCACCGGCCGCCCCCCCCCCCACAGGAAGCTGGGAGGCAGCATCCAGGGAGGGGATTGGCGTCAAGACCTGAACGCAGGTCTCCAGTCACCCTGCTTTGAAGAGAATTCTCGCAGAGTCTGGGTGCGCTCCAGGCCCCAAGGACACTGCACTCGGAACAGCAGAGAAGCCCCTGCAAAGAGGGAGAGTTACCGGTGGCACTGCAGCCGAAGGGGAACGCAGGGCTGGGAAAGCCCGGTGCACCCTGGGTGGAGCAGGAGCGGTCTCCGCACGGCCCTCCCGTTCTCAGGAGGATTCCGCACGGAAGCCAGGCTCCTCAGCGCTGCTCCGGGTTCCACAATATTCCGTGTTCCAGGCCCACTGGACGACAACTCACTAGCTCTGGCAGAGGGATCCGTGGAGGAAGCTGGAAAGAGCTGGCTGTGCTGCTCTGGCCAACTCCCTTTCTTTCCCTGGGCCTCAGTTTGCCCATCCAACCAGTGGGTTGTGGGTTGAAATTTGTCAGATCTCTCCCACCCCTGCAGATCTCTGAGTCCCTCTCTGGTCCGAAGGTCCCTGGACCCCAGCTCTGAGCTTCCCTCTGGAGGATCCAAAAGCTGATCAGAAGACCCTTTCCCTGCCCCCACTGCACCACCCCTCTGGTGGCCACGGGAGGCCCAGCCATTTCCCAGCAGCCTCTGCTCCATCCAGCAGACACCTGCCACCAGCTCTCCACGTTCCAGTCCTGCGGCCCCAGGCTTGGGGCAGCTGGCCTCTGTTGGGCAAGGCTGTGACAGGAAAGGGACAGGGCCTGGCCTCTGATTGGAAAACCGATTGTGCAACACGGTCTGTGAGGGGAGGTGTGTGGCCGACGGGAAGGGCGCTCGAAGGAGCCAGGGCCTTCTTTGAAATGACTGATCTTGGCAAGACCTACGGAGAAAGGTCCCTTTGGACACCACTAACTCTGGGTCGCTGCTAATTTATTCAGAGCCTGACTGCAGTGCCGCATCTGGGCAATATCCCTGGATACAGTCTTGCCAAGGTCACTGCCAAGTTCGCACCAGTGGCAGGGCCAGTGTATATCCCGGCCTTTGGACCTCTGCACACACAAACCTCTGATGTGTACTCAGATGTGGTCTAGGCCTGCAGTACATTCGTCTGGGTGTCCTCTCCCAAGGCAAGCAAATAATGTTATTTCTAGTAACCAGGCAGAGTCATTTTTGTGTCAAGTCTAATAATAAAACAGATAATGTTTGGGACTTGTAGTGACAGAGGCAGGTGAAGGAGAAGTTTTAACGGCAAGGCTATACAGAGCATTATATATATTAACATATAAAGATTTATCATATACTATATGTTGCATATACACAGTAAGGTGGTTCTGAAGATCGGAGACCTCCACACTGCTGTCTGGAACAAGTGCATCACAACGGTGTGTGCATTGCACACCTGCCATACACGAAAAACAGAGCTGAGAGTTCTGCACATGTTTTCTCTCGTTCTCACAGCTCCTTTGCAAGGCATATTTTTAAACATTGTTCTTTGATTGCTTAAAGGAAATGCAAGTTTTCGGTCTCTTCTTGAATCCACTTTCTGCCATTTATGTCTTTCAAAGAATTTTTTTTTGTATCTAAAATTTCAGATGTGGTGGCACCAAGCTGCTCATTACACTCCCTCCCTCACTGAACATCTGTAGTTGTGTCCCCGCTTCCATGCCTGACAGGGGTAGCTTGTGCTTTTACCACAGATGAGCAAACTGAGGCTACTCCCCGCCTTCAAAGTCACAGACGGAACACGGCGCTACGGCTCCTCTGCCAGGAGAAGCGGTTGAACGGAGGGAGAAAGAGAAGCCGGTGAAGGTGCCCCGGGCAGGGAGAGCGGCTGGGGCAGAGGAGAGCCAGCCTCGCCTCCCTCGGTCTCTAGCCCCAACCCAGGGCAGGCGCACCCTTCCTGCCTGGGCATTCTGCCCAGACATCCCGGGAGAGGCTCGTGAGCCAAGGGTCCCCAGAGCTCAGCTTCTGGGCTGGCCTGCTGGACCTCGGAAGGCCAACTTGGCAGTACAGGAACAAGAAAGATGCATTCCTTCCTATGTATGATACCCATGACCGTGGGTGGTAAAAAGAAGGAGTGGGCTAAAATTGGGAGGGGGTATACAATGTTGCATTGGAAGAAAAGAGTTTTCCTTTCACGGATAAGCACTGATCAAAAACACCCCTATTTAAAATTAAAGAAAGAAGAAGAACCTGGCGGTAGTGGCTCAGCCTGCCCTCGCCGGCCTGTGTTCCCTGCACCCTGACGGGCCACATGCAGCGGGGCATCAGGGGCTTTCCTCCAGCCTCAGGAAGCACTGATCTGGTGGGAGGCAGGTCCAAAGTACCCGGGGGTTAGTGCCCTTACGTTAACATCCTCAGCCAGTGATGCAGGGAATGGGTGACGAACACCCTGCTGGTGGTCCCGCGTGCGGTGGACATGAGGGCCTGTGCAGCCCAGTCTCCCAGAAGGCTGAGGCCAGCAGCCACGGGGCGACCTGCTCCTTAACACAACCTGCACGGGCTTCCCTCCTGCCCCGCCCCTCTTGCCCCGCCCCTCTTTCCTGGGATCGCACCCCGAATAAACTGCACTCCAATCCTGTCTCAGAATTCACGCTGGGGGAACCTGAAATAGCCACATAGACGACGTTCTGGGAAGGAGGCCAGGTACCGGGGCCTGGGCTCCAGTGCTGGCCTCACCCCGTCCTAGCCAGGTGACTCACACTTCTCACCTGTTGAGCGGGGATGCTGATAACAGCTCCCATCGCAATAATTCTTTGTAAGGTTTAAAGGACACAATTCGTGAAAGGCAATTTGCACAGTACCTGGTACTTGGTAAATTCTTAAAACCGACCAGCTATAATTAATAATAGATGGCCCAAAGCAGAGCCAAATGACAGACAGCATCTTGGGGGGCAATGTTTACCACAAACAGCAAGCAAAATGGAGCTATCCCTAACATGCAAAAGATGCTTACAAATTATTAAGAAAAAGACTAAACTTCCCCTCAGAACAGCAGTAAAGGACATACACAGTGATTCACTGGAGAATAAATAAAAGTACCCAACAAACATACTGAAAGATGTTCGACCTGACTTTACTAATAATTAAAGAAATGCTGAGAAAACCATAATAATTCATTCACTCAGGTAAAAAGTGTCCAACTGGCAATAATGGTCTACAAGGCAAAGGATGCAGCAAACATGGGCAGCCCCCGACAGCTGCCCCAGAGGTTCCCCAGGGCAGCCCGGCAGTTCTCACTCTGGTCTCCTGCTCACAGACCTCACAGCACCCCCATCCCTGCGCAGAAGGACTCAGGGACGAGACCTCACTACAGCGTTACAGAAACAAAAGGCTGTAAGCACCCCAGTGATGGTCGGTCGGGGACCAGCGGACAGATGCTGGGAGCTCCGAGCAGGAGGGTTCCAGGCAGCAGTGAAAGAGGAGGAAAGACTGGCACGTGCTGAGGAGGTGAGTTATGATGAGGTGGGAAAAGCAGCTGCACCAAGTTCTGTAGACACCAAGATTGTGTTTCTGATTAAATGATGCTGTTACATATCCTTGTACAATTTTCTAATTGCCCGGATAAATCTGGACAGAACACAGACCAAGAAGTGGCAGTTACTTCTGAGGCTCAGGGTCACAGGGGTTTTGTGCATCTCAGTGATAACGTTCCCGTGTTTACACTTTGAAGCAGGCACGTGAGTATGACCAGAAAAACCCGTGCCAGCCCCATTTCCCGTTTCCCTTGAGCCTGCAGGACACTGAGCAAGTATCACCGCCTGGCCTTCCCAGACCACGCAGGATAGGCTGTGTAATTCTACATACCGTCCGGCGGGCTGGCTCCTACAACAGTATTGTTTTCAGTTGAGAAGCCTCATAAAACAACACATGCACCATAAGGTGAGGATATAAAACTATTAATATCAAGAAAAAACTGGAAGAAGAAAAAGAACAGTATATTAACAGGAGGGGTGCATCGGTGACTTTCGTTTTTTTTGTTCTTTCTCATTTAAAAAAATTTTTGTATTTCCTCTATTGTCTGTATGAGCAAACATTCCTTTTACAATTGCAAACAAAGCGAGTGGATTTAAACAGAGATGTGATCAAGTTGGGGTGGCCTCAACTTGCCATGGTGGATAAAGTGAGAATGTTTTGAGAAATGACCTCTTTATACTAATCTGTAGCTCGGAGGACACAGGACACAGTAGGTGGGTCTGAAGTTTCCGCAAGAGCCTGCAGCTCCTTTCCTGGCGACCAAAGGCCAGGGCTGCCACAAACCACCAGGACTGTGTCCCCTGCAGCTTCTGTGGGGGCGGGGGGCGGGGGAGGGTGGTTAGGTTCTGATGGAATGGAAGCTACGAGCAAGCAAGCTGACTTTGGCCGGATAGAAACCACCAGCACCTATTCGTGAGAGCGCCTGCCTGGCCCCTCGCCCAGATTTATGGGAAAATAATTGGGAACATCGCTTCCCAAAATAATAACAACAATTATTACTCCCAAAAGGCTTTCCCCATTAAACCTCAGGTCACAGTCTCTTCCTCAGGAGTGAAGCTGGGCTGGGTAGATAAAGGAATAAAAGTTCTTACCGGACCAGACCTCGCTGGAGAACAGGAGATGCCCTGAGCCAGCATCAGAGTGGTCCTCCCTTTCGTGGGGAGTAGCCCTGCCCACCTTCTCCATCAGGAAGTTTCACTGATGGCACATGAGTTTTTGAGGCATTGAGTCAATGAGATGTGTCCCCAACCCCTGTGAACTTGGTCCCAAGCAGGGAGAGAGAAACAAGTCCCCTCTCCGCCCTCAGGAGGATGAGGTGATGGGACACAAGGTGCTTCTCGGCCCAGGCGGGAACCAAGCCCACCTGGCGGCATAAGCAGAAGGGACCTTGGCCGTGGGGAGGCTAAGGAGGGAGCTCTGAGCCCCTCGCTCTCTCCACCCTGCCAGGATCTCAGAAGAGCCTCTGTTACCCAGGCAACGGTCTGTGTGAACTTGGAGTACATTGAGATTTACAACTTCTAACCATATTTCATGAATACCTTCCAAAACACTAAACAAAATGCCCTGAGCGAGAGCTTCCTGGAGGCAGGGAAAGGAAGGAGTCTTCGCACCTGGTGTCATGTGTGTTCATTATTTACAGAGCGTGTCCTACGTGTTAAACCAAACCTGTGTCACTTGTTGCTCACAACACCCCGAGGAGCACCGCCGTCTCCATCTCGCAGATGAGGGGAACGGGGCGAGGAGAGATGAGGTGACTTGCTCAAAGGCAGGCCCAGGCTCCAGCCCGGTCCGTCAGACGCCACAACCGGCGACAGCTGCCAGACTCCGGGGGAGGTGTTTCCGAACACCCCCGCCGGACTCCTCAGGCAGGGTGCTCTGTGCGCTCATTCCCATGCTGCTGTCACAAACGCCCACAAACCCAGTGGCTTGAAACAACACGGACGTTATTATTTTAGAGGTCAGGAAGAGGTCAGACGTCTGAAACAGGTCTCACTGGGCTAAAGTTCACGTGCTGGCAGAGCTGCATTTTCTTCTGGGGGCTCGAGGGGGAATCCATTTCCTTGCGCTCTGCAGAGACGAGAGGCCGCCCACACTGCTTGGCCTGTGGCCCCTTCCAGCACCTTCCACGCCGGCAATGGGATTGAAGTGCGCATCTCTCACGAGCCATCTCTTTGGTGTCTTCCGCCTCCCTCTGGCCCACGTCAGCACCCTGGTGAGTTTGTTGAGCACAACTGGATAATCCAGGATCATCTCTTTATTTTAAACCCACTGGATTTGCAACCTTAATTCCTTCCGGGGGCTTAATTTCCCCTTGCCTTGTACTGTAACATATTATTTACAGGTCCTGGGGATTAGGATGCGGACACCCGTGGCGGGGGGATTATTCTGCCGTCCACACTCACTGAGACAGTGACTTCATGGAGTCACCAACGCAGGGGTCACGTGGGGTTTGGGAAACTGACTCTCCCCGACTGAGACATGCAACAGGCTGATGTCAAGGTGGAGACATCCGTGATTTGTCACAGTGGAAACCGCCCCCACCCTGGTCCCGATGGGGTCAGGAAGGTGCAGTACGAGGATTGTCTGCCCAATCTTATTTATGGTTACTGTTGCAAGAGTAACAGTGGCTCATGCAAAGTACTCCAACATTACAGGCCGTGTGACTGCAGCGCACTGTCCTGTGCCACACACACACACACACACACACACACACATAGTATACAATCACTATACTGTACAGTGACTGTAGTGCACTGTCCTGCACTGTGTGTATATATATATATTATATATATTATATATATGTTATACAATCACTGTATATATAGTGACTGTAGCACACTGTCCTGCACTATACACACACACATATATATATAAAATACAATCACTACACTATATAGTGACTGCAGCCCACTGTCCTGCCCTGTGTATATATATAATATATTATATATTATATATATAAAATACAATCACTATACTATATAGTGACTGTAGCACACTGTCCTGCACTGTGTATATATAATATATTATATATTATATATATAAAATACAATCACTATACTGCAAAGTGACTGTAGCGCACTGTCCTGCGTTCCTCAGAACCTATGTCCCGCTCTCCCCGGGCGCACAGCCGCCCTGTTTGCCCAGCCTGACCCTAAGCTGGTGTGGCCACGTGGCGTGTGCCGGACAACGGGGATGAGCAGAGTGAAGTGTACCATGCCTGGCCTGGCCCAGGAAACCCCCGCCGGGCCCTCCTCCTGAGACAGCCCCGTGGAAAGCATCAGGCCTCACGACGGAGCTGAACTCTGGACCACAGCTGGGAGGAGAGAGGGGCACTGGCCAGGACACCCGTTTTTGACCTTAGAGCCAGAATAAAGTCCTGCTGTGTGCGCCAGGCAGCGCTGGCAGCTCGTGACACCAGCCATCGTCCCCTTCAGACGCTAAAGTCTTGTTGAATCTTTCAGAAGGAGTTGTACTGGGCTAATATAAAGCATGCACCTATAATACAAATACCGCAGTTGCGTATTGCTATAAACACTATTTTGTGATGTGCTCTTTTCACTTGGCAGTCGACGGAGGGGCATCCTTCAGTACATGCAGAACTACTTAATTTGTCATCTCTATTGAGGTGTAATGATTGACATGCAGAGAACTGCACGTATTGAAGGTGCACAGCTGCTGAGCCGCGACAGACTTGAACACCTGGGGAGGGGTAACACACCCTGGCGATGCACATCCAACCCCCGCCCAGCTCCCTGTGTTCAGTGCGTGTGCGCACATGTGTCAGGAACGCCTGACAGACTTCGAATGCACGCTGCCACCCTGTTAACTGCAGGCACAGTCGCTTCTCAGACCTCCAGTGAAGGTTAAGTACAGTATCAACTTGGTTTTATTAGCAACATCGAACTTCTATGGTAAGGTTGCCCTGGCATGTACCTGGCCAGTTCCCCACTCATGGATGTTTCCAATGATTTTAGTGTTTCAGTATTATAACTAATTCGCCATGGATATCCCTGCACATGCATCTTTGCGCAGCCTCACGTGGATTTCTGGAAGCCCTGTTCCCACACAGAGAACCACTGGGGCCAAAGACTCACATATACACTCATTCTGAACAATTACCGTCAAATTACCTTCCCCTGAGTTTGTGCCGGTGTCAGTTCTAATGAACGGTGAACGCGTGTGCCTGTTTTCCTGAGCCCTTGCCGATGTTTCATCTCTGCCAACGCGTTAGGTGGGACACCGCAGCTCGTCTGCCCTGGAATGCCTGGAGACGCCTCATTCTCAGCCGGCAGCTTGCATTTCCGCCTCCAACGTGAGATGTCTCGGTGAGCACAGAACACAGCTAGGGGGTGGGGTGGCCCCGAAGGACGTCCGCGCCACAGAAACATTCAGACGGCTGTCCCTGGCCCATCGAGGACCCCACATCCGGTGCCGATGCTTCACAGCTGCTTAGAGCACCGCAAAGAACGCCACACCCTCGGGTTGGGCTTGTGACCTCAGGTGAGAAAGCATTGTTAAACACCTACTGTGTCCCCAGCACCGGGGACACAGAGGAGGCTAAGGAGCAGCCGTTCCTTCAGCCCCCTTGCTGAACAACTGACCGTGACTTCATGCACCCTTTGTGCGGCACTGTGCCAGGTCCTTCCCCATCTTACCCGGGGGGGTGCGGGGGGGCAGGTCCTCGAGCGGTGGCAAGGTCAGGTGACCCAGTCCTGGCCAAGGAAACACTCAGGGATACCTAGAGGAGGCTTCCGAGAAGGTTCTCTTTGTGCCCAAAAGGCAGCACAAAGCTGGAGCTGCTGCCTCCCTGGCTGCCACAGCCACCTTGGCAGCGTGAGGGGAGCCCAGCCAGAAGGCGGAGTGGACAGCCGGAGGAAGGCGGAGAGGGAAGACCGAGGCTCTCTGGAGCCTGGCTGCCAGCCCCGAGCTGGCGGAACCAGCTCCAGACTTCTCGTGATGTGGGAGAGTAAGCGATCCTTCCTGATCAACCCCCGCATGCTGAGTCTGCCGTGTGCCTTGCAGCTGAGAATACTCTCTATCCGGGGGTGTCCAACCCGCGGCCACGGGCTGCATGCGTCCCAAGATGACTATGAATGTGGCTCAACACAAAATCATCAATTTACTTAAAACATTATGAGATTTTGTGTGTGTGTGTGTGTGTGTGTGATTACATGTCACTATGTATTTAATGTGTGGCCTGAGACAACTCTTCTTCCAGTGTGGCCCAGAGATGCCAAAAGGTCGGACACCGCTGCTGACCCTCGGCTGGTGGGACAAAGATTCAAAAGGCAGACGTAGGCTCTGAAGGAGGAATGGGTAAGTGTCCGCCCCGAGGGAGCTGCAGGCAAACGGAGCTGTCGGCATCTGTGCGCGACACGCTTCCTGACTTAGAAGAAGCTGAACACAGCTGGTGTGAGGAGCACTCAGAGAAGAGCGTGGGGACGGGGTGGGGCCGGCGTGGAGGATTTTGTGCACCACTGTAAAAAGACGGCATTGTATCCTGCGGCTCTTAGGGAGCCACTGAAGCATCTGAAAATGGACTGACATGGCCATCTTGGCATTAGCTGCAGCTGGGAGGAGGGGTGGGGGGCAGTGGGGCCAGTTGCAAAGCTGCTGTCACCCACTTCCTTTTTTGGGGGGGGGTCTCTCTCTCACCTTCTGTGCTCAGGTTCCAAAAGCAGGTCTCTGCAGCTCTGAAGGGCCGACATTACCTACTGTGTGCCGGGCTCTGCCAGGGACCCGACCTGCTCCTCCGGACACTCCAAGACTAACGGAAGCAAACCGAGTGTCCGCAGACATGCAGGGGCAAGCATTAAACACACATGCAACGCGACAGTAGGCAGCCTTAAAATGAAAGGGAATCCGGACACCAGCTACAACACGGACGAACCGTGGAGACATTATGCGAAGGGAACTCAGCCTGTCACAGAAGGACAAACACTGTATGATCCCACTCACAGGAGCTTCCCAGAGCGGTCGCTTCGCAGAGACAGAAGGGACACTGGCGGTTTCCAGGGGCCATGGGGGGAGTGGAGAGCTATGAAGGGGTGCAGAGTTTCAGTCTGGGAAGATGAAAAATGCCGGAGGTAGACGGTGCTGATAAAGACACAGCGGTGTGAACGTACGTACATAACGCCACTGAACCGCATCCTTGAAAGGTGGAAATGATAACATTTACGTAATGTATGCTTTACCACAGTAAAAAAAAAATTAAAGCTAATGGGACTCAATCTAGTACTGATGTCTGTGGCTAAAAAGACAGCAGAGAAAAAAGGTTTCTAATGAGAACAAGCCAACAAGAAAAGGAAGAAGAGGCAGCACGTGCAGACTTTGAGAGAGGCCAAAGCAGGAGCCCAAAGCCTGCTGAGTCAAGCTGGCTTCGAACTAGAGACGGTGGACGACCATCAGTCACCCGCAGGTTCATCAGGGCTGATACACACACAAGGCACCTCAGTGCTGTCCCCACAGTCCTTGCCGCCTCCCACCCGGACGCACACCTGCTCCGCCTCACAGTCGCCCGTGGCTTGGGACTGACTCCCTGGGGAGATAACGCCCTTCCCCCTGAAGGTGACCCAGCGAGAACGACACAAGATTCATCAGCTGAGCCAGAGAGGACACGTTAAAATAGAAAACGTACAGAGGCCAGCCCTGAGGAACCCCTGAGTAGACCAACCAGTGGAGTCACACAAGCAAAACTTCATTTTATTTTGTAAGTCTGACTCCATCTGGGTCATTTCTCACTTAGGCCTCCAGAAACCATAAGCAAAACTGGAACTGCTTCCCAAGGTTGGTGCCCGGGACCCGCTGACCGACTCGCTGGCCACTGGGAGGACGGACAGTCCCTGCTTCCTCAGCATGGAAAGTTCTTTCTCACCACACAGCCCGGGCCAGTGCATGCTTTGGTTTGAGCGCTCCCAGTCTGCAAACTGTTCTTCTGGTGTGTGCACAATAAAGTTGTTTTTTTTTTCATTTATCAGTTCTTTTTTTTTTTACTGTGTATGCTATTATAGTCGTTGCCATGCACAGTAAAGTTTCAGCGATCATTACCAACGATTCACTGGCTCTACCTCAGCCTCGGGCCCTCCGACAGGTGCCAAACGCCACCTCTGCGCTGGAAGAGCCCCTGGGCCGTGGGACCTGCCGCATCCTTCGCTTCCTTTCAAAAAATCACCTCTTACTCTCAACTTTGAATCATTTCAAACATGCAGAAAATGTTAAAAACAGCTACCTCTATAGCCAATCACCTGGGTTGAGTAGAACCACCATTGTATCAGATTTGCTTCTCCTTGTCTCTTCTGCTTTGGAAGGCGGCAGGACACACACAGCTGAGACCCACCTGAACTCACCCCCTGACCCCACCTCACTGGAGGCAACTGCCCAGACACACATTCTCCACGTGCTAGTTAGTGTCTCACTTCTGGCACACGTGCACGCACACCTGTCAATACAACACATTCCATGATTCTGGGTGCCTAGGTTTCACGGTGACCATCCATTCATAATTTGCCTTAAACACTCAGTGCAATGCATCCGGAATTTATCCACATTGACACATAGTTCTAGTTCATTCACTGTTCACTACTATTTAGCTTTTTGTTGTATGATTATGATGCTAGAATCATATTATATGATGAGATTAAACCACAAAGGTTTGATCTACTGAGGAACAGTAGGTTTCTCTTGTTTGTTTGCTTGCTTGCTTCCACAGTGTGCAATTAGTACCCTTGTGCATGTTTCTTTACGCACCAACGAGAAAGTTCCTCACCCAGAAGTGTAAGCGTTGGGCCCCAGTGGAATGAACACAGTCAGCTTTAGTAGGTGTTGCACAATTCTCTCCAGTGTGGCTGTGCCATTTACACAGCCATGGGTAAATATTATTAGACTTGACCAGTTTTTGCTAAACTGATGCATGTGACATTTTATTGTTGTAACTGGGTTTATTTTATTGCTCTAATTCGTATGGTCTGATTCCTAGTGAGGTCGAGCCTCTGGTCAGGGCAGTGGCCAGACAACCGCAGGGCACCCAGCACACACACACACTGGGAATGCAGGAGACAGGACTGCTCACACCAAAAATGTGTTTGTTGTTCGCACCTTGCATTTTCATTTGTTAAGTTCTGTGTGGTGCCAACTCAAACCCTTGCCTTACTTTTTTCTTATTAATTCTGGACATAAGAGGTCAGTTTATGAGTTCCAAGTACTTCCTTCCTATCTGTGGCATTCCTTTTTACTTGATACATGCTGTCTCTTGTGTGTGTCTGTACAGTTACAGACACACTTTTCCTATGTCTTCTTCTTTAAAAGGTCTAAAAATCCGTCTGTAATTTATAATTGTACGTGGTATTAGGCAGCAGCTTAGCCTTATGTTTTTCCACATAGGTAGCCATTTTTCCCAACAGAATATTCAATTGTCCGTATTTTCCTCACTGATTGTAACACTTCTCTGTTTATCCTGCATTCCCTTACTCATGCGCCTCTGTTTCCAGGTTCCCAATTCCATCCCATGGGTCTGTCTACCCCTGTACCCCCAAATACAATGCTTAATTGTAATTAGCTTTAATAAATGCCAGTATCTTATAGGATTTCTCCATTTTTGTCCAAGCCTGTCTCCTCTTCTAGGCTACTTGCTCTTCAATATTAATTTTTCCCCAATCTGACAGTAGGTACGTTTTTCCCGGGAAACACAAAGTAAACAGAGATACATTTAGAGATGCAGAAATGCTGCCCGCACAGCACAGAAGCCCCTTCCGCGTCAGGGTGCTGGGGTGACCCTGAAGTGGTCTGACAGCACAGTGGTCAGGCACAAAGGCTCAGGAACTACACCACAGGTTAGGATTCCTGGCTCTGTCCCTTTCTGACCTTGAACTCAACTCATGTATGGCCCATTTTCCATATCTTAAAATGGGGACGAAAAATAGAATCTACCTCATAGGGTCATTATTAGGGCCAAACAAGTTGATGTGTATAAAGAGCTTTACCTAGTATCCGGTAACAGGTAAGCACAGAATTAATCGGGTTAAGAGCTTATGTTTTAATGTCAGAATAGTTCTGCCCACACCATTCAGTCATTAAGAAGACAAAACAAGTTCTTTTGTGAAATACGACACGGAAGAGGACAGAAAGCAAAGGTGTAAGGACATGCTATACTCAGCAACTGTAAAGCAACACCCGCATAATCAGGATCCAGCCAGGAAGCTGACCATCGGTGGCAACCCTGCGCGCTCTGCTGGCCCTGGCCCGGCCCCCACCCCACGGCAAGCACCGTGTGACGCCAACTCTAACAGAAATGTTGCCTCTTCTTCACGGCTCTCTTCGTCTCTATGAACGTTCTGTGCTTTAAACCCAACTGTGTCTAATGGTAACATAACTACACTTATTACTTATTTAATATTTACATGGGATCGTGTTTTCATTCTTTTACTTCCAATGTGTCTTTATATTTCAGATTCACCGCTTGTAAACAGCATATAGTTTGATTGTAAAAATCCAGTCTGACATCCCTCTCTTTTTAACCAATTAGTCTATTCATTTTTAATAAATTCACCAAGGTATTTGGGTTTAAATCTACCACCTTATTTTGTGCTTTCTATTTAGCTCACCTACTAAGTATTTTTAAAAATTTTCCTTCTCCTTCGCCTTCAGATGAATTGAGCAATGTTCTTTATCATCCCATTTCCCTTCCCCCACACTGGCCTTGCGCACTCCGTGTTCTGTAAGCTGCTGACACAGAAGTTTCGGTGCGTACCTGAAGCTCGTCAGAGCCCAGCGCAACACCCCCAGCTTGTCTGTTTGGACCACGCAAGGGCTGCAGAGCACTTTGCCCCCGTTTATTCAACCACCCGCCTCATTCTGGATTTTTCGGAGTGCACACGGCGTTGTGACGACTGTCTTACGTGGCTGCCATGCATCCAACTCACTTCTTCTTTACCAGGATGCCTCCTTCCATTCCTGTTACATCTCTAACCTTCCAGCTACAGTCAGCTCCCTTCTGCCTGAAATTCTTTTAGAAACTCATTTTCTATGAAGTCTTTTTTTCCTGAAAAAAATCTTTTTTTACTTTATTCTTTTAATGCTTTTTATTATGAAAAATTTAGGCATAAGCAAAGAAAAGAAACCAGATACTGAGCCCCACTCGCCCGCCTATCACAAGTTTCCGGGTTACCAACGGGGACAATCCTGTTTTCCTGGCCTCCCCAGCCACGGCCCTCACCCTAAGTTACTTAGCAGCAAAATCATACCTTTTCACCGGTAAATATTTTCATATGCATATCTGAAAAGAAGGGGACTCCCTTTTAAACATTACCATATCATCCACCAAAAAAAAATATCAGTGACAAATTTTAACTAAACTTATGGTGGTAATCATCTTGCAATACACACATGTATCACATTATTACATTCCACACCTCAAACTAACAATTACATCTCAATAAAATCAGAGAAGGAAAGCAGTTGGGAAAAATATCAGCAATACTTTTATTATAATACATCTTATTGACGTTCACATTCCCTCAATTGTCCTATTAATTTGTGTTCTTACAGTTTATTTGAACTGGGATGCAAATGAATTCTTTATAGTGTTATTGGTTCCTTTGTCATTTACGTTTCTGCTGTCCTAGAGATTTTCTCTCCACCTTTTTTCTTTCTTGCATTTTGTTGCTATTGTTAATGAAGAAACAGTCTGGACTTTGCTAATTGTATCTCTTTACTGTCAGTTAACATATTCTGTCCTCTGTGTTTCCTTTAAATTCGTAATTGGATTTGGAGATTTAATCAAATTCAGGTTCCATTATTTGGCAAGACTACTTCGTAGGTGCGGTGGTATCCCTCCATCAGGGTCCTACGATGTCTGGTTGTTTCTCTTGGGGGATGTAAACAGACTGATAATTAATGTCTAGATACACAAATTCATTAGAGGTTGGAAAACGGTGACATTCTAATGCTAACAGTCTTTCTTCATTAATTAGCAGAAATACTTCTGAGAAGAGAAACTTCCCCCATCGGTCATTTGGTAATCCTGAAGTACTGTTTATACAGGAAAGGCAGAACAATTAATTCTTTCCCCATGTTTAGCATTTCCAAAATGAGTTATTCCCTTGGTATCTCCCAAAGGTGCTTAATGAGATTTTTGAGATCATCACAGATTTATACAATTAAATATATTGAATGTGCTTCAATCTATTCTACTTATTATGTTTGTTGATGCTTCAATTATTCCATCTATGGTCAATGACAGCTTATTTAAGTTGGCTGCTGAGTCCTTCTGACTGACCCTAGCAGTGTTTAGCAGCTCCTTTACTCTCTGGTGAGAAAACATAACCCAAGTTCACCCCGTACATTTCTCCAAAGATCCCTGGAGACTTTCAGTGGCAAGTGGCATGTAAAGACCAAGATGTGGACACCAGCATAGTGACTCACTGCTGGGTTAGTCATTGTTTCTGGACCTTTTGGTGGACTGAACCAGGAATTTTGTTCTTATTTTTAAGATGAAATGTATCACAGGAGGAAAACATTATGAACTGGTGCTGATACTGACAATTCAATACAGGAGCACAGGGTTTTCATTTAATTTCAGTAAACACTCTCACACCAACAATCCTGGTTCTTAGTGACCTTGAGACATTTCTGCATCCGCTCCATCCTACACAGGTCTGGGACTAGGGGAGGCCGGTGTGCACATGCGCGTTGAAGGAGGCTACTGTCAGGGTGCAGCAGGTGCACGGCACCTCTTTAAACTCCCTGTCCACAGGTGTCACTCACCTCACCATAGTTCTGACCTGGATCCCACCCTACACATGCAACAGTCTTAGAATAACAATACCAACACCAGCACCAACAATGCGATTATTCGAAACAGTCTGAGGTCACGGTGGCATTGTTCTGGCAGCTCTTCATTCCTTGTCTGTGTTCTACTAAGGTTGTGCAAGAAGTTAATATGCTTTAAATACTTGGCATAACTCTTTTTATATCACTATGACACCAATTTGATACACGGTTGGGGTCATTTGGTTTATTTTACTTTTAATTTTAGGAGTTCTTAAATTTAATTGTTTTATAGTTATATAAGAAATTTACATGACTCCAAAGTCAAATCTACAAAATAAGGTTATTCAAAGGTGACTAACTTCCATTTGTATCTCTGTTCTCTCCCCCTGTGTCCTTTTATGTAATTTTAAGAAATATACACATGACTTTGCTTTTTTGTAATATAAACAAACACAGGTGTGTGCCCGATTGCTGATAAAAGGCAGGCACTGTACGTACTTTTTGTACTTAGTTTGCCCGAGACACTGCTCCAGAGCATTCTCATTTATTCCTGTTGCAGCCTCCTATTGATGGATTTGGGCTGTTTCCAGGGTTTGTTTTTATGACAAATAGTACTGCAATGAATAAGCTAGTGCCTTTGTCTTTTTTTTTGTATTTTTATTTTGCTCAAAGGATATTGCTTCAATGATCTTGAAGGATATTTTCACTGGGGATATAATTCTAGGTTGGTGTTTATTTCCTTTCATCAGATTGAAGAGGTTGTTACAATATCCTCTGGTATTATTACTGCTGACAAGTCAACTCTCCATCTAACTGTGGCTCACTTGAAGGGAAGCTATCTTTTCTCCTTGGCCGCTTTTAATAAGCTTTTCTCTTTTACAATGGTTTTTTGTAGTTTCAGTATGGTATGTCTAGCAGAGACTTCTTTTTATCTTGCTTGAGATTGTTTAGACTTTTTGGATCTGTACGTTGGTACCTTCCATCATTTTGGAAAAAATCCCCCTCTGTTCTCTCTCCAAACATTGCCTCCTACTCTTCCCCATTTTCCTGCCCTCGTGGGACCCAAACACATATGTTAGATCTTCTAACTGTACCTTCACATCTCTTGTGATTACTTTTACATCTTCACCTCTCCTTGCTGAATTCCGGATTTCTTCTTCTGGCTTATCTTGAGTTCGCAAATGCCCTATGTGTCTAATCTACAAGTAAACTATTCATTGAGTTATTCAGTTTTAGTTATTATATTTTTTCCGTTCTCAAAATTCTATTTGGTTGTTTTTCAAATAGCCTAGAATACTTTTTATAGTTTCTTATTTACTGTAATAGTTTCAACCTCATTTTTCATTTCTTTAAACACAGTAAACATCAGTATTTTATTCTCTGGGTCTAATGATTTTAACATCTCAAGTTCTTGAGGGGTCTGGTTCCGTTGGTTCTCACTCATGGTTTCATTTTTCCCTGTGCACTTGGTCATCTTGACATGCCAAACGTTATCTGTGAAAAATTAGTTGTGGGAATAATTTAAAACCAGTATGACAGTACTTTTCCTCAGAAAAGATTTCCTTCACTTCTACTGCGCACCTTGATGTACTAATGGTCTGAAACTACCTTAAGTGAATTCAGGGCTTGAAATTCCCTGGGCTACCATGTGACACCAACTTCAGTTGCACGTCTGCTCAAGGACTGGTTCGCTTCCTGTTTACGCTTACCCTGGAGTTATAGATATTTGAGATCCCAACATAAAGGGGAAGAGTTATCAGTTTTGTAACAGGTTCTGCAAGATTATCAAATGACCCCTGGCAAAGGTAATTTTGGTGCTGAGCTTTCTCCTCCGAGTTTTCACCACAATTTTGGCCCAACACTGCTAATTATCTTGCCTATCTTGTTGACTCTTTCATACTTTTGACAAAATAGTTCACCCAACCTTTTAAGTTGACACCAGCTGGAGGATTTGTCCAAATAATCTAGCTTGCCATTGAGAGAAACAGAAGGTTATCTGCACTCTCTTGAACATTAGCAGTAGTTGTCTAGAAGCCAAGGAACACCAAGGATTGCTGGAGACCACCGGAAGCTAGGAGAGAGGCATGCACCAGGTTCCCCACTGGAGCCCCCAGAAGGAACCAGCCCTGCCAGTGCCTGGATTTACAGAAGCTGGAGGACACTAAGACAGCCAGCTACCACTAGAAGTCAGACCACCGATGTGATCCTGGCTCTAAATCCAAAACAGTGGATTTTGAAACTGAAGCTTCCTCCAGTCTTTGCCTTTGGAATCTCGCAATGGCCATTCCTCAACTCAGTATGGAACTCTGACCATTTGCCAGGACAAGACTTCCTAAGACAAAGGGACAAAAACTTATGCCTTAACAGGTCATTCATTCTAGAGAATATCAGTCCAATAATTTGGTGCGTGGACTCCTTTCAAATGGCCCATGTTATAATGGTCTTATCTATCCAGTGGAGGGAAAATAAGATAAACAGTTCTGGGGTGCGGAGTTGCATTTACTCCATGAAGAAATACAACAAGAGAAACATAGGGAGTGGATTATCCTTCAGACCTCGTTCTTTCAAGGAGGGTTCCAGAACAGCTCTCTCAACACTCATGGAAACCACCTCAATGTTGCTCCACCGTTTCCCTTTCAATAGATGTTTTTCTTTCCTTTTCTGATCTGGGAGCTCCCTTTATATCAGCTGCAACCAAACTGCCCTCCCTTAGCCCACCACAGACAGGGTTGAGGGCAGACCCAAGTAATTTTTTAGACTATTAATAGCATGGAGAGAGTATTGAATTAAGCATGATTACCTTGCAAACCTTTACTACATATACTGAGGTTTCTTCCAGCATATATATCAAAACCAGAGGAAAAACAAGGCACCTTGTCTTTGAATCTTTTCAGAAACCTTCCATGATATATATGCATACGGAATCCATAAGACAGAACACTGACATATTACCACTACCACTCAGAATCATGTTGTGTGCAGAACATATGCCATATCACTTAGCTGCCTGGATGAACTGTGTTGGACCATCTCACAGATAGGTCTCCTAGACTGTATTTTTGCTCCTGAACGTGTCTCACACTGTGTAGTCTGTTCTCTAAGACATTGGATTTCTTTTTTTTAAAGATTTTATTTATTTATTTTTAGAGAGGGAAGGGAGGGAGATAGAGATAGAGAGAGAGAGAAACATCAATGTGCGGTTGCTGGGGGTCATGGCCTGCAACCCAGGCACGTACCCTGGCTGGGAATCGAACCTGGGACACTTTGGTTCCCAGCCCGCGCTCAATCCACTGAGTTACGCCAGCCAGGGCTGACATTGGATTTCTTAAGTCCAGTGTATGCCAATGTCACTTCGGGTGGACACATGCTTATAAAAGATAAAAAGTCTTCTTAGAGATCGTGACTTAGCATTATTGAGGTAGGGTCCCAGTGTCTGCATTTAAGCAGCTTCCAAGGAGATCCTGATGCAGAGAAACCTGCCTCCCCACCCGGGTGTTATCCCTTGGCCCTGGCTCACTGCTTGGGCTAAATGCAACCTTTCCTTTTTCACTGATATCCCTCCTTTACTTGGCCCTACTGGTAAGCCCGAGACAGAAACTCCTATCTCGTGCCTGTCAGTGACAGCCGGTCACCTGTGCCCTAGCATGTATCTCCTAATCTGCTGGGCTTAGCCCTGTCACCCGGTCTGGTGGGTCCAGACGTCCTGCGAGGCATGAGACTGTCCTGGTCACCAAGAGGACTGTGCAGTCCAGCTTAACTGCTGGTTTGAGCTGGATTAGAAGGCCACTCCTGGTGTTGGCGTGAATCACCAGACACAATTCAACCACATTAAATTCAGGATCGAGTATTAGGAATATCAATAACTTTATTTTACTGAGCATTAGTTACTACCCCAGAGTCCCTCTGTGTGGGTTTCCAGAAGCCCAGAGCTACTTCCACGAGGCTGGGAATCTGGACAGTGATGAGAAGGGCAGGGGGCACACAGGTCGCAAAAGTAGAGTGAGCCCAGGGTCTAACTCTGCTCCTTGCCTGGGACGGGATTTTGGAAATAGGCGCTTTCCTTCTCTGAACCATCGAGAGCACCCTTATTCTTCACAACTCGGGACACTCTTATAGGACTCCGAGGACAAGTCAGTGGAAGAGTGGATGAGAAAGTCAAGGGCTACAGTCACTCACATAGTCAAGTGTCTATTAAATGCCGACTATGTGTAGGTTGGCCCAGGAGATACAATGGCAACAAAAGCAGACATGATATCATAGTCAATCAGGGCGGACAGCCTTGAACTGAATAATCAGATGAGTAGCTGTGAAACTGCCACAGGGATCACTGCGAAGAAGCAGACCCAGGTCAATGATCAAAGTCATGGACAAGTGAGCAGGGAGCTGTGAAGGGGCACCGGTGAGGGCCATGAGGCAAAGCTACTGGCAGAGCGCAGCGCTGCCTGGTCGGGAAAAGGCCGTGGTGGCAGGACTGGCAGAAGGCAGCCCGGGGGCTGGAAGGGTGAGGCCAGGGGAGGACAGTTCAGGTCAACAGCTGGCGCCCAGGAGGCTGGGCGCGGAGAACTATTCCGACATCTGGACTTGCACACGTTGCACTTTGCCATCCACGTGACGTCCCTCGTGCGGGTCCCCCCCAGATGTCTTTCCACCCTCAGTCTACCAAAGCCCTTTCTGTTGCACACTCATCAGTGTATGTGCCTCGCTCTCATGACTTGTGAAAGGTGACAACACGGCACTGCAGTCAGAATGCAGGCTCTGGGTACTGCCCGCATGACCTTGGACGAGATGTTACATCTCTCTCAGCACCAGACTCCTCTCCTGTGAAACGAGGAAAGAACGTGGCTCACCTCACAGGACCAGCCTAATGAACTAGTACGTGCCACAGTTGTAGAGCAGTACCTGGCGCGTAGTGAGTGGGGGATAACTATTAGCTGTTAATACTACTAGTGTTCTAAACACTTTAAACATAACTGCTCACTTACTTCTTGCAAAACCCTATGACAGTTACTATTATTACTGACACTTTATAGCCAGGAGTTCTATAATTCATTAAAAACTGTACTGAGTGCTGTGCTAGGATCCAGGGGGGACAGCAAGCAAAAGAAACACAGGCCCTGCCGGCAGATGCAGAGGGAACAGTCAGAATGCTGCTGGGCTCCCGCTGACCGAGTCGGGGACAGTTTGAGCCTCCGTGGAATTAATGATAGTAACAATCATAAGCTGTCGAATGAAACAGGAATTCAGGACTCCGTACTGATATAAAAAATGAATGCACGAATAAGTAAATGGGAAGATTCTCTGTTATGTTAGAACGCCAACTAATGAATGTCAAGAAATGATGGAGTTTTTTTAAAAATCAGCAATTGGCAAATATCAATCGTAGTAGTAACTGATCCAGACAAGAATTGTCAAAGGACGCTAAAACCACAGGGAAGCAGATGACAGCTGAGCAGGGTGGCATTTAGGGGCGGAGGGATTGAGGAAAAAGGAAAAAGGACCCATGGACACGGACAACGGTGTGGTGATTGCTGGGGGTGGGGGTGTAAGGGGACTAAATGATAATGGAAAAAAAGTGCAATAAAGATTAAATTTAGCCCTGTCTGGTGTGGCTCAGTGGATTGAGCGCTGGTCTGTGAACTGAAAGGTCACCAGTTCAATT
Organism: Phyllostomus discolor; assembly: GCF_004126475.2. Taxonomy (NCBI): domain Eukaryota; kingdom Metazoa; phylum Chordata; class Mammalia; order Chiroptera; family Phyllostomidae; genus Phyllostomus; species Phyllostomus discolor. Next base: position 153,649,223 of record NC_040908.2, on the reverse strand, counting down.
CCTGGTCTGGGCACATGCCAAGGTGGGCTGGTGCCTGGTTGGGGGCATGTGAGGGGCGGCCAATCGATGTATTTCTCACACATTGGTGTTTCTCTTCCTCTCTTTCTCCCTCCCTTCCCCTTTCTCTAAAAAAGAAATTAAAAAGATTAAATTTTTTTAAAAAAGTAAGACTCCTTAAAAAAAATTTGGTGAGAAATGGGATATTTACATACTCTCAAAATTCTTATTAATTCCAAGGAGGAAAATCACACCTTTCTAGTAGAAGAACCTGGCAGACACCACCTTAACCAAGGGACTGGAATTACCATGGCCAGTGATGGAGCGGACTGAGGCCTGTGCTCCCGCTACGGTGCCCTGAGAAGGACACTGGAGCGCTCCTGCAGTATTCCTGCCAAAAACGCAAAACATGAACTGAATTGTGAAGAAACAGCAGACACACTCAAATTTAGGAACACTCTACAAAGTCACTAGCGTGTGCTCTTCAAAGACATCAAGACCGGGCAAGACAAAGGCAGATGGAGGGACTGTTCTAGATTTAAGAGCTGCCAACTAAGTGCAATGTGTGATGCTGGATCGGATGCTGGACCAGAAAAAAAAAAGAAATATACATATAAAGGACATTATTTATATATGCCCTTCGTGGAAAGATACGAATGTCTATAGGTGACATCACAGTATTATGTTTATATTCATGTCCTGGATTTGATAACTGCACTGTGGACATGAAAGCCCTTGGTGCTAGAAATGCACTCTGAGGAGTACTGAGCAGTAAAGGAGCTTCGTGTTTGCCAGTATCTCTCAGAGGGCCCAGACAATAATGATAACGAGTACTGTGTGTGTGTGCGTGTGTATATGGACAGATAGATAAATCCACAGATAAAAACGATAAAGCAAATGGTATAAAATGTAAACTCTTACAGGATCTGGGTTAAACACATCCACGAGCTCTCTGTACTATTTTTGCACTTTTTCCCTAAATCTGAAACTGAAAATTACAAGCTAGCCAAAAAATCAAGAGAAACTCAGACCCTCCCCCCACCTTGTCTATTTGGAGGGGGAGGGGAGGAGAGAGAGAGCTCTGATATCCGATCTGTATTGATCTGTAAACACGCCCCCACCCCCTCCCCCTGTAGCTGTGTCTCTCCGTAGACAGAGCTGCTTCCGGCTGCTGGGAGAGGGTGCTGACAGTGAGAAGCATTATTTCTGGCCCTCTTCCAGTGCAGGAGGAAACAGGGAAAGCTCTGTAAGGCTGAGGAGCTGGTCCCCGAGGACCGGCGCCAGGAAGCGGAGGTGTGGGCAGGAGATGGAGCTCTGGCAGGATCTGTGGGCTCCGCAGAGCTGGTTAGGGACCAGGGATGCACTGCCTCAGGCTCTCTTCCGCTGCAAAGAGAGGGGAAGGAGGTGCTGGAAGGCACTGGAAAGAAGGGAAAGGGAAAACGAACAACTATTACTGCCAAACACTGTTCTGCGTGGTTTACATATATGACCTCACTAATCCTCAAAGGGTTTTGAGATAACTTCTATAATTATTCCCATTTTAGAGATGAGGATACAGAGGTTTGGAGGGGTAAGGACGGACATTCTGTTTGGGGCAGCACGGGGAAGTAGATATGCTAACTGGGTTTTATGCTTAAAGAAACTTCAAAAGTTGGTTAAAATAAGACTTTTTTAGAAATTAGTCAATGATCTGGCAAGCAAGTATGGAACACCCAGAAGCCCCAAAATAAAAGAAATCAGGGATCCAGACAGGTGGGCAGGGCAGTGGGCTGACTTTCACCTCGAGTGGATTGCAAAATCATGTGAACCTTGACTTTTGTTCTCATGGGCAGATAGAGATGAGAACACAGGAGGAGTCGGCCCCCAGGGCCTGCCCCCCGGGGAAGATTAATGGAAAACACAGCCTCGCACAAAGCCGGGTCTCCAGTGCCCCTCCCCCTCCGATCAGGTGACCTGGAAACCAGGAGCACAGCCCATCACTCGCCATCCCCGCTGAAACCTACAAAGAAATCTTAGCACTGAGTTGGGGGGAACGCATTTCCCTGAGGATCCCTAACCCCAAATGGGTTGTCAGTGGTTTTTGAATTCACATTCCTGGTTAAATGAAAACATCTCGGGCTGAAGTTTTAAAGTATTCCCTCAGCGATTTTGTTAGGAATGTAGAAGCAGGAAGCAGCAAATTCCCCCTTTTTCTCCTGGATGTTCAAATAAAGCAGACTCCATAATGTCAGCCACAGACTCAAAAACACAGACAGGCTGGCAAAAGCAAAGATTTCCCACAGAGGCCGTGAAGTTAGTGAAGGGCATAAACAATGGCTTGGTGGGGGCTGGGGGAGGACGGAAGAGCAAGCCAGCCCAGGAACAGCAGGTGTCAACATGTAACAGGGTGCAGCCAAGAGGGGGGCCCTAAATAGGGATTAGGAATGGGGTCCAGAACTCAAGGTGTCCAGGAAATATTAGGATGTCCTGACCCCCTTACCCCCCATGTGTGGGTTGAGGGAAGGGACACATGGAGCAGGGCCAATGAGGGCTGTTTTGCATAACAACAGCTTTGCAGCTAACCTCTGGTGTGGTCATTTAACATATCTATAACTTTAACTGGTTACATAGATATGTTAAATAGCTATGGCCCTGCTCTGAGCCTGGGGAATGGAAGTAACTTCCCCTCAAGATGTAACTGAGGGCAGGTCCACCACATTACAGCACCTGCATGAGAGCTTGGAGAAGATTGGCTCTGTGACATGGGTCCACGCCTGCCCAGACTCATGATAGCAGTCCAGTAAAGCTGGAAGGATATGAGAGTGCTGGCAAGTGTAGCCGATTGCGGGAGGAGTCAGAAATGGGGCTGCAGAGGAAGATTGGTGCGGGGATTTAAACCCAGATGCGGCAGCCATTGGAGGGAGAACCACGCGATTTTGGCACAGTGGAGACTCCCGCATCCCTGGGAGAGAGAACCTCTCGGCTTTGCCCGAGTGGGGACCCCCGCAGCTTAAGAAGGGGGAACCACCACCCGGCTTTAGCAGAGATCCTGGAGACATAGCTGATGGTGCTGGGAACCCAGGGAGGCCTACCAGCTGAGAGGGATTACTGGGAAGAACTGGGGGCTGCCTGAGCCACAGACTTCTATTTCTTTTCCTGAGATACGGTACCCCAGACTGGACAAAGGGGGAAGGAAGGACTGTGTGTGTCTGTGGGTGTTTTAAGGGACTTTGGGATTTTGATGAAGATATTAGGTCCCTACTTTAAGTTTGTATAGCATTAAATAAACATTTCCTTTCCTTTTCATGAATCTCTGGCATGGAGAGACGCCTTTCCTCTGGTGGCGGACATAACGAACCTGAGGGGTCCCTTTCAGGTAATAGCATATTGCCTCAGCTGCCCTTGCCCCCGCCCCTTGTTGTTCTGTAACAAACGCTCTCCAGCAAAAACGCTCCCTTTGGCTCAAGGCTCACACTAAAAGTAGAGCATCTCCGTCTCGGCATGACTGGCGTTTTGGATACATGATTCTTTGTTGTAGGGGCCGATGCACTGCAGGAGGTTTAGGAGCAGCCCTGGGTTCCAGCCACTGGATACCAGTGGCATGAGGCCCCATTCCAAACTGCAGCAACCCAACATGTCACCAGACATTGCTCCGTATCCTCCAAGGATAAAACTGCCCCAGTGGAGAGCCGCCACCAACCGACGGTAAACATAGGTGGGCTACAGTTCTGAGAAGCACAGAGTGGAGATGGAGAGGCCTCCCTTGGGTGGTGGGCAGTGGGGTGAGGCGGTGAATGTGCAGAGGAAACGGCACGATAGTCCAAGAGCAGCACACCACAGAAAGAGCCGGCTAAATGACACAATAGTGTAACAATAGGTACTGCCCAATCAAGCAGGAGACAGAGGGGTTCCACGTAATGTTATGAAGGTAAACACTAGAGAAAAGAAAGAGAAGCCCTCATAGGTGAGAATTGTAATTGCCCTGGTGAGAACTGCCAGCACCATGTTGAATGACAGCGACATAAGCGGCCTCAGCACCTTGCTCCTGCTCCCGGCAAAGCCTTCGGCCTTTCGCTGTGGGGTGACGTTCGCCCTGGGGTTTCCATCCGTGTCCTTCGTCATGTTGAAGGGGTTCCCTCTTGCTCCCAGTGGCTGAGTCTCATCATGAAAAAAGCATTGGTTTTGTGGACCTACCCTTACATTTCTGGGGTAGGTCTCAGTGGGTCCTGGTGTATAGTCCTTGTACAATGCTGCCGGACTCAGCCTGCTCATGTTTTGAGGGGTTTTGCATCTATATTCCTCCGGGATATCTGTTCTCTTTTCTCGTGGCGTCTTTGGCTGGCTTTGGTATTGGGGTGAAACCGGCCTTTACTGAATGAGTTAGGAAGTGTTCCCTCCTCTTTTAATCTTTTGGAAGATATTGGGAAGTATTGGCATAAGTTCTTTCAATGTTTAGTAAAAGTCATCAGACAGCCATCTGGGCCCAGGCTTTTCTTCACTGGGAGGTTTGTGATCGCTGATTCAATCTTTTTGCTTGCTATCAGCCCGTATGGAATTAATTATTTAAAAATATTTTCAGATTAAGCCTCAAAATAACATCCAACTCTCGGCTGTGTGCAAGAGACATACCTAATACAAACTCGAGATCAAAAAACAAGCAAAGATGTACCAAGCAAATTAGTTTTTAAAAGCTAATACTGATTAGGCGCAATGATGACAAACATCTGTGCAGCAGCTACCCCAGCAGCTACATTCTCCAGGAAAGCACGAGCACAGGCAGGAGACTCTCTCTCGTGGCGGATCTCGGGGGCAGAGAAGCAAGCCCAGTGTGTATAAGGCAAGGTCCCCTGCTGTAACACAACCAGATCTACACCGCAGCACCTGAACGAGGAAACGACTCCCTCTGTCCTGTAACAGTCCAGGATGGTTCACAGCTCTGCTCACTGCCTAGTGCAGAGTCCCAAGTTCCCTCCAAGTTGCAGCTTCATCCCCCCGAAGACCACATCATCACCCAGCCCTACCCTCAGGTCTGGCTCCAGGAGAGGCACTATCACCTGCACTCACGGTGTGGGGGAGAAAACTCGGCACTGGATAAGCCCAATCCGAGGAGTGGGGAGGGCTGGGACTAGTCTGGCTTCCTGCCTAGGAAAATGGATAGAACAGGTTTTACGGACTCACTACCAGTCTGTGCTACACCCACCTCTCTGGCCACTAAATACGTGGGTGCGCTCACGAGCAGGACACATTCACCTCTCCGTGGGGGACAGACACACCAAAGTCCATCCAGTTACCGCAGCACGACCTCTGAGTGATGCCCAGACCTCTCCACCTGGTTCAAAAGCAGGTCCAGTGGTCACGTGACTTGTAAGCTAAAAGACAATCTGTCCCACCCGCTGACCAGCAGACGATGGTGAAACAGAGAGCGTGCGACCACAATAAACACGCCCAGTCCGAAGAGAGGGCACGGCCACCGCACAGCAGTGCCAGTGGGGACGGTGAGGACCCCTGCCTGGCTGCGGAGGTTCCGGCTGCTTCCTCGGGAAGATCCCCCTTGTCTACCGTCTTCATCTGAAGTGAGCGTCACAAAATACCTTCCTTGAGGGCTCTTTGGGGACTGTTACGATTTCTTTGGAAAACCAGTCCCTTGAAAGATCCATTAGGGCTCAGAATCTATTTGCTCACAGCCACCTCGTGACCCAGTGCTAGTTCGGCACAGAACCCTCACACCTGCGTCCTGTCTGCGCTCCCGCACTCTGGCCACACCTGTCCCCGACACGAGGGGCAGCGATCTGAGACTTCATGGAATAACAGGCTTAAGAGAGAAGCAACGCCCTTAATCAGACCCTCGCCGGGGGGGGGGGGCTGGCTTCCTTGCCTGCGTGTTTTGCCTGATGGGCAGCCTTTGGGAAAGCCTCTGAGTCACAGCCGTCTGATGTCCTGTGTTGGGTGACAGAAGCGGACGGTTGTTTCAGACGTGTGAAGTCCCACCTTTCTGCACATGCACGATTCCCTTTCGTCTCCGCTTGAGACCTGGCTACCACCTGCAGGGGCCAACTCTTGTCTTCGAACATCGCTAAAACTAACAAGGCGCAGCCCCTGCTCACTAACCTTTCAGCTCCTCCCAACTTCTCTTTGAGTCACAGCCTTAGAAGGCACAAGATGTGCCCTTCAGGCTGTAGAAGGAGACGATGTCACCTGTCACCTGGCCCAGAGTCCCCACACGTCCAGCCTACACTAAGAGGGTTCCTGCTGCCGGCCCACTGGGGTGCAGCCCTAGCCACACCCCAGTCTCACTGGGGTAAAGATGGGTGACTGTGTGGTGTGTGTATGATGTCCCACCAGGCTTCTCTAGGGCCTGCAGCGCTGCCCCTCTCAGGGCACAGGGCGGGCTCAGCAGGCCCAGGCCCCTCACACAGAACACTCACCGATGGTGCAAAGCAGACTCCGCGTGCCCAGCAGCTTCTCGGGGGGCTGCACTCCACAGCAGACCAGAGCACAGCTCATTACAGAACCTCAGAACACATGTAACAGCCAATCAGATGAGTTTTACGAGGCATGGATCGGTGGGTAGCAGCTTATAGGGTCTGGCCCCTCCTGGAATATCTCATGCATTCTGGAACATGAGAGAAGAGGAAGGAAGCTCTATCACAATCCTCCCAAGAAGATCAGAGGGAAGGTCAGAGGCCGCCTGAAGGCCAGCAGGCTGGTCCAGAAGGGGCGCGAGCTGAGCCATGGGCGATGACACACTGGCCAGGGTCCCAAGTCTGCAGGAGGGTGGCGCTCAGGCAGTTATTTTGGGTTTAGAAGGAATTGTTCAGTACAGAATAGCCCAGCCCAGAGTTTCTGGGACTCTCCCCAAGGCTGGGAACGCGGGTTGGGGTGAAGACGCTGCTGCCGAGGAGAAGGCTCTGCCTTTCTCTGGGCCGCCGTCTCCCCACCTGGGCAGGAGGAGCTGGGTTCCTGGTCCCTGGGAACACGGCCTCTCTGAGGCCAGGATCCTCAGGCTCCAAGGTCTCCAAGGTCTCCCAGGTCTTTTACAAACTTCAGAACGTAAAGGCGAGGAAAGCCATCAGGGACAGAGAGGGGAAGTGGTTTGCTCAAATCCACACACATGGGGGGACCAGAGCCGTGCTAGAACCCGGCATGTCCTGGTTCCTGCTAAGATCTCCGACAATGCCATTTCTGTCCCCCTTCCCCACGGCTGGGGCACCTCTGTGGTGGGAGCCTCAGGTCCCCACCCTGGTCGTGAGAAGAACACCTGCTCTGGGTCAGGTGTTGAGTAGGGAATGTGCCCCTGCAGGTGGGGAGAAAGGACTCCGGTAGGTAGGCCGCTATGAAGAGACCCAGCAGGAATGCAGCGGGTTACGGAAGACGGGAGTCCACACCCCACAGCCATCCGCAGGCAGCTCAACGTCATCAGATGCCCAGGCACTGCTGTCACGCTTAGTCGGTGGCGGTCCACAGGTACATCCCAGGCCAGTCTTTGGGAAGAGCAAGAGCAACCTGCCACGGTGTCAAGGCCTTGCCCAGTCCACATACTTGCTTGCTCATTCCTTTGAGGTGAGCTTCAGTGCATTCCCGTGCTCACCACAGAGGAGACTGAGAAATCGGCCGGACCCCGTGCCCGGGAAGGTGCGGAAAACAGGTATCGGTGGACTGTTCGCAGTCTCCACTGTGGGCTCCTCGGCTGGCTGCCAGACCCCTGCGTCACCCGCCCTCCCACAGCAGAGCACACCCTGCCCCTCTCCAGGAAGTCCGTCCCACACTGCATGTAGTTACACTTCCAGATCAAAGTGCAGGATGTCTGGGGGAAACGAAGTCCCCTCCGGAGCCACAGATGGCTCCTCACGGCCCAGGGACACATACACTGCGAGACAAGGCGTCTGTCCCCCCAGCAGCACCACCCGGGCTGCATCTGCACACGATGCTGGACGGGGTGGGAAAAGCACAATAATGCCGCCACGTGCAAGGGCAGGAAGGGACACACTCGGAAGTCCCTGGTGCACAGCGACAGGCCAGCCATGCTGGCCTCGGGGCATGGGCCTGCTCTGGCAGAGGAGCACGTGTATTCCGTGGTGGGCTAACCCAGCCAGCCGGGTTCTAGAAGGTTCTCCTTCCCCCATCACCCCTGTGACCAGATCTGAAGCAGGTGTTCAAGGCCCAGCCTCGCCGGGGGCTGCCTCGGGGCTCAGACAACCTGCTCACTGGTCAATGCCTGCTTTCCCCAGCAGTCTCTGGTCTAGGTGCTTCTAGCTAGTTCCGGGCGCCAATAACCACACCCCAGATGTTTTCCCCACAGAGTTCTGAAGCCTTTTTATTCTTCGTTTCCTCTTCTGGTCTAGCCCTCTCTCTCTAATTTCAGCTGCCTCAGAGGGGGGAACCCTAAGGCAGTGAGCCTGAGGAGGAGGCCAACACCACACTCACCTTGCTCCCGGCGGCCCTGGGTTCTGGGCTTCCTGGGGGACTGTGAGGGAGGCCCTGACCCTCCACATCAAATCTCTGTCTGCGGAGCTTACCAAGCCGGTGGCTTCCGCCTCTGTGGGGCCCCACGTTTCTAGATACTCTCTACTGCTTTCAGCCTCTCCTGTCTTTCGTGTGATAATTTGCTGAAAGCCAATTAGTGTACATGGCAGCTACACAGAGCAGCCACCGTGTACACTAATATTCAGCTCTTTCCGGTCACTTCTCCCAGAGCCGTGGGCTCGGTCAACATGTGATCAGCCTTTCCGAAGTGTCATAAGGATAGTTTTGCCACATTCTTTCCCAAGGTGTAACGGAGGCCTCCAGCTCCCGGTCCGCAGTCTCTGCACCCTCCGGACGTGAAGCGAAGCCATCAAGTCAATGACTCGTACTGTAGGGGTTCTTAGGACACACCCCACCGCCAGCACTGATTCTTGTTTTTATTTACAGCAACGAAAGACTGCTGTAATAAAGACACCCAGTAACGATGGTGTGGCTCGAAGAAGATAGAAGTGTGTTTCTCTCGCATGTCAAAACTGCCCCTGGGGCTTGTTTCTGATTGGCAGGCTGTTCAGTCCCACAGGGTCATTTGGAAGCCTGGGGCCCTTCCATCTGGCTTCTTTGCCTTCGCCTACGCCAGTGGCCTGGTCAGCCCGATCACCACTGGGCCGCAGCACGTGCAGGTCCCCACGTGTGCGAAGGGGAAACAGAGCGTGTGGGCAGCGGAGGCTGCACCTTAGGGCTGAGGCCTGGGAGAAACACGCTCTTCTCCCCAACGTACGCCATTGGCAGGAACTCCATCATGTTGACAGAGCTGGGTATGACAGCTTCTGGGGAAAATCAATGTCAGTGAGCAATTAGCAGTCCCTACCATGGGTCTTGTAGCTGAATGGGCAGCTGGTCGCTACGAGTCATATGGCCTTAGCGTAGGCCTAGAGGATCGCTGTCCACACGAGGGACCCATGCCCTCTCCCCACACACAGGCTGTGACATGCCAGTTCCCATCCAGAGCAGGGGACCAGCAGACCAGGAAGACACACATTTGTCTGGTAGCTTTGCTATGCCCCCATGGTCCTCTCTTCCTCTCTAAGACGACGCCCACTGTCCTTCCCCTGTACTGGGGGGGGGGGGGGGGGGGGGCCTGAGGGAGCCGCTGGGAAACAGAGTGTGCTGGCCAGTGTTCTCCAAGAAGCAGATGCCGCGATGGATTAAGCGTGTGGGGATTACACCAGGAGACACGCCTGTGTGAAATGAAACAGAGAGGGAGCCAGCAGGCTGCAGTGCCAGAGACTCTGACAGGGCAGAGGGCGAAGTGTCCACAGACTGCCCTGGAGTCTGAGGAAGCTTCAGCAGAGCCATTGGGAAATCCTTGAGCCGAAGTCCCCGAACGAAGAAATCTTGGGTCTCCCAGGACAATTGGACCTTAGTTTCCCAGCCACACATAGTCACGGCAGGGAGCAGCCCTTGGGGGTCGGGGGGTGGGGGGCGGGGGGCGGGGCATGGGATGGATTTCTAAGCTAGAGAGCTGCTTTGCTCCCGTCAGTTGCCCCGCCCCCCTGCCCCCAACAGGAGGTCTTTCAAGACCCATTCTCAGGGCCACCACAGGGGTTACAGTGAGAGGTTGGAGTTCATATCCAAGAAAAACACGGGCTTTGAAATTAGAAAACAAAATACTGGTTGCAACCCAGCTCACCACGGACTAGCTGTGTGGCCTTGGGCAAGAAACTCTACCCCTCTGATCCTCAGTTTCCGCATCTATGAAACACCCGGGAAAGGTTATCAGGATGGAAGTAAAATATTCACAGGAGGTACTCACTCGGAGGTGGTCTTTCTTCCCCTTCCCACTTTGCCAAAGCCCAGTGGACCTAGAGTGCCCCCAAATGTACTCCCTGAGGGAAGAAGCTCAAGCCCAGGGCTGACCCTGTTTCCTTGAATCACAGACTGCCCCCACCCCCGCCTCCACCCCACACCAAGCGGACCCAGAACTGGCACACAGTGGGCCGCCGAGGTCAAGCTGGCTTTCAAAATAGTCCAAGAAACATCCTGACAAATATCTCCCCTTGGGCCAGAGAGAAACATTCAGAAGAGGCTGCCAGCCAAAGCTGGGACGGCCACTTGCTACCTCCTCTGGGACCCAGCTTATCTGGAAACTGGTCACCCAGCTAGGACCATGGGCTGAAGCCTAGGCAGGGAGGGGAAGGAAGGAGGCCATCTCCTTGGGCAAGCCTGTAAATCCCAGTGGCTGTAAATCCAGACAGCTGGGCAGGTCCTGCCAACCCCAAGCACATACCAGCCCTGCCGCTCCCGGTCAGGGCCACTCTGAGATGCTCTCTCCTCCACAGCCCATTCTCCAGAGCACATTCCATCTCGCCTCCCCTCCCTCCTACTCTCTACGGGCCCCCTTCTCCCTCTCTCCAAAGGTAGCCCTTATTTCTGCCCATCTCTTGACATTTTCTGGCTCCTGACTCTCCCTGTGCTTCCCCATCTCTCCATCTCTCCATGTTTCTTCTTTCCATCCCCCGGGACCTCATCCTCCCCCATCTTTCTGGTTCTCATGCTCTCTTGCTCCCTCAGCCCATGCCTCTCCCTCTCTTTCTTCCTCTTCCACCATTTGGCCTCCCAGCACAGCCCCGCCCAGCCACCTCCTTGGAGCTGTGTGCTGCTTGGAATGCCTTCAAGCCACAGGGAGGAGCTGAGCCCCAGCCGTTCCATAGGGGTCTCAGAGGAGCCCCCTCCGGCCTCCCCTCCTTCCTCTTCTGTGCAGAGCAGAGATGCTCAGAGCAGAGGGCACCGCAGACCAGGCTGCCGCCTCTAATGCTGTGGCATCCCAACCTTCACCCCCCTCGCCCAGCCCCCATCTGTCCATGCCACTGCCTCTTCCAAACTTCTTTCTATACCCAGCCCCGAGAGCTAACTGCCAGCTAGAGGCAAAACTAAGAAACTGGGACGAATCAGACATCACTGTTACACCAAAGAATGGGGAATTAGCTTGATTAAATGTGGAGCATCTATTCAACAGAAGAACATATGGACAAACCAGGAAGTAAGCACGACGAGCATCCACCGCCCTCACTGGCCCCTTAATCATTTTAGCCCAACACACACTTCAGAAGCACTGGCTCCGTGCCGGGCCCTGCCAGAGGCCAGCAGGGCCTGCAGGGATGGGGTGTGGCCCCACAACTGCCCCCAGATACTGGCCAGGGTGACCCCAGGAGGCCTGCAGCTAAGGAAGGGGCAGCAGGTGGATAGGAGAAGGAGGCTCTCTAGGGGGAAGACTGGGGCTGTGGTGCTCAGAGGGGAGATGCTGCAGCCAGGATCTCAGGCCCAGGGCACATGACATCCACCAGGAAGGTGGGGGGCACCCGCCCCTGAAGAGTAGAGACAGGAGCTACTGCTAAAGATGGAAGATAAGACGGGTGGGGAGCAGGTTGAGGGAAGAGAGAATGGGGTGAGGGAATTCAGAGTTCAGCACCCTTCCTCCTCCCACCTCGAGGCGCTCGGAGCGGCCTAGCCGCGGCAGCTGCAGACACTGGAATCAAAGCGGCACCGCAGCTGCCTCCCCAGGCGGAGGCATTGGCCAGTAAGTAAGGGCCTTCTGTCATGGCCACAGCACAATGGAGCTGACTGTCACTGGGGACTGCGGTGACCAGTGTGCTCCCTGGAGCTAGGACTGCGCCAAAGACCCAGTCCCGGAGACCCTGCGCCTGTCCTTTCGCTGAGCCCGTGAGGACATTCTCTCAGGCCCTGTGTGTTTTTGTATATATTTTTAAGACCTAATTAATGGCTTTATTCAACAATTCATAAATCCGGCAGCACCCCCTCTAGGAAATAGAAAGGTGCTCCTATTTTTGTTTCTTTGTTGCTTTCCTCTGCTCTCTGGCTTCCGGAAAGCCGGGAGGAGTGGGGTTACAAGAGCTGCGAGGTTAAGATGAAAGTCGGTTCAGACCCCCCGCTGGACTGCGCTGAGCACCAGCCCCCACCACCAGAGGGCGCCCGAGCAAGGAAACAGGGTGGCCTGGGGGGAGGAGTAGGAAAAGCACCCGAGCTCCCTGCGCCTCTTCTAACTACCCGGCCTGGCATGGCGGGACAACTCCGAAGTAATCCTGGAGGGGTGGGATGGTAGGGCCTCCCAGTGGGGGTCACTACCAGCTGCCAAGTGACGCCGCTCCACTCTAACCCTCAGGGTTTCGGGCGGAGTCAGGGACGCCAGGCGGCGGCTGTGAAGCCCTGGAAAGACAGGCTCCTTGTGATGCTTAGCGGCACGGGAGGCAGAGCCAGGAGAGCTGCCTGCGATTCCTACACTCCTCTCCGTGTGACCTTTCCTTCCACGATTGCCAGGTTGTTTCCTCATCTGCACACAAAAGGGGTGGGGAGACTTGTGGTGCCCAAAAGCCCCTTCAGGCTCTGACCGAAGACGTGCCCCCCCCCTCCGCCCTCCTCGCGGACCCCTGAGGAGGGGCAAAGTGCAGGGCTGGACAGAGGGACGAAGAACCGAAAACAGCCGCCGTTTGCTCCTGCGCCTCAGGGTCCCGGGCACTCCCCTGAATCAGCAGCGCCCGACACGGAGGGCACCAACTCTCGCCCAGCTCGGGCCGGCTTCCAGCCCCCCTTCGGGTCCCAAATATCCCCACCCGAGTCTCCCACTGCTGGCTCGGGCATGTCCCCACCCAGGAAAGGGTGCGGAGTGAATACTGTCTTCTGCGGTGGGTAGGAGGCTATGACTCTGACCCCAGTCTCCCTGAGAGGTCAAGCGCACGGAGATGGACTCTCGCCATCCCCACAGCGCTGACCTTCGGCTGACCAGCGGCTTCAACTCCATCCCGGACGCTGGCGATGGGGAACTGAGCAGGGAGGCAGGGGCGCTCTGGGCTGGGTGTGGATCCACTTGGGGAGGCGGGCAAAGGGCTCGGGCACCGGGGACGCGACCTCGTTCCAGTGACTGAAGCGTGTGGAATTACCTCCACTGGGGGACCCCTGTACTCCCACTCCAGCCATATCCTCCCCCACCCCCACCCCCCGCCCCAGTCTAGTGAGCCTGGGCCCCGAAGGTGCAAGAAGTCAAGAGCCTGGAGAAATGCAATGTGCAAATATACTGACTTTATTCGTCTCCGTTCAGGAGCCTCACAGACAGATTCAGGTAAAAAGATCGTTAAATAAACGCCATCAGCCATCGCAATGCAAAAATAAATATCAATCCTCCGGCCACAGAAGCAGCAGCCGCTGCGCCCCAAGTCCTGTCCGCCGCGCCTAACAATTACAAAAGTGTTCAGCGAGAGTGAGTCGGCGTGAGTGTGAACGAGTGTGTGCTGTAGGGCACGGTGGTGGAGCGGTGTGCAGTATCGGAGTTGCAAACCCTGGGACAAGGGCGTGGAGCGGCTCTCCAGGAAGCCCCGGCAACGTGGGCGACGCTGCGCGGGCGCATCACCCGCACACACTCACAGCAGAGTTCGTCCTGGGCAGAGTTAAAAAATAAACATTTACAAGGGCAAAGAAAGTGGCCCCCTTCCTGGCGTCCCCGGCCTCGGGGCGAGCGCAGCGCGGGGAGCACCGGTCAGTTCGCAGCCTGGCGGGAGTCCAGGCGCACAAGGGGCGGCCGTCCGGGTCCTCGGGGGTCCCCGCGGCGCTGGCCCGGCCGAGGTGCGCGCGCGGAGGCGTGCGAGTCCCCGCTGCCGGCGGCGCCCCTCACAGGGCCGAGTCGGAGTCGCTGGAGTCCAGGCTGTTCCTCAGTTTGCAGCTGCTGAGCTGCTCCCGCTGCAGCGACAGGCTCTGCGTGCTGCGGCGCAGGCACTCCAGGCTCTGCAGGAACGACTTCTTGGCCTTCTCCTCCTCCATGGGAGACACCCCCTCCTCCTCCACCTCCTGGATCTCGTCGAAGGTCACCGGCTGCGTCTTGAAGCGGGACTGGCGCGGCCGCCGGAGCCGGCCCTTGCCCTTGGTCAGCTTGGCGGGCCGAACGGGCTGCGGGAACTCGTCGGCCAGGCACACGAAGTGCGGCATCACCGCTTGGTAGCTGGAGCAGATGCCCATCAGCTCGCCGGGCTTGGCGGCCGCCATGGCGCTGCCGGCGTCTTCGGGGCCGGGCGGCGGGGCGGCGGGGCTGTCCGGGGACGGCCTCTGCGCCGGGGCCCCCCGGGGGGCAGCAGCCTGGGGCTCGCCGGGTGGGGGATCCAAATCTGCTGCGGGGTGGCGGCGGCCCTCGCGGGCCCGGGTCGGCGCTCCTCGGGGTGGTGGACGGAAGGCCGGTCTGGGGGGCGCGGGGCTCCCGGGTCGCTACTCCGCCGAGATCCCGGGCGCTCGCCTCCGCCGCTGCCGCCGTCTGCCCCGCGGCGGCCGGCCCGCCGCTTATATAGCCTGCTGCTACCCACACGGCTGAGAGCTCGGATGACAGCGAATGCCTTTTAAAGCGTGCGCGCCCCGCGCCCTTCCGCCTGACGTCGCCCTGCCACTCCGGGAAAGCGACGGCCCTTTTCCCTGCGCCGCCGCCCGCCGCCAGCCCCCGCTCCGGAAGGCAGGCCCCGCCCGCGGGGGCTCGAGAGCGCCCGAAGCCCCGGGAGCTCGCGGCTGGGGAGCAGGGGTCTTAAGATGTTACTGCCCGGTACGGGCTTCCCAAGTCCGTAGGAACCGCGGTGGCCGGGGACGCAGGTCCCCCTGCCCGTCCCTTGATCTCAGAGGCGCACACTCGAGGCGCTGCTTATTGTGCCTCGGGCTCCGCGCCGGCTCCGGTGGCGGCGGCCGCAGCTCCTGGCTGTCCTTACGGCGGGGACAGCCAGGGCACCCGGCTCCCCGGAACCGAGTGGGGCGTGGTGCTGGTGGGGTTTCTTCTCTGCGTCCTTGTTGTCAACCCCCTCCCCCATACACGCACACAGGCAGGCTCCAGTACAAACACAACCGATGATTCCATTTTGGTTCTTCTCTTCCCTGTAGGTCTTCTTCGCGTTTGTCTCCGTACTACCCCCCCCACCCCCTCATGTCCCTCAGGCACCCCATTTAGGCTCAGAGTGACACTTGGATGTGCCACTGACAACAGCGACAACAACTACCATCTGGAGAGTTGTACTCCCGGCCGGCCAGTGAGCTTTGTGTTACATCTATTATCCTAGTAAATCTTCCTATCAGCCCTGAGAGGTAACCGGTGTTCTCCGAATTTCACAGGTGAGAGAAAGGAGGCACGCAGAGGGTGCGGGGCTGCTGGCCACCGTGGGGCCAGCTCCAGAGTCCCTGCGCCACAGCCCCCTGCTCCGGGTTGACGCCCACCAGTGCCCCTGGGCTCCTGAGGGCAAGGCCCCTGCCGGGCATCCCAACTCCCAAGTGGAAACTTTGGGCACCGCCCTGGGGTGCCAAGGGCCTGAGGTGCCACACAGAGCAGTACCCGCTGCAGGCTCCCCGCAGTGGCCCCTGGGAAAGGAGGGAATCAAGGGGACGTGGCTTCTGTTCCTTCCATAGTCATTCAACGAAGATTCATTGAGAATTTCCATGTTGCAGCTCCTGGAAGTTACCTTCTTGGGGCGGGGGTGGGGGGAGCACAGACAACAGATAAGAAACAAGGAGGCACCCTGCGGGTGCAGTGATGGGGTGCAGGCTGAGCGATACATGTGTGTGGGGGGGGGGGGCGTGGCCAGGAAAGGTTTCTTAGTGTGCGTGACACTGCAGGTGACCCCTGAAGGACAGGAACACTACAGAGCATGTGCCATGCCCTGAATTACTTTTCAGGCATTAACTCATAACCAGTCTGCATAATCCTCCCAGCAACCCTGGGTATGTACAGCCACTCTTATCATCGCCATTGACAGATGGGAGAACCAGGACACAGAGACACTGTTGTGAGCAACATGCCCCAAGGTCACACAGCTAGTGACCAGGAGCATTGAGATCCAAACCCAGGCATCTTGGCTCCCAACCCTCTTCTCACCCACTGCATGGAATCCCTTTGCCCTGTGGGGGACAAAGAAGGATCCAGGGTGTGCCCAAGTGAGGGCTGGTGGCAGAGCAAACCGCCCCTAGTGCACAGGCCCTGAGGCAGGAAGGAGCTCGGCTTGTGAATTCAGGGAAGTCCAGAAAGCCCATGTGGCTGAAGCAGAGGGAGAGGGGCCTTGCCGACCCTGTGGAGGGGACAGCATTGTATTCCGAAGGCAATGGCAAGTAAGGCTCTGGAGTTTTGAGCAGGGGAGCTGCACAACCAGTTTATGTTTTTAAAAGCTCACTCTGGCTGCCCCGCGGAGAGTAGACCGGAAGGGGCCCCAGAGGAAAGCCCGAGTCTGCTGAGAAGACCGTCCTGTGACCCCAGATACAAGACACTGAGAGCCTGGGTCAGGGCGAGGACAGTGGGGGCATAGGGGAAGGGCCAAACTCAAGGGTCACCTGAAGAGGAAGTGGAAGGGTGTGCTGACGGGTTCGACTGGGGGTGTGCAGAATCAGGGCTGACTTTGCGTATTCTGCTTCGGGAGTGTTAGATGCAGTGCCTCTGATTGAAGGGGGAATGCCGGGGGGAGGGGAGCGACACTGTGGGGTCTGCAGGTGGTCCATGAAAACCCACTACCCACCGGGGTGAGGCCTGACATGCCCATATCAGAACTAGAGTATGTGAGGGGAAAATAATTTCTATCCCCTTAAGGCCACTGAGTTTTGGGGCTCCTTGTAACAGCAGTGCGGACATACAGTCATGCACGATGTTTCTTCCCCGTGCAGACATTGAGGGGCGCACTCACACACACCCAGCCTGCGCGGCCCCTGCCTGCTCAGGCCGAGGCCCCTTGGCGGCAGTCTCTGCTGCCCCTCGCTGTCCAAAACAGTGGGAGGCCAAACCGAGCACAAGAGAAAGCGGTGCAATTGAGAGATGTGGTGACCACGAGACACACGAGGCTGCTGGCGGCATGACATGGCACACTGCATTACAGTGAACTTTTTTTGTGAGTGTAAGAGTCTACCAAAAGAATGATAAGAAGCATAGTGTGCGGAGTAAATACATGAACCAGTAACGCCGTCACTTATCGTCAAGCATTATGGGCTGTCCACGGGTGTCTGGGCGGCGCTTTTATGCCCCTGGCAGTGCGGTGGGTTCGTTCACGCCAGCAGCACCACACACACACACATGAGGACCGTGTTGTGCTATGTTGTTGCTGTGGCTGCAACGTCACCAGGCAATTGGAATTTTTCAGCTCTGTTACGATTTTACGGGACCACTGTTGTATACGTGGTAGTTTGTTGACTGAAATGTGGTTGTGTGGTGCAGGACCGCCCTCCGGTACAGAAACTGGTACCGGGGCCGGGAAGCTGCCATGCACGGCAACCCTAGTTTCTGTGTTGGTGGCTCAGGTGGCGAGCAGCGCGGGACGAACACTGCCGGGTGGAAGGCCGGCGACGCTTGTTACACGGCAAGCGAGCATGTATAAACACGCTACCTGTGAAAACCTGGAACCCAGACCCCACGCTCCCCGAGCCTACAATTCTACAAAAATGGCTGCAAGAGCCAAAGCATTTGCATGTCTTGGCCGCTCAAGGAGGCTTTTAGTAAGACATTACAAGAAAGAGATTGGCTAGTTTGCAAGAAGGGACGGGCAGGAAAAGAGAGTCCAGAAAACCGATGTCCTCAAGGTTGGAAAACCAGCTGCTTTTGTCCAACGAGCAGGCGATCAGGCTGCCGTGGCCCGGAGCCTTCCTCACAGCCCGTCCGTCAGGCCAGACGCAAAGCCAGACAAACGGACCGTATTTAGTGTGTTGTCGTTATTCACCTGAATATTTTTGAACTGCTCTGATTTCAGGCCTCTCTGTGTTGACTTAGCACTGTCCTAACCCGGAGAAGTGGGTGTATCCAAGCAGAGAGGTCGAGCAGGGTACTAGACCTCGGGGGAGAGGGGACAGACAGATGGGGGTGGCAGCTCGGGAGTCATGGGGGTGCAGCCCACCTGCCAGACAGAGAGGAGCTGGAACCAGCCAGCACCTGGAGAAGGACTAGGGCTCAGCCAAGGACTCAGCCCGCCAGAGACTCAGAGAACCGATATCTGACAGGGGAGCAAGCTGTAATCCAGGAGAAGGATGTTTCTAGAAGGTGGGAGACGATTAGAAGGGAGTCCGGAGATGGGTCCTAGTGTGGCTGTACCTGCGTGCCCTGTGTGGCCAGGACAGCCACCCCTCTCTGCGCCACGGAGGTCTCAGCTCCGATGCCACTTCCTCGGGGCAGCCTTCCCTGGCCATGCTGTGTTAGGCTGCCCTCCGTCACCCTGTCCCCCTTTCCTCCCGGCACCCTTACCGCAGTCTAAAGGGCCTTCTTCTGGCTTTGTCCCCATCGATGTGGTCTGGCTTCCCCACTGGACTGCCCGTATCAGGCTCTGCCTTCCCCAGCAGCCAGGCCGGGGAGGCCACCAGCAGGAGCTCATGGCTCCTGTGGAGTGCTCACCTCCGCCCTGCTCCCTGCCCCTGCCCCCACAGTTCCCGGCGCCACCAGAGCTTCCTTCCCAACCCACACGGCTCCTCTAGACCCCGAACTCCTGGGCTGGGGGCTGGGGCACCCTAGGCCACTCCTGTCACCTTCCCCTGCCTAGACACCTGGTCCCACTGCTGACCCCTCCCACCCAGGACGTCTCATGGGCGGCCCCAGCACCGGGCAGGCTTCCACACGGTTTGCGCCCCCTGGAAGGAGTCGGCCTCGGGCTGCTGTCAGGTTAGGAGAACACAGACCCAGACCGTAACCCCGCTCTGCCGCAGGCCCACCCTGCGACTGTGGGCAGGCCACACCGCCTGAGACTCAGTCTCCACCTCGGAGCACAAGGCAGGGCCCCGGGGGTCAGTGATCGCTGCGAGGGGAGCACCTAGCACGGTGCCTGGCCCGTCTTTAGCGTGAAATGTGTGTTCCTTTCGTCATCGTCGTCTCGTGCCCAGGCCTATCGAGCGCCCAGCATGGCTGAGAAGATGTCGGGGAAAGGTGCTGAGAAGCTCCTACTGCAGAGGGCGTTTGGGGGTCGGGCAGCTTATCCTCTCTCCTCGCTCACAACGCATGAGAGGGAGCCAGGCAGAGCGGCGTCTCCAGGCACAGAGTTTCAGGGGATCCACTGCGGGGCGCCACGGCCAGTGCCCGAAGAGGGGGCTATGGGGGTAGCAGCCTCTTTCAATAGACACCCCCCACACACAACACATGCACCAAAGGCTGAAGGACCAAGTCCTTACCCTCTGTGGGGTTCATGGGGTGAGGGAGCCGGCGAGAACCACACAGGTGATCAGGGATGGGCAGATCTGGAAGGGGGGGCGGGGCTCTGGGGCCCACCCAGGCATCGGGCCTGGTTCCTGTTCACCTCCGGCCTTGAGGAGTTCACAGGGGAGATGTGGGGTTTCCCAGGACAGGCCAAGTGGCCTCTCTTGGCCATCCCAGGGCAGAAGGTGGCTACTAAAGGGGGTGCAGGACAGTCCCTGTTCTCAGCAGGCCTGTATCCCTGGGACTAGAGAGGGGGGACACAGAAATGTCACCTGATGAACACCTACTATGTGCATGGCACACGTCTCACCTAAATTGCCCTCGAGGCATCCTGTGAGGTGGACCGTAGTATCACCCCTATCTTAGACGTGTGGACTTGGGGTGCCTCGGGGCTTATCCGGCTCACCTCGGGGCCAGGTGCTGAAGCTGGGGCTCTCGGGCAGGTCTGCCTGACACTCTGAAATCAGAGCTCAGCACTTGCACCACCCACCTCTCTGCCCCTCAGAAGTGACGGGAGCAGCACTGGACTGGACAGAAGTCAGGCACCCAGGCTCCACCACCCCCACACTCTATGGCCTTGGACCAGTTGCTTCCCAGCGCTTAGCCTCAGTTTCCCCACCTGTGAAGTAAGGAAGCCAGGCCCTGATCTACCGGGGGCCTCTCCAACTCCAATGTTCTAGAATCCTCAGGAGGGTGCGGGGATGAGGGGACCCATGCACAGGAAGCAGACACTTCCTCTGGGGCCCGAGAGTGGCAGGCAGCCGGCGCTGGGGCTGCGGGGGAGGCTCGGCTCCTCGGCTCCATGGAGGGGCCGCTGGGGGAGCAGATGGGGCAGGAAGGTGGCAGCAGACCGGGGAGGGGCTTGTGCCGCTACCTCCTCCACCGTGTTCCCGCCCACACTCTGGCTTTTGGGCAGAGCAAACGTTTTTAAAAAAGCAACCCCACTTCTTCAGCTATGAGCAGGGCTTTGTTTCCAAGGGAGCCTGCCGAGCCCTGGCTAGGTCGGCAGGAGCAGGGATGCCCCGTCCGTCCCGGCACGCAGACGGGCAGGGAGCCACCCGGGCCGCAGAGCCAGGTGGGAAGCATCAGCCAGGCAGTTCCGCTCACCAGCGCTGCCCTGCTTCCTGGGGGGAGGGGGGAGGGGGGGAGCGGGAGTGGGGAGGAGGATGAGGAGAGGAGAGAGGGCGAGGCCCCTTCCTGGGGCTGCTCTGCCACCCTGGCACAGACCTACTGCTGCTGGACGCCGTGGTCAGCTGGCTGTCCCCTCACACTCGCTTGGAAGTCTCTCCAGAGGGCAGCCCAGGCCTCCAAGTGCTGACAAGGCGGAGGTTGTTTTGATGCTGGGGTCCGAGTCAACATGCACTCCGGGCGGGTGTGGCCCAGCCGCTGTGCGTGCGCACCTTCAGGTGCGTGGGGGGTGGGATGAGAATGGGAGCGGGGCAGGAGGGCTGGGGAACATGGGCAACAAACAGTGTCCACAGCGGGCAAGGGACTGGGCCTTTCTGGGGGTCCTGCCTCCTGACCCGGGCTCACCTCCCGCCAGAGCCTGCTCCCCACCCCAGCGGGCCCGCCACACAAAGCCGGTGACTTCAGCATCCTACCAACTGCTGCTGCCTCGCTCAGAATTAGCACTTCGTCTGGTACGGCTGTGAGCAAAAGTGTTTTGATAATTTTGCTGGAGGGTTGCCATGACAATCTCCAGCAAGCTCCAAGAGGGGGTGTCAGTGTGTGCACAGGAGGGAGAGAGACAGAGGAACAGAGTCAAAGCCTCGGAGACAGAGGGGGAGACAGAGGGAGGGAGAGGACCAGGGAGAACCCCAGTGAGAGCCCCGAATTGGGCTGTCTTTGTTGGCCCCGCCCTGATGGCCCCATTCATGCCACGATGAGCTCACTGGCTAATCTGGGCCTCACTGTAGGCCCTGTAACGGGACACCAGCTGCTGGCTGGCAGGGCTGGTTCCACGGGGGGCGGGGGCACCCTGGCACCCCCACTCCCAGGATGAGCCCCCGCCGGGGACACCAGGCTGGAGTGGCAGCAGGGAGATTCTTAAGGACACCGAGGCAGCCAGAGCCCAGGGAAACCTCCTAAGCATCATGCCTGTCTCGTGGGCCTGGCGACGCCCACGGGAATGGTGGCAGCGCACCTCCCAGCCGAGGCCTGCTTCCTGGCGCAGCTCTGGCAGCCCGGGCTCTGTGGCTCGGTCCTTCCTGCACGCTTTCTCCCAGGCCCGAGGGCCCCTGTCCCGGGATACGGGCCTGAGAATCACGAAGGACAAGGATAAGATCCTGCACAACCTGTGGCCCTAGAGCTTTGCAACGTACTTTCCCCTCTGCGACTTCGGCAAAGCTGGAATATCTCTGTTGTCTGTCAAGATGAGGACAGAAAGGCCCAGAGAGGGGAGGGAACTAGATCAAGGTCACACAGCAAGCAGCCAGGCAGCGGGCAGAGTAAGGATGGAACCCAGTCCTGGACCCTACCCCAGTCACTGTGCTCAGGGAGGGCAGGCTCCGTGGAAGGAGTCCATCTGGCACTACCCCGAATAGCTGGACAGGGACACTGAGGCCCAGAGACATGCCCCGGCCAGAACCTGCAGCTTCGGACCCTGAGACGTTTCACTGCCACTACGGAACCACGAGACAGCTCCGTGTGTCCCATGAACAAGCCCCAGGGACTTACTTAAGTCCCCATGTAAAGCATCAGCCTCTGCCTTGGAAGAAGAGGCTCCTGGTTATTGGCAGGACAGAGCAGAAGGCAGCTGGAGCTGGCAAGGTCAAAGGCTTGTCAAGTTCCAGGTCCAGAAGGGAGCCTGGCAGAAGGCCGCCCAGCCTGCGCTACTGGAGCTGTGTGGCCTTGGGCAAGTCACTGTGGCCGTCAAAGCCCCCGTTTCCATAGCAATGGAGAGCTAGGGTGCACAGGAACCCCCCAG
This sequence comes from Phyllostomus discolor, assembly GCF_004126475.2. Taxonomy (NCBI): domain Eukaryota; kingdom Metazoa; phylum Chordata; class Mammalia; order Chiroptera; family Phyllostomidae; genus Phyllostomus; species Phyllostomus discolor. The sequence continues at coordinate 153,626,676 of NC_040908.2, read as the reverse complement.
AGAAATCGAGTTCCGAGTTCTGGGAAGCAGCTGCCCCCCGAACAGCAGTCCCTGAAGGCCGAGGAGCCCTCGAGCCTGGCTCTGGCTTGGTTCAGCTCCACCTTTCAGTTACACACCACCACGGTGCAGGGAGGGAGAACCAAAAAGAAAGTGCGGTGGGCTCTGAAGACAGATGCAGAGGTGACTTTGGTGCAGCCCTGGTGATGGGCAGCAACGTGAGAATAAACGAACAGCATCCCTGCTCGAGTGCCCTGGTTCTGGTGTTGGCTAGGAAGTTCTTCTCACTACCCTGTGATCGTGGAGGCTGTGTGCCTGCCCCACCCTCCTCTCGGGCTGGTGCTTATAAGGACCAAACGGGATGACTCACAAGAACGTTCTGAAGCAAAACCCTGCAGGAGGGTGAATTTTTAGCTGGATTCCGAGAACTCGGGGTTAAAAGATGCCGTGTCATATAACACGTTCTGAGCCTTACCTCAAGACAGGGCATCCCGTCTGCCTTGGAAATGGCCACTGGCCCATTTTGGGGGCCCAGAGAGTCCCTTCTCCCCGAGACCTGCCTCTCTTCCATCTCGGATGTGGCCTCAGGCTGCCCACTGGACACCAGGGACCTGCTGTGCCCAAGTCTCTCTGCCCATTTTGGACATGTTGGGGGTGGGGTTATTCCCAGCCCCCCCACCCCACCAAGGCGGCCTCTCTCTGATGTTGCCAGGCAATCACTGCCATCTCCCCAGCTGTTCCCTCACAGGCACAACCGCAAGACAGGATTTAACGGCGGATGAGTTTATCTGGAGCACCTGTCACGCTGGTCACTGACACACGGCACTTTGTACCTATCATCCATCACACCTGTAGGTTTATCCTCTGAGACAGGCATTATCATCGAGCTTTCGTTGAGGCGGTAGGCTCAGAGATGTTAGGGAACTTCCCCAGCACCACACAGCCAGGCAGAGAGGGAGCTGGGATTTGACCCAGGCCCATCGGTCGCCAAAGCTCATCTCATCCATCGGCAGCTCCCACAGTGGTGCCCCCTGGGGCTGCCCAGGGAGGGGTTCCGTGGGAGGATGGACAGGGCGCAGAACCTGGACTTCTAACGGGGAGCCAGGCTCCCCTTCCCAACAACTTTTCCAGACAGAAGACCGGTGTCCCGGCCCACACGACAGTCAGGGTGCGGTGGGACGGGGAGTGCGGATGACACCCAAACCCGTGCCTCTTCCCGAGGAGGCAGCAGGAGACGCCCCAGCCCTCCAGCAGCTGCAGGCAGTGCCCGGACAGGGCGAGAGCCAGGGCCTCACGCCCGAGCTGACCTGGGGCTGGAGCAGCACACTCCAGCCGCCCGACCACACCTCCAGCCAGGAGTCCCCGTGTCTGGGATGGGAGACCACCGCTTGCAGATACAAAGCACAAGACCACGGAGGCTTGGCTGATGGGGGTCATGAGGCCAGAGGAACTGGAGCAGAACTGCTGGCTGCCAGAGCAGGAAGGAAGCTTCCAGATGAGCTGGGGCAGTTTTCAGACCAGGGGGTGGGGCTCATCAGTGGGCCCTTCAGTCGGTTAGGGGACCGTGAGTGGCATTTTTAAATGATGTCCAACAAAACCGAAAATATCAGAGCAAACACAGGGGATAAAGTATTGTCTCATGGAGCTCTAGTTTTAGTTCAATGTATGTGTGCAAACTTTTTTCTTTTTTTCTTTTATTTATTTTTTTACTCTGGGTTGTGGTCAAGAAAGCTACAAAACCCATTAAGTTGGTTTAACCCCTGTATTTCGAAGATGGAAAAACTGGGGCCAAGGTCAGGGTCCCCCGCTCCCCACCGGCAGGCTCGGTGGGTTGTGGCGATGCTCCTGGCAGCTGGCAGAGCCGGCCGGCCAGGCCGTTTCCTTGAACACGGTGTCCCACGGCCTGCGTGTGGTGAGCGAGGACCAAGAAGTCTGACTGCGGTCCTGGACATAAGCCAAGGTCCCTGGTCCACCTTTGCCAGTAATAACACTGGTATTTTGACCTCGCAGCTGAGTCCGGTGTTTGTTTTTCTTCTGCTTCAGCCCTTGTGGGGAGGAGGGGTGTTGCCAGCACCAGGACACCCGGGCCACGTGCACAGGTACCTCTGCCTGGGCTCCTGTCGTGGTCCCCACAGGTCTCCTCACCGCCACTCCCATCCACTCCCTCCCTCCTAATGAGTGAATTTTCCTAAAAGTCGCCCCCTGGCCTCTCAGTGCCCCCCCCCCCACCAGAGCCCTCTGCCTGAGATGTCCCCAGGGCCTGACGTGGGCCCGACTTCCTCTCTCACTGTCTCTCCTCCAGCTCCACCCCCCACACAAGCCCTGGACTCAAGCCACCGGGGGCCCCTACTGTTCATAAGCCTTCCTGATGTCACTATGCAAGGTCCTCCTCCCCATTCCCCAAGTGTCTCCTCCACCATGCAGCCCTCCCTGACTTCCCACCCTAAATTCCATCTCATGTTCCTCCAACTCCTGTAGCATTCATTGTCTGGACCTTTCATTTCACATTCACTTTGTCATTGAGGTTTTTCAAATGTGTGTCTCGTTTTCTTAACAAATGACACAAAATGTAACAACAAGGCTAATGCTGGCTGAGATGTACCGAGTGCTGGCTCACTCTGTGCAGGGCACGGGAGGGGCAGCTCCTCCTTCCGGGAGAGGGGGCTCTGCAGAACACTGGGGGCGGGGCCGCCGCGTTACCGGCACCCAAATCACAGCATGAGATTTCCAGATGCGCTCAAACACGGGGCAGGAGAAAAAAGTTGGCACAACCTTACTGGAAAGCCATCTACATGACAAATTCAAGGCCTTAAATAATATGCGTAGCCTTCTGAATCTGGGCCAGGACCCTGCTTTTAGAAACACGCTCTAAGAAAAAACAACAGACGCACAAGAGGCTTAGGTGCAGGCCGGCCGCCGAGGTGGAGGGGCCGTGCGCCGTGCGTTCAGCTGTAGAGCAGGGACGCAGGCAGTGCCTCGTCCTCGGACCGCTGTGCGGATGAATAATACATATAAAGCACTTAACACGGTGCCTGTCCCCATGTTCAGACTCTATTAAAAAGTTACTTCTTTTTTAAAAAAGATATTTATTTATCTGTTTATTTTAGAGAGAGGAGAAGGGAGGGAGAAAGAGAGGAGAGAAACATCGGTGCTGAGAAACGTCGGTCAGCTGCCCCCTGCACGCGCCCTGGCCTGGGACCGATCCCGAAACCCAGGCCTGTGCCCTGAACGGAACCAGTGGAACGGGCGGCCTCTTGCTTTGCAGGATGACACCCAACCGACTGGGCCTTGATGGCAGGGCTGTTACTTCTTTTTGCTATTTAAACTGAGGTCTGAATGAGGCCGAATCCTGGGCTCTTGGCGATACCACCACCCTGCCTCCCACCATCCACTCTCATGATTTCCAAAATCAACAGAACAGTCACTGATAACAAAAACACCACCAACATCAACAACGGTCGAAAGCTCCAACACCAGGGGACCCAAGTGGTTACATAACGACACAGACAGCACCGCGCAGCCGCTGCGAACCACGTTGCGGCACAGTGAGTGATGTCGGTGCATACTTTGCACCTCGCAGTCGCTGCATACTTCGTGCATCGGTTTGGGCACCGATGCACAAAGTATGCAGAGGCAGAGTCCACAAGAGGATGGGCACGGTGTGAGGTTGCTTCCTTTCAAATGGACAGATGTTTATTCAGAAGGAAATACCTGCAAAAGGGGAAGACTTGTCGTCTCTGGGTTGTAAAGTTACAGACAACTTTGTTTTCTTTTTCTCTCTCTTTTTAACTTCTTGCGAAGGACACACAACTCACTCCTTTTGTGGCTCGGAATAAAAACGAATCTTGAGAAAGAAGAATAAAAGCCACACAGGTTTACTCCCACCTGGGAACGCGGGGACCGTGTCTTCCTTTCAAACGTCCCCCACTGCATCTAATGCAGGGTGCGGGGACACAAAAGCCCTGGTCTCGAGCAGAACTCCAGCCCAGCAATCTTGTTTAATCTTTCAGGCTGAGGCGTTCTGCACAGAGTTTCGAAAAGGCCTGCAAAGACAAGAGAACAATGTGACCGGCAGGAGGGAGGCGTCTGGGCCTGGCTGGTGACCCGCTGGCCCGGACACGTCAGGAGCTGACCCAGGCGGGAGAGCAAGCAGCATCAGGCCAGGGCGGTGCATTAGGAGACCAATTACCTGGGGAGCATGTGGCGGGGCTGCCGAGAGAGAGCCGAGCCTCGATGTGAGGCCACTTTGGCATCTGGGAGCTCTCTTCGGCTTGTTCTAGAGACCTTCCCAGGGGACGCTTAAGTGCGGCTGGACCTTAATGTGATCAGCCTCACTCGGGAACAATTTTCATTCTGCCCAAAGCCTCTAGGCCTATGCTTGCCAAACGCCACAGAGATATGGGCACCAGGGGAGCCTGCCAAGGTGAAGGGCAGGGTCACAGGTCCATCGGTCAGCCACGGAGGGATCACCCACCCGACACGAGCATTAGGGTTGGGGGTAGCAGGGCACGTGGAGCATCCTACTTCAAACAACTATATTACTGAGTGCATCACCATCAGGCACATTACAGTCATGCTCTCGACCCTCGCAAGACCTCAGAGAGGTGGCTGCTTCTGTGTCCACTTCACAGCGGAGAAGACTGAGGCTTGGGGGATGACTGGCTGGCCCAGGAGGCTCAGCGAGGAAGGGCAGAGTTGGAGTGGAGCCCACGTCTGCCTGACTCAAGCTGAGGCTCTCTGCACACGGACTCTGGCAGTAATTCTGACAGAAGCGGAAGCTGGGCAGGGATGGGGGTGTTGTAGCTGCTCCCTAATTTCACCCATGCAGGCAGCACTCTGACCCTAAGAGAGGCCTGACCCTCCACTGCCACCCCCAGGGCAAAGGTAAGTCTGGGCCAGGCTTGCATGAAGCTGTCCGAGTTGTCCGGCCAGCCCCCCTTGTCTGCCGGTGCAGAGCCCGGCCTACACTGTTCGGGCAGGAGGCTGCCGCCGGGGTCTCTGCCGCACATGGAGCTGGCGGGAGACCGTCAACACCATCCCGCAGAGGGCGGCCCCAGTGAGCACTGTGACCTTCCGGGGCCATCTGTGCCCGTGTCCTCTCTGGTCACCAGGTTCTGCTTTTAGCTGGGGACCCCAGAGGAGGTCGCAGAACCTCAGCGGGGTGGGAAGCACACGGGGCTGGCACCTGATTTGGGTCTTCATGCCCCGGGTGCCCCCCAGGTGAGGCCTTAACTCTCAGGCCTCAGCTTTCTCATCTGTCCAATGGGGAGGGTAGTCCCTAACCCATGCCCTGATGGGACTTTGGGGTGACACAGGGCAAGGCGTGTTGTCTCCAGCCCACCCCTCCCAGCACAGGGGAGCCTGGGGGAGGGGGGACCCGGGGAGGGGAGCCGCCCGTTCAGACCCCACCTGATTTCCACCTCCAGGCTGGCTGTCCTCCTCTCTCCCTCACGCCGGGTGAACAGAAGCTGAAGCCCAAAGTGTGTGTGCGTGTGCGGGGGGACAGGGGTGGAGATGTGGGGAAGAAATGGGTGGCCAATCCCTTGATACGTTTTTGGAGGAAACATTCCAGAAAAGTTTCATCAATGAGGGTACGAGGGGGACACTTCCCTGGGGCTCCCCTCCTCTCCCCGACTCTCCTGCCTGGGTGGTCCCTGCAGCCTGGATACCCCTGGGCCAGAGTTTGGGGACCCCCCCCCGTTACATCCTTCATCCACCCACCCCACCATGATTCTTTAGGAAGGGAGGATGCAGCCCCCAACAGAGTGGCTTTTGGGGTGTGTAGATTCCTGTCTTAGATGGTCTCGCCAGAAGGCGTGGGGAGCGGCTTCTGGTTTCAGCCTCTTGGGAGGACCCAACAGGCGGTGCTGCCGTCTCCGCCACTGACTGAGGCAGGAAAGGCTTTGGCCGTACCCAGCGGCGAGGCATCTGGATTGTCACAGGCTCTGCGTGGCAGGTGCCTGACTCCGCATGCTCACCCACTCTCCCCCTGCAGGGGGCGGATAACTGCAGTCCACTCCCACGGCCCTCCGCCCTCCGCCCTCTGTAGCCGGTGCCTGCCCACCCCTTCCTCCAGCCTTTCTCCCCACGGAGAGATGCTTCCAGGCTCCTGACAAGGGCCGGAGTCTCTACCACTGCTTCTCAGCAAAGGAGCCGAGGAAACACAGTCTTTGCAGCCCCAGAGGACTCCGGCTGGTGCTGCCCCCGCTGCCTGGGGCCCAGGCCAGAGGAGGCCCGGAGACCAGGGACTGCTTGCTGACAAGGAACCACGCAGGTTTCTCCCAGCCCCGCCAAGGGCGACTGGTCTCAGGACCCAACCAAGCCTCTAGGAGGATGCTCAGTGTTGTCTGCTAAAAAACATAACACAACACAACCCTAACCCTCACAGGGCCACCTGTAGGAACAGATCAGACTACAGATGGAACAGGTCCAAAGAGCAAACTCTATGCTCCTTCCTGGTTTTTACCTGTCCTTGCCTTTCCGAAACTCAGAACCTGCATCCAGAGTTAAAGCTAGCTGGGCCAGAGGCCGGGATCCTGCCGGAGTAGGCCCACGCTCCCGGAGGCCGCATGAGAGTGGGGACTTTCCCTGGAGTCCGGTGAGTGTGATGTCACATTACCATGGGGGGGGTGGTAATAGCACAGAAATAGGTATAATGACAATGCTGTCCCACATACTTTGGTCAGCTCCCGGTTTGCTCATTTGACAAAATAATCTTTTAGGTAATGCTGGCTGCAAAGGCGCTGCCTGATTTACCCTGTTTTCCTGCACTGCTCTTGGGTGCAGGCCCCGTGCCCGGCTTCGACTCGGAAAAGCAGCCCAGCCCAGCGCCTGTAACTCAGCACAGCAGTAGGAAGCACCAGCTGGAAAAGCACCGTTAGTCTGTGTGCCGCCCTAATAAACAAACACCACGTCACCTCCCCGTGGAGCCCCAGACACAGAAGCATCTGACCCGAGACTGGACTCCAGCAGCACAAAACTGACAGGGGCCTCGTGGGGGGGCGGGGGGCTCCTTCCAGAGAGAAGGGGGGTGGGTAGAGGGAAGAGGACCACTGCAGACTGGGCCCCGGAGCAGAGCGTGTGGGTGGAACCATGTATAAGGAAAGACTTAAACAAACAGAATGCATCACTATGGAAACATTCGGCTTTTTCAAAGGCATTGTTAAGAAAAATGATCAAGAATTCAGATTCAACACTACAAGTGTTTATGACCAGAAAAGGCAAAGTGGGTCTCGGTTACTCTGCCTCCAAGGAAAAGCTGCCAGAACTCAAGGAAGAAAGAAACACGCCCCCAGGGCCAGGGCTGGCTCTGAGCCCTCCCACTGGGGCATTCTGCCCACTCGGCACCCACTTAACTCTTGGGGTTGCCACAACACAACTCGAGAGAAGGTGCCACTCCCAGACCAGGTCCAGGCAGACCTGCCATGCACCAGGGCAGGGTCACTTTGGCCATGGGGGCAGCGGGGAGTGAGTGCCACCAGGAAATGGCAGGTTTGTGAGCTGTGACTGACACTTGTCAGGAGCCGCCAATGCCACCTGAGTGTGTAGTCCAGCTGACAGTGTGGGCCCGGATCTCCATGCCTCTGTACGGGGACAAAACCTGGCATCCCGTATGACTGTTCCGACCTGCGCCCAGGCATGCGCCTGTGTACAACCAGAGCCACTCTCTCAGGCGGTCTGCTGATGGGTGCTGTGAAGTGTTGTGAAACCTGATGCCCACTGTGGACCCCATTCAGTCCCCAAATGTACTCACAGGTAAGAATGAAGGGAGGAGGGGACCACTGATCCGCCTCTGAGTTTCTTAGACATGATCAGGAAGCACTCTTAAGTCATTTGCCAGGAAGGTTGAGTAAGAGCTTATCTAAGCTGCCAGGAACTAGATACTGTCCCTGCCATACCCTGCCCCCTGCCCCGCCATCGTGAGCTTCCCAGGTAACACGACCCATCTGGCAGCAGGGTTCCCGCCTGGGAGGTGCTAAATTGGACAGGAGACAGGAGGTGAGGTGCCTGCCCTGATGCACGGGAAAGCCGGGAAGCAGACACCGCGGCTGGGCAGCCAGCCCTGCCGGCAGGCACTGGGTGCGTGGCAGGCTCACCGGCTTTGCAAAAGCAAACCCCGAGGCTCGGGGTCCCAGGGAGGCTGAGTAGACCACTCTGCCTAAATTCAGGCAAGAAGCAGTTTAAGGTTTAGCCTGTCGTTTGAATTCCGGCACAAGTCCTGTCAAGTTTCTGAAGCGCTGGGAGACTTCAGGGGCCTGGTCTCTACAATGGAAACTGCATCTTTCTTGCAGGGCTGTGGAGGAGATTAGGGACTAGGCATGAAAAGCTCCTAGGACACTGTGTGGCAGGTTATTAAAGCTCAAAAAAAAAAAAAGAAAAGGGCAGCTGAAAAACAAAACATTTTTTCCTCAAGCTACAGTCATTGTATTTGCTTCCTCTGCTTTACAGGTCATGGCAGTGAAAACAGCTTCATGCTCATTCCTAAGCGGAGATCACCGCAGATGAGACACAGCAGCGGGGGGCGGCGGGGTGTCTCACGGTCCCTGAGAGCGGCTGCCCTTCGCTGGAGCCCGCAACTCCCGTCTAGTCCTGCACCCTGTACCACTCCTGCGGTCACGACCCACTTCACTTTTCAGGAGGGACGTCATTTTAGCGGTGAAAAATGGCCGCTCCAGCACTTGGCAGCAAGAAACGGAACCCAGGGCTGCTCTCTCGGATGAAGAAACCCAGGTGGCGGCCCAGGCTGTGTGCTGTCGAGCAGGAATCCGCTGCCCTGACGGATGCAGGGCGAGAATCTGCAGCTGACGCAGGGGAGGTCGGGACCCTGCATTAGGACGGCTGCTGTAAGACTAGGAGCCATCTGCCGGTTCTTTCGTGGCTGGGAATGGAAGAGGAATTTCCCAGTACCGTGTATGCAACTCGTAACCAAAACTGGCTGTGCCTCGCTGGCCAGGTTTTGTATGTTTTAATAGAAAGGCTAGGCAGTAAAAGGAGGTTTTATTTTTCTGGTGATTTGTACCTCCCTCAGAGGAAGTCTTGGTATGATGCTCAAGTCCTATAAACCATTTAGGATTTCTTAGAGAAAGGGGCTGTACACATGCAACAACAACACTTCAAAAAGGAAGAAGAAAAGGTGGAGGGACTCCAGTGTGAGCAGCCAGCGGCCTCATGGGAGAGCCTGTCAGAGAACAGAGCCAGGCCAGGCATGGCGCTACATCCGAGTCCTGGGGAAGAGCCTGCCTAGCCTTTGGCACGCGGCCATGATCACAGGGTCGTCAATCTTGCAGCACAGGATGGACACGAGATCAAAAGCAAGAAGGCTCTGTAAGCTCCCCCACGGGCAGCAAGGGAAACTTAACTTCTTGCCCTAGTTTCATCCATTTTCTTTCTCACAGGTTTTCCTTATCTGGGGCCGGAACCCATCTGTCGCAACGCCCTGGAGTCAAGAGGTCAAGGCAACACGTGCTCTGCTGATGCAACGAGGGGCAGCCACTCTGTTCTGTTTTGGGAACCTCAGTGACGTCACGGACGCAACCCTGAATCTCGGGAGCTTGTGTCTGGGAGAACGCTGAGTCAGAAGCAGGCCTTAGTCACAGGGCTGCTGCCATCTGACGCGAGGAGGACCGTTAGGTAACTGGGTCTGTCCCCTGAAGAACTGCTCTGGCTTCGGTCTGGCTTCGGCGGAGAGACTCTAGTAATTCCCCAGGGGAAGTGAATCTATGTGGGACAGCTGTCACTAGCAGGGCATTTGCTGCTCTGAGCCTAAGTTTCTTAGGACATCAGTCAAGTATTCCTCCCTTTGAGGGGACAGTTCTCTCCTGTATTACAAGTGGGTCCAGGTGGCGGCTGGGAGATGCCCGGCCCAGAGAACACGGCCTTCGTCTTCATCCCCAGGCCCGCACCCGGACTGAGCGTGCTGGGAAGGCTGACCGGCAAGGGGAGAGTTCAACACGGTGCTTCCGGAACACGCAGCTTTCCGCTACAACAGCACGGAGCTGAAGCGTCACGGAGTCCAGGCCACCCTCCGCACAGCCCTGTGAAACCACCTCTGTTTGGGTTTCAGCAGCTGTCTGCCTACGGAAGGCTCCAGGGCCCCTGACGCATATTTACATCTCCACTCGGCCGGAGTCACGGGGCACAGACACGTGCGGATTTATACCAGGGGCAAGGGCAATTCATTTGTCTTCAAACAAAGCAGGGGACAGCAGGAGGGAAACTGCTTATGGACAGAGTCATCTGTGAGCACAGCCACAGCAATTTGCCTCAACAAAATATGTGATTAGGGATTACTGTTTCCGCAGTAAACGTATTAGGAGCATGAACTGCTGGCTGGCACTGAATAGGGCTCTGATCTGGGGAGAACGTTCCACCCTCGTCTTCCAAACAGCAGGCCGGGGCTCAGCTGGACCAGCCCTGCGCAGTGTCCTCCTGGTGCGCGGCTCGCTGGGTCTCAGCGCGGCTTCTCTCTCAAAGGCTCCCGTCACCAGTGCGCCCCTCCGGGGTCTGCGTAGACCGTCCGGAAGGTCAGGTTTACTCTCGGCTCTCTGGAGTGGTACTCTTTGGGCACCCGGTGCTAAATGGAAATAGAAATAACCGTGACATAAATACACACACATTTTTATTTCAAAGCCATCTGAAGCTTATTTATGAGTACACACACACATTTCAATTTTCTCCTCACTTAAATGAGCAGCAATAAGATCTTTAGAGTCGTGGAGAAAGGGCTTCTCTCTTCTTCTCTGAAAGAAACCCCACCCCCACTCTCACCATGAGATGCCAACAAAAGACACGGGATTCTGCCCTCATGCTACGTGTTCTCACGGTAATCTGTACACCTTAAAAATGACCAGCCTTGCCCTGGCTGGTGTGGCTCAGCTGGTTGGAGCTTTGTCCCATAACCAAAGGCTGTGGATTTGATTCCTGGCCAGGGCACCGACCTAGCTAGGTTGCAGGTTTGATTCCGGATCCCTGGTCTGGGTGCAAACGGGAGGCAACCAGTCGGTGCTTCCCTCTCACACTGATGTCTCTCACTCTCCCTTCCTCTCTCTCTAAAAGCAATGAAAAATGTCCTTGGGTCAGGATTCAAAAACCAAAACTGAACAGCCTTTACCATGGCCTGGTCTGAGCTGCGGAGCCATGCAGCTCAACACGCCAGTCACCAGCGCTCGGAGGCTACTGGGTTTGGACTCGGTCCCTCGGCAAACGGGCCACATTCAGACAGACCACCGCCACGTGCAGCAGGTGGCCACTATGTCGGGCTGCACAGACATCGGACGCCTCCATCGCTGCAGGAAGTCCCACGGGACGCCGCTGCTGCAGAGGCCCAGCCTGACCGTCAGTGGTATCAGTGCTCCTGAGCAGTGATGCCACTTTGCTGCCTCTCGCTCCTCATAAAAGCAACTTGCTCTGCACCATGTTTACTACGGAAATGAATCATCGCCAGTCAGTCAGGAGGCTGCCTCCACACGAGAGCGGATCCACATCACTTGCACGTTCTCACCTGCCAGTCAGCTTGCGTGGCTCCTTCCATGATTAACAGGGTCCCGTGATCCAAGGGTATCTTCACTCGCTCCACATACGTGTAGTCCCCACTGTCTTCCTGGAAAACAGCATTCGCTGCACTGAACCGTGCAGTCGAGATGCACCAGAACGTGACTCTGGTCAAAGAAAGACACCTCTCCTCGGCCAGACTGCAGGGGTCACTGCCTGGCTCTGTCCCTCGGCAGCTGTGCGGCCTCAGGCCAGTCGTTTCACCTCCCTGCACCTCACCTTATCCCTCTGTGGGACTGAGTGATGGCCACGCCCGCCACACAGGGCTGTTGTGAGCCTCGACCAACACAGGAGGTGGCGATCGCTTGGAGACGGGCACAGAGGGCACCGCTGTAAGTGCTAGCTTTTATTGTCGGCATGCAAAATGCAAAAGAGCCCATTCTGGCCCATGAAAGAACTAAAATTCACATATACAAGAACTCTTTACATCTGCTTTATGCTGTGCGCCGTTTCTGACATAGGGTGGGGAAACGGGCTTTCAAACCAGACCTGGGACGGTGGTTTCTGACCGCTGTCACAACGTATGCCAATTCGCTCATCGGTCCCCAGGTGCAAACCAGTAGTCACAACCCTTCCTATCGTCCTTCGGTGTTTCAGAGACGTATTCCTGTTCCAGAACAGTCACCAGTAGATTTACTCAGAGAAGTGAGCTCTGGCTCGACCAGAACAGTGTTGCAAATGAGACTTGTGGTTCGAGTCTTGGAAGATAGATCACAATTCCTGGACACTCAGGACACGAACGCCTGGTACTTCACAGTGCCCCTTTCTCCCAGAGAGCCCCGAGTCCTGTCATGCCCAGCACTGCCACCAAGCTCCGCAGCACCGCCCGCAACGCAGCCGACAGGTGGTGTTGCTCACCTTGCACAGCTGACGGGTGTGTCACATGACTTCCTCGCTTGCAGCTACAAGAGCACGGGGGAGCCGAGACCAGGAGAGCGCCGAGCTTCCTGACTTCCTCACCTCTGTTCTGGGCAGACCTACCCGTTCGTATGCCTCACTTCCGATGCACGGGATCCCATCTGGGTGAGCGCAGAATTTACTTCCTTGCAACGCTGTGTTTATGTTTATTATTGTAGGGGTGCTTACGAGAACATAACTGTTTACAGTGACTTCCCCCAGGAAAATGAAAATCAAAACAATAATGAACTTGCATAAACAGTCTAAGGTCCAGGCCTCAACCCTTGGCAGTGACTTTGTAAGCAAACTCATAATTTTTACAGGCAGGAGATAAGAAACAGTGTCTGAAATAACGTTGTTTCAGTGATTGATTTTAATTGGGCCTGCTACCTTTCTCCTCCAGTAGCAGGAATAAATCAAAAGCGTTCACCTCTGACCCTTCCGCCGACCAAAGAGCGGTGGGAAGGCGACCCTGGCCTTCTCGGGAAAGCTCCCTCTAAGAAAAGCAGAAGGCTGTTCTCTGAAATAAGTACTCCAGACCGAGGAGCTGCACGTTCTACTGGAGAGAGGACAGCAGAGGGGAGTGCAAGGCGCCTGAGAGCGGCCGAGGCTCCGTGACTGAGGCTGTGTGAAGCCCGTCACCAGACCAAGGCTCGCACAGCTGGGTGCGGAACTGCTGCTCCCTGCATCGCCGGGAGTGAGATAGGGCCAGAATCTATCGAGCACAGGCACCAGGACAGGAAAGGGAAACGAAGCAGAGAGGGAAGACACATAACCGCGACAGGAAGGTAATCCAGTGATGAGGGTCTCACAGAACAGCAAAACCAATGCTGGGGAGAGGGGGGTGCCAGGGCTAGTGGAAGAGAAAAGGTGAGCACTGTGACTCTGCCTGGAAACATGAGCAGGAACAGGCCTAGCAAGTGAAAGAGGAGTCCAAATACAAGGGGGAAACAGCACTGATGGAAAGAGACGTTCCAGAGGTCTCCATTTCACTGAACGCTCCCACGATCGGAGTTTTTCAAATGGGAGAAGGCCTCAGGTTGGGTTACACAAAGTACATCCGGTGGAACCGTCAGTTGGACCGGACAGTACAAGAGTGTGAGCCTTCGCTGGGGGCGGGGGCGGGGGGGGAGCTGCTCTAATCCAGTCCCCGGAGCAGACAGCAACGCCCGGTGGCCCCACTGCACAAGGTGATTCCATTGCTTTGAGCTTGTTATGTGTTCCTTCCAACACACTGGGCTTAGAAAACGCATTCCTGATTTGCAGGAGACAGAAGAGAGGGTAAAGGATCCTACCAAGGGAGCACAGAGCTCACGGACCCCTCCTTCTCCGGAGAGGCCAGAGAGGCAAGAGGCTGCGGCGTCACCACTGAACTCAAGGGAGACCTGCAGAGACGTTCCCCGCTCAGAAGCAGCTAAATGCCGGAGGAGCTCACGAGGCAGTGCCCGAAGGCTCGAGTGGGTAAGCGGATAGGCAGCAGTGGGAGCACCGATCAGAGAGTTCACCGGAGCGTGTCCACAGTCACTAGCAAGGTTCAGTTACCAAACACGTCTTGTAACCCTTTGGATTTACTCCAGTCTTTCTTCAAAACAAAACAAAACAAAACATGTCCCTGTAAAACCCATGGCTTACGATAAAATTTTCCATCCCTGATCCATTCATTGTTGCTGTACTTGGTTTTCCACACATTTGAAACCTCACAAGTGAAAAACGGAAAACTGTGTATTTTTATAGTAGCGACGATCATCATTCTCACTCCTTCCCAACCACAGCCGGCTCCCTTGAGGGCTCAACCCCAATCCCCAGGGCACGGCAGGGCTTCCCAAAGTCCCGCAGCTCTCCTGTCCACCTCGCCAGGTAGGGGCCTGTTCAGCTTCCTTCAGAAAAATGCTATTTAGGGAAAATTGCCTGGGTGTATATATTTTATTTTATAATTTTTATTTATTGAGTTGAGAGAGAGAGAGAGAGAGAGAAGGGGAGGGGAAGAGAGACAGATAAATCCTGATTTGTTGTTCCATTTATTTATGCATTCACTGGCTGATTCTTATACGTGCCCTGAGACAAGGGCCAGAACCCCCAACCTTGGTGTATCAGGACGATGCTCTAACCAGCTGAGGAACCCGGCCAGGGCCTCTGGGTGTGTTTATCTCATTACTGACCACCCAACACACAGGGAATCTAAACATTCTTCTTCTCATTGGAAAGATAACTCCACACTTTATGAGCTCTGTGTAGATTTTTCACGTAGTTACTCCCTTCCTTGTCCTTAAAAAAGTGTCTTAGAAATTAAAAATAACCATCAATGCCTGAAAGTCATTACTGGCATAGTTTTTCTTTCTCCTATAACATTAACATAATTTTATTAAAATATATGTAATGTACTTGTAATTACTCGGTCAACGCCTGCTTTTCTACTTACCGGTGAAATGCATGCTGGGAGGACTATGTTCTCTTGCCCTTTCAAATCATGCTCCGTGCCAGTTACCACACACATCGAGAAATATATGTGCCAAATGGCTGAGGGAAAGCACCCAGAAAATACAAAAATCACCTTTAATCCTATCACTCAGAATTCATACAACACATACAAGAATAGTCTATATACGTAACCGGGTACTCTACATTTGAACAATAGATAGTGAGCATTTTTCGATGTCTTAAATACACAGTATTTCGAAAAGATGGCTGTATGATATTCCTCTGTCTGAACACATCCTTCCTTCTGTGACCTCGCCAGTATTGTCGGACCACCTGTTTATGTCGGGCACAGTGCCGGCAGTGAGGGCACGGCAGGGACGCGCGTGTTTGGAGACTGAATGTTCATGTGCAGGTACTATTAAAAAAAAAGCAAAGGAAGCGCTATTGTATGTAGATCTTGGACAAAATATTTCTGAGTTTCTTTCTAGGACACACTCTTCAAAATGGAATGACAGGATCCAAGGGCATGGACTTGAAGGCACACTGAGTCACACCACCAGACTGCCTCTTTAAGAAGGTTGTGGCAATGAACCATTCCATCATGAGAAATTCTAGTACCTATCTTCTGGCCATATCACCCATACTGAACATAATCAACTGGCACTGAAGAAAAAAGTTAGGGAGCCAACACACGACGCCCCCTCTCATGCCCGTGTTTTGTCATCCTTTGGACTGACGTCCGGCCTGGCCTCTACGCCCGGAGCCAGGCCTGTCATCTGCCGGGCCTCTTTGATGCTCCCCTGGCCACTCCGCATGGCAGTGCCCGACAGAGATCTCAGGACACACGCGCTCCTTCATCTTCAGCAATCACATTCTAATCTCGGTGACCCTGACTCAGCCAGAAAAGGCCGTTGAAAGAAAAATATGCTTCTGAATAAGTGATCTCAGTCACCAAGGAGACAGCTGGTTTTTCACGTCATCTCTGATCCCACAGATAAGTTTCTTATCTAAAAAACGTTCCATCTTTTTACTGCAAAGATGCTTATAAAAACACAACACAAATGAGCAAAGTAGGAGCCTGCTACTCATTTCCCAAGCTCACAGGAAGCTCTTGACATGTGGTTGCTATTATTAATGTCTGCACTGGAGGGCCCCAAGGAGGGCCTCAAGGCTACCAGGGGCCCTTGAGGCCTGGAAGGACTTAAGTTACCGAGGAGGTGGAGAGCGTGCCTGAGGAGCAGAGAGAGAGTTCAGCAGAACGGTGCAATCACACAGGGAACGGGAGACCAAAGTACGTTGAGCAAAGATTATGGGACAATTTGACAGTCTAGCTAAGGAGTTTGCATTTTACCCGTTGGTTCAGGAGGAGCAAATACAGATGCCTGAGTTGGAAAACAAAGTGATGAAGGCAGAGAGCTCAGTCTTGGCTCTCTGCTTCTTTTTCTCCACTCCCTTGCTCTGAATGACAACGCTTTACATATTGTCTATATTATTAGTTTCAGTTCATTTACCAGCTTCTGAGCTGTGTTGGGCGGGCACACGATTTAACACTGCCTCGGCCTCCCCTTCTGTACAATGGGGGTAAATAATAGCAGTACGAACTTTATCAGACTATGGGAGGATTACATGTAAAATGCTGAGAACAGAGCCAGGCACAGAGTCAACACGACACACCTGTCATTGATCATTATTACCGCATTACTGTTGTCATCTGACAACTCCCACATGACATCTCCAGCACGGGCCTGTCATCTGACCTCCAGACTTAGCCAACAGCCTACTTTAGGTCTGAAAATCTCAAGCATCTCAAACTTACCATGGAGAAGAAGGAACTCTTGATTCTCTCTACGAAATCTCCTTAAGGCCAAAACCAAATGCAAAAATACCCACTCCTCCCCCATCTGACAGAGTAGCACCTACACCCACCAGCTGCTCCCGCCAGAAACCTGGGAGTCATTCCTGACTCTACCCTCACAGTTACTATCTCAGTCACCATCGGCAAGTCCTGCGGGTTCTCCCTCAAAATCATGCATCGGATTCACTCACTTGTTCAACCCCACCGCCCCCTTTCTCGTCCGAACCAGCAGTTTCCCACTGAGGACACTGGAAACGAGTTTTACTTAGTCTCCTGCTCTCGCCTCTCCCCAAACCATCCTTCACACTGCAGCCAGTGACCCTTCACCACGGACACCAGATCGTGTCACCACCTCATTCATTCGCACTGCACTTAGAACGAAATCCAAACTCAGAGCTCAGGATCGTCACTTCTCTCTGTCCATCTGACGGCTGTCCAGCTCCCATGACCCCCAGGAGGGCAGGGCCCACGTGTGCTGTGCTCGCTGCTCTGGCTCCAGAGGCGGGCACAAGTGCCCCACACACGGCAGATGTTCAATTAGGGTTTCTCGGGGGGAGGAGAGGAGAGAGAGAGAGAGAGAGAGAGAGAGAGAGAGAGAAAGAGAATATGAACTACTCTGCAAATGTCTGGCATCTGGGTACCAGACAAAACTGAGGGGAGAAAGGATTGGAATTTTGGACACCGGGGGGGAAAGGGTCACTGTTGGTACTTTAGACACGTGGTATGAAGAGCCCGGGATGAAGACGGTCACTCTGAGAGGGATGAGTCCTTCAGACAGTCCGAGAAATAAGAAAATTTTGGACATGAAACACTTAAAATTGGAGAGCAATTAACTGAAAATAACTCCTGTTTTTAACCTGACCAAGAGAACAGTAAGACCGTGAACATAAATGGACTTTTCAGCAGGTGGAAGTATGGTTTTTCTCGGAGAACAATAATGTGACTTTATGATTTTAAGTTAGAAGTGACAAGTGCTGGTGTACGTGAACGGGTCTCATGAACACGCAGAAAGCGATGACTGGGACTCGAGATCAAAG
Organism: Phyllostomus discolor; assembly: GCF_004126475.2. Lineage (NCBI taxonomy): Eukaryota > Metazoa > Chordata > Mammalia > Chiroptera > Phyllostomidae > Phyllostomus > Phyllostomus discolor. The sequence goes on along the minus strand of NC_040908.2, from coordinate 153,608,922 downwards.
TCAAAGCCGGAGAGCAGAGGTTCACAACTCCCCCACCAAAGAAGGAATGGCTGGGGCCATAGGAACAACCGAGACCTCACTCACTCACTCATCCACGCCAAGTGCACTCACAGCACACTCACACACACTCACTCACACACACACACACACACACGGCTGAATGCTGGGGATGTAACAATAAGACAGAAATGGGCCTTGGCCAATGGGCATTACAGTCCATGGCCACTTTATAATCTCCTAAAAGACAATATATTCAAAAATAACAAAATCAAAGATCATCTTGAACATATTTAAGGAGCTGAAGGCAAAAGAAAAAAACTTCAAAGGTGGCAGAGAGGTGGCAGTAAGAAAAGCATGAGAATAACAAAGCTAACAGAGCATTCCAGAAACCAACAGGAGGCAGAAAAAGCAGCTAACAGAAGGCTGAGCTCCGAGCAGGGCGGTGACGGGTGCTGGTGTCTCACACTACAAGGAGGAAGAGCACAATGACTGAGAAAAGGCCGATGCACTTGCTCTTCCTGCCCACCCTGCCCATACACGAGCAGAGTGGGGACGCTGCACCTAGACAGCAGGTATTTCGAGAGTGAGCTGAGTTGTGAGGAAAGGGAAATTGCAGATCCAGAGAACTTATTCCAGAACCTGTGCTTCAAAAACAAGAAACGAAGTCAGATGTTACTTGGAATGTCTGCATGGTCAAGAAATGGGTTTCCCCGAGACGGTAACAGCTACAATAAGGAATTCCCTAGCTCTGTGGTCCAAGGAGCAGACACCTGTGCAGTTGCTCGAGAATTGTGGTCAAGGCTTTTTTTGCAGACCGAAATGCTTCAAAATCTAAATGTTAGCCTGTGCTACATCTAATTAACCCAATGATGGCCAACTGTCCCTTTATCTACCCTGGCTGCCGACTTATGACGATGCCAACACTGTCCTCCCTTTTGAAAGTCATTCTTCAGTCTTCCCCCGCCCCCCCCCTGCATTGTGGTGCTGCCTTGCCTCAGAGAACCTGGCCGGCTCCTGGACTGCTCAGTGGTTCATCTAAGCTTGCGGCTGTATTTGGACTGCAAAGCGGTTTCCATAGTGCAGATACAAGAGCACAGCTGGTCTTCCTGTCCACAGTAATAACATATTTTTAAAATCTGACACAAACAAACATATTAGTTATGGAAATCACGGAAAGACAACAGAGCTAGGACCCTACGAAGTCATCACCACAGTTGTTCTGCTGACTCAGCCACACTTTAAATGATATCATCAACATTGATCTGAAATACATTACTTTAAAAACAGAAGCAGCTGTTTCTGAAATAAGATCTGCTACAGCATAAGGCTGGCTGGAACAGCAGAGATTTGAAATCACTGAGACTATCTGTTCAAAATGGCTCTAAACTCACGCGCCAAAATAAATCTTTGGGTTTTTATTAAATTCGTTCCTGATTTTGGGCACTGATCTGGCCTGGAAGGCTCTGGCAGGTGAGGGAGAACACTAGGCACAAGGGCCTGGCACGGGAGTCCATCGCCCTGCACAGGCACACCGGGGGCCCCCCTCCCTCACAGAGCAGGGCCCAGGAGGCTGGTGCTCGGCTTTCCGCAGCGGCAGCAGCAGCAGCAGCAGCAGCTCTCTCCGCAGGCGTCCGAGCTCAGCACTGCAGACGAGGCTGCAGCGAGGACTCCCACCTTTCCTTCCAGACTGGCCACATTGGAGGCCAGTTCAGTGCAGCTCAGTGCGCCACACCCCGGGACAGTGTCTGCTGGGGACAGGACAGGAACAAGAAATTCCTCAATTCAAGTGAAAATGAACTTGGCTTTACACTCACTGTCAGAGTCACTTCAGCTCCACTAAACGTGCATTTGAAATCGGAAGAGTTTGCGTAATGAACATTCCATTCTTGGTGATACATTTCCAAGGAACACAACTAAAAGGAAGTGTTATATCTCAAAAGGGTTTGACCTAAGACAGTAGCACTGAAAGCAAATGCTCTCCCTCCTCTGAGAGTTTACGAGAACGTACCCCACCATCCGGACACCTAGCTGATCCCGGTCACCGGCAAACGGCAAACTTCTCCCGTCGTCTGCTGACAGCAGAACACTCAGCCCAAACCGGTCCCAGACAGGGCCCGATCAAACACGGCCCCGCCTGCCCGCCCCACGCTCCCCTTCCTGTACTTCCACTGTGTCTTTGGAAATTCACACTCAGTGACAAGCAAATGCACCCAGATCCTCCCCGCCTCACGGGCTCTGAAGGTTCCCTCACACCCCTGTCCTTACCAAAACCTAGCTACCCCCAGGAGACTCCAAGTTCTCTGAGCCTTCTTCAAGTGACACACTCCGTAACTCTTTCACACCATTACTCCCACGCCTCTCTTAAAAACTCCGCTCCTCTAAGCTCCACCTACTGCTCTCCTTCCCTGCCTTGCGCCCAGGTACATATGGGGCACAACAACCTCCTATCTACTGGCTTCTCCTCTTGCTCCTTTCCAGTCCAGGCTCCACGCAGTAGCAAGGAGCCTGGTAAAACAGTCAATGACAGCATGCCTCTCTTCTGCTTAATACACATCAATGGCTTTCTGACGCGCTTACAACCCACTCCTTCCTGAGGTTCACGAGTGCCGGCACGCCCTGGCTCCGACCCACTCTCCCCACCGCACCCCCCGTACTCTCCTCACTCGCTCGCTTTGCTCCAGCGTGGGGCATCCTTCTTCTTCTCCAGCTCACCAAGCTCCTTCCTGCATCAGCTAAGCAGCCCTCCACCATGAAGATGTGATTGTGAAAGATGCGACAATCACCAGAAGGCTTAGGGTTGGTTCTCATGAGCACAGCAAAGGGGTCGGAAAAACCCTACCGTGGAGACAAGGTCTAAAAAACTCAAGCTTGTAGGCAGACCCCGCACCCAATCTCGACAAACACGACAACTGGCCTGGGAGAAGGCTGTTAGCCCCTGGGACTGAAAGCACTGTTACGGACAGCACACAACCAGAGGGCTCTCTGCAGAAATCCATCTCACCCAGTGGCAGGCAGGGCATGGGTCCCAGCCTGAGTGAGGCCCTGAGGAAGCAAATGATGATTCCAACCCCCAATGGATGTTAAGTTTCAAGAGAATTTAGGTCCCACCAGGACTATCTGCTTAAACACGCGCACATTCATTTACCCACTCCCTCACTCAAACTTTCCAAACCATTTATAAATGACCCTAGACACAGGAGCTCGAAAACATCATCGCCATCCCTGAGCCGTGGGCCACTTCTCTCTCCCCAAGTCTCCCTCTCCTGCCCCAGCGAGCGCCGCTGCACAGGCCGAGGGAATCCTGGAATCGGGCTTCACTGCCGTTCACGTCCTTTTCCAATTCCCGCACCTAATGTCACCATGGCATCTACCATTTATAACAGCTCGGAGACTCACTGAGCTGTTCTCACAGTGCCTTTCCTGGGACAACTTTCCTGTTACTCTCATCCAGTAGCTACCAATTATCGTCCCCATTTACAAAAGGGGAATAAGTGTAGATGAGGCAGTAAGTGCTTTTTGCCAGTGTCAGTGACAGAAACAGGAGACAAAACTTGATTTTCTCCCCTTCGTTACGGTCTGTTTTAAAGCGACAACGACGGTTATCAACGATCTCCTTCAAGTACTTCCTGTGACCGCCCGGGACAGAGGCTGCAGTCAGGAGGCCCAGTGCGCGTGGACAGCAGGAGCGGCGGCAGGGGTGGGGACGCGGTGCAGGCGGAGGCTGGCGCTACTCCATGAAATGCTGCCCACGGTTCACTCAGTTTTCAAACTCCGGCTAGCCAGTATTACATTATTTTGGATTCCAGTATCCTCATTTCTTCTAGAGTCCTGGGAAAATGATTGAACTGACCTTTTTACACTCTGCTCTTCCCAGTAGTGTATATAAAAGCAATTAGCAAGGGAGGCAGTGGGAACTCCAATGCTCTGGCGCTCTGGAGCCTCTACCATCACAAGTGGCTTACAACCATCTCTCCTGGCGAAGCGAACAGGGTTCACACCCTTCAGAAGGTGCTGGAGGGAGGGGCGGTTAGAGAGATGCCTAACTTACCTCAACCCAATCACCCTGAGGTGGACAGACGCCCCTCGCCTTTTCGGAACCCAGCTGATAAGGACTGACCTCATCCACGACCTTATCCACGAGCAACAGAGCAACACGCTGGAAAAACAAGGCCTCTGGCATCTCCCTCTCCAGTGCATCACAAACTTCCTGCTGTTATCTAATACCCCCCCAACTCAGCCATCACGGTTTCCAGGGTAACCGACAGAGAAATAGCAGCCTGCCAAATGGCTTTTGTAGTTCCCCTTCCAGCTTGTTTTTCAGGATGGAATTAAAGCTAGCTGGAAAAAGAAGCAGACTAATCTTTACAACAGGGACACAATGTAGCCTGAAAAGTACAACTGCATTTGGGACAAGGAGTATAGAAAGGCTTTAACAAACTCAGCTTGGTAGAATAAAAAAGACCCTTGATTTCCAAAACATGTCAGCTGAGGTAGGTATATTTGGTGAGCTTTACTTCCGTCGTAAGACAGTATATCCTGACATTGGCCGGGGGAGGGATACAGTGCTGTTCACTGGGTCTTTAACCCGATTAACAAAAGAGGGGGTGGCCCTAGCGGAAGAGCAAGATCAGGCCGGTTTACTGCCCCCCCCCCACTCCCTCGCACTTTATTATCATTGAAGGAAACAGTAACGTACTCTAAAATCAAAACGAATGCGCAGGAGTTGACAGGCTTGGACTGCAGGACAATGAGGAAGGGCTGGCATGTCGGAGGAGTGGGATGTTTAATCCTGGGGATGATGCACGCCCGACGCTGGCGCGGCCCACTGCATGAGTCAGAGGGGCACTGATGCTCGGGGAACAAAGATCTCCTTACCATCTCAGCACAGGGAGAAACTGTTAGGGATGCGATGTGTGTGTGGAACTGGGGTGGCTTTCAGCTCAGCAGCCACAGAGAGCTGCTGAAGGTGCCAGACCAAAACAAACAGCTGCTGCAGGGGTGGAGGAGTCTGAATGTGAAAAAGAAAGAAAGACTATTTCTCTTTGCAAGTGTCCCCAGACAGGTGCTTTTCTGTCCCAACAGTGCACATTCGAGTGAAGCGCAGGAAATCTCGTGATTCTTCTATGTCAGTTTCAGATGAGGAACTGACTCAAGCCAGACAGATATCAGCTCCTCTTCCGGCAGGTTAAAACTAACTGGCTTTTGAAAGAGACTCCCTGTGACAACCCCCAGCACACTCTCCATGTCTTGCTGAGAGGCAGAAAAATGACAGTCCATAGCGGCACACTGAGATAGGTGCCTAGGAGTCACAGAAAGTCAGAGTCCTACAAATTCCACACAGCAAATTAGCCAACTTTATGCTTGTTGATTTATGTTTTACCTCGGGTTGTATGGCTTGTGAGTCATGTTCTCAAAGCTATCCCCGGAGTTCAGAAATAGAGGTCAACAAAGGCTTGCAGTAACCATTTCCTTTCAGTCCTTGAGAAAAAGATCATTACAGTAAGATGGAGATGATGCAGTCCAGACACATTTCCAAGGCCGTCAACTCAAGGAAAGGCTTCTGCATTTCCTGTTTAGCTAGGTTTGCAGAGCCCCGGATTTTTATCTGTTAAAGAAACTGGAAGGAGGAGTCTTTCCAAAAGTTTAAACTTGGGTTCTCTTCACCCAAGAATGGGACTTACTGGTTCTGGGGGAAAATCATTTTTAAACTGTGTTCTCTTACACATGATTATAATTTAAATATATTAGCATTCAATTCCCCCATCTTTGTTTTTTTTAAGATTTTACTTATTTATTTTTAGAGAGGGAAGGGAGGGAGAAAGAGAGAGAGAAAGAGAGAAACATCAATGTGTGGTTGCTGGGGGTCATGGCCTGCAACCCAGGCACGTGCCCTGACTGGGAATTGAACCTGCGATAATTTGGTTAGCAGCCTGCGTTCAATCCACTGAGCTATGCCAGCCAGGGCAATTTCCCCATCTTAAACAAAAGCCAGAATTGAAGGAATACATAATTGCAACAAATTCCATCACAGCTAAAACTATATAGGAAGCCAAAACTTACTACAGCCAATAACCTGAGGTACGGACACATTTCTATTTCTTCCCCAATCCGTTTCCTCAGGCAACATCGTTTCAAGATGTCAGACCAATTTCCGTCCGCATTAGATCTGCATTTATCACATCAGCTAGAACTGTAGTTCTAGCGAAGATTCCCCTGCTGCTGGCAGACAACGAAGGGGCCCCTTCCGTACTCTGTGTTTCACCACCTGTGCTTTCACTGAAGCTCATCAAAACAGACTCCAAGAAGCCTTGGGCAGTAAAGCGGCAGTGTGAGCAGTCGCCCTCTCAGACAGAGATTCCGTCCCAAGGGGCTGCCCTGAGAAACAACGCTGCGTGAGAGTTATACTCTCCATCCACGCATTAGCCTACAACGTGGCTGGAGTATCCTACCAAGAGATAGCTCCTGATCACCGTGAACGTTCTGTATCAGTAAATGAAGACAAATGAGACCTTCAGCTTCCTGGAGGTGAAAGGCATGGAGGCGTTCTGGGCACCAGCACACTGTTCATGCTTAATACTAGTTAGATCCGGCCTGTACAGTAAAATTAATTATCCAGAAAGTACGCTTTGAAAATTCTTAAATTTCAATCTATAAGTAGGCCCAAAAAAGTTTTAAAAAAGGGGATGGTGGTAAGTGTGCATGGGTGAAGAATTGGTAAGTGAATACTTAAATACTTGGCAACAAAGAAAATAACTGCGAAGAACCAGAGATGACGGGTACAGTCCAGACTACCCTGGGCACACTGGAGCCTGCCTGCCAACGAGAAGGACAGAGGGATGCCTCCAGGAGGAAGGCGCAGCACGAGCATGGGCCGCATCACGAGGAGGAGGAAGACTTCGTCTCACTCACCGTTGCAGCCCCGCTCCCAGGACCACACCTAGAGCACAGCTGCTGCTCGACACGCCGGCTTGAGCAGAGGGTCTGGATTTAAGAACGAGATGAGGCGTATCTCTGCTGTTCATGTAACAGGAGTCTTACTAAGGGCAGGATGAAGTCTTCCCATGGGGGAACTGGGGATTTAACTGAGAGGAAGCCCACGTATAAAAGCATAACCAGACCTAAAAGGGATATGGCCAAGGCCGGGCAGTCTGCTTCTCGAGTGGTGTTCCCTGGTACGTGGGAAGGCCGTCTGCCCAGGACACTCGAAGGCTACTCGAAGTGCACAGGGGGCAGGTTCACGCAATAGCTCAATGACAATGGACAATCCCCTGCTCACACAGAGCGCCATTTCTGTGTAAACGAAGCAAAGAAAACCTAAGTCACCGAAAATTACAGCAACAAAAGGTACTTAATGGCATGAATGTTATATAACACATTATGCTTCAAAATACTGTGCTTAGAAACCCAAACACATGTCAGAAAAACAGCTCAGTCCACTAACTGCAGTCTCAGAGAAGAATACTTGGCGAAGGACAGACACGAGCACGGCCTAATAATAATTACGAGGTCTGGATCAAGTCCCATGCAAGACACAGCCTCGCAGGCAGCCTGACTGGGTCTGGTGTAATGTCGTGAAATGAATGACTGGGAACCTTGGTTAGAAAAAGACACAAACTCTACAAACAAGACAATTTGCTGGAGAGTTGCTCTTTTCTTAGAGTTCCTACTATCTTTCTATCCACCTTAGTCATAAGGTTCTATACTTTTTGATTTAAAAAATTAACAGCCTTGGATCGCTCCAATGTCACGTCACAAAAGAACTGGGATGGAAGAGTGAGGTTATTACACAGTCACTTTAGCCCCTGCTTCTCTACCTGAACCTGCACAGACCACCACCTCTGAATATCTACCTGGCTTGAAGTTCCTCTAGAAGAGTTACAGAGTCTCCTGTATTCCAGGAGAAGCCTAAGGAGGCAGTCAGGATGCACGTGACGCTCCTCACAGCAGCGTGGCGACAGGACACGGAACTTAACACCAGGCCTCTCCAGAGTACCTCCCTCGAGTCTCCCTCCTTCCCTTCTTGCCCCTGCCAGCCCGGGCCATCCCTTCGTAAGTCCTCCTTTAGAGCATTTTTCATAACGGTAATTATCTGAGTAGTCAGTAATATCTGTCTGCCCCCAGCTCCATGTGGACAGGGACTGTGTCTGTCCTTTCCACCAACGGCAAAGAGCCCCCAGCACTTGGCACCTGGCAGGCAGCATCTGTTAGGTAAGTAAATGAATGAATGGGCACTTTGGGGTAAGCAACCAGTCCAAAATGTTTCATCAACAAATCACATATTCCTATCCTCTAAACCTGAGAACAGGAGCTCTCCTTTTTTCATGGAGTAACGGGAAGGAGGAAGAACACACACACACGCACACACACACACAAATACTCACTGGTGGGGGCTTCTTTCTCATCTCAAAAGTGCGCGTGGCACCAAAACTGAGTGAGGCAATGACGGGGCACCGCCCCAGCGAGGGCTCGTCGTCACTGTGCCAGTCCACACTGTCCTTCTCGTTCCGGTAGAGATTGCAGAGCAGGGAGTTGAAGGTGTGGCCGGTGTTCTCTTCGATTCGGCTCTTCAGTGTGCGCAGCACAGGGTGCCACTGCAGTCGCCGGGCCGAGAGGAGGAGCAGGGACACGGGTGGCATCCACGTGGAAAAACAGAGAGAAAGTGCAAAATCAGTCACATTGTAGACAGGGGCAAGGAATAAGCAAACCACTTGGAATGCAATAAGCGGCAGGTGAGAAGAGCAGCTCACCCACACCCATTACTTCCATGTTGAAGCAAGTTGACCTCTGCAATTTTATTCAAGTGCTAAATTCAGTATAAGAACGCCATGGGTACCGGGCCTATCTGCCCGTCTCATCCTTTCCATGTTACACACACGGCCCTCAGAAAGGAGCAGCTGCCAATACACTCAGGGCAGCCACCTCGCCGTGCCAGGGAGGTGGCACGTGGAGCAGTGAGGTGGCTTGCCACCGCCGCGAGGGGCTGCCAGGCAGCCAGCAGACACAGACTCCAGTCTGAGGAGCCAGACAACCTTCCTGCTGGGCGGCCTCCTGTTCATTCTATTCCTACTTTATTGTGAATGGCAGAGCTGCTTTTTAAAAAAAGATATGTAATATTTGCAGAGTGGCTAGCTTCCTAAAAACAGAACCTGACGGGGGAACAAGAGTCCTTCCTACAGAACGGAATCATGGCATGGCCTTGAGAAGGGGGTGGCCTGTGAAGCACAGAAGATGTAACCAGATCCCCGGCCCTGCCTCCTGCGTACTGAGTTCGTGTGTGGAGTTTACACTTCAGAAATCACCGTCTACACTATGACCCCCGACTTTGGGTTGTACTTTGGAGCTACACGCAGCATAGCCTGTATTGATTCTTGTTAGAATTCTATGTCTGTCCCCCAAGAAAACTCAAGTGCTTTACAGAGCCTTCTTTAGGGCAGTGGTTCTCAGACTTCACACTATCAAAACCTATGAGGACCCACCGAACTTCTGTTTATATGGGTTATAGCTATGATATTTACCATATTAAAATTAAAGCTGAAAAACGTAAGTGATTGGTTAATTCATTTTAATAACAACAAACCCATTACACGTTAGTGAAATATTATTTTATAAATATAGCCATATTTTCTAATACAAAAAACTGGTGAGAACAGCACGGCTTTGCAAATCTCTTTGATGTCTATCTTAATTAAGGACAGCTGACTGTCATATCTTCTCTTGCATTCAATCTGTTACAGCATTTGTTCTGTGGAAGTAAATGAAGAAAAGTGCCTTCACGCAGATACGCAATCAGAAAAGAGAGGAGGCGCTTTTAGAGCCTTTTCAAATTACAGATATTAACTACAGATATTCTTTGATATTACACCAAAACTTGAAAGTACTGACTTCTTTTTTTCAGATTTTATTTATTTAGTTTTAGAGAGAAGGGAAAAGAGGGAGAAAGAGAGGGAGAGAAACATTGACATGTAAGAGATACATCCATTGGTTGACTCTCACATGCCCCCAACTGGGGACCCAGCCTGCAGCCCAGGCGTGTGTCCTGGCTGGGAATCAAACTGGCGACCCTTTGGTTTGCAGGCCTGCACTCAGTCCACTGAGCCACACCAGCCAAGGCAACAAGTACTGATTTCTTAAAGATCAGTTGCAATGTGGAATCTGAAACTGTATGAACAAACTATTCATATTCTGTTATGTTTAAATCCACTGGTCCACCTTGCACTTTGAATAGCTCTTTAATCCTGTACAATTCTGTAACATCAAGCATTGGTCATCTGGAATATATTGGTTCCCTGCGTATGCAGATCCTCTTAACTGTTGACACACTTCATATACAATACCAACAAAATCATACCCATCAATGTGACCATGGGCCTCACCAGAAAGGGCAAAGTAATGGGAAGAGGTCCGGCTCAAGGTGGCAGTTACGAGTTTTCTGAAAATTCTAATTTTTGCTTGAAAACTCAACCTCTATCATTAGTCATAAATCCTGTTCATTGTTTTTCTTGAAGTGACACTCGCTTCATTTATTCATGAGAATAAGTTTGCCAAATGCTCCAGTGTGAACATGTCTGCCAGTGTCCTTCCCCCCAGACATAAAGGCCCACGAGCCAGCAGCCAGGTCCGCTCATGGCACACACAGTCACATGGTTAAGTGGCAGAAATGCTTCACACGTGCTTTCCACTTCCTCAAACTGTTCAAAAGACACACACTGAAAGGTCGAGATTTAATAAAGCTAATGTCTACTGCTTCATCGAGGGATGTTCTTAAAGGAAGCCAGCATTTTCTAGAAAAAGTGGAAGTGCACAAGTGTGAAGAATGCGATGGTTTCCAGGTTAGCTTGATGACAATGCCTGATGCAAACTAAGTTTTATCCACCAGGACTTTTTTATCCACTGTCGGTGCAAATTCAACACAGAAAAAATGTCATCCCGTCTTATTACAGAAAGAGTTTGACCTTGCGGCCTTCCAAAAAGAATCCTGTGGCCCACTCCAGGGGTCCACAGATTGAGCTTTAAGAGCTGATACCTTATAGAACCCCTTCCCAGTCCATGTTCTGGGTCTGGCGGTAGAGGAATGAATGCTCCGCTCCGCAGAGGGATACACAGCATCATCGGTGAGTGCGCCCCACGGCTGCTGCGGGCACACTGCCCCGGGAGCACACGCGGGAGTCACTCACTCAGCTCGGCTGGGAGACGGAAACCACAGCAAAAGCTGGGATCCCTTGTTACGGGTATTAGCCTTACATTCTAACCAGAGGATTTAAAACAATAAACGGCAATAAGAACAAACACAAACTTAGGTGAGTAAAACAGAAATAATATTAAACTAACTTATGTTCAAGAGAATAAATTTCAAAGTGACATTCCGTAATGATGTTAGCGAGCTGTATGTCCTATTTACTGTATGGTTTCCAGCTCAACGTCGTGGCGATCAAGATCGGACGCTGGAGCTACATCAGCACGGACAGCAGAGTGCGAAGCAGGAAGGCGGCTTCGCTGCAGTGTGACGGAGACACCAGTCCGCACCCCCCCACCCCCGCCCCGCCCCGCGCTTCAGCTCAAGGACTGAGCACTGCGACAGCGTCAAGTCTGCATTATGTTTCTAAGTGGCTATATATTTTTTCTTGGTTATTTTTGGTGGTGAAGTAAGGAGAAAGGGGGAAAAAGGGATAATGAACTAGAGGATGAATTTAGACTCTCCAACCAATACTCTATATACAGATCCCTCAGAACTGAATGTCTAAATTAAAATTCAGCACCACCCCACTGTTCAGTGAAGACATTCTATCCTTAAAAGACATTTGAGGAAAAGCATCTGAGAAAACATGAATCACAGAAGTAAAAGGGCCCATTCAGTAGCTTTCAGACAGTGCTCTGTGGAGCCCAGGGCAGCCCAGGGGTGCCGCTGGGGTTACTGCAGGAGAGAGGCGGGGCCAAGCCGGCGGGCCGCCCAGCCAGCGACGGCGCTCTTCAGCTTCCATGTGCTGGGTTCACGCAAGAGTCAGTCTGAGCACAGACTAGAGGAAGTTTGATGACCTATGAATGAGTCTGCTCCTGTGCTCTGGGGTATTGAACTTGAGACAATAATTTTAAAATTAAACAAGCATCCTCAACACACACATATATACACACGAATTCCCCTTATAAAATTCTGAGACAGGGGCATGTCTTTTGATTTTGTTCAAGGTGGTGTATAAAGAAACTAAATCTATTAGCAATAAAGACCAAGTTATGAGCTGGCCGAATTCAAATTAAAGAATTCTAATTTGATGACCTTAATAGCCAACAAAAGAGGATTCCTTGAATAAATTACAGCATGTACTGATTATGGAATACCATGCAGCTATTAAGTATGATGCTGTAAAGGAATATTTAATGCCACTAAAACATGTTAGTAATACAGTTAAATGAAGTGTAGTATATACATTGAGGTAAAGGCAGCATATTCAATAAATGGTGTTGGGAAAATTGGACAGATACATTCAAAAAATTAAACTAGACCAACTCCTTATACCATATACAAGAACAAACTCAAAGTGGATTAAAGACTCAAATGTGAAACATGAAACCATAAAACTCCTGGAAGAAAACACAGGCAGTAAAATCTCGACACTTCTCTTAGCAATATTTTTTCTCATGTATCTCCAAGGGCAAGGAAAACAGAAGAAAAAGTAAACAAATGGGACTACATCAAACTAAAAAGCTTTTGCACAACAAAGGAAACCATCAACAAAGTGAAAAGACAACCTATTGAATGGAAGAAGATATTAACCAGTGATGCATCTGATGAGGGGTTAACATCCAAAATTTATAAAGAACTCATATAACTGAACACACACACACACACACACACACACACACACAAATAAAACTTTATATCTATAAAGACTGGAACCAAAACATTAGGTGAAAGAATTATCCAACGTTTTAGTATTCTTCATGCTTATCTGTAGTTTCTAAATTTTCAATAATAAACACATAACACTTACATTATAATAAAGGGTTGTCATTAAAAGGAATTCCCTTTAAGAGTTGTCAAAATGACCTTGGCTGGTGTGGCTCAGTGGATTGAGCGCCAGCCTGCGAACCAAAGGGTCGCCAGTTTGATTCCCAGTCAGGGCACATGCCTGGGTTGCGGCCAGGTCCCCAGTAGGGGGCGTGTGAGAGGCAACCACACACTGATGTTTCTTTCCTTCTTTCTCCCTCCCTACTCTCTATAAAAATAAATAAAATCTCAAAAAAAAAAAAAAGAATATGGGTGTGCAGGGTGGAGGGAAATGAAGGGGGAAATAGGAGAACGGTAATAGCATAATCAATAAAGTATATTAAAAAAAGAATAAATTTTTTAAAAAGCTGTCAAAATGTTCTCCAAGCATAAAGGACCGCCCCACTTAGCAGATGTTACGTGCTTCATGTTCATTACAAAGCCCTGGTTCTCAACCACGGGCAGTTGTGCTCACTTCAGCAGATGCCTGGCCATGCCTGAAGTCATTCTGATCGTCACAGCTCGGTGAGAGGTGCTCTGGGCATGCAGTGGGTACAGGTCAGATTAACTGCCAAGCTCCCTGCAATGCGCAGGACAGCCCCAACAACGAAGAACTATCCAGCCCCAAATCATGAGTAGCAAGGTTGAGAAATCCTATTCTAGAAGATTAACTAGAATGAATGCGAAGGAACTCCTTCCCCACGGCCCGTCTAACCCTCAACTTGTCTGCTGTGACTGCTGACAAAAAGGCGTATTAGTTCTGACAGAAACATGGCCAGCAGTCTACGCTGGATTGACCCGATTCAATTCTCTTCATGTTTCCAAATCAGCCCCGGACATAAAGGTCTCAGCACTTCCCTGGATCACATTCGAAACGCAGGCCTAGAAACCCAAGCACCGAGCTACCTTCCTACACGAGAAAGCCGTGTACCACCAGCCAGCGTTTCACCCGTGACCTTTTCAGTGAAGTGGTACTTCGTGATTATAAATTATTAGAAGGCCCGAAATGTGTCATGTCACACTTCTGTTTATCCCAATGCTGTAAGCAGAACTCCATTTTCTTCAAAGTCTTTTTCCATAAAGCATAATGTTATTTGCCAAAGGCAAGATTCCAGGGACTAAACAGGGAGCTATTTCTTGGATCTTAACTCCATGCTCTGGACAAGTTTAATTTATATGCTAGAATCTCTTTGTTTACTGTCGTGATTTTTAAAATCAAAGAAGCAGCAGAAACAAGCCAAGGCAATGATAAGCTGGAAGTCTAAGAAGTACAGCCACAGAAGAAACACAAAGTCAACAAGAAAAACACCAACTGTTTCCCACAAATGGCAAAAGAGCCTGAAAACTGAAGAGAGACATTCTGACCTTGCCGGCCAGTCACGAGGATGTAGGCCCCATAGTAAATGTGCACCAGGGTGGACACAGAAGGGCTACCACCAGGGATGCTTGCAGGAGGGGAGACAGGAGAAGAAATGGTTCATTTTCCTGCAGCCCTGGGGTCTGATTCCAGGTCACTGTAGCCAGTTTCCTCTCATCTTTGCATCAAAAGCGCAGCAAGGGCAGGGACTCCATGCGTGAGCCCCGAGGGTTTTCTGAACCGGGAACCACCATGCAGCTCGGCACAGCGTTTTATTATTATTTTATAGGACTCAACACCTGTGGTTGGTAGTCTGTACGACCATACAATACAACAACAACGTTCCAACATACGTGCGGGTTGGGCTCCATAGTGACTCTGGAGTAAGTGTAGGGAAGCTCGCCATACCATGCCGTAAGTCTGGGCTGCTGGTAAGTTACATCTAAGAGAGAAAACACAGGGGCTTTGAGATGGTGTCGTGCGATTTGCCGTGTACCCAGCGAGCGCCAACTACTCTGCCTCGCGTTGTGCAGGAGGCTGTGAGAAATACAGAGGAAGGGCAAGGACGAGCCCGACCCAAGGCTCCGTCCCCCTAGAGGACCCAGGATTCAGGCAGAGGGCAGTGAGGGCTGAAGAAAGAAGGCGTGCTGGCATGAATGGAAGGAGCGAGGGCTCTGAGGTGAGGGTGTGGGACTGACTTGTGTCGGTTATGACATAAGCAAGGGGGAAGGAGCCAACCTGAGGCAAGGAGGGTCTAAAAAGCAGGACATAGAGCCTGGAGCCTCGCAGGGAAGAATCTGTGGCCCCCACATCCGTACAAAAAACAACACACACCGTCTGCCGGGTGCCACTGCTGTGTACTCGGCTTTGATTCTGCAGCACCAACAGCGTGCGGCCAACCACAGCGGGGAGCTGATTGCAGTTGGAAGCTTCTTGTGTCCAACTCACTGACAGGGAGCCACCCACAGATCTGCTATTTCCCCCACAACTGGTACGACTGCTACAGCAATAAGAACAATAATATAAGCAGCTAACATTCACTGATGGCTGCCTATGTATAGGGCATTCTGCTAAGTACTTATCATGCATTACGTCATCTAACTATCACAACAACCATATAAGGTAGGTATTATTATTAGCTCCATTTTACAGATCAGAAAACCAAGGACTAGAAAAGTACTGTAATTTGCTTAAAATTAACAATTTATTTGAATAAAAGTTAGTAATCAAAGCCAAGTCTGCCACCAAAAACCCTACTACAGAAACTGATGGGAGTTAGGAAAAAAAGCCGACTCTTATTCTGATGTCTGAGTTACAAATGAAGCCAGTATACATTGCCTCTTTCTTTACAGAAAATTTAAACTCACTCAACGCACTAGAAAGGAATTGCGTGCTAGAGCACAGGCTCCCCCCAGTGCCCATCTCTGGTATAACAGGTACTGTTCTTTGGGGATGACCATAGAGGAGCAGGTAGAAAATGAGGTCGTCTTTACACGCTCAGGAAAGTACAGACACTAAAGCCACAGGAGGCTGGACTCCTCCAGTGCAACGAAAAGGAGACTAAAAAGCCGGTAAGAAGGACTGCGAAAAAACATATGCCAAGTAGAATCAGAAAAGAAAAAAAATGAAAAAGAAAGCCCTGGAAGTTTTGGTGAAGAAAGAGGAAAGCCGGCACCATCTGAAGGAATAAAGGTAGTGAGCAAGCACAAGGGCAGGTAAGCGTGTTGCCCATAGTTCAGCCAACCCAGTTCAGTCAACCCAAACTCCCTTTGGTTCCTTGGGCTCCCGCCCCATTCTCCTGCCAGGTTCTCTCTGAGCACCGCCTGGGATTTCTTCTGCCCCCTCTGGCTAATCGCTACTTATCCTGGGGGTCTCAGGCAGGCTCTGGCTCTCCGTGTAAGCAGCTGTGGTGAAGAGAGGCAACGGCACTAGAACACACTCCAGCCAGGGAGACCGGGCGGCAACAGCCACGGCAATCTCCGGGACCGACTCACCCTCTCGGATGCCGGTCCTCTGTCTCCAGGGAACATCCCGACAAAGCTGTTCCAATATCCAGTCGGCTTCTTTTAAGTCGACAAAGCCAGGATACAAACGTACCCTTGAAGCAAAAAGGACTGTTATTAACCAAAGAACAGAAAAGACTGGCCTCAAACGCTATCAGAAGAATAAATCAATCTGGACACTGCCTCCTTTTGTGGGCAGACAAAATCACCTCACCCCCCTTCCCACAGCAGGCAGAGCCCAGTCTCACCCAGGTCATGATGCTTCGGACGTAAAATAAACTCCTTCCACGTTCATGCAAATAAAACGAGCATGAAGGAAGGACAAAGGGACTCATGAGCACCCTCACAGACAGGGTTGCCGTGTTGCTCCGGCGCTGCTGAGCTGGGGGCCCTTGGGCTAGTTACCTAACCACTGAACCCTGGTTTTTGTCATCTGCAACGAAGTTGATACCCACCTCATACGGTCACTGGGCAAAGTAAAATAACTAATAAAATGCCTGGCCCTGTGTTATTTTAACAATTGATAGTCTCCCGAGACTTTGCCAATTGTAGGGGAAGCAATCATTTATAATTGTATTAAAATTAAAATATCCAAATAAAGGTTCTTTCTCTCACTGAATGTACACTTGTTTTAGCGATGCCAGGTCAGTTCAAAATCATTTTGGAGATCCTTCCCTTGGAACAAGCTCTTCAACTTTACTCTTTGAAGATGCATTTGGTGTTTTGAAAGAGCCAAAGCTCACCTTAAGCCATACCTGGCTCACAATAAGATGGGACCAAAATAATGCAACTGTTTCCTTGTGTGACAGTTAAACTTGCTTTAAAAGGGAGGTTCCCAAAGGGTTATGACAATAGCAGTGCCACTAGGCTAATTACAGAGACATCTTCTAAGCAATTCATTAGAATATGTCAGTGCTGAAATACTTGTTTTAAATGCCTCATTACTTTATGTTAACAATTAGCACACCCATGCATTAAGGTGATGTTTTCAAATTTTTAAAAAAACGATTAATGTCACTTACCTAGATACGCCTGTGGGTGACAGGCTGATCTCATATACACCCTCTTTGCTAAAGGAACAAAGAACAGACTGGTTAGTGTCAGGCAGAGCAGTACAATCCGCAAGGGGCAGGGCTATCCTCTGGGCCTCCCAAAGCCCCAGCTCGCCAGAGTCACTAAACAACGAGGGTGCGCTGCGGGGTGAGCTTCTTCCACCGCTGAGAGCGGGGGCGAGGGGCAGCACGTCATTAATGGTGTCAGGAACAGAATCCTGACAGGCTCAGACCAGAGAGAAGACTGTAATAAAATGAATTCTGATCCTACCCCTTTCTACCTCATCCACACTTCAGGCTGGTAAAGTCCAGCAAGCTATCACACAAAGGGGTGCCACACAGAGCCCCGCTCTGGAGACTCGGGAACAGGGAGGCACGTAACAGGCAGCAGGGGCTCTGAGAGTCTACTACTTTCAGATCCGTGTCTAACGAGGTTCCGCCTCTGGTTAGAGTCCTTCGAAGGCTCCCACCCACTTTTCAGCATTGCATTGGAGGTCCCCGTGATCTGGCCCCACCCCCTGATGGCCCCCCCTGACTCAACAGCCTCCAGCAACAATTACTGCCTGGGATGTCAAGTACACCACCATGTGCTCATCCCGTGCTTTTCTCCATGCCAGGATGCCTCCCCACCATCCAGCACCCCAAACCTACCCACCCCAGCTCTGGTTCAGTGGGAAATTCTAATTCATCCTTCAAAAATCTCAGCTCAGCATCAACTTCCTGACCTTTAATTCACCCCCATGGTAACACCTCATCCCCTGTGCTACCATAAGACCTTCCACACAAACCTGCTGGTCCATGATACACAGGATTGCAATTTACCCAATTACAGGTGTATTTCATTTACAAGACTGTGGCTACTGACAGGCAAGAAACGGGTTCTTATTCTATTTCCTAGTACCTAGCACATAGTAGTTAGGCAATAAAGCTAAGTGAATGTAATCAAATGTGTAAAAGCACAAAACTCTTGCCGATGCGCAGTGTGCTGAGGTCCGTGTAAGAGAAGCGACCCTGACTGCATTAGTGCCTCTGTCAAGATAACTGTGTCAGATCCTTCTCAGAAAGGTAAGCTGTAGAGGGTAATATAAAGGAACAGTGTCCACACCACCCTCTGCCGTGTGAGTGAGCAGGTCGTGACCTCTGTACTGGCTCTTAGGTAGATGTGTGGGCCCCCCTGAGCCCAAAGGCAGGCAGAACTACAGGCATATATACAGTGTGTATCACATTCCTAACTGTGTTGCCTACAAAGTTTTCCAGAGAGTGAGTACAATGTTTCACCATGCGTTTGGGCTACATTTAGAAGCTGGCTCACTTCAAATGTGAGCCACGCCTCTGGCTAGTAAAAAAAAAAAATCTAGCATAGCTAACTTTGGATAACCAAAATTAGCAAACCCTAGGGTCACGTAGGAACGGGTTCTATTATTTTGCTCCTCACTTGCAAACTCACAACGGCCCATTTTCTCAGTCCGCATGTCCTGTCTGTACCTTATAATGGGTTTCATGGTTTTGTTTATTCTCTTTATCACCAACAGAGACAATATCACATTGGTATTTGTAAAACAATCACAGAACATTAGAGCTACTAAGTGGGCCTTAAGTGATTAAGTACTCCAAACCCTTAATATTAAGGACGAGGAAACTAAAGTCCAGAGAGATGGCAATAAACTACCTAAGAACCAGGTACACAGCTAACTAGTGGCAAGGCCACAACATGCCCTTTCTGAAGGCATGAGGACATCTGTGTTAGTTTCAAGTATCTCTAAGATACACAATTCAACCGTTGACAGCCAAACAGCTTAACAGACTGCTCACGGGCAGTAACATAAGCCTAGTGCTCAACTGCGAACATAAAGAGATGCTTTCCACTGACAACTTATGTACGTCAGATGGAAACTGGAATGCAGAGGAGTCAAAGCATCTTTCAACAAGTTTGAAGAACAAAACATTTTAGACAGATTAATGTAAGAGGAATGTTTCCTATCGTTTCCTTGCTCTGGAACAGTTGTGTGGTTTTAAGAAAGAGACCGTAAGGCCATCTAAATTTCTAGCAGCTGTCATACACATCGCTGGTGAAACAGCGCCTAAAGCGTTCTCTACGAGCCAGGTTTCCATGACTCAGGAGAAAGCCCCCTCAGTCCTAACCTGGGAGGTATTTCAGCTTATTGTCTGCAGACACATTAGTGAGGTAGGGTCAGGAATCTACACCCGTGTCCGCAGTTTGACGTACACATATCTTGTTGCATTTTCCACATCATTAGTACATTCAGAGAGGCTTCTCAAAAGACTAGGTTTAAATACATCTGAGATAAGAAGATCCCAGCCTAAAATGAAGAAACTAATTGAGCTGTTATCTCTTCTAGATGGAAAAACCAGGGTGAGGGAAAGATCTGGGCTCTCCATTTCAACGTGGGCCTCGGTTACCGGAAGGCAGAAAGTGACTTACTCGATCACTCGTGGCTCCGGGGCTCTGCGCACGACCTGCAAGGAAACGAGCAGATCTTACTCCAAACGGCTCCTCGTCCTCAGGGAGGCTGGCTTGCAAGGCTACCAAATCCTCTCATTTCTGGTCAAATATATCAGGTTTAAAACTACCCTTTTTTTAATTCCAAGTTCTAACTATCCCACCAGAAACCCTGGTTTCTGCTCTTCTTAGAACTACTTTATAGTTACTCGTGAGCGCTAAAAGATGGTCTGATTGGAATTAATCCACTTTCCTTACAGCAGCTCTGGAAAAACTTTTCCAGGAGCGCTTTAAAAATAGAAGATATTCCATGAAGGGATTTGAATCATTATTTATAAAGTCACTACTACAGCACAGCGATTTTCAACTGGTGTGCCACCGAAATTTTTTAAACATGCAATACCTGACTATTTAGTCAACGCTGACCTCCTTTCCCTTAGATGGTCAAATAAAAAAATGACACCAGCCAACCTAATAACAGCCTGTCTTGAACCATAAACATATAGGTCATATAACAGAGCTGCATCTTATTGGTCACATCGCATAATAAGGTTGTGTCTGATTGGTTAATTTTTGGTACCAGAAATCCTTATATACAAGTATAGGCACCTGGTTCTTTAAAGTCACTTTGGAGCAAAAAGGGTAGGTAATTACTACTATTACTTTTTTGTAACTCAATCAAAATTATACCTTTTTGGGTCAGATCGACAAAAAAGTATATTTTTTGGTGTGCTGCAAAATTTTAGTAGTTTACGTGTGCCATGAGATGAAAAAATAGCCATTATAGAATGATGGCTGGTTTTTAACTCTTTTTTACACTTTGTTAAAAAGAGTGAATCTTTGCTGTTTTTTACATTCTCCCTTACCCCCATGGAAAAAAAGTCCTCTAATCATGGTATATCTTCTGTGCCAAAAATAAAAATAAAACGTAATTATATATGCCTATAGTTTGGGGGCAGACTACAGAGATTCCTCAGACATACTTAGAAATTGATACTCTACATTTCATTATTCTTATAGTCCTTTAACTTTCCTTCTATTAGTGAATTTACTCAGTCACTATGTGTCTCCTATGGGAATATAACTTCTATAGATAAGCCCTTGCTACTGTTGAAGGGTAGACAAAAATTTACCTGCTGGGGTTCTCTGAACACAAACTGTCTGTCTGAGAGGTGATGCTCCCTGTTCATCCGGGTCTGACCAGGCCTCTGGTGGAGACGGCTCTCGGCAGTGGCCGCTGAAGCAAGAGAGGGGACACGCTCAAACCGGGGGGAAGTCTGCTATCATCACCCTCTGCCGAGGGAGGACCATGAAATCCACTCAGATACGACCTCCAGGACATCTACAAACTAACTAGCAAGGTCTTCCAAAGACCTCAGCCCCCACACTGGAAGGTCTGAGTGTAGTGACTAAACATGAGGAACACGAAAGATCAACCCTTAGCTCCCCGGCAACAAATCCACAAAAAACACCGGCCGCATTTTAAATAATTCCTAACCATCGAAATGGGAGTCCATTATAAACCAAAGGGATGTAAGGAAAAGAGGGAGACGGTTGTCCATGTGCACAGGACCCCCACAGGTTCTTGCCTGGCTTAGCAATGGCCTGGCTCTTAGCAGAGCCGGCCCAGGCCCCCTGCACCCGGGCTCGCCGTCTTTTGTCCTCCATGTTGACTGGGAGGGCTTCTGCTCTCAGCTTTCAGAAGATTTCATTCCTCACATGAACCACACAATGGTTATCTGTTAAAAAAAAAAAAAAAAAAAGATGCTTTTAGTTGGAGTTGTGAGAACTTGTGCTACTAAGGGGTAATTGTAATCCTTTCAGGCAGAGAGATCGCTCAATAGCACCCAGAGCTGCTATATAAAATCACCATCTGTCATCACATCTCAATTAAGAGGCCTACTAAGCACTTAGGGTTGCTGGCGTTAAGGTTTACCTTTTGCAATTGTATTATAGAGCTTTCACTTCATTCACAAAATAGCGCATCTTAAGAAATTCTAAGACCAGGGTTATGAACCACATTCCTCTTATTAGTCCCCAAGAGCAGAACATCAGGAAAGTAATGTTCCACCTCCACGGAAAGTGAGAAACAGGCCAAGACTCAGTTTCCAAGAAGATTTCCATATCCCATTATCACTGGCTGCATCAGACTTCCCTGGCGGCTTGTTAATGACACCCGTGGCCTGTCTCGGAAGATCTGACGCAGGATGGATACAGGGGCAGTAAGCACTGCAGGAGATGGTGACAGGCAGATGTGTACGAGGGCCACAAGGTTAAGTGCCTCGCCCAAAGTCACTCGTGAAACAGACAGCACATATGTTAAGATTCAAATTTTAAGTTATAGTCTTCAGCTAATTGAAAAATCCACTTCATAATGGTCAGTAATGTAATACTAATTTGACATTTTTATCAATAAAATTTTAGTACACAGCAAATACAGAAGCACACAGAGCTACAAAAACAAACAAACAAACAAAGCCAGGGAGTTTTAGGCCATGTATTTTGAAACTACAATCCACTTTTTAAATTTTATTTTTTTAAGATTTTATTTCTAGAGAAGGAGGCAGAACGAGAGGGAGAGAACCATCAATGTGTGGTTGTCTCTTGTGCGCCCCCACTGGGGACCTGGCCCACAACCCAGGGAAGTGCCCTAGACTGGAAATTAAACCAGAGACCCTGTTTCCTAGGCTGGCACTCAATCCACTGAGTCACACCAACCAGGGCTTTAAGAGTCCACCTGAGAAAGTTCCTCATCTCAGGTTCTCAAAGATAACAAACTTATTTTATGGCTTGTTTAGCCTCCCACCCCTGGTAATTGATTTCTGGGCTGGGCCCAGAAATCTGTGGGTTTAACAAATTCCCCAGGTAGTTAAGTATGAAATTCTTCTGATTTAATAAGTGGGGAGATAATAGAGGCTGCCACCTGCCCCAAAAGAGTTAATGGCTACCCTGATGGGTGTAGCTCAGTTGGTTAGGCATGTCGGCAAAGCTAAGGGTTGCTGGTTCCATTCCCAGTCCAAGCACATGCTTGGGTGGGGAATTCCACGCCTTGTCTTGGCGCATCTGAGAGGCAACGGACTGATGTTTCTCTCCCTCTCTTTCTCCCTCCCTCCCTCTTCCTCTCTTTAAAAATAAATATATAAATAATCTTCAAGAGTTAACGGTGGAATCAAAGGCCAACTCTGCAGTCCCGCAAGACGTATAGAGGAAGCCCTCCTACATTTTCTCTCAATTGAGGCCTTAGAAGCTTAACACGACAATTAGCTCTAGTTCTTGCTCCGTTCACGGGTCAGCGATATATATCCGGGTCATTTGTTGAAAATACAGATTCCAGAACCCCATCCCAGGCCTACCGAATTCATGGAGCTCCAAAAGACGGTGAACTAACCCCAGCCTCCACCCCGGGATTTTTTACCCAGAGAAAGCTTGAGAACGCCGCAGCAGGACAAAGAGCAGGGGCTCTGGGGTTAGCCAAGACTCGCTTTGAATCCAGATCTGTCACTTTCCAACGGCATGATCTGTGGCAAATGACTTCACCTGTCTGGGCCTCAGTTTCCTCCTCTGTACACAGGAAACCAATCTCTCTCTCACGGTTGAACTGCAGAGTAAACGAGCGTGACAGGTGAAAGAGGCTGGTCCTCAACAAGGACTAGCAACTTCCCCTACTTTAGACCCTTCTCTTCCAGGAGGCTCAGGATGAGGTCCCGGAGGTCGCGTGGGGAGGGACCTCAGAGGCAGTCCCCACGCCGCCGGCCCCCAGCACCCACCCGTAAACCGGAAGGCCACACCTGCCCGCGGGGGAGGGCGCGCAGGTTCACACGCGCTCGCCCTGGTAAGCAAACTCCAGCCCGCCACCAGCGGTCCGGGGAACCTTAAGAGTGCAGCACAGATTCCAGCAACCCCCAATCACAGACCCCGACGGCAGGCACTTCCTCTTACGTCATGCACCACCATGGCAGCCGCTTCCGGCTCCATCTTCTGGAGTCCGGGCAGCTCCGCGTTCCCGCTCTCGGAGGACCGCGTCGCTTAAGGTGCCGAAGGGAGGGTCGGGTTGGAGGGGAGCGCAGAGTTTGAGGGTTAGGTGGATCCCCGCGAGGAGCCGGGATATGTCGAAGGTGGGAGTGAAGACATCCTTTCTAAGCCAAGGTCCCTCTGGATTTCACCCTCCTACCCCTGCCAACTGGAGGCTTCCCAGCATCTTTTCCCGCCCTAGTGGAAGAGGGAGTTTGGGAACCAGGTGCTAAGCACAAGGATTTGAATTTTACCCTGAAAGCCATGGAGAGTCTAAGGTATACCTCCTCTGTGGTCCCACTGCAGCCCGTGCATACCTCCATCAATAGTATTTACAACAGGATGTGGGACCACGCCTTATTCTTCATGGTTCTCCAGTGCTAAGCAAATTTCGGTTGAGCGAACCGACCTAAGTTTCAGTCCAGACGCAAGCATTCACTATGTGCATAATCTAGGGCAAGTACTCCGCTTCTATATAAAATGGGCATAGCTCCTCTTGGGAGGATTAAAGGAAATAGTGTATTTAAATAATTTAGCACGATGTCTGGTACACAGATAGAAACTCAGATGTTAAGAGTGCCTGTGCCTCATCTGAGTTCTTGAGAAACATCTTTAAAGTGGCTATGTTAAACCATGTATCTTACAGGATGAGAACAGCAGAGGGAGCACCGAATTAACTATTTAGTGCAAGTTATTCTTTACGATAACCAAGGCATAGTCACTGTAAAGTCTTTAAAAGAAGCCTCATATTATTAATATATACAGCTTACCTGCAGGAAGCTCAGTGAACTCCATCAATGTACCTTTTTTTTGCTAATATCAAATCTAATTTTCACAGCACCCATTACTCTTTGCTATACCTTGTGACAGTGACAGAAAAATGACTTATCCTGCAACTGAAAGGAGAGAAAAGTGGTAAGGCCGGACTACAATTTTGATACCCCAGCCCTATCAACTAGTATATAATTTGTCAGTGTCTGCTTCTGGCTCAGGAATCTTGGCTGTATCTTCCAAAGGATGTAATTGATTTCTTTTTCAGTGGTTATGGTTTTGGAACAGGAACAAATAAGTCTGGATTGAGGAGTCTCTAGAAGTAGTGTTTGCCAAGTAAAATCTTTCCAAAACTCAGTACATGGTTCACTTGCATCCAAAATCACTACATCTTTGACAGAATCACTTGCATTCTTACCAAGTGCCCAAGGTGATTCAGATAAATAGAACATTTGAAAACCTTCTGGACACATGTAGGGTGACAAATTGTTCTAGTGTGTCCGGATGGAGGGGTTTCCCAGGATGCGGGACTTTATAAGTACTAAAGCCGGGACAATCCTGGGCAAACTGTTGATCATCTTAGATACATGTGAGTATATAGTATTAGAAAGATAACCTTTTTTTTAGATTTTATTTATTTATTTTTAGAGAGGGAAAGGAGGGAAAAAGAGACAGAGAAACATCAACATGCGGTTGCTAGAAGTCATGGCCTGCAACCCAGGCATGTACCCTGACTGGGAATCAAACCTGCAATGCTTTGGTTCGCAACCCGTGCTCAATCCACTGAGCTACGCCAGCCAGGGCTCAGAAAGATAATCTCGATACATCTTGGCATCTTGGGTTTCCTCATTTCTATTTGGAGGACTTGCTTTTATTGGTGGAGGGTGGGGGGGGGGCGGTGGCAGAGACCATGGAGAGAGAATGGAGGTGAAGTGCATTGCCATTTATTACCGATTCTCAGTTCCAAACCCATCCTTCACTACCCTGCTCACAGTACTGGAACATTTCTTTTTCCATTGAGCCTGGTGTTAAGTTTCATCAGCAGAGGGTGCCAGAGGGACATTAGAAGAGGAAAGGGCTCCACCTATTCCCGGGTGCACCTCTCAGCTTGGTCTTCCATGCATGGTGGGCAGCATTGCTATGGGCTGGATTGCTATGCTAGTTGGATTTACAGCCTTGTTAAGTTTCTCTTGTGAAGTTAAGGCATTAATTGAGAAGGAATGGGGTACCAACACTTGAAATAGGGACACCTGCTTGGGTCCAGATGAAAGTGACAATCTTGAATACCCAAGCCACCCTGAGCCTCCCTTGGCAGTGGGAGTAGCTTGTCCTCCTGTGTCTGAGGAGACTAGCTGAACTTTGCTTGAAACTCCTGTGAAACCCTCACCTGCAGCAGATGATTTGAAGAACGCAGCACAGGTCTGCGCTTCCTTCCTAACAGGTGAGAATGTTTCCAGATTTGTGCCTGCCTTTGTGTTCCGCCTAGACCTAGAGGTAGATCTAACGTAGAGGTTCTTTGAAGTGGCTGCTCCCTCTGTCTACTATTTCTGCATTTTTAGAGTTTTCCCTTTCCCCTGTAGGTAATTATTATGGTTAATAATTCTTTGTTTTATTCCTGTTCGAATTACTATGTAGTTTGTCTGCTTGAGTCCTGTTATAGTATGATTATGGCATCGGGGATTGAGAGCGATGGCTAGCAAGTGGCTGGCCCCAGGGTTGGCCTTACATTGTATGTAACTGGTTTGCCTCTGCTTTGGACCCTCTGCTCTAGTACTCCTCTCCTTTCTCTACCTGAGAGAGCCCTCCTAAAGTCCCAGCAGGTTTTGCTGGTTCCGTTGCCTTGCCTCTCCTCTGAAATCAGTGTTTATCAGCACATAGATGGAAAACCATCTCATCAGAGTCACTAGGGGAATGCTCATAAAAAGTTGCCCTGGCTGGTGTGGCTCAGAGGATTGAGTGCCAGCTTGTGGACTGAACGGTCACTGGTTCAATTCCCAGTCAAGCACATGCCTGGGTTGCAGGCCAGGTCCCCAGTGGAGGCATGCAAGAGGCAACTGATCGATGTACCTCTTGCATGTCAATGTTTCTCTCCCTCTCTTTCTCCCTCACTTGACCTCTCTGTAAAAAGAAATAAATAAAATCTTTTCTTAAAACCCCGAGGATTCCAGGCCACATATCAAGATTCAGAGTCAGCACGGTCTGGGGTAGGGCCCTGCATTTTGCATGTTAACAGTGCCTGGTTTGATTTCACAAGAATCTTCAGGAGTTCTCGCTGCCTTTTCCAGCTGCTGCTTTCTCCAGGTGATCACTTTTCCACTCAACAGTTATTTCATCCCCTGGATGGCAAACAGGTCAATATGTTAGGTGTTAATGGCTCTTAGAACTCATTCTGGGTGAGTCACACACTGCGGCCTATTTTCAGTTGCCGATTTTCACTCTGGACTCTTGCCCAACATTCCGTTTCAATCATGTGCCACTTGGGGAGCGCCTGCTGCTGAATTCCTAAGACAATCCAATCCAAGGAAAATAATGGCACGTCATGCTAATAGCTCCCAGCGAAGGTGTTGCAGAGAGAAATTCCCAGCGTATGTCTCACTGCCCAAGGCTTAGCAGTTCCCAGCTTGAGGAAGGAGGGTGGGACAGGAACCTGCCAACTCGACAGTGTGTTCATGTGGAGGCTTTCAAGCCTTGCCAACTTGAAACAACACTGATGAAGAGAGGATGCTTCCCCAGACTCCAGACAGGAACGCCTCCTGTTCAGGGCCCAGCATGACTGCAGATGCTGCCAGAGATAAAACCTTCCAGGAACCACAGTGTAAACCATGCAAAGTACAATCAAAACAGGGCTATTCCTGAAATGATATACGGAGCCATCTTTTGGGACCTCATACCTGGATTTTCTTTCAATGACTTCAAAAGTGAAGGCTTGGTAGCAAAATAGTACAGTATGGAATATGGAAATTCTTTGTACTATCTGTTCACTTTTCCTGTAAGCCTAAAATGAAAATTAAATGTACAGTCTATTAATTAAAAAAAGACAATTAGCCCTGGCTGGTGTGGCTCACTTGGTTGGAGTGTCATCCCGTCACTGAGAAGTTATGGGTTCGATCCCCGGTCCCAGTGAATACAATCCCCTGGCTGGGTGTGTATGGGAGGCAACCAATTATTTCTCACATCAATGTTTCTCTCCCTCCCTTTCCCTCTTTCTAAAAGCAATGAAAAAAAAAATGTCCTCAGGTAAGGATTTAAAAAAGGCAATAGAAAACATCCAAACTAAAGCATAGAGGAAAAAAGGTGGAATACTCAGTAGGGGCTTCTGGCAGTACAGCTGAATAACACAACAACCATACCGAGTGGCCACAGTCCCTATGGATGCTGGTTCGAAGCTGTGTGTATGGCCCCTCTGTTCTCTGCAGTAATTTAAAACTTTCCCTTTGTTGTTCTATCATGTATCTGTTAGCTCACACCGTACTGAACCCCTACCTTGAAGAAATGTAAAACAAGTAATTACCCCAAATCCTGCAAAATGAGTCGGTTACTACTCTATACAATTTACTGCAAGACTGGAGTCACAAAAGATAAGTGATATTTCCAAGGGCAAGAAAACAAACCAAAGGGGAAAAAAAGCATAAGAAACAAATCAGAGCGAGAAGCAGTTGGCAGTAAGAAAACAAGAAATCAGTGGTTGCCCCTTGGGGGAAACAGCAGACCCCGCTAGGAGCAGGAGAGTAACGCTTGAGATGATCTGAAGGTGAGACAACTAAGCCGGAGACGCCAGCACCGAGTCAGGTGCCCCCAGTGCAGGAGAGCTCCCGGCTGCTGGCTGCTGAACTCGGAAGCAAAGCGTTTATCTCTGAGGAAGAACGCCCCCACGTAGCCCTCAGGGTTCTTCTCCAGGTTACAATCAACCAAATAGGATTTCAAAATTAAAAAAAGAAGAAGAAAACAAACCACTTTGAATGAGAGTCAGGAGACATACAAACAGTAGATTTAGACTCCTAAGAATCTCAAGGATAAGAATCTACCAGATATAGAATATAAAATGCCAATGTGTGAAGTACTTCCATAAAATTTTAAAAGTACATGAAAAGTGAGCAAAGCATTATGAAACTACCAAGAAACAAGACCAACTAGAACTTTTAAACAGAAAAAAAAAATAGCAGTAATTAGCTTTAATAGGTAAAATATGAAGAAAGAATTACAGAACCGGAATACATATGTAAACAGGTTAGGCAGGATGCAGCTCAGGGGACAAGAAAGATGGGAAATGGGAGAAAGGTTATGAGACAGAATGAAATATGACGTTTATAACTAGAGACTGGAAGACAATGGGAATTTTTCAGAAAAGACCAAAGATATAATTCTTAGATACAGGAAGCACAATATAAAACCAAGTGTGATAAGGCATAAATCAAGACTATTCTCTCACGTTTGGAGGTCAGAAGTCCAAAATCAGTTTCTAGATCAAAGTCAAGGTGCTGGCAGGGCCCCACATTGTCCAGAACCTCTAGGAGGAGGAGTTCATTTCTTGCCTTTCCAGCTTCTGGTGGCTGGTAGCTTTCCTTAGCTTGTGGCTGCATTGTTCTGACCTCTGCCTCTCTGGTCACATTGCCTTACACTCCTGTGTGCAAAATTTCTCTGCTTCTCTTACTAAGGATGCTTGCGATTGCACTTAGGGCCTGTCTGGATAATCTAAGAAAATCTCAAGATCCCTAAATTAATCATGTCTGCAAACACCCTTTTTAAAATGTAAGGTAACATTTACAAGGTACATGGATAAGGACCCAATGTCTTCAGGGGCCATTATTCAGCCTTCTGCAATTATATATGGAAATATAGCCCTGGCTGGCATGGCTCAGTGCACAGAGCACCAGCCTGCAAATCAAAGGGTTGCCAGTTCAATCCCCAATCAGGGCACATGTCTGGGATGTGGGCCAGGTCCCCAGTTGGGGGTACTCGAGAGGCAACCACACATGGATGTTTCCCTCTCTACCCCTCTCCTTAAAAATAAATAAAATCTTTTTTTAAAGGGAAATGTGTATCTGTTTATATACATAAAAGTATACATCAGGAAATATATATGTATTTACTTTACACCAAGCTGGGTTGAGCCCTTTAACAGTACTGATTCCTGCCCACAGCACTCTCTGAGATGGGCCATTGGTATTTCCATTTTTCAGGAGGCAAAAGCCGAGGCAAAAGCCAAGGCAAAGAGAGACTATAAGTTGCCCAAGCTATATCATACTCATGTTTTCTGACCAGAATGCAGGTATTTAGAAATCATAACAAAAGATTTTTTAAAACTTTTTACTTAGGAATAATTTAAGATTCACAGGACATTTGCAAAAACAGGATAATTTCCATATACCCTTCACCTAGATTCTTCAAATATTAATATTTTGCTATATTTGCTTGATCATTTTTTAACCCTTTGAGGTCAGGTTGCATATACAATGCCTCATCATCCCTAAACACTGTAATATGCATTTTCTAAAAATCGAGGACTTTTCCTAAGTAACCACAGTACAGTGATCAAACTCTGGAAATTAACTTTGATGTGATGCTGTTATCGAATCTATAGTTCTCACTCAATTTCACCAATTGTCTCGAAAGTGTCCTTTATGGCAAAAAAAAAAAAAAAAGTTTCCCCTCCGCTAGAATACAATCCCAATCATGTGCTACATTTTTCAGATTTCTTTAATCTGAAATGTTTGACAAGTCTAGGCTGGTTATTTGTTAGACTATTCCTCAATTTAGGTTTTTCTGATATTTCTTCTTGATTAGACTCAAGTTATGCATTTGCGGCAGGAATCCACATAAACGATATCTTCAGTCTATCATATCACAACGCACATAATGTAAAATTCATATTAATGGTTACATGAATGCAACTTTTTAAAAGAAAATACATTTGTAAAAACTTTGCGCTTTTAAAAACTTAAGATTGTGCTTTTAAAAAACATTTCTAAGTAACCCATACGTCAAGGGAATCATAATGTAAATTTTTAAATATTAGCTCGGAGAAATAGTGAGTACATGTACATTTGTGTACACACACATACAAATTGTGGGGTGTAGCAAAAGATAATAAAAAATACTTAGAGCCTTCGATGTTAGTGTAAAGTAGAAAAATAGTAAACGTGAATCACAGGTCCAGTTTCTGAAGAAAAACAGCAGGCCCTGGCTGGGTGGCTCAGTTAGTTGGAACATCATCTCACACCAAAAGACTGTAGGTTTGACTCCCAGTCAGGTGTGTATGGGAGGCAACAGATCAATGTCCCTCTCCCTCTCTCTCTAAAAATCAGTAAACATATTCTTGGGCAGGGCTTAAAAAAAAAAGAAAAATAATAGGAGGCTTCTGGTTCAGATGGAGGAGTAGGTAAACACACCTTGCTTCTATGCACAACTAGACTACAAAACAAATGTCACCCAGAATCGGCAGAAATCCAGCTGTGCGGAAGTCTGACAACCTTCTTTAAATCTTACTCTGCCAAATGTAGTAGGACTTAAAGAAGGCTTATTCATCCAGCCAGGTAGGAGGGTGGAGGCTCAGATACCCGCAAAGAAGCCCAGAGAAGTGGAAAGGCAGGGAGAGATGCAGAGTGGCACGGAGAGGGGCCAAGATGAGGAATGGGCGGTCCCACATCCACATGTGGTAGATAAAAATCAGGAGGGACACCTTGGGAGTGAGGGGTCCAGCCCCAGACCAGACCACCCAGCCCAGGGCTCCAACACCATGAAGATAAGTCCCCATAACTTCTGGCTGTAAAAACGATTGTGGGTTGGGGCAGCAGAAGAAACAGTGGGAGTCTCAGGACCCCTTGTCTTAAAGGACCTGCAAAGGACTTTGGACTTATGCACACTCATTCCCTCTAGGCTTTAGCATCAGGGCAACAGCTGGAAGGGCACCAGTGGCATTCGGGGAGAGAGTGAAGTGAGTGGCATCAGAGCAAGTGCCAGGAGACAGCTTCCTCCTGGGCAAAACTCCAGAGGCCAGACAGTGGCACTGTCCTCTTTCTGAGCACCCCTCCACACAGAAGCACAAAACGGTGACATGAGTTACCTCACCCTGGCTCCACCCCATCCAACTTACAGGTGTGCTTTTCTACAATAGACCACGCTACTAAGACAGGGAGTCCAAGCAGCTCTACCTAATACAGAGAAACAAACACAGGGAAGCTGCCAAACTGAGGAGACAAAGAAATGTGGCCCAAATGAGAGAACAGAGGAAAACTCCAGAAAAACAACTAAATGAAATGGAGATAAGCAACCTATCAGATGCTGAGTTCAAAACACTGGTTATAAGGATGCTGAAGAATTTATTGGGTACTTCAACAGCATAAAAAAAAGACTTAGGCAGAAATGAAAGGTACATTAAGTGAAATAAGGAAAAATCTACAGGGAACCAACAGTGGAAGGGATGAAGCTGAGAATCAAATCAATGATTTGGAACATAAGGAAGAAAAAAAACAGTCACTCAGAACAGCAAGAAAAGAATGTAAAAAAACAAGGATAGGCTAAGGTGCCTCTGGGACAACTTCAAACGTACCAACATCCAAATTATAGGGGTGTTGGAAGGTAAAGAGAAAGAGCAAGCAATTGAAAACTTATTTGAAAAAATAACAAAAGAAAAATTCCCTAATTTGATGAAAAAAATATATAAACATGCAAGTCCAGGAAGCACAGAGTCCCAAACAAGATGGAAGCAAAGAGGCCCACCCCAAGACACATCACAATTAAAAAGCCAAAGGTTAAAGATAAATAGAGAAGTTTAACAGCAGCAAGAGAAAAGCAGAGAGTTACCTACAAAGGAATTCCCAAAGACTGTTAGCTGACTTCTCAAAAGAAACCTTGCAGGCAAGAAGAGACTGGCAAGAAGTATTCAAAGTGATGAAAAGCAAGGACCTGCAACCCAGATAACTCTATCCAGCAAAGCTGTCATTTAGAAGGGAAGGGCAGATAAAGTGCTTCCCAGACAAAGCAAAGTTAAAGGAGTTCATCATCACATAGCCATTATTATATGAAATGTTAAAGGGGAATATATAAGAAAAAGCTCAAGACTATGAGCATTAAAATGGCAACAATTTCACAACTATCAACAATTGAATCTAAAAAACAAACTAAGCAAACAGGCAGAACAGAAACAGAATCACAGACATGAAGATCATTTGAAGGGTTATCAGCTGGGAGAGGGAAAGAGGGCAAATGGGAGAGAAGGATGAAGAAGTACAAATCAGTAGGTACAGAATAGACGGGGATTTTAAGAACACCATGGACATGAACTCGGGGAGATTGCTGGAGGGAGTGGGGATTCTGGGCAGAAGAGGGCAAAGGGGAAAAAATCAGGACAACTGCAATAGCATAATCAATAAAATACATTTTTTAAAAGAAAAATAGAACCCCCAGAAAGCAGAACATAAAAAGAGCAGGGAGGATCAATAAAGCCAAATCTTGGTTCTTTAAAAAAAACTAATAAATAAACTAACTTCTGACAAAATGTAAGGAAGAGACAGCAAGAAGACACGAACAATACCAGAAAAAGACATCAGGTACATATCCAGCAGTGGCTTAAAAACTAAGAAAATTCCTTTAATTACTTTATGCTAATAAATTTGGAAAGAAATGGGTAAATACTTAGAAAATAATTTTTCCGCCCAAAATTGACTCAAGAAAAAATAGAAACCTTGAGTGGTCTCATTACCACTAAAACAATCAACAGTTAAAAAATCTTTCCATGAATAAATACTAGGGCCAGATAGTTTTTATCAACTTTCAAGGAAAAAAATTGTTCCAATCTTTTACAGATTCTCCCAGAGAACAGTTAAATAGGCAACACTTCCCGGCTCATTTAATGAAATTACAATCTTGATATGAAAACCCCACTTCCTAAATATAGCTGTAAAATTTCCAAAACAAATACCAGCGAACTGAATTCAGCGGTGTATAAAAACTGTAAAATATGACCGAGACTGGGAAGGTGATTCCATACTAGAAAGTCATAACTAAATTAAGATCATGAAATCTCGAGGAAATGCATCACCTAACATACAGCTCCACTGTGTATGTCCTCCCAGCTGTCCTTGGAACGTGCTGGGCATGCTCCCTCCGTGGGCTCTCGGCACAGGCCGGTCTGCCCCAAATGCCCCTTCCCCGGGTAACTGAAAGGCCTGCCCAAGACTGTTGTTCAGAGACCCCCCCCTCACTAGAGCCTACTCTGCATTCCTTCTGGGCAGTCACACCCCTCCCGCCCTGACACACTGACTCCCCATCCTCCCAACCCTGCTTCACCTTTCCTCCTAGCACATGGCACTTACGCTCCATTAGGATGATTCCTTTTGCTTATTGTCTGTTTCCCTCCTTTGCTCCCTGCCCTCCTCCCAACACAAATGTGAGCAGTATCGGGGTGAGCATTTTTGTCTGCCGTGTTCACTGCAGTTTCTCTGGCACCCAGAAGAGTCCGTGGCACGTGGTCGGCACTCCATTAGCACACCCAAGGGTCTGCCTAGAACCTTTGTAACAAGACCAGCTTGCTTCTATCCTTTCAGGATGACCTTGTGTAGGACCGAGTTGGCTTATTTTTCAATGGCACATACACCAAGAGAGTGGACAAAGCTGTAATAGGCCATTCATCACATTACAAGTTTTCATCTGATACATTTGTGTCCATGCTAGACACGTGTTCTGTTCTTAGATGCATTCACACAAATCTCAAGAGAAAGACCTACATTTTCACAAGGGAATTCAAAGCCTGACCACGCATATATGTTCTGCACCATGAGATGAATGACACCAACA
Organism: Phyllostomus discolor; assembly: GCF_004126475.2. Classification (NCBI taxonomy): domain Eukaryota; kingdom Metazoa; phylum Chordata; class Mammalia; order Chiroptera; family Phyllostomidae; genus Phyllostomus; species Phyllostomus discolor. Next base: position 153,574,490 of record NC_040908.2, on the reverse strand, counting down.
TGCCAATCTAAAAGCATTAGGATGTCACAAAGTAGTGAGTCCTTAACATGTTTAAAAATTAATTTTGTTCCCCACAAATTCAATTAAAAGGCTTTGATCATTTGTTTTGACACTGGTAAACTACAGGGATAAACAGCGGAATCCAGGAGCACCTAAATCTGAGGTAGCTTTTTACGTTAGTAGACCGAGGCACTTATAGTACGACTTGAGCTCACTTTATTCTCGTAAGGTAGTATCACAGTAAATCTTTTCTTTCACATTGAATCCACACCATCTGTACTGGTATCAGCACCGATGTTCCCTCCGGATCAAGTTCAATTTTATTGTATTTAGGCGCCATAAATATCAAATGAGAAATCAGAATTCATCTCTTTAGGGCAGGACCACAGTCAAGGAAATGGAGGCCAACAATATCCCCTTTAGCATCTATTTATTTATTCCCAGTGCGAGTGGGACCCACACAGTGACAAAGGGGAGTGGCACACGTCATTACGTGTGCAGGCTGATTCCTCCCACGTCCCCCATGCCGTTTCACTGAACGGGGAATGACAGACCAATAAATTAGAATCTGCTTTCTGTGCGGTGAGGGGAGCTGATTCTACATGAATAATCGATACTACCTTCTACTCTATGTTTTTTGGGCTCAAACCTTATCTAGCACATTTCAGACAATCAAGTCGATATAGAATTAAGTCTAAAAAAATGATGTTTCACTGTGTTGAAGGTTTGGAGAACATCAGTTGCTCTTTTAGTACAATTTTTCTCTCATGTGCCTGGAAACATGGATTTTCATTCCATCATCTTCAACACTGAGTGTCGAATAGATGAGGGTATCTGCTAAGGTGAGGCAGTCAAAGCCATAGCTCAGAAGTGTTGAGATTGCTAAGGGGTTTCCTAGCCAGAGCATAGCTTTTCTAATGGGCGTACAAGGAAAAGTCTTTTGTATACTTGTAAGCCAATCCCTCCCCATCTCTGCCAACTTTCCACCAATAACCACCCCCACAATCATCAACCAGCCAATCAACCAACCAACCAGTGTGTGAAAGGAGATGAAATACTGCCTGGGCGATTGTGGTTTCAACAAAATGAAAGAGAGAGAAGGCAATGTGTTTCAGAAAGCTACATTTATTCCATTTAAATGACTAGTCCTTATTCTGAGATTATGTTCTTCCTCCTTTTTGTATGCCAAAATGTCTTTTATATAATGATGGTAAATTTGATTTTCTGTTTTTGTTGTATGTCCTTAGCTGACAAAATTTAAAGCTAGAAACGCTTAAATACCCCGATTAAGAATTTTTTTCTTTAATTTACTGGTGCTTAAAACTCAGAACCTTAGGGCCGGAGCCTAGGGAAAGACCCACCTTTTAGGTTGAACGTTTCACAACACACATTATTGCCTGGCAATTTCCCCGAACGGGCATGCGGCAGAATAAAAGTAAGACTTCATTTATATTATTAAGCCAGTGTAAAAATGGCCTGAAGTTCCAGCACCAAAGAGATATATTTCCAATCAACACCGTGGTTATATCATCTCTCTCATTAACACGAACTATATCAATTATCTATAGACTGCCAATGTAAGAGTGCGATGCCACTTCTCTGATGTCACTCTTCTAGGAATAGCCTGTCACACAGGCGAGCAGTGTGACTGCAGTGTGGAAACCGAAGCAGCTGGTCCCAGCAGGCCCCCTCCTGGGTCAGGGTTTCAGTGACACTCCAGGTGGCCGCCAGGCTCCATGGACATTTTGGCCCTTGAACCTGTATAAATCATACCGTACAGCATTCCACAATGACACACAGTTGAACTGAGAACAAGTATGTATTAGACAAAAGCATATTTTCATGGGCTACGTGTGTAAGAAAACGCCCAAATTTCATGAATTGTGTTTATGTCATTAACTACGTTGGGAGAAAGGAAAGTTGCATATAAACATACAAACCGGGACAGGCCTTTAGAAAAGCTTACAGAGAACTATGCAAATTGCTGTAGGCCCTCCCATAAGTGAATCTGTTAATCTCTAGTCCCCCAAATTGTTAAAGACAAGAATGAGTAGCTGGCCGTGACTTTTAATAGTGTGTTTCAGAGAAAATCCCTGAATCGTCATTGGCATTTTGGGCCAGATGAAACTGTTGGGGTCGTGCGCCACCCCATCATTCTGTGATTTGCTGTGATTGTGTTCCTTCCTATTAAGTTGTTCTTGTTAATATTAGTTCTACATCCAATTGGTAGGAGCACTTCCATTACGCTACAAAATAACTGCTGGCAGCAACCAGAATATATGCATCAGAAACTCATGCTTTCTTCCCGAATCTGACCACATTCAGCCGTACTGGGAACTATTAAAACAACCAAGGATTTGGGAGCTGGGGGTGTGTGTGGGGGGCAGGGGGGACCTGTAGTGCTGTGCATGGGCTGGTGTTGTTCATGGGCTGGAGTGCACAGCCAGGGCACCTGATGCAGTGGCCGATGCCTAGTTCTTCTTGGCTTTCTTCAGATGGCGAGACCGCAAGGACTTGTTAAAATTCATGATCACTTTAAAATATAACCAAGAAGGCAGGATTGAGAACAGTGAGCCCTAGGAAAAGAAATGGGGAGATATGTAATTATAGCCTACAATTTGAGCTAAATTAAAATATACGATCTTTTGTTTCATTATAATGTTTTTTATTTATAGGCAGATTTTAGAGTTCTTGGGTGTTTAAAATAAAACAGACGAATCGTTAGTACGTCTAGACAATGTATAGGTTAATATATCACATATTATTTTGTGACTCAGTGGGGGGAAAAACCCACAAAACCCACGTGCCAGTTTGGGACTTAGAACTCCACCTACCATCAGAGAATGGACCGGGTATCCGTTGGTTCGGGACTTCAAGCCCACCGTCTTCAGCGCCGACTTCACGTATGTCTCCGAAGAGGGTACTTGTAAAGTTGCCTTTCGGATTTTAGCCAATTTTGTAGCCACGAAGAACGGCAGGACACTCTGGAAAGGCAACACCCCCCCGCCCCCAGAAAAAACATACCATTGGTTAGAAGGCCACACACTCGGGGCTCGCTGTCACGCTCGCCTGCTGTGCGTGGCAGGAACACTCCGAGGAACAAGGAAGTCTGAGTCTTTGGGGGCGGGGGGGGGGGGGGGGGGGGAGGAGCAGCCATCCACGGCCGGCCGCTCAGAACACGTGTTGGTGGGAAACAAATGGCAATAAATCAATCTCTCAACCAAGCAGAATTTGAGACTGGAGAGAGTTTTAAAAATAAGCAGGACACCTTTTTGAACATTGAGAGAGAAGGATTACAGAAGTCTAGAGAGCAGAGCTTCAGGACGGGATCCTCTTCCTACTCGGAGTGAACGTTTGCAGATCCACCACAAGGAAGAGATTTTTGACACGTTTATCCTCCTAAAGAAGCCCTGCTACGTTTCCCCATAATTTAGAGTCAATTAAGCTTCTTCCAGCTTGGGTCCTTCTCCAAGAGACACTGCACTCTCAGCCTTTGGCCTACCTCCACTTTGCTTCCTTTCTGAGTTTGTGTTTTATTTATTGGGGTAACACTGATTCGTAACATCATATAAATTTCAGGTGTACGACCGATTCTGAGTTACAGAAACTTTGTGTCAATAAGCTAGGACCACCTCCCTCTTCTGCTTTTTTCCTCGGTGGGGGAGACGGCAGGACAGCGCAGAAGCAGCCTGACCAACCGAAGGACACTCGACACGCCCAGAGGGGGCAACCGATCTGAACGCTGCCTTTCGGGGGGACTTAGCTGGTGCTAGTTGTTTGCTGCCTATGCTGACGGCACCCTGGCCGTGCTCCAACGGAGAATACGGAGAATGCGAGGGAACGCCATGACGGCCAGCCCTGGGTCAGGACACGAGAGTTCACTCTACAGTGTGAAACGCCGTGGGCAGGGCTGTTCCCCGAAGAGTGAACGCACTCCGTTGATCTCCCGTGGGTGAAAGGAGAGGGCGTCGATCACAATGATGTCTCTGTGGAAGAAGATCTGCTCTAACACTTGGCGGTCAAAATTAAAGACGCCTTTCCTGGAAGTAGAAACGAAATCGAGACGTGTTCCACACCATGGCTCTCCTTCCTGCTGGGAGCTGGAGGGAGTGTCCCGCGATTCTTTTCGTGTTTTGTTTCTATGGTTTGTGTTTTCCCACCCCCGAGGATGGGTGGAATTTATCTCTGGATGACAAGGATGATTTAACGTACAAAAATCAACATGAAAACTGTATTTGAACAATGATTAAAATAAAATTTAAAAAAAAGAAAAAAAATCAACATGATGCACTGCATTAACAGAATAAAAGAAGTAACATTTCCTGCTCCTCATTTGATGCAAAATAAAAGATAGAGAAAAGAAAAACACCTCTGACAAAATTCTACACCAACTTTTGGTTCTGGAGAGTTTGTTTATTGCAATTATCACTGTCCACTTATCCCTCACTTACTGGGCAAAAAGAGTTTGTCAAATAGCTCTTTAATTTTAAAATCACGTTGCCGTAAGGATAAAATATATGACAGAGCAAAAGGAGATCTCTGAACATCACACAGGATGAAATGCAGAGTTCAGTGAGGCACCCACAATGAGTAAGAAGAGTTTATTCACCAAGCTGAGGAGCAAACAAAACAAAATAGAGTATATATGTGTCCTCTGCCTCAAATAATGAAGAACATAAGCAAACCACGTCCCATTGTTATGCCTCGGGTTTCCTAGTTGCAAAAAAAGTGAAGATTAAAAGACCGTTGGCATAGATAGACTACAAGCCTGTAAAGTTCTGAGCTTCTCTTGCCCTGGCCAGCGTGGCTCAGCTGGGTGGGCACCATCCCGTAAACTGAAAGGTTGCAGGTGTGATCCCTGGTCAGGGCACATGCCTCGGTTGAGGGTTTGGGCCTGGGTTGGGGCACGTCCAGGAGGCAACCGACTGATGTTTCTTTCTCCCATCAATGTTTCTCTCCCTCTCTGTCTCCCTCCCTTCCCCTCTCTTGAAAATCAATAAGCATGTCCTCAGGTGAGGATTAAAAAAAGTTTTGAGCTTCTCAAGACGAAGATGGTCTCGTAACTCCCAATTATTTAATTACATGATAATCCCCCTCTTTATATATCTGTATCTGGCGTAAGTTGGACTATTTGATCTTGTAGAAAACTCAAGTCGCACTGCCTGGGTGAACCACTTGATGGCGCCACAAGCTAACTCCTCACGCAGCTAAACCAGCCAGACCTGGTGGAGAACCTCACGGGCTCTGGAGGTGGAGACAAGAGACGCGTACCCAGGAATTCCAAGTCACATTTTCTCAACTTAAAAATATAAATTCTATTCTGGAAAGGGTATTCACTTATTTCCACAATGGTTTAAAATCAAAGCAGTTAGCACAGCCTAGTGGAAGATGGAAAGGATTCAGAGATGAAAAAACTTTTGAGCTCAATCTGCATCGAAGTGGAGGAGTTTGCCGGGTAAACAAATACAGGAGGAACACTTTGGGAACTGGGAACAGCAAGAGCAAAGGAAAGCATGATGTCCTCAGGGAGCTGTCAGTAGTTCAGTATGGTTCGTACATCAGACATGTGTGAAGCAGTGGAGGAGGAAGGCTAAGCAGTCCAGAAAACCAATCACTGGACAATACTGACCACGAGAATGTGAGCTCTATGAAAACACGGTCTTATTCGCCACTACATTGGCAGTGCTTCGAACAGCACCTCCAACACAGTGGAAGGACAAAGGAGAGCCACTGGATGAACTGGCAACAGAGCACTTCATTGTGGACAGCGTTAGGGCCCCTTTCCACTGCTGCCGTCCCGAACATTATTCGTACCAGCAAGTTGACAGTGTAACATGCGTTTAAACCCAAACTTTAGGTATTCCGAAGCTTAAGCAAGATCATCTACCTACACGAAGGCAGACTTACAGGTCTAGCTCCTTGTCCAGAATTTAAAAAGGAACATTTCAAATTATGTAAAAGTAAATACCTTATGTGTCAAAATGTCACCTAGGTACATCCTTAAACAGTTCAACGAAAGCTCAATAAGCAACAATTAATCCACCTTTCCTGCTTATTCAGGGAAATACCACACTGACCAGGTCAAGAAGGTACTTACGCTGCCGTAGGAAGTGTTTCAGGAAGAGCACATTTTGGAAACTGCTTAAGCACATCAGTTCGCCATCGTAAGTATTGACCACCTGAAACCACCTGGACCTGGGCAGCTGCAGATGTGGGCAGGTGTCCTGGTCTTCAAATCGATAATCCCCAAATGGCAACAACTAACTAAGCCACAAAGCAAAGCTGATGTTTTGTCCTTGCTCAGCCAATTTTTAAAAAAATGCCCGGAGACAACTTGGTATCTTCTTCCCCTCACCCACTGGACTGGCTGCTTTAGGTGTCTGGTCTTCACAAAACGGTTCAGGGGCCTCAATGCGCAGCAGAGGCTTCTCCAGCTGACGTCATGGAGCCGTGCACAGACGGGCGCCCCCTGCCGCCTGGCGGGTGTCCGAGAATCCAACACCGAGCCCTATCACTGTGAAACCTCACAGGGCAGAGCATCTCCCACGCAGCCACCCGTGCACTAAGCATGCCTTCCTGCTTTTCAAAATGACCAGAACAACGCAACCATGCTTTGGGAAACACGGATCTGGAGGACACCAGGCTCATCTATGGGCGCAACATGGAATTCTAGATACGGTGTTTGTCTGCCTTTTATGAGCATTACATCACCCATTCTTAGGGCAGAAGCTGCAGCCTTTATGAGGCAGCTGAGGAAAGCTTTTTGTCCTTACATCTGTGTTTTCATTTTCCATGTCAGGGTCTGTTCAGTTAAAAGGGGCGGGAAGGAGTACTATGCCCTTCAAAAACATCAGTGTCCTAAGAGACAAAGGCTGTGGATAGACCCTGGGTTAGAGGGAACCGAAGAGGCAGGAAAACTACACAACACCTGGTCCTGGACTGACATCTTCACAGGAGGGTAAATGATGTCATAAACAACACTGTGGGGGTTACAAACTGGAGTAAAGAGGGCAAAGCAGGCAAAAATATTATGCCAATCGTACCTCTACAGTTGGTAACAGCATTGTGATTATATAGGAGAATCTCATTCTTCAGAAATAGCCACTAAAGTATTTAGAGGCAGAGAACCAGGATGGATGCAACTCACCGACGAGGACGAAATAAACGGAGTAAAATGTTAACAGTGACCGACTCTGAGTAAAGGGCACTCGAGTAGGCTTTGTACTATTCTTATTCTTGCAGTTGTTCTGTGGACTTGAAGTTATTTCCAAATAAAAAGGTTTTAAAAGACAAGAAGGCATAGGAAAGCTGTACAGAATGGGTTCAAGGAGTGGTGTTTTGGGGTGCCGTCCTCGTGTGGGCGGCTCCTCACACGCTCCGTGTGAACAGCTGGTCGGCACAGGGCACGCGGGAGGAGCCGGGGCCGGGGCTGGGGCCCACCCGCTCGCCGGTCAGACTGCGTCCACCTTTGGTCTTTCAAAGAGTGAAGCATAACTTCGACTGTGCTGAACAATGAGAGCAGAGAGCTCTCACCAACAGAGCACACTTTGGATAAGGTTTACCACGAGGCACTTCTTAATCCTCTGCTCAGAAGTCAGGCCCAAGTCACCTCCGTGGCCTGGACATCACTTGTTGTCACTACCATTTATTTGCATTTCCAGAAAATGCTTATATGATGGCAAATCTGAATTCATAAAGAAGATGTCATTAAAATAAAAAAAAAGAATCTTAAAAAAAAAAAGAAGATGTCAGATGCTCTTACAAAATCATAGCAAAGAAGCGGAGGGAAAGATAGGGAGAGAAAAAATGAAGGAAAATATTCATAAGGAATTAAATGTAAAACCACCTAGAATTCGAAAACATATTGTCTTCCTCTCCCAAAAGGGCAATCTGAGGTACATGCAGGCAGACCTAAAAAAGGTAGCTTTCCTTCCAAAGATTAGAAGAAACTGAAATTTGACAACACAGCATTAGCCTGGAAGCCCTCTAGATACAGAGGTTGAAAACTCAAGCCCAGAGGCATGTGGGAGCAGAAGCAGCTCAACGGGCCTTCGGAACGGATGTCCGTGCACTGCACAGCATGGCCACGCATCACCAGAGTCCTCGGTGACAACAGGCAAAAGGTAGGTCCCCGCTGAGCCCCGAATTAGCAACACAGAGATGAGATAAAAAGCCCAGTTCTCACGCCCACACTGAAGCAGGAGAGGGGGAGGGCCAGAGAAGTCAGGCAGGGGCACCCAGTAAGAAACACAAAAGTAGAGGGTGTGAGCACGTGTGCCGGGTAGTGAGAGGAGATCTCCCAGGGCAGGTGAAGGGCGGCCTGAGCCTGGAAAGACGGAGGGGGCCACAGATCTAGGTGTGAACGGGCAGGGAGGAGATGTGGGGGGGGGAGCTGGGGAGAGGGTGTGCCAGCAGAGAAGCCAGCCCCTGGCATGGCAGAGGGCAGGGCGTGTAGTGGACACTAGAGCGCCCACTCGGGCTGAACACAGGCCAGGATGATGGACTGGCAAGAGAGGCCATGGTCTGTGACGTTTTGGTCCAACCCTGAACATGCCCGGCAGCCCCTGGGACACTATGGAGGGCAGCGTTATCGGAGCTGCTGCACTTCAACGAGCTCACCCAGGCAGCAGCCCGTGGGACGCAGTGGGCAGGGCGGTGAGCTGGTGAAGACTCCGAGTCCAAGAGCTGTGCAGACCTAAAGCACCGCCACAGAACACCAGTCGTTCTGAACTCCGCGCCTCACAGATACAGACCCGCTGTTTTTGTCCCTCTGGTCAGACCTGACGTGAGACTTCGGCCTCCGGTACGTCCACACCGAAGTGACAGCTGTACTCTCCCTCACCAACGTTTGAATCTTTATATTTTCACCAAATTCATTCTAAGTTTAAGCCTTGAATGGATTCATATGAAGGAAGGCAATGATTACATATAATTCATAACTCATTATCAGGGAAAAATAAAAATAAAGTACAATATTTTGGAAAACAAACACTAATGTGCTTTTGTAGTAGTTCCTGGTCGCATCAGATTAATAGGCAGCAAATCAGGAGAGAAGATCTTTGAGGGAAGCAAGGTGTGGGAAAGAGAGGGGAGGAGATAGTTTTGTATGTTCACAGAATTTTAGAAATCACTCGTCCGTGTCCGCAAAGCCTACTGTCCCCTTTCGCCGCTGGAACAGTTGTCGCTTCTGGTCACACTGCCAGAGGACCTCCAGCATCCCTGCCTAGCCTCAGCAGGTGTTTAAAAATTACTAAATGAATAGCTTGATTACAATGATTTCATCAGGATGAGAACATAGCACAACATTGTGTGGCCTGGATGTCTTATCTCTCGTGAATGCTTTACTGGTGTCCACGTTAGCAAAAATAACACATTATACATAGCAGATTCGAGATACTACCATTGCACTGACTGGTATCAAGGAGGTAAGAAAAAGGTTGTCTGGTTGTTTAGCATAAAATTCCTAATTTTCCAAAACCCTGTTCTCCCCAGTGTACCCACTACGTATGGGATGCTGCAAGTCAGAATAATGCCCAAGGGCTGTGACATCTCGGGGTCCACTGGGCAAGACTTCGGGTGGGGTTTGAGGACGCAGGCTCTGCCCTGACCCCAGAAGATGAGAAGACTCCCAGCCACTCCCCGTCTACCGGCCGGCCCTCTCACTGTGGGTGATGTAGCACCAGCACCTCCTCACACAACGAAAAGGCTTACAGGCTACATTTAGATAACACTTGGGCCCCTCTTGAGTGTCTAAAGATTCAAGGGGAGAAATGGAACTAAGCCCTGAGCCCCTTCTGGGTCCTGCCTGAGCACAGGGGATCCGACAAGGGCCCACTGCCGCCCTGAGGGCCCGGAGCACGTGCACCGTGGTGCAGAACAAAGGCTTCGGTGCCCAATGGACTCAGACTCAAGTGCTGGGTCAATGCGGGCAAGTGGCTTAACCTCTCTAAACCCCAATTTCCGTAAATTTAAAGAAGATGATGATCACACCGTCTCAGATGATTATGAGATGCGATGGGTTTTATATATATGAAGTGCTTAGTACTGTGCCGAGAGTATCCCCTTAGATACTAGTTATTATTGTGATGGTTGATCACCACGGGCTTCAGGTACAAAGAGAGAAACCGCGGGCCCACAGTAATGAAAGCCACAGTGAACACGGGGTGTGTGGAGCGCCAGGGGCAGGTCACGGGCAGGAGCAGATAAAGGGCATGAAAGTCAAGTGCTCCCCAGACATCGCCAACACCGTGCCAGAGCAAAGAAATGCCACGAGCTGCTATTTCTGAACCAGAGCTGATTTGAAATAGACACCCTGAAAACTCCCTCATTTCTGTCCTCTTATATTTTGTATTTTATGTTTGCAGGATTATATCTGTTAGCTACATGATCAAATCAAAGCTCTCTGTAAAAATTAAGCCAAACGTGTACCAAAGGCCTAAATGTAAAAGCTAAAACTATAAAACTCGTGAAAGAAAACATAGGTGTAAAGCTTCCGGAAACTCGTGGTGGCAATATTTCTCGGATAGGACACCAAAAACACAAGCAACAAAAGAAAAAGATAAATTGGACCACATCCAAATTAAAACGGTTGCGGATCAAAGGACGCCAGGTGTACAGTGAAAAGGCAGCCCACAGCGCGGGCGGAAACACTTGCAAACTATCCAGTAAAGGGTTAACATCCAGACTATATAAAGGATTCCTACCATCCGACATTAAAAAGCAAACAACCCAATATAAAAATGGGCAAAGGAGCTGAATAAACATCTCTCCAAAGAAGATACACAAATGGTCACCAAGCACTTGAGAAGGTGCTCAGCATCACCCATAATTAGGGATATGCAAACCGAATCCACAAAGAGATGCTGCCTCATACCCATTAGCAGGGCCATTATCCAAAAATTAAAACATCAAAACCGAACAGCAAGTAAGTCAGGCGAGGACGCGAACAAGCACTGAACACTGTGCAGGGCCGGTGGGATGGGACACAGGGCAGCGACTGTGGGAAATGGTAAGGTAATTCCCTCTTTCCCCCGAAAGTAAAATGACCGTATGACCCAGTAATTCTGCTTCTAGGTCCATATACGAAAGAATGGAAAGCGGGGTTTTGAAAAGACAGGTGTGCCCTCATGTTCACAGCAGCATTATTCACAGCAGCCAGCAGGTGGCATAACCCAAATGCCCATCCACTGGTGAACGGATACACAGTGTGGCGTGTCCACGCGATGGCATACAATTCAGCCTTAAAAGGGAAGGGAATTCTGACACGTGAGACAATGCAGATCGACCTTGAAGACATTATGCCAAGTGAAAAAAGCCAGTCACAAGAGGACAAACACTGTATGACCCCACACACACGAGGTACCTGGAGTCGCCACGTTCAGAGAGACAGGACGTAGAATGGTGGCAGCCGGGGGCTGGGGGAGGGGAAGTGGGGAGCAACTGTTTCATGAGGACAGAGTCTCAGTTTGGGAAGACGAAAAAAGTTCTGGAGTTAGACGGTGGTGGTGGCTGCCCCACAGTGTGAATGTGCTTAATGCCACGGAACTGAATACTTAAAAATGTTTAGATGGTGTTTTCTGTTATGTACACATTACATATGTTACCACGATCTTTCACCTACTGAAAATCACCACCATGTCCGTATCATCCTGGTATTTGCTGTTTTCCTTGCTCCAGCAAAAGTCGGTTTTGTTCGGCTCTCCACCCTCGCTTGCAGTTATCACACAGGACTTCGGAGCAGTCACGGCCCACCTTACACACCTGGCAGCTAACAGATATGAATAGTCCAATTCTCTAGAAATAAACCCTGAGAACTGACAATGATTATGCTCCAACTGTTTACACTACATTCAGTTCTACCCTAGGTATCCTGACTTAAAAATTCTAAGGCATAATTTTTTAAAAATCTAGACTTGAAGTGCATAAAAAAAGAAACCATAATAACGTGCTAACGTCATAGTCACTTACTTAGGAAATGTCGTTTTCTTTTGTTACCAAGATGGCAACAGTTGCTGTGGAAACCACACAAAAACAGGAATACTTTCCTGAAACAAACTCTACTCACCTGCACAAAGATGCCCTTGCTCCTGTACTCCTGGTGGATGCACTGAGAGAAGAAGTCTACAAAAGCCTGGGAGGGGGTGGGAGTGAGAAGGAAACACACACACACACACAGTCACATCAAACTGCCCGATTTGTAGCCATGGAAACAAAAAATAACAAACTAACCATTTAACACTGTAGCTTCTAATCATTCTTTGTATTTCAAACGCAGAAGAGACCTTCAAAAAAAAAAAAAAAAAAAACACCTGAGGCCCTCAAGTCATTTTTATCTGCCACCAAATTAGGTATTCTCTTACCAAATATAATATCCTGATCAAATTTTGATTTAACTGGAAAAGGCTCTTCTTTTTCTTTTTTTTTCAGAAAATGACTCTCCAAGAAGAAATGTTTCATTACACAACAAAGGGTGCATGTCTCCTCCCTACTTGCCATTCAAACGGAAACACAATATAAATTCTGCTCCACTCTCTTCTATGAGGATCTGTTGTCAATAAAGAGAAGAAAAGAGCAAGAATCCTCTTGGCCCTAAGGGATCCAAAAAACGTGGAGATGAACCTGACAGCCTGCCTTCTCCTGATAGCAAGACTTCAGATCTGTTTGTGAAATACAATGTACCATTTTCAAATGTGGGCGTAGCCTCAGGCTGGAAGTGAAAAGTATCAATAATGACTCAACTGGGGTCCCTATAATTAGTCTTGTGTCCATGGAGCAGAACAGGTGAGCGGTTGGTGTTCACCGACCACTTCAGGAACCCCGGTTATCACTGGAAACACGCCCCCTGTATGTACCAGAGCCGTAGAAAAGCAGGTAGAAGCCCTGGCTGGTGTAGCTCAGTGGATTGAGCGCGGGCTGTGAACCAAAGTGTCGCAGGTTCGATTCCCAGTCAGGGCACATACCTGGGTTGCAGGCCATGGCCCCCAGCAACCGCACATTGATGTTTCTCTCTCTCTCTCTCTTTCTCCCTCCCTCTCTAAAAATAAATAAGTAAAATCTAAAACAATAAAATAAAATATTGAGCATATTCTCTTTCTAGAAAAAAAAAAAAAAAAGCAGGTAGATTACAGGGGTGGGGGCGGGGCCGAGCTTTGCCAAAAGACAGTAGTCACTGTTGATGTTTCAGGGGACAAAAAGCCAAGCAAAAAAGACGGCAGGCATTTTGCTCTTTTCCTTCCCTGACCTACTGCATGTTCTCATTATGTATTATATTTTGCTCATTTCCCCCTAAAAGCTTATTTAATTTCAGCATCTCAGCGGTCATTTCCATTTCAGAGATGAATCCTATGCCACAACAATGTATATGCAGATGATGCTATTGACCTGCAGGCAGGAGGAAATGCATTCTCAATTATTCTTCTAGTAGTAATGTGAGAGGTGAGCGGGGATATATAAAACGACACCTTACAGAGCTCTGGAAAATTCCCACCTCACCCTGCAAGTGACGACAATTATCTGTGAATTCTGAATAATGTGGCGAAATACTGACACTCTCGCCTGGTCTATCTTGTGCCTTATGTGCACTGAAGTGCTGAGTGGCTGCAATCCTTCCACTCAGCTCTGTGTACTTGAACCAATGCTGTAGGAAGGTGACTTAGTAATGAATTAAATCCCCGATCTTAGATTCATTAACATGATGTTCTGATCAGCTGAGCCAGCTTTCTCTGGAAATTTCAAACATCAATTTTAACACCTGTAAACTAGTGGGAGGAAAAAACGCATCGGTGGGCCTGCGATCTTGGTGTCCCATTTACAGGGTTTCTGCCAATCAGCCCTCACTGGCTTTGGCTCCCACGAAGCTAGTGCAGGGTGCTTTCCTTTCCTTGTTCCACCCGGAAACTGCTCAGAATTGAACTTGAAGAAAGTTTTATGCTTGATTCTGAGATTCAAAATGAATTCTTATTCTGACATGATTTACTAAAAACTTGTTCACCTTGGTTGCAGAGTAGATGGTCAGCAGTGGAACCGGCATCATGCCACTGGCGGAGGAGATGTTCAGAATCACCCCTTTAGACCTAGGGAGGAAAATGCACCATAAACAGCACGAAATCACATACACAACCATTCGTAAATTACAGCTGGAGATACAGATCTGAAACAGAATGACCAGCTGTTTTTCTAACACACATCTCTCCTTGCCTTTCATCAGCATGTGATGTGCTTGGTCAGTGAATGAAGCATAACTCAATCAACTAAAAATAGCTCTTGCTTGCAGTTAGCTCATTTCTCGGTCTTAGTAATCTAGGGCACAGCCGGATCAGATCTGCCGTCTCCTCGAGTTGATCTCCACCCTGTGAGGTCTTCTCTGCCCACAGCACCAAGGATGCTCACTTTCAGAAACACTCTTCCACTCCTTGGGAGCTTTTATTTTGGCATTTCATCACATACTACCTTACTGTAGTATTTGATCATTTTATGTGCATGTGCATTTTCTCCTGCAACAAAACCATAAACTTCCAGACCTGGTGGCCTCTGTCCTCACTTCTCCGCAAAACACTGAGCAGTCCTGAGCGCATAACCAGTACTTAGTAAACCCTTCTGGAAGTGAGTGACGGGTAGGTCCTGACCTCCTGCCCTCCTACCTCCCCAGGGTCGTAGACATTCGGGCACTGCATGGAGACCTGACTCGAACATGTGATGCTATAGCTCATCAAGCCATATTCTTTAGCCAAAGGCAAAGCTCCCAAGTTTCTACTGCAACTTTTAGAGACTGTTGAAAGGTAAAAGTCAGAAAGTTATCAGGAGTTACTAACGCTACCGATAAATGAAAACTGGTTTGAGGGAAGCAGCTCTATAGATAAGCAAGTCATTGTGGGTCAGGTAGAGTGCGGAACTAGGGTTTCAGGAATCTTAGGACTGACAACCAGCAATTCCCCCTCACATCCACTCTCCTCCTGGAGGTCGGTCCCCTCTGTCAGCCACGGCAGCCTGCCTCACTGCCGCCTGTCCCCCACCTGGATCAGGCTCCTGTTCTTAATCTGTTTTCTCATTTTTCTTCATCTGAATTTACTTTCCCCAAAGCCTATTTCTTTCAATATCAAAAAAGGGGACTATATAAGCCCTTTTATGCAAAATAATAAGAGGAACATGATTAAATGGCATCAAAGCGATTCCAGACATAAATCTGAAAAGAAATAATCCCCGAAGGTCACCCAGCCCGTCTGCCAGCCTCCAGGCGAGATGCCACCTCAGCTGTCAAACGGGAAGTCTGGATCCTCAGCCTGATGTGTCACCGGAAACAAGTTGTTGTTTTTTGTGTTTTTTTTTTTTTTTCCTGAAGTCCTTATGTGTAACACACACCTTCCTAAACAGTGAAATCCATGAACATTTTGGTCCCAGAAATCAAATTCTCAAATATAAAATAGTTACATTAGGGTTTTGAAGAAAGCTGGAATTTAGTCAGTGTATTAATTACATCATTTTTGTATTTTTAAAAACTCAATATTATTTTGCATTAGTTTCAGGTGTATAGCATAGTGGCGAGACCATCATACTTTGTAAAATGTTCCCCCCCGACACCTGCAGGACCCCACGGGCACCATACATAGTCATTACAGTATTACTGCCCGTATTTTTTGCTGGTGTCTCTCATGGAGAGAGAAAAGCCTTCCCTTTTAAATTTTAAGGTAAGAGTGTAACAGTCTCTATCAGGAGTTAGAAGCCGATCATTTTTACCAATGCATATCTAGTAAACTTATCTCTATCTGTGAGACTTTCCTTCCATGGAAGGGAATGAACATTACTGGAGATGCTTAACATAGCATTAATTTATGATGTTCAAAATATCTGTACCTATTTAGGGTGTTGCAAAGATTACAAAATCGGACTGTGATGATGGCTAGGACCCACCCAACTGTATACTTTATAAATGAGAGGATTTTATGGTATGTGATGTGTATCTCAATAAATCTATAAAAAAAATAGAGAGAAAAATATATTTACGAGATACTGGAATGTGCCACCTTTAAGCTCGGAGCAGATCCCACTGAAGTGGAGGCTACGAGGGCAATTAGCTCTCATCGAAAAAGACCCCTAAACCTCATTCACCAGAGCAACAACTCCCATACAGGAATATTCACTTAAAGATGACAAGAACTTCTTTGCTGGTTCCAAATATAACAGACCAATAATCAAATAGGTCATAATTATGCAGTTATGCTTCTTCAATGGTTTACTCCTTGAGTCCGCTGAGATTTTTGCTTCTCAAATATTCTACCCTAATTAAAATTCCTGGGAAGCAGAGTTAGTTTGAATTCGTGGTAAGTCAGAATTGGAGGGTGCTTTCTTCGAAACAAGATACTTACCCTCTAAAATAGATTAAAACAAGCCTAAGACCCACAAGGTACAAGGTGAGAATGCAGTAGACCTAAGTAAATAAAACGCAGGCATTTCTAACTGTACTAAAATGGCAGCAGAGAAAACACGCCCCCTACAAAAACTCTGTGCTACCAAGAAGCACACGGATTTGTTTGTCTAGCAAAAGCCTCCCCCCCACACCCACACACAAGACAGCACAGGATTCTCTCTCTCTCCAAGGATGATCACGGCCACCTTAGTTTTGTCTGAATCACAAACCACACACTGGTATAGCTGCCTTAATCCTTGTGCCGTACACAGGATCTGTTCTTCGTGCAGAGATGGGGATGAACATTTGGGAGTGTGAGGCCCAAAGGACTCGTCTGTAAAATCTACTACTTTGTCAAGCTCTAATCCTTCTATCTCAGCAGAGTCAGTGACGTCAAACCAGTTTCCATGGCACGGCCAGACTCCTGACAACTCTGTTATATGGAGCAGAAGGACAAAACAGGCTGCGCTTAATTGCACACAGAAACAAACATAAAACCAAACCCTGGTTAATCTCTCATTTTCCGGGGACTTGGGGAGCAATTCTAAGACTGGAAGGTACATTAAGGATATTTGCTGAAGTTCCCTAATGAAGACTCGCACTGCTTCAGCACATTTCCAGTTTGTTATGACAAATAAGCCAAATAAACGCGTCGAGTGATGTTTTCTGTGACACAACATTCTTAATTCATCACGCTTCTCACTTGCTAACAGCCACATGATGGTGTCTCAGCGGTGCCAATTTCCTGAGAATCCTCTAGAACTGAAATACTGCAGAAGCACAGCAGAAGACACCACTGCTGCTAAGGAAGCAGCTTTTCACAGGACTGTGTTCTCCTCAATCACTAGCCCTGCTCACTAGTGAAATGCTCCACTCACGCAAACCTAGAAAACTCCACACTGTGCATTTATAGCTTCGTCCTACGGTTAGAATTCCCTCAGACCTGTGAAATTTGCATTCACAACACTCTCCTTCGTTGTCAACCAGATAAAAAAGTAATAACACCAAGCCTTTATTCTCCTGTGCACACCCCACTGCTGGAGTGACCTTGTCCACAGCTCTAGAAGAATTATCGTCATAGAGGAAGTGATAGGTCTCCTGTGAAGTAAAGTCACTGATCTCCGGCGTCCTCATCACAGCCTCACACTGCAGGTGAGGGGAGAGAGGTGGGCAGACGTCCATGCTGCCGCGAAGAGACGGAACACAGGGTCCGCCCTCCTGGGGGCAGCTGACTGCGAATAGCTGGATGCCAGTCACGGGAGATCGTATAAATAAGATTGTCACGATTGTTCGTATTTTCATGTCTTGGCAGGGAGTGCAAACGTGTGCTCTCGGAGGGTCATTACTTTTATTTTTAAGCTTTAACATGCTACTGGAATTGGTGCAGACAGTTCTCCAACAGATTCTCAAGAAGACTGAGGAACACGTCAAAACAGTTCTGTGGTCAGGGAGATAATTAGCACTAGCAAGCCAAGTACCTTACACAAATATTGCTTTCTTGAAGAAAGTTTGCAAACAGTTACCACACGAGAGAGAACTGCCTGCCCTGAAACAGCACAACATGTCAAAATTCCACCTTAAGCAATACAGTATGAGAGAGCTATTTTTAGCTTTTTCATGGTTGTTATGGCAACCACCTCCTGGCTCCAGCTGTACACAATGTTTATAATTCCGGGGAAGTGGAAAAAGCAAGTTTCCTCTAAAATGTAATTATGCACTTTCTACCTCTATGGTAATAACACCTTAGTTTGATTGCAGATACTTGTTTAGTGATGGTCAGTTGGCCCTCGGCTGTTGTTCTAGAGGGTCTGGAAAATCTCACACATCAGAGACAGAATCAGTGAAAGGGGAAACAAACAACAGCAAAGGATCTTTATATCGGACTCCACTTTTACTGAATGGAGATACGAATCCTGGGGAAACCAAGGGTAGGAAATACGCCATTTGGGGACAATGTAAAGGGTAGGTGATAACTAATCATTTAGAATATATGGTGATCTGCTAAATTGGAGTTTTTCTGTCCTCTTGGGCACACAACTAACATTTCTGGCCTCCCGTGCAGTCAGCGGTAGCCTCTGCCTGAGTTCCGGGCGGTGGAACGTGGGCGGAAGTGATGATGTACATACATCGCTCCCGGGCCTGGCCCATGAAGGCTCCCATAGAACCACCCTTATGCTCCCACCTCACCTGCCAGCGGCACCCAGAGGACTCGGCAGAGAACTGCAAGGCCCAGGAACGGGCTCTAGATGGAAGGAGCCTGAGACTCCGAAGAGCTGGGTAGGGCAGAGCCCTGACCACGGATGCACTGGCTGTGATGCGGGGGAAAAGCAGCTGTCCCAGCCGCTGGGCCCGGGAGCGGTCTGTCAGGGTAGTCAGCCTACCTGGACCAACACAACTAGAAGCTCCCTTCATTCAAAGTCAATATAGCCGTTCCTTCGCCTAACCAAAAGAACTGACTCATAAAATCCACTTACATTTCTTATTAGTTGTTAACAAGTGCCACAGCCTTCCCCCGCCCCCCCCCCGCCCATGTCAGTGTCAGTCCAGCCTGCGGTGGCTCTCTGCCAGGTCATTTCCTGACCTCAGTTTAAAACCACTTGAGTTCTTAAAGGCTAGGATCCCATGGATCTTCTGTGTACCCCATGATAAAACTCACACAGCAAATGCCTGTTGAGTGGGTGGGTCCCTTTCTTTGCATTCTTTGTTTTTATCTAGTGCTGCAGCTGCAGCTGGGACCCTGACGACCAGGTCTACCGAGATAGGGGCGACGTTCCGAGTACCCAGAGCATTTACCGATGATGTGGCCTCACAACCCTCATCGAATCTGGAGTACCACAATCCCATGATTCTTTGAACCTAATATTTTATGATCTACAAAAGATGTCATAACCGCTATCCCTTTTGATTTAGTTTTTTTTTTTTTATCAACACACTTAGAAATTCCTTTTCTAACACCTCTGTGATTTATTATGTCTTTTTTCAGTGGATGGACTTCCTGTTCCAAATTAACACCATGTCACTTGTAGTTGTCAAAGTAGGATTAAGCTGATGGCGGGTCCTGGTCTGGCTTGATCACTGTCACTTCTACTTCTGACCATCGGGGGGACGCACTCCCATGGCCGACCAATAACAAGCAGTCCAGAGATGCTAAAGGGAAATTTTTACTGAAATCAAGCTATTAAAACGTACAAAATGACATACAAAATGAAATTACAAGCAGAGAGCCTTGCTAAGAGGCAGTTTCTCAACCACCCTCTGTAGAAGCCAAACAAAATGGATTCCTAACCGCGGTCTCCTCATCCGCACGGTGACAGGAGGCTGTCAGAGTTAAATGCGCTAACGGTGCCGCGTTCTCAGTGTAACACCTGGCACACAGTATGTACTCGATACACATTAGCTGTCACCCCACCCTGAGGCTGGTCATAGAGGGGCCATCACAGAAGTAGGGTCCTGGGTTTTCCCCTTTCAGAGCTGTGATTCCTTTGGGTGTCGTCCTAGCTCAAAGCTATTTTGCAGAGCAGGGATGACCGTGAAACCCTAAATTGAGCCAATGATCCGCTAACTCAAGATGCAAGCCCAGTTCTTTCCAGCAGGTTTTCTTTGAAGGTCTAGCTGCCATTCAGGTTTTTCCGAGGGAAGGACAGAGCGCGATCACAATTCTACACTTCATGCTATTTCAACTGTAAGAACTCAACAGCACGTTTCTCCATAAAAATGAAGACACCCAGGGTACCCTGGTGGAACCCAACATGAAGCGGAAGAACGAGGCCAGTGGACACAGTCTCTTCCTCCAAGAGTGGGTCTGACGACTTATAAGCACGCCATGGCCCCAGTGCCTCACACACCCACACTCCCAGTAAGAACTGGAAAACCAGGGGATGGGGCCCTCGTCAGGAAACTCCACTGACTTGGGCTCTGAGAGCATACAGCTTTAAGGAGGTATTCCCGGGGATATCCCAGGAACTCTGTCCGCCCCCTCAGAATAGCAGGCAATTGAGTTAGTGATGGTGACTCAGGCAGACTTTTTATCCAGATCTGAAGGAACCACCGCAACTCTGAAGAGGGAAATGAAAAGGGAATCGAGTGGAAAAAGCCTCCACCACTGGATGACTCACACTTCACCCTGTGACTCACCGGGCACCTTACTCTGTCACTCAGACATGGGGGGTAGGTTCATTAGCCACTTTAGCGAGTTTCTCAGAGAAAGGGTTCTCTCTATAAATAATCATGAGTTCTGTCTCCCCAGTGTTCGCGTGTGAGCTCGTGACTCACCTTTCGACCATGCCGGGCAGCACCAATCGTGTCATCTGCAAGAGAGAAAAACAAAACATTCGTGATGGCTGAGGATGCGACAGATAAACAGGGAGGAGAAGCCACCCCCACAGACAGGATGGGAATCACAGAACCACTCGCTGCCTCCACAGGCAGCGGGCTATTTTATACAGTCTGTATGACTCGTCCGTGCCGAGACAAGGGAGCAGGTGAGATGACCAGAGAGGACCCTGGGAATACTTTCAGTCACCCTGGCTGAAATGATTCTCGCCTGGTATGTAATACTGGCCCCGAGATCCTTAAACATGCATTCTCAGGAAAGGACATGGGTTATCATGAGAAATACCATGCCTACAGGATTACGTAAGCTTTCTAGTCTCAAGAGCTCCAATGGTCTTTCCCTATCACGACGGCCTTTAGAAGAAGGCCATGAAGTGGCATGTTGGCAAATATTAAGGGTATCTTCACATTCACGTCTCTTGCTGCCGCAGCCAGTTGTGAGTAAAACTCACCCTTACAGTAAGTTAGGGTTAATCTGTGATCTCAAGTGACCAATAATGAAAAAACAGTGCTTGCGTTATTAAAGGACTTCACAACTGTTGGCTACATACCTGTAAGATGATGACAGAGACTATCTGTAAACTCTGTTTTAAGATGCGGTTAACTAAGAAAAATGACCATATCCACTGGCTTAGTCAAGGTCACACCATAAAGTACCAAGGTTAAAACATGAATTCTGGACTCCTGGATATCATCAGTTCTCTAAAGAAACAAATGCTGTTTTGTCACAGAATAGTTTGCATGCATGCTAACTATAGGGATTTTAAGCTTTCTATTTTGAATAGGTCTTAATTAAAATAGCATTCTGAGAAGAAGAGAAGTTGTTTTTCCTAGAAATGTCACCCCCTACCAATAGGCTGTATTTAATTTAATTTTTTTAAAGTGAGATAACATTAGTTAATGACATTATATTATGTGCTTCAGGTGTAAAACATTATAATTTGAAATTTGTATACACTAAAGCATGCCCATCACCAAAAGTCTAGTTTCTTTTTTCTTTTTTTTTTAAAGATTTTTATTTATTTATTTTTAGAGAGAGGGGAAGGGAGCAAAAAAGAGAGGGAGAGAAATAGCAATGTGTGGTTGCCTCTCACATGCCCCCTACTGGGGACCTGGCCTGCAACCCAAGCATGTGCCCTGACTGGGAATTGAACCAGTGACCCTTTGATCTGCAGGCCAATGCTCAATCCACTGAGCCACACCAGCCAGACAAAAGTCTAGTTTCTATCTGTTGCAATATATTTGACCCCCTTTACCTATCTCACCCCCCCCACCCTCTCTTCTCTTTTTGTAATTATCACTGTCTGTATCTATGAGTTTGTGTCTGTTTTTTGTTTGTTTTCTTTTTGTTTTATACTGTACATGTGGGTGAAATCATATAGTTTTTGTCCTTTTCCATCTGACTTATTTCACTGAGCATAATGACCTCAAGATTCATGCATGTTGTGGCAAATGGCAATATTTCATCTTTTACAATCACTGTTAGAAAAAAGACAAGAAACAGCAGGGGCTGGTGAGCATGGGGAGAAAAGGGAAACTCCTCCGCTGCTGATGGGACTGTCAATTATTGCCGCAATTATGGAAACCATTATGAAAGCTCCTTGAAAAATTAAGAACACAGTTACCATATGATCAAGCAAGTCCTCTTCTTTGTATTTACCCAAAGAATATGAAAACACTAATTCACAAAGTTGCACTCCTATGTTCACTGCAGCATTATTTACAACAGCCAAGATATGGAAACAACCCCAGTGTCCATCAACAGGAGGATGAGGAGGATGTGGTACATACTGGTACATACGTGTACAGCAGAAATGCTTTAAAGAAAATGCATCCAGACCTGGCCCGGGGAAAATCTGCGCTGCAGCACTCTGAACCCAGTTGCCAACCTCGAAGGTGTCGCATATACTTTTCTAGTGAAAACACGAGTTCAAACTGATACCGTGTCATTAAAGAGAGAGAGGGACACACCACCAACTTCAAAACAGTCAAAGAAGTATCTTCAAAGCCTCGGGGAATTACTTCAACAGAAGTATCTGGATCTGGCCGAGTTTTCTGGCCCAGATCAAAAAGAAGAGACCATAACGAGGTCTCTTCTCAAGTGTAAAGCACTCTGCATCTCCCTCCTTCTTCCATGCAAATCTGCACTTTTCATATCAATCTCATCTTCAGAGAATAACAGGGCAGAGATTGCCAATTGTCTTCCAACATGCATTCTTTCCACAATACATAATAACTGAACTTTCAGTTGGATATGTGGCCTCTTTCCCGCCCTCCTTGCCCCCTATAAAACTGTATTTTCTCCTTCCTGTCCCAGATCACGTGGTCCTACGATGGCAGCCTACCTAACAGATGTGAACATAAGTGATCCATACAACTTCTCGGTCATGCCCTTAAAGAAAACAAAAATGTACATCCTCCTCTCCACTTGGTCCTCCTCCCCATGGCTAGAACACAGATGTGATGGGAGGAGCTACAACAGCCAAGAAGAAAGCCATGCGCTAAGCCAGGGCAATGAGATGAAAAGAGGCAGGATCCCCAGTGATTGTGAAGCTACTACACCAAACCTTGATTACCTACGCAGCTTGTAATCTGAGAAATACATTTCTATTTTAAGCCTTTCCTAGATTTCTGTAACAGCAGCCAAACCAATATTCTAATATAACTTACCATTTACATTACTAAAGACCAACTGATATTTATTAATATTTTAATGCTTAATCCCCAAAAGCAAACTCAATCAAATTATGCTGATAGCCCAAATGGCCTCACTATTTTAGAGTTTTTCAAACACAACTCTGTTTCTTCTCTTTGCTAGGTTTGCTTGACCCAATTCAGAAAGTGCCCACTGGGCCTCAGAGTAAACGACATGGAACCGAGTCTAAGAAAAGGCTGATTTCAGAGTTTATCCTTTCAACACAGTCACCTCTTCTCTTTTCAGATTAAACAATAACTCTTCAAAATAAGTAACAACTCTTAAAGGCTTCCTAAGATTTGTCTTTTTATAGGAGCAGAGGAATTGCTCAACAGACAGCATTGAATGTTTAAGGCAAGTGCGGTATTCAGTCAGGCCAAAGTTCAAATCCTGGCAGTGTGACCTTGAGTTCATTCCTGATCCTCCTCTGCAGAGGCCTTGTGCATTAAATGAAGAAGGTATCTATATTACAGGTTATTATATTCTCAGTCTCAAATTTAAGGTGATGTACATAAAGGACCTAGCACAGAGCCCATCACAGAGCAAGGCCCTGAGAGGGCAGCAATATCCATTACTGTCAGCATGCAGCATCTTTTAGGATAGGGCACCAATAAGCATCCGGGCCTCCTTTAAGCATGTGGAACCCTACACAGGTTATAGCCAAAACCAATGACGCATTTTGAGGTCACCCAGCTGAACTCTGCACACAGAAGTTTCGGGACAGTCCCATCAACTGATACTTAAACATATCTCAGCTGGGATCTCCTTGGGGCACTAGCATTGTTCTAAAGTGGGATTGTGGTGAAGATCGCACAGCTCCATAACTGTACTAAAAACCATCCAACTGTACACCTAAAATAAATGAGTTTTATGGTACATAAGTCATCTCTCAATAAAGCTGTTTGTGCCAAAAAGTCTAAGAATTAAAGAACTGGATTCACAAAATACACTTGATGTTACTCTATCACACACAGGAGATAAAACGAGCTCTAAAAATGCTGTATGCGTATCAACTTCTGGCCTGGCACAACATGAAGCGATAAAGAGGCATGCGTCTGTCCAGGGGAGGCCACGCTGTACTTGAACCCGAGCTCGGTGATGAGAACTCACTCACTACCTAGCAAGAGAACAGGTTTTTATAAAAATAAATCATAATGTGACAACGCTATGAGTGGTGCCATCGAGGTAGGGACAGAAGGCGCCCATGCTTGGGAGGACTATTACATCTGGGGAGTGAGGGAGAGCCTCACAGATTACGTTTAAAAAATAAATAGGTATTCGCTAGGCAAGAAAAACAATTCTAATTGAAGGAGTAAAATGCAAAAATGCAAACAGTTATAAGAAACAACAATGTATGCTGTGGAACTGATGCATTTTAACAACTTTTGGTTGAGTGGATGAAGTAAAAAAGAAGTAAAAGCACATGCACCCTAAAAAATGTCACCCGATTTGCATGCCGTCCCACAACACGGACAGCTTCCGTGCCGGGGTGAGCAGGGAGGGGTGCATCAGGCACGCTGGCAGTTGTGGAGTATTTCATCGCAAGGACAGATCATATGCATTCTTGGTAGTATCTAAAAATATCTTTTATTTCCCACGTTTCATCAGGGGACCACAGTGCTTGGTTAATAATGTATCATAAAGAGGATCCTAAGCATTTTGTGAAGAGACATCATTATTCAGCCCCCCAAAGTCCTGAGATCAACAGAAGCAGAAAGAAGATGGACAAGACTGATAATAAAAAGATCTCACCCAGGGGTAGGGATGTCTGTGGGTGGGTGTGGGTGTGTAAAATGAGAAAATGAGATGCTACGTGCAAAGCAGCTCAGTGGAGTCCACAAGCGTGGCCACTGACGTTCAGCTCCCTACAGATGGGGAGGGGAGGGAGAGGCTTTGGAGGCGGCCATCAGTCTGCAGAACAACTACCAGTTCAGTTAAGTCTGATGATGGATTCTTTTATTCTGACCAGGGGTCTCAGTACCATAAGAATGTTTAGTAAGTGGTTGTGCAGAGTTTTAAAGTTCAGTTCAGATTTTTTCCCAAGACAGCAATTTACACATTTAAAAGATTTTATTTATTTATTTTTAGAGAGGGAAGGGAGGGAGAGAGAGAGAGAGAGATACATCAATGTGCGGTTGCTGGGGGTCATGGCCTGCAACCCAGACATGTACCCTGACTGGGAATCGAACCTGCGACACTTTGGTTCGCAGCCCGCGCTCAATCCACTGAGCTACACCAGCCAGGGCTCAATTTACACATTTAGATACAGTCCAGTAAGAAACATTAACCTGGGATATTGAGGCAATACAAGTGCATACATTGGAAGCTATATTTTTCTTTACACTGTGTGCATGTCATATATTAAATGTCTCCTTTCTGAATGGCAAAATTTATCCAGACAAAGTAAGACCCCACAAGATATAATCTTACTCACAAAATTACATCAACGGCATGCTAAACATTAAATATATATTCTTGATGGTCTTCAATGTCTGGACATGTTCAAAATATATTTCCCCCCAGTTTTATTAGATATGACTGACATAAAACTTTGTATTCACTTAAGATGTACAAGATAATGATTTGATACATGTAAATAGAAATGATCGTTACAATAAGTGCAGTTGACATCAAAAAATAAGGTACGTTTCATGTTTTTGCGTGTCTTTCTTGCGCAGAACCATGCTAATCTCTGTATCACTTCAATTTTAGTACATGCTGCCAGAGCAAGCACCAAAATATATTCTTTATATGTGTGAATTAAAACTCAAGACGTTTTAATATCTTAACACAAAGAAAGGAGCAGTGTTCTCAATGCCTGGATATTAAAGGGCCAGAAATACTTAATGAATGCTCAGTGATCAAATGATCCATCAAGTCCTCTCATGAAAAAGTTAAATTCTTTTGTGCTATTTACTGGCATATCCTTTTAAATTCTGACTCTAAATGATTTCTCCTTGCCAAAAATGTTAGACCTTTTTTTTTTTGATCTTTCAAATAACAACATCGACAAGCCTGAGAAAACCTGAAATCTGCATGTTTTGGTAAAATCAATGCCTCACCTGTACTTAAATTATCTTTCCTTCTAATCAGATTATAAATCACAAATTCAATTTCAAGCCTGCTTTGTTTGGGTATGTGTATACAAGTAATTCTTAACATTCTGTGCATAAACTGAGAGGTTTCACTGTGTCCACACAGGATATTTTAACAAAGCTATCAGCAATGTCATTTTACTTTATATGTATTCATTGGTAGCTTGATATAGTTAAATCACACACCAAGAATCTCCGTGAAACCTCACTCTTTACCAGAGCTCCGTGTCACAGCTCACTGGCTGTGTCTGGGGTTAACTCAACGTGCTAATTTTAGGCCACTTGCAGGTGGCAACTGCTGTGCCAGGAAATTTTTGGTTCCTCTCAAGATATTGCTAAAATAAGGTTACTGTAACTTGTAAGTTTAATGGTTACGAATGTTTAAAAAGTAGGAGTAAACGTGATTTCTATACTTGTTTCCAAAGGTACACAGCAAATGATTTTTATTTAATTCTTTCCTGAAAAGTAGATAAAAGTTGGAGCAGTATGTCTATAATAATGACAGCTCCAAATCCTTGCAGGAAAAAAAACAAGTGTTTCCTATTTACACGCATAGGTTTTTAGTGACCGTTTCATTCATCCTTACCACAGAAACAACGTCCTATGAGCCTGAAATCCGAAGAGGAAAGGCCAGTGTCGGTCACATCACACCTGGATGCTGCTCCACTTTGTATGCAGGGTGGCCGCAGACCGCACAAATACACCCGTGTTCTGCCGTGTGTAATGTGCTCCTCTGTATACAGCGCACCCATGTATTTGCGTGTGTTAGACACGGGATTATCATACCCATGGTAGGTGATCATTATATCCATGTATACTGCGCATCCTTATTTTTCCCTCAAAAATTTGGGCAAAAAGTAAGCATTACAAATGGCAAAACATGGTACAAAGGTAAAGGGAAATTTTTATCAATGGCAGCTCAATTTAGAATTCCTTTGGGGGACACTACATACTCACTTTCAAGAGTAAAATATTTACGAGTATTTACTGCCACAGCTGTGTATATTCTGGATAGGAAATAAATAGGAGGCTCATTTTGTTCATATGAAATCAAAACAAGTATTTTTAGATCATTTAGGTGAGATATCCAACTCAAAAATATATTGGCTAGCCGAGAAAATCCTTGAAAATGTATTAAAATTTAACAAACATCTAAGTATTCCTAAATATTGCTCGTATTTTTGGCAATTACTTGCATTGTTTTGTAATTAGAAAAACACCCACAATGAATGTTATTTCTCATAGAAATTAACATGAATAATTTTTTTTCTCTTTACCTCTCTGGCATCATAATTAAGAGATTGTAGAAGGAACTTTATACTCAAAAGCCAACTAGGCTACCCACTTTCTAGTTTAGTATGAAACTGATAACATAAGCAAATTATACAAATTATGCAAATTATTTTACAAGCAAGTAATTTTTGTATCACGTAACCTCTGGTATTTGGTCATTGTGGGGAGAGAATAGTACAAAGAAAACTCTATTTCATAATGCTTAAAAAGACAACCAAAAACCCAATTAAAAGATTAAAATTCAAGGTGATTTAGTAAAACAAGAAAACAAGTGCTGTCGCCTGCATCGCCATTATATGTGAATAGGGAATAAGGTGTAACGACTTGCCGCTGAGCCCAGGCAGAGCCCCGGCAGAGCCCCAGGCGCGCAGGCCACTCACACAGAAATCAGGATACCACAAACAGCCCCTCGGTCGGTCCGCTGCTCCACCCGGCCCTCCGCCCCAGAGTGACCTGCTTGCAGTCAACAGGGTCTGAAGTCAAGCAACTGCAAAACGCATCCACACAAATTAGAAGGAAACAGATGCAAAGGTCTTACACAAGCTTTCAGCTGGAATCACTAACAATCATGTTAGAGATCACAGCAGCACAGTGAGAAGAACAACATCGAGGAGCAGCACCGTCACACAGCGCCCGCTTTGGAGAAATGAGATGGGAGCTCCATGGGAAGTCCTACTAGAGTGACCCAGCACACGTGTCCTTGGGTGACCCGCAGGATTCGAGCTCTGTGTTATCGAGAATACAACTTAATTAGAAATCCTTACAATTTTACCTGTAGGGCTAGCTGAGTAGTTACTGTGCAGGGCATGAAAGCCTAATTAGATGAAGTTTACAGAGTGCTCCGAGTACTGTCTGATTTTCCTCTTATGAACGTTCAAGTCTTCACGGAAGTTAACTGTCCTCCTTGCCATTCCTATGCCCCCACCCCTTGTGTTACTTAACCTGATACTCAACCCTATGCCATAAAAAACAAACACTTTGTAATAAATTTTGGTTGATATATGTTAACATGATTTAACAGAAAAACAACTTTCTAAAACAGAGGGCTGCATGTGTACTAATAACAGTAGATCTAAAGCCATAACTTATAAACTCTAAAACAAACTAAAATAAAAAGAACGCATATACCATTGTAGACTGACTGTTTTGTCAAATATAGCATACTATAATATGCTAAGAGTTTCCATGACTTAGATTTTCTCAAAAGAAGCTGACTTCTTAAAAAGTAACAGATCTTAGGAGGGAAAAAAAAATCCCTAAAGTTCTCAAAGAGAATTTTACATTTTCGCCCACGTCTAAGAAATTCTTCCTATACTAGCTCCGCTCTGAGCTAAAAAGAACCTTAGAACCAAGCTACAACTACTCTGTTCTTTTTTTAAAGGTGAAAACTGTTGAAAGAATGGCTCTCATTTGGTCCGGCACACCCATCACTTTGTAGTTCTGTGCGGAACAGCCCATTACTAGGAGGCCTGAAGGGATAAGGTACCCAACAATTTAGAAATGTTTACAAGCATGCTAGCTGCTTTCAAATGGATTAAAAGCCTCGAGATGTTACTTTGGAATGTCTTCATCTAGAAAAGCCCCAGGTGGGGTTCAGTGCGTGGTGAAGGCCTTACTCTCCTTCCAGTGATTTATTAACTTCCTGCGGTTGTTAACTTGAATTCTTGGGGCAGGGTGGGGGATATGTTCTTAGCACAATCCCTAAATTAGACACAAGTAGACTCCTGAACAGAGATTCTTCTCAGAGATTTCCAAATCAATAGAGGGCTCCCCTTACTGGTACCGCGTCACAGCCAGGGGCACATCCATGTAAGGAAAAGGAAATCACCCCTTCACCTGTGCTTTGCGTCCATCTGTCCACCCATGCAAACATTTATCATCCATGGACAGGGCAGAGCATTGCCTACTTATGGCCGAGTAACATACACTGAGTACACAGTGGTACCAGAAGAATAAAGTTAGCGTTTCAAAAGCACGCAAAGGGCCTCCTACTCCAAGTGATTTAATTGCAGATAATGATAAGGATGGAAGAGATTTGTTTAGTCAAAGCCATTCTAATTCCTCAACATCAGTAGGTGGTTCTTCAGTTAGAGTAGACTGAATATTTGGAGCTACCCAAGCAGGGGAATGCAAACTCAAAATGCTTAAAGGGCCACACAGTTAACATGCCCCAGTACATGTTAACAGATCAGGCAATAGGGACTAGTGGGGACTGTGGCAATCTGGAGATTGTAAGCCTAACTACTTAGCATCTTCAGCTGCTATTCAGCCAACTACTTGTTGTGACTCAGCAGTCCAGCTCTGTGTTACCTGATTTTCCAACAGAAGCTACAAGTTTGGGTGTGAAGTGTCTGTTTTGAAAACACTGCTTGAGCCTACTGAAGTATGTTGGTAGGGCAATTCAGCCCACAGACTATTGGTTTGCAACCTCTTACCCAGAATCAGAAAAGGAACTTATGTTCTGCCCACTTCCCCTCTCGTAGACTCAAAGATTAGGAAATTCTTACATTTTACTTCAGTGTAAAGACCAACAACTGGTCTAAGTTCAGCCTTCTAGGGCAGGACTTACATAAGTGTGATCCTGATTCCCAAAGAACAAGAATTTTCCCTTTTTTAATTTGTTCTTTTTTAAAAAAATTCAAAAAGCATTCATTGTATACCCGCCATATGTGAGGCCTGGGGCTGGGAAATGGCAAGAAGCGGAGGGACATGGTACCAGCCCCTGCGTGATTTATACAATCGGTAGGGACACTAAACTAAAAGGGAAAAGCTGAGTGACGGAAGACACAGTGTGCACCCAAACTGCCCCAGGGCCCTAACCTTGTCCCGAGGGACCAGGAAGGTTCCCTACGCCAGGGCCACCTCCAAGTACACAACTCTCTAATTGAGAACTGAAGGTTGAGTGGAATTAGTAAAGTGGGAGATGGGGGAGGCTTCTTCCGTGGAGAGAAACCAGCCTGAGGGAGCCTCATTAGGTGCAGAAGACTGAATGAAGGCGCTCTGCCCTGAGCACACAGAGTTAGAGGGGCGAGACCTGGAGTGAAACGGGAGGGGAGCAGGGCCACACCAGGAGGGCCCTTCCCTGAAGGTCACGTTCAAGACTCTGGGCTTGAGGAAGAGGAGAGGTCACCGAAGGCTTGAACAGGGGTGTGCGACCACCTGGCATAAAATAACACTTTGGCTGGAGTATGGGGACCAGGGGGAGACAAGGTGGATGAGAAAGACCGATGAGGTAGCTCCAACTGAGAGATTTCAGGGCTTGGAATTTGGAAAGCATCCCCAGGTATGAAATGAAGTGAGTTGATCTACACAATAATCAGGAGGTGGCGTGACGGGCCTTGGCCAGCTACGTGAGTGTGAGTGTGTGGGGTGGCACGTTTTCCCTCTTCACATGAAACACCTCTGGTTCTTTCAACAATTCCTAACAAGACACAGTCTCCAGCCCCCACCTTGGTTGGATATCTGATGAAGGGAGAAGTAAACCATGTTCCCCTGCTTAGGACTCTCCCTCCCCCTCCCCAAATCAAGCAAACCAAACTCAGTGATACAAACTCTAAGTGGAGGTTGTTAATAAATTTTACCATAGACCACAACCACACCCACTTCCTTCGCTGGTCTAAGAAAGGTAAGAAAGAAGGTTGGAACATTCCCTGCATTTGTCAGAATGGAAATTTCCCGAGGGATTCGGGTGCAGGCGGGGCCACTCCCTATATTCTACCTTATTCTCCAAGCCCAGTAGTAGCTTCTGGGGCCAGTACCGTCGGAAGGAATGGTCTCCCCGCCCTTAGGGAGCTGCAGGCAAGTGCAGGTAATATCATCTGGGCAGTGTCCACCTGAAGAGGAATGAAGACTCTCTGGAGCCTTGAGATCCTAAAACTACTATTGAAAGAAATCAAAAAGCAGGCCAGGAGAAGGAAGGCAACTCCTATTCTGGCAAATGCTAATAAGACAAGCCATCTCAAATCAGAAACAAAGAAAACGAGAGCTGTTCTAGAACTTGTTTGTGGACTGGTGGGAAGCTCAGTGAACTGGCCAGTGAAACTGGGCTTGTACTTCCCTGCCTCTGCAGCTGTGGCACATCTGCTCTTCCCATGAGTTCCCTAATAACCAGTGACAGTACGGCAATTTCATTGGCAAATTCTCGCAGTAGTTTGAGGTCGGAAACCCTCCAGTTATGAAACTAGAACTATTTTAGAAGACTGTGGTTCTTATCTGGAGGTTTAATTATCTCTACACTCCACAATTTCTGCTCTGAAGGTCATTATCTTAGATTATAGTCACAGGGCACCTGAAACCACAAGGAAAACACCCTAGGGAGCCGGGCTCTCCTCCAGGTTAAGGCCAATGGGCCAGCCATATGGACACAGGTAGACCTGGCCAGACCACCCAGCCAGGCCCCACAGTGACTACGCTTCTACGGATCTCTGGGATCCAAGGCATG
This sequence comes from Phyllostomus discolor, assembly GCF_004126475.2. NCBI lineage: Eukaryota > Metazoa > Chordata > Mammalia > Chiroptera > Phyllostomidae > Phyllostomus > Phyllostomus discolor. The sequence continues at coordinate 153,542,232 of NC_040908.2, read as the reverse complement.
GACACGTGGGCCGAAGCCCTTGCAGGATTGGTGAGCCCTGGACGCCATGTGACCAGGCACCGGGTCCTGTGGCTGGCACAGTGGCCCCACGCATGGCTGGTGGTAGAGGTTGGTAACAGCCCCAGGCCCAGGTGCGAGAAGTGGGGGCAGTGATGAGGTGGGGCAGGTGGCATGCGCAGACTCCAGGGAGAAGCCTGAGGCCAGAGGGCAAATGGGAACAAGCTAAGCCGTCTGGATGGCCGTGCCGTAGCAGCCTGAGGTTCCCAGAAGACATTATTTTTAAATGGGACAGGGAACCCCAGGTGCAGCCTTGGCTGACCTGGCAGAAGGCAGAGGGGATTTTCTCTGGGTATTCTGGAGGGGATGCACTCTGAGGCTTGCCATTCTTCCCAATTGTGTAGCTTTTGAATAAAGGACCTCTTTCCTTCTTCTTGACCCAACTTCTGTCTCTGGAATTTGCCTATGGGTGCTGGCAGGCAGTGAATCCCACTTTCTCTTGGATAGCAACATTGGTCACCTATATAGAATTTCCACACCCCTGCTCTTCTCACCTTGGCATTTACCTGCTCTGCAGGGAACAAAAACAAGACTAAACCCGGAAAGATTTGAAAGTCAAACTGGAAAAGCAGGTAAAGTCCTCTCAACACCCCTTAGGCTGCCTCAACTCACACTGCCATGGCGGGTAAAGGGAAAGCCTGGTCAGGTGAGTCATTAAGAAGGAAAAAGGGAATAAACCTAAATTACTGAATAGGACTAAAAGTGAAACAATCAGATGGAACTGGAAAGCTCAGTGGCCTCAGAAAGAGCTAAACCGGACTCGGATTAAGTATCGGGGTCTAAGATAGGCAAAAACATTCAGTTAATATTTCTTTCCCAGTGTTCTTCTGCACCATCCACCACCACTTTGTCTGGTGACGACCTGTCCTTCCTCTGGTTGGGATATTTCACTTTTATTCTTCTTCTGTTGGACTATGGAAGTTATGTGGTATTTGCAATCATCTGACCTACCGATATAGGACAGATGCTCACGGACCGAGCAATAATCTCGGCCCTGAAGGAGTGTAAAGCAGTGGTTCGGCACTTACGGCGTAGCCCAGAACTTAAAAGATGCTGGGGCCCCCCCAGCAAACATCTCCAGATTCCTGGCACACTTTGCAGCCAGTCAACCCCTACTGCAGTTTGGTGGGGAGATAGTACCTCCACTAACATTGATGGTGAGAAGAGGTGTTCTCTTTCTTATATAAACCCTCTTGATGCGTTTATTTGGCTTTAGGCTGCAGACACCCATATCCTAGTTCCCCTGATATCCAGCCACCGGGAAACCCTGTAAGATTCTAGAGCCAGACCAATTTTCATCTTCTTTTAAGTTACCACAGGGCCCCAAACAACCATTGCTACCGGAGATGTAGCCCTGGTGCTGGCAACATGACACGGTCAACAAAAGGACAACAGGCGCAATTCCTCACGACAGGGCAAATGACAGCAGCATGCAAGAGCAGTAAACCTGGGAGCTGCCCACACAAAGCTTCAGCGAGGTGAACGCCCCTTTCTCAGTACAAATAAGATACACATATAACATACGTATCGCCAAGTCCCTCTGCCACCAGACCTGCCTTTCTAAACTGGGGATCAGATCATACCTTATTTCCGCTTTAAAACTGCCTATGTGTGGCTCTGCATCCTTCTGAGCACAGCGCTCAGGCTCCTGCCCAGTCACGTCTTAACTTCCTTCTCCGGCCTTCAGGTTAACCGCTGCACACCACTCGCCTCCCTCCGCGAGCCCAGCCATTCCGTACCTGAACTCCTGGATGGCTACGCAGATGGTGCCTGCACTAGGCTTGCCTGTAATCCAATAAAAACTGGCTGTCCTCCAGATGTTATCAACTCCACGATGACGAAATCAAGAGATTTAAATTGATTTTCCAATAAGGAGCCTATCACCTAAAGGTACAGGAATGTTCATATTTGTTCTAAAGATAAAGAATGATTATTTGGCCTGAGAGGGAGTGTTCTAAATAGCAAACTCCCTGAGTGTTCTGTGAGATTGCCAAAAAAAAGTTTTTGCACAAAAATTTTAAGCATACATCTGGGTCTACCTGTGACACTTCCCATCAATCTGATTTACAACATGATATATGTTTAATAGTTTGGCGTGTGTCTCCACTAACTCGTCTCCTGGGACAGGCACCTATGCCAACGTAAACAGGGAAAGGAGAAGAGGAGGAAGGAAGAGGTGGGAGAAGCACTCTACAATCTGTCAAAGACACTAGGACTGGTGGCTCATTTTTATTTCATCACTGCACGGAGCCGACGAAAGGTGCTCTACGGTGCTGCTCGCTCTGGGTGGCTCTGTCCACGTCCTCCCCCCACGCTCCTCATCTCCACGTAGGGACGCCGGGCGACCACCTGCACACCCTGACCTGTGCTCTGCGGCTGCTTGACAGATGCAGTGTGCAGGCATGGAGCACAGCGGCCGACTGGTTCTCACAGGTCAAGGTCAGGACCTTGGCCTTTTATCATTAGTATTCCGTGTACTGCCAACCAAAAATGCCTGCTCTGGGCGGCGGAGGAGGCCAGTTCAGTTCTGACAAGCAGGAGAAATGCTAACGTGTCTAGCGTAAAACTTTATATATAGCCTATTTGACAGAGGAAATAAAATTATCAGGAGACTAATTTGACTAATGTGTAGCTAGGATTAATTCTATAAAATAAAATTTAAACACCTGAACACATTTTTCATCATCAACTCATTACAATATATTATAAAACACACGTACATAATTTTAACACTCGTATTTTTAAGCACTTGGCCAAGTGCACTAGAAAAGATGAAAACAACAGTATGCTCTAGTCGTTTCAAAAGGTAAAACCACAAAACATAAAAATTATAGACTAAAAATAATAATCCTCCACAAAAATCTTTGTTAGAAATAAAGTTATAGTTGTGCATATTTACTGGAAATCTTTATCAGCTCTTAGTTCAGCTAAACAATAGTAACATTTTTTTTAGAGCCCTTACTATGATTTGGGCACTATTCTAATAAGTTTACACATATTACCTTGTATAAGTTCCCAAACAGCTCTGTGAGGTAAGAAGAATTTTTGTCCTCATTTACAGACTGCAGCTCAGAGTAAGCAGTCTGCTCGAGGCCATATAATTAGTGAGTGGGGGAATTATTTCATTGGCTTGCAACTTCATGCAGGTTATTGAAGGATGATTATGCATATGTAAATATGCCACGGGAAATACATTAAAAACTATATAGATATATTCATACTACCTATGTTTTAAAAGTATCCATTTTGTGCTTTTATTTTCTCGCTGCAAATCCACTCACTACAGGTCTACCTGTTAGTAGTGTACCTCACTTAAACTGAACCTTAGGTGAGAAAAATCCTTGGTTAGTAACAATGGAAAAGGTAGCAATTGTTTGTTTTATAAACTTACCATTTGTCATATCAAAATATAATTCATTTGAGGTACCTTTAAACGACAAGCTACTAACGCTACGGGTATGCATGCATTAAGGATGCAGCTTCCCTTGGGGTAGAGCTGGCTGACCTGAATCAACCATATTGAAAAAATCATATAATAACTGAGTTAACTACACACTTTAAAAGCAACACATATGTTGCATGGAAAGAAACACTGCCATACATTAAACGTTTGATAAGGCATAAGATCTCAGGGTCTTTGGACTTGAATCGACTGTATAAAGGTTATGATTTCTCAGAATATAAAGACTCAAGGAGAACTTTTCTTTAAACATTCACAAAAGAGAAAAAGATTACGACTGTGACCTCAAATGAAAATTAACAGTTAAGTTCTTATTTATAGTTATTTGGTCAATTCCAGTAGTTTTGAATTACACAAGTTATTAAAAATGGATTTAGCTTTTCCACCAGTCTGTTCAGATTTGAAGTGTCTGACATTGCCCACGCGAGTTCTGCCTCAGGTGTGGTCTTGTATGTACAATCAAGGCATGATACGTTATTGTCGTTGCCATTAAATATGAGGAAAAGTGGTACCAGATGCTCCCATTTGTTAGCTAGTCTTCCTTTCAGCATGTATTAGCTGGTGTCGCATGCCTAGTAACTAGAAACTAGAGCAGTTCTTACATGTGGCTAATAAAAATCACTCTCCTTACTTTATAGTCCCACACTCCCCATACAATACTTTGTCACAATATTTATATCTCATTGACTTACATGTGTCACAGGAAATACAATTTATGAGTGACAGCTTGCATGTAGATAAAAACTTTGTAAAAATCAATCTTTGGCCTAAGTTAGCTCGTGTAGTCCCTGGGCCTACCACAGTGTTTGCAAGTAATGGAGGCATTTAATAAATCCTCATTTGTTTAAAAGCAATATTATACAGATGCCTGTTTGGGGTTCAGTTCTTCCTGCTTCCGGAGGGCATAAAGAGAGACACCACTTTCATCTGGAATACACACTTACATCAAAAGAAGAGTTGACTGAAATGAACAAACCAATTATGTCAGTGGTCTTAAGTAGAAAGAACCAAAAAGGATGATATATTTTATAAAGAAGCTGCTTACCTTACAAACAGAAAGAATATTGACATTTATCAGTTTCTTGATGATCTGTTAAAAAAAATGGATTATTTTATATAGATTTGTTCATGGAAATGACCATGGCATATATTTATATATATGAATGATCTGGAGATGTATCAAAAATTTCCCCAGATATAGTAGAGACCTTGGAAAATGACAGGAATTGGGATGGAGAGACACATTTTATTATTATACACTCACTGTTATAGTTCATTTCTACCAAAAGCAGCAATTCATGCTAATGTACAAAATCCAAGGTATATGTGCAAGTAAAATCTGAAAGCAAAAGACACTCTTAATCTAAAATAAATATGAACACTCATAATTTCTTCTCTGCTAGTACAGGAGAAATGATTGAAACTTGGGTTTTTAACAATTTAAAAAAAATGTTACATGTTCCTTCTTCCATGGTATGTTTTTCTAGTCTTTATTAAAGAATTATGCATGTATCAAGGATATTGCTTTCATTTTCCTAGAGCTAGTTTACCCGAATCAACTAGTATATCGCTATATACTAACAACTTCATGATTTTTAAATTGGTGTTTAGAATCCTGATACTTAAAACATAGCTGTTGTGTTATACTAAAAATAAGGATAAAACTAGAGCTATTATTGATCCTGGTACTATACAAATGGTCATAAACACTTTCTCACTCAATCCTTCTATCACCCCTATGAGGTCTATTTTACGGGCGAGGGAATGGAAGTCACTCCCTCCTGATCATGGGTTGTGATCACCCTCCGGGTGACTCAGGTGGCAAGCCGTGGAGCCAGGGTGTGAAGCTCAGGCAGTTCGACGCCAGGGCTCACGGTCTGAGCCGTCAGACCACTCCGCTTCCACAACAGCTGTATGCATTCCTTTTGTTACCATAATATACAAAGAATCACTTACATTGTCCAAGTCAGGAACGTCCAGGAAGTATTCAGGATACTCATATGACATCCCCACATTGTTCACTAAAATGAGACACATTCATTAGTCCACGCATGTATATGGTTCACAGATTTTTTTTTGAAATACTGGGATTAAAGATTTCAATACTAACATTCCACACACAATGACATAAAATACTTTATGGCTGGAGTGAGCTTCCCCACACCTTTCTATCCAAAACCCACCCGTGTGAGTGCAGTTCAAATGCCTCCTCTGCCACGAAGCCTCTTTGCACCTACCACCCAAACAAAAGAACTTGTATTCCCCTTCCAATTTCCATAGCCCCTTGGAGTATGTCTATTCTGTCTCTGTAGTAGTTATTTGTAGATATCGCTTAATCCATCTCTAGATCTTAAATTTTCATAGCACAGTAGAAAGGGCAGAGAGTTCTGTAGTATCAGAGAATAGAAACCCAAGTTCTACATATAACTATTTCAGAACACGTGTGACTTGGGACAAGTCACATATGACATGCAGGCTTCTTCACTTCTAAAAGGAGAGCTCACTTAAATCATCCAACAAAGCCAGAAAGAAAAGTCCACTTCTAGCATCATGGAACACATGGTCAAGTAGGCAGAGAAAGGCACTAAACAAAAAGAATTAAAACCATTATTTCATTACAAAGTACAGGGTGCTGTGGAAGCCGATGCCTGGAGAGTCCAAGTTCATCTGGGAAGTGAGAGAAGACTTCTCTGTGGAGGGCAAGAGGCTGGGTCAGACTAAACGTCTCCAGCAAACCATCCTTCCCTATCAGTCCCTAAGGCCTTGAAAGTCCAAGTCATGTTTTCCTGACTCCCTGCTCCTCACTCACTAACCTAAGATTGAGACTCTCTGATAATCGAGAAGCTGGGACTAAACCGAATAATATAATTGGGTTCATGATTAATACTCAAATATCCTATGGTTTCCTCAGCTCTGTAAAGACACAGAGAAACCCAGAATAAGGAATATTTGCAGGAATCATATAAATCTCTTCGAATTTATTTTAACTAAATCAATAACGAAATGGATTCACTCTGTCTATTTGTATTTAATCATCACAACGGCTACATTATCTGCCTTTTGCACGTGAGGAAACCGAAGTTCACAGCAGTTAAATAACTCACCCAAGGTCACAGAGAAGGAATTCACACTCAGGAAATTTGACTTCGGAGGCTGGGCTCTTAACCACTACGTCAAAGCCACCATCTGCCCTCACCCAGTGGTCAGTTCCGAAAAAAAATACCAGTCACAATTGGGTAACAAACAGAAATCTGATAGCGATATTTAATAAAACAGTGAAGTATCAGAAAAGAAAGTTTTCAGTAGCAAAAAGATAATGAAATTAGGATCAGTCTGCTAAAGCTTCTAAGGAATCGTGCCAGATAAACCTGATAGTAGTAACAGTAACTCTTTCAAATAGACTAACAAAATTAGTCGCTCAAAGGAACTCAATAAGGGTTCTATATTTAGCAGCAAGCCAGTGACTTGAGGCTGTGAGTCTCCCGATGTTACCTGCACAGTTCGGTCAGGATGGCCTGAACAAGACCACTGAAACCTGTCTGAAGACCTGCAAGCAAAGGACAATGGCCAAGCAAACTGTATTTAATTAGGACGCAAGCCCATCTGAATAGAAATAGTATCTAAGCATAATTAATAACAGCAGGTCCAAATCCATTTTTATTTTACTCAATAGGTTCTCTATGCATCAGGTGTTCTAGGAATCAATTCTATAAAAGACCTATTAACAAATAAGCCAAAAGTAGTTGACAGGGAGGCTTTATATTCACTTGCCTTTGGTTTAAACTCTTCAGAATTATAGAGAATGAAAAACTTACTTACAGCGTGACTGAGAGAAACAGTAACACCCCAAATATCTGTTAGAATGCTACACATAAACAAAATATTTTTTAAAAAAAGATCTGATTTATTTATTTTTAGATGGAGGGAAAAGGAGAGAAGCATCAACGTGTAGTTGCCTCTCACGCACCCCCTACTGGGGACCTGGCCTGCAACCCATGCATGTGCCCTGACTGGGAATCGAATTGGCAACCCTTTGGTTTGCAGGATGGCACGCAACCCACTAAGCCATACCAGCCAGGGATAAACACAATATTCTTTACAAAGTCAATTTAAGATAATAGAATCCTTCAAGGTTTTGCCAAATTATAATATTCACCAGGATTTTTAAAAAATTTCCATCACAAACAGCAAATTCCATCTCCAATCACTTTCCCGTATCTAGAAAACTTTTTCTGTTCAGATTCCTTTCTAGTCCATGGAAAAATTAATGATTTATTTCAGAATACTGAAGAAAACTGAATAGTGTACTTATAAATCTCTTAAAACCCAGATTTGGGTTTTTAAAAAAATCTGGGAACTTTGCAAGCAGTATAGTTGACTTCTCAATCTTTGCAACATGTACTTCACGTACAAAGTCCAGCTAAGGAAGCCCACAGATAAGAGAATAACTAAGCAAGCAGGAAGTGTTATTCTGGGTGAGGATGCATTAATGACAGAACGTCTTCTGATCTGTCTCTGCTAACTGAGCAAAGGAAAGCTATCAAAGCTATCTACTCACACAATGAACATACAGAAACACTATCTAACACAGCTCTACAAGAAAACCTGATCAACACGGAGAACTTCTGCCCAAATAAATGAACAGTTCATGTATAAGGACTACACTTTCATAACAACAACAACAACCACAACCACAACAACAACAACAACAAACAAACACACAGAGAGAAAAAATGTTAAACCTGGAACAGATCTTTCAGAATATTGAGCCCAATTTTATGAGGGGAAATACACGCCAATGTCACACTGGCAAATGGCTTATAGCAGCGATTTTCAACTGGTGCGCCACAAGAATTTTTAAAACTTGCAATATTTGACTATTTAGTCAGGGGCACTGACCTCTGTTCTCTTCGATTGTCCAAAAAAAAAAAAAAAAAAAAAGTACTAACAGTTAACACAAAAATAGCCATCCAGGGTGAATGAGTCAAAACCATACCCTATTTTCTGTCAGATTGGCAAAAAAATATTTTTTTTTGATGTGTCACAGAATTTTAGCACTTAGTTTATGTGTGCCATGAGACGGAAAAGCTTGAAAAATCGCTGTCCTATAGCAGGGATCAGGGCTCTTCAATTCCTTCCTGCTTTATTAGTCGCACTTTCTGCGAGTGGAATATATACTATCCACAATCTCCCCACAATAAGTAACCACTTCAGAGGGCTACGATTTAAGAGTGCCCAGGAAAAACAACTGTTGCTTTCAAACAGTTATTTCCCACAAACTGCACAATAGTGCATGCAAATCTTTTGGAGAAGGCAAACCCACTGCAATTTTACTTTGAAACATTAGGTGGCAGCAATAACCAAAGAGCAGGAAGAAAAGCTTTCAGGGAACTGGAAAAGGAAGAAAACAGGTTTGGGGTAGGAGTTAAGAATGGAAATATTTCCATTATAACTTAATCTCATTAAGAATGGGTGCGTGCAATGCCATCTTTATATATTACAGGGTTCGTTACAGGACTCGCCAAACCAAACAGTGCCACGAGTTATTCCTACATTATTCAGATAGTTGAAACCCCTTCTAAATGGAAGCATTTTAAATTGGCCTCACATAGCTGTTCATTAGAGAGGTTTTCTTTCTTTCTTTCTTTTTGAATTCTACAATGAAGGCACCAGAGACAGATTTTAAATTTTTGATGCAGTGACCCACAAAACACTTTGACCGGTGGAACACACCATGTCTTTAGGAAAACAAAGGCTGTCCGTGCAATCTCAGAACTCCGACCACTACCCTAGTAATCATCACAGGGCAGTGAACCAGTATAAAATCTACCCCGTCAGTTTCTCACCGGAGTTCTAAGACCGAGAAGAGCTCAACAGAAGAGACGAGACCGACAGAGAGCAGAGGTGAAGAGAGACCAAGAACAAGGACAAGGTAAGTGGAAAGGGGAGGAGGCGGCAGGCAAAGGCGCAACCCTAATAGTGCTGATGCTCACGGAGAACTGCCAGCCACCGGGCTCAGCGGTGCTCTCCGTGCCCCCTCCCAAACTTCCAAAAACCCTAACGGATGAGTATGGTATTTTCAAGGCTCAGGGAATCCACAGAGTGATTCTGAATGTTAGAGAAATACTCTAATGATATGTTATGACAGTTTAAAAATCACTTCCAAATCTCATACCTCAGAAGGAAAAAAAAAAACCATACACAAGATTTCTGTTTCTTCTAAATTCATTTCCTACTGCTTCTGACCTACTGGACTTTTAGAATTCTTTATCAAAACCAGCTGCTATAGAGATAATGACGTCATTAGAAAATTATTAGATTTTTGGTAACTGAGTTGGGCATGAGGGACAAGCAAGCGACAATAAAGACTAGAAAATAAAAATCCATTTTTATTTTCAAACACAATAACAGATATGAGCATCCACACGCACATCACTTACAACCTGCTGCTTTTTCCAAATTAACCAGAGACAGAAGAAATTAAGGTGATTTAAAAAATACCCTGCCTAATGGTTGGGCTTCCCAATATAGATCAAATAATGCAAAGTACTCTCTCTGTTTCCTTCTCATCATATCAAAGTGGAAAATGGTAAGTCTACATTTCAGGCACATTTGTAGTTTTATATACTAATCCAGTTCTAGCACTCAAATTAAAGACTAGGGAAATGGAAAACCTATTAGCGCTCATTAATAAAAATGGGTTAGAAAAATGCCTCCACTTCATTATATTTCAAAATAAACCAAGTTTTTAAAATGCAGGATGCAGGAACAGTGCATGTACCAAAAGTGAGGGGGAACCTCCCCGTCTTAAGCTTTGGTACTAAAAGGGCACGGATCTCGGGGTCCAACAGACCCAGCTTTCAGTCCTGGCTCGACTACTACCAGATCCTAACAAGAGGGAAATGATTTTACCCAAATAACCAGTTTCCTCACTGTCCATGTACAGCTAGCATAGGACTAAACATTAAAGAAGCCAACAATAATGTGCAAAAAGCTCTAACTCGGTCCAGAAACACATGAGTGTGTTCATAAAGACAGGAAGAGTTGTTACTGTTGCGTGGTCATTTCGTCAGCACGTGTTACTGACAGGCTCCGTTTCGTACCCAGCACTACTCTAGGTGCTGGGCATGCAGCAAGACAGCCGAGGTCCCTGCTTTGACTATAGCATGGCCAGCAGCCAGGTGGGAGGGTCCTTCTGCAAGAGAGCTCTGGGCCACAGTTCGTCAGAATACCTGTTTATACTGATTACACTGACCCCAGCTGCCTTGCCACCCTCTTTACTTCACTCGAGGAGATCTATCTCCCAGGCCACAGACAGTGTGCAAAGTGATGCAAAGAAAATTCTTTTTTTGCCTTATTTAACATATTGCGGTAGCTAGCACATGTTCATACTCTGACAGATGATATTTGGAACACCATGTAAAACATTTTGCAAACTTCACAGTTTTCATACACTGTGAGTAGCAATTTCTAAATAAAAGAGAGTTTACAAGGCTTTAAATTTGCAGTGCCTTTAATCAGAAATTGAAAATTTGAGACTGAGTCAGAGGCAACACGACAGAATGTTTCAGTCCCACTGTTTAATTATAAATTGCCATGCGATCTTCGTTACAGAACTAGGTAAGATTTGCCATGCATAAACTCAGAAGAGGGGATGAGAAAAGAAGGATGACAATGAGGCTGGTAGTTCAATGTTAGCCAACACGTGAAACACTCATCAGCGTCATGAATGACGGTCCTACTTACATTTCTGAAATCACAGCTAATTACCCAGTTTTTAGTTAAAGGTTCTGCTCTAATTCATACCAGTAGTGGGTTTCTAGCAGAAGGAAATACATTTGAATTCTAAGTCTTACTCTCCCTTTAGATATCCGACCCCATTCAACACATCTAATGGAACTATACTTAGTCTGGTTGTTCCTGATGACTCTCCTAGTATTTAAAAAAAAATCCCTGTGCTGCTTCTGCTCGCCCCGATTGGCTCCACCAGGCTGCTGCCCATGCAGCACAAAGGAGGGCATGCACACTGGAGATCCAAGTGTCTACATGTGTCTCCCACTTGGATTTCTCAGGGCCCGCTCAAGGCTAACAGATCCCAAAGTGAAACCGTCATTTTTCTCTAAAGAATTTGCTCCTGACCCAGGGTTTCCTGTCGCCGGGAAATAGCATCCACTTGCTCAAGCCAGAACCTGGAAGTTACTTAATTACTAACTGTATCATCCTGGACAATGCATTTAAATTCTGTCTGTAAAACAGGCATGGAAATACCAATTAGTTACCTCCTAGAATTGTTGAGGATTAAATGAGGCTCATTAGAATGGTGCCTGGCATATTTTTAAAAATGTTTAATGAATGTGGGTGATAATAATTCAAAACTAACCACTATTATTGTTCTTCTTCACTCCTATCAGACAAGACCTCTGATGAAGACCTTATTCAGAAACTGGTCCTGTTTCTGTTTGCTAAACATCCCTCTAATCAATCCACTTCTATCCATCCCCACTACTGTACTCCTAATATAACCCATCACTGTATTATGTTTTGTAGCTGAGACAGACTTACTGGTCTCTTTCTATTGATGCTTGCCCTCTTCACCTTGGGAGTCAGAATGATCTCTCTAAAATTCTTGATGTCAATTTTCTGCTTAAAAGTCTACAATGTCTACAGTGTCCTTCCAGTAAAGTCCAGACATGAATAAACCTGGTTTCCTAAGCGTCTTGAGATCCCGCCCTGCTTAATCTCCACACTCCAGCCACGTCCCCTTGGCAATCCCTGCGCTAGGTTTACAAGTCTCCCATCGGGGCTTCTGAACAGGCTGCTTTTCTACCTGGAAATGCTTCCCACAGGTCTTCCTCCAGGGTTGTTCAGCCTTCAGGTCTCAACTTTGATATCACTTTCTCAGAGAGAACACCTCTAACACGCTCAGCTTTCCCAGTCACACACTCCTTCGCGACCAGCAACAGGCTGCCAGTTACTTGTTCCATGGCTGTCTTCCATGAGAGCAGGAACAGTATCAGTTTTATTTCCTGCTATATCTCTGTAATTATCCTTGTGGATGGATACTCTGGCTTCTCTTCAGATAGGATAAATCTTTCACCTTTTACTTGTCGAATGAATCAGCATCCTATTGATTAAATCAATCAATCAATCCACAAATAGGAATGTTGAGGTGCTGTATAATAACTCATCTAATCTTTGTCCCAGATTTGTAGGCTGGATGGAGGCTGAAACCTTTGGAATTTCCAGGGTACAGGAGGGTCTTTGTTATTCATGGTGGGCCTGTGGGCCACACCCGAGTTTATCCCACCCAAGAGATGGTTCAGAACGGGGGGGGGGGGGGGGGGGGGGGGCGCGGAGCACCAGAAAGACCACCTGTGTAAGGAGGGTGGGGGCTCTGAGACAGCCCAACCTCTAGAAAAGAGGGGTGGGGTGGGCTGCACATGGAGTTCAATCACTTGAGAAATACTTCATGCCTACACCATGGAGCCCCAGTCAAAGCAGACACTGACGCTCAGCGGGGCGTCTGGCGGATGAACACATCCGTGTGCGGGACGTGTGATGAGTGCTGACGCGCAGGGAGGGCACACCGAGGCTCTGTGCTCGAACCCTCTGAGATCGCGCCCCACGTGTCCCTGCACTGGCCTGGCCTTCATTTGTACCCTTCATACTACAACCGTTTTTCTAAGCTCTGTAAACATTTCCAGCAAATCGCAACTTCGTAGTCAGTCAGAAGTGCAGGTGGCCTGGGGAGCCCCAAACTTGCAGTTAGCAGCTGAAGTTACAGCAGTACTATTAGGGGCTGTGCCCCTGAACGGAGGAGAGTCTACACCAACTCTGGGTGGTTAGGGGCAGAATTTCATTACAGTACAGGAGGGAAGTTTTAGAAGGCACAAACATCAGATCTCAGTATAATGGAGACACTGTACCATTTCAAAAAACTACCCTCCCAGCCTGCTCCTACAATCCTTTCCTCTGTGACCTGGCCAGTAATAGCCTCTGCCCTCTCATGGGTCTGAACCATTTTATACCTGGGCTACTGGGAGGAAAAGAAAAGTGAGCGGGTGAAGAAGAAGATTACTTCCAAAAGTATGAAGTTTATCTTTGGGGCTCTCTCTTTTTTTTTTTTTTGGCCCTCCTATTCTGCCTCCCCTCAGCACCCAACGCTATAGTAAACCTGTGCTCTTCTATTCCAAAATGATGTCTCCATGTCTCTCACTCACTAAAACAGTCATTTCCTCAGGCTGACGGATCCAGCGAGTAGACAGGTAATAAACGGAATGGACTTAATCCCAATAAGATATACATGAAGATGTCATTGGTTCTTTCAGAGCTACTGACATTTCAAAAGAAAGCAATTTAAAACTAAAATTCTAATTAGTCAAGTTCCTGAGAATGGCAAGAAGATCATCTGAAGCCTTACACATTTCTAAGCCTCCTGAAGAAGCAGCAACGCCTACTGGTAACTTCCTTCAGCAACGGGGACTGGGGACGCTGCGTGACTTGCTGGTGTGCTCGTGTCCTTCCCCCAACCTCCCCCCCCCCCCCCCCCGCCCCCTGCCCTGCAGAGCCCCAGGGGAATCAGCCCAGCCCTGCAGCCCGACACCTGTTTCTTCTCCCTTTGACACTCCAGGGCGGAACCATAAGGAAGCTGTCTCTGGGTCCCAACCCAATTAATTACCTGGGAGTTTGCCATTTGGAAGCTAACCAGGCCTTTCCCTCAAGAAGCTGATAATATTCTTGGGTCCTTTGTTAAGAAGCTTTAAAAACTTAATATAAACCGAGATACAATAGTTTCTTTTCTTTTGTTATTAGCTCCCTCTCCCCACACTGGCTCCTACAAAAACCTTCCATTTTGTACAACCCCTCCGAGTGCCCTTCTAGTTGCTGGATGGGATGCTGCCTGATTCCTGGATCACTTCACGGGGCCAGTCAGAGCTTCAAATTTACTAGGTTAAATTTTGTTTCTTAATAGTAACAAATAGGCCTGAACACACTGAGCCAGCACAGCAGCGCCAAAACGGTCCACAAGTCAGGTTTTCTGGACCAGCTGACTCTCTCGTTTCCACCACTTGTAAACCAAGACCACACGGCAGGAGAAGGCCTTGGCGGCCTTGGACACAGAAATTCTCGGTCTAGGGTGGGATGCTTTAAAAGTGTGGATAAAGCTGGGGCTGACTTTTTTTAAGTGAATCACAAACTAAGTCACTATACTTCTCCAGGAGGGTCCTTCTATTTTTAATCCTGGAACAAAGAATGTCACTTTTTAAAAGTTGAAGAGTCACAGTGGGGGGATCTGGAAAGTGCTATCTGTGGCCTGCTTACGTCCAAGGCCACCCCTTCGGCCGCGTCCCGCGGTGCGTCCTGCACAGTCCTCCAAACCGACATGGAGCGCACAAGCTAGTCTCTTGAGGAGTCAAGGAGGCCTTACAGTCAGCACACTTTGTTAAGCAATTGTTTGCTTATTCGAAGCAATGCTGATGTCATTTTTGTCTGAGGAGCTAAAATTTTTTAGCTTTCTCCACTCCGTGCTTCTTGGCATTTGCCTGAGAGAAGACAGCAGATGCTTACATATTTTACATAACAGAGTTGAGAATCCAACTTCCTCAACCTTAGGCATTTAGAGTCTGATCAACTTGTGGTGACCTTTCAGCATAAATTCACACAATTCATGGCTGTTTTCTTTCCACTTATCTTATTGAAAATTTAATGTTTCTCTCATGACAAAGGGCTTTAGCATTTTCCTTGGTAGTTCATACAATATTAATTTTCTTTACTAATCACTGACTATACTTTGGTAGTTAATGCTATTTAAACAAATGGAATGCACCACGGTGATTTACTTTTCTCTTTATTATAACTAGTTTTGTTAATATTTGGTAGGGAAAAAGATGCCTTCCTGTGACTTAATATGGATTGCTAGATCTCACCAGAAATCAACCCATATATTTATTATTTTAGGCAATGTTATAAGGTGGAGGCTGACATTAAGCAGAACAGGTAGGAAAATGACTATTTTCCCCTTACCAGACAGAGGTGGGGGTATGTGTGACCTGGATGTGGACGGGAGAGGGAAGAGGAAGGTAAAGGGGCTACAGACCCAGGTAACCAAAAGAAAAAGAAAATATAAACATCAACCTCCCCACCCAAGTACTATCCTCACACTAGAGAAAGAACTCTAAGTTAGATTGAATTATGGCCTAGCAATAAGATAAAATTAGCTCATGAAGATGTTTTAATAATTCCCTCAAAAACCTTGACAAACTAAAATTATGATGTGATATAAGTATAAGGTATCTGCTAACAACTGCCAATAATAATTATGCAAAACTTACAATTAAGGAGACGGTGTAGCAGAGTAGGAAGAAAACTAAACAGATAGCCAGTTAATGAGATAATGTATGTGACAGTGCTGCTATAAATTTTAAAGGATTATGTACTGTATTTTTCGGACTATAAAATGGACCACCCCCCATTTGGGAGGAATAATAGTTGTTAATGCTGCTGCTGAGTTCTGTTTATATTTACATTGGTGAAATATCATGTTATTTATGTTATTAAATATTTTACCACATTTTGTGCTTCAAAAATTTTTTCTCCTATTTTCCTCCTCTCAAACCTAGGTGCGTCTTATGATCTGAAAAATACAGTAAATACTCAATATTACCTGGAATTACTTTTATTATTAATCTGTAACCAACTAGAAATTAAAGTTGTGTGTACATATGTATCTCAATAAATATTTAATCAGAACTGTTTAATTATGGTGTAACTTTAAAATGTTATCTTTCCTATTCGAACACTACACTACATAAAATCAGGTGTTTTTTTGCTCATTGTTGTATCTTCAGCTCATGAATGAATGAATGAATGAATGGGGGTATAACCTGCTAACTCCCAGGATGCAATTTCCTAAGGAGGTGGACTACAAAAACAGTGGTTACATTAGCATGTGTGGCCTGGGAAAATATCAATCCCTGTGTCTAAGTATCACTGTTTATGTACTGCCACAAGCCCTAGGATTCCAGGAGTGGGGGCAACACGCTTGGCAACCCCGTGCCCTGTGCGCTCACCCTGAACAGACCTGGCTATTGTGCCTCAACTCGGACTGTACACTTCCTGCATACTGAGTCGGGAAGCAATCCTGCAGTCCTACGGCAACCAGATGCCCAGTAGTTTCCATCTTCGGGGGCATCCTTCCTAAGCATCTCGAGTTTCAGAGTGACCCAGTGAAAAGCAGCTAATACATATGGAAAGCTAAAAACAATTGTTTTTTAACTGAACTACTTCTGAAAGAAAGTTTCCTTCTCCAAAACACAAGCTGAAGGTAAGTCTCCTGTTATCAGGGCTCCGCATCCCTGTCTCTGCTGAGGCTGGCCTTCCCGCCGTGCCTGCCTGCTTGGGAGGGGCGGGATGGACACAGCCGTCTCTATCCTAGCCAGCCAGTTACAGCTGCTGCTGCTTTGGAAGTTTAAAAGGGTCAAGAATTTACAGACGTGAGTGGCGCTGCAGGTATTCCAGGCCGAAGGGAAGGTCTAAGAGGAACTGTGAAAGACTCCAGGCAATATTGTAAGTATTAAAAGAACACGGCAAAAACTAGACCTGCGTCTTCATTCATATTTTGCTCCTGGCTCTCCTGTAAGTCGGAGAGTCACAGTGTGGGCAGGTGGGGCAGGGCGATGCGTGACATGGCCCAGGCAGGAGCTGCAGACAGATGGCATGTCTAAGCCAGGGTGAATCTCAGGTCCAAGGGTGCTACGTAGGGCTACACATGTTTAACTTGCTTTTTAAATTGCCTTTTCAAGAAATTATATAAAAGAGTATCCTTTTATAGTATGAGTAAAGGGGGTGGATCTTAAAATAAAGAAATGTTAGAAAACATTCTTTAAAGCTTTCCTCTTTGTTTCTCCTCCGTTTACAGCGCAACAGAGACAACCATGGCGATCACCAGGTTCACACCAGTTCAGGCAGTGAGATAAAGAGGGTGAGCGAAGGAAAGCCTCTCTGAACCCACGCCCTGTTTCTCCCTAGAAATGTCTCAGAGGATGTCGGGCAGCTTTTCAAAGCCCTTTTCCTTCCCTTAAAATCTGGTGAATCTTTTTCATAACAAGGTACAATACCTCCATATCTGAGAAAATCACTGGTTTTTGGTGATTAAGAGCAAGGTAGCTGAGGTGTAACAAAAGGGAGTTAGTAGACTTAGATTAAAAAAAGGAAACAGAGGGCTGAATACCAGTTGTACCGTCCAGTCTTCATGTGACCTTAGGCGAGTCCCTAGATTCTCTAAGCCACGCCTTCAGCTGGGGTGGTATCTCCCCCAAGGGGACAAAACATTGGTTTGGGGGTAGGGAGTATGAGATCTTATTCTTTCAATGCACAAGGCACAGATATACATACCTAAATGACATATACCGTGTATCTGTGGTATTAAAATTTCATGGAAAAAGATTAGGGGAAAAACAAGTCTTAAAAGGCTCCTGTGGAGGAGGGGGTGACGAGCAACAAAAGGCCGAGAACCCCTTTTCTAGGCCTTCATTTCTCACCTGTAAATACGGGTCAGCATCCTCTACCTTAAAGGGTTATTATGCTACGACTATAAATATATACAGAGAATGAGAGACTGGAAGTAAAGCAGGTAGGGAAAACAACCGAAAGCAGAGTAGCCATTAAAATATAATGGAAAACACAAAGGTTCAAGTATAATAGATGAATATCATCTAATAATCAATTATATTAATCAGACAATATTCATCGCACTAGCCATTTTACCAACGGAACACCAAACCTCTGAAAAGAAAATGTACGATCATAATAGCAAAGGCCAAACAATAATGCAAGAAGAATCTATAAATGTGGCAAAGATACGAACCTAAAACGCCAATATTAAGACCCGCCAAGCTTGTTTTAATTTTATCATAAATATCTTCGGAGGTAAAGTCAACGGCAATGGTCCTTGTTTCCACTTTGAATTTCTCTCCTGGGGAAAAAAACACAAGTGGGGAGAGAGGAAGGAAATTAATAGACGGCCATGAAGCATTTGACGGCATTATCCTTTCAAACTCTTTTTATCCCCAATTTGATATAAAATTTAGAACAGGAGAGTTGTGAGCCCTCATGAGACCCTCTGAGAGAGGACAGAGAAGCAACACAACAGTTCTGCACTAAACATTCTGGCGTGGTCACAAAGCCGGCTGAAGGTCCCTCAATCAGTCCTCCTTCCGAAAATCAATAATGGCTACCTCTTCGATCCTTAGGGACAAATGATAAAACACAATTCATAGCATAATGTTATACACTCTTTATATATCACTGTTTTGTGATTTTAATGACAATCCGATACTTCATAATCTCAGGAATATATGCCTTTGTGTTGTGAAATATTTTGAAGTGTGAAATATGAAAGCAAAAGTCCATCTTATTAAAATAAAAACAAAATCAATATGATCGTATTGGAAATGAGGAGCTTGGTCAACAGTTAATAGTGACCACATTTAAAAATCCGCACAAAACTAATAGAGCTGCAACGTGACACAAGGAAGACTTCAGGGTTCTACTTTGCACAAGTCCATTCGAGTCCAAACAGAGCTCCTGGGGATAACAGGTTGATGAATGCGACCCCGGAGAGACACAACTCATCTGAGGCCACGATAAGGTCTACGTCTGCCGGCCCTGGTAAGCGCCTTTGAGAAGGTGGCACCGACTGTGAGGCCACCCAGACGTGGGTACCAGTTTCATTTCCACACTTACTTGCCAAGTGAATTTGAGCTAGTCACATTACCCTCTTTGAGTGTCACATATCCCATTTGAGCCCGTCCCATCTCCATCCCTGTGAGGTTCGGCATCCCCTTATGAAAATGAAGGGGATACTACCCACGCTGGTGTGAGGCTCAAGGGTCCTCTACGGGCACACGGGAGGCCCCATGAGTGTCAGTCTCCCCTTTCTGCACCTGACCCCACTCACTTCACTCAGTGATGGTCAGTGGGCCACGAATGCCTGCACTTGGAACTTGATGAGAATTCAAAAGAATTCATTTTAAAATCCAGCTTCCAAAAATAAAGTTTTCCCTACTCACAGTCAATGGTGGCTCATCATAGAGTATGCAGTGTTAATCCACAAAGGAGGTTTCCACTCTTGATCTGAAAGGATTTATATTTAACACTAAAGACTTGGTTCATAAGAGGTGTGGTGTTTAGTTAGACTCAATGAGAAGTATTGACCGTAGGTGGGAATCAATGAATAAAGTAGAGAGGACACTAACTGACATGGAAAATACCTTATGGGCTGTTAAAGGTATACTTCCTCTTCCAATAAAAGTGAGTGAGTGCACGTGTTTGTGCAACTGAGAGCCAGACAGATGCAGAGCTGCCGCGTCACAACAGCTGCTCCAACCTGTCTCACCATCAACGATGCACACGATTTACCCCTAGTAAGCACAGAACTCTGCCTTTGTTAGAGCCACATTCATAAGGGAAAAAAGTCAAGAGGTGGGGAGGAGTAGCTTTTATTAAATGTAAAATTTTATTCGAGAATAAAATAAGGCAAATTTATCTCTTTATTTTGAGAAAAGCAAGGAATGTTGCCATGCTGCGCCATATCCTGACATCTGGGAGAATTTCTCTCTAGTAATAAAAGCCACTTCACAAGCCCTGATTCAAATTTATTCTTTTAAATCTCACAGGATTTGGTGAATACACTTACATGAGAGTCTGGTATAGATATGCTGCTAAAAAAAATCCAGAGACCCTTTGGAAGGAACGTTATTCAAAAAGAACCCTCAAATAAGCTCTGTCTTTGTGTTCATACTAGAATATGCAAAATGGCTGGCTTCTCATGCAAGTTTTTCAGGATAAATAAAATTTGAACTTCACCTGGATTACTGTGAATCATGTTCTAGTGCAGCTAAGGCTACCGTTTTTCTCTTACCATCACTGGGGGCTCTCTCTTTTTTAACATGGATCAGAGCGCGAGCCTCCCCTCCGCACTACCCTCCAACAGCTCTGTCTCACTCACAGCCCAAGCCAGAGTCCAGGGCAGCAACCTGCATCTCTGTGAGCTCACGTCCACCTGCTCACCCCCTCAGAGGCTCCCCAGCTCTAGGCACAGGGTCCCTAGCCGTTCTTGGAACGCAGAATGTTCTCCAAACACACTCAGAGCTTCTGCTCTCCCCGCTCCCTCAGCTCGGAAAGCTCGGCTGCACCTCCCCTGTCTCTGCTGGGTCTTTATGCGAACGTTACCTTCTCAGAGAGGCCTCCCCTGGCCACCCTTTAAAGAGTGCCAGCACTGCTCCCCTCGCCACCCATGTCCCCCTTCTCTGCTTTGGTTCCTCCCGCCACGCCGACCCCCCTCTACCACACTGTGTACTTCTGTAACGCATGTGTTTGTCGTCGCCGATCCCCACCAAGAACGAGCTTGGTGAAGACGAGGGCTTTGGCTGTTTTGTCCAGTTGTTCAACAGTGCCACAAGGGGCAATGTTCCACCCGCCTCTTTGATTCCCTTAGGCTGGCTCCCCTCCTGGTTTCAAGAGGGCCATTGCCATGTAAAGTGTCCCATGCAGATGGCAGTGTTCAGAGGTACAAATGGGGTGTCCCTGTTATATGCCCCTTTTACAGTGAGGATAACTCCCTCAGAAGGATTATGGTGTGCCCTCTACTGTCCAGGCCCATGGACGGGCTCTGAGGGCTCCACAAACTACCCCTACAGCTACCACCAAGTTGTGTGAGTCAGAAATAGCAGCACGCACATAAAAACAGGGCAGGAGGTGCCTCTCTGGCGCAAGCAATCCAAAGAGGATGATGACGGGCGTTCTAAAGGGCTCAGGTGGGAGGTAGCTGGCTTCCCCAGGACCCGAGAAATAAGTTTAGGCATCTTCCCCCTTCCCACAGCCTGTCAGCCCTCACCTGCCCCTGCCAACAGTGGTCCAACCAGATGAGCAAGAATCCTCTAATTTCAAGCACAAGTATATATTAAGCACCTGGAACAGCAGTGAGTACCGTATACCCATAATATAGCATATCCGTAATTTCCACCATCACACCTCCCAAACCCAGGCTCTTTGCCAGACACCAGTCCACGGCTCAGGAACAGCCCGGTGCCGGGGAAGAAGAACTTCCCCAAAGCCTCTGCACAGGTGCTTCCGCGCACACTGATCCTTGCCCACCACAAAGGCCAGGCAGATGCCAGCCTCTGTCGAGTCTGTCCCCAGGGCAGGAGCTGTGAGAGTTCTAGTGAATACCCTACAAGTGTGCAGGGTAAAGATACATACACAAGTGAATTTGGAGGCTGCAATGGGAAAAAATGAGCCACGCATTTGTCCCTTTACGAAAATGCTGGTTGCTCCAGCTACTGGAGTGACATCAGCCTTTGGGGTGTGCCTCGGGTTCAGAGTCCCCCGAAACAGGACCACGCCCATGCCAGGACACCCGCATCCAGCGACTGACCAAGGTGGAAGGACAGAGTCATCGGACGGCTTGTACCCACCACATGCTGATGGCACCCACACAGTCTGCTCATTTACTGCTCTTCTGTTCTTTCATAACGCCCCAGTTTTAACTCTTCTGGCTTTAAGATAAGTTAATATTTCTGGCAATACAAGTCTCCACTATTATTACTCTTTTTCAAAACTTTATTGGTTAGCTATACTTGGATAGTCTCAATTTTTATTGGGGCTGCATGAAACATTTCAATTACATTTTGAAGAATGAAAATGTAGCATTCCCTCCAGGCTCTCCATTTGTTCAACGTCTCACAGTAATAATCTCGTGGTTATAAATTCTTAAAGAAATTAAAAAACCAAAGAATTCCCTGTTAGAATACTACACACCATTACGCAAAGACACTCAACGCTGCTGATTATTCCTACTGATTCACACCATTCAGTATTTGGAATTAAGTGGGCTGGCGTCCTACTATGTACAGCTGTGGCGAAATGCAGTCATGCCCCCCTCCCATTTTTCTGGTCGAGATGGTTCTGAGATGGGCTTGGCCTGCTGCTCTCAGCCTAGTGACTAAAACCAAACATTCAGAAGCAGAAAAACTTGAATAATTGACATAAGCTGTTCAAAGCAGTCAACCCACCAGAAATGGAGGCAATGAAACGACTCTGGCTTAGACAGTAGGCAATGAAGCTAAGAAATAGCTGGGTGGGTGATTCCATTTTTCCCTTTTTCATGTGCTATCCCACTGAAAACCATACAATCACCACTGTGTGTTAGGAACTGCCCTGCCTGGTATCAGAAGCTGTAACCCCCATCAAGGCTAAGGCTGAGGGAATGACCTTGGACCATAAGCCACCAAGGAGACAAAAGCTTATCTCCCTAGCAGGAGCACTGCTTCTGCTCCTTTTACTTCACCCTGCCTGGCCCCCAATGCTTGGTCGGTTAGCCAATGATGGGTAAGATTCCCCAAGGAGGGAATGACCTAAGACAGGCACGATCATGTGGGAGGCCCCCAAGGAAAGACTTTGGGGGCTACAGCAGAAGGGGGTGATGGACCCTTGCCCCTCGGCTTTGACATAGCCTGAGTCCTCATTGTCTGTGAGAAAATCTCCTAATCTCTTGGCTGTCTTACTTCCCTTGCTCTACCTAAGCCTGAAACAATGATAGAGGGTGGTGCAGACCTGTGCTGGAAAGGGTGGGTTCCCCAGGCAATCAGGCCTAAGAAAGAATATGTAAAATCCTGTGAAACCTGCTTTGTTTAGAATGCTCTCAGTTAACTGATAAGGGTCCAAGGAAGAAGTAAGTTTGTTCCTCAAAGTTTTATAGCTCTTTAGCTATCTGACCCTGACTCAAAATAGGCCCTCAGAGTTCTTTGCTATCTATTGTTTGATCCTTACTTCCTGACAATGATTAATGAGCTTTACCTGAATTCTTGTGCAAACAAACCCAATAAAAGCCATTGAGGAAAAGGCTCTTGGTCCTTCTCCTGTGAGAGATCAGCAACCTTTCCTCCCCAAGCAGATCATGTCTTGGTAGACTTATTCTCATCCATGGCAGCCAGGAGGGCCCTGTGGGTAGAGCGCCCCCCCCCGCAATTGTGGGATCAGAGAGAACAAATATTGTGCATAGTCACGGAGACACACAAGGACAGATGTCCTCACTGCCTGGAGCCACTCCCATCGCCTGCAAGCACGGGTGCACCACGCCTGCAGACTCGCTGCTGCTTTTCTCCAAGGGGACTCTGAAGTGGTTCCGGGTCAGGTCTGGAAGTGACAGGAAAGGGACTGTACCTGTAAGTAGTCACAAGATGCTGACAAAACACTTCTCAATATTAAAACTAAGATGTTTTAAGGTTCAAACCTAAAAAAGTCAAGAACATATTCCAAATGGCGTTATGTTTAATGTGCTTCTGGTCTGGCCATCACATTTTCATTTCGCTCAACAAATTGATATACCTTAAATCTCTTCCTCTAAGAAAATGTTTATGCATCTTAGAAAGGCTTTCTGCATTTTCTCCACTGGGTGTCTGGGGATATTAGGTCCGAGAATTATAGAAAGAAGGTCTAATCTACATAAACTCATGCATTATTTACAATTTTTCTATTAATAAAAACCAACAATAATATATTAATTCATTTGTCCCTACATTTGCTCCAAAGAAGCAATCTGTTTTTCCCCCTGAATTTTAGGTACCATCCATTATGAAGGTTTGTTACATGTACCCTTCCCCATCTTTTCCATATTATAACTTCCACCATTTAAGATTCAAGTGGTGTCACCACCTGTGTGGACTGACTTTTCATGATTCCCATTTTCTCCAGGGTTAAGCTGTGGATTCTTCCTCCTGGCTGTGTTCCTAAAGCCCAAGCTTCCAAGTAGTATGTAAGTATTTAGTATTCTATTGAATACTTACCAGACTACTTTATTCAACGAGCCTCTATTTCCTATCATTCTATGTTATCTTTGTCTTTCCAGCACCTGGCGCCATGCTTGGCATGAGGTACAGGCCACCCCAATGCTTGCTGACCGAGTAAAGACACCCAGGCCAACATGGCAAACTTACTAAGATCACCTTCGCGATACTTCCTGAAGTCTCCCCTATAAAAATAAAACTATGTGCTGGTCAGAGACTGAGACATAACATAACGTAAGGTACTTATTATAAGCATTTTAAAGCATTAAGATAAATTGAGAAACAACTCAGTTCTTCCATCTGTCCTACATGGACACAATCAATCTCGTAAAAATAGAAACATTTTAGAATTTTCAGAAACCTTAGAAACCATATGGGAACTCAACTCGGGGGCATGGAAATGACGGCTGAAGACACGTTAGTCACGGACCCCTCTCCCTTTACCCAGTCCTGAGACAGATGCTTAGGGAGCAAGCAGAGACTCTGGGAGAAATAGTACTCTATCCAATGCCTGCCAATTTGATCTTCTTAAACCTAAATTCACTAAAACCAATTTATAACTATTACATGTATTGCATGTTTTTAAAACTCCCTCTACTTCACATAACATGTTTTACAATATTCAGAGATGTAAAAAGTACAAGTCTTTTGCACTTTTGCTAAGTTTAAGGAGAAAACAAACAACAGAAAATTCTCTCCACTTCCCTCTTATTTTCATTACTTCACCCAGGCCTCACCTCGCTCCACACCCTGCCCCTTGGGGGAAGAAACCCCCCCACCCCCACAGAGAAAGCACCTCTTACGTGGCTCTGGAATAAAGGTGACTGGGCCCTAGAAGGGAATAATTTATCTGACTCCATTTTTAAAGGTCCATTTAGTTATACCATATTTTGCCGTGTATAATGCTCACTTTTGGAGGGAAAAATAAGGACACACATTATACACGGGTAATACCTGAAATACCTTGTATCTGCTCTTGTGTTTTGTAGTTACTTGTTACATAAAATTTCTTGTATCATAATATGTTCAAAAATAAATGCTAAAATTCCTTTATAATACAGAAGACAAGTATCTAAAAATAAATAAGTAAATAAATAAATAAATTACAAAATTAAAAGAAAAGATTTTTTTCCTGAAAATTTGGGCCTAAAACGTGAATGCACATTATACATGGTAAAATACTGTAATTGTCAGAAGATGCTAAACAAATAATGGTCCATTTCTTTTCTGCATTGATCCTGAAAATATACCCATGATCATTTTAATCCCGTGAAGAGGGCAATGTTCAGTCAAATCATAAATTTACCATGCTATCATCAGGATTCCACCCCAAACCAAGTAGTTCTTTATTTTAAGCCAAGGTTACTATGTTTTATTCATTGAAACCCATTTAACTAAAACAACCTTCTGTGCTAAAATAAAAACCGTATTCCATGTGAGCTTGTTCTGCTGGTAGGGCATGAATAGGACCCAGTTGTTCTTTTGAAAGCCCTGAGTTCCAGCCTTGGTTCAGGTATTGTAGACGCTTGGATAAGCCATCGTTGAAGAATTTTCAAATAAGGATGCGTATTTTCTACACTGGGGCGGGGGGGGGGGGGGGTGAGGCCTGCCAATTGAAATACCTAAATTTTACTTTTGAGGTGAGAATAATGCAAAAATATTCCTAACATCACTACAGCTAGGATTCCAAGATGATGTTGCTAAAACTATGGAAGCAGAGTGTTCCGGACAGAATGCCTGTGTCTCCCTGCAATTGATATGTTGAAGGCCTGCCCCTGAATACGATGGCTTTTGGAGGTGGAGCCTTTGAAGCTAATTAGGTTTAGACGAGTTCATGAGGGTGAGGCCCCCATGACGGAACTGGAGTCCTCACAACAACAGGAAGATAAAGAGCTCCCTCTCCCCACGCACATGCACCAAGGAAAGGCCGTGTGAGCACACAGTGAGAAGACAGCCACCTGCAAGCCAGAAAGTGGGCCCTCGCCAGGAACTGAACCTGCCAGGACCTTGATCTGGGATTCCCCAGCCCCCAGAGCTGTGAGAACTAAATGCCTGCTGTTTAAGACGCCCACACTATGATTTTGTTATCACGGCTCAAGTTGACCAAGACATAGTCTGTTTGATAAAGCATGGCATGCACTTAGAAGCCCTGGACTTGGGTACCAGCTCGGTCACTTGTTGGCCAAGGGCCCTTCACTCAAGTCTTTTAACCTTCAGGAACTCTATTACTACAAGGAATAACACCCACCCTACACAGCTCTTATGAGGATGACAGTCATAGCACAGGAGAATGTATTTTAAGAAACTAGACTCTTCTACATGTGTTTCCTTATATCTGCCAATGTCTACAAAGATGACTGTATAACATGTAGTTGTTTATTCCTGAATAACACAGACGTAATCTGTATCATTGAATCTTTTCTCTTTGCATCAGACGCACATCGTTTTTCAAGTTGACCGTGCATATCCGTCTCTACTTTAAAAAGCAATTTGTTTATTACTGTCTCATCCATGGACTCAGTGGTCATGATATACTATTTTTAGCCATAGCTTTAGTGTCCAAGTATTTCTTTGACTCAATTTGCTTGTGAGTAACCTCTGACTTATGTTTTATCTACTCCGAGAGGCACATTTTTATTCACTTTTTAGCTCTGAAATCAGGATGCCTTTTAATTGATGGCATGCCAGTCCCACTGGCAATTTTTATTTCTTAATGCTGATAAGCTGCCTCACTGTTTCACAACCAGTGGTGCCTCAGATTTGCTGGAAGAAGCATAGAACCCTGCTGACATCCACCCTTCTCTTCAGTGACACAAAATGAACTGAGGACAGCTCCCAAATGCAAGATTCTCGGGTGCTTATAATATTCCGCCACTGCCACTAGTCAAGTAGGCAGAGTATCTCCCATCCTAAACTCAGGCCCTCGAAACCCTAGTATACACTCATTCATTTATTCGGGGGCGCAGGCATCGGCAACCGGGCAAAGCACCTCGCTCCCTAAATTCTCAGCTCTATGAGGGCAGGCCCATGTCTGGTTTTTTCTTCACCACTACCCACTCAGAGCTCACACTACCCGGTACACTATGGGAGCTCAATACCTAAGTTCCAACTGAATGAATTCAAGAAGTACACACTGAGGAGTGCCCACGTGTCAGACTTTACGCTGAGGAAATAGCGGATACTCTCAAATAGGTCACATTTAGGTGAAGGAGTTCAGTGTGAACCCAACTGTTGCTTTAATAAATATGAACAAAAGCATGCAAAGAGACAGTAGTTCATACTTGCAGAGTGGGATTTTAACTAGGAGGCGACATTTGCATTGAGTCCTTACGTAGGAATCGGCCGTGCAGAGAAGGGGGAGAAGGAGGCACAGGCAGACAGTGGGGAGAAGGATCAGCGTGTGGTAAGAATCCCCGTGGATACAATATGTGGTACACAGAGAGAAATGGAAAGGAAGCATTCTGCGGAAGGAAGCTGGTAGAGGTCGTGTGTACCGAAATAATAAGTGCAGCCAGCTACATAATTGTGGGGTCCTAATAAAAAGGCGGGTCCTCTGTTCAAAAATTATTAAGTATGTCAAGCTCTGGCCGGGTAGCTCGGTTGGTTACAGCATCATCCCTATATGCAAAGGTTGTAGCTTTGTTCCCTGGGTAGGGTACATACAAGAAGCAATCAATGAATGCACAAATAACTGGAACAACAAATGAATCTCTCTTTCTCTCTCTCTCACACACACACACACACACACACACAATCAATCAACAGAAAAATAAAGAAAGAATTTCAAGATGGCAACGGCAGAGCATTAAACCAAGTCTGGCCCTTCTAAGCAGAGTCCCGTGTGAATGAACAAGGCAAGGGGCCCTGTAACAAGTTTACGTTTCATCCTGTGTGTCATGAATACACAGCAGAGGCTTTACGCTAGGCAGGAAGTGACAAGATCACACTTGTTTTTAGGAAAGAAATGCTAGTGGCAGGAGGGAGGGCGCATGGCCTGTTACAGAAAGTGATGGTGGCCGGGGGAGCATATAATGGTGACCTGAGTCCCATGAGAGAAGAGGGCCCAGAAGACACAGGCAGCCGTGGAAGTGGGCGGCAGGCCAGCTCAGAGGGGACGTCTGAGTTTCCCCAATGATCAGACACATGGCTTCCGGGAGAGAGAAGACACACTGGTTTCATCCGTTTGCTTTAGAAATCTGGTTAATCAACCATCATATGTTAGAACTAAAGCAGCCTTAATAGTTCCACATATAAGGCAATATTCCTGTAGTTGTGGCTTAGCCTCTTTTCTATCATACAAACTGTTTCTCTTTTATTTTAGTAAAGCAGGTATTTTTTTTTCTTGAGGAAGCTTACTTCTTCTCTTTGTCGGCTTGAAACATGAAATTAATACCAATGAGACTTGGGCCAGAGTTGACCGATTTTCCATGCAGGATAACCGTGGACTAAAATCAAACCAGAAAACAGAAGAGATATTTTTGTAACTCTCTATAAGATTCCTCGCTTCTTCTTTCAAAGAGAAAGATAGCTAAAATTAATTAGAAGTCAAATATCACACAGTACCTTTCTTCTAAATATGCTGATTAAGCTCCTTTTTTTTTTTTTTAAAGTAACCTCTTTTAATTTTAACCTGTCATTTTGTTCTTACGAAACTCTGTTCTGGTTTTGTGAGATCTCGCCGCTGGAAAAAAATATTCTCTTCGGGCTTTGAGTCTCTCACTTTGGTATTTAGAAAAAAGGAAGCTTAACAGTTTAAGAAACAAAAAAAAAATTAGGAACTTTTGAAAAGTTTACCCTGAAATTTAAAATATCAGCTACTGAAAAGAGTTTTACAGCAAATAACACTTTGAAGATCAATGTAGTTCCACATGAAAACACCCCTTTTCATTTAAATTGTTAAAAGTACATAGTTTTTACATATTAAAACAAAATAAAAGCAAAAAGGCTTGCTTAGAGCCTCCTTTTCCTGTACTTTTAGAATGAAGGAGAAGAACTTGACACAAATCACCCGCATCGAGGATGTCCTAACGAACCCAGAGGTACCAGTGAGAGGCACAGGGATGCAGGTAACGTTCTACAGACTAAAGGGGATTAGTCACTACTACAGTCCCCGAGTACTGGGCATCAGTTACATGCCAAGAGTTTGGCTGACATTGCGCCGTTTAATCTGCACAAGAGCTTTCTGGTATACTGCTGAAACTTACAAATGTTTATTTTCATAAATTTCAGTTTTCAACATTTAAAAGGCCACCATTTATTTGAGTTTTTGACATTTTGAAATAATCTCAAGCAAAGACAAGTTGCAAATACTGTACAGGTAACTTTTTTTCCTGAGCCGTGTCAGATTCCGTTGCTAACAAGATGTCCAGAAATATTCCAGGGTAGTGGTTCCCAAAGCGTGGTCCATGACCCCGAGGGTCCATGAGAGTCAAAAAAAAAACAAAAACCCCACAAAGTCCTTATCTGCCTGCTTCAGAGTGTTGACATGTGCAATAATGGCACCATGCCAGGGCCGTGACACCAACCAAAGCAGCCACACCTCACTACACTGGAGTCACTGCATTTTGCACTTACTTGCAGTGAAAAAAAGAAAAAAATCAGTCAATCTTGTTTAAGAACTCCCCTTGATGAGGCGGTAAAATCAGTAATTTTATGAACTCTCCACCTTGAGTACACATCTCTTTAATGTCCTGTGTAACAAAGGGGAAGTACGAAAACAAAACATGTTTTCTGTGCACCTAATACAACGGCTGTCTTGAGGAGAACATTTGCGCAATTGACTCAGCGGCTGAATTAGCACTCTTCTCATGCAGCGTCATTTTACTGGAAAGAACGACCGACAGAAAAACTGACTATTCAGATCTGGCAGACGTTTTCTAAGAAATGAAGGGCTGAATCTGTCACTTCAAGAAAAACAAGCAACAATAGCTGCTGTCCATGATAAAAGTCAAACTTTTAAGTGAAGATCAGAATTTTGGAAAACTTTCATCTACCATCGAAAGCTTGAGGAAAAAAAAAGACCTTTCTGGTGAGATTGGGGGTGACTGTTAATAACTGTGTCAACATGTGTAAGATCTGCAAAAGTCAGGAACCAATATTTCCCAATGGCCAATGCAGAAAGTTCCCAGATCATGACGGATAAAAGACCTATTCAAAGTACAAGGTAGGCAAATGGAGTTTAACAGAGCTGAGCATGAAAATTTTATTGCTCTGTTGTTAGATTCCATATTGCAACTCAGCTTAAGAAACCTGCGGTTAAGGAGTTTCGATGTAGTATCAAGAGTATCTACAATTACTTGTGGGGACCATTGAAATCATTTTCTTTTCCAACTACATATTCGTGTAAATACGGGTTTTGTTCTTATACTTCAACCAAATAATGGATCACAGCAGAATGAATGCAAATCTGCCTTCAGATATTAAAGAGATTTGCAAAAATGCAGAACAATGTACTCTCATCAATGAAACTTTGTTTTGTTTTGGAATATACAGTTACATTTCCTACTTAAAAATGCTAGCATTTAATGGGTTTACTATTATTACTTTTAAAAGACTTAAATAGTTATTTTTTAATTACTAAGCCTGAGTTTCCAATACAATAAACATTGATAGCTGTATCCCACATGAATAAAAACTCTCTGGGGTCCTTAATAATTTTTAAAAGTATAAAAGGTTTCAAACACTAAGAAGTTTAAGAACATTGGTTTAGTATGTATTTCCTACAAAGATAGTCCCGTAAATAATATAATCAACAAAATCAAGAAATCGACATGGATACATTCCTGCCTCTACTCCTCAGAGGCTGTTGGAATTTGACCAAATGTCCCAACACTGTCCTTCGTAGCAAAAGGATCCAAATCAGAATCGCCAGCCATGTGATTCTTGAACAAGACTGACTGTATGCCATGTCTGTTTAGCATCTTTCAGTCTGGAACAGTTCTTCAGATTTTTCTCGACCTTTATGATGTTGACACCTTCAAGATTACTGACCAATTACTTTGTAGACTGTCCTCATGATTAGACTCAAGTTATGCCTCCTACAGAAATGGTGTTTCTCATTGCATCCTTTCAAATGTCCCATTACCGATGATGATAACTTTGATCTCTTCTTAAGGTGGCATCTTCCAGGCTCTTCCACTGTGAAGTTACTATTTTTGCCTTTGTAATTAACAAGTATTTTTGGAAGGCACCTGCACTCACCATTATACCAACACTGCACGTCTGACAAATATTTTAGCATTTTGTGGCGAGATCTTTTGAGACTACATAAAATCGCACTCCTCATCAAAATTCTACTTATTATGCATTTATTTGTCATTATTAGTATGTGCTCATAGTTTCCTATTTTATTCAACAGATTATAATTTGTTTCTATGCTTTTAATTTTAATACTTAATTTGCCCAGGTTTGGTTCATGGGACAGAATCCCTTCAAGCTGACTTCTGTGTCTTTTTGACATGCCCCCATTTTTCTTTGACCACTTTCTTGCATTCTGACATGACATATTCCAAGCTCATCTTCTATTTTTGCTGTCCCAGTCCTGAAATGAGACATTTCTCCACGGAGCCCTGGATCCTTTATTAGAAAACAGAATCTAGAAGCCAAGACCTGGTGCTAAGCTTGCTCATTGTGACTGGGTGTTGCTGCTCCCAGGAAAGACCACGGGTGTTAGCAACCAGCCTCTGCTGTCACAGGCATACAGCACAGGCACCTATGGGGCAACATCCCACAGAGGAACCAGGTGCCAGCTGAGAGCCATTGTCTGAGCAGCTTTGACAGAGGAGGCAAAGATGCAGTAGGTGGGCGCTGGGGTTCTCTTCCAGAACTTGGATCACTGTACATCATTTTTGAAATTAAGCACACAAGTGTGCTTGATACATATTGCATAATAAAGGCTGATAAAATACTGTAAATGAAGCCTTAGTTTAAAAAGGAATAGCTTAACTTATAGCCTTTACTTGGTAAATAAAAGTCTAAATAAACATTTCAGCTTTTTAGGGGCAGAACAAGCTCTTGGTTAGTTGTTGAGTTTTGTGTTAAAGATACATAAGCCATACCATTCTTTGCCCAAAGAATTTCCAGAAAGTGTACCAAATAGATATTGAAAAGTAGATCCCATTTGCCCACAAAAACAATAGCTGAAATAAGATTGATATTAGACCATAATGTCAATACACATGGGTTGGGTCAAAACAGTTATTACAGTAGTCCCTGAACTCTCTAAAATTGCAGGCAAAATATTCTTTATACACAAATCCTCAATGTCGTCAATAGGTTCTGAGACTTTAAGTGAAATGATGTATAAGGAAACCAATTTTACTGCAGGCTAACTGATATAAACGAGAGTGAAGTTGCGGCCTGGGCCAGGTGGCTCGGTTGGTCAGAGCTTCATCCCAATGCACTCTGACCATTACATGGAACGGTGAGTTCCATCCCCAGGCAGGTACCATACGAGAAGCAACCAATGAATGCATCAATACGTGGAACAAGAAATTGATGTTTCTCTCTCTCTCTCTCTCTCTCTCTTCCTCCTCCCCCTTCCTCCCTCTTTCTAAAACCAATAAAAAGTTAAAAAATTTAAATGAAAGAGTGAAGTTCCTATGGCGTCCCCTCAATGTTACAACAGTGAATGAAGCAATGTTATCTGAGGTGCTGCTGTGCACGCATATTTTTATTAGGGCTCAGTTTTGTTTATCATTAAGCATCACGAAAAGATCCATGACCCTCAAAAGAGGAACTATTTTTGGTTTAACTGCCCTGCCCCCCGAAAGAACCACTGTGAATGGTGTAGGCTGTGATCTCCCAGCCCTGTTTGATGCCCATCTACATCCGTTACGTACACACACAGCTGGCTCACGAGTTTACTATCTATGGGATGTGGGATGTTCTTTGAAAAAAAAAAAAAGGACCAGACTTTTTCTAAATATGCTATGGTGCAACTTGCTTTTTTTTCCACTAAAGATGGCCTTCCATGTCAGTACATACAAACAGACATTTTAAATTACATAAAATAGCAGGGCCATAATTTATTTAATCAGTCATTCAAAACATAGTATGAGCAGGCACAGATCAAAGGAAGAGCTCATTGTATTAGAGAAGGGGAATGTATCTTAGCAGGTTAGAAAGAAACAGAATGTCAGTGAATTCAGAGGAACTTTTATAGAACATCAAACATTATTTTTGGAAAAAAAAAAAAAAACAAAAACAAAACAAAGTAAGGCTGGGGAAACTACAGCACGTTTATATTTGTTCCCACCCAAGCAAAGGCTGTCCAGAAGAAGTTACGGACACAGGCAAGGCTGTCCCCCTGCTCCCAGAATGCCTCCCCATGCCAAAGACATTACAATAAAACAGAAAACACACACACACACACACACAAATAAAGTACATAAAATAAATCATAACCCACATGCAGTCCAGTGAAGCCCGTCTTGGGGACAGGCCTGAGGGAGAATCTGGGAAAGGCTGTACCACGGGCAACAAAGACGTGAACTAATGAAGAACAGAATCTGAGGAACGCGTTCAAGAGCCACACGGAGCCAAAGCACTCAGGAGCATTTGTGGACCCTGGTCACCTATGTTACCCCCCCAAATTATGGTCCAGACAGAGGCTAAATCATGTGACTTCAGTTTTAATCACCAACTTCAAGTTCTGGAAGGAGGCACCGGTCAGGAAGGGGTAAAAGCTTATATTCTCACGGCCCTGTGTGGAAGCTGGTCCGACAGCACAGGGCAATCCAGCTCTCACTATCTGCCCTGAGGGCTGGGCCCTGTCTCTCACCAAAGACAAGGATGGACTAGGGAGTTACTGACAAACACATTATACAGTGTCTCATTTTCCCCTACTATAAGCAATGCTGTCATCTGAGTTTTTCTGTAGGATACATTTCTGGAAGTGGAACAGTCAGGTCTAAGGGTATATATGTTTATAGACCACATAGAGGAGAAAAGGGAATCTTTTTAGAGTTTTGTACAATTGAATTAATTAGTTGGCTCATTTCAGAAAACAAGTTGCACTTTTGCCATTTTCAAAGAAAAAGGGCTCCCTTTGGTCAAATGGCTCCCAGAGCCACAAGAACTATAGCGAGAGCCGGGCCGCGAGCAGCAAACATACAAAGAAACAAAGTGTCGGTCGGAAGGGAGGAGAGCGGCAGAGACCGGGATGCAGGGCTAAACCAGAGCCGCTGGGCGGGTCTTGGAAACGTCCGCCCACGCCCAGCCTGGGGGAGACTGCCCAGAGGCACCCAACAGCCGGTCTCCTGGCAAGGTTGCTCCTGCCGTGGAAACGGAGATGCCAGTCTCCCTTCGCTTGGTGCCCTTAAACAGGCAAACTCTCTGGGCCAGAGATGGCGTGCTCGTGAAGGGAGCCTCTGCTTTTATGCTGACTTCCTTTGTCCATCTGCCCTCGGGGAGTAGTTACACTGTAAGTATACAGGTAGGTTATACACTAAGTATACTGATAAGCAGCCACCACGGCCACACTTCCTTTAAAAAGTAAAAACAAAAAACAAAACTGGGCATTCGGTTTTGTTTGCCAGACTATTAAGCATGGTTTCATGCAAGTTTCCCCTTGAAAGGCACATTCACTGAGTATCCTGACAAAGGTAGGTTTCGGGACCTACAAATTCATACGCCAGTCCCTCCAGGAGTCCATTGGCCATTTCTCCAGGAGTCCACTTCGGAACCCAACCCTGGGGAACTGAGGCTCTCTGTCTTAGAGGCACGGGGACTGTCTGTGCCCCCGCCCAGATCAGCGGTCTCTGGCAGCCATCACTAAGGCACTGCAGGTACCCAGCCCCTCAGCCGAGGGGGGGCCTGCCTACAGGCGGGCTCCACACTGGGTACTGGAGCCGCATGTCACTCTTACAATTTACAACATTGTTGTTCTACTTCTGACTTAAATAGCTCCCTCATTTCACAGAGGTGCTAAATCACAAGAGCAACTTTTGAGTGCCAGGCACTATGCTAAGTGTTTTACGTGAATTACCTCATTTAACTCTCACATCCATCCTAGAACACAGTAGAACTGTCTGCACTTTCAGATGAGGAGATGGAAGTAAAATCATTTGCCCCAAGCTGTTAGAGACAAGAAGAGAACCCAGGTACCCAGCGCTTGGAAGGCATCCCACTGCCAGCTACACTAATCTCTTAAAGATGTTGGATGCTGCTTCCCGATCAATCAAGGCTGGTGGCCTTACACTGACATTCAATTTTTTCATGAGAAACAAACTAAGAAAAGTTTCAGTAGTTGTACTCTCGTTCTGCTGAATATTGTCACGGCATCTAACCTATCGATTTACTTTTGAAACTCAGTGGATGAATATCTGGAAATGTGGCCCTGAACACTCTTGAGTCTGACTAATCTTTTGCTAAGAAAATTAATTAAAATCTGGACAGTCTCGTGGTGATGAAAAGCTTATCTTCCAAAGTCTTTATAAGGCAGCTGGTGCTGTGGACCTTCATGCACTCATTCAGTATTTACTGAGTGCCTAGTATGGGTCACGCACTCTCATGTGTGCTGGGATACTAGCCACGACCCAAACCAAGCTGCTTACCTTGGAGCTTAGAGTATATTGGGGGGAAACCGGAAAGAAACAGGTGAATGCATAACGTATCAGATTTGGTAATAAACGCCATCAAGAAAAAGAAATAAAGCAAGGAGAGGAATCGAGAGTGAGAGAACAACTCTTTAAAAATGAGAATATTTTTTGAAGCTAAGAAATGGCCTATTTCCGATTTGTTAAATTGGTACAATATTCTGTTTAAATTCCTATGTCAAATCCTAGTGTGCAATAAATTTGCACTGTCACAGGTAATGAATGGATCCAATTACACAACTGATTGAATGTTGAATCCTTAAAAAGTGAATCCTTATTTACTTTTTTCTATACCTTTCAATTATTTCTAAGCAAAAAAAAAAAAAAAATGGAGGTTGCCTGAAGGTTTTTCAACTGATAAATGTCACACAATTTAATATGAAATATAAAACACAACATGTCTATCATTAATAAATTCCATATCTCTACATGTATTTTTGGTCAGATTTTTAAAAAGTCTAACAGGTAGTTTTGAGGAAACCAGTTCACAAATCCTAACAGTAATAAACCCATCCAATATCTTGGTAGTCCCCGAACTGGTCTGTGTCTTACTTTTATCCTCCCTTAAATAGGGAGGATAAAAGTGCCAGTCGCAGAGAGCTGTTCAGTGATTCAGTGAGTTGATTTCTATAAAGCTCCCAGAACAGTCCCCAGCGCATTTAATCACTACAGAAATAATGGCTTGGTAAAAATAAATAAATGGAAATAGCAACCCATAGACTATTGGGCCCTCGATGTTGCTAAGCCCCAGTTAGGGCTACACTGGGACACAGTCATAAAGTTTGACATAAGATATCTTGGTTTCCTTTATAAATTCTTTTAAAACTAGAAAAGGTAGCACCTTAGGCTCGCACGGTCACGTGGTTAAGAACTGGCTGAAGCTGACGTCTCTATGTGGGTGGGGCAGGAGCTCCTGGGCTCCCCAGGCCTCACCACTCCCTCTTGCCTCACCCTCGCTCCCGGGATCCATTTCCGTGCACGAATGCTCTCTATGAGCGTATGCATTTCTGATCTGGGGTCTCAACTGACCCCTTTTGGCCTGTGCCCAGTGTGTAATAACAGAAAATATAAAAACAGAAGAGATATGGCTACAGTAAAAAATATTTTTGAAAACATTCAACACTAAACTTAAAAATATAAAAGAATGAGAAGCAAAATATATACTTTCTATGCCATTTTTTAAAAGTCTAAGGAGGATATGCTAAGGAGACGTCAAATGCAGACATTGAAGAAAAACATTTTGTAAGCAGACAACGGAATTTGAGATTTAAATTTACTCCTTCTAAAAACCTGAAAAACGTACACTGACTACAACATGGATTTGGGGTAATAATGATGTGTCAACAGAAGTTCATCAGTTGTCACAAACATACCATCTGATGCAGAATTTTCATAACAGAAGAGGATGTGTATATACGGGAAATCTCTGTATCTTCCCCTCAGTTTTGCTGTGAACATAACACTGCTTTAAAAAGTAAAGTCTAAGCCCTGGCTGGCGTAGCTCAGTGGATTGATCGTGGGCTGCGAACCAAAGTGTTGCAGGTTCGATTCCCAGCCAGGGCACATGCTTGGGTTGCAGGCCATAACCCCCAGCAACCACACATTGATGTTTCTCTCTCTCTCTCTCTCTCTCTCTCTATCTCTATCTCCCTCCCTTCCCTCTCTAAAAAATAGATGAATAAAATCTTTAAAAAAAAAAAGTAAAGTCTATTTTAAAAAGTAAAGTACTAGATACTTTTTCAATCTAGTAAGGTAATGCCTTCTTCATAAAATACTCTTTAGTTCTTGAAAACATCTTCAAATGGTTTGGAAGTATTTTCTTTCCCTCCAAACTATTCATAAGAATCTGACAACTTAAAACACATTCACAAAAAAAAGATGAGAAACAGCCTACATTCCCATGATGCTCTGTTCTACTCAAGAAAAAGCAACCGTTTCAATGGGCTAATTCTCCATTCATACAGGATCACAAGGTAGTACATGGGATATTTTTCTTGCTTCTAAAAATATATTAGTATTAATATGCCTAAAAGTCTGTGCAGTAGTACTTGATTTTCTTCATCTACCACAAGTAGCTGCATTGTATAAAACTCCCAGAGGTAATTTGCTATGTAAAATGATGATTTAAATAACATTAAGCCTTCCTTGCAGAAATCGTCTTGTGGTTGTGCCAGGAGAAATTCAATTAATAACATTTTAGCATTGTGTGTGAAAGAGTGATAGAAAGAAGACATGGCCAAAAAAGACCAAGAACACTTTAATTCATGATTTGTTTCAGATGGTACATGCTAACATAGGAATACACCTATCTGTTCTACAACATTCTCAAGAATAAACTTTTAAGAAAAGGGTGGAGAGTGGAGGTTTATGTCTCCTTATTTTTCATTTAATCTGGTAATTTAGAGCATATTTAGTCTCCATGATCCTTAACGTGATAATTAAAATGTCCATTCAATATCCTCACCACTTGGAGCCCTGCCAAATGAGGGCAAACTGCCAGGTGAACCAACCTCTAAAATCTCTGTAGGCTGAAAAAATGTTAAAGCAGTTAAGTGAAAAGGTTAGATGTTCAGCTTTCAAAATATGTTCGGTTTTTTTTTGTTTGTTTAGGTTTTCAAAAGTCATAAAGAGTACCAAAAGTTAAGACATAAAAATAGCTACTCTGCACTCATTAAATATTTTTTTCTCTTTTCTGTGCAGTGCACAGACCAGATGAGGTTTAGGTGCTGATTCCGAGTCTACTACTGTACTTGCAACATGATTTTAAGAAACGTATTTGGTGTCTCTTTACCAAAGACCCTGAAAGAAACAGTGATGTCTCACGTATGACAAAGAGCTTTCAGTGTGTCTCAAGAATGAGTTCACGTGCAGGCACAGATCCCACAGGAGTGCACGCACACGCCCTCCAGAAGACATGCGCGGGGCTGTTCACAGTGACATGGCTGGTAATAACCAAGACTGCAACAACATGATGGTCGCACATGCATAAAAGGATGAAAACAAAGGTACTAAGGCTCCACGGAAATATAGAGATGAAGCTCACAAACATAAAGTTAAATCAAAATTTAAAGGAATCCATACAGTGCATATAAAGTCCAAAGAAGTCTCAATTAAATGATAATACTAGAAATTAAGATAATTTCTAGGGATGAAAGCAGTAGTAATTGGGAGGGAGCATGTGATGCCCTCAACTTCATGAGTATTCTGTAGTGCT
Source organism: Phyllostomus discolor (assembly GCF_004126475.2). Taxonomy (NCBI): domain Eukaryota; kingdom Metazoa; phylum Chordata; class Mammalia; order Chiroptera; family Phyllostomidae; genus Phyllostomus; species Phyllostomus discolor. Next base: position 153,503,058 of record NC_040908.2, on the reverse strand, counting down.
CCTACATTTACACTGTTTTTAATGTTAGCATTTACAGGTGTGCTTCTGTTATGAGACAAAGGCAAAATTAATGAAGAACGTGTTATAAAAGTATAAGCATACCATACTGGAAGAAATATATTTCACTGACGATAAGGCATATCTAGGTGATAATATGTTCTACGCTCCTTGCGGATGAAATGGAATTTCTCTCTGGATGTGCTGCCTAGAAAGACTGTAGAGGATAATAGTGGATGCAAACTCCACTGTCCTCAGGGACCATGCACATTTTACTCGAGTGAAGAGAGCCTACTAAAAGTCTACACATGCGCGCTGTGTGCGTGGGGAGGGGCCGCGCCATCCCGGGCAGGGCAGGCCCATCTGAAGGGCATCTGGTTCACCACTCCAGTTGACTGCCGCCCTACAGGAAAGTTGGGCCCAGAGTTAACAGATCATGTGGATTTTCGAAAGAAGATAAATTAAGATTTATGTGATTGACGTGGGCAGGTTTTTAAAACAAAAAGTGGGACAGACAAAACTTGTCTAAAAGGTACTTGTTAGAGATCGCAGAAGGGAAGATTGCTATGGCAACAAGTCCCTAAGGAACCAGGAAGAGATTTGGGATCAAGATACTAGCAAAAGGTTTGCTTTTAGAGATGACAGTTGTTCGTCCAAGGAGGATAAAAAGAGTAGGAATACAGAGACACCTGTTGAGTAAAGCAGGTCCTTTGTTAGAAAGAAAACCGTAAGAAATGGCAGAGAAGGTGCGGGGAGCTCTCCACCGCAGTGGTTTTCAAACTTCATTGCAGTAAGTCCTTTTATCAAGAGAAGGCAAAGCTCAATGTACAAAGCCCATCAAAGCAGGGATCACACTGCAGCACTGGGAAAGCAGGAGTCCCAGCCACAAAACGGCCCCTTCCGTGGCTGGTAGTCCAACATCCAGCCACACAAACCACTACTAAAAACACACACAAAGGATGAATGAAGGCTTTCTAGAATTGGGCAGTAACAGCAGCATCCTCCATGCTATTCAGATCTGGGAGTACAAAACACGGATTCTGAGCCATTCAAGATCAGAAAATAAGGCACGCATGCAAGGCTCTTGGATTCTGAATTAATACCACAAAGGATAAGTTGAAGGAGGTGGTTCATTAGAATTATAACCTAGGAATAGAAGGGAAACTAGACCTGCAGTTAGATAGACTGTAATTAAAGATCAGCTTCACTGTGTGATCTTGGGTGACCTCGCCAGGTTGTCCTCATAATGGGTCAAAGGATCAAGTCATCACTGGATCATTACATAAGTCATGTTCATTTCATTACTTATTCAGGAAACATCTCAAATATGACTGAAAGACTATTTGTTTTTCATCAAAGCCTGTTTTAATATCAATATTACAGTTTTACTTAATATTGTTAGGGTTGTACTAATTCAAAGTCATCCGTAAATACACAGTTAACATGGTTGTGTCTTAACAAACAAATACATATATTTTATTTTTTAATATTTTATTTATCTATTTTTTGAGAGAGGAGGAAGGAGAGAGGGAGAGAAACATCAATGTATAAGAGATACATTGATTGGTTGCCTCTTGCACGCCCCTAACTGAGGACCTGGCCCACAAGCCAGGCCTGTACCCTGACCAAGAATTGAGCCAGTGACCCTTCAATTTACAAGCTGGCACTTAATCCACTGAGCCACACCAGCCAGGGCGCAAATGCATCTACTTTAATGAAAGTGTTCACAGGTCCTTTAAATGATCCAATGACAACTGTAATAGGCAACCACATTCAAACACTGTCATGACGCAAGTTTAGTTCAGTTTGTTTTCTAGTTCACTTGATGTTGTATTATTCCAACATCACGCTTTTGAGAAGTACCTCCAAAGTTACCACTCAGGTGGGTGGTAACTTTGAGCCATAATGTTTAAAGTATATTTAAGAGTGCGGGGGTGATGGAGTACACACAGTTTGAGAAGCTGAAGGTCTGAACTCCGTACAGGTCTGTCATTAGGCATGAGTCGGTTTCCGAGACTTAGTTTCCATACTTACTACTTACTGCGTACTTTACTGCATACTGTAGTGCAGACCAATGCTAAAGTGAGGGCTTTAGTCCATCAGTAGTTCCTAAACAGTGATGCCCTGTAAAACCACGTGGAGTATGTTTTCCAAACTACATATGCCTATACACAATTCTATATATTCCACAAAAGTGAATATATTTACATTTGTGGTTTAGTATTTTTGCCAGTTACTGAAGAGTGATTACATTTTAGATATGAAACATCTCTATAGTATTAGAGAAGCACAATAAAAGCTGATTCTATACCAACATTTTTTGTATTACTAGTATAGCCTGCTGTCATTAAATATTAATCCTATTTGTTTTTCTAACAGCAAAGGAATAAAGTAATTCAAAATTTATGAAATTCAATGCCAGTTTTAATCTCATCTTTTCTTTGATTCTAGTATTCAATACAGTACTATGTCATTTAAATTAGTTGATGTGTAATTATTTTAAAGATCAGCATAAAACAAATTATGCACTTAATAAGTAATAGTATAATGACATTACCAAACAATGAATAATTGACAAGAAAACATATCACTTCACTTGATGGGAAAGTCAAATTAAAGTGACCCTTTTCCATAAAACTTTCAAAGTACTTTCTAAAATAAAAAAGAAAGAAATCCCTATATAAAACTACTAAGCTTTATAAATGTTTCAAAGAATGTGTCTTTCTGCAGATTCTTTTATAACTGAAAGCTGTACTCCAAATACAACTACCTGCTTCGAACAACAACAAACACTAATTGTTTGGGAGGAGAAACACTAATCATCGACTTAAATGGGACTCATTTCAGAACACCTTGGTCCCATATTTCCCCAACCAAAAAAAGGTTTTTTTACACAAAAGTCACTGAATCATCAATAATCCGATTGGAAAAAACCACTCGCTGTTTTAAAGAAACCGTACAAACACAAGAAAATGTTTTAATTGGGAGGTGCGGCTGGTGTCTGGCCACGGTGCAGCACACTCCCACGTGCCTCGCGCCAGCTGCACAACAGCAGCATTCAAGCAGCTGCCTTAATTGGAACTGCAGACCGACACACGCTAATTTGGCTGGGCCAACTAATTAGTAGGTATGCTACATTTCTAACTAAATATCCACCCATATTACAGATGCTGTTCTCTATCACAGTAAACGATTGGTAACAAACAGTAATGAAGTTGAAATAAGCTACACTCTGTGCAATTTAATTGAACAGCTTTACAACAGGATCCCACATTAGCTTAGAAACCCACTTGCAACAAAATAGGAACCAAACTAAATTTCAAAAGTATCTTTCTGTACAAGATTAAGAATAATACGAGGTTTCAAAATGCTCTTCAGGCACCAAAAGAATACTTGTTAAGTAGGCACACCCCCTTAAACCGTGCCAGGCCCTGTGCAAACATTTGCAAAAGGACTGAGTCCTTTTCTCTTTAAAGTCTAATATGGGGAATCAGTAATAGTGAAAAAGGGGACGGAGGGAATCCTGCTTCCAGTCACGATGGTGTAACAGATCAGAATTATTCTATCATCTTAAACTAGAAAAACTGGACAAAATATATGAAACATGGTTCAAAGACCATGGACAATAGACAATTCAGGACAGCAATACCTAAGAGAAGGTAAACAAATGAGGTGAGCCCTCTGGCTGTCCTAGCTTATTGCCCTGAGATACTTGCAAAGCCAGGATGAAGAGCAACTCAAGTAGACACCAGCATTCATTCAACCCTGAGTTGAGAAAACAGGCTTGAGCATTTGAGGAAGACAGAGCCCCTATAATTAACCGGCAAAGCATGTGAGCTCTGTCTGAAAAAGTCCAGCCATTATTAATGTAACGAGAATGGTTTGCACGGCATTGGTCTAACCCGACAGCCAAGGAGAGTGAATTGGAATGTGCATGTGTGAATAATGACAACTTCACTATATAGTTACTATATAGTTAGTGGGGGCGGTAGACGCTGTTGAGTGAGTATGTGTACTGTGTGGCTGTTGCATTCAAAATAACTGAGTAGAGCAACGAATCTGCATCAAATTTTGCATTAAGTTTGAGCATTGCTTTGTGGGAACTACTGGGATGATTCAGAAGGCTGCAGCTATGAGCAGCTGGTGACTGGCAGCTTCATCACGACAATGCACCTGCTCACACATCACATCATGCAGAGTTTTTTGACGAAACATCAAATCACCCAGGTGACTCAGCCCCCTTACAACCCAGGTGTGGCACCCTGCGACTTCTAGCTTTTCCCAAAAATAAAATCACCTTTTAAAGGAAACAGATTTCTACTGTCAATGAGATTCAGGGAAATACGCTAGGGTACCTGATGGTGACTGAGAGAATTGTGTGAGTTCCCAAGGTATCTACTTTGAAGGGGACTGAGTCGTCATTGTCCTACATACAATGTTTCTTGCATCTTGTATCTTCTTCAATGTCTCTGTTTTTCATATTACATGGCTGGATACCTTCTGGATAGACCACATATCTATCTGTATGTAGATATATATCTGTAGATATAAAAATAGATAGCTAGATCCATAGCTATACATACATATATAGAGAGGGGGAACAACGGCGGGGGGTTGGCGGGGAGGCAGACAAAGAGACAGAGGTTGAGATAAAGAGCATGTTATATTCTTTATGTTCAAGAGAGTAGAGGGTGAATATTTTAAGAAGAGATAAGGCAAATATAAAAATGACCTAAATAACCCCCAGCAACCACACATTGATGTTTCTCTCTCTCTCTCTCCCTCCCCCTCCCTTCCCTCCCTAAAAATAAATAAAATCTTTAAAAAAGAAAAAAAAAGATTTCATTTAAAAAAAGACCTAAATATATATACATGGAGAGGAAAAAAATACAAAGTCTAGATAAAAAAAATACACGAACAGGATTAACAGCAGATTAAACACTGCAGGAGAAAAGGTTAATGAATGTGAGGGCACAGCCATAGCACGGACAGAAAAACAAGGAGCACAGCGTCAGTGAGTTGAGAGACAACTTCATCTGTTTAACATACATGTAAATGGAGTCCCAAGAAAAGGGTGGGTCATAGAAAAAATATTTGATAAACTAATAGCCACAGGATTTGAAACACAATGAATATATAGAGTTAAGCTCAACAAACTCCAAGCAAGAGAAATATGAAGAAAACTACACAAAGGGAGAAAATACTCAAATTACTTAAAACCAGTGAAAAGGAGAAAAATCTTACAAGTAACCAGGAGAAAAAAGAAACATTATGCACAGTGGTTAAAAAAAAAAGGAAAGGAAAAAAAAATGACAGCAGACTTCTTGTCAGAAATGCTGCAACCCAGAAGGCAATGAAGCAAAGTAATTAAAATACTGAAAGAAAAAAAATGAAAGAAAAAAAATGTCAACATAAAATTTTGTAACCAGAGAAAATACATTTCAAAAATAAAGGTGTTTTTTTTTTTTTTTTCCAGACCCTGGCTAGGCTGGAGCTGAAACTCCAGCTCAGTTGACTGGAGTTTCATCCTGATACACCAGGGTTGAAGGTTTGATCCCAGGCCAGGCACACACAGAAATCAACCAATGCATGCATAAATAAAGGGCACCACCACAAATTAATGTTTCTCTTTCTTCTTCTCTCTCTTTCTCCCTTCTTTTTCCTCTCTCAAAATCAATAAATAAAGATAAATTTTAAAATTAATGTTTTTTCACACATGCAAATTAATAACTCATCCCCAGCAGACCAGCACTATTAGAGATTTTAAAAAGTCTTATAGACAGCCCTGGCTGGTATGGCTCAGTAGATTGAGAACCAGCCTGTGAATGAAAGGGCCGCCTGTTCGATTCCCAGTCAGGGCACATGCCTGGATTGTGGGCCAGATCCCCAGTAGGGGGCATGTGAGAGACACCCAAACATTGATGTTTCTCTCCCTCTTTTCCCCTCTCTCTAAAAAGAAATTTTAAAAATCTATAAAAGTAAAAAAAGTCCTACAGATAGATAAAAAAGATTCCTGATTGAAATCTTTATCTACACAAAGCAATGAAGAGTATCAGAAATGGTATGTGTATAAATATAAAAGACTTTTAGAAATAAATTTAATTTTTTTTACAATAAAGCTGACTGCCCTGGCTGGTGTGGCTCAGTGGACTGAGTGCCAGCCTGTGAATCAAAAGGTCACCAGTTTGATTCCCAGTCAGGGCACATGCCTGGGTTGCAGGTCAAGTCCCCAGCCGGGGGATGCACAAGAGGCAACCACACATTGATGTTTCTCTCCCTCTCTTCCTCCCTCCTTTCCCCTCTGTCTAAAAATAAATAAATAAAATCTTTAAAAAAATAAATAAAATAAAATAAAGCTGACTAAAACAAAAATAATGTTACACAGTTAATGACATATACAGAAATAAAATGTATGGGGAATGAACATAGAGTGTTATCAGGTTTATATGCTATACAGGTTTGTATTGAAGCAATACACTATATATGAGTATATGAAGTACTACAGATGTGATAAGTTAAAAATGTACACTGTAAGAATATAAAGCAATGACTAAAAATTAAAAAATAAGATATGTAACCAATAAACTTAGGAAGGAAAGAATATGGGATAATTTTTAAAACATGCTATTAATACAAAAGAAGGCAGGGGGGAAAAAAGGAAACAGTTATAAAACTCAATACCAAATATCAAATAATCTAATTAAAAATGGGCAAAGGACCCAAATAGACACTTCTGTAGACATACAGATGGCCAAGAAACATATGAAAAGATGCTCAATTACCTGAGAAATGCAAATTAAAACCACAAGGAGATATCACCTCACACGTGTCAGAATGGCTATCATCAACAAACCCACAAACAACAAGTGTTGGCAAGGATGTGGAGAAAAGGGAACCCTCATGCACTATTGGTGGAAATGCAGATTGGCACAGGCAGTGTGTGAAAAGCAGTATGGAGTTACCTCAAAAAATTAAAAATGGAACTGCATTATGAACCAGCGATTTCAGATCTGGGCAGATATCCAAAGAAACCCAAGACACTAATTCAAAAGAATATAAGCACCCCTATGTTCATTGCAGCATTGTTTATAATAGCCAAGATCAGGAAGCAGCCCAAGTATCCATCAGTAGATGAGAGGATAGAAAAAAAAAAAAAAAGGTACATCCTTTTCATTGAACATCTGTTCATTGTGTGGACAATGAAATACTACTCAGCCATAAAAAGGAAAGTGTACATTTTGCGACAACATGGATGAACCTAAAGCGTATTATTCTAAGTGAAATAAGCATGTCAGAGGAGAAGTATCACATGATTTCACTTACATGTGGAATCTAATGAACAAAATAAAAAAAATAGAAACATACTCACAGATACAGAGAACAGACTGACAGCTCTCAGAGGGGAGGAGTGTTGGGGGGCAGAGGAAAGGGAGGTGGTAGGAGGTCGAACAGGGTAAAAGGGTTAAATGGTGATGAAAGGACAGTTGACTTGGGGTCGTGAACACACAATACAGTACGCAGAATATGTATTATAGAACTATTAAACAATGTCACCCCAATAAATGCAATAAAAATTTTGAAAATGCACTAATATAAACTTTGGAGATATTTTAACAATTGGTAAATGAACAGAGAATTATATGAGAATCCAAGTTGTACAGAAACTAATTAAGGTAAATCCTTGGGCTGATTAGATCTGGTTTGATCATTTTTATTTAAAAATAGGTATATGTCTCCTTTCTGTATAAAAATATACTACTGTTACATTTTATTCTTTGAATTTTTAAATTTTCTACATAGGTTTTTACCAGTTAGATACATTATTACTGCTTCCCAAAACTATTTAAACTTTTAAAAACTGCTATCTTTAGCCTGGCTGGTATAGCTCAGTGGATTGAGCATGGGCTACGAACCAAAGGATCCCTGGTTCAGTTCCCAGTCAGGGCACATGCCTGGGTTGCAGGCCAGGTCCCCATAGGGGGAGTCAAGAGGCAATCACACACTGATGTTTCTCTCCATCTCTTTCTCCTTCCCTTCTCCTCTCTCTAAAAAAATAAATAAAATCTTTTTAAAAATTGATATCTTTATACAAGGACTGGCTCTTCTAAACTTCAGAAAAATCTGCAAATCATTTAATCTTTTTTACTCTTCCTGTCTACTACATCAAGCTTTCAAATGTCATCTCTGACAAACTTGCTATCAACAATGATTGCATTGTTCTGCAATATCAATGTCAATAGAACTTCTATAATTCTTAATCGACTTAAGATACTGTACTAACATCAGAGCGAGTTAAAGAATAAGGAATCTGGTTACCTGAACAATTTCTAAAGACTAAATTCCTAAAGAAAACTCCACTTAGGATGGCAAACTCAATTTGGTATGTACATTATCTTACAACATAGTAAAAGAAAATGAATTTAATATATTTTGAGCTCCAGGTGTAAATAAGTGTTAACATCATCTTGTGCGCATGCGTGCACATATGTATAAAATATTAAAATCAACAAAGAAAGCTTATGCATTACACAGCTTGAACCAGTTATGCAGAAGAACACTGATCTTTGATAATGTAATCGTAAGGAAAAAGCTCTAAGCAGTTGCTGTGCACCTTCAGTGTCCAGCCAGGCAGCCACGCTCTCTTATCTTCCCGGAACACTCTCCCTTCCTAACAGCCTGGTAACTTTTTGAGCTTTTGTGTTGACTTTTGTTATGCCCTTGAGGCATTTTTAACACAAGTTTCTTGTTTCTCAAAAGCTTGATTTCCTAGTAATTATTGTTTCATATAGCTCTGCTTTATTTTAATTACTGTCACTCTGAACCAAGACTGTAATCATTTCTCGTCTTGGGTCTGACTTATCCATATTTTCCTGTAATCTCTAATCACCTGGAAACTCTTTATAATACAGCCTTCACAAATTTGGGCCCCAATTAAGGATAATAAAATTGTTAAGATACAGTTTATACCCCAACAGTCTCTGGTATTTCCAAAATAGCCACTAGGTAGCACTATTGAGCCAGGAGGGTATTAGGAAGAACTAGGGTGGTAGTATATTCTCCGTATTTTTAATTAGCTCAACTCTCTCATGAGATCTGACCTGATATAAGAGAAGCCAAAGTATAACTATTAGTGAATATGGTTCAACATCTGCACACTTTTGAGGGTCAACAGAAACATGTTCCCGATTCCCGATTTCATGAGCAAAGGCTGACACGACGCTGTGAACAAAAGTGATTTCCAAGACTGTGCTTCTAAGTATACACTACTCTTGTTAATTGACAGCAATTTTAAAACACACTCTCTAGAAATCCCTGGAGATGTATCAATGCCTTTAGTGTCCATCATAAGGCTCATGCCCTCAAGATAATCACTGACTAAATCATTAATTAGCTCTATATTATATCCCAACGGGGGATGCCAGTTTGACACTGTTAATTACCGTAATAAATTAACCAAAGACCATCAGTCTTGCTAACAGGTGGTTTCCCCTTTTCCTTCAAGCTTGCCAGAAGGCCTCAGCCGTACATCAGGAGACGGAGTCTTCAGGAAGAAACATCCAGAGAACGCCAGTCTGCGCCGAGGCCCGTATCGGGGCTCTTGGCTGCCACTGATGCTGCAGAGAAGCAGCTCCCGCGTCGGGCGTCCTTCCCGGCGTCACCCAACGCCGCCGCCAACAGCAGGCCACCAGACAGCCGCGCAGGGAAGCAGACTGAATGTACGGGACTCTTTATTTGAGAAGCAGACACTGCAAAGGCACGCTGCTGACAGAAGATCCGGCGGAACAAGAAGTAACTTTGCAAGACTAAATGGGACCAATGAGGAAAACTTAATAGTGGTTTTGAGAAAAAACATGTTTTCTTTCTCCTTAATTTTTTACTAGCCTTCTTTGTGTCAGACTGTCTTTGAACAAATTAAAACAATGGACGCTTCCAATGGTATGTTGTTCCTACTGATGCATCTGAATGCAGGACAAATACTCTTGGGGAAACGTTAGTATAGCTGATAAACTATGGCACATTTATTTTTCAAAGCCAGATTTTATTTTCAAAGAATATCTCCCTTCCCACACATCCCCCACAGTGACCCAGTCACGCCCCCACCAAGAAGTGGAGTCCTTCCCCTCCCCTTGCATCTGGGCAGGCTCAGGACCTCTCCGGCCGACATAGTGTGGCGAAAGCAACATCGCAAGAATTCTCAGAGTCAGTCGCCAAAACCAATCAGCTTCTGGCTGCTTCTCTCGGAACACTCACTCTGAGGGAAGACAGTTACCACCCGGGAAGTCCAACCGCCCTGAGATGGCCACGCTAGAGAGGCCACTCGGAGGTACTCGAGTCACCAAACAGTGCCAGCTGCCCAGTCACTCCTGCCCTTGTGCCAGCCTGTGGGAGAAGCCGTCTCAGGTCTTCCAGACCAAACGACCCCACCAGCTGAGTATCCGTGAGTGACCTTGGTAATGCCGTGCGCAGCAAAGTTGTCCCTGGGCTTTGGCAAAATTTCTGAGCAGAATTTATGAGCGTCTAAAACCGTTGTTATTTTACAATGATAAGTTTGGGGTAGTTTGTTATGCAGCAAAAGTAATTGCAACGTAAAGTAGTAAATCATAAAGTAAATTTAAAGACAGTAATTGTGTAGAAAATAGAACACACTGATTGTCCTTTTCTGCAAAACTAATCAGAACAATGGTCAAATATTATATACCGCGTCTTTCCCGAGTTCTTTTACTTTACATGGTAATGTAATTATTTGCATATGCTGAATAAGAATCTATCCTTCTCTCTACCGGGATATAATTAGAGAAAACAAATTTGTAACCATGACCACACCAGAAATGTCTCATTTAACGGTAAATCTCATTAATTAGGCATGACAAACCCACACGAGGAAGAAACAAGGGTTGCGCTCCATTTTGTGGACACTGCTTCAAAAGCCTCCCAGGAAATTCTGTCGGTACCTCTATGGCTTGTGGAGTCTCACTGTTATAGGTAGTAAAAAAATGTCACTTTCTGGAAAGCCTGGAACAGTGACAAATCCGGGCATCTTGTAGCAAAAGGATACTCTATAGTCACGAGTACTACAGGCAATGCCGGTAGAAGCTGGATGGTTTCCGGTTCCTCGCCTTGGACTACGTGAACTCTACGGGCAATGAAAATACCTCTGGTACTGAAGAAGTGATAGACAAGTATATGCGACTAGGGCCACATGAGATTAACTCTCTACTCCTAGCATCCTGCGATTCTAGACTTATTAAACATAAAATAAAAAGGTCTATATGTGTCCACTAATGCCTCATTGTCCTTATGTAAATGAAACGGGCTAAACATAACAAAGCATTATATTAACAATACTTTATTGGAAAATTGTGAACAAGCTTATTTGGTCAAATCCACTTTGTAACTGCACAGATCTGATCATAGGTAACAGTGTGAAACCTCACCTTACCCTATTCCTCTGTTGACTATACATCAGTAAACTTTACATTTATAACAGCTTTGGATTTCAAGAGAGAGAGTCACACAATGACAAGGCCATCCTAAAGCTTTACACTTGAGTTAAGTTACAAAAAAAAGAAACATCATGTTTGGTTGTTTTTTTTTTAAATAAAAGACAGATGTGTTTGTTTTTTTAAATCGAAGTTGTTTGAACTGTATACAGTCAACAGAATAATATAACTGTATTAATATACAGTTATAATAATAATAATATAACTGTAAATACAATAATATAACTGTAAATAGCCACATAATAATATAACTGTAAATATCGCCATCTCTACACATGTTTTGCAAATCAGTGAGTTCTTCTGAAAGCCAGTCTCCTTTCCATCGTGCGGTATCACAAGTACAAACTCAGCTCCAAGTTCAAATCAAAATTGACAGAAAACTTACCATATTAATAACCTTGGCTAACAATGATAATAAAATAGGCTTATTAGATATGATGCCTTTCAGCTTGTCTTAATTCAACAGGTGATAGGTACCGGTACAAAGAACTATAATTTCATCAAAGCAGTCAATCCTGAAAAAGCACTTACCCACTGCTGGCAAAACATTTAGTTCCCTACTAAGTTGTATACAATCCCTTTAATTTCTTCCTGAAGAACCCTGACTGATGAGTAGGCCATCCCCTGCACTCACAAGGAACTGCCCCTCAAGGCACAGAATCCCCAAGTCTACAGAAAGACAGCGGAGAATCAAAAGGGGAGAGGAGCAAGAAGTCCCCTATTTCTTCAGGGAGCACATGGCTTCCTTTTCAATCTCCTCCTTTCTTCTTGGAGTAAGACAAGGAAGAAGGAGGAATGAGTTTAACCCACTGGAGTGAGTTAAGTTGCCAACCAGAGGAGACACGGGGTTCTTAGTTAAAAAAACTTGCTAGGCTGGTCACCTGACTGAATTCTGACTGGTACAGAAAATGGGATCCCCAAAATAGACTTCAGAGGACTTTTGTATTGCTTTGATTTGGTCCATGATGCAGTAGTATCACCATTACTCAAATGAATGCTGGTTGCTGGTTATATGAATTATCTACCCAAAAAGTCAGTGTCTTAAGCAATGGCCGCTACCTTTGAGCTCGGCAGAAATGAGCACACAGAGTGTGGTATGGCGGGGCTGCTTCTCCGTGCACGGGAGCACCTACCAAAAGAAAACGGTAAGCGAGGGCCTTTAAACCTTCAGCTCATACTTATGATCAGAAACAGAGATTTTCTATGGCAGCCCTAATAAAAACTTTTATGTGTAATAGCTACAGGGCTCAGCTCGCTACCATCAGATTCAACTGTGCCCGCCGCAGAGCTGCAATGCCAGTTGAATCCCACAGACTCACCGTGTTCCAGGCAGGAAAGTGAAAGTGCAGAATGAGAGACACTGAGACCTGCAGCCTTAGCACAGGGACACCTGGGGAACTCAGCTAATGCCAAGAACCCCAAGCCCCCAAGCTCCTCTGAGCCTCCCTTGCCAGTGGAAATAGAAATAGCCCGCCCTCCTGTGCCTAAAGGGATTAGCTCTCCTGGCTTCAAGTCCTGTAACCTCACCATCACGCCCAGAGTGGTTTTCTTGCAAGAGAGTTCCACTTCTCAAGACCCAAGTGTATCACAGCACCCTCCAGGAAAAAATAAAAGTCGGAGCCACAAAGATAACAAGTAACTTACACATAAAAACAATTGCAAAATTTTGCTATTTCCTACTGGTAGAAACCTGGGACATCTGTGTGAGAATGGATTCTGAGCATTAGACCAAGAAAAGCAGAATATCACACCAGATTGGGCCATTTTTTTAATGAGTCATGTACAGAGATTTAGGATTTAAAGTTAGCTTGTCTCTGAGTTAACTTGGTTGGCCAGCTAAAACTTGGACCTGACAAGAGCCTACATTTAGTAGATCTGAGAGATCAGAACTTGCCCAGCGGTAACGTAGAGGCAGGGACCCAAGAGCTTAAGGAACAGGACTGTTGGCATGGATTTGCCACGTGTAACTTGCACACACAACCCCTCCACCACTGTACTCCAGAGGCCCCGGGGGAGACTCCCTCCACCGAGGCTCCGGCTTCGTAACTGGAGGACAATTAGATGGGCGAGAGGTGTTAGCCTGGCCCTTTAGCACCCTGCCAGCCACAAAATCTGTCATGTTGCTACAGAATAAGAACCTCTCCATTTTTTCTCCCTAGCTGCTTCTTTGTTTCCTTCAGGATTCCTACTACAAATGGCAATTACTTATTTGTCTGGTTTTTTTTTTTGGGGGGGGGGGGGAGTGGTTTGGACCTATTTGTTCTGTCTGTCTCCTCCACTGGCACGTGACTTCCCTGAAGGTGGAGATAGGCTGCATCTACCTCGTTCAGCACCGCACCCTGGCTGCCCAGCACGGCTCCTGGTACACGGGCGTTCCATAGAGATGCGTTGAAAGCGTAAACAGTTAGTCTGTCCTTGTCAATATCAAATTCTGGTACTTTCTTCTGGAAGAGATCTGTTCAGGGAAACATTATCCTCCCAAACAGATGATTTGCAGCCAAGTTGAAAACTTGAACAATTTTCTAAATCTCTGTGTATTTCCTCAGCTTACAGCGAATGACCTGGTCTGCTGATATCACCTCTTCCATTAAATTTACATTATTCACAGAAAAAAAATGTTTTTCAAAACTTTCAATGAGGAAAAGAGACCTTTCCTTATAACAAAGGTCAATTCCGTGCTCTCACCATCCGCTCCATCACGAACATGCTTGAACGGAATCCTGTCCCGTTCCAGGGTCACATTTCTGCCCACAGCCTCGGGTTGCTCCCTATCACAAGTTAACCAGATTCTCCAATATTCTTACAGTGTACCTTCTGACTCGCGAGGCAATTTTTACACGGCCGGAGCACTTGTTGGACGAGTGGCATGAGGCAGCTTTTCTGGTTTCTGTATCAAGCAGATGGCGAATTCATGCACATCATAGTATTTCAAAACAACATTTTTATTTAACCAAAAGCTTCTATTTTCTGCATATGAACCTTTACTTTCAGCTACTAGTAGATGCTTTCATTAACAGACAATTTTACATGTGTATACACACAGCACATTGCATCACCGTGAGACTCACACGCACGACTGCAAGTAGTTAAGAGAGAAACAGAACTAAGACCCGGGTGGGATGCTCAGTTCAGCTACTACCGAAGTAACCACACCGCCCACACCGCCAGCCGGCCCGCTCATTAGTGTCACAGCTTAATTCAGATTCAAGCCTCAGCAGAATTGCAAAACACTGTTGTCTTGGACCTTCAGGGCGGCATTTACATAGTCGAACCGTGAAAGTTAAAATCCTTAAATGCCAGCGATTTCCTGTATATCTATATACCACATGCTCACCTTTGTAAAGATCTGTGCTCTCAGCAGGGTTAAAAATAATTTAGCAAACTTATCATTAGGAATCTATAAAGATCGTTATCACATAAAAACTAAGTGCATCTATGTACAAATGGTCCAGTAGGATGAGCTATGCTCTGGAAAGAAATAACCAAAGCATTCCTTATCTCACAAGGTGGATGCTCAAAAGATCGAGGGCAACAATAAATGTCATGGAATAAATGATAGAGCATTATATAAATGTCAGTAGTAGGTGGTAATGTTAATAAAAATATAGTACCTTAAGTTTAAGGCATACAAAGAACTTGATAGTCAATTATGTGTCAGTAAATGTGGGGGAGAATAATCATCAAATACAGTAGAAATCCCCTCTTCTCAAAGAATTGGGGTAGTTTGTTAGTTGGCTACTTAGAGAAATCAGTTCAAGCAAGGAATCCTACAAAATGATAAATACACATTATAAGCATTTTATTTTAATTTACACCATGTATGGAACTGGAGAGCATTATGCTAAGTGAAATAAGCCAGGTGGTGAAAGACAAATACCATACGACCTCACCTTTAAGTGGAACCTAATCATCCAAAAAACAAGCAAGGAAAATATAACCAGAGACACTGAAATTAAGAACAATCTGACAGTAACCAGAGGGGAGGTGGGAGGGGAAGATGGAGGGCAAGGGGGCAAGGGTTTTCAGGAACAGCTATGAAGGACACACGGAGAAAACGGGGATGGGGGGTGGGGAGGGCGGGGAGGTGGAAGCAGGGGAGGGAGGTGGGGATGGCTGGGGTGGGAGGGAATGGTGAGGGGGACTGTAGACAACTGTAGTTGAACAACAATAAAATAAAATGAACAAATAAATGGCCCGTGTATAAGTACAATCCACCAGGCCTCTGGGTGAGTCCCAGGCCTTCTCTGTGAATTTGGATCTGTGGACAGGCACCCAGATCTTTCTTGCAATGAGCCAAACTCATGATGCATCAGCTACTATATGGCAGCTCCAGTTGCTGGAAATGCCGCAAAAGCGTCAACACAAATGAAATAACCAGAGAACACATTTCTTCTCACTTTTTATAATTTTTTCCAATATTTTACACTTGTCTTGTTAGCCCCTAATTCCACAGCCAACTTCCAAAAGAACTGACTTTTCTAACTTTTTTTTTTCAGAGCATTCAACTTAGTTTTTGTAGAAATAAGTCCACTTTTTACACCAACATCCATCAGTTTACAGAATAAGTGAGTTGGAGAATGAACACAACTCACTCTTAATGAGAAAGTAATTTGACTTGCGTGTGTCCAAGTTCAAGGGCATCACTGTGACAAGCCTGCCGGCCACAGTCCCTGTCCTGGGAATGTTAGCAAGTTTCACCAAGGGTATGGACAGCTCTGGTGTATCCATCTGGTTGTGATTTAGATATCTATTTAAAAGGTCTTTGCCATAATATATTTCTGATCTCAAGCACAGGTGACTATGAAGAAAGTTCAATATAGGTTCCCTGTCACGTGTCTATCTGCTACCTTTGTATTCTCCTCAATCATAGGATGCATACTTTGGAGACAATAAAGCCAAAGAGTGAAAAAACACACAAGAATACTAAAATGAAGCAACAGAAAATGTGTAAGTGGAACACACATGATAAAATAATCAGAGGATTTGACTTCAAACAAATGAAATGAGTCAGTAAAAGACATTTTAAGCAAATTGCGATAGCTCTCTATTAATCTGAAAAAGCTGACGATCCATCTTTACGAGGGTTTGTTAACGGAATAAAAAAGCAGCTTTGGTGTTCACCTTCTAACCCCAAGGGGAGGGGAGAGGAGGGAAATGCAGGAACTTACTTATTTCACTGGAGACCTGCTGCAGCTTGTCCTGCGACCTGCTGATAAGGATGACCTTCATCCCGTGCCTCGCCAGCTGAAACGGGAAGAGACACCAGACAACGGAATCACACCTGGGCATTTTGTTTGGAAAGAGAAATTACATATATTCCCATTTTAAGAAAACCTGACCATATGATAATCCAAATTAAAAACTAAAATAAAGCCCTGGCTGGCGTAGCTCAGTGGATTGAGCGCGGGCTGCAAACCAAAGTGTCGCAGGTTCGATTCCCAGTCAGGGCACATGCCTGGGTTGCAGGCCACAGCCCCCAGCAACCACACATTGGTGTTTCTCTCTATCTCTCTCCCTTCCCTCTCTAAAAATAAATAAATAAAATCTTTTAGAAAAACTAAAATAAGAACAATAAAATAAAATAAAATAGAATAGAATAAAATAAAATAAAATAAAATAAACCAAACCCAAATGTAATGAATGAGCAAAATGAAGACTTTACAAGAGGATCCCCCGAAGGGTTAACTTCATAAATCAAGCTAGTATATAAATGTCAAAGGGTTTCAGAAGAAATAAATGGTTACTTTTCATTTTGTGTCCATCTAGACAGTTTGAGTTTTTCAACCATAATTATCTTCCTTCTATAATTTAAAATTTAACTTTAAAGTAGTTTTTATTCAGATTGTATACATAAAGACTGGAGGGAAGGCACAGAAAACCATAGTTATGATGTTAGCAATTCCGAAAAACAGAATCAATTGTAAAGTTTTTATTAAGCATTATACTTTATGGACAACAAAGGCAAACTAAGAGAGTTAACTGCACAAATTAACAAAGAATTTCCGGAGGAGCACCTTCTATGTACTTACCCGGCACTAAGAGCTGCAGAGAATGAGTACGATGGACAGGAATGTGATTTCTACTCCAGAGACCCATAAATATGGGGCCAAAGGAAAACCACTAAATCTACACACAAGTTTTTAGTGAACTATTCCAGACAGTATATAAATGAGCAACAAATTAGCTGCTTACTAAACTAATATTCCAGTCTTAACTCCTAAAGTTGGTGTTTATTAAGTAAAAAGTGGTATTGCAAATAAGAAGATATAGAAGTTTTATTTACTTACTTTTTAGAGAGAGGGGAAGGGAGGGAGGGAGAGAGGGAAAGAACATCTATGTGTGAGACACACATCAACCAGTTGCCTCTCGCACGCCCCCACCCGGGGACCTGGCCTACTGCAACCCAGGCGTGTGCCCTGACCCAAATCCAACCAGCAACCTCTCCATTTCCAGGATGACGTCCAACCCGCTGAGCCACACCAGTCAGGGCTAGAACACTTTTTTAAATAAAAATAACAGAGGCTGGCAATAATTTGTTAATTACTCTGCCGTAAAACCACTGAAAAACTCATGAGTCCAAACTGATAGGTTTGGGTCTGTTTATTTATTTTTTAATTAACAGGGGAAGAAAGATAAAGAAAAGCTTCTATTTAAAGAAAAACAGCATCTAATTAGTGCTGAAGGAAAGATATCATTAGAAAATCACCGTTTTTAAAACACCATGGTAATAACTAATTTAGGAAAAAATTGTCAAGGGATGTTAGAGCCACTGGATAAAAAATCATTGGTAAATGGAATAGTCACAGTCCTGAAGTCCCACCCAACACATTCCTTATTAACTACAAAGGGAAAAGGTCCCTTTATAATGGAGAATTACGGTGGGCAGCATTGTCATAAGTGATTTATCTTAATACAGTCAATCATGGAATACGTGGACTCCTTGTGCCTCCTGCTAAGATCAACTCAGGATACAAAACCACCTGTTTAACCTGAATCTGATCATGAGGAAGAAATCAGACAAATCCAAATTGAGAAACCTTTCACAAAACAAGTGGCCTGGAGTTTTCAAAAGTGCCACTGTTGTACACACACATACACAAAGGCTAGGGAACTCTTCCGGTCAAGAGACATGTCACCTAAATGCAATATATTGATCTCTAACTGGATGTGGAACCACATCTAAAAGAGCCATAAGAAAGGTTTTGGGGACAGCTGGGAAATCTGCACACGGGCTGTATGTTATGATCACTGTATAAGGGTGAACGTTCTGGGTCTTAGAAGATCCAGACTGAAATATTTAGGGATGGATTGTCACGGTGTCTATAACTCACAAACAGTCCAGCTAAATGATCATTACAATAAAGTCAAATGTGGCAAATGCTAATAACTGGTGAATCCCGGTGAAGGGAAAAACCCCTGGTGCGGCTTTTCCATAGTTTTGATATTCAACATAAAAAACTGGGAAAACAAAGGAGTGTTTAAAAAAAAAGAAAAGAAATGTTTGGGAATGGCAAATGAGAGACTGGGCAGACCTGCATCACAACCCAGCAACATCATAGGCGGAGGGTGCCTTCGTGAAACTGGAAAGCAGGGACCGGAGCACTGCCAAGGTTCCTTCTTTGTATGACGTTCTTCAAACTATTATGGTTTCCTGCGCTGTCATCACATTACCAATAACTTGAATCCCGTGCCTGTGTCTGCCAATACCTTTCTGTCAATCACTGTCCTTCTTGTGAAAGTGATACCTTACAATGATAGTCTGGAAATATAACCTCTATGATAATAGGTCCACCTTTTGGAAAACAGTTCAAAACTGAGGTCTGCCCAATACATGCAAAAGAAGGAAAATGACACTGCCTTCTTACGTAATATACTCCAAATACAGCATACACACCATAAACTCAAAACGGGCTAAAGACTTGAAGGTAAGACTCAAAAAAGTAAAACTCTTAGAAGAAAGCATAGGCAGTAAACTCCGACAATTCTCTTAGTAATATTTTTTTCAGATATATCTACTTAGGCAAGGGAAACATAGGAAAAAATAAACAAATGGGAATATATCAAACTAAAAAGTTTTTATATCAACAAAACAAAAAGACAACATACTGAATGGAAGATATTCGTCAGTGATACATCTGATGAGCAGTTAATACCCAAAATTTATAAAGAGCTCATATAATTAACACAAAAATAATCCAATTAAAACAGGGGCAGAGAACATGAATAGACACTTCTCCACAGAGGACATACAAATGGACGACAGACACGAAAAGATGCTCAACATCACTAACCATCAGAGAGATGCAATTTAACACCACAGTGAGATACTACCTCACACCTGCCAGAATGGCCACCATCCTTACATCAACAAACAAGAACCCTAGTGCACTGTTGGTGGGAATGCAGATTGGTGCTGCCGCTGGGGAAAGCAGTCTGGAGTTACCTCAAATAAAACATATGATCCAGTAAGTCCATTTCTGGGTATACATCTAAAGGAATCCAAAACACTAATTCAAAAGATACATGTACACCTGTGTTCACTACAGTGTAATATTTACAACAGCCAAGAATGGGAGCAATCCAAGTGCCCATCAATATACCACTGGATAAAGAAGATGTGGTAATATTACTATATACAATGAAATCTTGCATACAAAAAAATGAATGAAATCTTACCATTTGCAACAATATAAACGGACCTAGAGGGCATTATGCTAAGTATAAGAAGTCAGACAGAGAACAACAAATAACATATAACTTTACTTATTGTGGAATCCAAAAAACAAAATAAATGAACAAACAAAACAGAAACACACTCTTAGACACAGAGAACAAATTGAGGGTTGCCAGGTGGGAGGGGAGTTAGGGGAGAATGGGTGAAAAAGATAAAGGGATTAAGAAGTATAAATGGGTAGTTATGAAATAGTCACAAGGAGGAAAAGTGCACCAAAGGGAATATAATCAATAATATTTTATTAACTATGGATGGTGTCAGGTGGGTATTGGAATTATCAGAAAAATCACTTCATAAATTATATGATTATATACCTGAAACTAATATAAAATAATTTTAAATGTCAACTGTAATTGAAAAATAAAATTAAAAGAAACCAAAGACTGTTCATACTTACACAATATAAAATAAAATTAAACTAAAACTTTACAATTCCAACTTACCAGGGTAGAAAGTTTTACACTCATTTTGTATTAAAAAAAGGTCTTGAAAATTACCTACCTCTTCTGCATATGATTTTCCAATTCCATCAGTACTACCCGTGACAACTGGGAAAAAGAGAGAAAGTAAGTTTAGTTTCAGAATTAAAATGAAGAACTGATCATACACAGTTAGGAGCCAACAAGAGACACACGAGGACCTGTGTGATACTCGGATGTAAATCTGAATCACCCGAAGAAATACCAGTGCTTCACATTTAAAGCTGAAGGCCTAGCACAATGGCTACAATTTAAAAAGACTGCAGTACCCAGTGTTGTCAAGGATATGAAGCCACTGGAATTCTCAGACACTGCTGGTGGAACTGTAATTCCAAAGCACAATCATTCTGGAAAAACTATTTGGCATTATGTCCAGAATTAAACATATACCTACCCTATGACCTAAGCAATTCCCAAGATGCAAGAATGGCTACGGTAGCTTTATTCGTGCATAGTAGGTAAATATGCCCAAATATTAAGCTACAGGAGAATAAGTATTGATAAACTGAAAACTATTCATACAATGCAATATTAAATAGCAATAAAAAGAACAAGTTGCCGATATATGCAAAACATGAACAAATCTCTCAGACATTATGTTGAAAGGAAAAAGCCTGACATAAAAGTTTACAGGTTGTTATGATTCCATTTATGAAGGTCAAAAAAAACAAAACAAAACAAAAAGGCAAAACTAATCTGTGATGACAGAACTCAGAATATTGGTTACCTTTGGGTAAGGGGGTAGAGAACACAGAAAGGGCTTAAAGGGAACTTCAGGGTACAGGAAATATTCTCTGTCATCATGTATGTGTGTGCGTGTGTACAAAAATTCATTGAGCTGTATATACTTAAGTACACACGGTATCGTTATACTTCAATGAACTAATTTTTAAAAATTATAGGTAGTTTTAAAACTGAATAACATCTATTCCTTCTATGGAAAAGCACATTCCTCCTAAAAGCTCAAACACTTAGGCAACAGGAACATCTGATCACTATGATGGGTCAGGCTACACCATAGCATCTCACCTCTGAAATACTGAAATCGTGTTTGTTACAAATGCAGAGCACAGCTGTCCACTCCGAAAGGTTAGGGATGCTCCCCGAACTCCTCTATGAGTTTCTCCAAACTATTTACAGATTATAGAAAGTAAGTCATAATGTAAAGTAGGATTTTCTTGTGTTTGTCCTGAAACTGCTCTCTATCCATCTACCTACCTACCTACCTACCTACATCTACTCATCTATTTAATCCCCATCTCTCTTTCTCCCCCACCTCTCCCTTCCTCCCTCGCTCTGTCCCCTCCTAATCTGCTGAAGATACTGGATCACATGTTTATACTTTCCCAGCCTGGCATTTGTTGACTCCATTCCCCTCCTGTCATTTAACAAGTCCATCAGTCCCCTAGTGGTTGGGGTTGGCTACAGATGCTTGATCAAATTCGGGTTTGATTTTTGATAAGAACCCTTTATAAGTAATAGTGGATATTTGAACCAGGAAACATATTTTCAGTTATCTTTCTTTTGCTTTATTAACAGCCATTGATGGCATATTGTTTCATTAGAAATTGCAAAATGGTGATATTTAATATTTAAATTCCATCATTCCATCCTCACTTATTAGCTGGAATATTTCCATAGAGAAATGACTCATTATTAGTTACTTGGTACCAGTAGTCCAGAGTTTACATGGGAACACAAAATAAATGTTTGGGTTTTTTTCTCCCTTGCTTACCAGTTTTCAAAATAAATTGGTTCCCTAGCATCTTCTGAAGGTGGTAACCCATGTGTTTTTATCACCGTGGTTTCATTTATAAGAAACATTATTAATTTATGGGTTTAAACATTTATGGTAGAGCCCATACAAAATTAAGCTTTAAATGAAAGCTCCCCCAACCTCATGATCAATTCGGTTGTACATTTCTGTAGGAGCCAAGGAGTACAGGGGAACCCAAATTTTATACTCCAGTACTGTTACTGATTCCCTAATGTTTCACATACAAAGGATAAACATTTTCTAATGTTCCCAATTCTCTCCTTTTCCTTCTATCTGTGGTAACCTTTTTGCTCTCTCCAAGACCCCCAGAATCCCTCCTCTCCCCTTCCTTCCAAAGCCTGCTCAAGCTCCACCAGCTCCACTCTTCCAGACCCCTTCAAACAAATGAAAACCTTTCTCTCCCGTAAACTCCCACAGCTCTCCCCATGCACTTCCCTGCTGGCACCTGCGACTCTCTCCTTTGTGCTGTATTTCCTTATGTGTATCTGTCTTAATTCTTATTCCAGGCTTCTTGCTATGGGACAGGCAGAAGGTAGGTGCTCAGGAGACATTTGCAGAACATATGAACGACACTCAGCACTTCGTGTTATAGACTGCTAAACACACAACGCTTAGACTGTTTCTCTGGAAACCTGGTTTCTCCAAGTTCTTCACATTACAAGTACAGTTAGTTACTTACACTCTCCTAACCCATCTGCCACTCATCTCTCTGTTTACAGAGCCTTTTGTACCTACATTATTTTGTTCATTCTCTACAACTGCGGAGCAAGCAAATCCTGTGTGAGCAGAGCAGTGAATTGATGGCAATATCAGATTTCTCGGATTAGGGCCTTAAAAGTCCCGTAATAAGAAAATGCTCAAGAATTAAACTATAATAAAGTCACTCCATATAAGGTATCCAGAATCTCTGGCTAGAATATGCATATTTCCAAAGAATACAGATGAGTCTAGTGTGTATCTGTGTGTGTTCTCGAAGTCGCACGGCAGGTACTATGTTTGCAATAATATACAAACATAACCAAGTCACCTGCTAAACTTCAGGCAATTATAAAAGTGTATTAAGACATGTGGAATGAGGACAAGGACTGTCCAGCTTTTGCTTTTAGAAATATATTCTTTGTTGAAAGCTACCTATCTTCCAACAATAGTAGCAGAGATAGCTTGTGTTTGGACAGAAAAATCCTTTAAGTTCAGTGATTTTTCATTTTTACAATATACTAGTGTAATTCTCACTATTAAGATGATACCATGTTGTCTGGGGAGTCAACGTTTCATTACTAGTTTTAGGAATCTAACCAAAACACGCCATTTTCAATTAAGAGTCTTTTGTGGTTGCTTCTGGGGTGCTGGGGAAAGACAGGAAAGAGATTATGAATTTTTATTCTTTTTACTGTTAACCCTGTGCGTGTACTGTCTTTCTGGAAAAGAAGTCTTTTCCTTCTTTTGGAGAACATTTCATCTATTCCAGTTTCCTGAAATCAGTGTTTCCCAAGTCACTTAACATTGTCTTAAAAACTGATTTTTTAATAAAATTTAATAGATAACAATTATTTGATTACTATTCACTTCATTATTTGATTATTATAAAAGGCTACCAGTTTCAATTAATATAAGTAGTCTTAGTGTAAAATTTGTGTATATGTAACTATTAAATTTTGAAAATATTCATCCATGCAGCACCTAAGGTCATCTTTTGGTCTGTCTTTCGGGAAACATTAATTTAATCACAATCACCCCGATACACCTACCACCTCACAATGAAAACCTAAGGAAACAAAGACCAGCTCCCAAACCATCCAAATGAGAAGTAGTGCCTGTTTTCTGTGATTTTTTTTTAAATATAGTTTATTGATTATGCTATTACAGTTGTCCCGTTTCCCCCCTTCCCTCCACCCTGCACACCCTCTCCCACCCACATTCCCCCCTTTAGTTCATGTCCATGTGTCATACTTATAAGTTCTTTAGCTTCTACATTTCCTATTCTTACTCTCCCGTCTATTTTCTACCTACCATCTATGCTACTTATTCTCCGTACCTTTTCCCCCCTCTCCTCCTCCCACTCCCCTGTTGCTAAGCCTCCGTGTGATCTCCATTTCTGTGGTTCTGTTCCTGTTCTAGTTGTTTGCTTAGTTTCCTTTTGTTTTTGTTTTAGGTGTGGTTGTTAATAATTGTGAGTTTGCTGTCATTTTACTATACGTGTTTTCTATCCTCTTTTTCTTAGATAAGTTCCTTTAACATTTCATATGATAAGGGCTTGGTGATGATGAACTCCTTTAACTTGACCTTATCTGAGAAGCACTTTATCTGCCCTTCCATTCTAAATGAAAGCTTTGCTGGATAGGGTAATCTGGGATATAGGTCCTTGTCTTTCATGACTTGGAATACTTCTTTCCAGCCCCTTCTTTTGCCTGTAAGGTCTCTTTTGAGAAATCAGCTGACAGTCTGATGGGAACTCCTTTGTAGGTTACTGTCTCCTTATCTCTTGCTGCTTCTAGGATTCTCTCCTTCATTTTAATCTTGGGTAATGTAATTATGATGTGTCTTAGTGTGTACTTCCTTGGGTCCAACTTCTTTGGGACTCTTTGAGCTTCCTGGACTTCCTGGAAGTCTATTTCCTTTGCCAGATTTGGGAAGTTCTCCTTTACTATTTGTTCAAATAACTTTTCCACTTGTTGCTCTTCCTCTTCTCCTTCTGGTACCCCTATAATTCGGATGTTGGAGTGTTTAAAGATGTCCTGGAGGTTCCTAATCCTCTCCTCATTTTTTTTTTGAATTCTTGTTTCTTCCTTCTTTTCTGTTTGATTACTTCTTTCTTCTTTCTGGTCCACACCATTGATATGAGTCCCAGTTTCCTTCCCATCACTATTGGTTCCCTGTACATTTTCCTTCATTTCACTTAGCATAGCCTTCATTTGTTCATCTAATTTGTGACCAAATTCAACCAATTCTGTGAGCATCCTGATCACCAGTGCTTTGAACTATGCATCTGATAGGTTGGCTATCTCTTCGTCACTTAGTTATATTATTTCTGGAGCTTTGATCTGTTCTTTCGTTTGGGCCATTTTTTTTTTTGTCTTGACGCACCTATTACTTAGTGAGGGGAGGAGCCTTAGGTGTTCACTTGGGTGGGTCAACCCAGTCGCTGGGTTGTGACACTGTATGTGGGGGTGGGGTCCAAGAGGAAACAATGGAGCTTGCTCAGCTCTCTGCCAGATTTCAGTCCTTTCTACCACTCCCCACAAGCAAACTGGGCCCTTCTTTCTGGTGCTGATTCCCATGTGGGTGGGCTTGTCCACGTTCTAGGACCCTGTGGGTCTCTCCAATGAACTCTCCTGTGAGGCTGGGAGTCTCTCCCCGCACCTCAACCCACACAGGTGTTTTTAATTAGTGTTTTGAGGCTTTATTTCCCAACGCTGGGACCCTGGGTTGTGCAGTCTGTCTCACTCCCCAGTTTCACCTGGTTTATCTGTGCACAAATGTGGGACCGCCCAGTCCGCCAGCCGCCTTGTGCACCAAGCCCCTCCACAATCTGCTGCCTCGCTGGGTCCGCCTGCTGCTGCCTGCGCGCCTGGGGTCCAACAGCCAACACTTTGCCAAGAGTCCTCTCCACCTGGCTGGCTGTCCATCTCCACCCCTCTTACCCGTCTGGATGAATGTTTCTTCTTTAACTCCTTGGTTGTCAGACTTCCATACAGTTCAATTTTCTGTCAGTCATGGTTGTTTTTTTGTTTCTAAATTGTTGTTGTCCTTCTTTTGGTTGTGTGAGGAGGCACAGTCTGTCTACCTACGCCTCCATCTTGGCCAGAAGTCTCCTGTGATTTCTTAAAATGAAAAAAAAAAAGCACTCACAGCTGCACTGACATAGATGAAATGTGCACACACAAGGGACAACCTTCGTGTGTCATGCGCACAACCAGGCTGGAGCCCAGTGTCTGCCTGAGCAGCCGTTCTTCCCTCCCTTCTTCGCAGCAACCGTGGCCTGGGATAGACTCTACTTTCCAACCTCCCTAGCAGCTGGGGATGGCCATGTGACCAAATTCTAGAACTAATAGGCAAGTGGTCTTGTGAGGGACTTTGAGAAAGGTTGCTTAAAGCAAGCTGACTCAGGGGGGAGAGGCCCCTCTTTGCTCTCCGTCTAGCCAACCCCAAAGCAGCGGCTGCAGCTCCAGTGGTCGTGAGCAACGAAGTAACCTGGACGGTAGAAGCCATGGGCTCAGGTGAAGGCTCACAGGAACCAAGGTTCCTGATGACTCCATGGCATTGCCATGCCACTTTTTAAAAACTAATCATTTTGATTTCTACTGCTTACCACGGAGAATCAGGCATATACAAAAATTCTAGTCTTCTTTAAAATAGGTGAAAACTTCTGTATGGTCAAAGTCACTGTGATAGACCCAGAAAAGCAAGAGAAAGTTGCCAGTAAATTATTAAAACACAATATTTAGTATTCATCATAAGAATATGTGTCCAAGGTATTTCACTGATATTACCCAATTAATGATCACAGCAGCTTATCAGCCCAATCTAAGCTATCATCCCAACACACAAGGACTCGTGCAGCGAAGCCTTCAGGCCCTCCTCACTCCACTCATGCTACACAGCTCAGAATCATCCTTCTGAAGCACCGTTTTTATGATCTCAGTCTCCTGTCAAGAAGTGACAACGTTTCCCCATTGCCAATTATATAAAACTTAAAGCTTCCCGCCATTCAATTCTCCCCCTTGCCAGCACCTGGGGCTGCCATCATTCATGTCCTGCAAACACTGCTCAACCACCTTCTAACTCATTCTCCTGCTCTCCTTCTTACTCCTCACCAACTCGTTCTCCACTCTGCAGCCACAGCCACAGCCACCAGTCCAAAGGGAAAATCTGGCGTCACTTCCCTGCCTAAAACCTGTCAATGGCTCCCCACTGCCCTCATTCTTCACAAGGCCTTCCATGAGCAGACCTTAACTCCCATCGTCTTCTTCCCACCGCTCACCAGCACTCATGCCGACATTCTTCCAGTTCCTCTGAGCTAATATGCTCTCTCTTTACAAATGCTGTTCCCTCCGCTCCCAACCTCACTCTAGCCAGTGTCTTCCTCCCATTCTTGACGTCTTCAGTATCTCCTCTCCCATTAAGCCTTTCTTAACCTCTAGACGAATAGGATCTCAGAACTCTCTGTCCCCAATGTGCTTTGTACTCCCTCTTAAGTGCTATCATATAGGTTTCCATAAAGGTCTGAGTCACCACTGCTGACCTTTTAAAAAAAGCAGTTATTTTTACCAGCAAAGATGGGCTTATTCAAGAATAGAAGAGAATTGCAATTTGGGACAATCATACTACAGCAAAAACTGCAGGCAAGTCCAGCAAACAAAGGAGAGGAAAGTTATTTCATAGAGAAAAAGGAAGAAGTTAGTGGGGTGCTGAATGAAAGCCTGTGAGGGAAAGGGAGTTCAGGGTGGTGATGGCTTCCCATTGGCTCAGTTGCAAGGGTTCCTATTGGCTGGGCTTCCTGCTAGGCCAGGAGAAAATCTTCCATGCACTGGAGTAACAGAGACACATCTTGTTGAAAATACAAGGTCCATCTCCTCTCTTTGGGTCTGTAAGTACCCCTTCTTCCTGTTGGGGTGTGTAATGGAGGTATCAGAGCGGGGCCTGACAGCTCCCCCTTCAGGCCTCCTTACTCCATGTAAAATGAGGTTTCCTGTATTCATTTTCACACCGCAGTGC
Organism: Phyllostomus discolor; assembly: GCF_004126475.2. Lineage (NCBI taxonomy): Eukaryota > Metazoa > Chordata > Mammalia > Chiroptera > Phyllostomidae > Phyllostomus > Phyllostomus discolor. The sequence goes on along the minus strand of NC_040908.2, from coordinate 153,474,855 downwards.
CTGGCAAAAGCAGATAATCAATAAGGTTTTGCTGGATGAATGAATGAGTGAATGAATAAAAGGGGATTATGAATGGAAAACTAGCCTCTTGTGACACTACTCACTGCTTTATCCACTTTTTTTTTAAGAAATAATGCCCAATCACCTACTGTACAAACCCAATATGCTCTTCAACCCCTCACCATCAAAAACCAGTGATCCAAAATAAAATTTCAAAAAATTTAACAGAAAAGTTTCACTCTGTGATAAACCTACAGATACACATTTTCAAAGGACACCGAGGCTATCCTTGAAAAGAGATGATTTTGAATGTTAAAGAAAACTACCTCACTCATAATGTTCCAGGGTGGATATGAAGTTAATCAATCCAAAGCAGCATTAGGGGAAGGGAAGATGAATCATCTTGGTTTAGTAAAGCATGGCAAATTGCCCAAGTAGAGACAGCTTCCGGTTCTTACTAAGATGTGCTTCTTCAATGAACGCTGGGTGTTCTCAGATTTAATTTTGCTATGAAGTAAGTAGATAAGGTCGTTTTCAACAATACACAGAAAAAAAAAAGCTACAGGTATCGCCCATAACCAATAGCCTCAGGTATTACCCACAATCCTATGGGTTGTGGGAGAACATATGATGGCCAGGGGCAGAATGGAGATTGAGGAGAAAAGAAGGGGGGAAGAGGAAATTTAAAAAGGCTTATGGCTTCATATATAAATATAACACCAGAACCCAAATTTGCAAGCCTTTGAGGAGATGGAAACTGACAACTAGAAAGGATACCCCAGCTTGGCATCCAACGCGTCTAGCTTGTTACGGATTATATAAAACACTGGCAACTGACCAGGCCTCAGCTTCCAGATTTTATACAGTCAACAAAAATACATTAGTTTGTGTAGGTTAAAAATATTCTACTCTCTTTGTCCTCAATTTGCTAGGAACAGATATTTTTAGTAAGTACCAAATCAACCTTATCAAAATCAAACATCAAAAATAGACTAGAGAAACACTGGAAGCAAACACGTTATTTTTAGCTCTTCTGTCTACCCACCAAATTCTGACTGCAGAGCCCACGCATAAGCGCTTAGTTATTCCTGGCAGGTTCCTTCTCCTGACCCTCTTCCCCTCCCTCTGAACACCTGAATGCAGAAAACACTCGATTGATTAAAGATTAATACTGCCGCAAACCATGACAGCTGCCTTTCCTCTGAGTGCTTCTGGGGGGGTGGGGAGAATAGAAAATGACAGAGAGCTTGCATCAGTATTCCACTGGGGATCTATTACATGGAAAGAAAATTGCTATTTCAATTCCCTTTTGTTACTAAAAATAGCAGTCCCGATTGATTCAAGCAAACAGGGAGCAGGGCTTAGCAGTGCTGAATTTAGAAACCACCGAAGTCCCAAAGAGCAAATGCTAGCGTGGTCTCACCCATGCCAGCTCACATCTAACAAAGAACAAAGAGAAGCATGCAGGCTGCAAGGTAATAAAACAGCAGCAAATTCCTGCATTCTTAGTAAAGGTAAGCAGTTGAAAGTGATGCAAAATAAGGAAAGACTACTATCACTTGTCCTTCTAATCGTATTTTAATAAAAATAGTTTTACAGGAAAATAGAGACTATGCATACACCCAGATACCGTGGGCATTTCCCATAACCCCACAGTATGGGAAAGTCACACATTTTTTTTTTCAAGCACAGTATGTTACTGTAGAAAGAAAATGCTCAGTTTACAAAGATGCTGACCCGTGAGAGAGGCCCTTCTCCCACGCAGGCCTCTCAGGCTCTCTAATCATCGGCCCTCTCGGCCTTCTCTCCTCTTCTCCTGACCCAACCAAATACTGCAGATAGTTACAGCATGCCGCTAAAAAAATAACAAAAAACAAGAACAACCAAAAGCAAGACATAACAACATTCCAAAACAACCTACAGGTTCAGCACAGAAAAAAGGAGGAAGTTACGAGAAGCAGGATCTGCCAAGGGCAGCTAACCCTCTGGACAGACTTCCAGGCAAGGACTTGTAATTCGTTCTAGCGGCACTAAACCCCAGGAATATCTCCTCTACTGTCTCTGTTTCTTCATTTGTGAAGTGAAGACGATACTATCTGTCCCATAGAATCAATGTAAAGATTCAATTAAGAAGTGTTAATCATAGTACCCACCACACAGGATTGTTTGAGAATTAAATGGGACAATGTATATAATGTACTTAGCATGGGACTTGGTACATAATAAATGCTTAATAAATGTTAGCAATAGACGAGGAGCACTAGAAAGTGGAAGGGGAATAGAAAGGAAAAATTTTAAAGCAATTAAGATTAGATATGACACCAAAACTGTAAGCAACAAAAGAAAAAATAAGTTGGACTTCATCAAAACTAATTTTTTGGTACATCCAAAAACAATATCAGGAAAGTGAAAAGAAAACCCCAAGAATGGGAGAAAATATTTGAAAATCATATGATAAGGGTCTAGTATCGAGAACATATAAAGAACTCCTACAACTCAACAACCAAAAGACAACCCAAGGTTAAAATGGGCAAAGGATTTGCACACATATTCATCTAAAGAAGTTATACCAATGGACACAACCCACCATCTTCTCAGATTGCCAGCATCTGAATTAAGTGCCCATAAAGATTCTAAAAAAACAAACAAACAAACAAAAAAGAATATACACAAATCACCAACACGCACATGAAAAAAAAGTTCAACATCTTTAAGAAAATGAAAATCAAAACTACAATGACAAAACAGCTTGGCCATAATTTTTAAAAAACAAAAATGTTAGTAAAAATGTGAATAAATTGGCATTCTTGTGCATTGCTGGTGGGAATTTAAATGGTGCAGCTGCTGAGGAAAACAGTTCGGTGGTTCCCCAAAAAGATATACAAGGACCTAATAATTCTATATACATAAAAGAATTGAAAACAGGTATTCAACCAAAAACTTGTACAGGAATGTTTGTGGCAGCATTATTCTCAAGAGCCAAAAGGTGGAACTGATGAAGAGGTTCTTTTAGATGTGGTATATCTACACAACAGAACATTATCAGCCGTAACAAGGAATTCCCAGTCGGGACGCATGCTTGGGTTGTGGGCCAGGTCTCCGGTGCGGAGTGAGAGAGAGGCAACCACACACTGATGTTTCTCTCCCTTTCAATCCCTTCCCCTGCCCTCTGTCTAAAAATAAATAAATAAAAATCTTAAAAAAAAAATAAAATAAAATGATTGTTAATTTCATGTAGAGAATTTTACCTCCATCTTTTTAATCTCTTTAAAAATAGTTAGTAAATATTAGTTTTTTACCAAAAGCTAGATCAAGAAAGAAAAGAAATTTCTATTTTGCTTGCTGTGTCATCCCTTGAATTCAGAAGTAAAATTCCAATCAATAACATCATCCAATTTACACAACAGAATACAGAGGAACCTAAGTTTGGATTGTTCCTATGAGTAGAACAGCATTTTTACATGTATCTAAATTTACTGAGTACCTCATATGTGACAAACACAGTAGTAAACATGTTGTTTTAATTTTCCCAACACTATATTAGGTATAATTAGTAACCGCCCCAGTAACTATATGAGTGACAGTTATACATAATAACATCTTTTCATAGCCTACAGGACTGGCTGGGGGAGCCGGACCCTTCCAGAATGCAGCGAATTTTGGGACCAAAGATTTAAACGAAGGAAGAACAGAGACTCAACCCTTCTCCTTCGCCTTGCTTGCCCTGTTGGGGGCTGGAGCACTCCTGGACCAGCAGGCCCTGGAAACCACGTGGTCTGGCAGCAGCCCTGGGCCCTGCGGCCCAGGCATGGGAAGCAGCAGCAGTGGCAGCATGGCTGGGCGAGCTACAGCCTATGACTGCAGCGGAAAGATGACTGAGGCTGGACTGCAACTGGGAACAAGCTAAGCCACTTGGGTGGTCACGCTGCAGCCTCCAGCATTTCCCAAAGGACGGTATTCTAAATGGGAGAAGGAACTCCAAGTGCAGCCTTGAACTAACCTGGCAAAGGGTGGTGGAGCTTTTCTTTGGATGTTTTAGAGGGGATGAGTTCTGAGGCAGAAGCCTGCCATTCTTTCAATATTGTGCAACTTATGGATAAAAGACTCCTTTCCTTTTCCACCAGACCTCTGTCCTCGGAATTTTGCCTAGAGGGTGACGGCAGGCAGCAGACCCCACATTACTGTTCGGTAACAAAACCACCTCATAGAGGTTAAGAGACTTGCCAATGGTGACATCACTTTAAATCCAATTACCAGAATGTGAGCTCACTACACAACAGAACACTAACTTATAAACTTGGAACTCCCTGTAACAGCCACATGTAGCAATAATGCATGGTGCTTATACATACTGCAAGGTATGTATATGTATGATTCATTGTTCATTAATCTAATAATGCAGAATCCAACTTTATTTTTCACTATTAGTTAACCAGCCGCTTAACCCCAACCAGTCTGTCCAGTGTTACACAAATATAACATGCCAGGAATCTGCTCCATGTTGTACCCAAGTCACTCAAATTGAGAATGACATTTTTTGGTTTTTTACTCCCCAACCCCATCAGCCACCTTTCAATAACCTGAACTTCTAAGCTTTGCAGACCACAACAGTTGTTAAGTCTGGCTTACTATGTGACCTCTAGCATGCAAAACCCCTCTATTAGTGAAGGCTAAATAATGGACACAAGTTCAAGACAACTGGAAGCAAAAAAAAAGAAAAAAAAAGAAGCAAAGTTCCCTGGCTCATTATCTGGTTCTTAATCAGAATGCTTAATTAGATTCTAGAATATGGCAAAGAAAAAGAGTTAATGGTAGAGTTAGGAGAGTCTTATCTCTAATATGCAATGCAATTATTTTCTTCGTAATGTGGAGTAATTAACATTCAAATGAGACTCATCCAGTCTATGCATTGTTTTATGTTCAATATAAACCACAACGTTGCCGCTACTCCTGTGTAAGAAATGCGCATCTCTTAAATGCCTATAGGTTTGAAGTTACGTCAACAAGTCCAAACTGGAACAGTCCTATAGCTCAAAATGAGAAATATTAGCTTCTGACACACCTTATGGTTGTACACATTTAACTGGTAGGGTAATATCTATTCCCTTAGCTTATTAACAGTATGCACATGCACTAATAGGAGAATAGTGCCCACTACGTGAGTGTCCTTGAACTGTATAACTCCAGGCTGGAAAGAGTGAGAGTTGTAATGGGAGCTAATTGCTGATTCCAATAATTAATTTCTTTTGAATGGTCCAAATTTATAAACACCAAGGTAGATATATAGGGAGGGTCTAGTGTAGGTTATTTGGCTTGTTTCAATCTAAATCATCCAGTTTAAGCTTTTAACCATAATCTTCAGATAAGTGGTGGGTAAATTCCTCCCAAACAAAGAGACCTTGGATATCAGTCACTCTGAAAAGTCCCTCCCTACTAAGAAACTATTCTGCTTTTGAGCCACTGGTTTCGCACAGTAACACTACAATAAAGTCCTTCCTATTTTGACCCAGTTTCCTAGTGAATAATTTTTCTCTCCAAAGATTAAACACTTCCCTAAAGGTCTAAACATTCATGCTTCAACCAAAGAAGCCTCACTACATTGCTAGGTACTTTACTCCTAGGAAAAGTCAAGTTCATCTACTTGTCTTGCCTCAGACAGGCCTGTTAAGAACTTCAAAATAGCCCTGGCTGGCGTAGCTCAGTGGATTGAGCACAGGCTTTCGAACCAAAGTGTCGCAGGTTTGATTCCCAGCCAGGGTACATTCCTGGGTTGCAGGCCATAACCCCCAGCAACCGCACATTGATGTTTCTCTCTCTCTCTCTATCTCCTTCCCTTCCCTCTCCAAACATAAATAAATTCTTTAAAAAAAAATGCTTCCCTTTAAAAAAAAAAAAGAACTTCAAAATAGCCTCTCCAAAAGATAACTCCACAATTAAGATATATATCTTGAAGACTGACAAGTATCAACAACTAATGTAAAGAAGGAATAAATAATGCTAATCTATTCTCTCTAGTTTGGGGTGTTTTTTTTCCTCTTAACTTAACCTTGAAGAGCCAAAACCATGGAAGCACGATCCCCTCCTGTCAGATGGCATGTGGCTGGATCCTCTTTCGACTTTTTAGGAAAACCCGAGACTGCCAATGAAATTATGCTAAACAACTCAACAAATATCACACTTTCCAAAATGAACATTCAATGAGATCCATTTCCAACGGAATCTTTCCAAAGGTGCTTCCCATAATCCAGCACTATTCTCAGCTGCAAAGACTGTATTCCACATAAAAGAGCGGTGAGCTGACTAGCAGTCAGGAAACCCGTGTTCTAGTCCTGGTTCTGCTAAGGAACCTGGACCAGTAATGAACATTTCTGAACCTGACTTTCAGCATCTTTTTTTACAGATTTTTTTTATCCTCACCCAAGGATATGCTTATTGATTTTTAGAGAGAAGGGAGGGAGGGAGAGAGAGGAGAGAAACATCAATGGGCAAGGGAAACACTGATGGGCGGCCTTCTGGTACATGCTGTGACCAGGGACCAAACCTGCAACCCAGGAATGTGTGTTAGCTATGTGTTCTGACCCGGAATCGAACTTGCACTCTTTCAGTTTATAGGATGATGCTCCAAGTAACTGAGCCACACCAGCCAGGGCTTTTCAGCATCCATTTTTTTTTTAAGATTTTATTTATTTATTTTTAGAGAGAGGGCAATGGAGAGAGAAAGAGAGAGAGAGAGAGGCATCATGTGAGAGAGAAACATTGACTAGTTACCCCTCACACGCACCCCGACTGAGGACTGAACCCACAACGTAGTCATGTGCCCTGAATGGGAATCAAACTGGTGACCTCTCGCCTTGCAGAACAACACCTAACCAACCAGTCAGGGTGGCTCCTCAGCCTCTTTTAAGTGTGGTCACATATCAAAGGTATGGCCCAGACTCTATGATTCCATGACTAGGATGAATATAAAGTCATAGCAATGACTCCTCTCTCATCTTTAATTTCTAAAAATACATACACATCCACACATTTAAAAACAGTATTAAGTCGTCAGAACTGTGATTTAAAATAACAAACCTACAGCTAGCTCATCTTTAGAAATTCAAGATAAAGAGCATGAGTAACGGAATCAAAAAAAATCTTTTATATTCAACTTTCCTTCCACAGCCAAGAAAGACAGAAAACTTGAAGCTTGTTTTTATAACTTTTACTTCACCTGTGAATCACTGTCGGGGAAGTGGTAAAGAGTGGTGAAATCCTGTTCTGCTGGTGTGGAAGCCTGCCTTGTTCAAGTTCACGGATGAACCACTGTCTCAGTGGCAGTGATTACGTAGCGAGTACACCTGCCTGGGACCAACACGGAATCAGAGGAAGCACATTCTCGCTTCGGGAAACTACCGCTTATAAATAGAAGTTCTAACAAAAGGCTGTTCTAAAATGCATTCTTAGGTATTTTTCAGTGGTCTTCCTTATTTACTTATAACTCTTTTTATTCTGCAAAGGTATTATAGACACTGGTCTCTAGAGAAAGCTTCTGCAACTTTTTCGAAAGTCAATGATTTAACAAAGCCTCGCTACATAAACGAGAGCTGAACGAGAGCAAGACTAAGGTCTCTGGCACCTGAAGTAAAAGTTGTGTTATTTACTGACCTGCTCACCTGCCCTGCAGGTATGCTGGAAGGATTAATACTATCTGCTATTCAACATTTTAAAAAACACCTTCAATTCCTCACAAGATTAGGACTCCTTACTGCTAAACTTTAAATTTCAGTGCTCCACTAGATTCTATCGGATGTACAATAGTCCTTGTTTGTTTGTTTTTTTAATTGTCACTGACCCTTAAGATGCAAGGACATCTGAACCAATTCTTTAAATGTTATACCTTTCCATGCCATCTGCTGGCCTTAATGTAATGCTCTACTGCCTTTTGAGATTTTCAGAATGAACATGACCTTTAAGATGCTGGTACACTGAAGCATTGTTTGCAATAGCAAAACTAAAACGCTTCAACAATAGGAACCACTAAAAAAATTACAATATATAACTGAAGAATATATATAGTAATGAATAGGATAGCCATATAAAATGCATACTCTCTATTCTATATAAGACACCTGTGTTCTATAGCATAGCATATCAATGCACTGGAAACAGGACGCAGCTCTCAACAGTGATAGCGCCAGCCCTGACTGGGGTGGCTGTTCGCTGGGCATCATCCCGCTGGTTTGACCTCCGTCAGGACACATGCCTGAGTTTCCGGTTCCATCCTCAGTCGGAGAGTATGCAGGAGGCAACTGATTTATGTTTCTCATATCGATGATTCTCTACCTTTCTTTCTCCATTCCTTCCCCTCTCAGTAAAATTAAATAAATAAAATTGTTTTGAAAAATGATAGCACCAAAGAAAAGCTGTTGGCAGTGAAAGGTGTCTGTGACATACTGCTAAGTAACGACAAGTTAGAGCAAAGCTGTTGTAGAGCAGAAGTGACTACATTTGGCTTTTTTTTTTAACTTTTCTTTAAATTTTTCATTTTTTAAATTCCCAACCACCCTTTAAGGAAGCGTAAGTTTTTTTTATTGTTATGCTATTACAGTTGTCCCAATCCCCCCCTTTGCCCTCCTCCATCCAGCTCACCCTGTGCTCCCTCAGTCAGTCCCCACACTGTTGTCCATGTCCGTGGGTCATTCATACATGTCCTTGGGCTGCTCCCTTCCGCATCTTTCCACCGTTATCCCCTCCTCACTCCCCTGCGGCTGTTGTCAGTCTGTTCCATGTTTCCATGCCTCTGGTTCTATTTCACTCGTTAGTTCATTTTGTTCATTAGATTCCTCTTAGAGGTGAGATCATATGGTATTTGTCTTTCACCGACTAGCTTATTTCACTTAGCATAATATTCTCCAGTTCCATCCATGCTGTTACAAAATGTAGGCGTTCCTTTTTTTTTTCTGCTGTGTAGTATTCCATCATGTAAGTGAACCACAGTTTCTGATCCACTCATTTACTGATGGGCCCTTAGGCTGTTTCTAGCACTTGGCTATTGTAAATAGCGCTGCTATGAACAGAGGGATGCACAGGTTCTTTTGAATTGGTGTTTCGAGAGTCTTAGGGTATATTCTCAACAGTGGAATCACCGGGTCAAACAGCAGCTCCATTTTTAGTTTTTTAAGGAGTTTCCAGTGTTTTCCACAGTGGCTGCACCCACCTGCATTCCCACCAATAGTGCAAAAGTGACTGTACTTGTTTTAACAATGTTTCTTTCTCCTGAAGACCCTTAGTTGGAATTTGTAATGACCGTTATCTAATGATGAGCACAAAGAAGCCTATGAAAAACTCTAAGGCAAGTCATTGCCAGATGCAAGAGTAGGAATAACAAATACAGTTGCCATCTTTTGTATAAAAATGTCCATATATACATGCATGTGCATGTTCGGGTGTAGATTGGAAAAAGCGTAAAGTCTAGAAGGTTAAACATAGACCAAGTTGGTGGTAGAGGACTGTCAGTAATTTTTAAAACTAGAAAGTGCAGCTTTTTACTTAGCTGAACTTTTTAGTTTTTCTATAATGTCATGCTTTTCAATAGAATTTTTATAGTTTAAAGTTCAAATAAAAGCACATCCTGTAAATGTTAACAAACAGCATTTTACTCTGAGCCCCCATCTGGTCATTGCCACAGTGAGGCGGTCTGCGTCAGCCCATTAGCATGTAAAACCCGAGACAGAAAAGCACTCAATGAACTCAGGCCTTCCGGAAATGAAACTGAATAAAGAACTGCCCACCGTACACTTACTACTTCAGTCCACCTCTCCCCTCCTGACATCAAAAGAGGTATACTGCAGAAAATGGAGAGACAGGACTGATCAAAAGCCAAAAAGAATAAAAGGGTGGAGAGAGAGGGATTACCACGGGTTTCTACTATTCCACCATCATACCAAGTACTTGGAGAAAGAGGGCTCATAACTCAGCATTAAGAGACGGTGGTCTGTGCTCTGAGTGTAATTTATATCAACAAAGTGCCTTATGCACATGAGTCACCCCTGTAGCATGCTGAAGATTCAAAGGGACTCGCCGTTCCCATAAACTTCCCTCTGACGTAGGTCTTTCCTGGAGCCGACTGCTGAGCTTTTATTTCAGTACAACCAGGCTACTTTGGGGATACTATATAGCATATGAATAATTAAGGAAATAGCCCTGACTGGTGTGGCTCAGTGGATTGAGTGCTGGCCAGCAAAAAAAAAAGGGGGGAGGGGGGGGACTGCTGGTTCGATTCCCCATCAAGGCACATGCCTGGTGGCCAGGTCCCCAGCAGGGGGCGCTTGAGATGCAACCACACATTGATGTTTTCCTATCTCTCCTCTCTCCCTTCCCCTCGGTCTAAAAATAAATAAAGAAAATCTTAAAGAAAAATAAGGGAATTATCTACTGAAAATAATGAGGACTGTTCTAACACTTTACATTAAATTTGTTGCCTGACGGAATCTACTTATTCCTTCTGACAAGTAGGAACCTAACAGGACAAGCGAGGCCACCCTCAGCTTCAGTAGGCCTCTTGGCCTTTCCCAGGCCACAGTCCTCTCTGCCACAAGTTATGCAACTGCACATTTCTCCCCGTCAGTGAGAATGAGCGTGACATTGTACCATGACTGAACCCTCGATATAAAGTATATTTAACTAAGTTTACCCTTTAAATAATAACTGTGGTCTCACATTTATATACTGTATAAATAAAATCTGTTCTCTGAGTAATTGTGTAAAGCAAACTCCCTCAGTTAACTTAATAGAAGCTTTAGGAATATTTTTAGAATGCAAACTTCCCCCCACACACATTAGCTATTTTTACAAAAGTACATTTTCTTACACCAGGTTTCCTTAAGAGTGGACTACACCTGTATTCTGACAGACTGGCAGCTTCTAATTAGGGACAGAATGTGCGCTAAAAGTCATGTGGAAATTTTCATAGGCAACGTCTTAAGATTTGTTCTATAAGAGCTATTCAGATATTACATCAATGTGCTTAATCTTGGAAACTCGGCCCATTAGAAAGCCAGCATTTAGCCCTGGCTGGTATAGCTCAGTGGATTGAGCACGGGCTGTGAACCAAAGTGTCGCAGGTTCGATTCCCAGTCAGGGTACATGCCTGGGTTGCAGGCCATGACCCCCAGCAACCGCACACTGATGTCTGTCTGTCTGTCTGTCTGTCTCTCTCTCTCTCCCCCCTTCCCTCTCTAAAAATAAATAAAATCTTTTTTTTAAAAAAAAAAGAAAGCCAGCATTGAGGCTTGGAAATTCCCCTTTCACTTAATTTGAGAGATAGCCAAGTGAAGAAACAAAGACACTAAGACCAAAGGGTTTTAATGGTATCTGCTGAGCAAGGTACAGGCTTGGGGCTTAGCAATCTCTGAAATATGACGGAGTACTGGACCAAATCGCATCCAGTGGTAAGGCTTAGTTGCAGAAACCAGGGGTAACTGTTTATGTGAGCCATCTCGGGCCCAGCCCATGCCCTCAGCTTCTCCTTCGCTCCTTCGCTCAGGCTTTAGGGATTCAACCTACTTGTCCCCCGTGAGCATTGCTCTCACCGACTCTATCTGCTGGGCAATGGAATATGCGCCCCCTCTCTGGTTGTTTCTTTTCTCTGTTGTCCTTAAACACAAATACCCTGGTTCAATTAATTACCTCAATGCAGTCCTCTATAAAACAGCAGCAGTAATGGTGTTTATCTCAGAGATTAGGATATGAACATGGTATCAAATCCTTACAAAAGTTCCTGGCACATGACTAGCATCACATAAGCATCAGTCATTATGTTTTATTGTTATTGTTTAAAACACTGTTTAGAACTATGTATTAGTAGCATTACTGTTATTTCTTTTAAGTATCTGACTGCTAATTGTTATATAAAGTGAGAATAATAACTGCAACATGGGAGATTTCTTAAACTTAGAAATCTTACAGAAATCTAATACTCAAGGTCCCTGGCTACTTGACGAGTAGCATCGCACAGCCACCGAGAGTCCGCTCTGGGGGCGACGCCACCATCCCTCCCTCTGTCCGTTCCCCGGCCTGCCTTTCTCTCGGCCTTCACCCACTAACACTCAGCTGTTCCCCCACTGCCTCATTTCAATAGGCCTTCCCTTACAAACTTTTTCTGAGACCCCCCTCTACTTTCAATAACTTACATTTTTATTTTGTTTGCTTCACCTCTCTCCCCAGTTAGACTGTAAGCTTTATGAGGTTAGGGATTGTTATATTTTATTTATGGATGAATCCAGGTGACCAGAATAGCACCAGGCATACAGATTTTCCATAAGGAATTACTGAATGATGACTATTCAGTCTGGCTTACCCCGGATTTCTCCTTTTGTTAAGATTTTTATATATTTATTTTTAGAGAGGGGGGAAAGGAGAGTGAAAGAAAGGGAGACAAATACCAATGTGTGAGAGAAACATCCATCAGTTGCCTCTCACACACCCCCAGTCAGGTACCTGCCCACAACCCAGGCCTGTGCCCTGACTGGGAGTCCAGCCGGCGGCCTTTTGGTTGGCAGGGGGACGCCCGACCCGCTGAGCCACACCAGTCAGGGATCCCCAGACTTCTTGTTAGATAAGCAAACCCCTACCTGTTTAAGCCACCACAGTCAGGTGTACTTATAGCTGAATACGTTGCTGACTGCAAGATTATACAATACTGGTAGAATGTTTGGTATTACTATTATTATTGTTATCTCTGTTAATATGAATTAGCTAGCATGTATTATAGACTTATTATGTTCAAGGCAAGATGCTCCACATTTTTGTCCGATTGCTAAACAAGCATCATCTTTTTTAACCTTCCCAGTAACTTCTGAGGTATATACTGATTTTATAGATGAAGAAAGTGTGGCTCGGAGAAGCTGAGCAACTTGCCCAAGGTCACACAACTAGGAAATGGTAAGCACGAGCTGTAAAACCACGTTTCTGGCTCCCGTGCCTGTACTCTGACCTAGTGTACCAGGGGTCCCCAGCCCCTGGGTCATGTACTGATACTGGTCTGTGGCCTGTTAGGAACCAGGCGCACAGCAGATGAGCAGGCGGCAAACTTCACCTGTATTTACAGCCACTCCCCATGGCTCACATGAGGCCTGAGCTCCGCCTCCCGTCAGATCAGTGGAGGCATTAGATTCTCATAGGAGCACGAACCCTACTGTGAACTGCACACGCGAGGGATCTAGGCTGCACACTCCTTATGAGAATCTAATGTCTGATGGTCTGAGGCGAAGCTGAGGTGGTGATGCTAGCACTGGGGATCGGCTGCAAATACGGGTGTCGTTACCAGGGAGGACTGACTGCACAGGGACCATAACGAATCAGTGGCTTGTAGACCCATATCAAAAGCCTATCAGTGAGTGGCAAGTGACAATTAAGCTGCATCTGGTGGCAGGCTTTATCGTGGCAAATGAACTGATGTACTTTAATTGTATAGCTGCATCTGGTGGCAGGCTTTAAGTCAGAACGCGACACTTATTTTTGTCCGTGCAGCCTGCCCATTATTTCATCTACCACTTCCGCCCGCACCTCTTTTCCCGCACTGCACACTTGTCTCAGTCACAGTTTGGGTACGCCCACATGCTGGACCTGGCATGTGGTGAGTTGTATAATTAGTTCATTGTACATTACAATGTAATAATAATAGAAATAAAGCATAGAATAAATGTAATGTGCTTGAATCATCCTGAAACCACCCTACCCCCATTTGTGGAAAAACTGTCTTCCGCAAAACGGATCTCTGGTGCCCAAAAGGCTGGGGACTGCTACAGTGGACTGCGCTACCACGTCTGTGAAACACCCACACATAAGTCTTCTCTCCTCAAAATATGTACCATAAGCTGTGCAAGTCGGGACTCCTGTTTTCCAAGCTGTGGTACCCACCAACGCTGTTAATGTGTTGGGCCCTTAAGTACCTACTCAGTAAACATTTATTGGAGAGATGAACAAGTGAATACCAAACCTACCTCAGAAATCTGAACTTTTATAAAAATGCAACAGGAGTATGCATTGTTAAAAAAATTAATTTACTGTGAGTTTCCCCTTGCTTTCTTTTAATTGCAGGGATTCTCCTCTGTTGTGGTTGTATCTGCCACTCAAGCATCTAGAATAAATAAAAAAAGAGTCTCATAAAAATTAAATGATTGGTGTTGTATGTATTTAGAGATAATGATGGATTTATTTTCAACACAAATTGGTAGGTTTCCTGCCACATGGGGTAACCCCTAGTCTTAGGCAGCTTCCGCTCATGCAAAACGATGTCAGTCCTTAGTTGGGTAAGATAAGGAATGAAACACACGTGCACACACAATGCATACAAATAAAAACATAATATATTTGAAGAAGGCAGCCAAAAACTGAATGGACACAGAAAGAGAGCATCCTGGGCATATGTTTCTCTTTTCCTTGCCTTCAGATCCTAACAGTTTCCCATAAAAGACAAGTGGAGATGCAGAAGCAGCTGCAGATAGGTGAATGAACTATGTGCTACTGACAATCTGTGAATTAAAGTATCTAATACGTGAAATAAAAACATTCTCCTCCTCCAAACAGTTGCATGAACAAACCAAAAGGGAAAGAAGAGAGTTGGAGGGAAAGTGAGACAAAGAACAAAATCTGGTCTGTGCGACACATTTATAAAACTGATGGCCTGTCAGCAAGACACTGATGAATATTTTTGCAGGATAAAAATGGCAACCGAGAGTCTAAAAATAAACCGCTATGCTGCAGACCTGTCTGGTTCAGCTACACCACTGGAATACAAACACACTCACTCACTAGCACATTCTGACTCAAGGTTTCACAAAGACAGGAAAAGAATGCTTTGTTGGCGAGGGAAGGTGTTTTACATGGTTTTAAATCAGTTATGTTCTCTACGTAATATACATTTGAATGTAAGTTTAAATGATTTTCGTTTACTAAAAAAGGTAAATGGTCATAGAAACCATTAACTCACCTTACATAAAAGATTACTTTCTCCCAGCCCAACTATAGTAAAATAGAGTGCCATTTTGACCATCTCATGATAATATCCTAAAATCACAATTTAAAAAGAAAATTACAAATTATTTCTAAGCCCTGCTGACTTTCATGGCAGATGTTGTCGATTACCTCCACGTGACTCTGGAGAGGAGGTGAAAAACCTATGATGTCATTCTGCATCTGAACTTGACAATACACAGTTGTTAGCTAACATGCAAAAGTGAGTGCACTGTCCTTCACAAGCAGCACTTCAATCCATCAAACCCATTCACCTTCCTCAATCCTGCCTTATGCGGCTACAAGTCTCCTCTTAGCGAAATGGTGATTTCAACTCTGGAAGGTTCGCCGAGAACATTCTGAGTACTGCCATGCCACCATTTTTAATAGTGGAGATGAATTAACTGAATTAACTCTCCATAACAATAACATGTGAATAATAAATTACACTTGATTCATTCTGACTACGCCCATTTGGAATAAACAGCAGGGGAAAAAAGGATTAACACTTCAGGAACCAATGAAGTTTTCACCACACAGTACGACACACCCTGCCTAATTCTTGAGGGTACTCAGCTGTGTCAGTCACGTCACAGTAAATAAATAACTATGCATTATAAAAATACATTCTCCAATAAACATCCATAAACTTCCTCCACCGCAGCTGGGGTCTCAATCTAAATAATGGCAAAGTTTCTTAATGAGAAAAGAGACATAAAAGCCATTAGATATAAAATAATTTCAGCCCTGTCTGACGTAGCTCAGTGGGTTGAGCACAGGGTGCAAATAAAAGCATCGCAGGTTCGATTCCCAGCCAGGACACATGCCTGGGTTGCAGGCCACGGCCCCCAAGTCAGCTTTGATCCCTCTCTTTCCCACACACCTAATCCATCCACAAGACCTGTCTACTGTCTCCCTTGGATACATTCCACTTACAAACACTCCTCACCCCCTAAAGCACCACACCCTAGTTCCGGCATCATCATTCTTTTCTCCCGTGGAGGACTGCAAGGCTCCCTGATGCCTTTCTTACTTCCAACCTTGGCCGCTACAGTCTACTTACCATACGGCAGCCAGAGGAACCTCTATAAAAGTCAATGACATCACATCACTACACTTCTTTAATTCCTCCCATGACTTCCCATTACTCAAACTGTCCCCATTTGAATAAGTTACAAAGTCCTTCCCACGTCCTATGAAATCTCTCATGATCTCATCCGTGCCTACCTCGTCCATGGCCACTTTCCCCTTTACTCTCTTCCCCTAATCACACAGCTCAGCCAAAGGCCTTGGCTTTTCTCAAAAACCCAAGCCCAGTCCCACTCATGGGTCTTTTTTACTTGCTTCCCCCCCACCCCATCTAGAAAGTTCTCACCCCAGAGCTCCAAAAGATTGGCTCCTCCTCATCACTAAGGTCTCCCCTCAACATCATGGGTTCGGAGAGGCCTCTCTGCCCACCCTACCCAGCACAGCCCCACCGCTCCACTACTCACAGACCACTTCCTTTTTTGTTTAATTGTTGACACTACCAGTTACTCTGTATGCTCCTTGTCCTTGTTTTATCCCACCAGGGCACTTATCACCACCTGCAATTACATTATTTACGGGTTTAGTTGATTACGGTCCATCTTTCCCTACTTGAATACAGGCTCTCTGTCTGTCTTACACATCACTGTATCCCCTAAACCCTGTAATGTATAAATCAATCATTTACAGCAACAGAGTACGAACTCAAATTCCTATAGAAGCCAGACAGGTAACATTAAGTAAGTAAAGTAGGCAATTTCCACCTAATGTGAAAATGCAGACCCAGTAGCGTAGCTTACGATTTTTCATGAGGCGAGATATATAACCTTCTAGATGAAATCTCCCAATTGTTTAATGTCAGCAACTTGTGCTTTTCTTTTTTTTAATTAAAATTCTGTATGAGACACATAAACCATGTCAGAGCCGGATACATACATAGGTCACCATTTGTTAACTTCTCATCTATTGTAAATCTTCTAAAGTTAAACTTACTAGGTGTGACAGGTTATCCAAAGATGGTCACACCGGCCCCCGCCCCACACCCCACTCCTTCGTGCCCTCTTACAACATGCACTTGCCACTCCTTCCATGGAGAGATGTTATCAACTTTCCCTCCCTTTGGAGAGATGGCCTGCTTTGCCCAGCTTGTTTTCCATCTTCTGACCTGGGCCTTAGGAGGCCTGGCAGCCATGTGAGGAAGTCACCGAACAATGATAGGGCGTGTGGAGGAGACCCGAGAACCCAGATGACTGAGGCTGTCTTAGATTCTCTGGTCCTATCAATACAGCAGCGGCAGCTGGAGGCCCCAGACGTGTAAGGACATCTTGACTCCTCCTGCCCCAGCAACGCTGCCACGGTGGACTCCACGTGGTACAGTGGGGAGCCACGCCAGCCAGTCCTGCCCAAATTCCTGGTCCACAGATTTGTGAGGAACAAAATGACTGTTGTTTCTCCAAATAAGAGACCCTTGTATTTTCTGGTGATTTGTTTCTCAACAATAGATAATAGAGACAGAAAATGATACCTAAAAGTAAGGTGTAAAAAAAAAATCCTAAAACATGCAGCACTGGTTTTTGGACCAAGACGCAGGCAAAGAGGCTGGAAAAGTGGCAAGTAAATTAATTATTAGCAAAGGCCAGAAGAGCCATGAGAAATTTGCTATTAGAGGCAGGAGAAAGAGCAAGACATTATATACTAGTAAAATGTTTGGTAAGAATGTTGCCTGCAATAATGTGAAAAATAGTGTATTTATCTAGCAAACTGTTGGAGCTGACTAAAGATATTTTCGGGTAGAATATTAAAAGTGCCAACTGGCTTCTTTTAACTGCATATGATAAAGTACAGGAAGAGAGAAATACACTAAAGGAGGGCCTGTTTAATTTTTAAGCAGAATTTAAGGATACAGAGGGCACAGGACGGTCTCTCCAACCGGCAAAAGATGCTCAAATTAAGAAACAGCCCCAGAATAAAACATCAAATGAAGAGTTTGTCCATAAAATTTTTCATTGAGACCTTGGACAAGTCTGTCTTGAGAAGGAATTACAGATGTGGCTTTTGGGACATAGAATTGACCCTCCCAAGAATTCCCAGAAAACCCTCAAAGTTTTTAAAGAAATTGTAGTGCTCAAACTACCACCAGGTTGCACTAAAAGCAGACAGAAACAGTTCAAAATGAAAAAAATAAAATAAAAAACCAGTATCTGGGAGTCCTAACTTCATACAGGCTCGCAGGTTGAGAAACCTACACACCTGCAAACACGACTGACTTCTTACAAGAAAAACAGCAGAGGAACGAGCCAAGACCCCAAGGGTGGGGCTCAGTTTCAGAAGGCAACACCCTGGGGAGCAGCTCCCAAGGACCAGAAGGACGCACCAATCAAGGAACATTCTCAGTATGTGCAGACAGAACTGGCGTCATGTACCCAGCTGGATTTCAAAATTGTCAAGGACCAGTGCCATCACTGGCTATGGCACCAGTGCCAACATCAGATGGCTATGTTCTTCTTATTCTTCCTTGTTGAATGGGAGTATCTATTGCAGTCTTCCTGTCCCTGTCTTACCAGTGCATGCGGGGTGAGGGCAGGGTGGGCAGTAGGGGTAGACGACTTGTCTCCTTAGTTCACAGCCCACTGGCTCATAAGCTGCACCGCAGCAGACGTGCCTCAGAAACGTCCTGTGCGTCCTAACTTTGATGAGATCCTGGGATAAAACTCTGGGAGGAAGGTAAGTGTATTGTGCTCGTGGAAGAGATGTGCATTGTTATGCTCAGAGAGCTGACTCTAGTAGATCATTTCCCAAGATGGTTGCAACCATACCGCCCCATCGGATGCCACTTTGCTATTGGAATTTGCCATTCTTCCACCAAAAGGTGAAATCCTTTCCCTTCTGCTGGATTCTGGGATCGTCCTGTGACTTGCTTGGGTTCAACAAAATGTGACCAAAGTGACGCTGCCTGACTTCCAGGTCAAGGCTTTAAGATACCTTGCAACTTCCATTTTTACCTTCTTGGAACAATCCCAGTGCCATCTGAGGAAGCTCAACCTAGGACAGTGATTAGGGGCCATCTGGAGAGGCCACGTGGAGGAGAACTGAGGCTGCCCTAGTGGAGATGCCCCAGCCACACCATGTGGAACAGAGAAAAGCTGTCTCCACTGAACCGTGCTCAAATTCCAGACCCACAAACCATTAACAATAACACGGCTGGCCATTTCCTTAAGCCACTGAGTTTTGGCGTATTTTGTTCTATAGCAATAGGAAACTGAACCATTCAGGAAAAGGTCAGTCTAAGTAATGGTAATGTGTGAAATTTTCAATTAAAAACAACAACAACACATTTTTAATACTTGTAAACATTCACAACGATTTTTAGAATAATAACCTAGGATTCATATTGTCATTCACCAAATATTTTCTGAGCACCTAATATGTGCCAGGCACTGTCCTGGGCCCTAAGAGAACATCGGCGAACTAAAGCCCTATTACATATTATAGTGAGGCGTACAAGGAGAGGCTTTTGGGAATCTGCTTTAAGAAACAAAATGGTTTCTAACTAATACATCAACATTGTAAGTTAGTGTTTGCCAACTACTGTAACTAAATCTAGTTTTAACTTTCCCCTTGAAATTGTTACTGGAATGCTTTATCATTGCATCAGGAGCTATTTTTAGCTCAGCCCTTCTTCAAACTGAGCCAGAAGAAAAAACAAGGTCAAGATAATATAAGACCAAATTTTGTGCACCTGAATTTTCAGGTGTCTTCAGTGTACTGAATTTATTCTGACTGAGAACACCGTCACGCCTTGGCTGCTGCTGTGTCCCCTGTCTGGGGTGCCCTTCCCCCGCCTCCTTCACCTGGTGGGCTCCGGATTCCCTTATCCACCGCCCCACTCCAGGTGCTTTTCCTGCTTTTCCACAGCATCCTCTGCATACATAATATTACAACTTCTTATTTGTCTAATTGCCCCCACTAGATGGTTAGTTCTTCCAGGAGAGGACTCATTCTTCCATTCCTGACACAGAAATCTACAGATAATAGTAAATGAACAATAAATGTCTGCTGAATGAATGAACCTTAAAACTTTGATGAAATCATGGTTCCCTCACCTGTAAAATGGAGGTAATGATCCAAGAAAATGGAATTGCAACTGCCAGGGAAACTATAAAGCATTATTCAAACTTTTTATCATTATTTACCAGATAGGAGCACAATACCGAAGTTTCACTCGCAAGATAGGAAGACTTGTTGTATTTAAGGGCATTCAGAAAAGCAGACCCACTCCCAAATAGAGTTCCTGCACAGGTACGTGTGAGTTCTGGTTTGCTGATTCTTTCATGGTTTAACCTGTCATTCCGTTTAGTCGTCACCTGTCATATCCTGTGTACGTGTATTTTATCTCAAAAACATGAAAGAAAACCTTCATGGTTTGAGACACACCCAAAGGGCAAACACAGTCTAATCTGGGGGTTTTAAAAGCCACAGGGCTCCAGAACTAAACAGACTCTGAGCCACTTACCAACTTCAGTTTCAGGACTCGATTCCCCCTATTTTCCCATACACGTGGTTATTTGAAAACAAGATGTTTACCTGTGATACAGTATCTCAGGAAAGATTAGAAAGCTGCGGAGGACTGAATGGGTGCGCATACACGCCATTAGAGTCAAAATGCAATCCCTGATACATCCATCACCTTGCAGAGGCGCTCGAAATCTATGCTGAACAACACAGCTGTCACTGGCCGTATGTGGTTGTTAATATACTTTTAAATTAAAATCAGATAAAACTTAAAAGTTCCTCGATTGCACTAGCCACCTTGTAAGTGCTCAATAGCCACAGGTAGCTGGCAGCAACCAAACTATACCGAGCAGATGTAGAATATTTCCACCACCATGGGAAGTTCTATTGGCGAACACTGCCTTAAATGAAAGGAAACAGGTTCATATCACATTACTAGAGAATTTTTCCCAATATGGCTTTCTGCCTGCAGTAGTGAAAACAGTGTGATATTTCAGAAGAAATGTTAAATAGTGGGGTAGTCAGGGAAAAAAGAAATAATTTTTTCATAGGTTGATAGGATGCAAAGGTTTATATTAAAATTCATTTTCTGAAGTGACTAATATTCCAACGAGTGACAATTCATTTTATTTAACACTTTTCTTCCTGTAACATAAACTTTTTTTCTGAATGTACATCTTCAGAATCATCATATTCCGAGTTTGGGTAAAAAGAAGCAATTCTCTAAAAGCCTTCCCATTTTAAGACTAATCATTTTCTTCAAATTACCATGCTATAGTATTAAACTGTTTTATCTGCTAAAGTATATAGAGCACGTTACTCGGGACTCTAATAGCTAAATGTTAATTCTATAAAATCTAACTTTAGAATACAGTTTTTAAGCAGCTTCTTTCTAATGATAAAATAAAAAATATCTGCAAACTTATCTGGATTCAAAAGATGAAAAATGTATCCTGTTTTAAGATTTATATTTTATATGTTCTTTCTTTTGAAATGTTAAACAAACTTTCAAAAGCGGGATCCAAAGGTGGTTTATAGAAATTGCACAAGTTCCATGGAATATTCAAAGAATTTCAAAGTACAATGGTAAATTACCTGTCCAATTTTTAAAAATCCTAAGTATTGGGAGGCAAAATATGTATTTGTGTTCAAGCACTAGATTAAAACCCAAAGGGAACAGCATTGTAATAAAAATCACCAATATAAAATTTTAGGAAAGATCTGGTACTCATCAGCGCCCTCTAGAGTCAGTTATTACAGTCCGTAATAAACCAGACCTTAAAACACAGTAATTCGTTATTTAAAATAAAAGTGACAAAAGTTAAGAATTGTTAAGAAATTTAAATTATATTCATATTATAATTTTCCCTCAAAAACTTCAAAATTCCTCTCTAACAGTCCACATTTGCTTTTTTTTTTTTTTTTTTTAGTGAGTTCAGTCCGGCACTGTCTCTATAAGGTGTCTATGTTGTTTTACAGAAGATGGATTCAAGTGAAAGACACTAGGCCTTTTAAAGTTTACTATGCAAAGACCTTTGCTTAATAACCTGTGTTTTTAAGTCACTTATTTTAAGAATTACTCTAATTATAAAAAAGTTTATTTAACATATACTTCATTAAAAGGAGATATAAAAAGAAGCTTACATTTCTTGAATATGCAGCAAACTACAAGTGGCAATTCATCGTAAGGACAGTGGAGCTGGGTTTTTCTAAGAGTCAAGAAAAAGGAAGCCTGTGTAAATCATTTCTCAGATACCACCCACTGAAGTCTTTCAGTGAAACATATCTCCAAATTCCCACCTACACAAAATGTACGGCAAATCTCCCTTTCTGTTTCGCCTTCTACTGGGTAATTCCACTTCGCCCTCCCTGGAAAGGCAGGGAGATAGAGGGCGCCTGCGGGCACAATGAGCACAGCATCACGCGGCAGAATTCAGCACCCTGGACCCCTGGCTCCATTCCCCAGCCCAGAGCTGCGCTTGCACCAGCCCATGTCCTGCGCATGTGCCGCTGCAATGCTCTCAGGAGCTCAGGCGCATGCAGTCACCATTCCCACAGATGAAGCTCCCGTGTTCACCTAGAGACCACAGTCAAGGCACAAAACAGCAGCCCTTCCTATTCAGAAAAAAAAAGGGGAGAAGTGGTCAACTCAATTTACTGAGTGCTTTAAATATACATAGGCGCAGCAGCAAAATATTTCTTGTTTACATCCACTAAATTAATCCGGGGCTTTCTTTTGTCTCTGCAAAAATTAAAAATGATACAGTCATCATCTGAGTTCACTCTGGGGGAAAAAAATCCAATTATGCCCTACTCTCCTCTTACTAGATCTGCCTAATGTTTCATAACCGAGTACGTCATTAAAAAGGGGGACAAAACGCAGCACAGCATTGCATCAACTACTTTGTTAAAGGCAATTAAGTCAAAGCACTGCTAATAATTCCTCTTTGGTTCTCCAACAAGCTCATGAAGAGGAAGGCTTATGCCTAGTATTCCTGCTTATGAGGGGGGAAAACACGCTCTTTCTTTCACGTAGAAAATAGTTACGCGGCTCGGATCTCACCAGGACGTGTTACATCCTCTCGGCTGCTTATTACCTGGGCTATTTCACTGCCCTGATTTTTCTCCACTGGAGGGCACAGTTGGCTAAAAGAAAAGCTGGTGAGGCCTAATTCGGTTTGTTCCACAGTTCCGAAAAAGGGTGGGTGAGAAAGGAGCTGAAGCTTCTTCCATCCGAGAGGTTGTTTCAGTGCTATTTCTCAATGTCCCTTCATCTGCTCTCCTTGAAAACCACGACAAAAGATAAGCACTAATTGGCTAAGAGCTAAGACAAAGATTAAAAACAAAAAGCAAAAAAACCAAAAAACTTGTTCCAAACACCACTATCTGTAAAGAATAAATAAAAGATGAGGTGGAAAGCAAAGAATAGTTGTGTTTTTTTAAATGGTGGAAAGGACCCACTTCAGGGCAGACAATAACCTAAAGTGTACATGCAGACAGAAATTCTCCTTTACTACAAGTCACCACAAGGCGTTTCCACGAGAATGTGGTGCTGAATTACTCCGTTCTTATGCAATGACATAAATCATGCTCAGCAAAAACAATTTCTTTTTATTTTCTATTTTTTGCATTATCATTTTAGAGATAAGCCAACAGGGGATGCTATTCAGCAATTCATTCACAGCCACCTTTTCTTTATAAGCCTAATCAATCCTACAGGCACAGTGCAACATGTTTCCAGTATGTTCAGAAAAAAGATTAGTAAAGAGACACATCAATACCGCACTTCTAGATAAAGTCAACAAATGTAGCATTCAGGGGAGCTTTATAAAACAACAATCTCTTGTTTGAAAACTTCCTTCTGAATAAAACTATTAGGTTTCAACTTACCAGTACGCTTTCTAAGCTTTTATTGTGTGGAAAGGAATGTGACGAAGGACACCTCTCTATGGATATTACCCAGGGCATCATGTTTTATTTGGTCAACTGACAAAATATTACAACAGTTTTTTGTTATACATGGATCAAGTTAATTTCTTTCGAGTAGCAAATGGGGCAAAATAACTTGGGTGGAATTATGTCCTCAAAAAGATCACTTAAACATGTATATTTAAACAAATTGTTCATGTTATTTTTTTAAGAGTTTATTTATTTATTTTTAGAGAGAGGGGAAGGGAGGGAGAAAGAGAGAGAGAGAAACACCTGTGGTGTGTGGTTGCCTCCCAACCGGCCCCCACTGGGGGCCTGGCCTGCAACCCAGGCATGTGCCCTGACTGGGAATCGAACGGGCAACCCCTTGGTTCACAGCCCCTGCTCAATCCACTGAGCCACAACAGCCAGGGCTGTTCGTGTTATTTTAAAGTGATTCACCAAAGAAACCCACAAGTCCCAGCCAGGGTCCTCTACATATTCAGTGGCAGCCAGAGCATCTGCTGCAGCCCTAAGAGATGAAATAATTCCACTTGCCTGATAACACACTGGTTGCTCCCTACCGTTCATCCTATTTACTTAAATCATGGCCGTCCATAAGAAGGGTATTCTAGGCAGATGGGTAAGTTAGTACAAAGTCTGTGCTGCAGATGCCCAAGGAACAGCAAGGAGGCCATTATGGTTTGAGCGGAGAGAGGAAATTCCATGCAGGTGTGAGTTCAAATGCCACCTAATGAGAAAATCTTGCCTAACCACTCTATATCAAGTAGCAGAAATAAAACTTTCTTTCTTTCTGTGTTCCTCTCTATCATCTACCTTTCTTTAGTTTTCTTCCTACATCTCGCCATCGGACTTACCAAATATCTGCTTACTGTCCCCCCTTCCCTATTAAAATGAACCTCCGTGAGGGACCGGCTGGCCCAGCTTGTTCACTGCTCTACCCCCAGGCATGTGACAAAGTCTCTGGCAAAGGGAAGGTAATGAAATGTTTGTTGAATCCATTACATAGAAGTTATGGGAGTATGGAGGGAGCAGGCTGACACCTCTGGGGTGGGGGTGGGGTGGAGGGACTGAACAAAGAAGAAAAAGAGCTCAAGGACCTGGACAACAGTGTGAGGATTGGGGGGGGGGGGGGGGTGAAGGTGAAAGGGGGTATGGGGGGATAATTGGTAATAGGATAAATGCAATAAAAATGAGTCTCTTAAAGAAATTATGGGTAATCTAGGCTAATCGAGGTGGTAATCGGTAATCCTTGAAATAAAGGCATGAAGGAACGAAGAAAAAAAGAATAAATGATACAACCTCCCTGATACTACACATTATCCTCAATCTGTCCAAGATATGTCATACACCTGGTGTGAGGTACAAATACCAAATAAGGGGCAGAAATGAGAGTGATATAAAAATCTAACAAAAAAAAAGAAAAAAGAAAAAGAGGCATAAAAATTCCAAAATTAAACCCGTTAATAATAGTTGTCCTATTCTTTTTGCCCTTGCCTTTGACCCAGTATCAAAGAATCAGATTCTTTCACTAAATCAGCAAAAGTGCCTTACCTTAAATAATACCTGTTCCTTAAATACAGGAATAGTTATCTTTCCAAAACTAAAGAGCGTTTCATCTATAAAAGAGGAAGGCAGGAAAAGGATGTTCACAAAACGCACATACAAAGTGTCCACACACACCCTTTCACTCAGAGGGCAAAATCTGAGTAAGTTACCAATCTCTCTTACGAGGAGAAACCCTCCCACGGAAAGAATCACTGCTTCCCTTGAGGTCCAGTGGCTGTGCGCGGTCACTCAGTCTCGACAGACCTGAGAAGCTTAATGCTTACTGCACCACAGTCCCTTTAGACTCGGGCCTTATAGGATTGCTTTTGAAGGTACACAGACTCTATCTTTTTAAAACAACGTTTACACACACACACGTCAGGCTCACCAGATCCTTGAAGCAAACTCGGCACTGAGTGGGCCACAGCCCCACCTGGGACACGGAGAGTCCCGTCCCTAAGCGGCATGTATCCTCGCTGTAGCCTTCAGTGACGCAGATGCCATGTCCACACCATCCCGACTTCGAAAATAGAGGAATTTAAATAACACTGAATCTCTAACCTCATATTTGTCTTCCCAAACCAGGAATATCCGAAATGGATTTCATGATCTTTATACTTAGTAATACATGAATGCGTGGACACGGCAGAGCTGAGAATATACCACCAGGACAATGACCACGGCTGACTTCTGACTGACCATGGAAGGGGCTCAGCACTGCGCACTACGGAAAGGAACAGGCCCATTCATACACACACTCGCCCCACCTTAATTTCCTCACACCCAGTCCTAAATCCATTTTAAATCCTACATTGGGCCAAGATCCCCAGATTGCCAGGTACTCCCTAAAAGTAGATAGCTACTTAGACTAAGCTGAAGTAGACCGTCCTAAGAAATTTAATTTGTTAATTGAAAGTCCAATATTCCTGAATAATTTGACAATAATTCCCAAAGAATATTGGCAACAAAGCAATTCTCACACACCTAATCGCTTTGGCTCCATGAACTGTAGACCTGGTGACTAAACTGACTGAATGGTCTATTATGGACAAGAAGTCGAAGACCAGCATCATCGGGAATGAGACTTGCAGTCACATCCCGTAGCGATTCCGGCCTCCATTCCTCCACTGCAGTGTTCAAACTGACAGCAATATAGTAAGTTGGCCCAAATCCATAGGACTTTATGTCAATCACAAAATTTTATTCAAAACAAGAAAATATTCCTTCTTTTCCATTGAATCGGTAGGCTGGGAAGCTTTCAGCTGCAAATAACAAATGGTTTTAAGAAGAGTGGGATTCATGATTTCAAAATAACAGGAAGTACAAGGCGCCCGCAGCGTGGGTGGATTCGGTAGCTCAGAGACGGCATCAGAGAGCCGGATGCTTTCCATCTTTCTGCACTACAATCCTGGTGTGTTCTCTCCGGCCCCAGGGATGGCTGCGGGCCACACATCCTCACGTAACAACACGCTTCCTTCGGCTTCTTTTTGAGGGGAAGAAAGCCTTCTCAGAAACCCTCCCTCCCGCAGATCCTCTCACATCTCAATGGTCAGAACTGACAGAGGCCCAGGCCTAAACCAACTCTAATAAGGGGCAAGATAAACTCGCACTACTCAAGATTTGGCCACTGGCGCTGCAGAGGGAGCTCAGCTCCCCTGAGGTACGTGATTATCTAACACCTGCACAATTTCAGCATCCTATCAACAAGCAACCAACCAACCACATCTGCCACATCTTCCCCAAATGTTGTGCTTCCCCTATGAAAATCATCTCCCGATCAGATCAGAATTAAATTGTGAAGAAGACATTAATTTATACGTTTAATACAAATATACACCTAAAAGATCCATTCACTAGTCGTCTGTAGTTATAAAAAAAATGTTAACATACTTGGAATTAGGCCAATCCACCCCAAGAAGTAGCAAAACCTCTATGTACATGGAAATATTATAACACGCATCAATTTGTGCCTCAAATCTACTATATTTCTTTGACTATCTCCAGAAATCACCGCCTTCTCTATCTTTCCTTTGATCGTATTTTGTTGCTGTGTTTAAAGAAAATGAAACAAGGGTAAATATTGTGACGGGAACCCCAGCTAAGCCAGCGGTGCCCTGTCCACTCCCACTCGGGCCAGACCATCCATCGGAGGGCACATTCCAACTGCATCTCTTGGTTCAAGGATTATCTCCAGTAGCTGAAGCCAGCCAGCAACACCCAAGAACACAGTGGACAGAAAGGCTATCAGATAATGTTCCTCCCCACCGACAGCCCTCAACCAGTAACTAATGGCTGTTGGTGTATTAATTCCAAGCACCCTGACCACGCAGGTGAAATAACTCGGAAACTTGAATTCTGCAGAGCCCCACAGCTGTGCAGTGACTGACCACAGTGCCTGATAATGGCCCCTTATTGGCTGGGTTCCCTTCCCGGTCTCCCTCCCTGAGGCTCCCTCCCTTATGTCAAGCTTGAAAGTCTTCCAATGATAGCACAGTGGAAATGACACTTCGCTACCAATAATTTCACTAGGTCTGTAATATTATACCTAACCACAGTCTCTGGGTATGTTAAAAATAAAGTTGAAATTCAGAAACCCAGCCTACATTAACAAAGTTGTAAAAAAAAAAAATCTGTTTTAGAAACAGTCTAAACTTGACATATTAGATAATCACATCAAAAGAGATTTAGGTGTTGATGACGACAAAGTTGCAACAGATCCCAAAATAAGTCTCCGAAGCAATTTGAACCTCAACACAAAGGATCTGATCAACTCATAGGGCAATTCTATTTCTAGGCTTCTCACTGAGCATGGCAGGGGGAAAAGGCCCAATGTCTTGTTTGCGTATGATGCTTTGTACTTCCCACAGTGCTTCCAGAGACTGTTCGGAGACTCTTAACATCTCTGAAGACAGACAAAGTGAGTATTTTTAGACATATTTGATAGATCAAATAAACAAAGGGGCTGCCCACGGATTCCACAGCTAATGAATGTCAAAGGTGGGAAGCTGGAGTATGAACTCAGGTCCTGCAATCGTCCACTACACTTCCCTGCTTCTCTGCCTAAAAAGGAAATGGCAAACATCTACCAAACTAAAGCACAACGTGCTACAATGGCTATACTCAAACCATTCGAAATAATGTTCCCCCTTTCCTAAAATAGGACACGCTGAGGCTCCGAACCTTTCTACAGACCATACAATTCAGCATACGATTTACGACTGCTATACATGATGGCTGAACCAAAGGCCTCTGGTAAGGAACTTAGACCATGAGGCTCGGCCTGGTGCTGATCAGTGGTAAGATTGCCCGACATACACACAGACCTGTCACAAATCCACCTCATTATTTTCCTCCCCACGCCTGCTCCTTCTCTTTGTGTGTTTCCAACGTCAGTGACCAGTGCCGGCACCTACCCAGACCTCACAGTTCTCGACTTTGTGACTCCATCACCCCCGCAACCTCCTTATGATGAGGGTCCAGGGCTTCCACCTCTTCTCTCTCTCGCCTGACTGTGGAGCTTGGTCCCGCCCCCATCACCTTACTGAAGCCACCATCACCCACTGCTTGGCTGACCACCACCGCAGGTCTCCTGGGTCGCTCCCTCCACATCCACTCCCCAAATGCCAGAGTAAACTATCCAAACCACAAACTTGATCATGATATTCACTGCTTGAAAATCTTTCCATGACTTCCTACCGCCCTTAGAACAAGCAAAACTTCCACCATAGCCTCAAGGTCCTTTGTGGCTGGCCCCCTGACCATTTCTCTGCCAGGTCTTACTTCTTTCCTCTCTCTTTCCAAGGACTCTAGTCCAAAGTTCCTGAATGTTCTCACTTGCCTCAAGGTCTTGACCGAAAATGTTCCCTCTGCTGGAAATCCTCTCCTGCCCCCCGAGACCCCTTGCCTACCCATCTCCAATTCATCAAAGCAGTTTGCCAAGTGGCTCACAGGAGTTCCAATTCCAGATGTTCCTCCATTTACTAGTATGTGAGTTTGGGCAAAGAGCCTTCTTCATTCAGCAAAATGGAGATATTAATAGGACCTACCTTCCTGGATTATGTGAGGAGTAAATGAATTTATTTAGGTAATTAGAAAAGTATCTGGTACATGGTAACCGTTTTAATGAACACTGTATCACATTACCAGTATGAACATCATTATCATCTTCTTGCTTCCACTTCTTTTTTCCCACACCTTGGATAAAATGTTACTTCTTTCAGAAAACCTACTCTAAGCCCCTGGACTAAGTTAGTACCCCCACAGCTGGTTTCTATTACACATTTCCGAGCTGCTTATGTAATGATCTGTGTCCTCTGCTAGATCAATGGAGGAAGAGACCATGGCTTCTCGCTCAGCATTACATTCACATACTCAGCACTGTATCGGGAACACAGCACATCCTAAGTATTTACTGCTGAATGAATGAATGACCCAATTCACTGTTTAATCACTACAAAGATCATCGAGACAGCCAGACAAAATCTAAATTCCTCCCTGGCTGGCATGGCTCAGTGGATTCAGCACTGGAATCTGGACCAAAGAGTCACGGGTTCGATTCCCAGTCAGGGCACGTGCCTAGGTTGTGGGCCTGGTCCCTAAGTAGGGGACACGTGCGAGGCAACCACACATTGATGTTTCCCTCCCTCACTTTCTACCTCCCTTTTCCTCTCTAAAAATAAATAAATAAAATCTTTTTAAAAAATCCAAATTCCTTCTGGTTAAACTTAAGCCCATTTCCTTCTTCCTCATCATTTGGAGGACTTTTAAAAAACTTAAGAAAAAAAAAATAATTCGAACATCCTCTTTGCAGTCTCTTGGCCTTTCAGGAATCATTATCAATAAGTATCACATTAATTTACAGTAAAGATATTTTTAATCCACCTATAAAGAAAACAGACTTAAAGCTTTCTTTTCTCAGAGTGTAAAAAAAAAATAAAATAAACTCAAGTCTTAGCTATTCTTCTACGGCCATAGTTAAACCCAAAGCCAGTTAAAATTTCTGCTGTCTACCGCACACCATTCTGATTCACTCCCCCACCCTCACGCCCAGTCTCCGAGACTTAAAGAGACCTTTCACTTTCAGAGAACATTATAGGAACTCTCCAATTTATAAACTCTTGTACAAGTATTCCAAGTTGCCCCCAAATCATCCTTCTCAGGTACGTTGGCAGAAAATTGGAAAGAACATGGAACCTGAAGTTGGGAAACCTCGATTCAATTTCTTCTGCCATTTCCTAGCTGTGTAACTTTTATACCAGTCACTGGTCCTGGTGTGTTATGTGGAAATAACAGAATCAACCCTAACCTGCTTCGTCAGGTTGTTGCGGCAATCCTCTGAGGATACTTGCAAAACCACTTTCTCAATTAAGCTGTCATCGTTCCAGTACCCTTTCATTAACTCAGCCTCCTCTAATTCAGAACGTGTGAACATCATTGTCTAACCTGCTGTGGGGTTGGTTTGTGTTTTCACATTATCTCTAAAGAGATCATCACCGCCTTCCACGGGACGGGCAGTGATGGGTGTTGGAATACACAGATACGCAGCAGCTTCCTGTTCCACAGCAAATTGGACTGAACGGGCAAGATCAGGGAAGCCTGTTTACTGTGATAGCTGTGTATGTGCCTGAGACTCGAGTTTCGGCTCTTGTTACAGCCGGCGTGGCCATATTTCTACTGGAAGTTAGCTTGGTGGTGAGCCATTACTGACAGTCATTACAGTAAAACCAATCTGGAGAATGAGTTTTCTGCACACCAGGAATGTGAAGGGAACTTGAAAGCTGGCATCTAAGCTACTGAAAAATACTGTCCTTTCCTGGTCTCCTGAAGAAGCATACACTACAAAAATATAGTATTTCCTTGGTAATTCAGTGTCATTCACACCAATCAGTAGTATGGGGTACAGACAAGGCCGAAACTACCGGTAAGAGACACAGGATCAACCCACTGCGCTTGTAGCACTACTGCATTCAGTGGAAGGGTTCCCATGGTAATGCCCATGGAGGAGCGTACCCATGGCATCATGGTACCCTCGGGGGCTACAGGGGTCCACGTCATTCCTTCAGGATTTCAGGCCCTTGTACAAAGAGGGCTGTTTTTGCCCCACACCAGTTGCAGGAATGTATGACGAAGTCCAGTTCTGCCAGCAGCCTCACTGTTGCCACAGATCAGCTTTCCGTTTTTAATTCATCCCAGACGAATCTCTCCTACTCTGCTGTCAGAGCATGCTGCTCGTCACTCCTATGGCACTGCTTTTAAACCCTCCGCCGCAGACGCACCCACCACTTCCTGCCTTTCGCCAGCGGCCTGTGTGGTCTAGCCATTCTCTAACAGGACGTGTGATCTTGGGCACACTTCCCCAGCAGCTGGTCGCCTGAGCAGGTCACCAGCAGCCCTCCCAGTTTTGTGAGCCTGTCATTATTCTCTTCTGCTCCCTGATCACTTGTCAATGTTCTCGCTTCTCACACAGTGGGCAGCTCAACTTTTGTGAAGGTTGTCAACCAGCTGTAGGATTCGGTTTTTTCCATGAAGCGTTTCAACTATATACTTATTGCTCTGCGGTTATTCTCTAGCACTTGTTAATATATACGTTTACCTTTTAGTGCCTCTGCCACCAAGAGACTTTCCAGGGGCTCTGGCCAATGTCCAAGGACTCAAAAAAGTCTCAAGGGTCTGGAAGGCTTGGGTGCATTTAATCATTCATTTCCTCAAGCCTTCAAAATAAGAAAACCACCTTTTGATCAACATATCCTAGAATTTAATTTTCTACTAATTCATCTCAGCCTTACCAATTAATTAGCAAGGTCTTACTGAAACTTTAAATTGGAAAAGTCTTTTTTACAAAATGAAAATCTATTTGCAACACTTCTATAACGATCTGGAGATGAATAATTAATATAGTACCAAAATTCCATTAATATTGAAATGTGACGGAGTAGCTGGTTTCCTGTAACAATTCCCTAAACCTTACATGGAGAAACCTTAGCTTATTACCAGTGCTACTCAAGGACATCTTTTTTATCTCATTGCACTTCGCACTTTCAAGCCTGTTATCCCAGCCCTGGCATAGTTATTTTGTAATCAGTCTTTATCTCACTAGCCTTAGTTTTATTCCAGTCTAGCTTTTTAGGTGTTTCACTTGAGGTTTTAAAACAATGAGGGGAAAAGGTGTACAAATTATTTTGCAACACAAAACCAAAGCAAAACACCCTACTCCCAACTGAACCTCTAGGAGAAAATATTCATACACTAAGTATTATTTATTGTGCATTCTCAAGGGGCTTGCTGTTTAGAACAAAGATTAACGCAGGCACACCCATGTACGCATACGCATGGTAACACACACACGGAGCAAGGACTAAAAAGGTAAAATGTGAAAAAGCCCACAAGAAAGAACAAAACAAGTACTATCAGAGTTCCAACAGGGCGCGATCCCTTCCATCTTTACAGCTGCAAGGACAGATTCAAAAGCTGGACTCTGGGAGTGGGTAGAACTTGACACACACAGAGAGCGAGGAAGAGTGTGCATTGCAAGATAACGCACTCCAGGCAGAGTGAAACAAACGTTCAACGAGCACTGAAACTCCTGAATGTCTCTGCACAAGCAAAAACACATGAAACCGGAAAGAAGTGGGAAAGTGACAGGCAGGTCTGGGACACGGGAAGTCATCCAGGGACGCACCCAAAGGAGGATGCATAAAGGGCCACGCGAAGAAACGAGACCAGAAATAAACATAAGAACGTGATCCAAAGGGCCAAGGAGCTTGATGTGTGCAGACATGAGGAAACTCTGGAGTTTTTGTGTAAAGTGTAAGAGGTAATTTAATTGGAGATTTCTTTTTTTCCGGAAGACGAAACCTGCACCAGAATGTGAGATTTGGCAGGGTGGTGCCATATCAGGCTGCCTTAGAGAAAGACGTGGATGGGAGAGAGACTGCGATGGTAGGTTTAGTAAGCTTCGGCAATATCCTGTCCAGATATGGAGAGAAAAGCAAGATTCCAACACAGACCAGGGAACAAACTGACCACTTGCTGCATTTGGCACACGGGTGTAATTCATTTGGCTCACAGAGTAATCTTGAGAAATGTGCATCAACCTTAAAAAATTAAGAAACTTTCCACACTGGGGCCCACGTTATGGAAGGGGAAAACCTGGCCGAGCGGCAGCCGTACTGAGTCAGCCACCACTGATCAGGCGGACAGTGTTCAGACATGCACCCTCACCGGGCCCAGCTCACTCGCTCACTTTGTCCTCTGGAGGCACTTGGCCTAGCCACCCTGATGCAGAGGCCGGGTGGCAAAAATCAGCAAAAAGAAGCAAGTCCAAAACCAGTTGGGGAGAATAGAAAAGATGAGTTTTAGACATGCTAGGACTGAGATCTTTGAATAACCATCCAGAAGGGAATAAGCAGTAAGTTATTAAAAATTTTGAGAAAAAGCTTGGAAAAGAGACGATGGATATACACAGAAATAAGAACCATCCCCAGAAATAAAAGTGGCAGTAAATATAACAACGATATCAGACAGCATTTATGTACCATTTACCACTTAAATGCCACATATTTAGAATACTATCTGGCATCTCACACCCATGAACTCTTAATGATTTCTTTAAGCCTATTATTATCCCAATTTGACAGATGAGGAAACTGAGGCACACCAAAGTTAAGGTGATGTTGCTTGTAACTGGCAGACCTGGGATGCAAAAGCAAGCAGTCTAGTTCCATTGTCTGCACGATGAGGACTTCCTCCTGAGGTTGTAGTCTGCATTTTGTTTTTAGGCTAAACAATTTCATTTTTAGAGGTGGGGAGACTGCTACTAGTTTTTAAATTTATAACCAATAACTTAAGAGAATGTAGGAAGAGAAGATAATTCCCCCCAAATATATTATCCCTTAATCTCTGAAAAACTGGAACACCGTACTTAGCAGATATTTTCATTCATTCAACAACTATGTGTTTCCTCTACGTGCAGGCACTGCTCTAGGTGCTTACGGTCATCATCAACAACAACAAAACCAGATCTTTGTCTTCACGAGCTTCCCTTCTAATGGGTAGACCAATGAGAAACATAAATGAGCGAAGTGCACAGTATGGGAGATAGGTACAAATGCAGTGACAAAAAGGACAAGCAGAACAGGGTGACGGAGATCAGAGGTGGGTGCACAAGTGAGGATTGTGAGTTTGAAGGTAGTAGGTGTCGGTGAGGAGGTGATACTGGAGCCAAGACTCAAATAAAAAGAGCGAGCCACGTGGTTACGCGGGGAAGAACATTCAGGGGGAGAGAATAACCAAAAGCCGCAAGGCAGCCACGCGGAGGATGTTCAAGGAAGTGTGTTCAAGCCAGAAGTGAGCACGCTAGCAGGGAGAGTGAGAGGGGAAAGTGGCCAGACGTGGGGTGCAAGGTTCAAGAAGGCAGCAGGCATGTGGTTGAAAGCCTTGTCAACCACATGAAGAATTCTGGGTTTTAATCTCAACGGAACAAGAAGCCATTGGAGGGGTCTGGGCAGAGGGTCACATGATCTGCCTTGAGCTCTTCAAGGATCACTCTGGCTACTGTGTCAGAATCGATGGCGGGTGGGGGTGGGGGGGGGTCATGGTGGAATCAGAGGACAGGAGGCCTTTGTTATTTAGAGACAAGAGATTTCAGTGGCTTACCCCAGAGTCATAGAAGGGACTGGATTCTGGATATTTTCAAGCAAGAATCAAAGATCACTTGAAGGTTTTTTTACATGCAACTTTTTTACATGTAACCAAATTTTTCCAAGTCCATAAAATCTTAGGGTCCCTAGGGAGAACCATATTTCCAGGAACCACCTAGTAACTCTTTTCACAAAGCAAGGAATTTTCCTGCAGTAACACTAATCACCTCCTACCTGATCTGTCCACAACTTCAGGTTTGCAATAGTATGTCTGCTGAGCAAACATTATTTCTTGGTTCCAACAATCCCTTTTCATCAAATAAAGAGTCATCTGTACCAATAAAAGATGTTCTCCAATAAGTTACTTGCTATCCATAAAAACACTGAGGACCACACTAGAACCTCATTTGCATCTCATTTCGTCGTCGTCATAATCATCCTGAAAAGAATGAGCTCCATTTAATAGACGAAGGAAGTTGTAACAATCTTTGCCCAAGGTCAAACAGCTTGGCAACTGGCAAAGCTCACCCTTGCTGCACTGACTCCACAGCCGGCCTTTCGGTTAGCACAACAGTTCCTGATGTAACACTCTGGAGAGGCAGAAACTTAAAAATTAAACTCCCCTCCCTTTCCCCACTGACTAGATCATTTAAGTAGAAATACTTTCACTTAATGGTGGTAAAGATAACTCTTCAGAAACTAGATCTTCTCCCTGGAATTGCCAGTAGGGAGAGGACAAAAGCTTTGTTCCACTAGACAAAGTCAATAAATAAAACAAAACACTCCCTCTGACTTGGATTTGTAGCAGCCTTCTCAACTGTCACACCAGTGACCTTAAGGGAACAATAGCCCAGTTTCGGGGTTCATTCAACGACCCTACCACCCAGTCCCTGATAAGGCTAGAACTTCCCACGCCACAGTGGTTAGATTTTTCCTCCAGGGGAAACAGCCTCTGAAAGGTGATACGCCCAGGAAGTGCACAAAAGTGGCTCCCTTACTGCAAAGTATAAATTCACTTTTTTTCTTTAAAGGTAATTTTAACTGAGATTATCTGAATCACTTGCACTGGTCTAAGTGGCAAGGCAACAACTTCAGGAGGATCACAAAAACAATGAATTTTGTTTAAAGGTGCAACTTGACATCACCCTTCTGCTTAAAATCCCCTCGACTGTTTCCCATGTTCTTAGAATACATTAAACAGACCTGCCTGCTGGCGCCTCCTCCCCCTCCACTCCCATCACCCATCGCACCCTTCCTTTCTCGGCTCCAGTCACTGGCCTTGTTTTAGGAGGGCCTCAGGGGCCTGGCACATGCTGTTCCCTCTGCTCTTTCTGCTACTCCTCACTTCCCTTCAGATGCCTCAGCTCCATCCCTGCTTCCTCAGGGCAGCTCTCTCCGACCAGTGCTCACAAAAGCTCCTGACCAGTGCTCACAAAAGCTCCCGTAGAACCAAGTATGGCTTCTTCCCACCACTGAACACAGCAGAGTTTGTCCATTTGATTAGTCTGCCACCTTACCGGTTCTATTTTCAGGTCCATGGTCAGCACCCAACAGTACTTTTGGTGGTGGATGGACAGATGAACAGTGCTACATCACACTCTCCACCAAGCACAGTATAAAGGCTTTTCACACCCTGCCTCCCAGACTTCAGTTCAATCCATCGCAGAAGATAAAAATATAAATTGCTGTTTTTATTTTCACCCAAGGTGAGAAGAGAAATGAAATAAAGGATCTGCTATGCTACAGACTGAATTCATTTGCTCTATATAAAATTTACATGTTGAACTCTTAATCCCCAATGTGATGGTATTAGAAGGTGAGGCCTTCGGCAGGTGATTAGGTCATGAGGGTGAAACCCAAATAAATAGGAGTAGCACCCTTATAAAAGAGACCCCAGAGAGTTCTCTGTCCCCTTCTGTCATGTGAGGACACAGAGAGCAGACAGCTGTCTATGAACCAAGAAGGAGTCCCTCAGCAGACACTAAATGTGCCAGCGCTTTGGACTTCCCTGCCTCCAGAACTATGAGAAATAATGTTTGTTACCTAAGCCACCTAGTCTACAGTATTTTTGTTACAGCAGCCCAAACTAATTAAGATACACTATTAACATTTTTTTTTTTTGCTGTTGCCAGTGTAGCTCAGTTGGTTGGACCGTCATCCCATGCACCAAAAGGTTGCAGGTTGAATTGCTGGTCAGGGCACATTCCTAGGTTGCAGTCGGGGCACGTATGGGAAGCAACCAGTCAATGTTTGTCTCTCTCACATCTATGTTTCTCTCTCTCTCTCTCTCAAAAAAAGTTGAAAAATAATTTAACTTATATATAAATGGCATTTAATGGCACTGGAACTGATCTATTCAAATCCACTTATCCATATATTTTGAACTTATAAATTTCATTACCTACATCTTCCAAGAATTTTTTTCTGAAACTAAAAGGAACAAATTATCTTTAATTCCACCAGCCAAAACAAACAAATAATTAATTTTGAAACTCAACATTCTGTTGCAGTAGCAATAATAATCTGTTTTCTGAAGATAGTCACCCAGATATTTATTTTGTCTTACTAAGTCTTGTCAATTAGCTCAAGTTATTAGTGTGTAATGCTACTAAGACTAATAATGCTACTAATACTATATAACTTTATCATTTATAAATACATGCAATATATATGTGTGTGTGTATTATTGACCCAGAGAAAGAAGACACCTACCAAGAAGAGCTCCTGGTGTCTAACTGGGCTCAAACTTACACACAGAGCACAGCAGCGTCATTCAAGCTGCACTTTAAAGAGAAGGCTACACTAAACTGCCTGACACTTGCACCGAAATGCCTGCCTGCACTGTTTCTGCCATGTGAGGTGACCCTTTTAAAGGGGTTCCTGGTATCTTATTTCAACCAATAGGACTGAGACTTTCCCAGTGTCATCAGAGCTGTGCAGCTACAGCACTATGAGCATTTTCACCAACCAATCAGAGCAACTTGACTTCAACCAGTCAGGACAATGTTTTTTGGACCAATCAAACTGAAGATTTGGAGGCCTCACTTGCATAAGGATGGACCAATCAGGAACCAAGTGTGGGGATTTCTCTCTATATGAGTCAGCTAGATCACCTCTAGCTTACAGAGCACGCTTTCTCTTTCCACACAAGACTGAAGGTTGCATTTTTCCCCCCTGAAGACATCACACCAGAGCAGAGAGGAGCAGACAGGAGCAGAGCTGTGTAGCAGGAGAGTGGTCTCACTCTAGAGCTATCTGCCCACAGGTCCATCTCACAGCCAAGCAGTTTCATAATTGAGCTGTTTGCACTCAATAGTTTCCCTCTTCACTGCAAGCCAAATTGGGGCTTTCCATTGGCATTGAATTGGTACTAATGACAATTAGTTGACAATATAAAAATATAAAATAATAAATTATTAAGCATTTATGTGGCAGGCACTGTACTGCTTCACAACAATCCTATGAAATAGGCATCCGTATTACACCCACCTTGCAAAGGAGGAAAGTGAGACTTAGAGATGTTTACTACCTGACTCAATGTTACACTGCCAGTAAGTAGAGGACCTAGAATTCAAGTCTAGGTTTGAGTAGCCGAGGCCTCAGGTTTGACCTCTAAATAGAAAACTTAATATTGCACAGAAAAGGAGAACACAAGTGGGGGGTGTGGGGGAGAGATACTCTAGTTCAGAGTACAGGGGCTGGATTTCTAATTCCAGGAAACCTTCGTCTTTGGTTTTTCCTCCAAGTAAGATCAAGGCATGCATTAGGTCTGATTCTATAGCTGTATCTCCTGCTTCGTACAAAGTTCCAACACTAGTGCGTGAAGGCTGCCCTGCTAACTCCTGTCTGGAGCGCTCTTCTCATTTAGGCCCCTGGACTCCCTTTCCAGAGAGAAAGTACAGAAGGATAAATACCTTTCAGAATTACGACTAAGTCCATTTGTTTTTCTGCCCTCCTCCACCCGTCTTGCTTTTTGGAAAAAAACTTAAAAAACACGAAGCACGGCACTACTGTGATCAACATCAGCTCACCAGCAAGAACAGGCATACTGTACTAGACGTTCCTGAGTGTCAACAGGGAACGCCTTACATTTACCAAGCTGGACCTCCAGAGAGTCTCTAAATCCATTTGAGAATGCCAGAGAGATAAACAGAGAACAACATTCAAGGTCAGGTCCAGCCATATTGACAACAGTCAAACCTTTGCTTTCCTAAGCACCCGAGTGCCGTTCCAATGTTTTCTCAGGCAGCAACAAGATTCATGGTTGCAAATCTGAA
This sequence comes from Phyllostomus discolor, assembly GCF_004126475.2. Taxonomy (NCBI): domain Eukaryota; kingdom Metazoa; phylum Chordata; class Mammalia; order Chiroptera; family Phyllostomidae; genus Phyllostomus; species Phyllostomus discolor. Next base: position 153,435,428 of record NC_040908.2, on the reverse strand, counting down.
GAAAATTCTGACCTACTCAATTCTAAAACATGCTACCTATTTTGCAATGATTCCAGGAACACCAACTCTGTGCAAACTTGGAAGTGTGCCTTCAATCAAAGAGCAGTGAAGCTCCTAGGATGTGAAGAAATCCACCACGTACCATGCGATCTGTAAGCTGATCACTAACACACATAGCATGAAGATGTTGCAGGATGGACAACGTGGTTTCAGATACTGATTCTGTCACTCACTAGCTATGAAACTGCAGATAAGGGGTATCATTAACCTAAGTTCCCATTTCCTCCTCTGTACACTGTGGATAATGCAGCATAGCTCAACGAGACATTGAAGATATCTGTGTGTTTGAGCCTCACCTGGAGCGCCAATACATTCAATGATGAAAAACTGAAAGCTTTACCTACAAGATCAGGGACAAGACAAGTATGCCCACTCTCACCACTGTTACTCAATAACGGAAGTCCTATCCAGAGCAATCAAGCAAGAGAAAGAAAGACAAGGCATCCAAGTTGGGAATGAAGAAGGAAAATTGTCACTTTTTGTATATGACATGATTCTTTAAACAGAAAACCCTAAAGACTCTGCCAAAAAAAAACTATTAGAAACAATAAATGCAGTAAAGTTGCAGAATACAAAAATCAATGTATAAAATCCATTGTGTTCCTATACACTAACAATAAAATCTCAGGAAAAGAAATTTAAAAAAAAATTTCCTTTTGCAATTACAACAAAAATAAAAAACCTAGAAATAAACTTAAATAACAAAGGATGTGAAGGACCTATACACTGAAAACTATGAAACATTATTAAGACACAAAAAGAAATGGCAAACACAAAGAAGACACAAATGGAAACATAAAGAAGACACAAAGAAATGGAAAGCTATTCCATGTTCATGGACTAGAAGAATCAACATAGTTGAAATGGCCATATGACCCAAAACAACATACAGATTTAAGGCAATCCACATCAAAATTGCAATGGCATTTTTTAAAGAAAAGAACAATGATAAAAAATCATCAGATTTGTACGGAACCACAAAAGACTCCAAATTTAAAACAATCCAGAGAAAGAAGAACTAAGCCAGAGGTATCACATCCTCTGACTTCCAATTATGCTACAAAGCAACAAAAATGAAAACAACATGGTATTGGCAGAAAAACAGACACATAGACCAATGGAACAGCATTGAGAGCCCAGAAATAAACCCACTGGTACATGGACAAATACTTTTTGACAAAAGAGCCTAAAACATACAGTGAAGAAAAGAAAATCTCTTCAATAAATGGTGCTGAGAAAATTGGGAAGCTACATGCAAAATATTTACAAGACGGACTTCCGGCAAGATGGAGGAATAGGTGGTCGCACCGTACCTCCTCGTACAACCAAGATTAGAAAACCAATAATTTACAACAAAAATTTACTATCAGAATAACACCCAGAGCCGGCAGAGGATTTATCTGAATGGAAGTCGGGCAGCCAAGAAGTTGAAGTAGACGTGTTCATCCGGGCTGGTAGGAGAAGACCAGTCGGGCGGGCGCGGGGCTGGCTCGGGTCGGCGGCGCGCGGAGGTCGGGGGAAGGTTTGGCGCGAAATCGGCGCAAAAGCCATCGGGGGTACAAGAAGGCAGCGGTGATCCCTGAGTACGCAAGCTGCGGCTGGCAGACCCAGAGGGGTAGCGATTGTGGACCAGGGCAGAACTCGTGGTCCGGAAGCCCAGACAAGGGTCTGAGTCCAGGAGAACGGAACTACCGCCATTGTTTTCTCCCGCCCTGCTCCCGCTCCCACCCCGCCCCCACACATAACGTCACAATCTAGCGACCGGGGTGCCCTGCCCTGGTGAGCACCTAAGGCTCCGCGCCCCACCGTAACAAGAGCAACCAGACCAGAAAGAAAAAAAAAAAGGAGAGATAGGGGGGAAAAAAACCATGTATTCAACAGAGCAAATCCGTCCCCCAGGACTCATCCTTTTGAGCGACCAAGAATTAGCCAATCTATCAGATGCGCAGTTCAAAACACTCGTAATCAGAAAGCTCACGGAACTGGTGGATTTTGGACGAAATTTAGATGAAAGAATGCAGAGTACCATAAAACAAATGCAGGAAGACACGCGGAGGAGAGCCAATAGTGAAAGGAAGGAATATGAGTCTCAAAACAATACAGTGGACCAGAAGGAAGATAGAATCAACCAAGCAGGAAACCATGATAAAATAAGAATTCAAAAAATTGAGGAAAAGATTAAGAGCATCCAAGACACCTTTAAACGTTCCAATATCCGAATTATAGGGGTACCAGAATCGGAAGGGGAAAAGCAACAGATTGAGCATGTATTTGAACAAATAATAAAGGAGAACTTCCCCAATCTGGCAAAGGGAACAGTCTTCCAAGAAATCCAAGAAGCTCAGAGAGCCCCAAAGAAGTTGGACCCAAGAAGAAACACACCAAGGCACATCATAATTACATTAGCCAAGGTAAAAACGAAGGAGAGAATCCTAGAAGCAGCAAGAGACAAGGGGACAGTAACCTACAAAGGAGTTCCCATCAGACTGTCAGCTGATTTCTCCAAAGAGACCTTACAGGCAAGAAGGGGCTGGAAAGAAATATTCCAAGTCATGAAAGACAAGGACCTACATCCCAGATTGCTCTATCCAGCAAAGCTTTCATTTAGAATGGAAGGGCAGATCAAGTGCTTCTCAGATAAGGTTAAGTTAAAGGAGTTCATCATCACCAAGCCCTTATTTTATGAAATGCTAAAGGGACTTATCTAAGAAAAGAAGATAAAGAAAAGACATGTATAGTAAAAGGACAGCAAACTCACAAATATCAACAACCACACCTAAAGCAAAACCAAAAGAAACTAAGTAAACAATTAGAACAGGAATAGAACCACAGAAATGGAGGGCACATGGAGGGTTAGCAGCAGGAAGGTGGGAGGAGGAGAGAGGGGGAAAAGGTATAGAGAATAAGTAGCATAGAATGTAGGTTGAAAATAGATAGGGGGAGGGCAAGAATAGTACGGGAAATGTAGAAACTAAAGAACTCATAAATATGATACATGGACATGAACTAAAGGGGGAAATGTGGGTGGGAGGGGGTACAGGGTGGAGGGGAGAGAAGGGGGGAAATGGGACAACTGTAATAGCATAATCAATAAAATATATTAAAAAAAAATATTTACAAGACTATTTGGGAACAAGTATAAAGGGCCCATGGACAAGGACAACAAGGGTGGGGGGAGGATTAAATGTAAGAGGTGGGAGGCGAGTGAGGCAGGGGAGAGTAATGGGGGAAAATGGAGACAACCGTAATTAAACGACAATGAAAAAAAATTTTAAAGAACTGCTATTTGTCACCAAACGCAAAAATTAACACAAAACAGAGTAAAGACCTAAATATTAAAACCTGAAACAAAATACATAGAAAAAGCAGGTATTAAACTTATGGACCTTGGTCTTAGAGAAAATTTTATGAATTTGACCTCCAAGGCAAGGGAAGTAAAAGCAAAACATAAATAATAGGACTGTATGAAACCGAAAAGCTTCTGCACAGCAAAAGAATCATCAACAAAACAAAAAAGCAACCAACAGAATGAAAGAAGAATGTTTGCAAACAACACCTCCAATAAAATGTTAATATGCAAATATATAAAAAACTCAGACAACTCAACAATATTAAAAGAAACAATCCAACTTAAAAATGGGCAGAGGGCTTGAACAGACACTTCTCTCAAGAAGACATTCAAACGACCAACAGATATATGAAAAGATGATCAGCTTCACTAGTTATTAGGAAAATGCAAATCAAAACTACAATGAGCGCCCTGGCTGGCGTAGCTCAATGGATTGAGCGTGGGCCGCGAACCAAAGCATCGCAGATTCGATTCCCAGTCAGGGTACATGCCTGGGTTGCAGGCCATGACCCCCAGCAACCACACATTGATGTTTCTCGCTCTCTCTATCTCCCTCCCTTCCCTCTCTAAAAAATAAATAAATAAAATCTTAAAAAAAAAATACTGAAGTTGCTAAGCTCCTGTCAAAAAAAAAAAAAACTACAAAGAGTTACCACCTCAAACCTGTGAGAATGGCTATTACCAAGAAGACAAAAAATAACAAGTGTTGGAGAGGTTGTGGAGAAAAAGGAACCCATATATACTACTGATGGGAATGTAAATTGGTACAGTCACTACGGAAAACAGTATGAATGTTTCTCAAAAAATTAAAAATAGAGTTACCATATGAATTAGCAATCCCTCTTCTGGGTATCTACCTGAAAATTTTGAAAACACTCATAAAGATATATGTACTCCTATGTTCTTTGCAGCATTACTCACGGTGGCCAAGATATGGAAACAACCCAAGTGTTCTTTGATAGATGTGTGGATAAAGAAGAGTGGCACATACACACAATGGAATACTACTCAGCCCCAAGACAGGACGAAATACTGCCACTGCAACAACATGGATGGATCTTGAGGATTTCGTGCTAAGTGAAACAAGTCCGATGGAAAACGTCAAGAACCATATGATTTCACTCATATGTGGGATATAAAACAGAAAGCAACAAATGAACAAACAAGACAAATAAAACAAAACTTCACAGACACAGACAGCAGCATGGTGGTTACAGAGGTAAGGGGGAAGGTAAAGGAGGGGACCGGAAATGGAATACATGGTGACAAAAGGTGACTTGACTTCGGGCGGTGAACCCGCAAGCGATATAGAGATGGTATATCACAGAATTCAGTGGTACACTTAAAACTTATTTTAACTCGTATTAACCAGTTATTCCAATAAACTTAATAAAAAAATGTTTAAAGAATCTACATCAAATGCCTAGAACACTTCAAGCATTCAATAAATGGTAGTTACTAATACTTCTTCTCATTGTGCCAATTTAAATAATTCACATTTCATACATAACTCCTCAAATCATGTGATACCTCCAAGCCTAGTTAAAGAAAGGAACCTATCACCCGCCATCCCTGGTTACTCGAGTAGCCTTCGAACACTTGAGGTAACAATCCTGTGCAGTTACCCAATGTAAAAAGAGAAATTATACAGCACGTATGATTTGAAGAATTCTTCGATTTTTAGAGCTTGGCGAAGCACAGCCAGTTTTGCTGAATGTCTGTCGTATGGGAGAACCCCATCGGTCCATGCCCCTTGTAGGCCCTCAGCGCCCACTGAATTGGGAGCACCTGGGAAAACTGCGGGAGCAAATGAGTTCCATCAGTGTCAGAGCTGCAAAACCTTACGGACCAGCTGATGCACATGGACAGAGGACAAAATGCAGAAGTGAAGGCCCTTTGCAAAATCTAAACTCCCTCCACAGAATGGAATATTATTCAGCAAAAAAATATAAAGGAAGCACTTAAACCTGCCACACAATATGGATGAACCTTGAAAAAGAACCAGTCACAAAAGGGCAAATAGTGTATGATTCCATTTACATGAAATATCCAGAATAGGTAAATGTATATAGAAAGTAAATTAGTGATTGACTAGAACCCAAAGGTATTGGGGTCAGGGAGTGACAGCTAATGCGTACAGGGTTTCTTTTAAGGGGGAGGAAAATGTTCTAAAATTAAATTGTAATGAAGATTGCACAACCCTGAGAATATGACAAAATCTTGAACTGCACTGCACACTTTAAAGGGATAAAGTGTATGGCATGTATGTGAATTATACCTCAATAAAGCTATTTTAAAAATCTAACTCATTAACTGATGAGGGGAGCCTTCATCTTTCCTGCCTGTAGAACTGTCCTCTCTGTTAAAAACTAAAAAGAAGAGCTCGGAGCGCTGTCTTGGGTTTAAAGCTATAAAATATCTTGACTTCGAAAGTACGCTTACCTTGCCTATGCACCTATCACCTCCACTTTATTTCAATAATCAATCATTTTAGGTGAACTTTATTTCAATAATCAATCATTTTAGATGAACTCCAGTGATTGCAAAACTACTTATGCAAGGATACATAAATGCAGAATTTATCTATGCTCAAACTAAATCCTGCCGGTCACATTCTTTATTGCTCCACAGCATGACTGGTCTCTCTCTAGTACGAATGGGAATGGGCCACCTTCATTAGCCCTCTGCTTTTGAGTACCTGCTACAGTGACTTTCAAACAACTGAAGCTCCACTTTCACAGGATCTCTTTGTTCTCCTAAGAAATACAGGAAGAATGGCATCACAATGACAGGCAAGAGTCTTCCTTACTGAATTGGCTAACCCCATCTGCTAGGGACCTAACGAAATCAGCGTTATTCATTTGAGTGGGAGTGTTATTGCAGCAAAGTAAAGAAGACATGATCTCCCTCTTGATTAGGAGATGAAGAAGATAAATTAAGAGTATGGGCCACATAATGGATGATGATCTTAGAAACCTAACTAGACTAAAGAATCTGTAGTCTGGAATGTTTTACTGATTGCAAATCAGACCTGTATTTCAGGGTTTCCACAAGCTTTTGTTTTTAAGTTTAGAAGAGCTTATATCTTATTAACGTGCCAGTTACTGTGGGAAAAGCCAAAAAAAAAAAAATGTGGACCTACAGCCCCTGCCTCATTCCAAAAATCTGAGGAAAAATTAGACATATTCATATGAAGAGACTTAAGAATAACAAAAATAAAAAATACACTATCAAATCAACACATATTACTAGGTAGTAGTTAAAATATTTCATTGGTTATGGAGACGAAGATGTTGAATGGACATTAGTACCAGAAAGTAGGTAATGCCTCCCTAATACTGCCTTCTACTTGCTTTTACTCAAAGAAAGGTGCACAGGTCTCAATAAGCAATTCTATAGGGAAGAAAACTTACTAAGACTCTTTATATGTAAAAATTAGGCCCTGGCTGGTGTGGCACAGGGGATTAAGCACCAGCCTGAGAACCAAAAGGTCACAGGTTCAATCCCAGTCAGGGTACATGCCTAGATTGCGGCCAGGTCCCCAGCTGTGGGTGTGCAGGAGGCAACTGATTGATGTATATCTCACACACTGATGTTTCTCTCTCTTTCTTTCTCCCTCCTTTCCCTTTCTAAAAGTAAATAAATAAAATCTTTTTTAAAAAAGAAATCTTTAAAAAATAAAATAAAATAAAAATTAATTCTAAACTCCTAATTTTGGTTGAACAAAGTATCAACCTATTTTTAATTACAGTTTAACCCTGTTTATTCAAGTGTCATCTCTGCTGGTGTGTTTTTCAAATTATTAAGTTCACCCTTCCAACAGATACAAAGAACCTGTTTGAGATGAACTACCCTTAACATGCTTTGTTTCCCAGAGTCCTTGACTTTGGACAGATAAAGGAAGTATTTTAAGATTTAGGTCACCACATGTAAGTAATGTTAGAAATAACTTGATCATTTCTTCTGCTTAACTACTTTCAAAAGATAGATTTTCCAACAGTCCAAGGTAAACTAAACTCAACAATATTTCACTTTATGATACTATGATCCTCTCTGCTATATTCCAGTGTTCCAGTTCAAATTTTATTTCTAAATCTTTCAGACATTTCCCTTAATTTGCCAAAAATCCTTTTCTAGGACCAAATCTTCTCAATACAAATATTACTTATGAAATGACAATGATGCATCTCGACTTTTACTATGGACTGATATAGATGGCTTAGTCCATTTGAGTTATTAGCCAATCAATTTTAGATACTTTTAAAAAGCAACTAACATTAGTCTTTGTCTACACATTACAAAACTTCATCTGATTGCTGACACACTGGAGACTAATGTAACTATTTCGAAAGTCCGCAATCAAGTTTCCCGAACCTTATGACCAGTAACTTGGGCAAGCCAATTGTGAAAATATAATATTTTAAATGAAGTTGAGCACTTCACTGCTTTTTCAAAGACTATAAAAAAATAGCAAGTGATTTTTAAAAATGAGTACTATTATGTTGATTTCTGCTTCACATAGTGGACAGAGCTCTGACATATCCATTCCTACTTGAGATGTTTTCATTATGTTGCTACCCCAAAAGTCTACTTAAATGTTTTTGAATAAATAAAGAATATGGAATCACATTATTTGTGCACCTTACTTGAGCCTAATCTGAAAGAAAATCCTAAACACCACAGAACTCAAAAAAAAAAAAAAAGGCTTGGTGAAGTGAACATTCAATTATAAAATGGCAGAATAAATAATCACACCAGAGAACGACCACAGCATATCACTTGGCTAAATAAATAAAATCTAAAGGAAAGCAAGGAAAAGAAAAAAGCAAGCGCAAAACTTGCCCGCAGGTAATTTTTTCAACATCTCCAATTGGACCTTTCTCTTCCATTTTTAAAATCCTCCGCCTGGATGGAATTGTTTAGCTCACTCTTTGTGGGAATACTTTTTCCTCCAAGTGTCCATCTGCAAAAAGTATTTCTGATTTGTAACAAAGAGTTAACGTTTTGCAGAAGCAATACTTCTTACTACTTTTTAGACTCCAGAACAGTTTAGCGAGGATTTTTTAAAATGTAAATTACATGAAATTGGCCAAATCCAAGTAAGTGGTTCGTTCCAAGGTGCAGAAAGACTTCATAAATTCCTCTTCCTCCAGCCCTCAACCCTGCAGTCAACAGAATGCTTCTGCATCCTTAACACTGGGCACTCAGTGTTCAAATCCAACAAAAAACTTTATCTTTAAAACACTCAGAAGGGGCGAACCAAGGTGGGTAGAGTGTAACTGAAAAAGCGGCAAGGAGACTGACTGTGGGCCACGAACTGGGAATGGCTTAAATGACAAAAGCCCACAGTTTAGATTTCTCCCCCACCTACCAAGTGGCACTTTAGAGTCCCTGCGTTACGCCAGGAATGCATTTAGCTCTTCGAAACTCTACAAGTCTAGGCGCGCCGCCGAAGGCTCAGGGGCCAGGCGGATACGCGAAACGCAGGAGTTTCAGGAAAAAGAGGGAAGCTGGGGAAGGCCAAGGGCTAGGCCCGGAACTTGTCAGCGTGGACCAGGCAAGGCCGCAAGCCGTGCGAGCCGCTGCAGGAGCGAGGGGACTGGCGGCGCTGGGTCTGACTCACCTGCCCATTCACCGAGCCCCGGTCCGACCCCAAGCTCGTGACCCAAACCCCAGACCTGAAGGGCCGTGAAGAGCGAGTACGCGATGCGCAGGGTCAGGTAGGCCACGGTGCCCGCGCCCACCCAGTACAGGAAGCCGGCGGCAGGGAGAGCGCTCTCCATGGCTTTCAACCAGGCCTCACTATCCTCGTGAATGAGGAAAAAAACTAATGAATGAATCCTGGAAGAGGCGCCGGCCGTGACGGTGAGGACAATTCATAGGCGCTGCTCCGATACTGTTTTGCCTAAAACCCGCCCACAGAGCCACATCCGTGCCACCATTGGTGATCTGTAGTTTTTTCTGCGCGTAGTGCGTCAGTCATTGGCTAACTCCAGTTTCACTGCCACGCCCATAATCCCCTCCCTCACGCGCACCAGGCAGTGTTTCCGCTCTAGGAAGGCTGATCACCTGCCAATCAAGAGTCAGCCCAGTCCAAACGTCACCGGGCCTCCTGTATTTCTACAGGAAGCGACACGGCTCACCCCACCAAATAACCCAGGTCTCTCATTGGCTGCTGCGGTCCTCGCGAGTGCGGAAGACTGCACTCCTATAGGCCAATCAGACCCAGCCTGGTTTGAGCTCGGGTTTGAAGAGGGAATGGGATCTGAGAGGCTACTAGTGAATGGGAAGATTGTAGTAAGAAGTAGGCGTGGAGCTATGGTTTTATTTTCACCTCTTTATTGAGTATTGTGTTACTGCTAAATGTGCTGTTACTGTTCCCATAAACTTGTCCAGATAAAATCTTGCACCTTCTGTTTCTCTGCCTTCCCCACTTTACCGCTTCACTCTGGTGACGCTAGCTTACTGAGGAATGCTAAATGCCACTCCCCCCTCCCGCGCTGAGCCTTAAACAACAGTTTCCAAAGTCTTGACGTTCAAAGCAAATGGCTTCATGGAGACAAATAACTAATACACTATGACATAGATCTGTGAGAGGAATGAAAAATATAGGAACACAGGTTCATGAATGCCATGTTTTAACTGGGCCATTTAAAGGATGATAGAGATTTTTCTTTTACTTTCTTTTTTTATTTCTCTGCTGCTGCTGTTGTTGGAGGGAAGTGAGTTGTGAGGGGGCACAAAAGTGTACAGTCCAAGAAGAAGTATGAGACCTCAGCAAAGTTCCAGAGGAGTACACCTTAAGGTAAATTGAAGAAATTGTGTGAGCGAAAACGCGCTTCACAATTATCCTCCTATCTTCCCATCAAGAGTTTTTGCTTCCTGTACTGGTATGGATTTTGGCAGGGTTGTCAGTGATGTGGGCTGTGAAAAAATCACAAAGAGAAGAAAGTACAGAGAGTGAAGGTTTTATTTTTACTTTCCCAAGGAAGGGACAGGGCTAGGTGCTGAGAAAAGCACCAGCACCAGCCCTGAGGGGTTAGGGCTTTGAGTTTGTAGTAGGTAATGGGGTGGTTGTGTGGCAGGAAAAGAAAACTCCAAAAGTTTCTTATGCTCTGTAACTGTAACACTTGCAAAATTTCACACAGGACTGTAGAAGCTGACAAGTCGTAACCAAAGCAACGGCCAGTTACTCAAGGTCGTACACAGACTCCCAGGATAAGCTCCTGTGCTCTGTAACTTCTGCAAATTCCTCCTGCGTTTTCCCTTTGTCTCCCATATAAGGTAGCTGGACCTAACTTCCTCATTTAGCTTCTGTAACCTTGCTTCGCCAGGTAGGTAGGGAGCCCAGGACTATTTAAACCCCGGGAGAGTGAGGATCGGTGCTCAGAGGATTTGGATGTTAACCACCCCCTCTGGGCCCCTCGGTAATAAAGTTTGTGCTTGGTTATCTCCCTGAGTGCGGGTGGATTTTCCACAACAGTTGTAGAACAGGATGTTTCAATGCTGCAACTTGTTTGGTGTTTTCTTTGGGTCTGATAGGTTTGCCTTCAGGGCACTTCCAGTAATTTTCTAGTCCTGATGATAAAAGCTCATAAAACCAGTAGGACCAGTCCTGCTTGGGGGGCTAACCAGCTCTGGAAAAGAAGGCCTGAGAAAGTGGCTTTTGTCCTATTAGTTTTCGGCTCATATAAGTTACCTAATTTTTTTTTTCCGTATCTCTTTCCACCTAACCCCCAATCTTTCTCCACTCTCTTTTAAGGAATAGAGCTACGAAAAAAATGGAGGCACTATGGTCAAGATGTCAAACTACTAAAATCAAGTAGGTTGAAGCGTGTGGAAACAATTCTATTCTCATTTTAACTGGACCAAAAACTTAAATTTTTTAACTGTCCATTCCTGTATCAGTGCATGAATGTATAGCACACCTCCAGCTAACGCTCTGTTTACTCCTGAAGGACTAAGGAGAGAATGTTCATGTGTCCAGACGGCCTGACAATCCATTGTTCAGATCACTAGTCATCTGGAGGATTATCATCTTGGACCTATACAGAGGTTAAGAATGCAGGACTTATTTTTCTTATGAGTGTACTTTTTACTATAAGAAGTCTTAGCTTTTCTTTCTTCTTTGTGGAAGAGGGTGCAGCCAGGGGGCCTCCCAAAGAAGGATTTGCAATGGGGTCCAGAACTCAGGGTGACCAGGAAATATTAAAAATATGAGATGTCCTCACCCCCACCCCACCTCCCCCTGACCCCCCACCCCCTGCACAGGTCTGAACTGGGGGATGGGACACAGAAAGCAGGGCCATTGAAAGTTGTTTTGCATAGCAACAATTTTGCAAATAGGCATCGTCATTTAATATATCTATAAGTTTTAACTGTTTTTGTGGATACGTTAAATGGCTGGCTGTGCTTTGAGCCAGGGGGATGGGAGTGACTTCCACCCAGGCTGTAACTGGGAGGCAACTCCCCCTGGTTACAATGCCTGCACGAGAGCTTGGAGATGATTGACTCCATGCCATGGGGCCAGGCCTGCCCGAACTTACTATGGCAACCAAGAAAGGCTGGAAAAATACAGAATGCTGGCAGGTGTAACTGATGGTGGAAGGAGTCAGAGATGGGGCTGCCGAGGAAGATTGGGGTTGGAATTTAAACCCAGGTGTGGCAGCCACACTGTAGGGTTGGGACCACACGGCTTAGGAAGCAGGAGAGACCTTGCTAGGAAGGAAAGGGGTGAAAGGACTCACTGGTGGGCCATGAGAACGTGCTGCATGGTTTTGGATTAACTGGAGATTGTGGCAGCAACACAGCTGATGGTGTCAGGAATGGAGGGACTACCTGAGCCACGGACTTCTACTTCTTTTCCTGAGATACGGTACCCCGAAGTGGGCAGACGGAGAAGGAAGGACTGCATGTGTTTGTGGATATTCTAAAGGGCTTTAGTATTTTAATGAAGACATTAAGTCATTACTCTAAGTCTGTATAACTTTTTAAATAAATAATTCCTTTCCTTTTCACCAATCTCTGGCATTGAGAGACGTCTTTCCCTGGCGGCGGGCAAGGCAAACCTAGTATGGGGTGGGGGGACCCCCGGAGCACAAACGGTGGTCCATTCGGCAATAGTATTTTGTTCCCCACGCCCCACCCCCCACAGGTCTGTTCTGTAACATTTGGAACACTCTAGAGATGGCCCAGTTGTTTCCAGTTGTTTGCAAACTCTAAGACACTTGAATAAATCTGTCATTTATTTCTAGCCAAAGCCTCCCGACTCCTTTTGGGTTCATTTGATACTCACCAGACTGATTAAGCATAACCCTAAGGCTAAACCACTCTTCGTAACTGTCAATCATCAGTTTATGAATTTAGCAGAATTCAGCCATACAAGTTGAGCTGGCACCATATTTGTTTTAATTGAATTCAATACCTTTGGCTGGAACTGCCTCTCTGATTCCACTAAAGTCCCTCCGCTCCTTGACTCATTCTCTCCTTCTTGCTCCCTCCTTTGCCTACAGAAGAGCCCCAAATGTATATATCCTAACTTGCAATTATTGCTCACTACCAAAGGGCACTCCAAATCCCCAGTCCCATTCTCCTCGGAATAGGTGGAGAGAAAGAGAAGGGAGATCTTATAAATTAAAAATACATATTTTTGTTGCATTTGTATGCACGTCTATGGGAACAACACACCGTGAATCTGTAGGATCTAGAACAGTGTCTGGGACATAGAGACCCTCAATAAATGTCTGACAAATAAGGAGAAGTGGAGATTCATTCAACAAATATTGTGCTCTAATGATGTACCAGTAACTGAGCTAGGTACTGGGTATGCAATAGTGAGCAAACAGTCCATACCTAGTCCCCATCCTACTGTACGATTCTGCACTGGGTGACCACTGTTTTCCGCAACAGCTGCTGCTGCTTCCTAGAGTCCTTTCCTGGTTGCTCCTTGTGCCGGCCTCTAAATAATGCAGTGCCCCTGAGCTCTGACCCCAGCTCTCTTTACTTCTCTGCACAGTCTTCCTACACGATTTTATCCAGTCCCTTGGTTTTAAATATCAAATGTAAGCTGACGACTTCCAAATGTCTTTGGCCAGGCTCTATTTCTGCTCAGTGACATGTGTGTGTGCATATCCACCTGCCTACTCAACATCTCCACTAGATGCAAAACAGAAATAAACATCTCAAATTTAACATGTTGAAAACAGAACTCCATTGCTACCACACAGATACCTCTCTCCTCCCCAGCTCTATGAAAGGCACCACTACTTACCCCCTTTTTGAGATCTAAAACCTAGGGATCAAGCTTGACTCTTTCCATTACAATCCCATGTCCAATTCTTCACAAGCCCTTTTCACTCTGCCTCTAAAATATATCTTCACTGACCACTTCTCCCCACTCCTGCGGCTACTAACCAAATCCAAGCCACAAGCGTTTCTTGCCTGGATTATGGCAATAGCCTCCTAACTGGTCTCCCTGATGCCTGGCTCTTAGGGTTTGTTTTCCATGAAGCAACTAGAGTGTTTGTTTACTTTACTTTAAAGAAAATACTGTTTCTCCCGCTCACATGCCTTAAGGACTTTATACCACATTAAGAACAAAGTCCTGTTTACCTGCCCTGACCTGTCCAGCAGCATCGCTCACCCCATCCTGTGCTCGCCTGACTCTAGCCATGCTTCTTGCAGTTCCTCCAATAAGTCAAATTCATTCCACTTCCTGTTCCCTCTCCTCTGAACCCCTTGCCCTGTGTTCCCGAGGCGGACTCCTTTCTATTACTTCGGCTCTGGCTCTGGCTCTGGCTCCCCCTCCCTCTGAGAGTGGTTTTCTCTGATTGCCCTACATGAACACCCCGAAGAGCCTCCACTCCTTTGCCCTGTTGCTACTACTTATCCCTTTACCCTAATTTGTTTTTCTCCTAACACTTAAAGCTTTTGAATTGTTTTTTTAGTGTTTGTCCGTCTTCCCCAAAGAATGTGAGTTTCTGAGAAGAGTGACTTCTCCTTGTTCACCATCATATCTTCACTTAAGATGCACACCAAAGAGTACCTGCAACTTAGTAGGTATGCAATAGATACCCTTTGAATGAATGAATGAATGGTGAAAGAATAAATAAAAATAGTCCAATGGGAGAGGCAAACATCCAACTAATTATATGATAAAAATTAGAATTAATCACGAAGCAGAAAAGAACAGGGCTTAAGGAAGGCGGATAAAGGGAGAACCTAGGTAGATGGGGCGAGAAGGCTACACCGAAGGGCCCTTCTGAGGCGCGGCGTGTGAGCTGGGATCTAAGGATACGTAGGAATTAATCTGGCGGGGACTGGGGTGGGATGGCGGAGAGGAGAGAGCAACAAATACTCATGGACAGTTCTGCTGTGGTTTTGAAAAACACATGTATGTACCTCTAGCACCTGCCACATCCTCTGACATAAAATTAAAGAGGCATAAAAATAATTGTTGCTTTTTAATTTTTTAATAAATAAGGACAGCCACCCTAGAAGTGGCCTTTCCATGGATGTTAGAATTCAGATTGAGTATATTATTTTAATCGAAGAAATATTAAAGACCAAAACCACCTTATTTTGGTATCCATTCTTTTTCCATAAAGTTTGGGCACTACCCATGCATGCAATTAACATGAATAATCTTGATTAAAAATGCATTATTTTATTCTGATCACCTCATCCTTCTTCTAGCAATAACTTTTCTGTTGACTTAAAGAAAAAAAATAGTGACTTCATAGAGTGAAGTGGTATGAGCCAGAGTTAAGCTTTATGGGTTCAGATGGTTACATGTTTTGGGAACTGAACAATCCTTTGTCTCTGGCTAATTTTTATGAATCACTAAAAATTCTAATGCATACAAAAACCTATAATGATACCCTATCCCTATTTAGTAATATTCTGTGCTAAAATTTAACATATATACCAAGGCTCCTAGAAACGGACAGAGCCATACTACACAAACATATGAAACCAATAATAGCTTTCCAAGGAGAAAGCAATACCCCAAAACTTTTTCTTTTGATGTCAGATAAATCCGGGACCAAATCCTGACTCTACCTCTTATTAACTGTATGATTTTGTTGTGATTTCGCTACTAGATATTCAAATTCTACATTTGTAAGATGAGCATTATTACCTAAGCATTTAGCAATGGTTGGCAGATAGATATTATGTTCAATGAGGTAGGCAATACTCTTATCCCCATTTTAAAGATGAGGAAACTGCCCTGGCTGGCGTAGCTCAGTGGATTGAGCGCGGGCTGCGAACCAGTCATCGCAGGTTCGATTCCCAGTCAGGGCACATGCCTGGGTTGCAGGCCATAACCCCCAGCAACCACACATTGATGTCTCTCTCTGTCTCCCTCTTCCAACTCTAAAAATAAAGTAAATAAAATCTTTAAAAAAATAAATAAATAAATAAAGATGAGGAAACTGAGGCTTAAACCATTAGTCAGTAGGTGGCAGAATTGGGATTTCAGCTAAAAAGGTGTGGCTATGAAATCATGTTTCAAGAACTGGCTCAAAGAAGGCAACATAAAAAATGGCTACGGAAGAGAAGAGTTTCTAGAAATATTTGTTTGTTACACAAATAACATACTCAGATACAACCACATTGGATTTCAGTCTCATTTATTTAAAAGATAGTTCAGAGTAGTCTTTAATATGGAAAAATGTGAATGAACAATATTGCATCACATTAGTATACAAATGTTCCTATTTAACTTTAAATTCATTTTCAACATTTCTGTAAATTGACTTTCAGATCAGATTTTCATGAGGAAAACAGGAGTTATTCAATGTAATGAAAGAAAATTTCAAAATCAGAGAATTTCACAGAAGTGAGAAATTTATAAGAATACCAGTACAACAGAGCTGAATCCTTCATTCGACTGTACAATAAAACTTGGATATTTTTAACAGTCCGGTCTTCTCTCTCATGTTCATTTATGCATAGCTCAAAATATTGCACTTGAGCTCTTCTTTAACTTCAGTTGAGAAGGTTCAATCCTGACTTAAATTAAAAAAAAATAATAATGCCTTGAGAAACAAATGAATTTAAAAGGAACAATTTTTTGGCATTAGAAATTGTGTAGTTTCTAAAAGCTAATATTTATTTAACAAGCATCATTACCATAGAAATGAACATTAACATTTATTATGCTTCAGTATTGCATTATCATTTTCAAAGTGACTTCACATGCATTGTCCCACTCGAACATCACAACAGGACCCCCAGTTTTCCAACAGGGAAACTTTAAGATGAACTTCATGCTTAAGAATCACTCTGGTGCAGGTGGCCTGGTTGTAAAACCAAGGCGTCTCCACTAAAAATCCAGGGCTCTCTTTATCACAGGGACATCAAACTCATTTCAATGGGGACCACATCAGCCTTGCAGTTGCCTTCAAAGGGCCGAATGTAGAGCTCCTTGCCCCTAGTTAAGGAGTAGTTGCATTTATACAGTCCTAAAATTATTTCAGCCCTTGGAAGGCAACCACAAGGCTGGTGTGGCCCCTGGTAAAAATGAGTTTGACACCCCTGCTCTATCACCTACTTTATAAGAAGTTGAACTTACATTCTATAGCCCATCCTGTAAACATGTAAAACTAAAACCGGTCATTTTGAAACAACTATTTAAAAATATAATTTAATGTTTTATTTTTTATTTTCAATAGTTCACAGAAGTATTGGGTTGGCCAAAAAGTCCTTTTAATTTTTTCTGTAAAATAAGAGATAACATTTTCACTTTCACCAATAACTTTACTGATTTGGATATTTTGAGTATGCCAGCTCTCTCCTGCTATTGGCCTCTCTAGTGGGTAGAATTCAGGGGTGCCGCTAACCATCTTCCAATGCATCAGACAGCCCCACAGCAAAGAATTATTTGGCCAAAATGTCAAAACTAAGAAACTTCACAAACCACTTTCAACAAGTTCAAGCAGTCACAGCACCTTCTCCATACACTGCACAAATCTTTTCTGCATTTCAGTTGTGTTTTTACCTTTCTTGCAATAAGAAAGCATAATACACCAAAAATGTTGCATATCTTCTTCCATCTTCAATATTGAAATGGTTGCACAAAAATTCACCAATTTTAGATATCCCACATAGCAATATTTTTGCTGACATATCTCCTAGGGCAAGGGAAATAAAGGAAAGAATAAACAAATGGGACTACATCAAACTAAAAAGCTTCTGCACAGCTATAGAAACCATCATCAAAATGAAAAGAGAACCAATTGTATGGGAGAACATATTTGCCGATGATACATTGGACAAGGGTCTGATCTCCGAAATATATAAAGAGCTCATACAACTCAACACCAGGAAGGCAAACAATCCAATAAAAAAATGGGCAAAGGACCTGAACAGACACTTCTCCAAGGACAACATAGAGAGGGTCCAGAGACATATGAAAGGATGCTCAGTATCACTAGCCATCACAGAGATACAAATTAAAATCACAATGAGATACCATTTCACATGGGTCAGAATGACCATCATAAATCAACAAACAGTAAGTGCTGGCGAGGATGTGGAGAAAAGGGAACTCTAGTGCACTGTTGGTGGGAATGCAGACTGGTGCAGCCACTGTGGAAAACAGTACGGAATTTCCTTAAAAAAAAAACTAAAATGGAACTGCCTTTTGACCTGGCAATTCCACCGCTGGGATTATACCCTGAGAATCCTGTAACACTATTGAAAAGAACCTACACACCCCAATGTTCCATAGCAGCACAATTTGCAATAGTCAAGTGCTGGAAATAGCCTAAGTGCCATCAGTAAGTGAGTGGATCAAAAGACTGTGGTACATGTACACAATGGAACACTACGCAGCAGAAGGAAAGAAGGAGCTTCTACCTTTTGTGACAGCCTGGATGGAACTGGCAAGTATTATGCTAAGGGAAATAAGCCAGGCAGTAAAAGTCAAATACCATATAATCTCACCTATAAGAGGAATCTAATGAACAAAATAAACTAACAAAATAGAGCCACAGGTATGGAAACATGGAACAGACTGACAGTGACCAGAGGGGAGGGGGAATGTGGTGGAAAGAAGGGGAAGGGACTGGTCAAAGAGCGTGTATGACTAACCCATGAACGTGGACAACAACGTGGAAATTGACTATGAAAGCAGGGGGTGGGATGGGCAGAGGAGGACATGGGCAAAAAATTGGGACAACTGTAATAGAGTAACAATAAAAAATGATTCAAAAATAGATACACTAAAAAAATCACCAATTTTATTACGTTTTTTTTAATTCATGCTGTTATGACATCTGTCACAATACAATCTAACAAAATTGTTTTGGCCCTGGCTGGTGTGGCTCAGTAAACTGAGTACCAGCCTGCAAACCAAAGGGTCACTGGTTCAATTCCCAGTCAGGGCACATGCCTGGGTTACTGGTCAGGTTACCTGGAGGGGGCCTGTGAGAGGCAACCACACATTGATGTTTCTCTCCCTCTCATCTCCCTCCTTCCCCCCTCTCTAAAAACAAATAAATAAAATATTTTAAAAAATTGTTTTGAATGAAGTGTAAGACAACTAAGCACTAGTAGAGCCATCATACAGAAAAAACTAAACAAACTTTTTTGCCAACACAATATATAAGATAAAAAAGTATCCCACTCCATTTCTTATTCCTGTATATTGCAGCTGGCAATTTGGTGTGCATTCTTCCATTTCTTTTTCTGTGTAAGCATAAAGCTATATGACATACACAACACACACACACACACACATTTGTTTGTAAAGTAAAAGCCATGATCATACAAACGTAACCTGACAACTTTCTCCTGTCAACATACCCCTAAAAATATGACAGTGAAATCTGGACATAACACTGTCATACATTAACTGGATTTCTGTACTGCACCAGCCCATCCAGTAATCATCCCAACAACCTTATCCAAAATACTCTTACTTAAAAAAAAAAACAACTGAGTCATTGTCAACAAAGCAGTTTAAAGCTGGGTAAAAGGTAAAGTAAACTGACATTCGGGCAACATCATACTTCCAGCCAAAACTAACAAAACTTCAAGAATGTTGTGCAAGGAAGCTTAAGGTAGATAATTCAAGTGAATTTCAGAAGTTTTTCTTCCCCTGAATGTTTACTTTAGCAATGGACTCAGGGTTTGTTCTCTTTACTCATTTATTTTTCCTCAACTTTGTAGCTAGTTTAATTTCTATTGCTTTTGCTCAGTTTTCTCTTTTCCCTTTTTATATTTGTAAATAAATTTGATATATACAAAAATTACATGAAAAACATTAGTTGTAAGGCATACTGTAATGAATAACTGTCAATTTACCACATAACTCAAGAACTGAAAACCAAGAACCCAGCCTATCCCATCCTACAGAGGTAAGCCAGTCCTAAATGCTGTGTATTATTCTACTGCTTCTAAATATATGTGTTTAAAGGAAAAAGGACTCATGGACATGGACAACAGTGTACTGATTGCTGAGGGGAGGAGGGTATAAGGGGATAGATGGTAAGAGAAAACATAGCAAAAAAAAAAAAACCACAAGAAAAAAGTGATGTTACACATAAAAAAATAAAGTACATATAGTATATATACTTTTTTAAGTATTAAAAATATTTTATTCAGTGTCTTGCACATCTGAAGTTTTTTAAATTGTTATTGTTGTTCCATTGCAGTTGTCTGCATCCCCACCACTCCACCCCCGCCCCAGTATATATACTTTTTCTGTGTACATGTATTAAACATACATATTTATATGAAATAACATGCTGTTTAGTTTTGCTTATTCTTGAATTCTACTAATGCCATAATATAGTGGGTGCTGGAGTGAGCAACTCCTCCTCCGGGCCCAGGACCTTCACTGCCCATGCGCAGACAGAGCCAGTTGCTAAGGGATCGAGGCTGTGGCCCTCTAAGGAAGGGGGCTGCTTCGTCCCTTGTCCACACCCTGCCTGTCTCCAACGCCTGGTGGATACTGGAATACCGGAGCCTGCTCCATTTATTTCAGTTACAGACATCTCTAGAAGGCTCCTCTAGGCCGAGAACTCCTTCTGGGATCAGCTGAGGCTTTCATTACAATTGCATTGCAATTCCACTTGTCCCTCAGTTTAGCCCTGCCTCCCTCACTCCCTTACTGATGTTCCCCAGAGCAGTTCGTGAATAGCCAGCCCCTCCAAGCAAATCTCAATCTCAGAGTCTGTTCCCTGGGAAATATGACTGTTGTGTGGGTTGCACTGTGTCCCCTCCAAAAGTTATGTTGAACTCCTAACCCCCAGGCCCCTATGAATGTGGCCTTATTTGGAAACTGGGTCTTTGCAGACCTAATCAAGTTAAGATGAGATCATACTAGATGAGGGTTGGCTTTGAATTCAATTACTTTGTCCTTATAAGGAGAGGGAATCACACACAGAGAAAGAAGAAAGATGGTCATGTGGGGCGGGAATATAACAATGCACCTACAAGCCAAAAAATGCTAAGGATTGCTGACAACCACCGGAAGCTGGAAGAAGCAAGGAAGGATTTTCCGTAGATCCATCAGAGGGAGTATGGCCCTGCCACCACCTTGATTTGGGAATTTCTAACCTCCGGACTGTGACAGCAGCCCTAAGAAAACTCATGCACGGGCCTAAGACCATACTTGGATAGTGTCCTGGGACTTGCTCTTTTTATTCGCCATGTTTTTAGAGTCAATCATGGCATTTACTGTAGCTGTTGCTCTCCCTTTCTTTTTTTCTTCAGTATCAATGGCAATATCTCATCAGAGATGTGTTAATAATATGCACATGAGAAAAATTTATTCTTCTTAAGTGATTATGTCTCTGGGGATATAGTCTTATGTTTCTTTATTTCATTTATTTCTAATTTTTTTAGAAAAAAATTTTCTAAAAAAATTTTATAAAAAATTGTCTATATAAATTTTAAAACTCATTATGTATCTATCTTTGCATGTGTACATTTTGTTAGGCAGAATAATGACCCTCCTGAAGATATTCGCATCCTAACCACTGGAACTTGCAAACATTACATGGCATATCGTGATGATGTGTTAGGATGGGGAGACAATCCAGGTGAGCCTAATTAATCACTTGAGTACTTCCCCAGCTTTGGTCATAATGGGGGATGGGGCTGTGGGAGAATGGTCAGGAGGTGTAAGGTGGCTGACTCTGAAGACGGAAAAGGAGGTCCATGAGCCAAGGGGTGTGGGCAGCCCCTAGAAGCTGACAAAGGCAAGGAAACACATTCTTCCCTAGAATCTCCAAAAGGAATATTTTAATTAGTCTGGTGAGTCCCAAATTGTAATTCTAACATATAGAACTATCACATAAGAAGTGTGTGGTTTTAAGCCACTGATCTGTGGTCACCTGTAATAGCAACAGAACCAATACTGTACGTGTGTGCATGCGTGTGTCCTAAGGAAGCACAAGAGCACCAAGGTCCATCCTACACCAGCCATACTTTTAAGCACCTTAAAGTTCTGTTCTTCTTATTCATGTAGCCATGGTAAACATGTAGTAAACTATCAATAAGTGTCCATTAAATGAATGAATGGATTATTACTGTGGAAGGAAAGGGTAAAAATCAACTGAAGAATAACTTTCTAAGTTGAAAAAGAAAATCACAATTTGAAAGCTATGTAGTTATCTGTTGGCTCTACTTTTCTTTTAGGCTATAACTCATGGATTTTTCCTTTATGGAACCAAGAATTAAAATTGTATAACAATGGAAAGAAGACACACTTTATTATCTTACCAAGGCCAAGCCAGGTTTTCCCACAGGGGGAGAAGAAAGCTTTTAAAAACAGTGTGTTAAAGCAGGATTAGTTGGTGACCCTTGTCATGCCATCGGAGCTAGTCTGATAGGCCTACCAACTTCACTGTTACCTCTTACTCAAGAGTAATTGGGTTTTAGGAAAACTACCTCATGTTACCCAATTTATAGGGAACATTGAAAAGTTGAAATACAGATTATGCCTCTGTGAACAGCATTAGTGAACGATGTTCACATCATCTACATAAGGGATCTCAACATATTTTTGTATCTCTAACCCACTTCTCTTTTTATTTTACATTATAAAAATTTTAATAAACCTCCTCAAATCTTCTTTGAAACAAGGTAGAGGGATGAAGAAATAAATAGCCCCCTTTTTTAGTCTCCAGGTGTTGAGCAAAACAGACAGTAGGAGCATGCCCAAAGGCTGTATGGGTAAGGAGCTCAGGGAGAAAGAGAGAGAAGCGTGACTAGAGTAAAAGGGCAGTACAGGAGAAAAAAGAGCGAAGGAGAAGAGGCCTCGGGTCGCTGCTGGCTGCATACAACACAGAACCTTCGCAAACAATCAACTAAATTTACTTTTCACTCCCACAGCCGTGGGCTGACCAGCGTTCAGCCAATAGAGGGTGGCATCAGCTGAGCTTTACTCCAGGCCATGGGCTGGGCTTGTCCACTCTGTTTTTCAGTCATCTGGGATGATCCAGGTCAGAAAATAACTCTAGGCAACTCATTATCATGTATATTGCAAAATATTTCACCAACGGGATCTCCTTCACCAGTAACGAAAGGAGAACAAGCCCTTCATTGCATGACCTTGGCCAATTCTGGTATTTAGTTAGCTCACATGTAAAATAGGAATGGCAAATGATGCCTACCTTTCAGAGAAGATAGAAATGACAACCAAGACACCCGAGGAACGTCCTGGATTTACACTTCCAGTGGCGAACAGATTGTTAGTTTCCCCTCATCCTCATCAACGCTAAGTAGTTATCATTAACCTTTTCTCTTTGTCCATCCTTCAGGTGTAAAAAAAAGTATATCATTTCCAGATGTGTGTTTTCCAAAACGACCAAGCAATTACATTAACTCAATTCTGAAACTGTCTACCCGGAGACAGCATCAGATCCCCCAGGCTTAGTCCCACAAGACTGCCCCCATTCGGAGGCCAATGGCAAGTCCAGGTTGTTACCCATGCTTGGGATCAGCTGGCTGTAAATCAGAGGTTTCCACAACTTCCTCCGTGGGTTTTATTAATTTGCTACAATGGCTCATAGAACTCAGGGAAGGTTTACATACCACCGTACCAGTTTATTACAGAAGGACATAGTTCAGGAACAGCCTGATGGAAGAGATACAAGAGTTTGAGGAGCCGTGAGCCAGAAACGGTGGATAAAAACCAAATATATGTTTCTCATTATAAGTCACAACATCAGGTATTGTTTTAATTTGCATTTTTGAGGCTGAAGTTTTCTTCATATGCTTATTTTTTCATTTGCATATTTTGTTTTGCATACTGTTCATTTATTTTGCTCAATATTTTATCTTTTTCCTGATGATCGGTAAAAGGTTATCATGAGGTTATTTGTATAGTTATTAACCCTTTCCAAATGCATTTGCCATTTTAATGTGGATACTTCCAATGTAAAAAGGCAGACAGAATAATACAATGAACTCCCACATATAATGCACTTCCATAAATATCAACATATGTCCAATCCCGTCTCATCTGCACCACTACCCATGGCCCGTTTCCTGATTTACTTGGAGGCAAACCCCAGAAAACATATCATTTTATCTGTAAATATTTCTGCATATATCTCTAAAATTATACTGGCTCTTTTTTTTTAAAGATTCTATTTATTTTTAGAGAGAGGGGAAGGGAAGGAGAAAGAGAGGAGAGAAAAGAAACATCAATGTGTGGTTGCCTTTCACACGCCCCCTACTGGGGACCTGACCTGCAACCCAGGCATGTGCCCTGACTGGGAATCAGACCAGCGACCCTTTGGTTCTCAGGCCTCCACTCAATCCACTGAGCTATGCCAGCCAGGGCTATACTGGCTCTTTTTTTAACTATAATACCAATATCCCACCTAAATGTGTACTAATAGTTCCTTTATACCATCATATATTTCCAAGTTTTTAATTGGCTTATTAATATCTTTTAAAATATAGTTCAGTTAGTGAGAGTGTCATCCTGATACACCAAGGTGTGATCCCTGGTCAGGGTACGTACAAGAATCAGCCAATGAACACATAAATAAGTGGAACAACAAAAACAGTCTCTCTTTCTTTCTAAAAACCAATAAATAAATAATTAAAAGAAAATGCAATTTGTTTGCAATTATTGATAGTTGACTAAAGTCCTTAAATTTGAAGTACCTGGAAATAACACACCATCTTTTTTTCTTTAAAAAAATTTTTTCATTAACCGTTTATTTATTTATTTAGAGAGAGGGGAAAAGAAGGAGAAAGAGGGGGAGAGAAACAGCAATGTGTGGTTGCATCTCAAGCGCCCCCTGCTGGGGACCTGGCCCACAACCCAGAGGTAAATCAAGGTAAATCAGAGGTAAATCAATGTGCCCTGACTGGTAATCAAACCAGTGACCCTGTGGTTCACAGGCCAGCACTTGATCCAGTGAGCTACACCAGCCAGGGCTCCTTTTTTCCTCTTTCAAAGTTTCAAAAATACATACATGAAAGATTCATCACATTGAAAACATTTCAATGAACTGGAAAACCAAAGAAAGTAGGATTACATGAAAAAAATGTTTACTTTGATTAAGTCAGCCACAAAATTGGCTAGCTTGCTAACAATAGAAAGAGCTACTGTAAATGCGTTGTGAAAAACAAATGTAAAATCAGTGAATTAGATTCACTACAATAATGAAATCATCACCAACATCTACAGAACAAGTCTATTTAGGATACAACATTCCAGTCCCTGAATATCACAGGGAAAAGAAAAACAATGTGTGAATACCCTAAAGGTGACATACACAGCCTCCTTCCTGGAGCACGGAAGCCCATGGCCTTGACTATGGTTGGACACAGTGGAAGAAACTGCTCATGGCTCCAGCACGCCTGTGTCAGATGAGATTCAGAGATAAAGGAAAAGACGTGGTTGCGCATGTCAGTAGCCCTCAGACACTAATCGTCTGGAAATAAAATGTTGCAGTTCTAGTTTTAGTTTGGGAGAATGACACACATGCAAGACACGAATAGTTTTAGGGTTCTGTTTTCTATTTCCAATCCATACGCTGTCTCTTTGGCAATCCTCCCTCTGAGTTGCTTATTCATAACTATTAATGTATTCAACATTTGATCACCTGTGCCTATCTGTGTGTTTATTGAGCATATGAATGAACAGTCTTTCTGTAAGTTCCTTAATACAGGTGTCTTTTTGGTCGGGTTTGTAGAGAGAAGAAAAAGCCCAATTTTAGTATTTCCACAAGTTCCTCAGAAATAAGCTGCTTATTCATTATTTCATGAATGAGACATTTTAATAATTAAAATGGGAATGTTAAAAAGACTTTCTACCAAAACCTAGAATATTTCTTATTCATACAAGATGTTTAATAAACTTGGCTTAACACAAAAGACCCAGTTAATAGAAATCCAATTAATTGCACATTTGTAGAGAAAACAACAGAAACGATTTGTGGACAAGATGATTTTTGAGTACAGGTTTCCAAGTCTATAGAAAACATGATCTAAAATGTTTGAATGCAACCGCTAACACTTTTCTTCTTTCAGAAAGTTAACTGCTATTGAAAAACATATCCACTTCTT
Organism: Phyllostomus discolor; assembly: GCF_004126475.2. Classification (NCBI taxonomy): domain Eukaryota; kingdom Metazoa; phylum Chordata; class Mammalia; order Chiroptera; family Phyllostomidae; genus Phyllostomus; species Phyllostomus discolor. The sequence goes on along the minus strand of NC_040908.2, from coordinate 153,409,477 downwards.
TTGATAGTGCTCTTTCCTATTTAGATACTTGATGTTCCAGGGCCCGTCGAAGTTGGAGGTGCCAAGCTGGAGACCTGCAAATTAATCCATTCTTGCTTTTAATCACGAAGTGAAAATTTCGGGCCACCAAGATGGACACTAATGAAAGAATTTCACAGGCCGTTCGTTCCCCATTGAATGTGTGTTCAAACACTATTCAGAAGGCTTAGTTTTACCTTCCCTGCCTCACAGTAGAACTATTCACTAGTCCACCCGGCCCCAGACTCCTGCTCTGGGGCTGCTCACCCCGGATAGGAAATGGAACTGCATGCCACAGATGGAATGAGATACCTGACCCTTCTCACACCCCTGGAAAGGTACTGTGGGTCCGTGTTTGACTTCAGTTCTGCCCATGTTGAAATTTCATTTCAACCTTCTTCTGACTTGAGATACAAACACATACGTGTCCATTTAATCTAATTTAGGGAGATGTATTATTATAAATCTAAGCTAAGGGCATCAGCTTGGGGATTTGTCTCAGATTTTAATCTCTTCCACATCAGATGAGAAGAAAATAACTATATAAGGAGCTAACAGACTTTCAGATATCAGCTGCATGATACCATAAATCCCACTTGCTCCTCATTTATCAATGAAGTAGTGAACAAGTTTTCATTCAATTAACTGCCAGTTTTAAAATAAAAATGAAAAGAAAAAAAAACACTATAGTGCATACTAAGTCACAACCTACTTTTTTACTTAAAATAGTAGACATTTTTCCGAGACATATCTTCTACATAATGTATAATGGCTTGACAGATTCCATGTATGAATGTATCATAGATTTAAACAATATTCTATTCCTGAGCATTTAGTTGTCTTAAGTATGTAGCTATTATCACTAATGCTGAAACAAACATTCTAGTGTATTTATACACATCTCTGATTATTTCTTTATATTAAATCCTTAGAAATGTAATTACTGAGTTAAAAAGCATAAGTACTTTGTCTTTTTTCTTAGTCTACTTTATTGTGGATCATTTAAAAACAATTCACAAGTTTTAATTTTAGTGTTTAATGAGGTTTGATCAATGTCAACCAAAAATGTTACCATGTGATGTGAACCAAAAAAAAAAAAAGAGAGGTTTAGGCTATAATAAAGAATAAAAAGCACTTATTTGAGCAAAAATGTTTGGGAGACAGAGAGAGATTCAAGTAGCAACCCAAACTGTGGTTTGGGGACAACAAAGAAAGACAAGGATTATAAAGGCAAAACCACAAGATATAATTCTTTCATGCAAACGGGGGATTGCTGGCATGGTTAGTTCCAATATGCAAAGGAGAGAGGCAAAAACTACAAGGAAGTTAAGTCTATGTTTGTCCACGCGGCGGTTGTTCCAGGATGCTCAGGGCTCAGCCTTGAGCTAAGTTTAGCAAGTGATTCAGCAAATTCATAGTAGCTCAGAGAACTGAGGCACAAGCTCTGCATACAACACATAAGTTCACTACCCTAACAGCCTTCTGACTCTGTTTTAAGTGACTCTCTTGACAATGCTTATGCTGGTTTATTCATTATCAATGTGTACAGTTGCATAACTACCACCATCAAGGTACGCATTTCATCATCTCCATGTTTCCTCTGCTTCTTTATCGTCAATCCCCTCCCTAAACCTTCCCCCATTATAACCACTGATTCTGCTTACTATCACTACAGTTTTGCCTTTTCTAGAAATGCATATAAATGGATTCATATAGTATATGGTTTTTTTGTGCCTGGCTTCTTTAATTTATCCATGGTGTGTGTACTGATAGGCTGTCCTTTCTTATTGCTTACACTGCATTTGATTATCCATTCTTCAGTTGATGAACATTTGTTAGAAGAGTTGTTTCTAATTTTTCACTATTATGAATAAAGCAGCTAGGAACATTCATATATGTCTTTATGAGGACATATGCTTTTATTTCCCTTGAGTAAACAATACTGAGGAGTGGAATTATGGATTACATGGTAAGTGTTTAACTTGATAAGAAATTGACAGACTCTTTTCCAAAGAATCTGTCTTGTTTGTTCCATATCTTCACCACCACTTGGGAGTGTCAGCCTTTTTTATTTAGGGGGTATGTTGTAGTATCTCAACGTGCCTTTAATTTGCATTTCCCCAAAAAGTAAAGATATGAGCATCTTTTTATGTGCTTATTGGGAATCATTTCTCATTTTGTGAAGCGTCTGTTAAAGTCTTGTAGGGAATTGGTGGGATTTGCAGGCTGATCAAGGAAAAAGATATAAACACAAGAATCATGAACACACAACAATCCAAGAAGGCAACACTTGGACAGGGTTGTGTGAAGCCCCTTGTAGCATGAGACTGTCTGAAGGCTTATGGTGGAAGGGTCACCATCCAGAAGGGGAGGAGGGCAACGGAACTCCTTGTGGAGAGCGGAGTAAGACAAGGTCTTACGTGTCTGGGTGATTTGCTCCAGCAGCACAGCAGGGAGTCTCAGCATCGGAGAGCTTTGAAGAGTAGCAGCAAAGTCTTGGGGACTTTATGGCCCAGGGCTTATTTTATCTATTGCTAGTACATGTGTGGTCAGACTTCCTGAAATATGCAAAGTAGACAAGTTCTAAATGGCTAAAAATTCACTTGTGCTGTCTATTATAAAAATAATTGTATGTGTCAAAATTTGAATTTGGTGCTGGTAAGCTTCTGAGCTAAAAGGTCGCAGCCTGTAGAGATGAAATAAACGTGGAGCCAATACAAGGGAGGACTTTGGGGGCTCACTTATACATATTTCTACATAATCATATTTATTTAGGTGGTTGCCTCTTTGTGATATTGGAAGACTTCTTTATATATCCTAAAGAGGAGTCCTTCATCAAATGTGCTACATATTTTTTATGTAGCACAATTTATGGTTTGCCTTTTCATTTTCTTAAGTTTATTTTAAAGAGGAAGTTTAATTTTGAGGAAATCCAATTTATTGATTTTTTTCTTTTGTGCTTCTTTTTGTGTCTTATCTGAGAAATCTCTGCATTACAAAAGATCACAAAGATTTTCCTCCTGTTTATTTCTAGAAGGTTTATCTCCTATGTTCAGGTTTATGGCCCATTTCAGGTTAATATTTATATATGGTATGAGGTTAGGAAAAGGTTTATTATTTTGCATAAGGATAGCCAACTGTTCCAGAACCATTTGTTGAAAAGAAAATTTTTCCTTACTGACTAACCTTGGCACTTCTATTGAAAATTACTTGATACATGTATCCATCTCCATTTTGTTTTGTTGTATTGATTTATATATCTATTATTATGTTTAAATTACACTGTCTGGATTACTGTAGTTTTAAAGTAAGTCTTCATATGAGTTAGTAGAAATCCTCTTGTCTTGCATTTCCATGTAAGTTTTAGTGTCAGCCTGTTTAATTTTATTTTTAGCCTGTTAGTGTTTTGATAAGGATTTCTTTAAATCTATAGAGCAACTTGAGAAGAGGTGAAATCTTAACAATATTGTCTTCCAATCCATGAACACGGTATCCCTCTCATTACTTAGGTATTCTTTAGTTTTTCTTAGTAATGTTTTGTGCTTTACCACATGCAGGTCTTCCATATACTTTGCTTACTATATCGCTTACTATATTTACTGGTGCTATTTAATTCTTTTTCACTGAGAACAACTGATGTTCAGTATGCTGGTGTGTTCAAGAGTGTAGAAATTGAAGCTTGGAGGATAATTTTCAGTTTCACTTTTTTTTACCCATACCCTCACCCTCTTCCCTTTGGCAAATATTAGTTGTTCTCTGTATCTGTGGGTCTGTTTTGTTGTTTATTCATTTATTTTGTTTTTTTTATAGATTATACATATAAGTGAAATCATAAGGGTTTTCTTTCTCTGACTTATTTCATTTGCATAATACTTTATAGGTCCATCCCTTCTATCACAAATGGCAAGATTTCACTCTTTTTCATTGCTGAATAATATTCCACTGTGTGTGTGTGTGTGTGTGTGTGTGTGAGAGAGAGAGAGAGAGAGAGAGAGAGGGAGAGAGAGAGAGAGAGAGAGAGATCTCAATGTGATATCAGGCTGATATCCCACTGTGGTTTTAATGTGCATTTCTCTGATACTTACTGACATTGAGCATTTTCATATGTCTCTTGGCCATCTGTATTTCCTCTTTGTAAAAATATCTATTCAGGTTCTTTGCCCATTTCTTATTTGGATTTTTTGTCTTGGTGTTGAATTGTACAAGCTCTTTATAATTTTAGAAATTAACCCCTTATCAGATGCATCATTGGAAACTATGTTCTCCCATTCAGTGGGTAGTTTTTTAATTTTGTTGAAGCTTTTTGCTGTGCAAAAGCTTTTTAGTTTGAGGTAGTCCCATTTGTTTATTTTTTTTCTTTTGTTTTCCTTGCCCAAGAAGATGTATCAGAAAAAATATTGCTACAAGAAATGCCCAAGATTTTACTGCCTATGTTTTCTGGTAGGATTTTTATGGTTTTAAGTCTAACATTTAAGTCTTTAGTTCATTTTGAGTTTATTCTTATGAATGGTGTAAGAAGGTGGTCTAGTTTCATATTTTTGCATGTATGTTTCCAATTTTCTCAACACTACTTATAGAATAAGCTATCTTTATGTACCCCATTGTATGTTTTTGCCTCCTTTGTCAAACAATAATTGGCCATAAAGGTGTGGGTCTGGGGGGTACTCTTTATTCTGTTCCATTGATAGATGTCTGTTTTGTTGGGAATTGCCCTGCCTGGTTTCAGGAGCTGTACCCCTGCCCCCCAACATGGCTAAGGCTGAGTGAGTGACCTTCGGACCATAAGCCACTAAGGAAACAAAGCTATCTTCCTGGCAGGGGTACACCTCTGCCTCTTTTACTTCACCCTGCCTGGCCCCCAATGCTTGATCGGTTAGCCAATGACGTGTAAGATTCCTCAAGGGAGGGATGATCTAAGACAGGCATGATCATGGGGGGACCCAGGGAAGGAGTTGGGGGCTACGTAAAAGGGGTAATGGACCCTTGCCCCTTGGCTTTGACATAGCCTGAGTCCTCATTCTGTCTTCGAGAAGTCTCCTAATCTCTTGGCTGCCTTACTTCCCCTGCCTGACTTAAGCCTGAAACAATGCCAGTGGTGTGTGCAGCCCTGTGCTGGAAAGGGAGAGCTCCCTAGGGTGATCATGCCTAAGAAAGAATATGTAAAATCCTGTGAAACCTGCATTGTTTAGAATGCTCTCAAATGATAAGAGTCCAAGCAGGAAGTGAGTTGGTTCCTCAAAGTTTTACAGCTCTTTAGCTATCTGACCCTGACTCAGAATAGGCCCTCAGAGTTCTTTGTATGTTATCTATTGTTTGATCCTTCCTGCCTGATTATGGTTAATGAGCTTTACGTATACACCCTGCATTCCCATGCAAATTGATCCAATAAAAGCCTCTCAAGGCAAGGGTCAGGGTGCTCTCCTCTTGAGAGAGGTTATGCTATCCCTTTTCCTCCACAGGACTCAGTAGTCCACGTGAATTTATTTTGTCTCATCCATAGTGCCACGGACACTGTGGGCCAGTGTCTGCGTTGTGTTTTTATGCCAGTACCATACTATTTTGATTACTATGGCTTTATAGTATGGTTTGATATCAAGTAGTGTGATTCTTCTAATTTGATCTTCTTCCTCAATATTGTTGTGGCTATTCGGGGCTTTTGTGGTTCCATATAAACTTTTGGAATATTTGTTCTAGTTCTGTGAAATACACCAGTAGTATGGAATTATATTTAATCCATAAATTGCTTTGAGTAGTATGTATGTAAGGATGTTAATTCTTCCTATCCATGAATGCAGTGATGCGCGTGGGTCACCGGCCAGCAGTGACCACGGAACGCTGTGGATGGCTCGACGATAACACGTGAGAAAAAACAAGCAGAGACAAGACTAGTTTCTGTGGGGAAGTAGGGACAAAATGGCCACCCCCCCTAGTGGGGAGCGCCCCAATTTACTGTCCATACCTGCTTTTATTGGGCTCATTTTGCATAATAATTCAGGTAAAGTACAGTACTCATTATGAAGAAGTAAGGAACCATAGAAAACAAGGAACACTGCTGGTCTATTTTGAGTCAGGGTCAAAGAGCTGTAAGACTTTGAGGAACAAACTAACTTTCTCCTTGGACCCTTCTCATTTAGCTGAGAGCATTCTAAACAAAGGAGGTTTCACAGTAATTTACATATTCTTTCTTAGGCCTGATCACCCGGGGAATCCGCCCTTTTCAGCACAGAGCTACACCACCCTGTCATTGTTTCAGGCTAGGTGGAGCAAGGGAACTAAGGCAACCAAGAGATGAGATTTTCTCCCAGACGATGAGAACTCAGGCTATGTCAAAGCCGAGGAGCGAGGGTCCATCACCCCCTTTTGCTGCAGCCCCCCAAGTCCTTTTGGGGGGCCTCCCAAAGTGATCGTGCCTGTCTTAGGTCGTTCCCCCCTTGGGGAATCTTACCCGTCTTTGGCTAACCGACCAAGCTTTTGGGGGTTCAGTTATGAATAAAGCAGCAGAAGCAGCATTCCTGCCAGGGAGATAAGCTTTTGTCTCCTTGCTGGCTTACGGTTCCAAGAGCATTCCCTTAGCCTTAGCCTTGGCGGGGGTTACAGCTTCTGATACCAGTCAGGGCGGTTCCCAACAATGCAGTATGAGCTTCCACTTATTTGTATCTTCAATTTCTTTCTTCAGTTTCTTACAATTTTTCAAGTACAGATCTTTTATATCCTTCATTAAATTTATGCCTAGGCATTTTATTTTGTTTTATTGATGAAACTATAAATGGAATTGTTCTCTTAGTTTCCCTTACTGATAGTTCATTATTAGTGTATCAAAATGCAACTGATCTAGATATTTATTTTGTATCCTACTTCACTGAAGTGTTTTATCAGTTCTGATAGTTTTTTTGGTGGAATCTTTAGGATTTTTTCTATACAGTATCATGTGCTATGCAAGTAATGACAGTTTTGCTTATTCCTTTTCAATTTGGATGTCTTTTATTTCTTCTTCATGTCTGGTTGCTGTGAAAAGAAGGTCCAGTACTATGTTGAATAAGATTAGTGAAAGTAGACATCCCTGTCTTATTTCTGATCTTAAAGAAAACCCTTTTAGTTTTTGTCTATTGAGTATAATATTGGCTGTCAGTTTGTCATAAATGACCTTTATTATGTTATAGTATGTTCCTTTTATTCCCACTTTGCTGAATGTTTTTATCGTAAGTGCTGAATTTTAGTGTCACAGGTTCGATTCCCAGTCAGGGTACATGCCTGGGTTGCAGGCCATGATCCCCAGCAACCGCAGACTGATGTTTCTCTCTCTCTCTCTCTTTCTCCCCCCCTTCCCTCTCTAAAAATAAATAAATAAAATATTTTTAAAAATAAGTGCTGAATTTGATCAAGTGCTTTTTTGTGTGTCTATTGATATAACCATGTGATTTTTGTCCTTTATTTTATTTGTGTGGTGTTTCACATTTATTGACTTCTGGATAGTGTACCAACCTGTCATTCCTGAAATAAATCCCACTAGACTATGGCCTATGATCTTTTTTAATGTATTGCTGGATCTGGTTTGCTAATATTTGTTGAGGACTTTAGCATCTATATTCATCAAGGATATTGACCTATAGTTTTTTTTTCTTTGTAATATCTTTATCTACTTTTGGAATAAGGATGATGTTGGCCTTGTAAAAAGAGCACGGAAGTCTTCTTTTCTGTTGAATTTTTTGAAAGTTTGAGAAGGATAGGTGTTAGTTCTTCGGATGTTTGGTAAAGTTAGCCCGTGAAGCAATCCAGTTCAGCACTTTTGTTTGCTTAGAGTTTTCTATTTACTGCTTTGATTTCATCAGTTTTAATGGGTCTATTTAGGTTTTTCTGATTCTTCCTGATTTGGTTTTGGAAGATTGTATGTTTCTAGAAATTTATCCATTTCATCCACTTTGTTCAATTTCTTTGCATATAGTTATTCATAATACTTTCTTACAATCATTTGTATTTCTGTAGTGTCAGTTGTTACTTCTCTTTCATTTCTGATTTTATTTACTTGGGTCCTCTCTCTTCTTTTCTTTTAATATACTTTATTTATTATGCTATTATAGTTCTTCCAATTTTTCCCCCTTTGCCCTCTCCAGCAATCCCCACCTTAGTTCATGTCCATGGGTCATGCATAAACTTCTTTGTCTTCTCCATTTCCTGTAATATCCCCTTGTCTATTTTGCACCTACTAATTATGCTTCTTATTCCCTGTACCTTCCCCCCATCCTTCTCCTGCCCCCTCCCTGCTGATACCTCTCCATGTGATCTCTATTTCTGTGATTCTGTTCCTGTTCTAATTGTTTGCTTAATCTGTTTTTCTTCTTGTTTTTTTTAGGTTAAGTTGTTGATAGCTGTGAGTTTGTTGTCATTTTACTGTTCATAGTTTTGATCTTCTGCTTTTCCTTAGATAAGTCCCTTTAACATTTCATATAATAAGATATTGGTGATGATGAACTCCTTTAACTTTACCTTGTCTGGGAAGCACTTTATCTGCCCTTCCATTCTAAATGATAGCTTTGCTGGTTAAAGTAACCTTGGATATAGGTCCTTGCCTTTCATGACTTGGAACACTTCTTTCCAGCCCCTCCTGGCCTGTAAGGTTGCTTTGAGAAATCAGCTGATAGTCTTATGGGAACTCCTTTGTAAGTAACTGTCTCCTTTTCTTTTGAAGCTTTTAAGATTCTCTCCTTATCTTTAATCTTGGGTAATTTAATTATGATGCGTCTTGGTGTATTCCTCCTTGGGTCCAAATTCTTTGGGACTCCCTGGGCCTCCTGGACTTCCTGGCAGTCTATTTCCTTCACCACATTGGGGAAGTTTTCCTTCATTATTTTTTCAAATAAGTTTTCAATTTCTTGCTCCTCCTCTTCTCCTTTTTTGCACCCCTGTGATTTGGATGTTGGAACAGTTAAAGTTGTCCCAGAGGTTCCTAAGCTTCTCCTTGTTTGTTTCAATGTTTGTTTCTTCATTCTGTTCCAAACTGTTGCTTTGAGTCCCAATTTCCTTCCTGTCACTGTTGGTTCCCTGTACATTTTTCTTTATTTCACTTTGCATAGCCTTCACTGTTTCCTCTATTTTGCGACCACACTCCACCATTTCTGTGAGCATCCTGATTACCAGTGTTTTGAACCCTGCATTGATAGGTTCGCTCTCTCTTCATCACTTAGTTATTTATCTGGAGTTTTGGTCTGTTCTTTCACTTGAGTCATATTTCTTTGTCTCAGCTCACCTGTTACAGTGTAAAGGGTGGAGCCCTAGGTATTCCCCAGGGTGGGGCAACCCACATGGCTGCATTGTGGTGCCCTATGTGGGAGAGGGGTCAGAGATGGAACAATGCCACTTGCTCAGCTCTCTGCTAGGTTTCAATCACTTCTCCAGCTACCCACAAGCAAATTGGGTCCTTCTGCTGCTGATTCCTGGGTGGGTGGGTTTTGTGTAAATTCTAGGACCCTGTGGTTCTCTCCAATGAACTCTCCTGTGAGGCTGGGAGTTTTTCCTGATGATGCAACCCCCACAGGTTTTTCTAGCCAGAAGTTTTGAGGCTTTATTTACCTGCATTGGAACCCTGGGTTGTGCAGTCTGTCTTGCTCCACAGTTGTTCCTCCCAATTTAGCTGCACACATATGTGGACCACCCAATTGCCAGCAACCGCCTTGCTGTGCATCCTCTCTGCCCCAGCTGCCTGTCTCAACCCTTCCTACCAGTCTGATGTCCTTCTTTAACTCTTTGGTTGCCAGGTTTCCATACCATTAGATTTTCTGTCAGTTCTAGTTGTTTCTTGTTTTTAAATTTGTTGTTGTCATTCTTTTGATTGTGTGAGTAGGCAAAGTGTATCTACCTACACCTCCATCTTGGCCAGATTTCACCATCTCTGAGCATCCTTATACCAGTGTTTTGAAATCTGCATCTGATAGGTTGGCTATCTCCATTTTGCTTAGTTCTTTTTCTGGGGTTTTGTTCTGTTCTTTCATTTTGACCATATTTCTTTGTTTCGTCAATTTGGCAGTTTCCCTGTGTTTGTTTCTGTGTTATTAGGCAGAGCTGCTTTGACTTCCTGTCTTAGTGCACTTGTTAAGTTGTATGGGACAGAGCCTTAGGTATTTGGCAGGATGGGGCGACCTGCTTCATTGCTTTGTGGCTTTGTATATAGGGGAGGAGTTGGAGAGGAGACAGTGCCACTCTCTGGCTGCTGGAATTGCTTGGCACTCACCTCATTTCCAGTCACTCCACCCTCTTCCCATTTGCAACTTCTCCCCTCTAGCTGCTGCTGCAGTAGTGGTTCCCAGAGTGGGTGTGTTTGCATGCTTTCTAGGACTGTGTGGTCCCTTTAAATGGACTCTCCTGAGAGACTGTTGGTTTCTTCCACTGCCCCTAACCCAACTGTTTTTTACAGCCAGAAGTTAATGAGGCTTTATTTTCCAGCACTGGAACTCTGGGCTGCAAGGTCTGCCCTGGGGCTGGAATCACTCACTCCCAAGATATCCCTTCTGATTTTTATTCACCACACGTGAATGTGAGACCTCCTGTTCCACCAGCCGCCGCTGCCACCACCTCTTTGCCTCTGTCAACACACTGCATCCTTTCCACCCTGAATCCTCATCTCCATCCATCCTGCCCATCTGGATGAATATGGCTTCTTTAAATCCTTGGTTGTTGGACTTCCATACAGTTCAATTTTCTGGCAGTGCTGGGTCTGTTTGTTTGTTTTGAGGTTAGTTGTGATGCTTCTTATGGTTGTGCAAAGAGTTGAAACATGTCTACCTATGACTCCATCTTGACCAGAAGTCTCTCTTCTTTTCTTGAAGAATCTGGTTAAAGTTTTGTCAATCTTGTTTTTCTTTTCAAAGAATGTGCTCTTGGTTTCATTGATCTTTTTGTATTGTTTTTGAGACTCTATTTTATTTATTTCTGCTCTGATCTTTATTATTTCCTTCCTTCTACTCACTTTAGGCTTTGCTTGCCATACTTCTTCTAGATCCTTTAAGTGTAATTATATAATTTGTTATTTTTTTTATTCCTTCAGGTAGGCCTGCGAGGCTATGAATTTCCCTCTTGGGACTGCTTTTACAGTGTACCATCAATTTTGGGTTGTGTTTTCATTTTCATTTGCTTCAAGGTATCTTTTGATTTCTTTCTTGATGTTATTTATTTATTTATTTTTGTTTAGAACATGTTATTTGACCTCCATGTCTTTGTGTGTTTTTCTTTTTCCTTGTGATTGCTTTCTAGTTTGATAGCACTATGGTCAGAAAAGATCCTTGATATGATTTCAATCTTCTCAAATTTATTGAAACTTGTTTAGTGTCCTAACATGTGGTCTATCCCATAGAATGTTCCATGTGCATTTGGAAAAATGTGTTTTCTGCTGCTTGGAGTGAAGTTTTCTAGAAATATCAATATCATCTGATCTAGTGTATCATTTAAAGCTGCTGTTTACTTGTTGATTTTCTGTCTGGAAGATCTATCCATTGATGTCAATGGGGTGTTAAAATCCCCTACTTTTACTGTACTACTGTCAATCTCTCCCTTTATGTCCATTAAGATTTGATTTATACATTTAGGAGCTTCCATGTTGGGTGCATAAATGTTTGCAAGGATTGTAAACACTCATGCAAGAATTGTAAACCTTTATGCAATGTTTAATTGATAACATTGTTGGATTGATCCCTTTGGCATTATGTAATGTCCCACTTTGTCTCTTATTATGACCTTTGTTTTGAAGTGTGTTTTGTCCAATATAAGTATGACTACCCCACTCTTAGTTTTTCATTTCCATTTGAATATAATGTCTTTTTCCATTCCTTCAGCCTGTGTATATCTTATGTTCTGAGGTAGGTTTCTTGTAGACAGCATATATATGGATCAGGTTTTCTTATTCATTCATCTACCATATGATACCCTTTTGATTAGAACATTTAAGCCATTTACATTTAAAGTTATTATTGATAAGTACGTGTTTATTGCCAAGCTATGTACAAGGGTCAACTTCCTCCAGTTCTGAGCTGGGGGTAGATCAAAAAGTTGTCCAAGGCTCCATGAGATCTTCCTCCACTTGTCTGCTACTGTGCCACCCTGAGATTGCCTGGTCTTCCTCCAGAACCTTCCAAAGAAAGGCTGTAGAGTAGGCCCAGGGTGTTTGCAACCCATAGTCCCTTTCACAACGCCTGAGAATGGTAGGGCACGGTGCCAGGGTCCAGAGAACAGAGCCAGTGGGTCTCTTAGTTGAGGACAGTGCAGTCAGGCACTCACTGGGGGAAGGTGGCCCCCACACCAGAGCCATACCACTCAGTCTCTGCCAGTCTTCAACTGTAGCTCCCCCAGCAGGAGGGCACTGCAGATTCAGATTGGATGCAGCCAGCTATCCCTACTGTAGGATCAAACTTGGCAGGGCAGAGCCACCAGGACTCAGGTAGACATCAAAAGTCTCCCACTTAGAGGTGGTGCCAGCCGAATCTGTTGAAGGGAGACAAGCACTTCACCTACCCCCAGCTCCACAGCTGCATGACCTAGCACTTGTCCCTGTCCCAAAGAATTATCCCTGATGAATTCACAACCCAAAAATCCCAGCTCTAAGCAACTCTGCCATTCTTCTGTGGAACTGAACTCAGCAGGGCAGGGCCACTGGGACTTGGGAGGACTGATACAAATTCTCCCATTGGGGATGGTACTGGTTGAGCCTGCAGGAGCTGGGGGCAAGACTGGCCCTAATCCAAAGCCACACAGCTCAATAGCTGTCTGGGTGCTCCACCTAGAGTTTCTTCAGAAAAAGAGAATACCAAAGGTCTCTGTTGGGTGCAGCCAAAAGATGGGTCTGCAGGACCCATGCTTGGGAGGGTGTTGTCACCAGTAGTTGGAGGTTCAGGTTAGAGTACTCCCCAGCTTGGTGTTGTAAAAATAGGAGTGCTCAGTCCTGCGAAGATGGCACCTGAGGGTGGTTTAGGGTAGGGGCTAAGGACAGGGACCTCAGACACTGACCAACCAGATCTTTCCTTGGGACCACACCACCCAGATCTTTTCTTTATGACTCCTGTATGCCCTGAGTTGCCTTCCCTCTACCAGAGCCCTGAGTGAGTGTCCCAGAGCAAGATCCTACACATTGGCCCTTTAAGAGAAGATCTGCCTGGGTTCCTAGAAGACTCCCTCCTATATCAGGTAGTCAGAGTCCCCACTGGTTTTCAGTGCCAGATGCTATGCAGGCTCCTCTTCCCAGCCCTGGTGCTCTGAGTTGGAGATTCTGGCATGGGTTTAAGACCCCACACTCCTCAAGAGGGACTTTGCAGTCAAGATATCCTTCTGGCCCTGACCAGGTAACTCGGTTGGAATATTGTCCTGATGTACCAAGGTTGTGGGTTCGATCCCTGGTTGGGGCACATATGAGTCAACCAATGAATGCATAAATGGATGAAACAGCAAATCAATGTTTCTCTCTCCCCTTCCCACCCCCATTATTACTTTATTTTTTTTAAGATAACCCTCTGGCCTCTCAGCTACCACATGTGGCTACAGGGGCCAGCTCTCTCCAAGTCTCTTCCTAAGTCACCAGCCCCTATCATGGCTTTGTCTATAAGTCCTTGGTTATAATACTCCTGTTCAGCTGTCCTTCAGTTGGTTATTTAGGTTGACTGCTCTAGTTTAGCTGTAAATCCAGTTTGGTGCCAGGAGGCGAGTGTAGCTTCCACCTACTCTGCAGCCATTTTTGAATCTCCTTGAGCCCCAATTCTTGTAAGGAGGCCATTGACCTCCCCATTCTCACTGAATGCCTGGATGTACTGGATGCTTGGCCCAGATCCTGCCACTGCCTGTTTTCTTCCAAGAGTTTTATGGTTTCAAGACTTGCATCTAAGTCTTTAATCCATTGAGTTTGTTTTGTACATGTACAAAACGTGTCTTGACACCTCATGGTGTCAAGAGGTGGTCCCATGTCATTTTTTTTTTTGCATTTATCTGCCTGTTTTTCTCCACACTGCTTACTGAAGAGAGTGTCTACACCACATTGTGTATCCAGGCCTCCTTTGTCGTACACTGACCGTATTAGTAAGGATTCACTTCTTTGCTCTGCATTCTATTCCATTTATTACAACACCTCATTAGTGCCACTTAAAGGGTTTTGTTTTCTTAACTTACAATTGTTTGTTGCTAGAACATGAGCATGTTTAAGGCTCTTGGTGAATAATGTCCTTTTTAAAGGTCATACCAATTTATGTATCCAAGAAAATATGAGAATGCCTGTCTGACACTTTGTGTCAGTACTGAACTTAATTAAACTTTTTCCAAGTGTGGCAGATTTTAGAAATAGTTCTAGTTTTGCAATTTACTCTTCTGATTACTGGAGAATTGTAATTTTCTCTTCTTGGATTGGGGAAGTAGTGTTGGAACTTAGGCACAGGAAATTTGATCATATGCCTTGGTTCAGAGCATGATATCATATCACCACTGGCCTTTAATTTAGTTTGTTCTACCTCATCCCCCACTCCTATCCTCTCTCCTTCCTCCGCTATGGGCAACTCTTCTTGTCCTTAGGACACTGTTCCAATGTGTTTTGACATTTTTGAAATTTTCTTGCAATACATTTTTGTGTCCATGTGTTTTAAATGTATACAAATTGTACTATTATACATTCCATTGTTTATTACTTTCACTAAACACTGTATTTTAAAAAATATATGCATATGTGGTAGATATATGTAGTCCTTTGCTTCTATCTAATGTATAGTGCTGTATGTAGACCTCCAACATATTATACCTCTTTCTCCCCACCATGCTGATTAAGAACCCCAGATTGGCATTAAGTATATGCCACCAAATCAGTATGACCGATATCCTATTTGCTCCTACCCAATCCCCCTCATCTTCATCAAAACTTGACATTATCCATACTCCTAGTTTTTGTTAGTATACGTCTTTGTTAGTATAAAGACGTATTTTATTGTGGCTTTAATCTGAACCTCTCTGATTACTAATGAGTTTGAGCATATCTCCCTGTGCCGTTAGCCTGTTCATAAGTTTGGCACATTTTTCTACAGGGGCTCTTTTTTTTTGGTTTGATGACGTAAGCACCCCTTGCTGGACTGTAGACACTAGTTCCTTGTCAGAGTTACAAGTGCAAATATATTATCCTATACTGTCACCTATGATAAATTTTAAATTTTCCCAGTATTTTTTCCAGTTATCTATTGACGCAAAACAAAGCACCCAAACCTCAGAAACTATGAACAAACCCCTTTATTTTGCTTATAATTTTATGGTCAAAAACTTGAAGGGCTCCAGTGGCAGTTCATCTGATTTGCACAGCAACAGCTAGGGCAGTTGGGTCTGGAAAATTCATTTCCAAAATAGCTTTTTTCCTTATAGGTCTGGTTCCTTGGTGTTCCTAGCCCTCTCCACTTGATGTCTCATCCACCATGGCCTCTCTACATAACTTTGGGTTTCTCGCAGCATAGTGATCACAGGGTAGTTGCATTTCTTACACAGTGGGCAGCTTTCAAGAATCAGAAAACCGTTATCAGTCCAGGTAAGCGCAACACTAGGCACATCATCCCGTCTCCCACAGCAACCAAAGGGCCTACTCAAATTCAAGGAAGTGTCAAGATGCCACCTTTTGATACCAGAGTAACAAGATCACACTGCAGAAGAGCATGAGCTGGGAGATACTGTTGGGCCCATCTTTGGAAAACATAGTCTACCACATCCTTTACTGACATTTTTTTTTTTCTTTTGTGAATTGTCAAACCATGGTTTAGCCCTTCCTTTTTTGCTCCAATTTATAAAAAGTCCTTATATTACGTTTCTCAAAACTTTTGTGTTTATAAAAATTGTTTCTTCCCAGTTTTCCTCCTCAGGTAGAAGAATATAAGTCAGTCTCATTTATGCCTTTTTCGGACCATAAAACCCACCTACGTTTTAGAAGAAGAAAACAGGGAAAAAAAAGTTGAAGCAAAAAATATGGTAAAATATTTAATAACATAAATAACATAATATTTCACCAATGTAAATGTAAACAGAACTCAACAGCAGCATTAACAACCATTATTCCTCCCAAATTTGGGGGCAGGGGCAGGGAGTGCGTTTCATGGTCCAAAAAATACAGTATTTCACAGTTAGTTTCTTTTAAAAATAATTTGTTAGATGAAAAAAGTTACATAAATCTATGCATCTCAAAAAAAGTAATGCTATGTTATAGGTCCTTATTAAAGAATAAGTCATTTTACAATTACCTTAAAATTGAACCCTTTATATTAGAAATTCTGTAATAAAACAATTGTAATAAGCGGTACAGAAAAGTTTAAAATCACTGATGTCTTCATTTTGAACTCTCTGATGCAATGGGCCTTTTGCCACCTGATAAACTGCATATTCTATAACTTTGGTTAATACTAAAATAAAAAGAGACACGCTGGCCATTCTTTTAATACAACTTCATTGACAATACGGTCCCTGCCTCCTCAAAGAGACTTCTCTAAAAACAATTTAAAATCCAGGAACACGTACTTATTTCAGAGTTTAAAAAAACAAACTGTGAAAGTCGCCTACATTTTTTTTTTAGATTAGTAAATACATAGAACTACTTTCTACTCTTATGTGGACTTATGGATTTCTTTTTAGATTGTCTGAAATTTTTCACAAACACATATTTCATGAGAACATTGAGTAAGAAGTAACACTGTCTTCAAGTAAATCTTGTCTAAAAATTACAAGTCACGCATTTTCACTAACTAAAGACTGTAAATAACAGAAAAGAAAACTAAACCCATGTATCCTGGATATTTTTGCAGGCCAAATTGTGGCACTTTTTGCTGAGGTTTAAAGAAGTCATTAACTCATTTTTCCCTGGAATAAAAATATAATATTTACATCACTTTAATTATAAAAATGTAATGACAAGAATGCTTTACAAAAAAAATAAAAACAGAATGCTTTACTAAAATACCCTTATTACAAATATTTCAGATGAAAATAGTTTTTAAAGGTGGGAGTAAATAATTCAGAAAAAAAATCCAAAATAAACAAAAATGTCATTTAAGTTCCAGAACCCCACAAGCACACTGAGAAACTCAAAGGAACAAAAAAAAAAAAAAAAAAAAAGAAAGAAAGAAAGAAAAATAAAGAAGGCAGAGGACAAGGTAAAATAATCTCAAGATATTCTGAAGCTTTAAGATAGACAGAAACCTTTAAGTGGCAGGATATATGAACGCAGTCTTTCTTCCTTTCTGATGGAAGTTACTATCTTTTCACCTAGATGCAGTGCCTTGGAGTGACTGTTAGTTTGCTCTGTCTTGTCCATAAAATTCAAATGATTAACCCTCTGACCAAACACACAGGGCCCAGCAAGGCAGAGATAATGTATTCTGTCCTGTATGTATATATAAAAAAAAAAAATCAGAAAACAAAATTCATCATTGGCAGTCATGATAACTTTCTAAATACTTTTCCTTTCTCTCAGATACCTTAACTTCCAAGAAGGCATAGGTGAGGGGGTGGAGATACACTTGATCTTTAAGAGTATTGCAATCTAAAAATAAACGTATTAAACTTAAGAAAACAAAACAGCCCTGGCTGACGTAGCTCAGTGGATTGAGCGCAGGCTGTGAACCAAAGTATCATAGGTTCGATTCCCAGTCAGGGCACATGCCTGGGTTGCAGGCCATGGCCCCCAGCAACCACACATTGATGTTTCTCTCTCTCTCTCTTTCTCCCTCCCTTCCCTCTCTAAATATAAATAAATAAAATCTTAAAAACAAAACAAAACATACAAACAAATGCACAAAGTACAACCAACAAATGCTCCCTCTTCAAAGCATATAAATGAAAAATAAGGGCCAGACTCTGAATGTGTGATTCGTCATCTTGTATATATGCAGTGTTACCACTCACAAATGTTCACAGGTGCGGAAAGGCATTGAGAAGCTCACTTTCAGCAACGTGCACAGTTGTGCACCAGGAAACAATCAGACCTGAGTAAAGGCCTCATGCAGGCGGACATTCTTACCCAAACCCCCATCCCAAGTGCTTCCAAATTTTGGCTACAATCTAAAATCAAAATTTTTCATTATCTTCCAAATTCTGTATTTCGGAAGTCAATGTGTGTTCCTTTTTTGAAAGAACACCAGACCCAAAGGCTTTAATTTATAACACCTAGGCCAACAAAGTTACCCTTCGATATTGTCTCCTTGCAAGGAGTTTCAGCAAAAAGCCTAAGTTTTAAAAAGCTTTTGGCATAACTATCAAAAATACATATACAACTTTAGCAGTAATTTTCTCCAAAAACTAGTGAATCTTACCATATTTTCTGAAACTACAGTGGACTTTATGTATTACAAAAAGCACTTCACACCAACAGCAGAACCAAAGGGAGGGAGGTGGAAAGTGAAATACAAAAAAAGCCTAAGGGATTCAACGTTAGCTCTCCTGAGTGTAAAACCTCACCACCTCCCGGAGAAATGTGTTTACTCATAAATGCCAGAAGGGTTCTTTGCAAATGCATACATAAGTTTATCTCTAAACTTACCAACTGAGTACCCATCCACTTTCCAAGCGCCTTCTAATGAAGTCAGAGGCAACCTGGCAATTACAAAATTATGCATCTTCTTTCAAAGCAAACTGTGGTTGTGGTTGGTTTTGAATGACTCTGAATGATTCTACAAATCTACAAATTCTAGCCATCCAGTTTTCCTAAAATACAAAACCAATGTACAGTGTTTTATCACATCACCAAACAATAATAAATAGGGATACTACAGGTCATTTTAAGATAAGTTTCCCAATCTTTTTTCAATTGGCAAGTTGGTTAATATTCTAAAACACAGTGGAGTCAGGCCAAAGGGAAGGAAATAGTTTCCTGAGACCCCACTAGGAAGGCAACAATATTAGTCTATCAATCTATACCTGAAATAACATTCAGCAGAAACACACATACAAACCCATCCAGCTTTGCTCCTTTCTCTACCGTTACTGTATTCTCAAGTAGTCGAGTACTAAGCAAACTCAGATGAGAAGAGTATTATTGAAAAACCAGCTCATCACAAAACATCAAAGTGCTTTTAATGATATATGAAGGAAGTCTAACACAATGCCATAGAAACAGGTTTTTGGTACTTGAAAACGCCAAGAAAAGCAAGGGAACACATTCTTTTTTCACTCTCTATATCAATTCTGTCATGTTCCCTGGCCCGAAATTAAAAATTGACAGCCGATTTCCAAAATCACTCTTGTACCTTCTTTCAAATCCCCTACTTCACCAAGTGAGTGAAAAAGTTTCTAGACACCAGTTTTACTCGTAGGGGTAAAAGCTTTTAAGTAGCATGGTTTGAGAAATAGCTCTTCACGACCAGTTAGTCCTCAAGTTACACAGAAATCAACCAGACTGTCGAAATAAGGCATAATTTATACAGTGCATGGTGGCAGAAATAGTGAGGTCCAAGTTTGTACAAGCAGGTAGGATAAGTACTGACCTACTTGGCAATCTGGTGTTATCTGAGATTCTGCTACATGCCATTACAGGTCTGTACAGTGTCACACCTTGCCTCACCTTGACGGAGTAACCAATAACAAAGATCAAAGTGTGCCAACATGCAGAGCACCCCTGTGAGCTAAGACTATGGTGACACAGCTAAAAGCAAACCTGATTCCCATAAAAGTACCCCAAACAACTCCACAGCAAACGAGAAGCCCAAGGGGCTTGCTCCCCTGCACTAAAGGTACTTAAAATGCTGGCATTTGTTTTAAACTCACTTTTGCACACAATACCCTTTTACAAACAACTGCCAAACGGTCTTCTGGAGGCTCCAAAGTTTTAAGAACACATCCAAGTCAACAGAAAAACTTCACAAATGCCTGACACTGCCTGACAGCATTAGCAACCAAGGGCAGGGGTCACCACACGCAGGGGAAGCGAAGCACACATTCACGGACACGCTCACAACTCGTGCAATTTCTCAAGCCTAAAACAAGAGCAATCACACACAGACTATTACTGTCCATACCTTCCCAAATCCCCAATTCTTGCCTAAATCCCACCAGACCCAAGAAAACGAGCCCACCTAATCCCAAATAGTGTCGTGAACATCAACGACTACACTGGAGAGTCGAGGGGTGTTAAGAAAGGAGAAGGGGGCACAGGACACAAACTACAACCACATAAAGCACACTCCTAAACGCTTAGGCGCTGACCACCCAAATAGTTCAAAGGCAAAGGGCCAGACGGCCAGGGTCCGTTAGAATGGTGCCCCTCCTCGAGCCCGCAGCCGCCGGAGGCCCCCTGGCCAATCTAGCGACAGCAGGTCCCACCGTTACCCCGCCAGGCCACTTGTCCACTTCCCTGGCACACACTTAAAGGCCCTCGGCGACCTGGGGGCCGTTGGTGGCCTTCTGACGGTGCAGAGAGCCCCCAAACCGTGCGGAACGACAAAAACCCTCAACTCTTGCCTCCGAGGCAGCCATCACAACTAGGAAGTGAACTTTTACGACAACTCCCACAATGCCCGCGGCCTACAACTCCCAGAGTGCACCGGGCAGCGCCGCGGTTAACCCTGTCGTGGCGCAGGAGCTGGCAACCTGCTGCCCTGTCGCTCCCTACACCCAACTGCTGCACTTAACTTCCACCCGCACAATCCGAAACTAACTTTGCAAACTCTGTCAAGCAGTTACAGTTCTGCTCTCTCGACGCCCTGCTTTATCACACAAACAACCTCAACTACCCAGAAAATTAATCCTGACAGAGTACTATTTGTTAGTTTGAGAGCACTCCTCCCAGTGCCACATGCTCATCATTGAAAGGGTACATTTAACTTCAATCAATCTCCCCTTGCGCCTTTATACTTTTTTGGCATTTTTCTAAATTACTATAGCCCAGAGGTTTTGGTATTCAACATTATTAATTTAAGTCTGTTTTCTAAGTTCTGGGACTTAACAAGAGAGAAAGACTAGTCCTATATCTGACTACAATGCCCGATACCTCTCCATTTTACAAGACAAATTTCCTCAAATATATTGATTCATAAAATTCATGCGACTCTAAATAAGTCCTAATAAGACAAATTAGATAGGGGGGGACATATCTTTTCAATTTCGAGTTAATTTATTAAGGGAAAACTCTACTGTGCCAATATATTTTGCTTTTCCTTTCTCTCTCTCTATTGATAGAAAGATGATCAGAAATAACATATACTAGAGCTTTATTTCTTTCTGGCTTTAAAATGTCAGCAAACAACGAGGGAAGAAACATTTTAATAAAATCTGAAAATTAAAGTAAGAGTTCATTCTTTCAGAAAACTGCACAGTTACGTATGTCACTGACAGAAGAACTCCTTCAAAGTCTTTCCCATTTTAATTAAAAACTAAATGTTTAAATGCATTTATTTTAAATATATTATCCATCATTTCAGCAAAGATGACAACTGCATTTAGAGATCACTGTATCATCAATATATGTTAAATATCTAAGATGTACTTACACAAACTGTAACTTGCTTAGACGTGTAATTATCTGACAGACAAAATAATTGTTTGGTATTTGACGTAGGCACTAAAATAACAACTAGGATTCTCCCTATGGACCTGTTATTTTTCCCATACCTAAACATGAACACAAAATGTACACAATGTCTGATTTTTCTACAGGAACGCTTTGCTATTTGACAAGGCACTCAAAATTAATCATGAATTTTAAATCAGAAAAGTCAGAAATCCTAACACATACACAAAACCCAAAACCTTGTTGGAAAGATGCATCTTCTGCAAAATTTTATTTTAAACGTGTCTCTTAACATTACATTTAACTCATTAGGAAGTTTTTTGATCTAGTAACCTGCAATGAGAAAATACTTCTCCATATTTATTTTTTTCACTCATGTTACACGTAATTTCATCAGCAATTAAGATAAATGCTATATGCTTAGATACAAAAAAATGTACATTTACATATATTTTGAAATTTTAATTCATTATACTATTACAGCTTCTGCATTTTTCTAATTTTCACTTAACACTTTAGATAGAATTTAGCTAGGTAAAATTTCAGTTTTTCCTTATTTTTAATAGACCATAATAATCAAATGCATGTTTTATATATGACTCTCTAAATGTTAAAATATGTGATTCACAAGAAAGGCTTAAAAATAAGTCAGAAATGAAACTGATCTCCTCATATATTTATTACCTGCTTACAACTCTCTTCTCAGTGCTATGAGATTATTTTCCATTAGGAAGTTAGTCATGTTTTCTTTTACTTTATCCGTCAAAATATAAAATTTGAAAACTGATACATTAAAGAGCTTTATTTAAAGATTACATTAGAAATACTTCTATAATTTTTTCAGGTTATCATGATTCTTCTTTTAAAATAACTTAGAAGTTTAGTATATCCTAATTAAGTAATTTAAGTAAGGTTTTTTAACTTATATGCTTAATATTAACATGAATGTCTTTATAAGGAGAAAATAAATTTATTCTAGAAATAAATTCTTCAAATTCATATAAAAAATTCAGTATTTTTCTCCCAAAGTTTTTAGATTCTATTTAACCACATGAATTTTTACATGTATTTCTTAAAACCTAAACCTCTATACTATGGTTTTTCAAAGTATTCATAAGAACCTGTACTAATGTATTTAAAATTAGAAAAAATCTTGTTTACTCTTGAGAATATATATTAATAGAAGACAAACATTGCAATCTATTTCTTTTTCCAAATGTGGTGTTGGTGGCAAAGCTAGAATGTACAAATTTGTATTTAGCTTACAACAGATTTTATGTATAATTTCTATAACTACTTCTTTCAGCCCTTTAACTGCATAAAATACTTCAAAGCATCCCTAAATGTTTGTTTAGACATTTAAGTGCATTTATAGTTTATCTGCTTTAAAACATCTGATTTTCATACATGTAATTTGTACTGTTTATGTAAGTAAAAATGCATTAATAGAATTACTGCCAAAAATTGAATGAGTTGCTAATATTCTAATATGCTCAAAAAGTTGGTCTGTCTTTTTTTCCTCTTGTTACTAGTATGACACAAACAAAAACTGAAAAACAAAAGACAGATTCTTGTCTGATTAAACAACTTGCTTATATTTACATTATGATCCTACAAAGCAATATTTTCCTAGCATGTGAGTATACCCCAGAGTTTAAGCTTCTCTGTCACTGCCCAAATCTTAATTAACTTTAATTCACTGGCCTGCTTATAAAGCAGTGACCAATCTCTCAAATTTTCACAATACTACTTTATTTATTATCACACATGTCCACATTTATGTTTAGGAATATTCTAAGTGTCTGAAAAAATCTCTAGTTCCTGATTTTGCTAAATATAATTTTAATTTTGTCTTGTCTTAAATATTCAGAAAAGACAGAAGATAGGGATCCTATTATCATGTCAGCCTGTTAGAAAGTGCAAAAAAAAGGGTCTTATTTTTTCCCTCAGAAGTTGATCTTTTTAAATGAAAATTTTCCAACTAATTTGTTTTCTTTAATTTAAAAATCTGGCTTTCTATAATCTTCATAATGTTGTATATCAGTTAGGATGAGCAGAGCTTACGTACATGTTTCTTCTTCCCTCTAATTGAAATGCTCTCTTTTCAACAGACACATAAATAATAGAAAATATTTCCTTACCCAAAGATGAAAAGTTTCACCTTTAAAAGAATATCCTCAATTCTTCAGGAGATAAAGCTTTTGGCATTTTCCTACAAAAATGAAGAAGATACAGGTTAATTATTGTAATCACTTTTCTGTGAAAAATCATAATATAGGATGATGGCTATTTGAATTTTTTGAGACTTCCTTTTAGACAGCAAGGCTTAAATATAATGAAATGAAATCCAAACTGCCCATTAAGAAAACCACCCTGTTTTAAATTTTATCACAGAGTCTTATAGGAAGGTTTTAATACTCTTTCAATATATTTGTCATTAACTATCCTTAAATGTTTTAAATGCTTTTTAACACACAATAATGCCTATTTAATACATAGTTTCTATGGCCTAAATTTCTAATAAATATGAAAGAGAAAAATATAACCCCTAAACTTTCTAACTTTCAAAGGCTTTTCTAGCTTCAAGTCAATTTCTCCAAAAAGAAATACTTAAAACACAAAATACTCTAAGATGGAAATATAAAACACTCCTAAGACAGAGTAAGATTTAGGGTAAATATTTTAAAACAGTTACTCTCTTTGCCCCTCTCCCTCTTTCTGCTCATAATTTTCTCTCCATTTTAATGCAGGTTTGCATTCTTAACTCATGTGCCTTCTCTCCAGAGAAAAATTATCTTCTGCTTAGAAATATTTCAGATTCCTTACATTTTCCCTGATTTTACATAAGGATCTACTATTTCAAACTCTAAACGGGGATGTGAGAACTAATTATGGTGTTTCTTCCCTGAATTTCTTTTCCTAGATATGTTTTCTAGTTTTCCCTCTATATAATTGTACTGTACCGCACTTGGCTTTTTTTTTTTTTTTTAACAAACCAACAAAATCTGCCCAGTGTTGCTCCCTGCAACACCCGAGGGCATATTCTGATTTTGTTTCTGTGTTTTGGTGCACATATTACCATCTAGCTAATGTTACCTCTCCGAACCCGAACATAAATATTTGCAACCCCCACCAGGAACCTGTGAGCTTTCATTCACCAGACCCTCGTTATTTTCTGTTCTTCGCCAGAACATCCCATTTGGGGGTCAAACACAGATGAATAAAGTTGGAGCACTTAAGTAAGTTAGACCAACAAGGAAGAATGCCAACCACAGACAGCACCTTTCACACCTTTGAAAGTATCTTGCTCATAACAAATTTTAAAACTTTAGAGCAATACAGAACCTATAAAATTTATATGCATGAGCACTAAAAAGTTCCTCTCCCTTAAGTCACTATCGCCTAGTTTCCATTTCCAAGCCCTGTTTTCAAAGGATGTGACCTTTCTGGTACAGATGATTTTGTAAGAGCAAAGTGCAGGTTTCTTTTGAGGGTAGGAGAGTCGGCCACTCACAGGCCCAACCGATGTCCAAGGCAGCTGCAACATGGCCTACCAGGTCTCCACCCAGACTCCAAGTCTGAGTTCTGCCTCTCCTTTCTCCTTGTCATGTGCCCCTGAAGGACTGAAGGTAAGTATGTAACTACGCTGTGCCTCAGTTTCTTCGTCTCTAACTCGATTCCAACACCCAACAACAAGCAGATGCTAAGTGGAAGCAGCCAGGGCAGTCAGGACCAAAAGGCAAAAAGAAGACAGACTTGAACTAGCATAGCATCCATCCCCGAGCCCTGGCCCTTTTCCTGAAGCCTTTCTCCCACAAGGGAGGTAGGTGGCCTGTGACCTCGGCCAAGGCAGAGGGGCACCGTACGGAGAGCCTCCGAAGTCCTCAACCCCTATGACAGTGCAGACAATAACACAGGCAGAAATAATAGCAATGCTTTTCTTTTTTAATAAAAAAAATGACAAACTAAAAGCCTCTTTCTAAAATACTGACATGGTAGGTAAATGCTTTTTTATAAAGAATAATACACAAGTGGGCTCAGAGCCATAACAACCTTCTCTTTGCTTCAGCCTCTGTGCTGTTGGCTTTTTTTTTCTCCACACAAACAGACAATCTAGTCCTCATTCAGTAACCCGATGCTATTGTTACTGGGGAGCAGGCACAGTGGGGAGCCTTTAACCCCCTGGGAGAAACTCCCTCCAACCCAACTCTGGCTGGGAGAATTGTACCGGAAACTCTGCAAAGCGTTTTTTAGTGTTCCAAATGAGGGTTCCTGCCCTCTCCCTTGCTCAGAACGCCACATCAAATTAACCTGACTCATTAGTTCCTATTAAGACCCTTGGTTATTTAAAAGAATGCCCTAAGCAGAAACTTAGTCGAAAGCCACTTTTTAAAAAGCCAAGATATAGTCATCCCAAACTGTCACAGATTAACAGATGAACATTAACTGCTTACTAGTTTCAACACCAGCTGCAAATGGCTTGAGTCTTCATGTGCTGGAACCATCAATGCTGCCAAACTCCCCCAAACTTCCTTTCCATTTTAGGAAACCAAGTTCCTAGAAATAATGAAAAAAAAAAAAAAGAATTTTCTTTGTCATGGGCTTTTTAAACAGTAGCTGCAAACCCCATCTGACTTTATTTAGCATAAAGTTAGTGTCCTCTCTCTCTCTCTCTCTCCCTCCCTCCCTCCCCCTACCCCCTTTCCCCTCTCTTCCTCTTTTAATTAATTTGGGAAAATCCACTGTTGTATCTACACTGCTTTCCTAGTAGGGCATCACTCTGAAGGTTAAGGAACTTCTCTCTTTCCCTTCATCCTTACTTGAAATCCCCCTTTCAGCACACCACACATTTCCCCGCTTCACTGTACTGTGCTACTGGCCAAATTTCACCAAATGCTGTGCTCATAAGAAATGTAAAAAGTAAAAGGAGAGGGTTGTACTGGAGGCCCCAGTACACATTTCCAAGGCCCCATTCACTCTATATGTGTCTGTGATGATCCAGAGGAACTGCAATAACTCCATATCAGCACCTGAATTTCGGTCCCATTTCCATGTGGGACTGACCGCGTTCCTCTGAACTTTTCGCCAAATTATAATATAACACGCATTTTCCTGCCTGTGTAGGCCAACAATCCTTCTCTTTGCTTTGCTTCTTCCACCGAATTCCTTCCTTTCTCTGAGAAACCATCCTGTATCACTAATAATAACTCCATTCTTTCCATCAAGACCACCACTACAACCAGCAGGCTTTTTCCAACCTTATCTCTTAATACTGTCAGATGTTCCTCTAAGTAAAACGATAGTGTCTACTGACCCAGTCCCTATCATCACCCTCATCCTCATCTTCACCTGTAACATTTACTGAGAACTTCCTGGTTGACGACAGACACTGCACATTGCATCCTAACAGCCTTACAATGCAGACGCCACTACCAGCCCCATGTTACCGATGAGGACACTGAGGCAAACCAAGGTTAGTCGGTTGCCCTGCAGGTGACCCTAACGAGTGAAGGATCCAAGTCCGAAAGCTACATATTTAGGGTACAGAGTTTGCACCCTTACCCACCCTGCTGCACTGCCTCTCTGATGAAATGCCTTCCCCAGGCCCTCCCACCGCTAAAACCCCTTGATTACCCAGCACTTGATCACCTCAGAATGTGGACTTTCCTAACAGATGAATTAGGCATAATCAGAATATCTACTTTATGGAGCTGTAAGAATTTAAAAAATTAATGTAAAGCACTCAAAACAGTGCCTGGCACAGAGTAGTTTGAAGAAATGTTAGCAGTTATTTAATGAGAGATCTCTTAAATTTGCAGATGAGGACCCTGAGGTCAGTACTTAGTAGGAAAACTAGACTTTGAAGTAATGCACCCTGTTCTTTTTAAAAAATTTGTTAATGCAGTGCTAACTTCAGAGACACACTTAAATTTTAAGACGTTAGAATAGCCTTCATCTTTTGTTTCTTGGTCTACGGTTTGATCTGTTGAACCATACTCCTCTGGCTAAAAAGCAAATTCCAAGGAATCAAGGACTCGGATTTGCCCATCCCCTCCTCCTACCACACAGCTGCACCTTGTCCTGGTTAATCAGCAGCACCTACTTTTTGGAAGGCCAAGTGTACCAGAGGTTTCATATGTAGTAAAAGTCATGTCCACCCTAAGTATAGGTTTAAAGTCATTTCAAATGGCGATATTGATTTGGTGAAACATATTTCTCACCAGGGGTCCCCTCCTTCACATCAAGCCCATTTTATATTTATTAATTGGAAAATAAATTGGTGTTGCAAAGGAAAGAGTTTCTTCCCCGTATGAACAAAACTGGCCCTGACCAGTGTGGTTCACTTGGTTGGGCGTTGTCCTGCAGAGCAAAGGGTCGCTAGTTTGATTCCAGGTCAGACACATGCCTGATTTGCGAGTTCCGTCCCCTGAAGGGGTGTGAGAAGGAGGCAGCCAATCATTGTTTCTCTCCCTCTCTTGCTCCCTCCCTTCCCCTCTCTCTAAAGGTAAATAAATAAAATTTAAAGCACTGGGGCTCGCAAATGTTGTATAGGTAACATTTACATTTTTAAATCAACGTGATGTATTAAATGTGATAACAGTATATTTAGGTCTGCATTTGTGTACAGCAAGAATTAAAGGACCTGAAGTCGACCCAATTGAACCTGGGCTCTCCCAGAATTTTATAATAAAAGGATCCCTTCACTATTAGAGGTATATTTTCTTTCTGTGGCTTTATGGTAATAAATGAATAAACACATGTTTATGATGAACAGGTGTTTTGCTAACATATCAAAAAGTATTACATTACTTGGGTAGAACACAGATACTGTAGTAATAACTGTTCAAAAGACAAAATAAAGCATTTTTAAGAGGCACATTAATCTGGTAATTCCAAAGACTAAAACAAAATCATCTTGGTCCAGTTTACATTCTCATAATTTATGTCATTAGCTTCAGACTTTCAGTTAGTTTATACCACAATCCTGACTACTCCAATTTCCTCTCAGATTCTTATCCAAGAATCCAATTTCTCAAACTTTTATATTTCTGTGACTTTCTTCAAGGAACATTTTACCTCACCCTGAGGTCAAAGCCCAAACTTTTCAGCATTTAGCTTAGGTAAATAAAAATGGATATGTCTTCATTTCTAAATGTCTATCATGCTTTCATTGTAGTTTCAGTTCTGCAATTTTCAATGCATTTTAAAAAATAAAATAAGTAGTATTTTTGCACAGGAATTTCATTTTATACTGGTTTATAAGTTACTGACCATACTCCAAAAACTAAACCCCCACTTCAGGACACTGAATTTGCCTATTAGTCCAGAGAAATTCTAATCCATGTGCCCCTTTTGTGCATGCACAGACGTATTATCTCCGTTAGTTTATTACAGAGATTTTCAAACAAAGAAAAGTGGAAAAAGTATAACAAACATCCATGCATACATCGTCTCTATTTAACAGTTATTAACATTTAATCATATTTGAAAATCTTTTTTTTTTGCTAAACTATCCTAAAAAATACAGATGTAGCATTTCACTCCCAAATACTTCGCTGTGCATGTATAAAAAGTAAGGACATTTTCTTACACAACCAGAATGCCATTATCACTCCCACAAAATGAACAATAATTTCCTACTACCCAGGCCATACTCTAATTTCTCTCCTTGCGATCCAATTTTCTTGATAATATCCTTAAATCTCTATTCTGTCATCAGTGACAGTACACATGTGTCCTTAGACAAAGCCACCTCTAAAGTGGCTAATTCTAACCAGTTCTGCAAAGGAAGCAATGCCCTCTCTGAACAGCTCCAAGCCCATTATCGGATGGATCATCAGACATCTTCTAATCTTGCCCTCATGCCTATTGGAGATGTCACATTAAATCAAACACCGATGAGAACTGTGATAAAAGATCCTGTGGAATTGCAAATAGATATTTTCCCTCAATAATCAGTGTGCATTGGAGAGCAAAAAAAGTGGAATAAGGAACCACAAAACCCTAAATACAGCCACTGCTTAAAATACGATTGTTTTCGGTCCTGACTGGTGTGGCTCAGTGGATTGAGTGCCAGCTGGGAAACCACAGGGTCGCAGGTTCATTACCAGTCGGGGCACATGCCTGGGTGGCAGGCCAGGTCCCCAGTAGGGGGTGTGCAAGGCTCAACCACGTATTGACCTTTCTCTTTCTCCCTCCCTTCCCCTCTCAAAAAATAAAGTGTTTAAAATAACATTGTTTTGTCTACTCATCCAGTACATGTCTATATAGCTCAATCTACACAGGCACAAAAGTTGTGATTTTCTATAGAATAAATTCACAGAAACTCAGGAAAAAATTACTTTTCCTCTGATTATTTAGTTAATTCAGTAAAAGTGAAATTATAATAACCCATGGAATAACTGGATTATTTAGATTTTTCTTGTAGTAAGAAGTGAAGAGGCAGGGGATCCAAGCTGGCAGTGGAGTACGTGCATGTTGCACTCACCTCCTTCCAGGACCAAACTGCAATTACAACTAAAATATAGACCAATCAACCTGAGTTACTGACTGAAAAACAGCTGATCAGAAGTCTTATAACCAAGGATTTACAGAGGAAGTCACATCAAGACTGGTAGGAAGGGCTGAGATGCAAATAGAGGGAATATACTGCAACATAATAAAGGCCATATACAACAAACCCACAGCCAACGTCATACTCAATGGGGAAAAACTAAAGTGTTTCCCTTAAGGCCAGGAGCAAGATAGGGATGTCCACTTTCAACAATCTTATTCAACATAATACTAGAAGTTCTAGCCACAGCAACTGGACAACAAGAAGGCATCCAAATTGAATAAAAAGAAGTGAAACTGTCATTATTTTCAGATGACATGATACTGTGTATAGAGAACCCTAAAGATTCCACCCATGCCCTGGCTGGCGTAGCTCAGTGGATTGAGTGCGGGCTGCAAACCAAAGTGTCGCAGGTTCGATTCCCAGTCAGGGCACATGCCTGGGTTGCAGGCCACAGCCTCCAGCAACCACACATTGATGTTTCTCTCTCTCTCTCTCCCCCTCCCTTCCCTCTCTAAAAATAAATAAATAAAATCTTTAAAAAAACTTAAAAAAAAAAGATTCCACCCAATAACTGCTAGAATTGACAAATGAATTCAGTAAAGTAGCAGAATAGAAAATAAATATCCAGAAATCAGTTGCATTTTTATACACCAAAAATGAACTATTAGAAAGAGAAACTTTAAAAAAGTATATTTACAGTTGCAACAAAAATAAATAAATAAAATACCTAGGAATAAATTTAACCAAAGATGTAAAAGACCTGTACTCAGAAAATTATAAGACACTGAAGAAAGAAATTGAAGAAGATACAAATAAATGGAAGCATATACCGTGTTCATGGACAGGAAAAATTAACATCATTAAAATACCCATACTACCCAAAGCAATCTTGCAATTCCTATCAACATACTAATTGTGTATTTCACAGAACTAGAACAAATATTCCATAAATTTATGGAACTACAAAAGACTCTGAATAGCCACAGCAATACTGAGAAAGGAGAACAAAGTTTGAGGAATCATGCTACCTGATATCAAACTATATTACAATGTCATAGAACTCAAAAAGCATGGTACTGGCATAAAAACAGACATATAAATCAATGGAATAGAATAGAGAGCACAGAAATAAACCCATGCCTTAATGGTCAGCTAATATTTGACAAAGGAGGCAAAAATATGCAATGGGGTAAAGATGGTCTATCCTACAAATGGTGTTGGGGAAATGGGACAGATATATGCAAAAAAAAATGAAACTAGACCATCTTCTTATGCCACACACAAAAATAAACTCAAAATGGATTAAAGATGTAAATGTAACACTTGAAACCATAAAAATCCCAGGAGAAAACAAAGACAGTAAATTCTCAGACATTTCTCATAGAACATTTTTTTTCTGATGTCTCTCATCAGGCAAAGGACACACAACAACAACAAAAACAAATGGGACGGCACCAAGTGAAAAAGTTTTTGCACAGCAAAGGAAACCATCGACAAAATGAAAAGACACCCCACTGAATGGGAGATCATATTCACCAAAGACACATCTGATAAGGTGTTAATGTCCAAAATTTATGAAGAACTTATAAAACTCAACACCAAAAAAACAAACAGTCCAAATAAAAAATGGGCAAAGAACCTGAATAGAAACTTCTTCAAAGAGGACATACAGATGGCCAATAGACATATGAAAAGATGCTCAATGTCAGTAATCATCAGAGAAATGCACATTAGAACCACAGTGAGATATCACCTCACACCTTTCCACATGAATATCATCAACCCATCAGCAAACAACAAGTGTTGATGAGGATGTGGAGAAAGGGAACCCTTATTTGCTGTTGGTGGGAATGCAGTTTAGTGCAACCACTGTGAAAAGCAGTATGGAGTTACCTCGAAAAATTAAAAAATGGAATTGCCTGATGACCCAGCAATTCCACTTTTTGGAATATATCTAAGAAGAACCTGAAACATTAATTTGAAAGAATATATGCACCCGTGTGTTCATAGCAGTGCAATTTACAATAGCCAAGATTTGAAAGCAGCCCAACTGCCATAAGTAGATGAGTGGATACAAAAGCAGTGGTACATTTACACAATGGAATACTACTCAGATATAAAAAAGAAGGGAATCCTACTTTTTTGTGACAGCATGGAGGGACCTATAGAGTAATATACTAAGTGATATAAGCCAGTCAGAGAAATACAAGTACTATATGTTTTCACTTATACGTGGAATCTAATGAACAAAATAGAAACAGACTCATAGGTACAGAGAACAGACTGAAAGCTGTCAGAGGGGGAGGGTTTGAGGGGATGAGTGAAAAATGTAAAGGGATTCAGAAAAAAAAAACACAAAAAAACAAAAACCAACCCTCATAGACAAGGACAACAGTATGGTGATGACCAGAGGGAAAGGGATGTGGGGGGAGGTAGAAAGGGTAAAGGGGGGATAAATGGTGACAGAAGGAGACTTGGCTTTGGGTGGTAAAGACACAGTACAATACGCAGAGGATATAGAATTATACGCCTGATAGCTATGTTATTTTCACCCCAATAAATTCAATAAAAATTGATACAAAACAAAAAAGAAGAAGAGATGTGCTGGGGGCGGAGAAGGAGACTGGGCATTGTTGCCCTGACAAAAAATTTTAAATCTTACCAGGGTGATAGATCTCTCTGGTCCTTTAATAGGAAATAATCGGAAGGATAGAGAAAGCAGGTAACCTAACCAAGATAATACTTTCTGTTTTATTTCGTCTGGAAGTGACTTGTTTTTTCTAGAAATGACCGAGCCTCCTCTATCTGTCTTTCAGAAACCGATGCAAACAAAGGGAGGTGGTCAAGGGTTTCGCAAACCACACACTTGAAACCGTCTCGAGGGCTGTTCTTCCATGCCTTTTAGAGCGAGAATGCAGCTTAGAACAGCTCGACGCTTTTTCTTAACCTTTACCTTTCTTACCTCCTCCTGCTTCCCAGAGCAACCTTAAAAATAGGTGCTATGTTATTATTTTTTAAATTATTATTTGTATTGTGTTGCAGATGACTAAATTAGTTAAAGAAATACAAATTTTTGTTTTTTCATTGAGGTAAAACTATATGAGGAAAAGATAAAGATAACTCCTCTTTCCATTGTAACCAAAGCGTACCACATTATGCTTTTCTATGCTGCTTTTTTCTTCTTTAATAAGGACAGGATAACAAAAGTATGAGGTAAAAATATTTACAGCTATTATCAGGATTGAATGAAGCACGCCCATCCGCACTCAGCTATGTGCCACCCCTTTAAGATCCTCGTCCTCAGAGACATGCCAAAATGCCTACATGCACATTTACAAAAATATATGCATAGAAATGGCTACATTTGATACGATAACTTATGGAGAGAAAGGCTAAGTGAACTTCTATTAAAATGAGACCAAAGGACAGCTTGGGAAAGCAGAATCCAAGCCAGCTCAGGACACACACACACACATACACTATAGAACTTTAAATGCCTCACAAGAAACGGATTTTTTTTCCTCTAAAAGTGTTTGAGGAACATGTATAAGGAATCCACGGGCAAAGCCAAAGAGGGATAGGGTGGGAGGGAGGAGGGGGTAGTTGGGGGTGGGAAAAGTGGTGGTGGGAAAATGGAGACAACTAGAACAACAACAACAAAATAAATAAATTTTAAAAAGTGTTTTCTAAATGAAATTTACAGTATAAGCAGTTCTGCATTATGCCACCCTTTACAAGCATTTAACTGTCCAAGAGTCAGAATGTCGGCATCACTGACCTAGTAAGTACTGATTGGTTACCCCTCCATGACTGGTAATAGAAACACTGGTCTTTGAAGTTGGAAGGTTCCTCGGGCATCATCTAATTCAATTTATTTGCTCTAGAGATGAAGATAAGAGAGGTAAAATGACTAATCAGGGCCATGCGGCTTGCTGAACTGTTTACCTGCTCAAACAGATGGCAAAGAGCTTGAAAAAGGAACTGCCGGATAGAAAGCAAGCCCCGGACGTGAGAGAGAACAACTACTGAAACTAAAAGATGATGAATTGTTCTTCCCGATACCTTTTCAGAAGGAGAAAAGGTTGCTTTAGAAAAGGTTGTTTCCTGTAACATTGCACCGAGTGGGGGCAGGAAGGCGTCGGCAGGGATGGGTATGTGGGAACGAACGCACGCACAGCCTGGCTGTCCATCTGGGCACACGCTGAGTGGTCTGCAGCCACTGCCACGGTCAGTGATGGATTTCCGAGTTTTTAAATCACCATAGTTTCCCTACACTCTTTACTTCTTCTATTTGCCATTTTTCTTGCTTTAAAGGCTTTATTTGGAAGAGTGGTAAGGGGAGGTAGCCAATGACTACCTTATTTATTGATTTTTCTGGAAAATTTTGGTGACGAAAGGAAAAGACTGTCTTTGTTTCAGAGGATGCTAAAAGGCAATCAGTCAAACCAGAAAAGAAGCTGCAGTCACTAGAAATTCTAATGAAACCGGTTCTAAATGCCATCGAGCTGGTGGCTGACACAGTATGTCCTTCCACACAGACCTAGAGAGAAGTGGTACCTGAGGCAGGGAACCTTGCTGGGCAGGCTCAGTAAACTCAGAGAATGGGACCACCAAGGGGTTTGAACCACCTACCACTGATCTCTTCTAGACCAAAAAAAACACATCACCTCTGTTGATTAGAATTGCCCAATACATTTAAATCTTAGAAACAGAGAAAATTGAACAAATACTAAGGACAAATGAAAATTATAGTAGTAACCTTCTCAAAGTTCATTTCGAGAAATGAACCAGACAATCCTATCACAAACAAAAATACTGCAGGTGACCACAACTTAAATACCAAGTCATTGGAGGACCCCATTAGAATCCTTTGACACAGCTTATTTGAGAAATTGTAATATTATAAAAATTATTATATTTTGTTAAAAAATCTGGATAATTTGTTCAATGCAAGGGGCTTACAAATACGCCTTGTCAGAACTGGCAGTTAACTAGATCTCTCCATCCACATTTCCCTAGAAAAATACGTCTAGGAAAATCAACTTCCAAATCCATCAACATTGAAAAAAAACTGGTTGGGTCGTGGGGTCATCTTTGGCCAAGTACCAGTTATAAACATAGACTCAGATATTGGGTGAAATGTGGTGGGGAGATGAACAGTGTGGGTTAGCCACAAAGCTGGATGACATTCTGAAATGATCAGATTGTATAGCCTGTAATACTTTTAATTAAGCCAGTCAAATAATGTTGAAAAGTCAACACTACTTGTTTGAAAATTACTTAGATGAACCTCAGAGCTTTATAAAAGAGGTTTGGGATACCTCTACCAATGGTTCACTACATGCAGTGTCACAGTTTAGTTAGAGCCGTAATTATGATAAATATGTAAAACCAGGTTCCCTGGTCCCAAGTAGCTCAGGCGGTTAGAGTGTCGCCTTAACACACTGAAGTTTCAGGTTTAATCCCTGGTCAGGGCACATACAAAAAAACCCAATAGATGCGTAAATAAGTGGAACAACAAATCAGTGATTCTCTCTGTCTCTCAATAATGCGTATAGGTATATTTGTGTGTGTGTGTGTGTGTGTGTGTGTGTGTGTATTCTCCAAAAGAATGTAAGTACATGCATTCATTCATTTCTCTGGCCACAGCTATGCTGCAGGTTGAGGAAGTTTAGAAAGCTAACACAGCTCTGAAGACTCGCTCTAACCCAGCCAAATTTGTACCGGGACACAATGTTTTTAAGTCAAAGTAACTTGAAAATTTGTTTGGAGGTAAAGTGGTCTTCTTGTCCATTTTCATTAACATTTATACAAGGTGGGGGAAAAGTAGGTTTACAGCTGTGAGTATGCAAAACAAAGAGTTTATGATTGTATTAATATTTATTAATTATTGTATTATTTTCTGCACGACAACTGTAAACCTCCTTTTACCCCACCCTGTATTTAAGCAACAACCTTTTTGTGTAGCTCATTCTATCTCTAACTTGTGAGTAGTGCTCATCTGAATACTCACCAACACTTAAGGACTAAAAATGCTTTTAAAATTCTAGTCAATAGTGAAGTGAAAAGTGATCAGGGCCAGGAGGTTGGTTTTGTTGTTTTTGTGGGTGGGGTTTTTTTTTCTTTTCTTTTTTCTTTTCGTATCGTTTGGATAGCAGAAGAGCCATAGTCATAGCTGCCAAGCACGAACCAATAACGATGTCATTCAGAATGCTTAAATGTTTTTTATTGGGGGTAAATCTCAACAGAAAGTTCTTCAGCAAAATGGGATTTCACTATAAAAACAAGACATGGGAAGCTGACAAAAATATTTAAGGAAAAATTTTTGTTTATGAGAGAAAAGAAAGTTTCATTGAGATGGGATCCAATTTCCCTGGTAACTTACAAAAAAGCATTAATTTGCAATATTTATTTTATTTGCCATGTTGCAAACATTTTAAACTATAATTATATATTTCTTTTTATATAGTGTTTTGTAAAAAAAATGTCATGAAGACAGAAACTTTTGACCAACATTAAGAGTTTTCAAACATTACTACTTGTGTTAGGTTAACAAAAGGAAAATTTTGCCAGTGCTTTTCAATTTTTTTCTAATAATACTTTTAAAATACAGATTTAAAAATTTTAAACAGTAGGCAAGATCAAAATTTCTTTTGGATTTATTATTTATCATGAGAAAGATTGTAAAGATTAGCATTACATCAAAATTATATCAAAACCTGAAGAAAAGAATATCATTTAGAATATCTAAAATATATTTTAGAAATAAACACAATTTACTTGTTAAGCTTTTAGTAATTTTTGCAACTGCTTGAAAAGACCAGAATATACATTTCTAATACTATGACATTTTAAAAAGTTAATGAAAAATTACATGCCAACAGATATACTATCACTAATGTTTTTAGTATCATAATGCATAACAGATAAATAGTAATAAAACAGTAAAATGCCTTTTTTGTTTGTATCTGTGGCTCTTATTTAATAAGATATCACTATAAAATTTTTTTGTTAAATTGCCACTTTATTTTAACTGAAATATATATATATTTTCTTAAATGCAGTTTTTTTGTAATCAAGTTAATTTTTTTTTTAATTAAGGACTAATACTTAGTCCTTTAGGGACAGGATTTATCCCTAAATTTATGTTAATGTTGCTACAGTTCTATATAGTCACTATGAACACAATTACTCTGCTTTTATAATGTCAATACATCTGTTTGAAAATCAGAAATCTGCACAGGGCTGTGTTGCCTTGGTGAGGCCTGACAACTGAATGTTTGTAAATACCAGGTAGCTAGAACTGAGTCATGTGCACGTTTTATACTCTCTAACACCAAGCCATCCCTCTTTGCCTTTCAAAACTGTGAGATTAATTAATTTATCAAGTAAATTGAAGTAAATGTAACTGGCTAGCCATGGGTTTGAAGGTTCTAACACTGCATTACAATTTCCCTCTCTATTGATTCTTTCTATGGTAGTTTTTATGTTCTCTGTAATAGCCATTATTATTACTACTATTATTATCATCATCATCCATAGAACATATAACATTTATTACTATGTCAATGCAAATACTTAGTTTCGTAAGAGATAATTATAAACCATATTGAGTTACATTTTACATCAAAATTGAAATCTGCTGCAGCTTTTTTATTTAAGTCTAAGAGCTAGTAAAATAGAAAATTAAAGAGTATTATTACCCTTTGAAAACGTTAGTTATGATACTACAAGTTTCAGATAAAATAAAAATAATCTGTCCTGAAGTCATTGTTTTAG
This sequence comes from Phyllostomus discolor, assembly GCF_004126475.2. NCBI lineage: Eukaryota > Metazoa > Chordata > Mammalia > Chiroptera > Phyllostomidae > Phyllostomus > Phyllostomus discolor. The sequence continues at coordinate 153,371,639 of NC_040908.2, read as the reverse complement.
AAACTCCTAAAAACTAAAATGCAAGAAAATTTCAGTATGCCATATACTTTCTGTTTCTTGCTTCTTGTTCATGTATTTGCATATAAAACAAAAAGGTATGATTTTATATGCATTTTATAAGCTAATAAAGGAATATCTGACTAGTTCTAGAATGTATACTCTATCTTTAGAATTTATAAGCAAATTGAAATAAATGGAAGGTTTATATTCTAACTATAGGATACAAAAATCTGAGTAATAAAATACCAACTTATTTAAATGCCTGCCATTCAAGGTAAGCATTTAAATAAGTTCGTATTGCTTTATGACTCTAAAAGGAGCTTAACTAAAGTAATTTAAAATTTTTTCATATTTAGTTAAGATTGCTTTTAGTTTTTAGAAAATATTTTGAAATAGAATTTCTCTCCAGAATCTATACAGCTCCATTGTTTTACAAATAGATACAATAGTTTTCTAATTCAATTTTTTAAAAATTTAAATTAAAAAAATCTTAAGCAATTAATAATTTCATAGTAATTCCTTGCTTTTCTTGGAAATAAAACTTCTAGCTAATGAAATTAGCTCATCTTTCTTTCCTTCAGTGTTTCAAATATTAGTATTTCAGGCATTGAGAGTTTAAGCTGTTTTTGAAAGCAAAAGAAGAGTTTTAAATATTTATAATAATTTTATTGCTAAGTAAAAATATTTGTAAATTAGAAAAAATTCATATTAAAATTTTGACATTGCCAGCGATTCCTTATGGGAGAAAATAAAGAATTACATTGTTTTATACTATCATATGTGAATTATTAATCCAAAATTATTTACTTTGGTCTTTTTAATACTTTTTGAATCTTGAAGGACAGATTTCAGAACCAAATTGACCATGAACTTCTATAGTTATCAATTTGTCTTCATCAAAATGTCCCTGCATGGCAAAATTTAAACATTATTTATAAGGCTAACATCTTCTTTTCCTAATGTGGTTGTTTCTTTTAAAATAAGGTTTGCATAAACATGTGGTACAATTTCCTGCATGCTTACAACATATGTATATGATTCCTAAAAAAATATTTTAGTCATATCTCCTTTTTTTCCTGAACTACAGATCAATTGCCAAATTGATTATTTGGTAATAATCAAAATTTAGTTTTTCAGATTATTTTAGAATGACCTATTTTTACTTTAACTCTGAAAATACATTAGGTGAAAAAAAGTATAGTTACAGCATTTTAAACAGTAACCATTAGCCTAACATTTAGTGATTAAGGCCAGTATTTTGTCACAGGCTTTATAAAAGCTTTATGTGAAGAGTTTACAATATTTAATTATGCCATCCTGAAAAAATCTTCAAGTATACAAAACTGTAATTTAAAAAATCTTAGAAGTTAAATTTGGAAAAATGTTAAGTTTCAGTTTTGTTTTCTTTTTATATTTCAGCAATCTAGTTTCATAGAGTTTAGGCTTTTTGTAAACAGTAGCCATATCATTTCTGATACTGGGAAACCTTGTTTTGATAAATTTTTATTTGTAGAGCTGTCTTAAATTTTGTGTGTACCTGAACTAGCCTTTAAAGCAGTAATAAAATTAATGTGATTCTGTTGAATCTATTGCTCAAGTCTATATGTGAAGAACAAGTGAGATAAATTATAAGCTTCTTTTTTATATTCACTTAACTAATCCTGGTTTACATATTGTGCTTCTTATTTTCTAATGGGCAAAGGTCTCACATATGACAGACCTTGGCAGCAGTAATTTCTGTCAATGATTTTTCAAATTTTGCTTTAATTTAAATATCTGCTATAATTCATGGACTATTACTCTATGCAATTTTTTATCTTGAAATTGGCAGGTTAGTTTTATGTGAATATTTACTTTAAATTTTAAAAAAATATATTCATAATGGGTTTTACAAATATTTTCAAAAGATCATGTATCTTTAGCAATGGGATCAATGTAATTACTTTTGAATTTCTGAACCTTTATAATTTCCTAGTCTGGCTGTTACTTTAGCATCTATCAATAACTACTCTAGTGTTACTTTAGCATCTATCAATAACTACTCTAGCGTGTACTACACATACTGGTAATAATTCCTTTATTTAAATTGTGTAATTCACAAGGATATACCACGTGAACAGAACCATAGGGGCATCACATCCAACTGAGAGCTTAATGAGTTTCTGTTATCTTCTGTTAAATTTGTAATCTCATCTGAAAAAGAAAGGTACCTTGAAAATTAGTCTTGAGAAAACTTGTTTAGGGGGACAGGAGAGTCATTACTACAATTCTCTATTCCTCAGAAAAATAACTTTAGATTTTCTTGAAGGAGGATTCTCCAAGGGTCTTACTTTCTTTTCCTTTAAAGGATAACTCGTACACATTTCATGGAGGTTGGATGCATAGGGGGGAAAAAAAAGAAAGAAATGTTCATGAAATTTCTTCCTGACTCAAATCCTAGAGCCCTCTTCAAACTCCTAGGGTGAAGTTTAATTATCAGGCGAGCTGATCAGTGAGAACAAACAATCCACGTAGTTCAGACTCCTCCAATCTCCATTTTTTAGTGAAAAAAAATTTTTTTCTTTTGAATTATCTGAATAACTGCTTCAACTCTTCAGTTCAATTTGCATGTCTAGACAGGAAACTAGACTGAATAAGACTTGGAAGGACCGTGATTTCTAAAACTGCTTAAAAAAAAAAAAAAGCCCACTGCATTTTGAATTGTAATTCTTACTATCTTCCATGTGTAACCTCCCGGACTGCTTGCATCTGAGGCCTTCCAGAAATCTCGTGTCATTTTAGGCAGTCGTTATGCAGAAATAAATCACATTTTAAAACTTACCAGGGTCTGGTTCACTTTTTGTCTTTTAAAAACCCACCACAGATCTTAATTTGGCACTTATATGTAACTTATGTGACTTATTTTCCCCCGAAACCCAGTTTTTGTGAACAAATAAAAATGTTTTACCTCTTTATAGAAAAAGAAAAAAAGGAATTTGGGTTTTTTAAATGCATTGCTCTTTAGCATTGTCAGGTAACTCTTAAACCTAATTACTTAGAGGCGACTCTTTTCAGAGGAGAAAAGGAATGCAGGAATGGTTTCACTTGTTAAATATAAGATTTTTTCACTTACGTTTTGCCGAAACCCTTTTTAAAAAAGTTACAAATCATTTCATAAGACAAAAAAATAGGCAATTAAAAAAAACATGTTTTCTGAGGAATATGCAAAAAATAAATCGAACGGTTTCTTTGTCATTCTTTCAAACGGCGAATGGCAGACTGGAAAGAGTTAAAAACATGATTGAATGAAGGTGGCGAAAAGATGCAGACTTCCAGTTATACGGTGAGCAATTACCGGGGATGTGGAGTCCGGCATGATGGCCACAGTGAACACGCTGTGTACGTGGTGTGTCTGAAAGTGGCTAAGAGGGTAAGTGCTACAAGTTCTCATCACAAGGGAAAAATTTTGTTTTGTAACTATGTGAGGTGGTGGATGTGAACTTATTGTGGTAATCATTTTGTAATATATGTCTGTCAAGGCATTATGCTATGTCCCTTCACTGACATAGTGCTGCATGCCCATTACATCTCAATAAAACTGAAAAATAAAAAAGAGAAAAATATATTATTTCTTTTCTTTTTTAAAAAGATTTTATTTATTCATTTTTAGAGAGAGGGAAGGGAGGGAGAAAGAGAGAGAAACATCAGTGTGTGGTTGGCTCTCACGTGGCCCACACTGGGGACCTGGTCCGCAACCCAGGCATGTGCCCTGACAGGGAATGGAACCGGCGACCCTCTGGTTTGCAGCCTGTGCTCAATCCACTGAGCCACACCAGCCAGGGCAGAAAAATATATTATTGACTCAAAAGCGCTAATAAATAAATGTCAGTTGACTGCTCCAACAATTGCTATTGCTATATGGATAATGCAAGACCTTGTCTGGAATCTTTCATTTTCAATGATTTTAAATAAATTACTCTCCCTCCAGATTAAAACCTGGAAAGTAAAGCTTTAGTGACAAGATCCAGGAAACCATATACCTCCTTGCATTTTGTGAATCAACTGGGCTTAAAACATTCCTCGAGCGGCATTATTTTCCCTTCTTGTAGTTACTGTCGAGACCCACAAAACAACTGCTGGAAAACACACTCTTTGGATCACGCGTGGGACCCATTCACCATGAATCATGTTGAGCTAACCAAAAGAAAAACAAAATTCAAAACAAAAAAAGGTTTTGGTTGTAAACCTTGTAGAACTGTTAAACCCAGTGTTGACATTCACGAGATGGCCTTTTAAAAAGGGTCCTTTCTTAAGCCATTTTGGTTTGGGCTCACCTCGATAAATTCTTACAGGCCTTCCTCTTTCCCCTACCCCCACTACCTGCCAGCAAAAAAATTTCCCAGCAAGAATCAATTTTCTAATAGAGATCAAAACAGTAAAAGAGTAAAGCCCCCTGTTCCCTAAACATCGTGGAGTTCATTCATTCTGCTATTTCACCCGATATCTCCCTTCCTGAAATAACCCACCTCTCTCCAAGGACGGAGCTCACGCAACGTCATAAAACCACGTGGGATCAGTCAGGGTGCACACCCTTTCCTGTGCAGGGGCAAAGGGGCAACACTGGAGCGCCAGCTGCAAAGCTGGTTCCGTGACTCAACCGGGGACAGCTGCTGTTTTCCGGAAGAGTAGCCTTTACAACTAGCTCCGCAGATGGAGATCCGCTAAGGTTACCCGTGAGTATGGAGACCATTCGGTGTGGATTTTCTAGCACAGCCCCAACTTCAGAAAACATTCTTCTTTTCAGTAAGAACAACTTGTTAAACTTGCACTAAATGTGATGCAAGTTTATAACTCTGAAAGGCTTCTCCTATCGACAGACAAATAATTTGGGGAAAAGAGATATTCATCAGATAAAAGATCCCCATTTCCAGCTGGGAATCGAGTTGTCATCATCAAGCCTCAGAATTTTGAAAATATTTCTTTTTAAGGAATAGAAGCATGAATTCTAAAATTTCAGTGTTCAGGCTCCCCACAGGGTACAGTGTCTGGTAATCAGAGTATGTGTTTACTTTTCCATTTTGAGGCATAGCGGTGACCACAGTCCCTTTACTCTTGATCTACCTATTATTATATATTCCTATCTGTCTACCTAATCCTACGGGACCCAATCACTTTAATCAATACCATCTGTACTATGGTGCCCAGAACAAGGAAAGCCAGTAGTTTGACTCTGTTAAGGAGCTGTTTGCACAAGAGATTCCATGTGGTTGGTCCATGTAGCCATGGCCTTCCTGCTGATGACGGAAGGGTTCTTGTTGACTCCCTGACGCAGCCAGCAGAAGGAAGGGAAGGAATGACCTCAGCCTTCTCCTCTGCTTCTCGGACCACCTGCCAACAGAGCTCTGACGGTGGAAGACAGACCCAGACAGCAGAAGCAGAGTGCTCACGGTGAGCTCAGCAGATCTGAGGAACCTACAGACCCAGCGGAAGGGAAAAAGTGTGATTTGGCTTTGGGGCTCGAACCCTTGGGTCTCGTACATTTCAGAGAAAAAGTGTATGGAACTGGAATGAGATCTTTTGAAAATCCTTGTAGGGTTTTGTGTGTGTGTGTGTGTGTGTGTGTGTGTGTGTTGTTGTTTGGGTTGTTTTTAACTGTAAATCTACAAAGCATTCTGATCACCATGTTTCTAAATTTACTATCTGTAAGGGTATGTTTAAATTTCTACTTGAAAATAGGAAAACTTGGACTTGTGTATATTTCATTGTGGTGGTAATTTAAGGAACATTATGTCTCCGTTTCATAGACTCTGATCTTCTTTTGTCCTACCAGCAAACAAATAACACTTTCTAGATTATTGGTAACCTACATCATTGTTCCCGGGGTTTTTGAGCTGAATTTCTGTGCAGATGTCTTCACAGCTTAAACAAATAAGCAAACCAATGCAGCTTGGCTCGGAGGCAACAAATACACCGGAGTTGCTTCTCTTTATCTTTTCTCTTTGTCCAGCCTTCTAAACACTGACACGATCTAAAGTGGAATGTTCATCCATCCTATCTGATTTATGTAACATATCCTATTTAATATGTTGATGGGGTGCTGTCAAGAAAAATACTGTATTCGGGAAATACTAAGTCGGTTGACATAGAGCAAGTAAGTGGTGGTGTGTCGGCACGTGAGAGCACTTTTCCACGACCGTGTCATGAAATTACTTGTCACTCTTCCCTTCTCTTAAATGATCTCATTATAACAATTGTGACACTTTACATGTGTATATAGTGTTGGTGTTTTCACAGTCATTATCTCTTTTGATATATGTTATTGATGATGTTATTATTAGTCCCACTTCAGAGAAATTAAAAGCTCAGTGTCTGAATTGAGAATGATGAGTAATCGAATCTTGATCCCCTTAATTTTCTGGCTCTATAACCTTGAGCATGCCTCAGAGCCTTTCTGAGCCTCAGTTTACTTATCTGTAAAGTGGGGATGTAATATGATTGTTGTGAGGTTTAAATGAATAAAAGTGCTGAGTATAGTGGTTGGTACATAGTAAGTACTCAATAAATGCCAGCCTTTAAAGAGAAGGTAAATGAAGCTTAGAGACATCGAGTGGTGTGCCCTTGATGTAGCAAAAGCCACGACCCAGGTTAGCAGACTTCGGAGCCAAGGATGAAGCCCTCTCACTTTGCTGGCAATGCAGCTGTTCCAAAGTGTGACTCAGCATTGCTTCTAACTACCTTCTGCCTACATATCGAACACAAAAGCACTTTCTCCTCTTAACCAGTGGACTTCAAAACCTTCCACAGATGGCTTCATGCAAGTTAATGGACACCTGGGCCTTGTCCTGGTACAGGAAAATGCAACAAGGTTAACTTATAAAAGCAAATCACTAAGAAAAAAAATATTCCACGAAGGGAGCTTCAGTAGTAGCTCAGTGCCCCAACAGGAAGCTGTTCCAAGCAGCAAGCTGGTGAGTGAGAAGGAGGAAAGCCTCAAGGTCTGCACATTGACATATTTTTGTCTATCATTCTAAACAGATATTCTTAGTGCACACGATCGGGCTATCGTGTTGGTTTAAAAGGGAAAATGCCTTGGCTTTCATGTATGGTAAGTGCCCAGAACTTCCGAATGTAGACACCAGTGCCCTTAAATCACCATAGATATATTCTTTTCCATCTTTGTTAAGAAAGCTTAGAAGTGCAACATTTCGGTACTATGGCTCTTTGAGTTTTCTAATGAGGCTCTCTCCCTTGGGTTCTAAGTGGGGCCATTGTCCAGAACGAAGTTCCTTGTTATTGCTGCACATCTCAGCTCCCTAGGCACTTTCTGAGTCACTTCAGTTTCATTTATTTACCCTTTGGCTGACAGCCTCTGATGCGTGTTTGAGCCCAGCTGATGTTCGAGTACGTCATAACCATAGGCAACGCAACTCGGGTCCTCCGCTTATAACCTCGCAGCCAGTGCCACTCCGTCTCGGAAGTCAATGTTCTAGGTTCTTTAGCTCTAACTTCCTAGTTATGTTCTAATCCTGGAATCCTCAGAAACTGATGGTGAGGTTTCAAAATTTCAAGCTCAATGTTTTCTTACATGGAACTTTGCCAGAAGTTTGCTGAGGGGGGATACGCTGTTTTGTTTCTGGAAGGACTAAAAGATGAAGAAAGATGGGGTATAAATGTAGACATAGAGCCAACATTTAACTTACCCTTCGGTAGGACATTTTTTGAGTTGGCTATTATTATACGGTTGACTTTCGAAACAATAGCTCTCAAATATTTAACCCAAAGTGCACAGGGCAACATGGCTCATTATCTTTGTTTGGTGAAGTGTCAGTCGGAAGATATCTTTAATATACACAGTGTAAAAGATATTTCTTAGTTTTATAGGAGGCATAAGTTGTCAAGCACCATCTGAAATTCTTCATGAAATAAACGAAAAACAGCACCAGGGTTTGAGATTCTTCTTCAATCAGCACAAGGGAAAACTAAACATTCTAACCCAGGATCTCTGAAGATGACATTTTTTTTTCATGTGGGAAAAATAATGACATTAATAAAATCAAAACTATCTTGATGTTATTAGTCTTAGAGGAAAATTCCCTGGAACTTAGGCATCTCTTTAGATTCTTTCTTCAGCAGGAGACTCCTTCCAAAAAGAAAAGAAAAATAACAATTATATAGAATAATTACAGAACTGTGGTTGACAAGAGAAAAGAAACACTGGTTTTCTGGTTTTAAACTGGGCCCAGGGTAAACCTGTCCACATTCAGGTCTTCCTAGTAGATAAGACGTTACCATTGCAAATGCAAACACCACCTATTTTGTTTCATAAACTGCAATGGCTAATTCGGTTCCCTTAGACATTACAAATAAAATATGATCACCCTAGTACACGGTTCACTTCATGTAAACAGATACTTAAGGAGCTGATTCACTAATTAGGAACCTTGCAAACAGCAGAGAGAATGGACAACGGCGCCTCCTGTCTGTGAGGACACAAGATTTTGTGACAGGGAAAGATGTCTGTGGAATGGGCACCGGAAGGCCCACACTAGCTGCAAGACGTGGGCCCTGGCGCTGCTTCCAGCCCCATTCATTGCTGTCTTCCTGCTGGGTGCCGGGTGACTCAGGGGCTCAGCTTTGGCACACACAGACTTTCTCCTCTGGATTTCAAAAGCGGTTTCATTAGACAGTCACTGAACAGAGTGGTTCATGACTCAGGGAGAAACTGCTTGGTGGCCAAAGAGAAATGATCTTGCCGTAAGAACAGCCTGTAGTCTATGATCTCCTTCCTTCCCGAGGTCTCCAAGATCACAGGAAGGACTCAGCCCAGGGAGACATCAGCGCTCAAGTAGAGAAGTGGAAACAAAATCCTAGAGAGACCCAGCGCCTCTAGTTTGGATCAGAATCCCTCCCCACCCTCCCAGCCTCCCCACCCCTAAGTCAGAAGCAGAACTAGTCTGAAAGTCTCGTAGTATGGATTGCTGATAACTTAGGGAAGTGATTTTTTTCCCAACAACTTCCTGTATCTCAAGGGAGATGGGTCATCACAATCACCACCTGGTTTCTCAGGTAGTCCAGATCAGGTGCTGAAAATCTCCCTGAGTCACTCGGCAAGTTTTGCCCATACTGGAAGGTCACTTGAATAGAAAAAAAGGTACTGGTGGCTGAAGTCAATGAAATGGAAGGTGCTAACGGAGTCCAGTGTGAAAAATCTGTGGGCTGACGGTACATCTCTCTCGTCGATGGTCAAGCATCTCCCACCAGCCCCAAATCCCAGCGAGGCTTTCGTAGCTCACCAAAATTTAACACTGGAATTGTTTTTAGTGGATGGAGGAGTGAGGGATGGAATAAAGAAGAGACTAACAAAATCCTTCCATGATATGAAAGCTGTGTAAAGATTTAAAATGTAGAGTTTGGGATGCAGACTGTCTGGAATGAAATCCCAGCTCCTACTATTAGCATGGCAACCTTGGGCAAGTTATCCTTTGTCCTTATTTCACGGTTTTCTAATTCGTAAAATGGGGGTAATACATGCACGTACCACAATGGGTTGTTGTGAAGAACAAATGCGTTAAAATATGTGAAACACGTAGAACAATGCCTGACACATGGTAAGCACTCAAAAAATTAGCTAATGTTTCAAGAAGAGTTTATTTTTTTCTTTTAAATTACTTTTATGCTGCACACTATCTTTTAAAATTAAATACTTGGACCTTTCAGTGTGTCTTCCCTACTCTTATATTTACTTGGCCTCCCTTTTTCCCCTGCTAGTACCCATTTGCTCTCACTGTCACTCTCACACACAGATACACAGAAGCACACAACCACTCTCACAGGAAAACCATTGAACCAGAGTGTGCAAACAACACCTTGAATTCCGATAGCACCGTTGACCATGCTCTTTGCCTAGAAAAAGTCATTTCTTTCCCATGCCTTTTCAAATATATTCCACTTCTCCAAGGTAACACTACAGTCATCCAGAAGGGACGGTTGTGAACAACTGGATGTGAATCAATCAACAGTGCTAGAGACTTACACTTCCAGCCACGATGGCATAATTAGTACCAGACTCCTCCTCCTGTTATAAACACGTATAAAACTGAAACAGAAGTTCTCACACTTTAGACAACAATCAAAAAAGGAACTCGATCCTGAAAAAGGAAAACACCTGATGCCAGCCTTGTAACCACCTTCAGTCTTCTGCCTAGAAGCACCTTCTAGACTGTGGTGCATAAAGGGGTAGCAGAGGCAGAGCTCAGTGATCTCACTGAGCTGATGGGGTAAAGAATGGAGTCCAGGGTTGCTTTAGGCAGCTGATATTTGTGCATTCGGTGCCAGAGAGAAAGAGGCTGAACACACACACACACACAGAGGAAGAGAGAGAGAGAGCTCTCGAAATATGCATAAACGTCTCCCTGAACCCTTCACTGCACACTCAGTTGTGCATACATAGGATAGAGCTCTGTGAGTCATGGCAGAGAATAATTACTGAGACACTGTCAGCTAAACAAGGATTCCAAAGATCGCACGGGGCTTGGAGACACTGGAGCACTGACCAGCCAGATTTGAGAGACCTCACTGTGCATACTGGACATTCAGTTGAGATCTCAAAAAGGAAAGGCTTAGGAGTAGGGCTGTTCTGGAGTAAGGGTTAGTTTATACTGTCCCTAAAAACTTCAAAAACAAGCCTCAAGAGGATCAAGCTGGCCTGTGAGCAAACTAAACATCTGACAGAACAAAAGTCAAGACTCTTTCAAAGGCAGACAAATCCAGTTTTGCAACAAGGTAAAATCCACAATGTCCAGTGTACACTGAAAAAAATCACTACATGTAAGGAGACAGAAAAATATGACCTATAAGCAAGGAGAAAAAAACAATTAAGAGAAAAAGACCCAGAGATAGCTCAGATGTTGAAATTAGTATACAGGACTTTAAAACATATCAAGAATTTGATGCAAACTAGACAGCCCTGGCCAGTGTAGCTCAGTGGGTTAAGCATAGTCCCACAAAGCAAAAGGTCGCTGGTTTGATTCCCGGTCAGGGCACACGTCTGGGTTGTAGGTCTGGTCCCTGGTTGGGGCGTGTGCAAGAGGCAACTGATTGCTGTGTTTGTCACACATCGATGATATTCTCCCTCTCTAAAAATAAATTAAAAAATATTTTTAAAATAAAGCAAATGACATAATAGGTGAACAGATAAAGAATTAGTACAAAAAACAGAAACTATAAAAAGGACCAAATAAAACTTATAAAAGCAAAAATTATTATACCTGAAATAAAACTTTACTCAGTGAGTTTAATAGCAAATTGGACACTACAGAAGAAGAAATCAAAGAACCTGAAGCACAGTGTTATAAAGACTAAAAAAAAAAAAAAGGAATAGATCCCAGAGACAATACAAAATGGTTTAATGCAGGTTTATAACTGAAGTCCCAGAAGGAGACGAAAGAGATATTGAGTCAGAAAAAGTATTTGAAGACCCAATGACCAACTTTCCTCCAACATTTGATGAAAAATATTACTGGGAGATATCAGAAAGTTAACAAAATTCAACAAGCAAAGATACAAACAAAATCACACCTAGATACATAGCTGAAGCTGAAGATATATAGAAGAATCTCTAAAATGGCCAATCACATATAGAAGAATAAAGTTTTAAATACTGATTTCTCATCAGAAATAATGAAAACCAAAATCCAATGGAATGACATTTTTTAAAGTACTAAAATAAAAGAAAAACTTGCCAACTGAGAATTCTATGTCCAGTGAAAATATCTTTGAAAAAATTGAAAGCAAAATAACAGCTGTTTTCAGATAAAAAAAGATTAAGCTTATCAATTACTAGCAGACCTGTGCTATAAGAAATGTTAAAGGAAGTTTTTCAGGCTGAAGGAAAATTACATACACCAAAGGCACCGAGAGCATCATATACATATGTGGGTGAATATAAGAATTTTGTTCCCCAATTTTATAATTCCTTAGAGGTAATTGCGTAAAAGTGTGGTTTATAAAAATACATAAAAATGTCACCTTATAAAATTCTCAAAATATGCATAAAATGGCACCATAATAATTCACAGGAAGTTATGGTAAGTTAAGAATGCAAATAATAATTCTTAGAGCAATCAGAAAAAAATGCAAGTCAAATAGATACAGTTAAAGCTCAAAGGGAAGATAAAATGGTCATAACAAATTCTAAATTATTAAAAAGAAGACAGCAAAAAGGAGCAAACACAGAGGGACACGTCAAACACAAGTAACAAGATGGTAGACTTACATCCAACTCCACTAACAATTGTGTCTAATGTAGATTGATTAAACACTCCAATAAAAAAGCAGTTATTGTCAGCCTGGAAACAGAAGCAAGCCTTAAACATATGCTAAAGAGTTTTGCTTTCAACATAAACAAACAGATTAGTTAAAAGGAAAAAGAATGGGTAAAGATATAATGCACAGACACTAATCATAAAGCTGGAGTTTGATATTAAAGTTAGATGATGTTAATGTCAGACAATATGAACAAAGATAAAAGAGAATATTTCAAAATGATAAGTTTATTCATTAGGAAAAAATAATAATCCTAAATGAGTATGTGTCTAATAGGAGTGCCTCAAAAATACATGAAGCACAAACGCACAGAACTAAAAGGAGAGATGGACAAATCCACAATTATTGCTGGATTTTAACTCTCCTGTCTCAGCAATTGATAGAACAAATATACAGAAGATTAGTGAGATATAAAATTTGAACAATACTATCAACAGACTTAGTCTAGTAAACACTTAGTGAACACTAAACCCAAGAACTTCAGAATACCTTTTTTTCAAGTGCTCAGGGAATATTCGCTAAGACAAAACACATATGGAGCCATAAAACAAATTTCAATAAATTTCCAAAAATTAAAGCCATATAGCCCTGGCTGGCATAGCTCAGTGGATTGAGTGCATGCTGTGAACCAAAGCATTGCAGGTTCGATTCCCAGTCAGGGCACATGCCTGGGTTGCAGGCCACGGCCCCCAGCAATCGTACATTGATGCTTCTCTCTCTCTCTCTTTCTCCCTCCCTTCCCTCTCTAAAAATAAATAAATAAAATCTCTTTAAAAAATCATATGTAGTATATTATCTGACCACAAAAGAATTAAGTTATAAATCACCAGCAAAAAGAGATCTAAAATATCCCCAAATTCATTCTATTTGAAATAAGTAAACATCTTAAAAATCATAGATGGAAAGCATATTTAAAATCACATGTAGGACACAGCTAAAGCAGTGCTGAGAGGGAAGTTTAGAGCTTTACTTAATTATGCTAGAAGAGAAAAAAATTAAAAAAAAATTTGAGAAGCTGGAAAAAGAAGAGACAATTAAAGCCAAAATAAAGGGAATAAAAATAATATTAATAAAGAACATGTATTTATAAAATAAAAGACATAAAATCAAGAAAATCAAATATTGGTTCTTCGAGAAAGGTCAACAAAAATGAATATGTTCTTTGCTAGACTGGTGAAAAAATAAACAGGAAAAAAATAACAATATAAAGAATGAAAGAGGGGCATCAGTATAGATCTCTCAAACATTAAAAGGACAATAAAAAATCCTTACGAATGACTTTATGCCAATAAATTTGAAATTTAGTTTGAAATAGAATTTGCGTTGTAGACACTGATACACAAAGAAATGGAAAACCCAAATAACCCTATACTCGTACCCATGTGGGAAAAATTAAAAACCTTCCCCAAGGAAAACTCCACGCTGAGACGGGCTCATTGGTTAATTATACCCAACATTTAAATATATAATAATACCAATCTTATATGAATTCTCTCGGAAAATAGAGGAGGAGAGACTATTTCCCAATTAACTTTATGAAGCTAGCATAACCCTTATAATAGCCAAGGACATGACAGGAAAGGGAAATTCTAGTAACTCTCTTAAACACAGACAGAAATATTTAATAAAATATTAGCAAACTAAATTCCACAATATGTAAGATTGATAACATACTTAAGGACCGAATAGAGCTTATTCGGAATGCAGTATTGGTTTCATATTTGAAAATCAATGTAATTCCCTATATTTACAAAATAAAGGAGAACAGTCATATGATCATTTCAATATATGCAGAGAAAGAACTTAACAAAATTCAATGACAGCCCTGGCTGGCATAGCTCAGTGGATTGAGCGCGGGCTGCAAACCAAAGTGTCGCAGGTTCGATTCCCAGCCAGGGTACATGCCTGGGTCGCAGGCCATCACCCCCAGCAACCGCACATTGATGTTTCTCTCTCTCTTTCTCCCCCACTTCCCTCTCTAAAAATAAATAAATAAAATCTCAAAAAAAGAAAAAAAAATTAAAAAATTCAATGACTGTTCATGAAAAAACAACAACAACCAGTTTTAGTAAACTAGAATTGAAGGGAACTTCCCTAGCCCCAAAAATAGCACTTATGAATAATCTACAACTAGCTGCCCTCACCCAGCTAAATTCTGAACAAGGCAAGCATGTCTGCTCTCACCATCTCTCAACGTTGTCCTGAATGTCCTAGTCAGGGCAATAAAGGCAAAAAAATGAAAGAATCAAAAGCCACAGAGTTTAAGGAGGAAAAAAAAGAGCAACCTGTTTTTATTTACGGATGAAACCAGTACTGGAAACAAGGGTCAGATCCAGTCACCTTAGTCACCATGCCATTGGTCACCAAACCACACAGCCACGTGGACAACTGCCGGGAAATCCCCCCGACATTCTGAGCCCGGCGTTTTGGAATTTAGGCCAAAACAAGGGCAAAGAGCACAGCTCTGAAGGAACCGTTTTCTGCCAGGGAAACGCCCGATGGCTGGGTTGCCTGGAAGAAAGTCGGTGACTTCGATCAGTCACATAAGCTCATCTGTGCCTCCATCATTTTCTCTGTAAAATGGGAAAGTTAGTCATTCCCAACCCTAAGATTCCAATTTTGACCCTGAATAGGCAAATATTTGTGCCCTAGACAAAATTACGGTGGCGAGAGGAATGCCCCGTCATTCCCAGGGCCCTGAAAGCACAGAGGACCTAGACCCCATGGGCTGTATCTCAGAAACATGCCCATGACACACCTGCTTCTCACCATCCCCCACTGTCATCTCTCGTTTGCCTTTCAGTTGGTCTCCCTGTTTACCTTCTTGTTTTCTTCAATCCATCCCCCACCATTAGTCAAAGAGATATTTTTCTTTGATAATGATTTTTAATTTTTCAATGACAGTTGATGTATAATATTAGTTTTAAGTGTACAACCCAGTGATTCGACATTTATATAACTTACGAGGTGATCGCCCTGACAAATCTAGTGCCTGCCTGGCAGCACACATAGTTACTCCACTATTATTGACCACATTCCCTATGCTGTGCTTCACATCCCCGTGACTGTTCTGTAACCACCAATCTGTACTTTCTAATCCCTTCACCTTTTTCGCCCATTCCCCTAACCCCACTCCTAAAGCCAAAGAGATATTTTTTTAAGACTAGGTCGGAGCATATCATTCTCCTTAAACCCTCCAATGGCTTGCTCATTGATCTTGGAATTAAAACCAAATTCTTCACCAAGGCTAATAAGGCCTAAAAACGTGGCTCTCCACCCAGGTTTCAGAGAGACCACTCTCAACCTCCCTGTCTGATGTGGACACACATACTCTGCCTTACTTAACTCTCACTTTAGCCGTTTTCATTTTCTTCATTCCTCGATGCAATTGGTAGTTTTCCTGTTTATGCATTCCTTACTGCCTTTGCCAGACCTGATCTCTCTATATCTTGCCTAAGTTGCCACTGGACCAGTCTGCCTCTGGATCAGCCCAGACCAAACGCTAACATTTCCCAGTGTACCTCTTAAAGCAAGTAAGTGCAACGGTGCCTTGCACAATCTATTTATTAAGCACCACCTAAGTCCTTGCTCTGTGGGTGCAAGAAAGTAGGACAAGATTCATACCCTGTTGGACTCACAACCCACTGATGAAGGCAGACTAATAGTAATAATTATTGTTACAATATTATAACATTCGAATGCCTAACATTTCACGAGTACTTTCTAGTCTTCAAGGTAATTTCCCGTGAACCATAACATTTGATACCAACAAAGAAGCTGTCTTTTTGTGTTATTATTTTTAACCAGAAAGGAGTCAGACAAAAGATAGAGGCGCTCTGATACCGAGGAAGGAACAGGGGTTTGGAATTCCCTAGAAGATCTACACTCATCACTTTAAAATATATAATAATAATAACAGTAATAACATAAAAGTAACTTTTTACTAAGAGCCGACTATGAACTCAAGCAGGACTAAGTTATGCCATACCATGAACTCAGAGTCGGTATATAACGGGCCACCGTGAGAAAGTAGCCCAGCCCCTTGAAATCTTAGTTTCTCATCCCTAAAATGGTAAAAAAAAAATTTACATGGCTCTTGTCAGAGTTCAAAATGATATACAATGGGTATGGCAAACGAGAGGAACTGGAAATATGAATTACTGTGTTTAATAAGTATCCCCCATCAGATACCTTAGAGACGCCTGTGGGCAGCAAAGGCACGTGGTGGCCGCAGCCCAGCTGTCACTTGCTCCTGGCCGGAGCCGCTGGGGTCCCTGGGGAGACCTGTATCCTGGCCAGCCCTGAATCAGGGAGGCTCCACACCCCACCCAGGAGTCTGCACTGCTAAAGGATTAAAACAAAGCAAAATGAAAGCACTGACAACTCTGCTAAACAGAAATTTTACACGGCAAACTCTTAGGAATATTTTTTTCACTTGTTAAACCAATGGATGTTGCTGAGCTGCCGCAAAACCGGCCCTAATCAAGAACTCACGGAGCAGTGCGGAGTTGGGGCAAGGGAGGGCCTCATAAAAGAAGTCATTTTCGCTGGCCTGGAGGGAGCGGCGGCCTGTGGGGTAATGAGATTACCCCTATGGGATGACGAATTCAAAAGCACAAGAAAACACGAAATATTTGGGATCCCATCTACATACAAAGTGGATTTACTTTTCTGGCACTGTTTGTGGTTGTTGCTCTTTCTTTTTTAATGATATTAAAATAACTTGTGTTCCCTGACCAAGTCCATTAAAGATATCAAAGGTTTTTCTGGAGTGGTTTCATGTGTCAGCAGAAGACAGGCTGGACGTTGTGGTCTGACATATTACGGATCAAATAGGCCGTCAGCATGCAGACAACAGGAAATCAAATACACTGGGTTTTAGGAAGGACCCAATTTCAAACTCTTAGAACACTGGACTTCTCTAATGAATTTCCAAGAAAACGTGCTCATTGTCTGCCTTGTGGCAATCTCTAAAGTGCTAAAACTATGCCCATGGGAGCAGAAAGACCATGTTCCTCTAGAAGCCCTTATATATTCCTGAGGTATCATTTATCAGTGAGTGATGAAGAGCAGGTAGACACAGCCTCGTATTGGTGCAGATCCATGTATACATTCCACTGTGGACTTCACTAGAATGAGAATAATAACCACTTTTAGGTACCATTAACCTGAAGATGTCCAGGAACAAAATTTTCCAAAGATCTACCCTACTGCTCATGGTCCTCCAAAAGCATCTAATAATGTCTTATGTGTCTTATTTCCTCAGGAGGAACTCTGTAAGGAGCCCCTATCATATACTAGGAGATATATAGATATAGATACACACACACACACACACACACACATAGACATATAGACAACGAGGGAGGCTTTATCTCCATTTCACACATGAGAAAATGGAGGTACAGACCACTCAGCAACTAAGTGTCAGAGGCGAATTTCAACCCACATCTGTCTCCACCAGCCTTCCTCCCAAGTGCTCTTCACCTTCTAAGTACGTCCTAAGACTCCTACTGAGCTAGTTGTCTGAAACCAATGGACTACAGGTCAGATACCTTATGCTCTGTGGAGCCCTGTCTGTGTGCCACCTTGCCTTGAATAACAGCAGTCATTGGTCACCAGTTACATGCCAAACATTACGTTGGATGCTGGAGATATGTAGATGCATAAGATACCCCCGGTTTCAAAGATCTCATCACAAAGTAAGGAACTCGGTCTTATGTCGGGTCTCTGCAACTCCCAATTGTTTTTTTAATCACTTATAGCTGAATCAACGCACCCAAACAAGAAGTGAGCAACCCGAGTGGCTGAAAGAGAAAAATCCATTGAGAAAGGAATCCTTTAAAGGAAAAGGGGTGGAAAAACCATATTTTGAATTTTTCTTTCTAGTAACAATTAGGAAATATGACCCTTATTTCATCCCACGCTACCAGTCCTGCAGACAGAAACAGATAAAAACATGTGGCCACAGGTAATGGACTTAAACTTTCCAGATAATTCCCATTCTGAGTCTATCTAAGGGTTGCTAATAAGGACCATACCAGAATCTTGATGATGGAAGTCATATGGTACAACCCTTTCATTTTACAAATGGGGAAATAGTTATACAGAGAGAAAATGGCTTGCTTGAACTGTCAGGGATGGTTAGTAGCAGACCTAAGATCAGAATCTATGCCTCCTTGTTGAGTTGGGGGCTGCCTCCCCTGACCAGGGCTGCGGGGTCTATAAGAGATTAAGTATATACTGAATTATAGTCATCATAGCTTCCATGCGTAAAGGCTTCCCCTGTTCTAAAAAGCTGTTGTACATATATGATCTCTACTATTCTGAGAGTCTAAACTTCCGAGGGCCCCTATGAGGCAGTAAGGGGAAATACTATTATTCCCATTTAATGATGAGGACAAGCGAGACTCAAAGGAGTCATAGGATTTTCCCAATGTCACCCAGCATGCAGCAGAGACGGAACATGGACTCGGGTTTTTATCTCCAATCCACTGCTCTCAGCACTCCTACACACTGAGTGGGGAGTAGGCAGAGAGAGGAAATAAAACACAAAAACCAGCTCTTTGGGGCCTTGGTGAATTGGCAGGACACGGTGCACGTCTGGCTTCCTTTGGAAGAAGGACCCTTCAGCAGAGGGGCTTTCTTAGGGAACTGCAGCAGACCCACTTGGGGAGCCTCCCCAACCTCTCGCCCTCTTGCTTTAACTCCCATTGCAGCTGCTTTTAATGTAAGGCCTTGCAAAGTGCTGCATGATTCGGAACAACTTTTCTGAAAAGCAATTTGGCGATAATTTAGTCTCAGAAGTAATTAGAGATTTTCACAAAGATTTAGCTACAAATATTTTCATTGCTGCATTACCAACAATAGCCAAAAATACTTTTTCTAAGTTGAAAATTTTCCAACAATAAGGGACTGGTTAAATATATCATGAGACATGCATGCATTATAGTTCTACTGAACTTCTTCAAATGATATTGTAGTGAATACATACTACGTGAAAAACTGTTCTTAATATGTTATGTGAAAATGCATATTTGAGGTGGTTTTTGTAAAACAAACAAACTATACATAGATACACACACTAAGGTATTATCTCTGAGTGGTAAGATTCTGGGCATTTTTTTTTCTTTTTCATTAAATGTGCTTTCCAACTTTTTCCAAAGAAAAAACATTGCTCTTTGAATTAAGAAAATGTTATTTTTACTTTTTTAAAAATGCGTATGTAGCTCTGGCTGGTGTAGCTCAGTGGATTGAGCACGGGCTGCGAACCAAAGTGTCGCAGGTTCAATTCCCACTCAGGGCGCATGCCTGGGTTGTAGGCCATGACCCCCAGCAACCACACATTGATGTTTCTTTCTCCCTCCCTTCCCCCTCTAAAAATAAATAAATAAAATCTTTTTAAAAAATGTGTATGTCATGCAACTCAATAACAAAGACACCCAAACAGTTCAACTAAAAAAATGGACACACGATCTCAGTAGACATTTTTCCAAAGAAGACATACAGGTGGCCAACAGGCCCACGAGGAGGTGCTCAACATCACTAGTCATCGGGAAAACACAAATCAAAGCCACCGTGAGACACCACCTCACACCTGTTAGAGTGGTTATTATTGACAAGAAATAATGTGTTGGTGAGAATGTAGAGGCAAAAAGAACCCATAGTAAAGAATTTGTGCACCGCTGGTCAGAGTGTAAGTTGATGCAGCCACCATGAAAAACAGTGTGACATTTCCTCAAAAAATTAAATGTAGAACTACTATATGATCCAGCAATTCCGCTTCTGGGTATTTATTCAAAGGAAAGGAAGACACTACTATATAAAGATATCTGCACCCTCATACTTATTGGAGCATTCTTTACCACAGCCAAGATCTGGAAGGGACCTAAATGCCCATTGATAGGTGAATGGATCAAGACA
This sequence comes from Phyllostomus discolor, assembly GCF_004126475.2. Taxonomy (NCBI): domain Eukaryota; kingdom Metazoa; phylum Chordata; class Mammalia; order Chiroptera; family Phyllostomidae; genus Phyllostomus; species Phyllostomus discolor. Next base: position 153,351,413 of record NC_040908.2, on the reverse strand, counting down.
ATGCGGGATATATGTATACATTGGAATATTAGTGAGCCATAAGCAAGAGTAAATCCTGCCATTGCAACACCATGAATGGGCCTTGAGGACATTACACTGAGTGAAAGAAGTCGGAAGAGAAAGACATAACTGTATAATCTCACTTATTGGTAGCATCTTAAAAAACCCCAGCCAACTCATAGAGGTGGGAGTAGGTGGACAGGCAAAATGGGCCACGGTGGCTGAAAGGTACAAACTTCCAATTATAAAATCAACAAATCCTAGGGATGTACAGCATGGTGACTGTAAATTATAATGCTGTATTTTGCACTTGAAAGTTGCTAGGTAGGACTTCCGGCAAGATGGAGGAGGTGGACTCACCGTACCTCCTCGTACAACCAAGATTAGAAAACCAATAATTTACAACAATAATTTACTATCAGAATAACACCCAGATCCGGCAGAGGATTTATCTGAATGGAAGTCGGGCAGCCAAGAAGCTGAAGTAGATGCGTTCATCCGGACTGGTAGGAGAATACGAGCCAGGCAGGCATGGGGCTGGCTCGGGTCGGCGGCGCGCAGAGGTTGGGGGAAGGTTTGGCGCGAAATCGGCGCAAAAGCCATCCGGGGGTGCAAGAAGGCAGCGGTGATCCCTGAGTATGCAGGCTGCGGCTGGCAGACCCAGAGGGGTAGCGATTGTGGACCAGGGCAGAACTCGCGGCCCAGAAGCCCAGACAAGGGTCTGAGTCCAGGGGAACGGAACTACTGCCATTGTTTTCTCCCGCCCTGCTCCCGCTCCCGCCCCACCCCCACATATAACGTCACAATCTAGTGACTGGGGTGCCCAGCCCTGGTGAGCACCTAAGGCTCTGCCCCCCACCGTAACAAGACCAACCAGACCGGAAAAAAAAAAAAAGGAGAGATAGGGGAAAAAAAATATGTTTTCAACAGAGCAGATCAGTCCCCCAGGACTCATCCTTTTGAGCGACCAAGAATTAGCCAATCTATCAGATGCACAGTTCAAAACACTGGTGATCAGAAAGCTCACAGAACTGGTTGATTTTGGACGAAATTTAGATGAAAGAATGCAGATTACCATAAAACAGATGCAGGAAGACACGCGGAGGAGAGCCAATAGTGAAAGGAAGGAATATGAGTCTCAAAACAATACAGTGGACCAGAAGGAAGATAGAATCAACCAAGCAGGAAACCATGATAAAATAAGAATTCAAAAAATTGAGGAAAAGATTAAGAGCATCCAAGACACCTTTAAACGTTCCAATATCCGAATTATAGGGGTACCAGAATCGGAAGGGGAAAAGCAACAGATTGAGCACGTATTTGAACAAATAATAAAGGAGAACTTCCCCAATCTGGCAAAGGGAACAGTCTTCCAAGAAATCCAAGAAGCTCAGAGAGCCCCAAAGAAGTTGGACCCAAGAAGAAACACACCAAGGCACATCATAATTACATTAGCCAAGGTAAAAATGAAGGAGAGAATCCTAGAAGCAGCAAGAGGTAAGGGGACAGTCACCTACAAAGGAGTTCCCATCAGACTGTCAGCTGATTTCTCCAAAGAGACCTTACAGGCAAGAAGGGGCTGGAAAGAAATATTCCAAGTCATGAAAGACAAGGACCTACATCCCAGATTGCTCTATCCAGCAAAGCTCTCATTTAGAATGGAAGGGCAGATAAAGTGCTTCTCAGATAAGGTCAAGTTAAAGGAGTTCATCATCACCAAGCCCTTATTTTATGAAATGCTAAAGGGACTTATCTAAGAAAAGAAGATAAAGAAAAGACATGTATAGTAAAAGGACAGCAAACTCACAAATATTAACAACCACACCTAAAGCAAAACCAAAAGAAACTAAGTAAACAATTAGAACAGGAACAGAACCACAGAAATGGAGGGCACATGGAGGGTTAGCAGCAGGGGGGTGGGAGGAGGAGAGAGGGGGAAAAGGTATAGAGAATAAGTAGCATAGAATGTAGGTTGAAAATAGATAGGGGGAGGGCAAGAATAGTACGGGAAATGTAGAAACTAAAGAACTCATAAGTATGACACATGGACATGAACTAAAGGGGGAAATGTGGGTGGGAGGGGGGTACAGGGTGGAGGGGAGAGAAGGGGGGAAATGGGACAACTGTAATAGCATAATCAATAAAATATATTAAAAAAAAAAGAAAGTTGCTAGGTAAGTAGATCTTAAAAGTTCTCATCACAAGAAAAAAATGTAAAACGATGTGAAATGATGGATGTTACTGTGGTAATCATTTCACGATACATGTTGTACATACACAAAATCACGCTGTACACCTGAAGCTGACATCACCTCATCTTTCCAATGGCCTAGTCATCAGCGTGAACCTGAGCCGCCGAATCCAAGCTGCCGAAGGCAAATGGTACGAAAAGGTGCTGAGTAGATGCTGTGTGTTGGGGTGGTGGAGCAGGGGGAGGGACTTAAATCCCTGCTGTCAGGGAGCTTACTACTGTCGGCCTCAAGTTATTATCTCCCAAAACCACCCTGGGAACATCCCACCAAATTACTTGCACAAAAGGACCACACTTACATGTGTGCATTGTAGTACAATGGGTTCATGTTGCTCCTCGATTCGAAAGGGTTCTTGTGTGTTTAAAGACACGACATCTCACACCCAAGATGTTACCTCACAAAAATGGCAATGGGGCACTTGCTGGGAGGCAAATGTGAACTTTGTAATTATATATCCTTTTACTATTGAACTTGTTACAATGGGCAGGTGTTAATTTTATAACTAAATATAATTCCATAAAAGTTTTTTAATTGTACTATCAGCTCCTCAATACAGGGGTGGGAAAATGTTGTTTTACAGTTGTGAGTACATGAAAATTTATTCTTGTATTGTTATGAATTATTGCATTCTTTTTCATACGAACACCTGTAGACCTACTTTTGCACAGCCCTGTCTTCCTGAGAGACTGAAACAAGAGAGATGGAATTGAAGTCCAGAGGAAGACCCTGAGTTAAGAGGAAGGAAGAAAGGTGGCATACAGAAACTTCTCCCCAATACTTAATGAAATAACAAAGCTCTCTAGTAGCAACTCACAAGGAAAGGGGCACAGCCCATGCTATAAGTAAGGCTCAGAAAGTGAGACGTGGCTAAAAGAGAGATGTCAGTAAGTCCTGGGGTGGAGTCGGTCCACGGAATGGTAGGTCTCCCAACTACATCCTGATTTCTCCAAAACTCTGGTGATCAGTCCAGCCAATCACGAAAATCCTCTTTCAAATTCCAAACCTGGTAAGAATCACACTGAGGATACCCCAGTGCTTTTCTTCTTCTCGGGGAAGTAGTGGAGACAGCTGCAAAGAGCAGACAAGGAGGCTGCCTCTGGCCAAGGGGAGGCCTCAGGGCTGTGCCCTGAACAGGAACTGAGAGGTTATCTGTCCATCAAATGGAGATCCACTCCCCACCCAAGCCAGAGGGTGTGAACTCCCATGCAAGACAACTAACAAAATCTCTGAAGGAAGACTACAGCTAAGCTGTCTAACAAAGCCTGCCTCAGGCGGGTCCTCCCTGCCTCCCGGCCTCCCTGTTCTCAGGCTACAGAAAACATCACAAAGCTCTTAAAGGTAGACTGTAAGGACCAACAAATGATACTGTGAGATGACAGTCAACACATCACTAATACTAGAAGAGTAAACAGATAGAAAACATAACATGGATATATATGTTCAAGGTAAAAATAAATAATATACCAATATCAATCAGCATATGAAACTAATATAATGTTACATGTCAATTATATCTCAATTTTAAAAAATTAATGGAATGGCACCGATGCTAAATATAATATCCAAGACACACACACAAACACAGCATGAAAAAGACTCTCGAACAGCCGGCCTAGAAACTGTAACTCCAGAAAGAGAAGAAAAACCCTTCACATGTGCATATAACTAAAGGAAACACCTAATTAAAAACTAGTACTTCGCCCTGGCTGGTGTGGCTCAGTGAATTGAGCATGGGCTGCGAACCAAAGCAATGCAGTTTCGATTCCCAGTCAGGGCACATGCCTGGGTTGCAGGCCATGGCCCCCAGCAACCACACATTGATGTTTCTCTCTCTCTCTCTCTCTCTCCCTCCCCTGCTTTCCTCTCTAAAAATAAATAAATAAGTAATCTTAAAAAAAAAAAAACTAGTACTTCATAAGAGGATAAAAACAACAAAAAGAGATGAGAAAAGAAATAGCAAATCTAGGAAACAATGCCAAAACAATAGTGTTAAAAATTAACATGTAAATAAAAATACCAAGGGACAGAAGAGACACAGCTAAAAATAAATTACAGTTGCAGAAAAAAGGAATCAAGTAATCAATGTGTACACATATTAAAAAGAAAAGCAAATCCAGAAAGCAAAGCCAATAGACATAGAGGATAAAGTTAATCAATAATAACAATAATAATAGATATTTTTAAAGCAGCAAACTCAACCAATAAAGCAGAAAAAAAATATGAAAAGACCTCACACAAGAAAATTTTCCTAAAAAAAAGCAACCTTTAAAATAGTGCTTATTATGTATCAGGCTCTGTTCCACACACTTTACGTAGGCTAACTCCAGTTATCCCAACCATTCTACGAGGTAGATATAATTATTTACATGTTACAGGTAAAGAAACTGAGGCACAAAGAGATTAGGTGACTTGGTAAGGTCTTGCAGCTAATAATACTAAGCCAGGTAGAACTGTTTCTGTCTATTGAAAAGCACATGCTAGGTTCTAGAAAAAATTGAACGTAAAACTCACAATGCAAAAATATAACATCCAGGATTAAAAAATAACTTTTCAAACATTCAGTCAGAAAATGTAAATCACCTATAATAGGAAATAATCATGCTGACAGCCTTCTCCACAATAATATTCAATGTCAGAAAGAAAGGCGAATAACCACAGAGATTTTTAGACATAAAGTGTGACCCAAGAATAGTATGCTTATTCAAATATAAAGGCAACATGTATAAAAGAATTCAATGAAACAGTATCAATGAATTATTCAGAAGAAAAAAATGTTTACAATAAAATCCAGCCAATTAAACAATAAATCCAAATAAAGAACCCAAGGATGGAGAAGTTGTGGTAAAAAGAATACAATAAAAAAAATACATATTAGACAATAGCTATGAATTATGGCTCCAGAAATAATGCAAAACTTGATAATGTGCAAATAATGTAACTAACAATAACAAAATAATGTAAGCGATATAACAATAAGAGTCAGAATAAGGGAGAAAGGGTGGGAGGAACAGAAAGAGCGCTTGTGTAGCAGGGAAGGAATCAATACTGCCAAAAACGGAATCATTGGGGCTAAAAAAACGTGACTACCACCTGTTAAGGTACTTCGTCATCTCTTTCCAACATTAGAAGGGATATGTTTTTTTTTTAAAGTGACAGTTCTATTGAGAAAGAAATGTTTACTTGAAGTTAACAATTCCTTTCATTTTGTCCTTTTAGTTTCATACAATGACATGCATTAATCGTGTTTAAAAGCATCAGTACGCTCTCGTGTTACACGTAATCGTATCTTGAGTGTCTATCTTCATCGATCCACCCACTGTTCTATTTATATGTGCTTAGGAAAAATCTTTTAAATCACGCAGTATTTTTTAAAAGCCTAAATTATCTTTAAAAGCAAAAACAATTAAGTGATTTTCATGTAAAGAAACAAAGTTATAATCACGGAATTGGGGAAGCTGGGTGAGACTTTGAAAGCCTCTGCCCCTGAACCAGTGCAGGTGAGGGGGTGGGTGGGTTAAGGGATGTTGTTTTTAACCAGCACGTTAGGTGTATGTGCTTGGGTGGGAGGGTTGTTAGTATTTTGTTTTAATGAATCTCATTTAATACTGTCCATTAGCTGTCATGCCTGGTCAGCAAAATCCTTTAAGTGTAGAAAATGACTGAGTTGAGTTTCTTTTTTTTCTTTTCTTTATTTGTGTGTGTGTGTGTGTGAGAAAGGTAAATGCAGAATTGGAGAAAATAACACAGGCATGCTGCCTGGTGTTAGACTAAGTATTTTATTTTTTTAAAAAATTTTCCAAGGCAGACACGGGATAAGGAACATGCACCCCTAGAATAACTCTCCAGGCCACAGAACCCATCTGCAAGCCCATCCCGGGTGCTGACTGCCTCCGGACACTGTTGAAAGTGGGCACTGCTGTGGTGGTGCTGATCCCACCTATTAAGTGAAAAATGGAGAAGCAAAGGTTTTCCCTAAAACCTTCAAAGTGGGTTTTGACTTCCGGTCAAGATAGCGGCGTAGGCAGACATGACTCACCCCTTCGCACAAGCACATCAAAATTACAACTAAAATATAGAACATCCATCACTCAGAAGCATCAGAAATTGAGTTGAATGGATGTCTGACAACTACCGAATTCAAGACACCATATCCATCCAGTCTGGTAGGAGGGGTGCAGATGCCGAATGGGCTCTTGCACACCCATGCAAGGTAGATACAAATTTGGGAGGGATATTCTGGGAGTGAGAAGTCCCAGGCCCACCAGCCCAGGGTTCCAGTGCCAGGAAGATAAGTCCCCACAACTTCTGGCTGCAAAAATCAGCGGGGATTGAGTCGGTGGAAGAAACTGCTGGAGCCCCAAGCAGTTTCCTCTTAAAGAACCCACATATGGACCCACAGACTCAGACTCACTCCCTCTGAGCGTCAGCACTGGGAAAGCAGCTTGAAAGGCACCAGTGGCACACAGGGAGACACTGAAGTGCCTGACATCAAGGCAAGACGAGGCCATTATAAACTCTCTAACCTCACTGGAACCTTTTCTAAACTCTCCCCCAGCAGAGCCACAAGCTGGTGCCACATCTGAGACTCCATCAACCTGGCTAACACTGTTGGGACCGCCCTGGAGATCCCCAGAAATTCCACCCTACCCAATTTACAGGCCCACCTGGGCTGCTTTTCCATATGAATGGCTGGTCTTGGCTCATGCTTCACAACTTACTAAATCCTCTCAAACAAGCAACACCTGGCCTCAGTGAGCCCCAGGCCCAGCACTAGCAGCAGCCAGCCTGGGTTCACAGCTTGGCTTTGCCTGGGAATCGCCAAGCCCAGCACAAGTAGCAGCCATCTCAGATTGCTTTATAGTTCAGGCAGGGTGGCCCTGGACAAATCACAGGTTGGAACTGACCTTGGCCTGCACCACATGGGAAACCCCAGGGCCAATGTACCCAGTGGACAGCTGCAGACCACATCGGAGCACCGCCACCCTGCCCCTGAACAGCTGATCCTCCACGGAAGGTGGAGGTTGGTGATAAGTGACCACAGCCAATCCTTGCAGCTGACTGGCCTGGGTAAATCCCTCCCATTGACCTGCCAACAGCAACCAAGGCTCAGTTATAAGAGGAGGGTGTACTCAGCCCACACAAAGGATGCACCTCAAGTATCCAGCTCAGGTGATAGGGAAGGCTGTGCTACTGGAACCTACAGGACACCTACTGCATTAGGCCACACTGCAAAGGCACAGAGTCAAAGCAGCTCTATCTAATACATAGAAACAAATACAGGGAGGCTGCCAAAATGAGGAGACAAAGAAACATGGCCCAAATGAAAGAACAGATCAAAAGTCCAGAAAAAGAGCTAAACAAAATGGAGATAAGCAGCCTATCAGGTACAGAGTTCAAAATACTGGTTATGAGAATGCTCAAGGAACTTAGTGATGACCTCAACAGGATAAAAAAGATCCTGTCAGAAACGAAGGAAACACAGACTGAAATAAAGAACAATTTACAGGGAAACTGTAGAGTTGATAAAGCTGAGAATCAATTCAACGATTTGGAAGATAAAGAAACAAAAAACAACCAATCAGAACAACAAGAAGGAAAAAAGAATCCAAAAGCAATGAGGATAGTATAAGCAGCCTCTGAGATAACTTCGAGTGGTCCAACATTCACATCATAGTGATGCCAGAAGGAGAAGAGAAAGAGCAAGAAATTGGATATCTATTTGAAAAAAATAATGAAAGGAATCTTCCCTAATTTGGTGAATGAAATAGACACCCAAGTCCAGAAAGCACAGAATCCCTAACAAGATGGATGCAAAGAAGCCCACTCCAAGACACATCATAATTAAAGTGCCAAAGGTTAAAGATAGAGAATCTTAAAAGCAGCAAGAGAAAAGAAGGTAGTTACCTACAGGGGAGTTCCCATAAGACTGTCAGCTAATTTCTCAAAAGAAACTTTGCAGGCTAAAAGGGATTGACAAGACATACTCAAAGTCATGAAAAGCAGGGACCCACAGCCAAGATTGCTCTACCCAGCAAAGATATCATCATTTATAATCGAAGGACAGATAAGGAGATTCCCAGACAGGAAAAAACTAATGGAGTTCATCATCACCAAACCATTATTATAAGAAATGTTAACAGGACTTATTGAAGAAAAAGAAGACCAAAGCTATGAACAATAAAATGGCAAAAATACATATCTATCAACAATTGAATCTAAAAAACTAAGCAAACAAGAAGAACACAGACAGAATCATGGGTGCAGTGAGCGTGTTGTTGGTTACATTATGGCAGAGGGGTGTGTTGGGATGGGTGAAGAGGTGTGGGGATTAAGAAGCACAAATAAGTAGTTACGGAACAGCCACAGAGATGTGACGTACAGCGTAGGAAATGGAGTAGCCAAAGAACTTAACACGCCTGAGCCTGAGGGAGTGGGGGGTGCTGGGTGGAGGGGGGCAAAGGGAAAAAAATCAGGACAACTGTAATAACATAATCAATAAAATACAAAAATATAAAATGGATGTTTGTTAAACATGGGGTTCTTTTTTCCCTGTGGGTTTTTACTTTTAAATCTTAAATGTTATACTGCGGGCCACAGGCATGGCAGGCAACGAATGGGTGAATAGCCAATGGAAAAGGGTTCAAAAACTCCTGCTTAGCTAACGGGCTTCTGAATGTATCGCTGTGGTCCACAGAGGAGGCGGGAGAAGGGAGCAAGGGAATGCTGGACCAGCTACTGCAGCTATAAAACAAAGTTGGTGTCCCTTTGTACTTTAAAATTGTTCCTGGGCAGCTTATTTTACCTTTGTTTCATCAAATAAACAAGAGGATTTTTCCGTGGGAAAAAATAAAATAAAATAAAATAAAATCTCCTCCGTTATTTGGCAAAAAATATGCCGGAAAAAGAAAGAGATTAAGTCCTGAGAGACGTGTAGGCTGTTGTGACCTGAGCCATCATTCATTCCATTCTGGTATTCTGATTTCCTGTTAAGACCTTAAGTAGTCCATAAAAGCTTCCGAGAGAAAGTTTCTAGAAAATCACACTGAGTCTTACGATCTAGAAAAGAACATCATTACCATTAGGTGGACAGCATCACAAAGAATTTTTATCCACAGCGGACTTATGTGTAATGACCAGAGAAACAATATTATAAAAAAATAAAATGAGATTATATGTGCTATTTACTACCAAAGAGAGTCCATTCCCAAAACCATCAAATTGTCCAAAGTGATATTAGAAATCAGATCCAGATTTTTAAACGTCCAGTTTTGGGGTCTAAGCCGTGACGTATACCTCCTTCTCTAGATACATATGCCAGTGGGCGGGGGGGGGGGGGGGCAGTAGATGTGACATCACAGTCCCACCTCCACACACACACACACACACACACACACACACACACACACACTACCTACTCGCCTGGTGACCCTGCATCATTCCACAGTCCTGCTGGGTCTTGTCCGCACACCCTGAAGGGGTTCCCGGGGTTCCCTTGCCTGACTTGTCACGCCTCAGCCTGACAGGGAAGGCACGACGCAGGGACATCAGAGCAGAGACCTGAGGTGCACGTGTGGGAAAAGTTTAAAAAGGAAGGGCAAGAGGACTGAGAGGAAGGGGACTGAGGGACTAGGATGTCCCTAAGGACTAAGAATACTAAAGAGCAGAAGGGGAGACTAGGTGGGCACGGGGTGCAAGAAAATGGAGCCAGAAGGGAAGAGAGCTGCAGGGTGGGGCAAAGCAGAATGGAGGTCCGGTTCCCACAGAAAGACATTTTCCTGCTGGCATGGACAGACATGGAGGTTTGAGAGGAGCAAATCAAATGCACTGAGGTCAGGTTTGGAGGGGAAAGGACCCCAGCTCAAGAAACTCGTCCACCCCTAGAGGGAGAATCTTGGGGGAAGGGGTGCCAGTCTATCGTCAGATGCAGTGCAGAAGGAGCATGGGTGACCCAGGAGATCAGACACATGGTGCACGTAACATACCTCTGGGACATTCGGACACCCAAGCCATGAGCCTTTTCCACCCAGGACGGACACTGGATCTCTCTCTCTCTCTCTCTCTATCTCTCTCTCTCAGTCTCTCTCTCTCTCTCTCTCTCTCTCTCTCTCTCTCTCTCTCTCTCTCTCTCTCACACACACACACACACACACACACATGCCCAGTAACTTGACTGCTTCTTGGAGAGACTTGACCGGTACTGGGTGCTCTAAATTCTACCGGGAAGCCCCACTGCGGCCCATGGAGCCCCTCAGACCACCAGGCTCCCAGTCACATAAATGGTGTCACCCTACTCGAGTTTGCATCCAGCACTGCCACAGACAAGGCCCTGGCTTCCTCTGAAGCAATACCAAAAAGGCAGGTCTTTCCTAATGACCAGAACTCCCTGGAGCCGGCTCGGCGTCCATGTTCTTGCTCTTCCAAACCACTCCCTAATACTGTCGCCACAGACCAACCCCCTAGAGGAAAGCCTTCAGTGGCTCTGCAATGCCTTCAACACCTAGTACAAAATCCTCTGCATTCAACGTCCTCTACCATCTGGCCCCTCTCATCACAGTTTTCTTTTCCTTGTCATCATCGCAACCACCCAGCGACCTGATCTATGGCCTGACATTTCCAGAATACGCCATGCACCCACCACTGCAGACCTTGGTTATGACGTGCCCACAGCCAGACAGGCCTTTACTCATGATCTTTCAAGCAAAACCCTCCTCATCTTACCAGGCACAGCTCCCATCAGAGTTAGCATCCCTTCCCGTCCACGCCACAGCGATTCGTGTTGCCCTTAGTTAGACTCCCTTCATTTTGCCTTGTCTACGCTGCTGTTTAGATCTGTCTTGATTGAAATCGGTCCTTACAGGCAGGAAGGAAGTGGACATTTACTGAACACCTGCTGTGGAGCCAGGCACCTGCATAGACATCGTCTAGCTCGTCCCCCTGTTGCTAACACGCAGCAGCGTGCTCACGCAGTTCAGGTGTTCATAAATGTTGGTTGTGTTACTCTACGTATGAAAAGATCACTGCGTCTCCTTCCAGAGACGTGAAAGAAATGAGAAAAAGAGTTAGACTGATCCACTCAGTTGGATGGCCTAGAGAAAGGGTGACAGGTATTTAAATATTGATAAGGCTGTCTTACAAAAATGCCCTAGCCAGAGAAGGACACCAGTTTTTTTCATACTTGTTTTTCTCTGCCCCACCCAGGAACTCGGAATCCCATCTCTTTTTGGCCCAGAGCCAGACCTCATCAGCCTAGATGGTTCTAATTCCAAACCTATGACTAATTGTCTGTGGACTTGTAGCAAAATGGTACCCCTCACTCTGCCTCATTTTTAACTTGCATAAAATGAGGAGTTTGAGGAATTTGGGCTGTGTGACCTCAAGGGTCCCTAACAGTTCCATACAAGGCTAAGATTCTACGCTGATCAGCCTACACAAAATGTCCTGGGAATCGGCTCCTTATTCAGGCCAAACTGAAAACACCAAAATATATGGGACGTTATGTAAAGAGGGAGATAGATCTCTTTTTCTCTCTCCTTCTGTGTGTGTGTGCGTGTGTGTGTGTGTGTGTGTGCTCTATGAATGTTTCCTCTGTGTGGGCATCTGAAGGAGAAGTGGAAAGCTATCAATCCATTCCATGAAAGTATATTTTCAAGAAATTTTTAAATGTATCCAAACAAATACCTAAATAGTAAAAACATCACTTGGATATACCCCCCTGGGGGGTTGCCATTTTTGCCATTGTTGTTGTTGTTCATTAGACACTAAAAGGGTTAATTTTAAACACGTTTCTGTTACAGTGGAGAATCTGGTAAAAAAAAAATCCACAGACCAATGGAACATTCACAAGGAAGTTCTCTTCATTTACATCAAACATCTGACTAATCATCCAGAAGAATCTTGTCGAATAAATGAATAAATAAATCAACAGTGTTGCATCAACTTCGGCAGGGGGAGAGGAAGCCTGTAACAGCTGATTTTTGTCAGATAATCGATGAAAGCTATCACTTCCCTCCTTCATCACCAGTTGATCTGAATTCAACTATTGTTTTCAAAACCATCCACTAGACTGGACTGTACCTCCCCTCAGGCATGTTTGGGTGAAAAGATGCAGTTTACAGACAAGGCCTGTGCACAGACAAACAGCAACCACCTTCAGCTTGATTTTGGTGAGGCCCACCACAGCCCTCGGCTTCCCCAAGGACACGCAGAGTCCTTTCTCCTCCGTCAGAGAAAACCACAAACAAACTCTTTGGCATTGCCAGGGCCAGGGTCAGACTCACCCCTCTGTTAACAGCAAATATTTACTTTCTGCAGTTCTGATATTTCCACCCAGATTGTTTCACCCAAAGCTGCCTAATGTCGGGTCTCACACGTGGAAATGCCACAGAGGCCCCAGTAAAAAGGCCCTGACTATATCAGTACATCAGTTTGCTGTAAGGGAAAGGTATTGGTTCTGCAAGGGGGGGAAATCTTAAAAAATAAGACAAAGGAAAAAAAAGGAGATCAAAACAAAAAAAAATTTATTGAGTATTTTGGAGAAAGGGGGGGTAGTATGATGTGAAATTCTGAAGAAAAAGAAAATATGCAGAAAGGAAAGGGAAAGGAAAAACAAGGAGTAATGTATATTCCCCAGTAAAATATATTTTCAGAGCAAACTTGGGACATGAAGAGAGCCCTTAGAAAGCAGGGGGCTCCCAGTTAAATGCAGCCAGTTCTCAGCTGTGGGAAGGCCAAGCCGCGCCAGTCTCCCAGGAGGGGCGCAGTTGAGAGATCAAGGTTGTTCAATCAGCACAGTTTTCAAAAAAGAAAACCAAATCAGTTATTAGAATTTTCAGCAAAAAATTCAGTAAAATATTTTTGAGATTCAACTTCCTCCTATATTTTAGTATCTTTTTAAGACTATTTTTTTCACTACATTAAATGCCTTTCTAAAGTATTTTATTTACTGAAGATTTCCCCCAAAGGAACATTTTCCTCCAAATCTATATTTTTAACATATTAATAAAATAGTCAACTTTCTTGTTTGGTTTTGTATAAACTGTTAGCATTTTTTCCCTGAAAGATCCTTTCCCAAAGTTGCATTTTTTTTTAAATTCAGGGTATTTAAAAATGATTACTACTTTTTCAAGGATTGTGCCATTATGGAGTAATTAAGATTTTAAAAATTTAACCATCTTTATGACTCAGGAAGCCCTTAATCCAATTACCAGGGTGAAGGATAAATCGACCTTTCTCCCTTTCAATACTGGTTCTAGTTTGGAAAAAAAAGAAATCTCCTTCAGAGAATACTGATTTCTATATTTACCAAAATACAGTGGGCAAATTTAATAGCATTCAAGTTTTAAATAAGCTCGCTATATCAGTTTAAAAAATACCTCTTGTACATAAATGTGGGGTTTATGTGTGTGAGCTGCTGAAGGAAGAGAGGGGCACAGAGAAAAATCTCCCTTGATATTTATATCATGGGTTTAAACCTACCTTTAATAGTCCTCTAAATTTAATTTGCTGTGGGCAGATTTTTCTTTCCTTTTTCTTTTCACATTTTACCTTTCCTTTCTTTAATCATCCTATTCCATATATTATTTTCTTTTTGGTCACTAGCAATGTTTTGGTAAAAAAATCATTAGCAAATCATGGCAGTACAGCAACACTGAGGCTATAAGTATATTAGCTATTGCTTTCCTTCTGAAGATCTCATGGCAGCTGACAAAGAGAAAAGAAAGTCAGTGCTTTTCCTCTCTTCACAGGATTTAGAAATTTGACAATTGTCATTTTATCTTATAGGATGCTGATGCTACACTATTCTAGAGAGTGCCTCTGCTGTATCATTACTGGGATTCCCCCATACTGAAGGCTGGAGACAAGGATCCTGTTTAAAGATGTTCTTACTGAGGGCTGCCAGGCCCTGAGACTGCTCAGGTCCACAGTCAGTCTTTTTAAGAAGGCAAAGAGGGCTCCAGCTTTATTTCAGACTCGAGGGTAACCTACTTTTGAAAAAAAAAAAAACTATCCTATGTCAAAACTCATGTCAATATTTAGTTTGTTTATGTGGCAGGCGCCACTGTAATTCTAAATGAAACAGAGGACTTTGTATCTCCCAGGGTACTAGTCAGCAGGCACGACTATGCTTTAACGCCAGGCTACCTTCGGATGCGAAAGGTTACGTCCTACCTTCCAGGTGAGAAAGATGGGCTAGCGTATCTGTTTGTGATAGTGTCAATATGTGCATGCGTGTGCACACACCCGCACACAAAAAACAACAACAATGAAGTTGCCAACATGTGGACGGACGTGGAGGATACAATTTCAGGGTTTTGATAACATCACTCGGCTGAGATATGGGAACAAACTCCCTGTATCTCTTTTTACCCTGGCCCCTCCGAGTCACTTCCTTGCTGTGACGTATTTCTCCCTCATCCTCTGAGGATATTTTAAGATCACAGCTGCCCTTCCCTACCTTCAGTAAATATATATTAGCCTCCAAGAGAGCATGACATCAAACTATAACTCTGACCCCCTTGAAGAGAAAGAAGAATTAGCAGGCATCAACCTCCCTGCCCGAGTACCAGAAAACCTCCATTTTAATAAAAGATAGCTCTATAAGCCATATTCCACCCCTCAAAGTTGCATATTATTAACAAGCAACAGAAAGGATGAAAAAAAACTTGTGAAGATGGACGTACATATGTATAATCATTTTAATCACCTCCTGCCTCATCTTCTCTTTTCTATGGCAGACACAGTACATTTAAATGCAACAGGTTGGTGGTTATAATGTAAGGTATGAGAAACAAAGATTTGTAAAATTTTGAAAAAAATGTAATTTGGAGCAATTCTGGGACCTGGGATTTCATACCTTTTTTAGATATATGATTTTTTGAATTATAATAATTTCTGGAGATTTTCACAAACTCTATTTCATTTTATTATGTCTCCTCAAGCAGCTGTAAGAATCTACCACTTTAACTTATTATAAAGCTCTCCTACATTTAAAGAAAAAAACCAGTAAAAATATTTTGCCAAAAAGCAAAGCAGTAAATAAACAACAGTCCTTATTTAGTGTCATGTTTAATCTATTCTTTTATAACTATTATAAATAAAACAATCTATTTTGATGTGTTATAAGATCTAAAATGTTATAATCCTTGAGCATATACAGAAAGAAAAAGAGATAAGAAAAAGAGATAAGAAAAAGAGATAAAACCAAGTACTAAAACATAAACTCTTGAAATTAATGTTAGTTAAAAAAAATGCTTTCAGTTTGAACTTGTGTCTGGAAAGATCTTTTGACCAAAATGATATTTCTCAGTAAAAAAGAGGTCTTATTTTCAGATTAAGAAATGAATGTATGAAGGGTAGAAGACAGTGGCACACCTCCCCCAAATAAACATATTAATAAAATTACATATCTCTGTAGAAAGTTCTATTTTATGCCACATGAAAAATGAATATTTTGTATGCATAAGTAAAATAGATATTGAGCTTTGGTGAAATGATCATCTTTACTGGAATAAAGTATCTTTAGTGCTATAGGCTCTACAGAAAATAAACAAAAAGAAACAAAATCTCATGTTAAATCTCTGAGTAGCTGAGGGGTAGCTTTCTGAGAAAGATTTTCAATCCTAAAATGAAAAACAAGTATAGTATTTTTAAAGGGTTCCCTCTTTTAAAAAGATTTTCCCTTCTCTCAGAATTCTAAATCATCATGAAAAAATAAATTCAAAAGCTAATAGTCCTCAATGATGCAAGAAGCTTGTATCTGTTTTTTAAAAATGTTTGTTATTTGAAGAGATAGCAACTGTTTTTCATGACTGCTTTATATTTAAATGCAAATATTTCTTGTGAAACAGGCTTTTTTCTAGGTAAACTTCGTAAAGGGTAACTTTGAGAGGGAAATATCTATGAATTGGGGGTTTTATAAGCCTACAAATATATGAAAATACTAGATTAATATTACAGGCTAAAGTGTTTTTTTCTTAACATTTTCATCTTAATTCTTTAACACCTTAATGAGCAAATTTTAATTCAGAAAGCTATCAATAAAAAAATTTCTTTCTTTTTAAAATTTTCTTATAAATGACAGCTTTTGTACTCCCTTACATATATATTATATGTATATATACATATAACTATATATATATAATGCATTTAATTAAAAAAGAAAGTTAGGCATAAGGAAATTCACTAGGGGCAATCTGTAGTCCTCTTTTATATAAATATTATTTCATTAACAGTGGTGCTAACGCTCAGAGGCGGTGGAAATCTAAAGGATAAATTTGTGATGATTATATCTGATTCACTCTTCCTTTTTAATTAATTTACAGCCTGCCAATTTACTTACTGCCCTTCAACCAGCTAAGAAGGAAAGAATTTTCCAGACAATCCCTTCTGGTTTATAGAACCCCCACTTCTAGTAAGTACGTTTTCTGCTCTTTTTCTTATCCCTGACCCAGTGCTCTTGCCACAAATGCAAAAGGTGAAAAAGAAGATTCCTTAATCAAAAAACAAAAACAAAAAACCTCCTCATTCTACCTTGAGAGAAAGATTAAAACTATGTGTTTACTTTTTTTTTTTCTTTCTACTAAGCTGAGATCTGGGCCTTAAAGATGCTTTGACCTGGGGAGCATGACTCCCTTACGGGTTAAGGCATTTGCCTGTTGAGGCATTTAAGGGTCAATGTGGAGTCAGTCATTACGGTTTGAATGCCCAGCTCTCCTGGGAGGCCAGGGAGCCCCGAGTAAGCGCCCTCGCTTCTCACTATTTGCTCAGCTCCGGACTGGTTCCCTGCCCACTTCACAGCCACCAGAAAATCTCAGTATGACCCCCTGCCCACTTCACAGCCACCAGAAAATCTCGGTATGACCCCCTGCCCACTTCACAGCCACCAGAAAATCTCAGTACGACCAACACTCCTTGACTTTAGACTCATATTTGACCTTACGACTCCTAGCGACTTAACCTTTCTACTTCTCTTATTCCTATTTCAACTCTCCCAACTAATCCAGGACTATTTCTATTCCCGGGTCTGCATGGACCTGTCTTAATAATAACAGTTAATATCAGTTGAGCTCATACTACAATACCTGCCTCAAGTAACTTACTGATATTTCATCTTCCCAACAATCCTACCAAACAGGTACTTGATTATCCCCATTTTGCAGATGAGGAAATTGATTCGGAGACAGAGTCCGCTCGGGGGTATTCAGCTGAAAAGAGTAGAACCGCAAAGTAAACTCAGGTCTCACTGGCCTCGAAGTCCAGGGCTCTCGGCCATTAGGTGTGACTGCCCCCTTTAACTAAGTGGCTTTTATCCTCCCCTTAAGAGGCTGCAAAAGAAGAGACGGCAAGGACCACTCTGTAACTGTGCTTGACATGCCCCCGAGCTTTCATGACTATTTTTTAAAAAGAGAGACAGAAGTCACTGAATAGAAGCAATGGGTAGGCTCTGGGTTAAAAGTTGAAATGTCTGTGAAGAAGGCTCCAGTTTCTATAAAAATTAAATAGAATAAATAAACAAAAACATCTTTTCTTTTCCCTTTGGAAAGGCCTTGAACGTGCTCAACAGGCTCGAGGGTACAAACGTGGCCCCTTGTTCCCAGTGTCACCCAGAAAACAGAGAGACCACAGCAGAGTCCTCCTGTGACCACCCCTGCAGTGTGCAGCCAAGGCTCAAAGGAAATGCGTGATGGGACAAATGAAGTGGATCAAAGGGAGGAGAATGAAGATTGGGGTTTTTTTGGGGGTGGACGGTGGAAGAGAAGCCAAAATAATTTAAAAGACTGTGAAAAGTGAAGCTGGAAGAAGGAAAGAAGGAAGATAAAATGCAGGGTGGGGCAAAAGTAGCTTTACAGTTGTTTGTATGGAAAATAATACAATAATGAATACATAATAATACCAGAATAAACTGTTTCCTGTACTCACAATTGTAAACCTACTTTTGCCCCACCCCGTAGGTACGAAAAGGAAAGAGAAAATATCATTGATGACAGCAAATAGCGTTGTCTCCTCTTGCCCTCCTATTTTGCCTTGCCCTTGCCCTTGGAGGGAGTCACACAAGCTCTGAGAATTTAGGATGGGACAGAAGCTGAAAGTCAAAAGGAAACGGCAAGTACCCTAAATGAATGGCTTTTTCTCCCCTCGAAAACCTTTTTTTTTAAAGTATAAAGAGAGTGATTTGCAAAAACAATTGTGATTAAATTCAACAGATTTTAAAGGGAATTTGAAAAGAAAGAATTACAGGGCAATGAAACTGCAAAGAGATAATCTTTGTGTAGGGATGCATAAAGTAGAGAAAAAGATTTTCCTATCAGTGATTCTGATTTGCTCCCAGCCGGGTAATCCTGGCCACTGGCAGACTATGGGGCAAATGGACAGATGCTTCCAGAAAAGATGATCTTCTGTCTGTCACTCAGGGACCAGCTCTGGACCTATGACTGCCGATTGTACAATCTGAGCCTCGTATGGCATGGCTATATGTGTCAAACAGGAAAAAACCTATCATAATAATAGTAATAATAATGACAACTAAGATTGATAGAGCACTGACAAGATACAAAGCACTTTTTAAGCCTAATCTCATTTAATCCTCACCAGAACCGATGGTTGCTATTATTATCCCCATTTTACAGATGAGGACATTGAGAAAACAAAAAGGACCAGTCTGTGTTTAGATGGATTTTTCTATACTTCAGCCTCAGCAGCAGCAATCTGCTGCTTTCTCACTGAAGTAGAAATTCATACACTTCACCCTCTCCTCCCACAACCTACTACAAAATCTTTGCAAACTCAGATCCTACTCTGGGCTTTTCACTTCTAGGGTCATTTCCCAGCTGTGACTTCCACTGGCTATGCGCCCTGGGTGGGCATCCACCTCTCGCCGAGAATGAAGTTTGCAGCCATACCGGATCAGTGCCACAGCTAGTAAATGCCCTTTGCCCTAACCGATAAAGCTCAGGCCTTCGCCATTGCAAGGAGGAATTTGGAGAGCCCTGCAGGAAGGGAAGAAAGAGGCTCTGCAAGACTGGGAACGAGGAAGAAGCCTTTGCACATTGACCTCTTCACGTCCGTGTTGGGCCTTGAAGACTCCCAATTCCTCCTTCCCCGAAGACCTCAGCAGCATCGCTTGCCATAAAGCCAGCCCCTTGCGGTGCTCTGTAGAAGCAGCCTACCACCCCGACAGGGCCAACCCCATTGGACCAGTCTACCAAAACTAGCAATCAAACAAGTGGACTGTTCCATTCCTTCTCAAGGAACCCCCGCCTGTCCAGCTGTGGTTTCCCCTGGTGCCCCATAGCACCAGAGGAAATCTGACTTTGCTACAAGCCCTGACATTGAGACCTCACACTGTGCGGCTCCAACACAAACCTCTCTTCCCTCCACGGAGTCACCCGACTTTGCCAAGAGCACTTAGCCTAAAAGATAAATCACATCTTCAAAACTCTGCAGCACCAGGCTAGGCTTGGTCATTGAAACCTTTTCATCTGCTTCTGTCCCTCAGCTCCATGCCTGCTTCACCTTTCAGTTACTCATTTTCTGTTTGACATTTATTTTCCCCATTTGCTAAGTTCCAAATATTTGCTCTCCAAAAAAGAGGGACTAAAATGCATGCAATAGAATGCTACTGATGGGGGGGGTGGGGGGGGGAGTGAGGAGCAGCTAGAAATCAAGATATGATGATGCAATCTAAGTTTCAAACCTTAATATTCTAAACTGTAGGTCTTCGAGACTAAATGGATTAGCATTTCTATTTGGGGTTCATGGAACCTAGGGAGCTCATGAACTCCTTAAAATGAATGTAAAACATCTGTGGGTATCTATGGGTTTTTTTTTTTTTTCCTTTTCTTCTTTTGTTTTTCTGGGATGAAGGACCATATCTTCATTAGGTTACCAAAGGGAGAAAAATGTATTTATATCTCCAATGCCTAAAATAAGGCCTTCTACATAGTAAGGACCCAATACACATTTGTTGAAAAAACATTCAACATTTGTTGAGTAAATGAATGGTTGAAGGGTTCAAGCTTTAATATACTTAATTTTACAGATGGAGAAACTGAGGCCTAGAAAGGATCATCTGCAACACGATGAACTTAAGTAGGCACGACCAGACAGAAGTAACTCTTTTAACTCTTTCCACTGCTAGCTAGTCCTGTTTTGCTTTTTGCCTTTTTGCCTGAATCGTATCTTTCACTCCATTTCATTTTCTTCCTCCCAATCCATTTCTTTCTGCGCAGAGAAACGAACCTTATTTCCTAGTCAGAAGCTGCCGGCTAGTACATGTCCCAAAGAGGAGGTGGGGGGGCAAACAGCGGGCAAGTCTATGAAAAAGGCCACTAGAATCATTTGTTTGCGACAGCACACACAGAATGGCTACCATGCCTGAGTACTGAGGACATGATTAATACACAACGAAATGGCTGTTATTGATGGAAATATGTAAAGCTGAAACAGTGAAGTTAGATCAGGCTATGGAGCAAATGGACAGAAGCTTCCAGAAAAGATGATCTTTTTTTTTTATCTGTCACTCGGGGACCAGCTCTGGTCCTATGACTGCCTATTGTACGATCGGAGCCTCGTATGACATTGCTATATATGTCAAACAGGAAAAGAAAAACCTATAATAATAGTAATAACAATGCCAACTAACATTGATTGAGCACTGGCAATATAAAAAAAGATTTTTAAGCCTAATCTCATTTAATCCTCATCAGAACCTATGGTTGCTACTATTGTCCCCATTTTACAGGTGAGGACATCTTAAGCTTAACACTGATCAGGCCAAGCAGCTGTCCTACGAGCAGGTGACCTGCAGCATTCTAAAAGCTATCTGCAGGACAGGGATCACACGGACTCCCCTAGTGCTTTGAAAGCTCTTTCTGAGGGCCTTCCTTGCTTGCAAAGTCATTAGGAAACCCTGGAAGAAGTCAAAGCAGACCTTTTCCTGCTGTCCTAACAGTTCACAATCAAACCCAGCAGGCCAGAAGGAGGAGACTCTTACTGCCTGCCGCCCAGAGAACAGAAATAGGGAGAGGGGCCTAGACTTCCCGGAGCTGCTCCTGGGAGAGGCTTTGAAAGAGACCAGATTCTGTGACACAGCAAATTTCTTGTGCTGATCACTCCCTCGGCACACTGAAGCCAGCGTGAAGGCTCTGAGGGCTAAGCCGTGTCAGAGGCAGGGACAGGGGCTGGTCTTCACCCAACGGTACCCCCAGAACGCTACTTGCTCACAGAAGAAACGTTCTGTCAACTCTTCTTCAAACCCTGGCATCGTAAACACAGGTCGTTTTGGAAGGGAATCCGTTCAAATGCCCTGGGTTGTGTTTATGGGTTCTCTGTACTGTTGGGTAGTGGTATAAAATATTTAGTGAAAAAGAAAGAATCCAGAGTGGACAATACACAACCTGGGTTCAAGCCCAGCTGTGTGACCTCGATAAAGCACTTAACCTCTCTGAACCTCTGGGGTTTAATTTTTTTTATAAAACAAAGGTTTCGGTTTATATATCCTGCCTAGCTCTGTTCAGCTTTTGCCTGCCACGTATTATACCTAGGTTTGAGATCCAGCCCAGTGACAGATTTTTTCCAAACATGACCAGAAGAGGTTACACCTCAGCCAAAATAAACGCCCCCCCCCATATTATTTTCTGAAATTTCTCTTGCCATTACAATATCAACTAAAGGGGGGAAAGGGTGAGATGTTAATCTCTTAGAATGAACAGCAACCCTATTGCTCTAAGACAGATTCTTATATTCAAAAGGGGAATGAAAAAAAAAGATAGGTTCAGCCAATGATTTGAAGACCTTGCCTTCACGTTCCATGGTGGGATTAGAGAGGATTCCGGTCAATTTATTAGTTGAGTTCCACTCTCACTATGGAAACATTTCACAAAACCCACGTGGCGGTCAGTGAGTGAGCAGAGCCAGCAGGTCTGCTTTGTCATGCTCTGAAGGTCTTCCACGCAACGTGCTTCGGGTGCGCACGAGCCTCGAGTTCTCCTCTAAGACTGCTAACAGCTCCCCGGGTTTTGCTCACATAATAGCCAAGGCTTAGCCACGTAGCTCTGTTTCTCCCTTCCTCACAACTCGAACAGCCCTGGGGGTTCAAACTTCCCTGCCAAGCGTTGAACTGAATTCCCCAACAAGAATCACAGTATGACACTGAAGCTCAGAAAGGCAGCTAAACAAAAGCTCTGTCACAAAGGACTTCACCGGTTAATAGAAAAAGTAAACGTATTTCGAGTTCAATGTGTTATCCTTATAAAAAAAAAAAAAAAAAAAAAAAAAAACAAAAAACGACAAACAAACCCCATGACCTGAAACTTCTATCTGTCCTACACGGAACTCCAGTTCAGGAGACATAACTCAATGTTTCAGTTTCCTCAGAGAAACTGAGCTTAGCAAACGACCAACTCTGCACCTCTCCTGGGCCCCTGAGAGGCCCGAAACAGCCCCCGACGTGGGCTTTGAGAGCGAACTGTGAGGCCCACTGAGTAAGGCCTGCACCCCTTAGTACTGGGGGCTTGGGAGCCTCCAGACACCAAGGCCCAAGTCCTGCTAGTGAGTAAGACAGGAAGGGGACCTGCCTCACGGGGTACTGTGTCTTTCTATATGACATCTATGATAGGTGCCTTCTTTTCCCAAAGACTAAGTCACTGAGGACAGTCCCCAGTGTTGGATCCCTGGCAGCTACAGTCCCCAAGTGGGGGCTGTCCAGACCGAGGGGCTGAGGTCTGAGGTATCTGCACTCACCTGCGACTCCAGAGCTCATTTGTCCAGACCCTTCAGCTCCTCTGACCTCTGAGACCCCCTCCTCCAGTGGCCACCCCACATGCAGGCCTCCAGGTGCGGAGACAGGTTTGACCATCTGAAAGGACAAATAGACGGGTAAGGTTACTCTGCTGGGTACTCTGGGGGCTGGGGCGTTATGCAGGAAATCGAGGAGAGGGGATGCTAAAGGGGAAGGAAAGGACAGAAAGACACATCTGGGCCAAGGGCTCCAAGGCAGGGACGCTGGTGCAGGGGAGTTTTCCAGGGGTACGCACCAAGCCTCCCGGTCTGAGAGGTCTCTGGGACAGAGGAGAGGGCCCTGGTCTGAGACTGCAGCAAGTGCTCCCCCCCAGCCTTTGACTCCACCCCTGCCTTTGACTCCAGCCTCAGGCAGAGAGACTCAAAGCAACCACAGGCCTTGGAGTGAGGAGAGAAGGGAAGAAAAGGCCAGGCGAAGGGAGGAACCCTGGTTCTAACCGTGGGTGAGGGGGGTACCCAGAGGGAGAGCAGTGCAGAAGCAGAGCCGCGGAAAGTGAGCCTGCGGGGGCAGCATGCAGAAGCCCCCAGCCTGGCCCAGCCACTAGAGGGCAGGTGGCAGAGAGGGGGCTCTGGGGTGCCTTCACCCCTTCCTTCGCTGCAGAGGCAGTCTGGTTTTCTACCACGAGCAAAAGCTGAGCTAGTCGACTGGGCTCCAGGGACCACGTTGTCCCAGCAGCTTCCAGGACACTGCCCGCTCCCCAGGGAGAAGCAGACTGGGGTGGGGAGGGGCCTCAGCTGCTCCCCCCAACCCCTTCCCTATAGGGACTCCAGGGGTTGCCATCAGATGCAAATGTTTGGAAGTTTCCATCAGGCTCCTGGTTACGTGACATAGCTTTTTTTTTTTTTCAAAAGGGATGTATTAGCAGTTTGAGGGGTCAAAAAGATTCACAACCCCCCCCTCCTTGGCGACCTTCTCCAGCAAAGGCCAAGTGGGGAGAATGGGGTGGATCAGCTCCCACTGGCCTCAGGCTAAGGCAACCGCCCTAAGGAGGGAAGGAAAGATACACAGAAAGCCACAGACTTTCACTCATTGTGAAGGGGGAGGGGTGGTGGGGGTCCTTTCCTCCGACCCCACCCACCCGGAATGAGACACCCCTCTGGGCAAGCCCTGGGGCCCGGAGGGAAAGTGGGCCGCCCCAGCTCGGCGCGGCCACTCCAGCCGCTGTGCCGCAGCAGCGGCTCCTCAAGGCAGCAACAGTTGTCTGGCGAGGCGAGGCGAGGACTCGCTCCAGGCGCACGACGCCGGCTTGGGCCGGCCGGGAGCTCCTGGGCTCTGCAGCCCTGGCCCCAAACCTAGCCTCTGTGGGGAACGTGAGGGCACCCGCGGTGCAGGACCCCCCACTGCCTGCCTGTCTGCTTGCTCAAGCCCCTCTGCCCAAGTTCACTTCTCTTCGGTCACCTCTCTCCCAAACCTGGTGGAGGTTCAGGCTTTTGGAGAGAGGAGGGCTTTCTCGCTGGGGAAAGGAGGGGGGTATAAGAAGCAAAAGACAAAAGCAAAACTGGAGGGACACAGGGTGAGGCTATTTTTAACCCAACGTGGCTCTTCTGCCTCTCCCTCCGCGAAGTTATCGCTCCACAGACGGCCCCAGGTGAGAGGCAGGGAGGAACCCCCCCCGGGGCTTTTGCTTCTGCTCCGTCTCCTTTGGCGGGTCGTAGAGACCCTTTTACTCTTTCAGAACACGCAATCAGGGAGGGGAAATCTCCTTTATCTGGGGAGGAGGACTCGGATTTAGCCCTAGAGCTTGGAGTCCTCGTCTTCTGTGCCTTCTCGCAGGCTGAGCTGGAAAGCGTGACTCTGTCCAGCACTGTCGGACTCCGTAGTCCCTTCCTGGCTCGGGAGAGGGTCGAGTCTGGGTGCTCAGCTAGCCGAGTGGGGAATGACGGTGGGCATTGAGTTTGCTGGAAGGACGGTGGTTGGGGTGCGGGGGAATTCAGGCCCTCCCCGAAAACGAGTAGCTTCGCAGCCCTCGGGTCTTGGACTCTCACATCCCTAGACGCATTCTCTACCCCTGTACATCCCTCTGGGCGCCCTTGTGTGTCTGGGTGTCCCTCTGGTCCAGTCCCTAAGGACGTCCCCAGTGTTTCTAGCTGGCGAAGGGCACAGGGCACAGAGCATGGCGAAGGCCTGATTTGTGCCACTTGTAACCAGAGTGGTCACGACTGCAGGGAGTGGACAGGAGGAGGGGGCCCGCAAACGGTCCCCGAGCCTGCAGGCTGGCCTTCCTCCCCAGGACGGGGTGCCTGGAGAGGCCAGACCGCCCAGCTGATGGGTCCAGTGCCACCGCATCTCTACAATCTCCTTCCTGCTGGGGTTTCCCCCCAGTTTTTTTTACTGTTTTGCCCCCTTCAGTGCTACTTAGTTTTGAAAAAGACTAGATGGGGAGGGACCCGAGGCTGCAAAATGCCCTAAATTAGGCTGGAAGCAGGTGCGGGGGGGAAGAAGGGACTCCGGGGATCGGGCGGTGCCTGGATTTTCCTTTTCGGAGCCACCTAATTCGCCGCGGCTCTCCTCACCTCCGGGTCCCCGGCGCTAGGACAGAGGGGGCCGAGGGCCTCCTGCTCCTCCCGCAAGGGCTTCCCCACCCCCACGGCACAGGGTTGGATCACTGGGGTCCAACAGGGCCAGAAAATGTCCTCAGCTGATTCACGTTCCAGGTACTGACTTGGTCCTAAGACCAGATCCTTTTCTTTTTTTTTTTTTCCTTTTTCTTTTCTTTCTTTCTTTTTTTAATTTTATTATTTATTTATTTATTTATTTATTTATTTTGCAGTGGGTGGATGGGGTTATTCGGGGCGTGGACAGGGGCAGGGGGGAAGACACAACTTCTGTAAACTTTTATTGCATTTTAGCTTCTTCCCACGTCTCCGAAAACACACGCACACTGCCTGCTCCGATTCCCCCTGTGATACAAAGTCGATTAAAAAGTTGGGGGCGGGGGACCTGCGCGAAGGACAGGCGGGTGACCAAAGAGCCTCGGGCGAGAGCGCTGGAAGGACAGAAGGGAAAGGATTAATTTTTCCGTGGAAAACGGGGACAGGGCTAGGGCAGGCTCGGACTGAGCCGCTTCGGGAAGCGGTGTGGGCTCCGGCGATGGCTTGCCGTCTTCTCGACGAGTGCGCCCTCCGCGAATGCTTTTTGGGGTAAGGGCTTCCGGCTATTGAGTTATGTACAGCAAGCCCAGACCGCAAAAAGATTCGCGAAGGGCAGAGTCTGCCGGCTTCTTCCGTCCGCCGCCGCCGCCGTCTTCAGCCCAGGATGTCTCCGAACCCCGGAGCCGAGGCGGCTGGGTCTCCCCAGCGCGCTCCAGCGCGGCTCAGCCTTCCCACCCTGCGCGCCGCCCGCCCTCGGCTGCCCCTCTCCGCGCCCCCGACCCAGCCCTGCATTTCTCCACACCGTCAGCGGTCCCCCAACTCAGCTCTCACGGCCTCGAGCGAGGTATGTGGAGGGCGAGAAGAGGAGCGCCGAGGGGGGATCAGGAATCCCGCCGCCCAGCCTCCACCCCTCTCCCGTCGCTCTGGCTCCCCGAGCTTCCCCGCCTATCTGTTCTATCACCCCCATTCCCTTATCAGGGCTCCGCCAGCCCAGCTGCAAGGTCGCGGATCTCTAAACAGGTACAGTTCGGATTCCCCCCGAAACCCCCTCCTGTCCTTCCTAGTCCCCCAGCCGAGGTTCCAGCCGTGACTACAGGCGCTGCGTAAAGAGAAAAACTCCCCCAGAGCACTAAATAAATACAGACGAAGCTGCCAGCTCATTGGTACGGACTAAAATCGTCACCCACCAATCAGGAGAGAGCTCACATTTTCTTTTTTTTTTTTTCCTTTCTTTTTTTTTTTTTTTTCCAGAACGGGGAGGGAGGAAAAAAAATATTTCCATTTCTAATTATTCAACAAAACCCAGACTGGAACACGTTATAATATTATTGTTGCAAAAAAAAAAAAAAAAAAAAAACTGGCCGTGACCCCTATTGCAGCCCAGGGAAGGGGAAGGGCGCAAGATACCGGGCAAGCGGGGTTCAAGAGAGCGACCTCTCCCAACGGGACCCAAGCCAGAAGATTCAGACAGAAAAAGATGAACATAAAATAAACCTAAAGTCCACGCTAGTCAGCCTGTTTCTAGAAATATGAGACTATCTCAATCCCACCCTCCAAAGTTCTGAGTGCTCAATAGGAAGGGTGAATATTCTCCCTCCCCACCCTCCCCCAAACCTGTCTAGATATCGGGCGTCCAATAGCCCACTCGCCTCAGGTGCCCTTGCATTGCTGCAGCCCCTCCCCCCACTCCCTACCCATTCTGCAGAATGTTGGAGGAACAACAAGGCTCGAACCCGTCACAGCCCGCTGACTCCCGTAAAGACAGGAGATTCCAGCATCTGCAGGGCAGGAAGGGGAGTAGGGGAAGGGAGGCTAGGGTGGAAGGAGGAGAGAGGACATCTCTTTCCTACGTTCACCCCCCTTCCCTCTTCCTTCTCTCCCTGCAGGCACCACCCCCCCCCCCCGCCACCTCCAAACCCAGACTTCAAGGGGGTGCCCTCCTACTTCCCAGGTAGCGCCCCTCTTCCCGTGGCCTCTTTTGCCCCGCCCACCCCTCGCCCCCCAGCCCCATTCGTGTCCAAGAACAGTGTGACCCTCTCCCTCCCCGGCCGTAGTCCTGGGAAAGGAAGAACACAGCCAAGGTGGGAAGCTGCAAACATTGCAATAACTTAGGGGGAAAGTTGCCATATTTGTTCTTTGCCACCCTGGAATCGACGTGCGGGCAGGCGCGGGCGCGCGCGCACACACACACTCTTGCTCAGCACGCCCGGGGAAAACGTAGCGAGACCGAGTAGTCACCGTCTCCTGTCGACCCACCCCCTTTGCCCATCCATCACCCTCCTGCCGCTCTGCGACCCACCCACCCTCCCACGGCCTCCCCTCTGCTCGGCGACCAACAGACGCACGCACACACCCTCCGAGCGTCGGCGCGCCGGCCGCGCCAGAGGGGGCTCCACAGGCCGCGCCTGCCGCCGCTGCGGCGCGGGGCAACAGGGAAAAAAGTTCTGCCTACCCGACCACTGAGCATACCGACCACCAGCCGACCCTTGAACCAATCCCCTTCCTCTTACCTGGGTCCGGAGGCCCGGGGAGTGCGCCGCTCCCGTCCGCACTGCAGCCGCTGGAAGGAGGCCCTCTTCAATGGGCCCCTCTCGCGCCCCTCCCCGCCCCCCACGAGTGTTTGCCCAGCGGCAAAGCGGGCTCTTCCAGGTAAGCATATAAGTTACTGTACTGTGTGGGAGGGTCACGATCTTGGTAATTGCGGCTTTCCGAGCTTAACCCCTGCGTTCCTGCCTTCCTCCAACTTGTTGAGGACTGTCGGGTCGCCGGCAGAGCGAGCGAGCGAGCGCACGAGCGAGCGCGCGGGCCGGGAGGGGATAGAGGTGCACCGGCCAGCGAGGGGAGAGCGAGGCAGCCAGCAGCGGAGTTCAAATGCCCCCCTGGCAGCGGTTTTCATTGGATAGGTCTTTCCCCCCACCCCCGGCCCCCCTGGTTTGGTGCCCCCCCCATCTCCCTTGTAGGGGACGTCTCCTGGCGAAGTCACGATTCCTTCTCAGTTCGGAATGAACTGTGACTAGAGCCATGACGAAGCCAGAGCGCATTACTCACTTTTTGCAGTCACGACTTGGGAATCCGTGCTGGTTCCAACCAAAATTACACCGCTACCATTGAATTATTTAATAGGTTCCAGTTCGGAGGGGTGAACTTGTGCATTGTGTCAAGCGACGGAGGAGAGGGACGGCGGCGAGGGGGGTGGTAATTAGGGCCCGGGACGTCCTTCTCCCCCCCGCCCCTTTCATGACACTTGGACACCCCCCAACCGCTCCACGTGTTGCAAGTGATTTATTGCGCTCCCACCCCTCCCGGCCCAACCGCTCCCACCCCGCAACCACGGCTATTTTCTGTGCAAATGTGGCAGAATTTGTAAACACGACCACGCAACTTGCGGGGCTGAGGAGCAAGGCTTGGGAAAGGCAACGAGTAGGTCTGGATGAATGACGAGGAAGCCGAGGGGTTGCGAGCAGCTTTGGTTTGAGCTGAATTGTCAAGACAAAGTGTGGGATGCAGCGTTATTTGTGTTATTCTCCACAACATCAGTAACAGCCCTTGTTACTATTATGAGTTGGCGAATACTCAGTCTCAGCCAGGGAATCTTCCCAGAGAGGGACAGTTTCTGAACTAAAAATAAATCAACCCACCCTTCCCCCCAACCCCCAGGGCTGCTCCTCGATGTCCTATATGGGGGTCAGGTCACTAAAGCCAGGGGCTGTTGCAGGATTAGGATGGGGCCGAGAGAGCAGAGTACCTGGGCTCTTCTCTCGCCTGAAGGCTAGCCCCCTCAGATACTTACCTCCCAGTCCTGAGTTTATTTTTTTTTTAATTGCATAGAAAATGTCCCTGCATGCACACAAGCTTACTGCAGATCCGTAAGACTGCCTCGTTTCCCCCACCGTCTACAGCCCACCCTGTGGCCAGTTTGAGGATACATTTTTATTCTTTCTCCACCTGGAGTTAATCAGTGTGGTTGTCTTTGTGTGTGCACGATAGTCACCCCCCAACCCCTGACCTCTGATAGCCTTCCTCCCTCTTCACCTGTCTAGCTACAGGTTTGGCCAAGGTGCCTGGAGCTGACTGTAATGAGCCTCACTCTAGGTGGAGCCCATAATCCCAAGGAGTTGATGGTCTCCCTGGTAACATTTGGCAACTAGGAGAGACCCCCTCCTCCCCGGTTTCCCTCAGAGCCAGTTTTCAGAAATCCTTTGGCTTTTGGTTTTAAGGCACCACGTGATGTTCCCAAGCCTGGCTTCTCTGCGCATCGCACCAGCAACTCCTGTGCCTTGGATTCTAATTCATTCATCCCACCAACTCATTTGGGGCTTCTGTGACTAGGGTGCGAAGGGGGAATAGTTAGAAAAGTGCCACAATGCACAGACACATCCTTACACACCTCAAAGGAATTACAGAGTGTGGGAGCGTGGGGTCATGAAGTGGGAGGGGACGAGAGTCCGAATAAAGCAACCTATAGCCTCTTATTTTGAGAGTCACCATCACAGGAGAGAAATCTTTCAAACCCACTGGCGGGAAGGTGTGGGAGCCTGGGAATGGAGACCCAGATAGTGCCTGGCCTCTGCGGTGAAAGCCGGTGAGGCACCGCTCTCCGTTCCTGGAGCGCTGGGCCTTGGCTCATCTTCATCTAACATTTGGCTCCCCCTCCTTAATTTTTTTTCCCTTCCTTCCCACTCACCCCTCCTTTTCCCCAAAGCTCTCACCGAAGTCACGACTATCCCCTTTGAATATCCTTAACTCCCTCCTCTCCGTGTCCTCCTCCCGCATCCAGGGCGGGGCTATCTGCAGCTGGCGCCAACTCGGCCCCCTGGCGCTCGGAGCTGAATTCTCCGAGGACCACGGAATTTTCAGCACCTGCCTTCCATGGACAGCTACCTCGCCCTGAGCCTGCCTGGACTAGGGTCGCTGTCCTCCGGATCCAAGACCGGACCAGAGCGCGCAGGGAAGTTTGTCAAAGGAATAGGGATCTCCCTCGCGTTATCTCTCAACCCCATCCGTGCAATTTTAATCCATATCTATCGTCTCCATTAATCTCGCAGAGAAATGGTCCATTAAGTCGTATCTGGGCACCCTTTAAGACCGAGAAAATGGGGAGGGGAGGGGAGCGGTCGAGATAACCGAGCTCCACAGCGCCGACCCATAAAGAGAGAGGGAGTTGCAGCAGCTATTGATTCAGAGATTCGTCAGGGTGATTCCCCGCTCTGCAAGAATTTCCCATCCCAGTTCCTATGCATGCAGCCCAAAATTCCTTGTGCACACACTCACAGCTATACCCCTCACCCTCCAGTCTGTTCCACCCCCCCTCTTGAGAAAGGGGTAAAAAAAAAAAAAAGCAGCCAAACAGAACCTCGGGGCATGCACGAAGTAAGCCTCAGCTCATACTCACAGTCTGCGGCATGCACATGACATAATGTTACTTACCCAAACGGGAACTCCTTGAGAGAGAGAAAGAAACATAGAGGGAGGAAAGAGAAAGTGGAGAGAGGGAGACAGGAGAGAGGAGAGGAAAAATCCAACAATTAATTTCCAGACATAGTTGGGGGGGTTGGGAACGCAGTGGTGTCCAGGTTTTCTTCCACCCGCGCTGGCTTTTTATCCCAGTGCAGCCCTCGGTCTATTTCTGGAACACGATCAAACCCTGATGCTATTTTTAGCAAGTGCTGAAAAAAACCTCCACACACAAAGGCATCTCGCTGGAACGTTTCATCCAAAACATTAAATGTGCATTAAGCGCCCCCTCCCCACTTTTTGCTGCACCACTAGGCTCGCTTGCATTACCGCAGATGTTTTTCAAAGCAGAAAAATACCCAAATATTTCTTATATTCTTCCTCCCTCCCATTAACTCCTGTCTGCTTCTGCCTGTTGCAAGCTCCTCGCAGTCTCCCTGAGCAGAAGGCTTTGGAGGGGTTGTATTCTTTTAGAGCCTCATGTCTCCATTGACCAGATTCCCTGTGTGTTGAGGAAGAGGGGGCTGCTTAGGCCCCTTCCCCAGAGGAGCTTCCCAAGAAAGCTCTAGAGTCGCGAATGCAATCCACGATGGAGTTTCCCAAACGAGGGGGGGAAATCCTCTGTACCCTTCCCACGTTTCCCACCCATGCTTTGCAAAAATCGCGCTGTGTTTGCAACACACCGCCTTTGGAGATGTATATTTTGAAAGCTGCATGTGTGTGTGTGTGTTCGCGTGTGAGTGTGTGTGTGTGTGTGTTTTGCGTTCTAGTAATTCACTACGAGGGGGCTGGAGAAAAGAGACTCAGGAAAGCAGCGCAGAGCAGCTGCGTTGAGTCTCCTCTGCCAGCCTGCGTCAGTCGGCAGCTACTGACGTCACGTGCAGATTCTCCTCTTTGGTGGGTCTGGTTCAGCCGGGAAAATGCTTCTGCTCGGAGACAGCGCTTTGTGTTCCGCGCAGCCACTAAGCAGGCGAGGCGGCCGAGGCGGGCGCCACCCCAGGCTTGGGCTGGGCAGCTGCAGAGGAGGCTGCAGCCTTGTCGTGCCGGGCCCCGAGGGCGTGCCTAGCTGGATAGCCCCCTTCCCAAAAGCCCTCCGCCGCCTAGTGCAAACGAGGCTTTGCACAGACTTGGCCGAGCGTCCTTTCCCTGCCTTTCCGCAACTGGCCGCTGTAGCAGACAGCTCTGGCTGTAACTCGATGAATTCTCTGTTTGTCGGGCGGAGAGCCGCGGCTCCTCGAGTGACGCAAATAACAGATTCTATGGCTCTTTCCCCTGCCCCCTTTCTCTCTCCCCCTCCTTCTTTTCCCTCTTCTGTTTCCTGCGCCCACGCATCCTGCTTGGTCTCCCACGGAATCAGCCAGCTACAGCTTCCCAGAGAGCAATAGTAATCCCAGTTACAGACAGACAGACAGACAGGTTCCCAGAGCAGAGAGACAAATAAAACTGCAATTAAACACACAGCCCTTTGCAAATGGCCAGCAGCGTTTAGGAGCTGCCCTGTGTGTGTTGGTGTGTGTGTGTGTGTGTGTGTGCACGCCCGTGTTGGGGTGGGGGTGTGAGGCGAGGGACAGGGAACAGGGCTTGGTGCTGCAGCTTTTCCTTCTCCTTGTCACCCCAAAAGGAAACACACCTCTACAAATACCCAGATGGCAGGGTACTGGTGAATACCTACTTCTGGTGAGTGGTAGAGGAGGAGGACATTCAACAAAGGCTGCAAATGCTTAGTCTGGAGCAACATAATCAGGACTTTTTCAGACTAAATGGTGGTTTACCCTTTCTCCTTTTCAAGACCAGGGGATCCTTTTTCTTCTTCTTAAAAAAAAAAAAAGTCCCTGAAAAATGAGCTCAGTGGATTAGTGCTATTTTTAAACTAGTTTGAATGGAGCTCATTTCCAGAGGGTGACAAAATGCAAGTGCGTGTGCGCCACGCCTGTGTGTCGCATCCAAAGCTGAGGTTTTCAGCAGAAGACATACTACACCTCGGCACGACAAAGGGTTTATTGATGGGTGGAGGGATGGAGGTGGGGAAAATTCCTGCATATTGGAATACCTGAACAAAATCTCATACACAGATCACCCTCCCCAAATCTACACAGCATCCCAGATCCGCCTGGCCCGGCTTCTGAGCCGGAGGTGGGGAGAGGAGAGGCCGAGAGCTATTTACAGTCATGGCTTGATGCACGGTTCATCTCCTTCACTGACCCTAATTATTGACTTTCCCCGACAATGGTTTTCCTTGCTGCCAATAAGCAGCTTTCCAAGGGTCACCACCAGGCTTTGAGGCACGAAGCCTGGGAGCAGTGACCATGGGGTTGTCCCTCAGCAGTGTGATCCTTAATACCCCCTCCTCCTCCTCCCCCTCCTCCTCCTCAGGTGCTCCTGGACCTTGTAACTTGCCTTGGAGATTTCGGGTTTAGTGGAGGCCCGTCTTGTACCCTCAATGCCTGGTTTAAGCCTTGCCTACTCAAGGGAAACTGAGGATGGATGCTTAGCACAGAGGACAGCCTCTGGCAGCCCATCAGCAGCTACCTACTTTTAGCTGCGTGAATGCATGCATGTGTGCATGTGAGAATGTTGCTGCAGTGGGGAGGCATGCAGTCAGGCAGGCAGAAGAAATATCAGTGCAATGTAGGTGGCCCTGGTTCTTCCACTGAAGGTGGCTTATCACATGGGATCATCGGATGAGGCCCAGCAGACAGGACAGCCTCCCCATCATGTGTCAGCAGCATTTCAATGACGTCTTCCGAAATTAATGCAAATGTCAGCCTAAACATGTTTTTTTTTTTTAAAGGCACAGAGTAGGTGTGCTTCTAGAGAGATGAGACTAGATGTGTGTAAGCATGAGTTTGCACTCACAGAAAACACATAACCTACATCAACTATATGGAGAAGACACAATTTAGCATAATGTGACCTGCTTCCTATGGTGCTTGGTTGCTATTGCGTCTGATGTTGAGACCAAGGCAGGTTCATTTAAGATCACTTTGGGGGTTCCCTAACAGCTTTCAGGAATACCTCAATCTAGCCCTAACAAATGAGGTAGAGTAAGAAATACAAGACTTTGCATCTCAAAACCTTGAGGTCAGTAGCCTAAATTATACTAACAGAACCTTGGCCACCTGGTGGACTCAACATCTCTGCCTACCCACCCCACCCCAAGAAGAGGCCCCTCTGCCTTGTCGCCATCTTGCTATCATCATCAAGCTGAGTGGTTAGATGGGAGGAGGGCTGGGGCCGGAGTGCGGGGGAGGAGATACCTAGGACACTCAGCAGAAACACTTGCAGAAAGGCCCACAGAGACAACATCTCTGTTTCTCATACTCATTACTCAGATCCTTTGGCACATGCCTGCACTGGAGCTGGTGACATTGGCTTTCTGAGCTGTCCCACCATTCTTTGCTAAGGGCTGGGATGCTCAATTCTTGTTGCAAGCCGTCAAGCTCAGGGCCAAGGGAATTAACAGACCAACGCAGAACCTGTCCAACTCATCTTCTGCACTGTCAACCGATTTCTGGGCATCCCAAGCATGGAGAGGACTTGCTTCCCCTAATACTCCTGCAGAGGGCCTGTGGGGGTAGGCTGTTGTCCCAAAGCCCTTGAAAAGAACTGAGTCTCTTCTCTTTCAGGAGCAGTGGATCCCAGGAATGTCCCACCCATGTCTCTGTCTCCTCTCCAAGCACCAAGCAAAATGCCAGTAGTTAAAATACTGGGTTTGGAGGAGGAAAAAAAACCTGGCTCCCAGGAAATCAACCAACAGTCTATCAGGGAGGAAGTCCAGGGAAGATTCCTTTTTGCCCAAAGGTATCTCCATCCAGGAGCAGAACTGTCTGATCTCAGTAGGGGATGGGGTAGGAGGAAAATAAACCAATAGTCTCTGAGAACCTACTATGTGCCAGACACTGTGCTTTTACATAAATGACCGATTCTATGGGTGTCATTATAATAATGTCACCTACCCTATTTGAGCTGTAGAGCACAGAGATCACTTCAAAAGATGGTTATGATTTTCCCATTTTAAAGTTAAGGAAGTAGATAACAGTTTAAGTGACTTATCCAAAAGCCTTAGAGCTTAACACTGTACAATTAGGACTCCAATCAAATTCAGGTCTGTGTGGCTTCAATACTTATGTCCATACCACTCCATCACGTTGCCTCTAACTTATCTTTTACATTCCAGTTCTGGGCTCCACCATTTGGGACTGGAGATGTCTGGGACCGTCTCAGTAGTGACCTGAATAATGAGACTGATTTCTTCCTTCTAAGGAGCCCTTTAGCCAATAGACATCCCCTGACTCAAGGTTCTCCACCTGAGAAGAGACACCCTCCATCCTCTACCTAGGAAAGCCCCAGCTCATCCACAACACAAAGGATTTGCCCAAAGCCAGCCAGTGTGGATCGTAGTTGCAGTGAACTTCATGCACATTCGGGCTGCTGCACCCAACCGTGTCTCCATCCTCCCTAAGGAAGCCCCTTAGCCGCACTAAGGAGGAGCTAGGAATTCCCCAGCCCGGCTTCTGAGAAGGTTGTCTCAAGGTGAGAGCAGCAGCAAATCTGCATTTTGTTTGGCTAGTCATGAGCCCTCCTTCAACCCTTTAGAAACTGGCATTCCTGATCATTTTGATTCTGAAAACTTGAGAGGCTAAACCATTAGCACAGTGGGGGGGGGGGGGTGCACCACAGCATGCATAACACAAGCTATCCCACTATCCCCTTCCCCTATTAATTATGTTTTCATCACTTACCCCGATCAAGAGGTATGTTCCATCCTGGGAAACATTTCTTAAAGCCAGCATAGTTATAAGTTTGAGGGTGATATTTTACCGGACCACTTGCATGCTGGAGCAAAGAGACTAGAATTTCATCCCCTCCCTTTTTAGTTGCCATCAGCACTCAAAAGTCTCAACCGTTTATCTACCTGAAAGCAACTACAATGTTCGACTTCAGAATAGTGAAGACAATATCTGCCCTTTGCACACCTCCATCATCAAGGAGCAAGCTCGTTCAAATGCCTTCCTCCCCTCCCTACTACCACTGTTAACTGCTGGACACCTTGGAGAACCAGATGATAGTTTTTCCCTTGCCTTGTGGATGGAAGGCACATTTGGGAGAATGGGGGCCTAGAGGGCCACCCAGGAATATCTAGAGTGGGTTTCATGGTGAGGGTCTAAGCAAAGACAAGGAAGCCAGAGCAAGCACATGATAGAGGGCTGAGGCTGAAGGAGTGGGGGTGGGGTGGGACTCGGGATGCCAGCATGCTTTAGTTTAGCAGAAGCTAAATAATAAAAAAAAAGATCAGAGCTTGAAAAGCATGGCTCACAGGGAGACAAGAACAGTCTGAGGGGTGCTTCAAGATATCTCCATGAGCTTGACCTTAATCTTGCGGTCAGTTGTCTGCCTTTCCTGATTTCAGTGGGCAGGGACAGCTCAATCACAAATTCATGAGGGGAGGTCTAGTGGGTCTGAATTAGGTGAACTTTGTATCCTTTTACTCTTAAAATCAGCCTTGCAAGTAGCCGCTGGTCTGCGAGGCTTGGGCCACTCTGTCTGATAGGCCAACGGTAAAGCATGGGCATTGCACTCCTTTCATCCCTTCTCCAGTAAACACAGGCTGTAGAACAGAGGCAGAAGGAACTAAGGTCTCTGCTTGGGTGGCCAGTGTTTTGTAGTGTAATGTTACTGGCAAGGCTGTGAGTTAAATAACAATTAGGTCTGAATCTTGTCATGAGAAGAGAGAACTTCAGCTCACCTGTGACAACCTGGCATCTTTCATTAGTTCTAGTTTACCTCTAAAAGTGGAAATAGATGTGGGGAGAGAAAATACACTTCCTAGGTGGAGTGGGTCTCCTGAGAACCACACTTTTTTTGTAGTGATTGTCTTTGGGAAAGACAGCACTATGACCTCAACCAATTCCAATTTGGTTAATCCCGGGGGGTCTGTTTCATTTTGTGGAGGCTTAGATTAACACTGTGAGGCTGGCTGGACTGAAAGGCATTTGAGTCAATAAGAACCAACAGAGGGCAGATCTTAGATTCTCACAGGGTGGATCTGGCTCGTCAGCACTGGGCTTCCAAGGTCAATGCAAATCACCCTAGACAGTGCTGCCAAAGGTCACTTACCTCACCATCCAGGAACCTGTGGCTCAGAAACCATGAAGCAAAGCCTTGAGTCTCAAATGAACATGTTTAGAGTGAAGCCATCACAATGTGGTCGAATGAAATGCAAATTTAATTGGAGGAGGGGAAAATTGAGATGATTCCATCCTGTGTTGAGGGGCATTCCAATTCTGAGGGTCATTCTCTTTCTCTCCTCCCTACCCCCACTTTCTCAATCACTCCAGACGGTCAGGAGGAAGCTCTTTCACTACATCTGAGGGGATTAAGGGCTTTCTGCTCTTTCCGTCTGGGTTCAGTTACATCACACTCAGATACCGTGGGTACCTGCACTGAGTGTTACTGCCCTGGCAGAGAGTCTTACAACAGCATTTTGGAAGAGGTAAGATTTGCTGCCCCTTTCCTGACCAGGGTGCTGGGTGCTGGGCGGAGTCTGGCACAAGACACAGGTCGAGAGAGGGAGGTAACGGTAGCCACCTGGGTGTAACTCAAGAGGGGAACTTGCCAAACAGAGAGCAAAGGCACTGCCCACGAGAGGGGCACCTGGGAGGAAGCACTCAGTGGGCAGGCAGTGAGTGGAGGAAGGATGGTGAACAGGAAGGGGGATTATGGCGAGGGTTAATAGGAAGACGAACGTGAGCAGCGACACTGCAGAAAGCACGAGGCAAAGGGTGAGGTGTGTCCTGGGTGTTTGAGGACTGCTTTGAAACCTCATCTGGTCTCCTCTTGGTCGTTGGCTCTCCTACAACAAGCAAGAATGAAAGGGATACGGTGTCAGCAATCTACATGCCATCACTCACAGTTCCCTGTGAGCGCTCAGCGCCAGGCTCTCCCCTCCCCTCCTTCAGAGGCATCCTTTTGGCTTCCCTGGGGGTGTCAGGGAAGAGACACAGATGCTCAAGGCTGCCATTGGGTAGAGACGCTGAGCCTTACCAGCAGGTGGCCAAATAAGAGTCCACTCCAAATTGGCAGGTCTGGACCAACTATTCCTCAAGAAGTCACATTTCTGGCAAAGTAGAGTTTGTGGTATTAACAGGTCAAACCAGAGAGACAGCTGCTTCTGCTGGTAGTTGGGGGCCATCAGGTTACATCATGGACAAATATTTTTAACCCAACCACTCTGTTTAGCATGGTCATGGTCCAGTTGCTCAGGAGGCACTGCAGAAAGCCCCCTCTTGCATCTGCTGTATTACCAACAGCAGGTACCATCCTGACCCCATTATGACATCACCCTGTCTCTAGGGAAAGAGGAAGCTAGTAGGAGATCTTGAGTTGGGGTGGGGTGGGGTGCTAGGTAGCATCTGGAGTGCCTGCTGTCCCATTGTGTAATAGAGACACACAGCAGTGGCTCTCTATTGGGGAGTGGCTCTCCATAGGGGATCCTATGGCTTACCCATATCTCAAATCCTCAGGAAGAATCCTAATTCCCAAATAAACGCCTGCGGGCTCTCGGTGTGAAAAGGAGTACGTCTTTGCACAGTATAGGAGAACTGAGATAATAGAGGGGATTCCCCCAGGGACCTAGGGGGGATCCCACATATTACCTTTAAAATGCGGGCTGCTGAGGGACCAGCCTTAAACCGGTAAAAAGATAAGAGGCTTGTGTGAATTCCTAATTCCCAAGTGACTCAGTATCAAGGGGCCTCAATTGTGAACCAACTTGAAACAGGGAAAGGAGGGACTCGGGACAGGATCTGGATGTAAATCAAGGAGGAGGTTTCACAGTCCTTATCTTCTGCAATTAAAAACAAACAAACAAAACAAAAC
Source organism: Phyllostomus discolor (assembly GCF_004126475.2). Lineage (NCBI taxonomy): Eukaryota > Metazoa > Chordata > Mammalia > Chiroptera > Phyllostomidae > Phyllostomus > Phyllostomus discolor. The sequence goes on along the minus strand of NC_040908.2, from coordinate 153,312,441 downwards.
ATCTAGACCTCGATGTGAAGCAACACCAACCAGAAAGTCGGCAGTTAAGCTGAGAGGGGAGATTCTGGACTTGCCCCTGCCATTTGCTCCTAACCAACACCTGGAGCCCATCGCCCGGCATCTTCAGTGCTCCACGGAAAACAAGCGTGTCCGGCTACCTGCCCTACCTCCCTCACGGGATTTTATTTCTAAAAACACGAGTGTGCACATGTCCCACACATTCATTGTGGATTTGTACTGGACATTCTTCTGAGTCTCTGTGGTGGTGACTCTTTCTTCCACCTGGGCATCGCGGCGGAAGCACAGACTGGATGAGCATTTCCATGTCATTTATCTTCCCAGGGGCGGGGTTTTCTGGAGCAATCCCAGAGCCCACACGGTCTACTCCTATCAGGTGATGAGAGCAAGTTTTGCTTCCGATTTCACTTCATCCCTTGGTTCTTGCTTCTCCTGAGTTCTCTCTCAGGAGAATCCTAAGAACAATGAGGGTCGCTGACATGGTCTGCTAGCCTCTGGTGACACCAGGAATGTAATTGCTCCAGGTCTCGGCCGCCTCATGTGTACAGCCCTCGAGGAAGATGCTTAGCACTGTGTTGGCACCCAATCAATGTTAGATGAAATTATGGAGAAGGCAAAATAAACAAACCTCTGGAGTTTCATCTTCCTTGGTGCCTCAGGACACCTGATTTTCGCTTTGGTTCAGGGCACCTAGCTGCTCAGATACCTCAGGTTGATCCCCACAGGACAGGGCAGAATGACTGCTTTGGAATTTCTACCAAAGAGCCAGTAGAGGGAGCTCCGGAGTAGAACTGCTCTGCTGTGGTCCACATTTCCTTAATTTCTCTGCCCAGAGGCCACGGACTTTTTCTCTACGAGAAAACTGGAGACCTCAGCGAAAGACCTGAGCCCAGTCCTGCTTTCAGAGCACCAACGAGTTCTTGAACTTTAGAGGCAGCTTGAGTCCCATGCCAAGGTTCAACTTTTGGGCTCCGGTTCCAAACTGGAACAACACAGGCCCTATCGCGGCTGACCCCAGGAGATGTGGGGCTGAGGCTTCGAAGCGAACTCTTCTCCAGCCCTCGGAATTCTGCACAAGCTCCAGCTTTCTCGTCATCCTCTCCCCACAAATACCTATGTCATAGTCGCTAGAAGACCGTGTTATAAACTTGTTATAAGGCCTGGAGCTTGGCTACTGTTAGGCAGCAGAGTGGAGGAAACAGTCTTAGCCAGCTCCTGGATCCTTGAACCGCATCCGAGAAACCAAACGCTGGACGCTGCATTTCTCTCTGATAAAAGAGCTAAAATGGGTGCCCAATGGTGGCAACGCGGACTCAAAGCTCCGAGCCCCGCGCGGCCACAGCTCCTCCTCTGCTCGGATTCCTCGGTCGACCAGGTGGCTCAAACCTTTTTCTCTCATACTTCTGTTCTGGCTCACCGTTAATCAATGCAATAGTAGGAGCCCCAAGAGATGGTGGGAGATCTTTCCAGGCTTTCTTATAATTAACATTTGCTCCCAGTCTGATTCTGATTAGAAGTGGCCTCGTTTCTTTTAGGGTCCCCAAGGGGCTCTATGCCTCGCCTACTTACAAGGTGATACATAGCTCAGGAGGAACCTCAAATGAGGCAAGGACTTGCTATCAGGAAGGTTTAAAACATATGAGAACTTTTCTCCCCCTCCTTTTGCTGGCATGATAGTATTTATGGAGTATTTACTAACCTTAGGTACTCTGCTAAGAAGTATGTATACATTATTCCACTCAGTCCTTATAGCAGCACACTGAAACAGGTCTAATTGCAATTTCTATTTTAAAGTTGAAAAGCTAGGGCTTGGAGAGCTTAAATAAACTGCCCTAAGTCAGAAAGCTGGTAAGTATGGTAGCTGGTATTCTGAAACACAGAACAGCCCCTCTCTGGGCTGTAAGCTGGGTTCTCCACAACAGACAATGGTGGAGTTCCCTTCAGTATTAGGAGAAGTTTCCAAGGGTGAGGGGAACCTGGGCAGGGCCCACCCCTTGTGAAGCCCCAGCCAGGACCAATGGAGACACCTGACATTCCCTCTCATCCCATTGTCCCAGGAGGATCACCACCACCACCAGGATGAAGCAGTTTACCTTCCTTTTCTTCTCTCAGATGATCCCCTGGGACACCTGGCCAAGCCACAGAGAACAAAAGGGACTCATCCCATCTTTGGAAGATGTATTGGACTTTCATAATTTGGGGATGAGCTGGAAGACAAACAGCTGGGGACCTAGTTCAAAAGTAAAATTATTTAGGTCTCCTGTCTGAAACATAAGACTCTTTGGGAACTGCCATTAAAAATAATCAGTGGTGGGGAAGAGTAGGTAATGGATTTTACCAGCAGATCTCAAGCCATGGCTGCATTTGCCCTGATAGGTGCCTTTGCTGGGCTGTCTACGTCTACATCTGGTTAAGTCGGCCCCTTTGACACAGGGGATGCGACCAGGTAGGGAAGGCAGAGGCTGCGCAGCTAACATCACAGGAGGCGCTCCTCTTTCGCCAGAGATGGCAGGGACCCTGCCTTCAATCACCCTATGAGCTGGGCTGCTCCTAATCATCCTCCACTTCCTGAAGTCAAGAGAGGGAGGCTGCCCGTGAGAAGGTGGGGTTCTGATGACGGAGAGGAAAACACAAAGGAGCCACTGAACGCTGCGTGAAGAGCTGGGGAAACACTGGCTATAGGGAGAAGAGAGGACTCAGACCCAGGCCTGCCCTGGCTTGTCCTCTCATCCCCTCATCTCTAGGGCTGACACCAAATGGTGTGATTTATGGAATACCTTGCTGCTCTGAGCCGCCAGCATTAGCACATATACAGGCTCCAATTGGTTTGAAATGGTATGTGTGGTTACAAAGCAAAACACAACTTTGGTCTGGACAGTAAGTCAGGAGAATCACTAATGTTTGGATTGGCTCTGGGGCTCATGCCTGTGAGGAGTTCCTTCTGATTAGGGATTTGTGGTCTGGTTTACTTCCAGGCCCTGATGGGGATGCGCCAAGCCCTGGGCGAGGACAACCTTCATCCTGCTGCAACTTGCTTCATTTGCATCCTGCTAAAAGCCCTCCAGAGCCAAACTAGTTACAGAGCATGTTTTTCCTGAAATCCCCTGCAAATCAATGGCAGTCTCCCAAGAGGGTAGGGTATTAGGGACAGAGATGCCTGAAGAATGGGGAAATACTCATAATAATAGCAAGCATTTACTGAGCATTTGTATGTCAGGCAGTGTCCTGAGCACTTTATATGCATTCATTTATTCCTCATCATAACCTTAGGAGGTGAGGACTATTATTATTCCCATCTTACAGTTGAGGAAACAGGTTACTGAACTTGAATGGTTATGAGGTCTCCGAGCTCCTTAAGTAGGCAAGATTTTCATCTAGGCTGTCTGGCTCCTACTCTGAGCTCTATGCTAGATTCTCTTGTCTTAATGGAAGGATCTCTGAAGGCCCTGAATGAAAAGAGATCCACGTTGTGTATTTGATGTGGATGGCCTGTGCATGCTGGACATCCTGGAGGCTAATGGGCCCAGAGCAATCTGTTGTCTGATGCCTGAGCAACCACTGACCACTCCACCCCAAGGCTATAGAAGACGACTGTGATAACAGTACCTTCATCTCAAGTATGCCCACTCCTCCACAAGCCTGAGGAGCTCCTTAATGATGGGAATTATTCAACTTGCTCAGCAGAGCAGTCATGAGATTGCATACATTATGGAGCTGGTTGATGCTGATCCCCTTGTTTTAGGGACGAAGCCAAATGAATCCCCTAAGTTCACTAAGCTAGGGCCGCAGAGCCTGTACTGGCTTATTGGTCAGGCAAGGGTTTTGAAAAACACCCAGAGCTGGAAAGGGCCTTCCCAAAAGAAGAATATGAGTTTCTAAAGGCCACTTTCACCTTCACAGCACTATGAGTGCTATGGTGGCAAGCAGCAGCCATATCTTAGTTATTTCTGGATTTGCAGAACCTAGTATGGCCTGCTATCTAGCGAACCCTCCGTAATTTTTTTCTGAGCTCCCAATGTTGATGAGGCCTTGGGGTATAGGTAAGGGATCCCTTTCTTCTGTTCTCCACTGGGGGACAAGGTCATTGAAACACAAGATCTGGATGAGTAGATAGTCCTAATGGCCTCCAAGGAATCACTGAGGGACTCTCACAATGTCCCATGCGGATCTGGAACATCTGCCCCAGTAGAGAGAAGGAGTCTTGCCTCTAGGCCCCAGTGAGTCAAGATGCAGGTGATCTTCTCACCTTGAAGTCTTGAGGTCCAGACTGTGATAAACCTTGACCTGGCCCCTTTCTCATTACCAGGATGCATCCTCTTTCAGGACTGGAGGCTGCTGGGGCAGCGGGGGGAGGGTATAAGGGCTTTGAGCTGAAGTTGGAGCTCCAGGAGTTTCCCAGACCTGTTCCTGGCTGAGCAGGGTCAATAGAGAACAGTTCCTCTGGCTTGTAGTAGGGTATGGAGGAGAAAGATAGGTTTTACTTAGCATCTCCCAAGAAGAGTGTGAAAAAGTCTACGGGTGACTCTATCAGCTTCAGAAAAGGCAGAATCCGTCCGGGAAAGAAAGGCATATGGTGGAAACTCCACTCCTCAATATGCTGTTAAAAGATGCTCCCTGTCACGTTTCTGATGCTTCCTCTGGCCCGTGAATGGCCAGAGGTATAACAATAATAAAATACCAATAAAAGTAGCAATACATCAGACATTTGGTACGTGGCAGGCACTGTGTCAAGCCCTTTGCAAATGACTCAATGAATCATCGTAAGTCTTTGAGGTAGGTGCTATTATTACGCTCATTTTTAAGTTTCAAGAAACTGAGGCTTCAAGAACTGAAATAACTTGTCCAAAGGCACATAACCAACCAAATGCAGGAGCTAAGAGTTGACTTCAGGCCTCTTTGGTTGCAAAGCCTGGATGATTCACCATCAAACTGCACTCAGAACATTGTGAAAGTCCAGACTATGAAAGACCTAGGTCCACCTGTATTGCTGAGTGACATGGGAAATTTTAAAATGTTAACATTGCCTCTGTGCACACACATACACACAAACACGTGAATCACGTATGTAGAGCACTCCAGCGTGCCTTTGGATAAGTCACCTCACTTCTTATTTCATTCTCAAAGGGCTAAATACTCCAATTGTGCGGGTGAAGCAAGCAGGTCACAAAGAAGCTGAATAATTTGCCCCAAATCATATCTTCACTTGGTTGCCTGAATCTATGTGGTTTGATGCCAAATCCATGGCTCTTAATAACATGTTGCCACAATAATGAGGCATGCTCAGTCAGCTAGCACTTATGAACCACCCACCGCAAGTCAAGCACTGTGCTAGGTCACTCACAAACAGTAAATAGTTATTCATTGCTCGGTCTTCCAGTCCACTGACTGGGCTGTCACTGCATCACCTTCCATGTCTCGTAAAAGTTACACTCAAAAGTAAGAGTAATTCCTTTCCCTCATTTCTCTAGGTATTCTCAGTAGCTTGGTTCAAGCTGAATATTTAAAAAGGTGTTGCTGTCCTCTTCAGGACAAGGCAAGAATGAAAAACTAGATTAAGTCTAAAAAAATGCAACTCTCAAACTCCCTGAACCAAGCATAGAGGGTTAACAGTGTCTTCATCCTCTAGGTTGGATGCATTTGCAATGCCACCCTATTTCCACGGTAGCCCACCTCACATTTTGGAGGTGTCCTTTAGCTTTAGTCTTGAGAAGGTAGCTGATGAAGACAGGAAAGAGCCCCTTCCCATGGGGTCTATCGGGGACATAGGACTGTCTTCTTCTTGACCCTCTGAGCCTCGGGTGCAACTTCTCCCATATCAACATCAGTTGAATTTCCTGCCAAAGTCATTTCTCACCAAGAGATTCCTGGGCAGACATCAGAGCAGTGGCGAGACAAATGATACCTGATAGCAGTAAGTGCTAAATAATTAATACAATTATTCATGAAGCAAGTTAAACATTATTTTCTTCATTTGTAGATGGCGGAGCCTAAGTACACATCAAGCAGAGGATCTGCTTCGTGGAGCCATGCTCGGCAGCGACGGGTAGGGATTGGATGCATAATTTCTAAGACCTGGGCTCTAACCCAAGGCTTCAGCAGGCCCAGAGGAGATAAACAGATGAATTATTTCTTCCAAGCTGTGACACCATCACCAGGAGGTGGTAGACTGTTCACAGAGTGGGACTTAGAGAAAAAGAAAACACCAGTGGGTCAAAAATGGAGGCCTGCTGAAGTTTTTGGCTGCAGATGGATGATGATTCTCTTGATGAAGGAAGATGAGCAACAGGTTTCTTCTGAGTCTGGGATCTGGGTTGCTTCTTAACTCCTCCTGCCCAGGCATGTTACCTGTGTAGTACACATGACCCTGTGCACAGAAGGGCCTTGCACTTGGTTTAATATTCTGCTGTCATTGTCTTGAGATTCTTAATAACTTTGTCTTTGAACTTGTGTTCTTTAAGTGAAGTCTGTGGGTAGCGAAGACATGCATGCTATGCATGTTCGCCATTCCTTGCTGCCCGTAGCACCCAAAGAACAGAGAATTTCAGTGGAGCTCAGTGAGACTCAAAGCAAGTAAAAGGTAAGTCCATGACTCAGTAAGTGGCAGCACTGACCATACCTAGAGGTCATGCTGTTTGAATCAGAACCTACTTTGAAAGCAGAAAGGCGGCTATGGGATTCTATCAAAGACTAATGACCAAGGAGCCCTATCATATCATTTCCGACTAGTCTTTCTCCCCTGCATTTGCCAACCATCTGTGCTGAAAATGACGACGTAGAAGGAAAGGGAAAGATAAAGCCACCCATATACTTCCTTTTCCTTTCAGTCCTTCCTTATTCATCAGCGAGTTGAAGTCAGAGAGTGCTGGTAGGACGTGCGCATTGAGACGTGAAGTACCGTAAAGGCAGCTGGAGTTCATTTTGTTCAATGTTCCCATTGTTCTGGTAAGAACAAAATACATAGGCACGTACAATCTATGAAATACCAGTTGTGTAGTTTCAGTGATTCTGCAAATGAATTAATATTTGCACTTGAAACTATCACTGCACAACATAGAGTGGTAAAATTCATGCTAATAATTAAAAATTTTTACCTAGCATGGTATTACACAGCACATTTTTTTAAAAGAAAAAAATCACAAGTTGAGAGAGATGGTCAAAGAAAAAACTTTAGTACCTTTAATGGCACTTTTTCCTGTGTTTTGAGCAAGGGGGCCTACATTTTCGTTTTATACTAGGCCCTATGAATCATGTAGCTGGCCCTGGTCTTGTCCTTATTTTTCTGCTGAGAAAGGAAGGGGTAGCATTGGAGCTCATCCAAGGGAGGAAGGGACAAGGCAGACTCCATTCTTCTCATAGGTGGGGAGCCATCAGCTTGCGGTAATGCTTTCCAATGCTGAGTGAAGGGGGAACTGATACTCCTGAATGAATATGAGGAAACCCAAGGCAAATTCAGGTTCACCACATACACTCAGGGACATCAGATCCACCCCTAAACTGGATGTGGCATTTGTCCACTGGCACCTTCAGACTTCACCGATGGAAGAGGGTCCGCTCTTGCTTGCAGCTCGTGAGCTCACAAGTGGAGAGAATTCTGCACACACACACACACATATGTGTTGTGGTCTTGCCATACACATATGTGTGTACCCTGCATATGTGCATTTGCATGTGATGTGGGCTTGGGCACCTGGGTGAACCTGAGAGAGGTGTTTTTATGTGGACCTCAGGGGGCTGGCAGACGGACGAGAGACACAGTCAAAGTGAGTGTGGAAACGGTGTCCTGGAACTTGGTTCCTCAGGAGACCACAGCTAGGAGTAGAGAGGGAGACCGATGGGTTGGGGGGACTATGGAGGTCTATTTCCAGGACCCGATTTTTCCTGTAACCACTTTCCTCTCCTTTCTTATCAAAAGGAGACAAACACTTGTTGACTTAGGTAAAGAGCAGAAACAACTTCTTTCTGAGGGCCGCGACATGTGACCCTATCACCTCCTAGGCTGCGAAAGACTGCCCCCTGGCCCCCACTGCATACAAAACTGAGGGTGCCATCCCCGGAACTAGGACCGTTACGTGATGTGGACAGGACATGCCAGCCGTGCTGTCCTGGCTTTACTCCACACCAGCCGGTCCGCAAGGATGGAGCTGCCAGCCACTCCGCTGTTTTTAGTGGGACGGCGCGTTACAACGGCAGCAGGCTTTGTGCCAGGCTGTGCCCATCCTGCCTCCGATCCCATTCTGTGTAATCCTTGCCTTTGGGTTACTCCAGCTCTGGAACCATGACAACAGCATGTTGATTCTAATTCCCAAGCACCCTCCCAAATTCTCCCACCACCACCCCTGCTGAAAAGGATTCATGTCAATTTGATAACCCCATTGGGGGGAAAAGCTGCAACTTACTCCTTCAGAATCACATCCCCATCCAGGTGGTCTTCACTACCACCTGCCCAGTCCAAAGAATCACTGCCTTTACCTTCTCTGTATTTCCAAATGCATTTTAACCAGGCATGCAAATGATGCCCCCACCTATATCTTTAAAGACCCATTGGAAGGGGGGGGTATTCCCCCTCTAAAGACTTGTATTCTACCTTCCAGAAGTGGCTGCTCTTCAGAGTGGATGTGATTCAGCTTTCCTAGAGATCATTTGCAGGGGAAAAATACAGTACTACAGCTGAGAGTGCTGCCTGCTTCCGTAGATTAAAAAAAAAAAAAATCCTGCTCTCATACACGGAATTCCCAATGACGAAATCTGGCCAACACTGGGGGTAAATTTTCCCCATTAAACAGAAAGCTCAGGATGAAGAATGCAGGGCAAGAGAAGGGGGTGGGGACAATACCTTTTCAACCCTCTAGAGGATTTGAACTCTGGCCCCCAAGGTCAAATGGCTGATGTTCAAAATTCCCCTCTTTCCATCCCTCCACCTCTCTTCCCCAAGCTCCTTGCTAACAAAGGAGGACTCTCTTTGCTACACAACAATAAAGCCCTGGTGGATTTGCCCAGATTAAAGAACCCCTTGAAGTCTCTGTCAAAACTAATCTTCTCGGGAGAAACACTTGTTGATAACCACCTTGCGTTGTGCGGCAACAGAGAAACCAGGGCCCTGCTGGAAAAACTGGCCTCTGACCTCCCCATCTCCACATGGCACCAGGCACCATGCAATCCCTGGCCTCACAGAATGCGCCCCCGACATACCCTGCAAGCTCCTGCACCCATTTAGCTTCTCCTCTTAGCTGAGCCATCTTCATACCAGCCTCCTAAAGCAAGGAGGCCCGCCCCACAGCTCCCCAGACCGTGAGAGCCCCTGGCTGGCCTCCTGCCTTTCCCTCCTGCTCTGCTGCCCGCCCCCGTGATTTTAACCCTCCACCCTGCGGAGTTCAGCTTCTCTTCATGCTGCAAAGTTTGCGAGGCGCCTGTTCAGGCGGTTTTCTCTATGCAACCAGCCCTAAAGAAATCATGCATAAAGATTTCCCTCTACAGGTGGTTGTGAGCTGTAGCAGTTTTTGCTCTTGCAATGGAAATGTGGGGTTTTTTTCCTTTAATTTCATTTTACCCACTAATAGGGATTTTTTAAAAAATTGTTTTGCTTGCCCCCCCCAAAGACTTGGCATTTCCTCCAAATAGTGGGAAGAGAGATTAAATTCTTTATGCAAGAAATGCTACCACTACTATCACCACCACCGTGCTCTGCCTCTTTATAGCTGCTCACACTCCCCCACTTTGCTTTGACTTCACAAAGCCAAATAATTACAAGAATGAAGGCACTTGGTGAATGAGAATCAATCCAAAATACGATAAAGTGGAAGAAACACTTGCCCACCACAGAATACCCCTCCACCCTCCCACCACCACCACACCACAGTACATTGCGGGGGACACAGCACCCCCACCCCGGTTTACTGCCCAGGATTGCCTTCCAACTGGCATGCCTCCTGCAAAGCCCTCTCACACACAGCCCCGGGAAAGCCTGCTCAAGAAGTCTAGGCAATTTGTACAAATATAAGTGTTCAATGAAAAAGACAGTAATCATGGCCAGTCACACACATCTACTCCTCCAAACATTCACCAACTGACATCATAAACTTTGCAAAAGCCAAACACAAGACCGTGCATGGTAGAACCTACCTTGGCGAGCTCCTTCACTTTTTGTGCAAATGTTTTCCCCTCCGCACGCTTTACACAGATTACGAGGGAAATTTGGAAGGACTGGTGAGGGGGTGGAAGAGGTGAGGGAACGAGGGTAATATAAATAAGGAAGCGTTTTCAATGCACCACGCAAAAAGCTCGGGATTTCACGTTATGTCTGCACTCTTCCCGGAGCAAAGCAAAACAGTTCGCGTTCAGTGCCAGACTTGGTGGGAGAGGGAGGAGAGAGGGGGGGAGAGGGAGGAGAGGGGGGAGGGAGGGGGGGAGAAAGGGGGTAGGGAAGGCTGAGAGAGGGAGAAGAGAGAAAGAGAGGAAACGAGAAAGGGATAGAGGCAGAAGAGCGGGGAGGTGAGCGGGAAGGGAGAAGGAGAGAGACAGAGAAGGAGGGGGAGAGGCGGAGGGGAGGAGGAGAGCGAGGCGGCAGCCCCCTCCCACGCTCCCACCCCCACACGTTCAGGCACCTCCTGAGTAACCGATCGGAGCAAAGAACTCCTCACCCACGTTCGAAAACCCCGTTTGGGGACTAAGTCCCGAAGCACTCACTCTCAGGGTCTATTTATAGACAAACCCTAATGATATGCATTGCATTCTGAACGTAAATGTGTGTGTGTGTGCGCGCGCGCGCGCGCGGATCACATATGGTTCCTTTGACAGGTATGATTTTTATCTGTATTTTTTTTTAAACTGCGGTGCGTTTGATTCTATCTGCTTGGATTTTCTTCTTTTGCATCAGGAAAACATGCACCAATTTGGAAGGTTTTGTCAGGGGGGATTGTGGGGAGGGGTCTCAAAGCTTACAAAACCCGGACACCCCCCTCCCCCCCACAGCAAAGCCGGGATATTTGCAGAGTTGGGGCTGTTTGAAAAGGCTCCAGCTCTGGCTCGGTGTAGCACGCCCAGTTCCAGCAGTGTGTGCTATTGACCTGCATTGACGTCAGTGCGTCATTAGGTCTCCCTTAGAAACACTGACTTTCAAAAATAGTATCAAATTAATTCAGTTGGAGCCTGGTGAAGAAAGGCTACTAGCTGGAATCAACCATAAAACTCCAGAATTTTCAGCCCTACATCTCATCTTTTTCTAGGAGCCAAATAGAAATCAGATTGTATGGAAAATGCCATTGATGGGATTTTTTTTTCTCCTTAAGAAAAGGGACCAAATTAGATTGCAAACCCAGAACTGCTTCTTTTTTTTTTCTTTCCCTTCTTTTTTCTGATCTAAAAATAACCCCTGCTTGAGCTGACTGCGGTATCTTTTGTGTTGCAGCTCTCTGGTTTTAGCAGTGTGGTCTGGTGAAGGGTGGAACACAAGTACAGATATTGATCTATTGATATTTGCAAAGCCAAGAATTAATTTTAATAAAACAAGCACGCCTGATGTTGGTAGGTAATGAAGGCGAGGAGGTGCCAGAATGAGATTTATGCCATTCACACTTTTCTGTTTCATGTTTTCCCAATTCATCTTTTTAGGCTGTAATTCCCACCCCACGTGTCTCACGTGGCCTCTGACCAGCACAAGCAACCCCCATTCATACAAACACAAAGCACCAGCACATTCACACTTAGCAGAGACAGTACATTCATGAGCGAAGGCTCTGGATCTTTCTTCCTCTCATGGCTGCTTGGCAGAAAAGGCATAGCAGCCCACTGAAATGGGATTAGGTTTAATCTGGGGGATTTAAATATGCCATCTGATAATTAGATTGCATTGTTAACATCTGCATTTATTTAAAAATCTGCTTTTTATAGAGGAGCAACCACCCCCTTCACCTAACAATACAGTTTTAATCAATATGTTTTACAACCATATATATATATATATATATGGTATATATATTCAAAAGTGTATATACATATATTCAAAGGTGTGTGTGTGTGTGTGTGTGTGTGTGTATTTGCAAAGTGCATCCCCCATGGAAGCCAGGTGGGTGATATCCTCCACTCTCAAAGCGTTCAGGAAGTGGGGGATCGTTCTCTTTCCAGAGGAGGCAGTTTATAATAATTTTGTATAGTCTTTCTTTCTTACATTCCTGCTTCCCACCCTTTCTCCCTTACCCACTCTTCTCAATGTGCTGAACTTGTGCCTCTGGGAGACAAAAGAATTTGGTTTCTCTGACCCATTCAGTCTTTGGCCTCTGCTGAGACTATTAATGAGGGGACTAATTAGGGCCATTGTGCACAGGGGCCCTCTTGGAGGCCGCTAGGATGACAAGGGGTGTGGGGGGCCTTGGGTGGAGGCATGGAGGGCCCAAGATATATTTAAATCATGACTCAAAATCAAGAGGGCCTGAATTTTTCTTTTCTGGATGCACCTACAAGGTCAGGTTCATAATCGCCCAGTGATTTGTGCTTATCACTGTTTCCTACAAGAATGAGCCTTTTGTTTCATTCCCTGAAATGGAGTTGAGAGAGAGACCTGGTGAAGATCTTGTTGACCTCAACATTTTCAGACAAGGACAGAACATGCAAGATTCTACCCTGCCAGGCTAGCAGGTCAGGGGCACGGAAGGCAGAGAAAATCACACCTCAGCTCCTACCCATCTGCCCCTTGCTCAGTCCCAAGGAGGAGCACTGAGGGTAAAAACAGGAGGCTGTGGGGCAAGTTTATCTAAGGACAATGTCTGGTGTTTGGAGGAAAGTTCAACTGATGACAGACTGACCACGTGGTTTCCCCTGTCTGCTACCCCTTCTTCTCTGAGGGGTCAGGGAGGACAAGGCGATGGCCAACAGTTCCTGCTGCCACAGCGGCAGCAGCAAAGGGAGGTGTGGTGGGAAAGCTGAGTGCCCGCCCCCCCACAACCCAGCACTGACAGATTTTGGCAAAACACTGATCAGTGGATGCTTCCAGCCAGCCAGACACCTGCAAACCAGCACCCAGGCTTGCAGGGGCTTCCATACACCCTTCATCACAAATGCATTCATTCACAGAAACCTAAAGAGTCATTCACGCACCTGCATCCAACCACACTCATTCATGTTTTAGCCACAGTTGCAGCCACGCATTCGCCTGCAAAGGCTGGGCGAGTGTGCACAGCAGTAACACGCCTTTAGAAGGCTGCATTCTCCCCCTTCCTTCTTACACACACTCCCCCTCACTGTTTGTCCTGCTTCCTTGCTTCCTTCCCCCAGGGGCTTTCGGCTCTGAAGTGCGCAAAATCCTGGCAGGAATAAATTTCTGCCATTCATACGGTCACATCCCCAGCCTATATAAAGACCCACTGACCTGGTCCATGATTAGATCATGGAAAAAGATGCCCAAGAGCTGGCAGAGCTGCAGATGCCTAGGTGTACGAGGGGGGGCCAGTTCTTTTCCTGGCCTGGTTTTCCTCACTTGGCAGCCACTGAATAGAGAGGGCCAAGGGAGGGGCTTGCAACGTGGCCCAAGACTACGTAATGTCCCACTTGGCCTGTTCGGATCTTGTCCTTCGCGGAGAGGTGAGACCTGTGGAGAGCTGTCAAGTACCGAAGGAGCCAAGGCTTGGCATTCCCAGGCCCTGGCAATCCTTGTCCATCAGCACACGGAGTGCAGGGAGCTGCGGAGTCTCCCTTTGCCCCTCCAGATCCGCTTTACACTCTCGCCTCTCTCTTCTGTGCTCGGAGAGGCCGACCTCTGTGGACTGCATTAACACACTCTTCATCCCTGGTTCAGCCTATGGAGGACCCTGGCAGGGAAACTGAGGACAGGGGAGGGCGAGGTAGGCTGCTTAGTCCCTCATCTCCCTCCCTGACAAGCTATGGGCCGTCTATGGCTGTGTCCCTCTTCTGAAAGCCACAGCTGCTGTCAGCGGCCCTCTGGCAACGGCTCCAGTTCCAGCCTTCTCTGAGTTCTGTGTGTGAGTGTGCATGCACCCAGGCCGGCAAATCTCAGAGTCTCTTGGAGTATGAAACTCTTCACCAGGACAAAAGTCCCTGGATGCACATGTTTCTTTAGCTCCTACTGGCTACCTAAAAAAGTCTTCCATCGGAATGCTGGGCAAGTAGTGTTTATTTTACTTATGGAAAACAAGGTGAGGTTTTGCCAGTCGAGTCCATGAAATCAAAGAATAGATGCTGCAGAGATATTGCAGAGTAGTGGTTAAGGAGAACTCTGAAAGTGGACCGGCAGCTCAGCTGTTTCCCAGCTTTGTGATCATGGGCAAGTTACTTCATGTCTCTAAGCCTCAGTTTGCGCCTCTGTAAAATGGGAATGATAACAATAGCACCTTACTCTTAAAACTGTTACAAGGACTGTACTAGATAACGTATGTGAATGTGTGTAACACAATGCCTAGGACAGAATTAACGAATGGTTAGCTATTTAACTATTAATGGTATAAGCATGCAGTCTACAGGGGACCACCTATGATGTCCCTAGAACCTTTCAAAGTTTTCGAAGCATGGCCAAAAATAAAATATTCATTTTATATCATGACCTGAAGATACACACACACACATAAACTGAAAGACAATAATACTTAACTTTACAACTTGCAATGCACTTCGATATTTCATTTGTTCTATTTTATTTAAAAAAATGTGTCGCAACAATTAATGGTGAAACAGTGATCTGGTGAGCCTTCTGGGGACCAATGTAGTGGGGACATCCTTGAAGAACAGGTACGAACCGTTTCCTGATGTCTTCTAAACGGGTGTAGTCACCTTAATGGGGGGAAAAAATTGGAGATACTCTCTCCAGAATCGGAAATCCACTCATCAAGCATTTTTGTGGACTTACGTGCAAGTAACTAGGAGTTGGGGACCCACGTGTATATAACATGGTGACTGACCTCAAGGAGCTTATGGGTGAATGACAGAATTAAGACTCATTCACTCATTTATTCATTGAACAAATTGCGCCCCTACTGTGTGTGAGAAAGCACTGTTCTACATCAGAGTTTCCTGCTCTCACAAAGCATACTGTTTCGTGCCAGTGACAGGCAATAAATAAATACCCAAACTGCCCTGACTGGTGTAGTTCAGTTGACTGGGTGTCACACTGCAAAGCAAAAGGTCACCGGTTTGATTCCCCATCAGGGCACACGCCTGGGTTGCAGTTTTGGCTCCGGTTAGGCACATATGAGAGGCAACCGATTGATGTTTCTTTCTCGAATCCATATTTCTTTCTCTTTCTCTTTCTCCCTCCCTTCCCCTTGCTCTAAAAATAAATAAAACCTTAAAAATAAATAACCAACTAATCAAATAAACATAATATGGTTCAGGTAAGTGAGGACATGGAGAGTGACTGGTAGGAGACCCCGTCCTGGATCAGGTAGTCAGGGAACATTCCGCCAAGGAGAAGGTATTCACCGAGAGACACGAAGTGAAGGTGTGAACAGTGCAAATTCTACGGGACCACCAAGAGCAAAGGCTCTGAGGCAAAAATGGAATATCCTAGAAATAGGAAGAGAGCCAGAGTGGCAAGAGCTTAGTGAGCATAGGAGAGGCTGATGGGGCCAGATGACCGAGGTTGCTAATCATCATGGTCATCTCGAATTACATTTGAATATGATGGGGGAACCAGTGCAGGGCGGTTGGATCTGACTGACGTTTCTACAGGACCACTCTTGCTGCTGTGCGGAGAACTGACTGAAGACAGCAAGAGCAACGAAATGGGACTGGCCAGGAGGCCACCACTGCAGTCCAGGCAAGAGATGTCAGTGGCTGGGACTAGGCTGTCCGTGATGGAGGTGGCAAGAAGTGGTTGAATTAGCGGTACCTACTCTGAAAGTTGATGCCACTACATATCCAGAATATGACATAGAATGTAAGGGGGAAAAAACATAGAATGTGAAGTGCCAAGATGTTGTGGGAACTCAGGTGAAAACTACACCTGGCTGAAGGATGAGCTGGCACTGGAGCTGTGAGTGTCTTCAGGGATGAGTGGGCAGAAAGGGTGAGGGAGGAGAGGGCACTCCAAAGAAAGGGAAGAGCATGGGAGTGAAGACACGAAAAAGAGGGAAAGCGGACAGCATGTCAGGGGTAATCCTGTGGATCCCGGGAGGCTTGAAAGGGTAGACCGGAGGTCGGGCTGGACGGGTAGGTTTGGGATCAGTCACAAAGGGCCTGGGGGGGGCCACGGCAGTTTTGGGGCCACTATCCCAATGCAGAGCCACCGCAGGTTTCTAAGGAGGGTTTTCTAAGATCAGAGCTCAGCCGCAGAGAGTACTGGGCCATGTAGGGCTGCGGGGGAATCCAGAAGCTTCTGCTTCGGGCTCAGTAGATTCATTCATCGTGGAGATCTTTGACCTTCCCTGCTCCTGAGTCTTTTGTTCCAGCCAAACCAGCCTTCTCCACGACCCGTGGGCTGGCCTCAACCACACCTTCCCTCCTGCCTTTGTTCCCATAGTTCCCAGCACCTAGGTGCCTTCCCCAGCTCCTGCCCATTCATTCAAATCCTCCTCATTCTTCTCTGGCTCCTTGGCTTCTATTGCTCTCTCTGTTCTAGCAAAGCACTTATCTATACCACTCACGTTGGCTCTTAATCTCATATACCCACTCACATTTCCTTAAGTATGTAGTTCAAGAATATAGGATGTCCCCCATGAGATGGAAACCCGATCCCGTCAAGGACCTTACCTGGCAGTGCCTTTGTCTCCTCCAGCATCTGGCACTCAATAGCCATTCACTTATATTGCCCATCCTCACGCATACCTAATCAAGTGAGTGTTAAGAGGCAACGGGCCTCCTGAAGAGCCAACGGTAGAAAGGGACACGTAATCAAAGGGGACGCATCTCCCAGGCTCCATCCCTCTTCCCATTCCTTGGCCATCCCAGAAACGAACACGCTGAGATCTGGACACACTTAGGTTTTGCCTTTCATAGCACTGTCTTAGGGAATTAATTACCTTTGCTCTAGGGAAAGGGTGTCAAACTCATTTTCACAAGGGGGCCACATCAGCCTCTAGGTTGCCTTCAAAGGGCCGAATGTAACTTTAGGACTGTATAAATGTAACTACTCCTTAACAGTTCACCGAGAGCTCGGAGCTGCCCACTGGGTAGAAACAAGGTGCTGGGCCGGATACATCAAGGTGCTGGGCCGGATTCACCCCACAGGCCTTGTGTTTGCCGCCTGTGCTCTAGGGAATACAATCGATGTTCCAGAGAACACAGCAAGCCCATGGTTTCCAACAGGGAGACAGGAAAGGGGGCCTGAGTTAAAATCAGTGTCCTCCCCCTGGCCAACTCACACCCCTGCCCCTCCTCCAGCGTGGACCTGGCTTCCCTGGCCCCTTGCTCCCAGGCTCTGCACCACACCGGATTTGTCACTTTCCCTGAAGACATTTTACTCACTTTAGGGGCTTCGACTCTACAGTGCTTCCCTTCCGCAGTGTCCGCTTCCTTTCACCAGCCATTGGAAACGTCAACCAGTGAGACATGAGTTTCAAGATAGCAACAGGGCTGTGTGGACGCTCTCGGCACCTGTCACCTTGCAAGGACATGGGTCACTTAAGGACACAATGCGAAGGCACTGATGACAGGTTTCCTTCTCTGTTGCTGTGGACACTCAATGTGGAGCCTGTCCTGTCTTTGGCCTCCATTGCTCACTGATTCTTTCCAGACGCTCCCCCTACCATGCCTAGGAAGAGGGCGGGGCGGTGGTGCGGGGAGTCAGCGAGGTCTCTGACCTGGGAAGGAGGATGTCAGGTCCTTGCTCCGCGTGGAGCATGGAGCTGGGCCCAGGCTCAGTACAACAGGGCCCCTGACTCAAACAGACTCAGAGTATGGTGGTCACGCAATATGGCAGAGGAGACCCACCGAGCCAGGAAGCCCGGGGGGGGGGGGGGGTGCAGTAATGGAGACTGAGCAGTGTTGTGGGGACCCTCCCCCTTTCCCACCCAAGCCAAGCTTGGGTTCAACTTCCAGTACCACCTCTTCCCTGGGGGAGGAGTCCCTTCTCTGCCTCCCGCTTCTACCTCTGAGACACAGGGGCAGACGGGGTTATGGAAGGGAGAACTCCAGCCTTGGCTGGAGTCCCACGCTCCCGTCCCACACTCGGGCCAGCACCGACCTCAGCAACCCACACCCTGAGTCCGGGGCAGAAGCGGCCAGGGGTGCCCAATGCCTGGGGGGCCGCGATGGGATGAGGGGTGTGTGCCTGCAGAAGCAGCCTTTCCTGCAGCCTTGCCACGCCGCCCGCCCCCACCGCCGCCGCGGTCTCCCACCCACGCGCATGGAAGCCGGCGGCCGCAGAGGCGGTGGTCCGGCGGGGCCTGCCGGTCACGCGGACGGCACGCGGCCCCGCGCTGCGGACACGTGAGGGGGCGGGGCCTGCGCCCAGGATCCCCTCTTGCGCTGTTTGCGTAGGAGCGCGGCGCTGGTCCAAGCCCGCAAGCCTCCTCCCCTCTCCCTCCTTCCCGCGCCGCGCCGCCCCGCCCGGCCCTGCCGCCCCCGCACCGCTGCGCTCGCCGCCTCCTCCCTGAGAGCTCCCGCGCGGGGGCGGGCCGCGGAGCCTGAGGAGCCAGAGCTGGCGAGGGGAAGGAAGGGGGGGGGGGACGGTGGTGTGGTGGGCTGGAGGGGCGGGCGCCGGGCCTTTGCGGACCCCCCCCCCCCCTTGCCCCAGGAAGCCCCCTCCCAGCTTCCCTAAAGGCTCTCCGGGACACTCGATTTTGTTTTTCTAGATTTGGAGCGAGGAGAAGCAGGGGTGCGGGATAGAGCTGCAGGGTGGTGGAGGCGCGGGGTGCAGTCGGATGCGAGCACACCTCCCCCCATTCATCCACCCACGCGCGCGTGCTCTCCCGGCGCTGATGATGTCCTGCCCGCTCCGCTGCTCGGGCTCTGCTCGTGACTCTGCTTCGTGCTGGCAGAAATCCGCAGCGTGCGTTTGGGGGTGGGGGTGGGGATGGGGGCAGTGGGGGCAGAGGGTTAGCTCTTAGCGTTGCCCCCTTGGGCATGCCCACAGCTGGACATACCAAGCCACCCCACATACCCACCTCCGCCCACGATGACCGAAGCCTCCCACACTAAGTTATTGCCAGGTCCGGCCCCCGTGTCCTCGTCCACACTGCCCGACCCTGTCTCCATCCTGCTCCTGGTTGCCCCACCCTAACCCCCAGGGCATTGAAAGTGCCCGTCACTTTCAATGGGCACTTTCCTCTGGGCGCCCACACTCCACCTCTAGAGTCTACATGGGTGCTGGTAGCTGAGGGAAATGGTGAGGGCACTGGGGCAACAGACAGGCTGTCCACAGGGCCCCTTCCGCGTGCACCCTCTTGGAACAGGGCAGTGGAAAAACAAACAGGAACTCTGCAGAAGAAGTCAAAACACCAGCTCCTTTCCACCTTCCTGGGGCTGATTACCCTGCACGTGTGTCCGCCCCCGGGGATAAATATTGTGGTTTGGTTCCGCTCAGCACCCAGAAGACGCAATTGCTGCCCCTGGTAACTGGGCAGCAAGGCTTGGCCCGGGGCTCTCACGTGGAGGATGCAGTGCTTCTGACGTAGGGTCCAAGATAAGGCGGTGTGAGTTGGACACAGAGAGGGAGGAAGGGTGAGAAAATAAATATTATGAAAAGCAAGAGGTACTCAGAAATCACACTAGGTGCCCTCCTGTTGGTAACGCCCCGCACTGGAGGGGGTGGGCTCACTCTGAGGGAGGGACAGTGTGAGAGCTGTTTGGTCCCTCCCCAGCTGGAGGTTGATTCTGGATGCAGCCCTCTCACCAGGCCAGAGGCGACAGGGCTAGACTTCTGGGCGTTGAGCATTCCAGGTTCCAGCGACACCCACTGTGTGAGAGCTTGACCTGCACAGGCTTTTCAGCGCCGCCTCGCAGACGCACTGTATCGTCCCCCAAAGAGAAGTGAGAGCGGCTAGTTCAGTTTCCCCCGCACTCTGTGCTGCGGCCTCCCAGAGGTATTGAATCTGGTTCCCTCAGCATTAGAAACTTGAGGACATCCTTTAGAAAGCTCTCTGCCTTCCGGGCCACTCTCAGAAGTCCTGTTCCTCAGGACAGTCATTTCATACAGTTTAGCAGCAGCGTATTGTTTGATGAGAGTTGGTTTTGTCAGGCGCCGTCACTTCGAAGACAGAGACAGATGCACAGGTGTGCAAAGAGCCCCAGGAGAGGGCTACCATCCTTGGGGAGGAAAGGACAGTGCAGGGCATTAGGATCCTTTGACCGTTTATTTATTCATTTGTGGTTTTTGAGGTTTCCCTGCGTTCCATGCCTTGTGTGAGGCCCTGGAGAAACTCAGTTACAATGACACGGTCTCTGACGGTGGGAAGTTGGGGGACCACTGAGAAGACAGTGAATGATTATGTCACGGAGAGGGAACTGCAATGAGGGAAGAAGCTGCGGGAATCTGCCCTGGGGACCCTGTCGATCAGCTTGGGCTCCATTGTGCTGCAGTAACCAGCAACTCCCAACGTGTTCCTCAAGGAGCTGAAACCATCAGTGCACCAGAAGCCTGTGGCCCCACACCATGCTCTCTTGGTTCTGAAGCCAAAGGCGAAGGTGGAGTCCCTCTGAGGGACTGGTGGGTCTCAGTAGCAGAGGGAAAACAGAGGCAGCAGAGTCCTGTAAGAGCTCTGCTCCCAAGTGCCCTAGTCACGCTCACTCATGCTTCATTGGCCGGAGAGAGTCGTGTGATTGAGCTGGCCATCTATGTAGCAGGAAGTATAATCTTTCCACAGGGTCAGTCCAGTGGGGAAGGACAGTGAACATCTAGACGAATAATACAACCTACCACAGCCTCCCAGAGTTGCTGAGGCTGGGGCAGATGCACTGCGGCCAGGTGGGCATTCAAGGCCAGGCGGATGGGCCTGCAGCCTTCTGGGCCGCAGGCGTGGGGGCATGAAACAGCTTGGGGCATTCAGACAAGCCAGCCACCTCCCTTTCAACGCCTTTTCCTCTGTGGCTGCATAGCATTGGGTAGTGTTCTTTGCTCACCCTGCCCTCCCAGGTGGGCATCTCTTCTAAGGGGCTAGCCCCCGTCCCTGTTTCCAGGTTTGTCACGGGGGAAGGACACTGATTGATTGTTACATGTCTTCCCAAAGAAAATGAATGCAAGTTACCTAAACATTCTTGTTTTCCATAAATACTGGGAAAACAGACCAAAAACCCAGCAGATTGCCATAATGTGCTGGACGCCTTAGAGACCGGACGGGGATGGCTGCGCGTGGGGGCTGAAGGCTACCGCAGTGACCGCTGCAGGTGCCGAGCCTTCTAGAGTTTCAGCGTGTGTTCGTGGAGCTATTTCAGGGGGCGCCTCTAGATGATTCTGATGGCCACCTGGGTCTGAGCACTTAGCTGCTCTCTCCTGCTGACCCTGGTCAATAAAGGCCCCATTTCCACCCTCTTCCTCTGTCGCCTTCTATCCCACTTTAGGTGTTTAAAGAGGAACACCTCTTGGCCAAGATGCCTAGTTGGCAGCCCCCACCCACTGCCCCCCCTCAATGCTGCTAAGCAAGACCAAATGGGTCCTGAACTATTAGCGAAACATTGTAGAGTGGTTAGTCATTCGCTCAGAAGTGGCTGGCTATTAACCAGCCAATTTCTTTGCTTAAAACAAGCCTGAAGGCCAAGTTCAACATCAGTGGGGTGGGGAAACACATTCTAAAAAAATAATCTAGCTTATCACAATGTCACAGAAAGTGAGATCAGCAATAGGATTAGAATGCCGTCTATGGCTTTAGTCACACTTGTCCTGTGTTCACGTGGACGTGCGTGAAAAGCGCTGCTGAGAAAACCACATCTCGAGTGCTTTCCTCCTCACCAACTTGCCCTGGAAGTTTAAACATTGAAAGGAAAACACTTGTTTCCTCTCCTCACCGTTTACTGGGCACTTCTTACACTAAGTATGTGGGGGTTTCCAACTGTCCAGACACCGGCTGGCTGTCCCTCAGTTCAACTCAGTTCTCGCAATAACTGCCCGTAGTCAGCTCAGACCCCACCGGTCACGGGCTCAGTCCCCCAGGACTGTCCTTTCTACCCCCGGGCCCTGCCCCCTTTAGGTGTCAATCACAAGTCCAGGTTGTCTGTCACCTGTACATCTTCTGGCTATAAATCAACTCTCCTAGGGTTTGATACTTTACTAGAATGGCTCACAGAACCCAGGAAAACAGTTTACCTCCCAGATAATGGATTTATTATAAAGAGATATAACTCCAAATAGCCAGATGGATGAGATGCATAGGTCAAGGGATGCAGGAAGGGATGTGGAACTTCACACCCAGTCCAGGCACCCAGCCCTCCCAGCACCTCCAGCTGTCCAGAAATCTCAAAGCTCCCAGAACCACCTAATGTTGGGTTTTTATAGAGGCTTTGTTACCTAGCTATGAACGATTAAACCATGGCCCATTGATGATTAACCCAACCTGCTAATGCTTCTTCCCTAGGTCAGGTCAGAGGCTGAAAGTTCCAACCCTTTAATCACAAGATTGGTTTCCTTGGCAACCAGCGTCCATCCTGAGGGGCTTCTCAAAAGTCACCTCATTAACAAACTCAGGTGTAATTGCTAGGAGCTTGTTTAGACTAACAAAAGATGCCCCTTGTACTCTTATTCCTCCTGAAACTTAGGAAATTTCATAGACTATATATGTCTTATTATATATCACATTATCACATATATATTTGAGTTTTGGGTGGTGAAATACAGTAACATAAATTTGATCATTTGCTGTACAACCATCAGCACTACCTATTTCCAGAATTTTTTCGTCCCAAACAAACCCCGTGCCCATTAAACGATAACTCCCCATCTTCCTTCCCCTTCAGCTCCTGGTAACCTTCACTCTACTTTCTGTTTCTATGAATTTGCCTATTTTCGGAACTTCGTAGAAGAGGAATCACACAAAATTGTCCTTTTATGTTTGACTTATTTCATTTAGCATAATGTCTTCAAGGTTCATCCACGTTGTAGCATCTATCAGAATTTCATTCCTTTTCTTGGCTGAATAATATTCCATTGTGCATATAAACATTTTTTCCCCCATTCATCTGTTGATGGACACTTGGCTTGCTTCCTTCCACCTTTTGGCCGTTGTGAATCACGCTGCTGTGAACACTGGGGCACAAGTATCTGCTCTCAGTTCTTTGGTGCATGTATGGCCTTGCTGCATTTTAATTCAAATTGAACAACAGGCCCATGGCAGCCACGGCTGAAGAACAACCGCAGGCTGACTTGTTCGTGAAGGCTGGCAATGATGGGGCCAAGACTGGGAACTGCCCCCTCTCCCAGAGCCACGGTGCTCTGGCTCTCCGGCATCACCACTGTTGACACCAAAAGGCGAACCAAGACTGTGCTGAGCTGTGCGGGGGGGGGGGGGGGGGAACAGCTCCCCTTTCTGTTGTGTGGCACCAAAGTACACTCAACAGCCAACAAGTGCACCAACAAGACAGGAATTTTTGGAGGCAGGGATGTGACCCCCACGCCAGGTGCCCCACACTGGCAGCTCTGAACCTTGAATCAGACACAACCAACCAGGACATATTTGCTAAATTTCCTGTGTACATCAGGAATTCAAACCCAGCACTCAGTGATAATCCAGAAGAGGGGCTCCTGAAAGTCCTGAATGTTTCAGACAATCACGTGACATGCCCCCTCCCAGAAGAAGTGGATGAGACCGGTGCTAAGCAGGGTATCTCTCAGAGGAAGGTCCTGGAAGGCATTGAGTTCAGTCTGGCTGACTGTAGCCTGTTGCCAAAGCTCCACACAGTACAGGTGCCGTGGGAGAAGTGCCGTGGACTCTCCACCCCTGAGCTGTGTCAGGGGTGCATGGGTGCTTGCACGATGCCTGTGCTGGGAAGAGTTCGCCTCCACCTGTCCAGATGATGGCCTGTGAGCACGTGGCCAAGGCCCTCAAAGAAGCTCCCCCAGTGGTTTCCATCTGGCTACGCAGTGGACATACTCCAAGATGTCCAGTGGGAAGGAATTCTGGAGCCCCGTGCAGGCCTACCTGGGGGGTGAGTGGGGGGAGCGGGGGATCTGTGGGTGGGAAGGGTAGGACGAAGCATTGCAGTAATAAAATACAGAATGAAAAAAATAAATTAAACAATAGGCTAATATATGTGTGTGTGTGTGTGTGTGTGTGTATTATTTCAAATTACATGTCCAGCTCCTTCTTATTCTCTGTGTGTCGTAAAGCAGTGAGGAGCATCATTTTACGGATGCGGAAACCGAGCAGGAGGCCGGGGCTGCAGGTCAGGACTGGAAGCTAGCTCCTCGTCGGCGTGCAGTGTCTGCACTAGACCAACGTCCCCGAGGGCAAGGGTTGCAGTCTGCCCTCGTCACTGATGCATCTCCGGGGCACGGGACTGTGGTGTAGGCGATGTATTTTGAAAGAATAAATGAATGTGTGTGTGTGTGTGTGTGCTTTACACTCTTGCAGAGCCTCTCAAATAAAGGCCTGGTGTCCGACACATATTTCTCTCCTTCTCCAAATCTCCCTCTCCATCTATGAGACACTTCCCCTCCAGAGGGACTTGCTTGTCCAGACAAGGTCTTAAATGCTAACAACTTCAGCCTCAGGCCTGAGGAAGGTTCTTCCCCAAGCGTTTCTGTGTACAGCCTGGGGAGGGTGTCCTTCCCCCCAGCCCCTGTGGGGCTCCCTCTGAGCTCACCCGGGAGTTCTCCGCAGTTCAGGGAGCAGCTGGCTCCCTGCTGGGGCAGGAGACCCTCCGGGGGTGCCTCTGGCATGGGGGCGAGCGGGTCTGAACGCCTTCAAACCAGCTTTTACTAGAGAGCTCTAGCCTGCTGCCTCACTGCAGGTCCTGTTTTCTCACAGTGCCGCCCTGGGGTTCGGGAACCTCACCCCCAAGTCCCTTGTGTTTAAAAATGCAGAGAGGTGTCATCTGGATGGAGTGGTGAAAATGCTGCTCTTGACAAGCTGCACTGTGGACCTAGCACCTGCTTTAGAAAATGGGGGCTCTGTTAGGAATCCTCGCGCTCTGCTCCCCGCAGGAGCCTGCCTCGGGCTCTCCGTGGAGGTGAGGGGTGTGGCTTCAGTCATCTGGGGTCCTTTGTCCACCGCTTCCTGCCTACATGACAGCAGAAGCTGTCATGAATGGCACCGAGACGGGATGCACCGGGTGCCGCCGTGACTGGTTCTGCCGGCGGAGTCTGTGAGAAAGGAGGCCAGTGACGACGAGAGGCACACACGAGGCATCCATGTCGTGTCCCCAAAGAACCTGGCTTGTGGCTAAGTTTCACCGGGGGAGAGTTCTTTGATTGAGGAGGGGCTGAGACAAAAGGTTTGGGGGTGGGGGTGGGGTGGGGCGCTGGAGAGGAGCTCCTGCCGGTCTGGCGAAAACGGAGAACTGAAGCCATCTGCCTAGAGCCCGACGGAAGGAGACCGGCGCCCCTGTCCTCTCCGCTGCAAGGGAGCGGGGCGGGGCGAGGCGGGCGCGGGGAGGGAGGCGGCTTCCCGCGGGCTGCAGAGGGTTAACCCCTCCGGGCGCCCAAGGACGTCAGAGCGGGTTCTGTCTGCAGCTGGGACTGAGAGCTGTTATCCCTCGTTATTTTTTCCTCCTGTCTCTGCTTTTTATTGTGCTTGGAGTTCGGGGTTTGCCTTTTTCTTTTCAATGTTTAAGTGATTTAGAGGGGGAAAAAAAAAGGTCATCCCAGTGAAAGACTGGGAACCCCAGCTGGCAGGACTGCAGGGTGTTGGGAGGGGCCGTGGAGAGGCCCAGGTTCAAAAGAGCAGGGCTGCCACCCTTACTTGGCCCTCCACCCCGTCCCTACACTCTCCTGGACCCCAAAACCTCCACCTGGGCAAAAAGGCTTCCTGCTTTGGAGACCCACCCATTTGCTAGTCTGCTAGGAGGACAGCTGTTGGCAGGGTCCACCTCCCCACGCTGCCCCTCCCAGACACACCGAACTCCTGGGCCTCGGTGGGGCTGGGAAGCAAGGAAATCCCAGCCCCCCACCCACCCCACCCCTCAGTCCTTCTCCTCCACTGACCCAGTGGGGAATCTCCTGGAGGAGAAGGACGCTTCTCTCAAAGCTCAGGAAGAGGAGTGCAGCTGCCCCTGAGGAGCATGGAGGAGAGCAGGTTCCAGACACGAAGGGAGGGGTGGCGTGGGTTCCTCTGGGGCAATGGGGAACTTAGATGTTCATATGATCTTTATAAAAGGAGATGCTAAAACTCAGGGAGGGAGGGCACGCTCAGCTATGGCCATAGGGGTCAGAATTGTTTGTAGCGAGTAGCTTCCCGTCCAAGTCCATGGTCTGAGGGAAAATGCACGGAGCACAAGGTTGGGGGAGAAAGATCAGGTGGCCCGGGTGTGGCCACGTGGAGCCAGAAGTTGAGAGAGAGAGAGAGAGAGAGAGAGGGAGATGAGACAGAGCCTTTGAAGCCCAGAATTGCAGGGTTGGAAAAGGATGTGTAAGGGTGTCCACGGACCTGCTCTCCAGAGCCAGACCCGTGTGGGCCCACGTCCCTGAGGTGGAAGTGTCCACTTGGCTTGTGTACCTCAGACCCCAGGGAGATGACCAGGGAATGGAGAATAGCTACGTCCCAACGGAGCCTCACAACTTGGGAGCCCTGGGAAGCTGCAGAAACTACAGCGGGTGAGGCGGGCGGTCAAGAGGCATTTGCGTCTCTCTCATTCGTGCACGTGGGAAGTCCGACAGAGAGAGCGAGCCCCGGGTGATGGTCCCCTGGTGTCAAAGATCAGAACTGGGTCTTCTGAACTAAGGCTTACGTTATAGAAACGGACTTCTACCAAGGATAGGGAACATCCCAAGGGGATCGTGACAATGGCATGTGCAGGAAAATTTTCCGCTTGATGAACATAACTTAAAACCAAAATTTGAGAGAAAGATGGGGGGGCTGGAAATATCCGTCTGCAATGGGTATTATGGAGAACAGGCCTGGCATAAGTAAAAAACTAGAAAGCAAAGAGGTTCTCAGTTAAGTTGATGTGGCTCAGACTGGGGCTGGATATGTCTATTTTCTCCTCTCGTTCCTCTCTCCATCTCTTTGCGATGATGCCCGAGACCTATCTTTACGTAGCAGTGGGCTTTCAGGCCCCTTCGGCTCCTATGGGGTCCAGCCAACAAGAGTCAACCAGCAGGAGACTGGAAGGTGGAAGGAGAATGAAGTTGGGACATTTATTCTGTGGCTTCCTCCCAGCTGAGTTGCTGTGGGTGGGCTGCGCCCCTCTTTTGAAGGCCACAGCCCTGGTGAGGTGGCAACGGGCTACAGCGCCTTTCTCTGGGCCCTGGTGTCTCCCCCTCCCTCTGCCCCCGCAGGGCTGCCGATGGCGCCTGGGCCCCACCGGGCTAGCTCCAGTCCTTGCTGGCTCCCCTTCACCCCGCCCGAACGATTAACCAGCCCCTTTATTAAACTTCCGGTTACCCATCTGAGAGTGTCTCCCACTTCCTGCCGGGACCCTGACCAGTACCATCATCGAATAAATGACACAAAATTGAAACTGTAACCTGAGGTTAACCTAAGCTCAAAGCCATCACCAAGTCTTGGTTGGATGAGACTTATGACATGAATTCTATGTGGGTAAGGATTCCCTTCACCCAGATAGCGGTCTCATGGCAATGGGTCAAGAAGTAGGACTCAGTGCATCCCCTTATTTAAAGAAATGTGTATTGAGTTTCTTCTGTATGCCATTTACTCCATGAGGGGCTCCCCCAATCAGGGGTGGGTAAAACAGACACACCTCCAACTCGCACGGTCTTCAGTCTAGTGGGGGAGAGAGATATTAATCACATAGCCACAAATATAAACTTGTAGGTAGAAACTAAGATCAATGCTTAGCCACAAATATAAACATGTAGGTAGAAACTAAGACAAATCCTTGGCAAAATAACTGCAACTTTCTAGGATGGCACAACTAGGATGCTGATAAGGTGTGGAACTTTAGAGAATCTCCTCTGAGGAGGTGACACTAAGTTTAGCCGGGCAGGACACTAAAACTTAAAATGCTCTTTTTTTTTTACAGAATTTATTTATTTATTTTTAGACAGAGGGGAAAGGAGGGAGAAAGAGAGGGAGAGAAACATCAGTGTGTGGTTTCCTCTCGTGCTCCCCACACCCGGGAACCTGGCCTGCAACCCAGGCATGTGCCCTGACTGGGAATCAAACCAGCGACCCTCTGCTTTGTAGTCTGGTGCTCAGTCCACTGAACCACACCAACCAGGGTTACACTGCTCTTTTACACATATAATTTCATTTAATTATCACATCGTTTTGTGAGCTGGACATATAGAGGGGTTACTGTTTTCATTTTATAGCCGACAGAACTACCAATTAGTACAGTAGCATATATATTTTAGTAATATTTATATTAGTTCTTTACATATTATATATAAAGAACTTTAGTATCCAAATGTATTTACAGCCCATCAAAGAGAATGAGGTTGTGCATTACATTCAATAATAATACATGATAAATAATACAGGTTATGGGTGAATTAATTTCCATTGGACAGTCTGTTAATCTGTCAATATAAGACTGGGAGCAATTACCTTCACCTTGTTAATAATTTCCTCAATTTATTAAGGTACAAGTGAGAAAGAAGACTTGTGTTTCTTTCAGGTACGCAACGTGATGCTTTGATACATGTACACATTGTGCAGCGGTCACCGCAGTCAAGATAATAGTGTATCTATCACCTCACGGAGTTATAATTTCCCTCCTTTCCTTTGCCTCCCTCCCTCGCTCGCTCCCTCCCTCCTCCATGTGTGAGAACACAGTATCGACACACTCTCAGTAAATGTCAAGTATACAGTGCGGTATGTTGACTGTAGCACCACGCTGTACTTCAGATCCCCAGACTTAATCACGTTGCAGGACTGAAACTGTATTCTTTAACCAACGTCTCCTCATCGAAGCCCCGCCCCCCACCAGCTGGACAAACTCATTCTGTGAGTGTGACTATCTCAGACCCCACATGTGAGTGACGTCACGTGGTGGTTGTCTTTCTGTGTCTGGCTTATTTCACTCCGCATCGGGCCCTGCGGGGTCTTCCATGTCATCGTCAATGGCAGGACTGCTTTCTTTTCTTAGGGCTACGAGGGGGAGACCCCCAAAACCGGAATTTATTTATAAAACATTGTGTGTTTATTCTTACATGTTTAAACTCCAGTCGCCTTCGGAGTATTCTCCATTTGATGTGATACACATATCGTGACATTTTTTTCCACTGCTCAAAACAGGTTTTGAACTTGTCAGTTTTGATGTCTTTTAGCACTTCTGCCTTTTTTTGGTTTGTTTGCTTCACCTCTTCCACATCAGTGAAGTGTTTCCCTTTCCTTTGAGGACTTTTTTCATTGGGGAAACAAAAAAAGTCGTTCAGGGTGAGAAGGAGGGGGGAGTAGGGAGGGTGGGGCTTGGGGGTCATGGTGGTTTTGGTCAGAAACTGCTGAACACTCAGCACGGTGGGGGCAGGTGTGCTGTAAATCACCTATCATGACATAGGCACACATGTTGAAAGAGTCTCTAAAAACAATTCACTGAAACCGAACACGGCCTCTCACAACAACACCAGCAGGTACACTGAGAGATGGGTTCCTAGAACGCTCACCTGGCAGGGGAAGCCTGTACAAGGGGCCCGCCTTCCAGAAGATATCTCTGGTTTTTCTGGGGGGGGGCCCATTGTGTGTATATACCATATTTTCTTTATTCGTTTATCCATAGACAGACATTTAGGCTGTCTCTGTATCTGAGCTAGTGTGAGTAGCATGCAGGAACCCATTCATCTATCCATCCACTGCAGACGTCAGAGGCTCTGTTTATATGGCACAGTAAACACAGCAGGTCTCAAACAGCAGAGCAACTGGAGTCACAGTCTGATGGCTCTCACGTTACCCCCCATCATTCTCTAAATCCAAGATACATTCGCCCAAGCCAAACAGGGAAGTTTGATGGGGACCTAATAGGGATCGACAGTGGTTTGCTGGGAAACTGGCTCTTTAAAGGGAAAAAAAAATCCTTATTTGTAGCGTTTGCCAATTTTCATGGTTTAAATAGTCCCACTGTGGCCAGTTTCAAGCTACCAAAGTGACGTCACCGAAGAGGAAGTTGCAAGGTAGTGTTAACAATCTCGTAACAATCCTAGTGAATAAATGATAACAACGCTCGCGAGCCTGTCCAGGCTGATTCCAACACACCCCTGCGTCACCAAACCTGCAGTTTCCAAGTCTTCTGTGACAGCACTGCTCTCTGGGAGTCTCCTAGAGACGTGGCGACGATTTTGATTTACTGTTTTGTTAGAAAAGCTCACCAGGAGTTTTCACTTGATCCTTCCTTTCACGACAGTCCTTCATCCATAGGTCAGGCAGGTGGCTGGGCTTGTTCCAAGTGTACATTCAGGACCTAGGGGAATAACGACAAGGTGGGTGCGACTCTATTTGACTCACCGTGAAATGGTTTGGGCCAAACTCCGCTCATTTCTTGACTCCCATTGACTCCCACTCACACCATGACCAGAAATAAGCATTATTCCGGAACCCGTCCTAAGCCCTGAAAAGTCTTGTTTTTCTCTTTTCCCAGTGAGCACTCACTCCACTGAATTTCCTTGGGGGGAAATTAGGAGGGAGATTTACAGTGTGTATGTGCAATGTCTGTGGCACAGAGTACACCTTGTTTTCTGTTCACCTGACAGGTCTGGAAGTCGAGCGAAAACCTATCACCCTCTAATATCCCCTGAGTCTCTGATGTCCTGAGACTTCATTTGTCAGATCTCCTCTAGATCTCTAGTTTTTTTCTCCCCTCAATTCTACACATCCGGTGGGACCTCAATGCAACACTCCGTGTATTTCAGTCCTTGGTATCCAGAATCAGTTAGCCATCGCCATAGGTCCCTGCGTGTTAGTTTGTTCTGACCATCGCTCTGGTTCTTCTGCCTTCTTTGCTTCTGGTCACTAAGTGTCCCTACATAGCCAACGCTAGGATCTCACCGTCCCCATTGAAACCCAGGGACACAGTTCAATGGCAGCATCTTGCATCATCAGCCCCAGCAGAGAGAGGACTGTGACTATCGTCCTTACGAAGGCCGTGGCTGCTCTCTCCTCATCAACGTGTTTCTCTGCACCTGGATGACGGGGGCGTCCTGTGGTCCCTCTCCAGGGATACTCCCTTTCCACGTGATAAATTCATTTCCATGTACCTAGCTCCCTAAGTCCATGCAGTTCTCCTGCATTATACCTGATTTTTTTTTTTTTTTTTTGCATCTCAGTTTCATTTGACGATTGCTGAGTCCAGTCTTCAGCTCACCAACTGAAATAACAGAACTTTCACCAGATTCTTGAGCTGGTACACCAACTTTGGAGTCTCTGGTAACCACAGCCACACCAAAAAAAATCCGGCCAGATTTAAAACGACATTCTTTCTCTGTCTTCAGAGACAGAGAAAGCTGGCTCCTATGAATATTCCCCAGGCAATACTCACAGGAATATTGACATGTAAACTTGGAAATTTTGACATCGAAGCATTTTTAGGCCCACCTTATCATGGGCAAGCTGGGCATATCGGGATTGGACCTGGGGGTGAGTGAGGCATGGAGGGGGCGGGGCAAATAGCAGTAGAGCCTTCAAGTGAGGCAGGTCCAGCCTCCTCTACTGGCACAGAAGGGGCCGCTTTCGCTGGTGAGAGAAGGCTGGTGCAGTGCTGAAGCTCAGGGTCTTCCGATTGAACTGGGTTCTCCTAATTATCACCGTTCTAATTTTGGAGATTCTGATCTTTCCTCATTATGGCCTTAACTTAAATCTGGTGAGGCTGTGAATTTAATCAATTCTGCCAATCAGCAACCTACAGGCTAAGAGTCATTACCTGATTTTTGGCTCCATCGACTTACTAGCTCTGAGAGATAAGCCCCTGGTTTAGGGCCATCCTGAGATGCTCCCGCCGTTACAGGAAGTCCTTGGTTCTCTGACAGTATCCTGAGCCGTAAAGTTAAAGTTTTGAACTTGTTATTCCATTTCTTTAAACTCTCCTCAGTGGTTAGAATCAGCCAGCCGTCTTCGCAGTCCTTGTATTCCTCATGACAACCCAAGTGTGCTATGGCATCTGCCATTCATTCTGCCAAAACCATATCTTAAAAAACAACTTTATTCCATGTGACACCTCTCTCTGTCTCTCTCTCCTTTATCGAGATATATAATTCACACACCCCACAATTCACTCATTTAAATTGTAATTTAATGATTTTTAGTATATTCCCATGGTTGGGCAACTATCACTACAAACAGTTATAGAACATTTTCATTGCTTCAAAAAACCCCACTACTTTCGAGATCACCCGCAGGTCCCCACCACCTCTGGCCCCTGTAAAACCCGACTCTGCGTTCTGTCTGTACATACTCGCCTCTTCTGTGCGTTTCGTATAAATGGAATCAGAATGGACGATAAGCAAATTGCCACCTTAAATTGTTTTCTTTTTATTTGAACTGGAGTCATTTTCAGTGCAAAGGAATGAATGAAGCTCTAATGATAGACTCTCAGCATGGGCAGCAGAGGGGTGTGTGCATGTGTGTGTGGGAGAGGAGGAAGAATTTGGACATTCAGATCCTACTTCCCGTGTGCATAATGCTAGCCCATTTGTTTTTTCTCCCACAACCTGCTTGGAAAGGAAAATGTCAGAAGCCAATCAGCTGCGGCACCCAGGAGCAGGCCAGTGAACGCTGCAGTGGCTGAGGCCCTGCTGAGCATTGCACGGAGGACGGAGGAGATTTCTGCTCTTGGGACGTCCCTCTCAAGGGGGAGACCAGCTGCCTGTGCGGAGGTCCTAGAGGAAAGAGACCACACGTCACGGATCCGGAGGTGGCAGGTGGGGCCAGGATGGTGGACCACACTGCATTGCCCCGGAGGACCGGAAGAGGTCATCCAGAAGCGCCCCAGCTCTCCTACAGTCCACACAGCCCTCATGCACGAACATGGGGCTTAGTGACCTTTGCAGGACGGGGCAGGGATCGTCAGTGTTTGTCAGACTAGGGGATAGACGGTCTGACCAGCATAGCTGACATCCGTAGTTCACCTGAACCACTTTGAGGGCATGTCAGCCCCTGAATAACTTTCAATCGCCCACTACAGTTCCTCCCTTTTTAGTTCTCTTTTAAGGCTTTTTAAGTCCATGGGTGGGAACTGCTCGGTGCTCACGCTTTGAACACCTTCCTGAATATCCCTCTAAGTAAGAGATGGGGCCGTAGAATCAGGGCTTATCCCAGCAACATTTGCTCCCTCGAATTTAATAACATTGTTTTGATTACAATGAGTTAATTTTACCCATGATGTTGACCTTCCATGTCTGGTAGTGACACAAAGTTTCTAAGTCATGCACATCTTTTCAGAGCTTAACAAGTAAGTCGGTTTGAAGAAACAACAGAAAGCGGTATATGGAGACGGCAAAAGTGGTGATGGTGATGAATGAGCAGAGCCGGTGAAAACTGCACTAGGACCCGTTTCGGCTGAGAGGGTCTGTGTCTCAGTGGCTGAGGAGGCGAGAAGTGCCACTGGGGACTTGACCGTCATAGCGCTCACCACCCCGCATTGTGATGGCCAGGTGACTTGCCTGCTTCTCTCCCCAGACATGGAACCAGATCTCTGTCTTGTCTTCATCACGTCCCCAGTGCCCAGCACGGTGCCTGGCGACAGGAGTCCTCAGTAATTATTTAGTGAATGAATGTGCAAATGAATAAATAAATGAGTGGATGGTTGTCTTCTATGTTATTGGCCTTAATACCCTGAGAAGTTACCCTAATTATGTCTGTCTGTCCATCTGTCCATCCATCCACCCATCCATCCATCCATCATCCATCCATCCATCCATCCATCCATCCATCCATCCATCCATCCATCCATCATTCTATCCATCCATCTTATCAAAACGTACGATAGCCCTGGCTGGCGTGACTCAGTGGACTGAGCATGGGCTTCAAACCAAAGGGTCGCCAGTTTGATTCCCAATCAGGACAGGAGCCTGGTTTGCGGCGGCCAGGCCCCCAGTAGGGGGCGTGCGAGAGGCAACCACACATTGATATTTCTCTCCCTCTCTTCCTCCTTCCCTTCACCTCTCTAAAAATAAATAAAACCTAAAAAAACAATTGAAAAGACCTAATATGTTCAAGACGCCCTGCGCTTACACTCCTTATAATGGCTTTATTTTCCGTCCACAAGCAATCTATTCATTAGGCACGGGGTAGTCAAGACTCAGTGGTTGGGAGAACATGATCTCTTCTTGACCTGAGAGCCTTGATGTTGGAGCCAGGTGGACCTGCACCTGCGAGTGAATCCTGCCTCTGACAATCCTTTGAGCACCTCGGGCCGTTTGTCCCTTTCTCCTGCAAGGTGGTCTTAGTGCTAAGTAACTTGCGGGACGGTCCTGAGTCCGCCTCAGCGATTGTCCTTGAATGAACGAGACAGAGGGAGTGGATGAGTGAGCGGGGCAGGGCCCATGGCGCCCCCGCGCGGGCAGGGTGGCCGCACGCAGCCCGGCTCCTGTCCCACAGCCAGGCCTCAGCCTGCTGCCTGAAAATTCCGGGTGGGTCAGGGAAGAGCTAAGCCCCAAGCCTCGCTTCACCAAGCAAAAATGGAGCAAGCTGTGTGTGAATACAGAGAGCGAGCGAGCTCCTGTCCCACAGTGGGCTCTGGGGCTTGTGGCTGTGGCGACGGCGGGAGCCCCCGGACAGGTGAGCCGAGAGGTAGAGCAACTCGCCAACTCGACTCTGACTGTCTGGCTGCCCCGGCCCCTCCTCTGCTCTCCCCCGAGGACGTGGGCAATTCGGTGTTGGCATGGTGACCGCTCAGCCTGTCTCCCCCTCCTCTGCATCCTGACCTGACAAAGAGGCCCTTCGGAGTGCGGAATGGGGCCCCGCGGGCTCCGCTGCCTCAAGAATGGCGGGGAGAGAGGGTCCGGGAACCGAGGGGGCCTGGTTGCTAAACTCCCGCAGTGGGAACAATGGAGCCGTTGCCCTGGCAACCAGGGGAGGCCTCTCCCTGGGCCTCAAGGCTGAGTCTGGGAAGAGGTGTCCTAAGAAAGGGAGGTTGGGAACCGAGGGGGTGGGCTGGGGGGTGGGGGGTGGGGGGGCCTGTTCTCAGAGCTGTCTGACCCCCCCACCAAGGGAGGGCAGCCGGGGGCCCCTTTCCGGAGAAGAGGGTCGGAGTCTCTGTGGACCCATTCCGCAGAGCCACCGAGGGAGACCCCGCAAGAGCGGAGAACAGTTCCCACCGAGCGCAGGGAAGGCCTGCTGAGCGGCCGCGGTCTCTCCACCGCAGCGTCTGGTGAGGACCTCTCCCCAGTGCACGCACACACTCTTCCCGCACTCGGGCCTGCGGAGGGCAGGTTTTCGCAGGGGCCCGCTCCCTGGGGCTGTCCTGCCGACTCCGGGGTGTGCTTTGATGCCGTGGGCGCAGGCAGGAGTGGGAGCTGGGGCGTTGGGGTGCGGCTGCGTTCTCCAAGCCTGAGCGCAGACCCCTGAGACGCCCGGGGGTTTTTGTAACAGCGTCAGCTTCTGGAGCGACGCAGTCTCTCCGAGGTCCCGTTTCTCTGGCTCTAAGGCAGACATGACTCAGGCCTCGGCATGTGCGGACTGCATGGAGCAGTGGCCCCTGGGAGCGCCCAGCGGGCACCACAGAGCTCCCCGTGGGTCGGCTCCCCTTCCCTCCCCAGTCACTGGTCTCCTTCCGTGCTCCTGGGGCCCAGAACGCAGGAGGTGTCTCCCAGCTCCACACAAACTGCCGAGACGCCCCCCACACACAAACACACGCCCACTCCCCCTAAAAGCCTGCTGAGGAGCTCAGTCTGTGAGGCTGCAGCGGGGCAGGATGGGGCCCTGGGGTGGTGGCCCAGGTCGTCTTTGGGAAGGCCTGGTTACAGGTGTAACCTTTGCCTGTCTGCATTTCCTCACGTTCTCCTCTGAACTGGGGTTGCTTTTGCCTTCAAGAAAAGAGGACGTTGAGAGGGGGTGAAGCACACTTTACCAAAGACCCGAGAGCCCGGAGGCATTTGGAGTGGGCAGCGGCCTAGAGGATGTCCTGGGCCATCCGCCCACTGCGCCGGCCTGGGTAGAAGCAGGTGCTGGGGGAGAGCCTGCCTCAGCTGGTGGCCGCATGAGCCAGGGTCCCAGAGCAGAGGCGCAGCCCCGACTTCGTGGTCAGCACCCAACAGGAGCGGGAGCCTACGTGGGTGTTGGATGAAGGCGGGAGTCACGATCTCAGCCAGACGTCTAGTCCTTTCAGGACAAATGGGTCCCTCTTGTGGCCGCCAGGCCTCATAGCCGTTGCTTCCCACTCCTGTGCCCTTGGGGGCTGCTCAGAGAACTCCGACCAGGGCCTGAAGGGAGGGGCCCTCAGGAGAGCTGGGTCGGGGAACTACTGGGATCTGGTCAGGCCCGGCCCTTCTGCGCCCAAAGTAAAATCATTCCTGGCCTGTCCTCCACTCCTCCCCCCGCCTCAAGTCTAAATGGAGCAGCATGGCCTTCTCCTGCCTTCCCAAGCAAGAACCTTGTGGAGGAGGAAGTGCAGCCACTCTGAGAACCTCACCACACTCAGATGGGGCTGGCAAGCTGCAGAAGGGGGCGGGGGGGGGGGGGGGGGGCTGAGGGGCCCGCTGGCGATGTCGCAGCGGTGTCGCCCACAGAGGTGTAATCTCAGCGTGGAGAAGATCCTACACATCTTTCACGCACTGTTTCTAGAGACTGTTGAGTTCGGGCTCTGGGCTGGGCTCCTGGCGGGGTGCGTGGCAGAGACGGAGAAACCAAGGGCACCCTACTGCTGCTCTCTCGGGCTTTCAGTCTAGTAGTTGGTGTGTTCATTCCAAACAGAGATCCTTACCTGAGGTCCTTGGGGGGGTCCAGGGACCCCCTGAAATGATATGCAAAATACGGCCTCAGGAGGATTTTTCCAGAGCTTTCACTGGATTCTCAAAGGATTTAAAACAGCAGGAACCACAGCGAAGGTGAATGAGAGCTCCACTCCCACGTCCAGTGCTGCCTGGGCCTTCTAACAGCAGCCACCTGGCCAGGGAGCCCCTTGTCCAGGTGGGACTCCCTGCTTCCATCAGAGGCTCCTGTGGGCTGTGCCCAGGGGGCACTGGAAACTGTGAAAGAATCTCAGACTCACTTTTCCCTGACCACGTCTCATTTTTGTCCCCAGAAGGACCCAGCTGCATCTCCCACTTCAGTCACCAGCTTTGAATTCCAAACCGTTGACTGGTAGTGGTTCCAAAAACTCCATCCACGCTGTCAGGGCACAGATTCGTCACGCTCAGGGGTTTTCAGGGGAATGGGACAGCGGCGTTGTGGGGATTCCTGACACTCCCTTCAGAATTCAGAGTGGGACAGGAGCAGATAAAGTTTTGAGGTGACTATGTTAATGGCTCTGAAAGATCAGTGAAAAGTCAGCCATGGGGTGTCATAATGACTTGTAAGCCGAATAGATGTGGGACAACATCCAGACGAGGTAAGAAGTCACAGGAATGTGTGTGGGAAGTCGGAGAACAGGGAAGTGGCCATGACCAGGGATTCGCCATCATCCATACAGCATTCAGGCTGGTTATGGATGTCCAGTCTGGGCCCTCGAGAAATAAGACAGGCGCTCTCAGCGACACAGAGAGACAGGCATGCAAAGAACCGGCTCTGAAACTATGTGGGAAATGTTATAAGAGGGAAAATGGAGGAAGCAACACCCCAAACGTTCACCCAAAGTGACAGTTCACTCAAAGTGACAAATCCTTCCGGAGCTGCGGAGTGGACAGAGAGCGCAAAGCAGGCGTGCTGGGCATCTGGCCCATGGAAGGCAGCATCGGAAGAGGCTGTGGCAGACTGGGTTCACGGCCCCCGCTCCTCATGCCTCCCTGCGTCCAGCCTATGGCCATGGGACTTTGCAGGGCTCCCCCACTGAGGGCCACTTGTCATTCCCTGCCCCTGGACAGTGGCTATTAGCAGGCGTGACACAGGCAGGGTATCCAAAAATGCTTGCGTGGTTGGGCTTATTCAGGGACACTTCTGGGCTAGCTTGCTGGTCCCGGGAAGAGGGTGAGGGACATGGAGCGGAGTTACCCTGGCACTGGTGCCACCCCCCCCAGCCTAAAAAACAACACCTAAACCAACCCCCAGAAGCAGACGTGACCCCAGTGAGGCCAGCAGACCCCTGACTCCTGCCTGGCCCCAGCCTTGGCCAGCCCAATGGTAAGATAGGATCATAAATGACCGTGGTTTTAAGTCACTGAGCTTTGGGATAGTTTGTCACACAGTGATAGCTGACTGATACAAAGTCCCTTTTATCAGAGATTTCATTAAATGTTTCCTTGTCTAGCTATCTGAAAGGCTGGGCACTGCTCATAAAGGCAGTTCATTTATCCTCCTAGAAATATTACCGAGCA
Organism: Phyllostomus discolor; assembly: GCF_004126475.2. NCBI lineage: Eukaryota > Metazoa > Chordata > Mammalia > Chiroptera > Phyllostomidae > Phyllostomus > Phyllostomus discolor. The sequence goes on along the minus strand of NC_040908.2, from coordinate 153,274,037 downwards.
CCTGACACCTACTGCCTTCACAGGGCTGAGGCAGGTAAAACGCCCTCAAGAGGCCTGAAGTCTCCTTGAGCCTTTGTGGCTTAGTGATCACCAGGTCCTGGCAGCTCTCCATCAACCCTCCGCCGATCCCTCACCTTCTGCCGGCCCCCAGGGCTGGGGCCCCACCCAGTCCCGGCTCCACCTCTCCTGTCCACTCCCACCCCAGCCTCCCCCGGGACCTGCTCTGGTCTGTTGTCACATCACTCCCTGTGTGGCCCTGGTGGGGAGGCCAAACCCCTCGACCCCTCCCAGCCCGGAGGGTATAGAGGGCTCCTCATCCACTGTCTCCAGGAGTGCTCTGTCTGGGGTTCCTGCCCCTCCCTCTTTCGACTGAACTCAGCTGAGCTCCTTACCCTTTCCCCACCCATCCTTGAGAACGGGATCTCAAACTCTAGGAGCGGCCTGGGCTCCTGTCCGGCCTGTTTAGGAAGTCAGTGGGTGGGGAGGGTGTGGCTGGGCCTTACCATGAACAAGGGTCTGGGCTTTGTTTTCCTGTAGTGAACTGGAAGATAGGATAGAAGAAATCCTCCCAAGTGAAAAACAGAAAGGTAAGAATATCCTCAGGTATTTCTATTAAATGCCGTTGTGGGGAAGCTCCTTACCTCCCAGACCAGGAACCACTGTCCTGAACAGTAAATCTTTTAAAACAGGGCCCTGCTGTGGCCGGTGTGGCTCAGTGGGTTGAGTGCTGGGCTTCGACCTGAAAGGTTGCTGGTTGGATTCCTAGTCAGGGCGCATGCCTGGGTTGCAGGCCAGGTCCCCAATAGGGGGCGCATGAGAGGCAACTGCACTCTGCTCACCCACTCTGTAGGATTCCCTGCTGCGGCCAGCACCATGCCTGGCACAGAGTAGGTGTTCGATCTGTGTTTTCTTCTTAATTTTAGTTTTTATCACTTTCAATTACCATTGACATTCAATATTATATTACTTTCAGGTGTCTAGCATAGTGGTTAGACATTTATATAACTCATGAAGTGATACCCTGATAAACCCTGGTACCCACCTGGCACCATACACAGTTATTACAACATTATTGACTACATTCCCCATGCTGTGCTTTACATCCTTGTGACCGTTTAGTAACTGCCAATTTGTACATCTCACTCCTTCACCTTTCTCACCTGTCCCCCCAAAGCCCTGCCCCCCGCAACCTTCAGTCAGTTTATGCTCTGTATCTGTGAGTCTGTTTGTTTTGTTTACTTAGTTTGTTTTTTAGATCCCACAAATACGTGAAATCATATGGCATTTGTTTTTCTCTGTCTGACTTATTTTACTTAGCATAACACCTCCTAGGTCCGTTTATGCTGTCACAAACAGATTTCATTCTTCTTTATGACCAAGTAATATTCCACTGCACATACGTACCACATCTTCTGTGTCCAGTCATCTATGGACGGACACCTTGGCCGCTCCCATATCTTAGCTATTGTAAATAAAGCTGCAGTGAACATTGGGGGGCATCTGTCTCATCCGATTAGTGTTTTGTTTATGTTTACTAAATGAAAACAGTGGCAAAAGAAAAGCGTGGAAAGGCAGGTTGGGGATGAGACACGGAGGGCTCTGCTTGGGGTGTCCAAACGAAGGCAGGTGCCCCTGGAAAGGCCCGCACTGTCCCAGGGGACTCGTGTAGTAGATCCAGCAGAGAACTCCATTTCACTATTCAGGCTTCTGCTGGAGTGGACACTGCGTCTTTCAATTCGCTCAGCCTCATCTCTTCCACTAGATGTGACTCTTGGGGGCAGAAACCACGTCTAACGGCTCATCCACAGTGTTGAACATCAACAGGTGCGGGCCTTAAAATTCTATGTTTGTAGGTAGAGCTGGCCTTGCCTGGTTGCATCTTCACAGAGAGGAGAAATGTGGGATTCGATGTAGGGAAGGCACGTCTGGCCAGCAGAAGTCTGACCGTTGGAATAACCACATAAAGCCGAAGCTGGGAGCAGCCTGCCCAGCTGCTGGCTCAGCCACTGGCTGGGAGACGGCAGCAGCCATAGCCGTCAGCGTGGAGTGGCTGGAGGCCCCGGAAGGGGAATTCTCTGCACAAGGCTGGCCCCACCTTCTCCTTAACCAGTGGTGCAGGGCCCATGGGCAGTGAAGGGTAGACTGTAGACCGTTTCCTCTCTTAGCCAGATTGAGGACGGAGAGCCAGAAAGATGGGTGTGTGTGTGTATGTGTGTGTGTGTGTGCGTGTGCAAGTTCTGTTGTAGAGAAGCAAGACATTTCATTTCGCTGAGATTGGTTTTCTAAAAGACCGTGAGATGTGGGCGGAAAGCCCTCAGAACTCCAACAGCAGGAAGAGGAACATATTAATCGCGTTGTCTGTCAATCATTCAGCATTTATTATTTACTATATAATATAGTGCAGTTAGTGCTAGGAGACACAGACATGTGACATATGAACACGTGTGAGAGAGACAAGATCAACACGCCTGAAAGTAAATAAGGAACGATTAAGAATGAAGTAGTCACTAGAAACAGTTTACACAGCGAGGACTGCAGAGCAGTTAAGGGAAGGAATGCGGTGCACTGAGACAAGCCTGAGCTTGGTGTGGGTCTGAACCCCACTACCTGCTGTGCCATTATGAAGCAGTTTTCACCTCTGAGCGTGGTCCTCTCATCTGTGAAATGGGGGTAATGCCATCTACCTCATTGTGTAGTTTCGAGGGTTCACTTAGTGGGTGCAGAGAGCCCGGTGTGCAGGTCTGCTTGTGCTCAGACCTGGACTCCACCACTCCCCACCTGTGGTCTTGGGCAAGTTACGTAATCTGTTTTCCCATTTTTTAAATCGAGTAACAACAGTGCCTGTACTTGTGGTTTGGTGTGAGGCTTACATGAGCTTTGTTGTGTGAAAACTTCTGGATACTTTTGGAGTGTAGCAAGAACGCCATACATCTGCAACAGGAAAACCGCCGCTGAATTGCTTACACAAGAGAAATGAAAACCTGTGTGCACACAAAAACCTGTATGTGAGTGTTTATTGCAGCTTTAGTCATAACTTCCCAAAGCTGGAGGCATCCCAATGTCTTCCACCAGGTGAATAAAAACGATGGAACACTATTCAGCAATAAAGAGTAATGAACTGATTCATGCAACCACAGGGATGAATCTCGAGTGCCTTCTGGTAAGTGGAAGAAGCCAGACTCAGAAGGCTATACACTGTGTAATTCCGCTCCACGACAATATGGTGAAGGGAGAGTAGGGAGAGCAGATCAGCAGCTGTCAAGTGCTAGGGGCGTGTCTGACAGCAAACGGGCAGCGTGAGGGCATCTCTGGGGGGTGATGGCAGCTGTGTCCTGCAGGGGCTGCATGACTGTGCATTTTTCAAAAGTCATAGAACTGTCCACCCAAGGGTGATCCTCATTCTATGTAAATTTTTTTAAAACCTCCAAAAAACAACTATGGAGCATTTCAGGGAACTAAACACCAAGTTGTGAAGAAGTGGGGAAGCACGTTAATTCATAAATATCCTGCTAGTGATTAAAGGCTCACTTTACTCAGCAATGAATGAACTCGTTCTCAAAGCACATCTGATCGAACCGTTTGGAATTAGCTGGACTCTAGCTGCATCAAGGGCAGAGTTCACAGGGAGGGCCAACCGCTCACCTGCCAGTGGGTACTTGCGGTGTCCGTGCAAGAACCAAATGCTCCCAGACCTCTGACCCAGCCAGCATCTGAGACGACCGGTGTCCGGTGCAGTTCTTGGAAAGTCTACACAACTCCTGTCCTCGGTGGCAGTCCCATCCCAAAGGGGAGGCTCAGTTTTACACCCACGCAACCCTCACCCAAGCCCGCCGTGGCTCCTACTGGGGTGAACGTCCGAATCAGGGCTCGCCTGAGGTGACGTTGTGGCTCACGTCACTCTTCCTTTTCTGGGGAGGCCAGGTCGGCTGCAGACCCACCTCCGAACACCTGCTCACTGTGCTTCCTTCCTGGTCAGAGGTCTCCCGCTAATACTATGAAGCCAACTATGTCAACTATGTCCACTTTGTCAACTACGAAGCCTTAGTGAGGCACTGCCTCTCCACTGCCCTTGCCCTTACGGAAGGAGAGGGAAAGGCAGCCTAGGATTGAGAAGATCAGATCCAGGGCCATCGGCGGGCTTCCCAGCTGTCCGAGTCAGCCTGGTTCTAACGAATAACCACACCACAGACCTGTCTTGTTCATAAACAGCTTTAATTTTGTTCTCAGTATGTGTGTGTGCCCTTGAAGATTCCAAAACGGCTGGAGTTTCTGGTTCTCCTGGGACCGGAGGTAACAGTTTTGCACCGAGACGCTCGACCCCGGCTCCCCGCTCTCCGGAGCCGCTCAGCCCGAGGGCCTCAGGGAGAGGGCGCAGCGCTCACGCCCGATTCCGAGGTGGGTGACACAGCGGACAGAGAATTAGTACACCGCAGACTCAGTCTGCAGAGGGCTTCAAATATACATATTCTATATATATAAACCTGTTATATAGGATTTCGGTTTATTGGTGTCCTTGTGATTCGCAATTAAAGTACAAATGGTATAGATGTCGTACACTGCCGATTTCCCCTTCTCGGCCCCCCTCCCTCCCCAACATAAATAACGTCACAAAGGTCAGGTGATCCTAAGGGATTTTGCTGTTGTAAATATTTTGTTTTAAAAATCATTTTCCCCTTCCTCCCCCGCAAGCTACCTCTGAGCGTCTGTGACATAGCGGCAGGGAATGGGCAAGACCAGGACGGCGCAGGGAGCCAGAGAGAGGGCAAGGGGCGCTGCTTCTCCCCGGGGGGCACCGGGTGGGCGTCTGCAGTTCCGCCGACCGACCGTGGAGGCTGGACGGGAAGCAGAGGGTGTGCGTGTGGTTCGTCCTCGCCACAGAGGAGGAGGAGGCTGGCTGGGCCCCTGAGAGGAGCCCCGAGGGCCTCGAGGTTTTGGACACAGAGCACAGCTCCAGGAATGTCTTGGCTCAGTATTCACACAATGTATGCAGCTGCATTTTCCTGTAAGAAATCTGTGTTTCTGAGGTTGGCTGGGGGAAGGAGGAGCTTACAAACAAAAACAAACTGATTCCCACATACGTAAAAGTCCTGTTGTAAGTCTTACTCAGTTATTTTCACACATCATTAAAAGTAGATACTGACAATGATTGGTTTCTTATTCTTTCTTTTTTTTTTTTTTTAAAGCAGGAGAAGAGGAAGAGGAAGAGGAAGAAAAAGGAGGGTGGCTAAGGAGAGCGCCGTCCCTTCTTGAGCATTAAGTGGCACTGGATGGTCTGGATCCGGTTCTTGGCCGGGACGAACTCAGGCTGCAGCTTCAGAGTCGACTCGTACCACACCAGCGCCTTTTCAAACTCCTCCTGCGAGGGGCAAAGGGGCAGGCGTGAGGGGGCACAGCCGCCAGACCAGAGATACATTCAGACCCTCCCCACCACCGCCCCCCATCAGAAAGCACCTCTGTGCCAGTGAGAATCTCCAGTGCCTTCTCAATGGATCTAAACTGCTGAGAAAAACTCTGAGGCCCGGGGAGAAACAGCTACCTCCATCCCCAACTACAGCTCACAAAGAATATACCACAGCGGGGCCCAGGAAGCAGAGGGAGAGGGGAGACCACTTTACGGAGGAGGTCTGACCAACCAGGGGAGCACTCGTGGCGGTGACAGGGAGAGCTAACGCTACCGAGTGCCTGCTGTGTGCCAGCGCGGTGCGGGGTGCTCTGTGAAACCCTCCCACTCACCCTCACAGGAACCGCTAGAAGTCTGCCTGACAAATGCTTACTATTTCTCGGCCTGAACATTCTACTGTAGCTGGAAACGTGGAAGTGAAGTCAGGTATCTCAGTTAGACTTGTACACTCTGAATCAGTTGTTTATTCTCCCTAACATTGGAAAATCTGCAGAGGGCCCTGGCTGGTGTTGCTCAGCTGGCTGGAGCATCGTCCTGTAAACTGAAGGGTCGCAGGGTTGATTCCCTGTCAGGTTGTGGGTTCAGTCCCAGATGGGGCACATGAGAGAACCAATCAATGTTTCCCACATGGATGTTTCTCTCCCGCCCTCTCTCCCCCCACCCCTGGGTGTGTGACCGTGGCCTCAGCTGAGGGTTGAAAACACCTAGATGTGGTTTGGGACCGATCACTGCTACACTGAGGGGCTTGTCTTTCCCTCAGACCTCTTCTCTCAAAGAAGAGCTCAGACCAATTGGCTGAATGACTCCTTCGAGCCAAGTGAGAGAAAGAAATCCTCATCCAGGGTAGAAATTTTCACACTGGCTGGGGACGAAAACAGAGTCTTCGGTCTTAAGAAGCAGAGAGGGAAGTCTCACATTCAGCAGCACCTCCCTGGCCAAATTACACTCCCTACCTTTGAAGTAAAGGAGGACCCATGGGACTCGGCCCGCAGCTGCTCTTTTTGTGACCCTTCACGAGTGCACCCTGGGAACAGCCCTCGGATGGGGCACCAGGTTTTAGATGGGAGTGGGTGGCACGATTCTCATGTTAAATTCGGTTATGACAGCTTCTGGGGGACCCCTAGAATTTTAAGCTCTGAAATCAGTCCTTGTTTCTGACCAGAACTAGCGTTCTGGATGATGGGTGTGCCATTTTCTGTCAGCGTTGTCCCATGGAATCAGTGGTGTTTTTATCACTCACTGAGCATCTGGTGAGCACCTACTGTGTGCCAAACCCTGTCCGTGTTGGGAGCAGGGAGATGAAGAGCAGTGCTTTCTCTAAGGAGCTCCTACTCGAGGGGGAAGAGACAAAAGCTTAACCCCAAAACATAAAACGAGGTGAAAACACGGCGAGAAACACAACACACAAGGCACAGAGACCGCACTCACTGGGCGGTGCGGCCCACCCTGCAGGGGGCAGGAGTGCGTCATCGCCCGAGGGGACCGCTGGGTGGTGCCTCCAGGAAACCGGAGCTGCACCTGACTCTGCTGTTAGTGTTCAACTCACAGTGAACCACACAGTTGCAAATACTTTGATGAATTTACTTACTATTTTTAAAGGCTCACAAACCCCTTATCTGTAAAATATACCTTTGGTGGAGTAAGCGACTTTGGACACAAAACTCACAAGAAACCGAGGATAATGACATAGGGAAATGAGCTTTGAAACCAGAGAGGTGCCCCGAGAGAAAGCGGCAGAGCCGGGGCTCTCCGCTGCCGCACCAGCCTCACCATGGCCACGTAGACGTTGCCCAGGGTGAAGTGGTTCACGGCGAAGTGCGGCGCGATCTCCACCGCCATGGTGGCCACGATGACGGCGTCGTTCCAGAGCTTGGCGTTGTGCAGGATGTTGGCCAGGCTGATCAGGGGCACGTCCTGGGGGAGGAGGGAGAAAGCGGGAAGGGAAGAACACAGGTGTGTGAGCCTTCGTTCCTGGGTTTGTGACCATACACAACGCAGGAGACGTTTCCTGGTGAGCGAGGGAGGGCAACTGGAGGACGTGCCAGGCTGCTGGTGCTGCTGGCCTGTGCCGGGGGAGGAGCTCGCACGGGAATGCGAGTCTAGACCAGTGCATTACCACTCTCACGCAGGGTTTCGCCTCAAAGCACAAGCGGAACAAAAAACGTTAGCTGAGCAAACCACCTGCTAGTAGTTCCAATGACTCCGAAGTCATTGGTTTACATCCTGGTACAAGCATCTCACCTCATTTCAGGTGGGTAACAGTCAGTTAATGGGCTGACACCAGTCCACAGGTCACACTTTGGTCATGCTGTCACAGAGCAGAAGTATTTTCTGCAACGAACACTGTACCGCCTGAAGCAGGGACTGGAAAACTGGCCCACGGGCCATATCCAGCCTGCTGCCTGTTTTGGTAATGTTTTACCAAAACACGATCATTCTCATTCCTTTATGTATTTCTGTGGCTGTTGCACGTTGCCATGGCAGAACTGAGTAGTGGCAACAGAGGTCGTCAGCCCTGCCACTGCTAAATTCCTTACCATCTGACCCTTTGCAGAAAGTTTTCTGATCCCTGATCTAGAGCCTTAGCCCTTCCCTGCTGCCTGACAGTACAGAGCACAGGATGATGGGTTGAAACAGTAGCAACATGATCATCACAAAATATTTATTGAGCAACTATATCGCACTGTACTGGGTTCTAGAGGAGATACAGAAGAAACAGGAAAGATGGACCCGTCTTTGTCCTAAGTGGACACCCATGCAGGTGCACAACAGTGTGAGAGGTCACAGAGGTGGAATAACTGGCCTAAGGGCGCAGAGCTAGTGAGAGGCGGAGCTGCCGTGAGCACTCGGCAATGGCCGGGCGGGAAGCCCGTGCCTGTCCATCGCTCCCTACGCTGCCCGCCCTTGTGAACAAGACCTCAGCTGTGCTTAGGAAGGATAAGGTCTGGAGACTAACGCAGCTCTCAGCACACGTGGGTACAAATGTTCTGTTAAAAAATGGTCAATTCCCAGTTATAAAAATAACTAACTTTTTGGAAAAGTTTGACATTAAACTCCCTACAGGGCGTTAGCCGCCTTATGTTTGTGTGTGGAGGGTGTGTGCAGGTGTGTGTGTAAAAGGTGAAGTCAGACAAAGAACAGGAACTAGCTGATGTATGCGAAGGAATGGAAGTTTGCTTGTTTCTGAGTCTGGAAGCAAGCTTAAGTCAGGAGTATAAGCAAATAATGTACAACAGGCCTCCAGGCCCAGGAGGTTAGCTAGATGCAGAACGACTTCTGGAGTGGTGGCCTGCCTGCAGTAGAAGGGGCACTGCAGGGTGTGATCTCTCAGGGCCATCTTGAGGCCCTTCCTGCACGTTCCAGCGTGCTGGGGCAGAGGGCATGCCAGTGGGCATAACTCCGGGCTTGCGGCCCCAGCATAAGGGCGATCACACGTTCTTCTGCCCTGTCCTAGGCAGAAGTGAGTTTTTGCCATTCTACTGGCTAGGCTGAAACCTCTGAATAACCCACCAGGCAATGGGAAGGACCCAGGGACAGAAATTCGCACCGTCGCAGTCCCACTCACCTTCATCTGGTGTGGCGCGTAGTGGAGGGCCTGGCGCAGACAGTCGATGGCCTTCTTGCCTTGGCCTTTCACCCTCCAGTAGAGGGCAGCCATGCTGGAGAGGACCCAGGACGTCTGGTTCTGCAGAGGAATGGCCAACTACAGCTGAGGTCTTAACACACTAATTTTCTACCAAGGTCAAGAACAATAACATGAGGCCCTGGCCCTTGGTGTCCTGATACGCCAAGGTTGCGGGTTCGATCCCTGGTCAGGGCACGTACAAGAATCAACCAATGAATACACAAAGTGGAATAATAAATCAATGTTTCTCTCTCTCTCTAAAATGAAAAAAAAAAAAACCCCACAAAAAAACAACCCACGAGTTAATAACCATTTAACTGAGTATTTACTACGTGTTGGCACCCTGCATGTAACTCTGCATTTTCACGATACATTTTTGGTGTTCATCCTCTCATTAATCCTAATAACAATCTTATGAGCTTGATTCTACTATTTCGGCCTTTTTAGAGATGAGAAAACTATGAATCAGAGAGGTTGAGTATCTTGTCCAAATACACTCCACTACTAAACTGCAGACGTATAGTTCATGTCCATGTTCTTTTCTTTTTAAAGATTTACTGTTTTGGGGTTTTTTTTTGTTTGTTTGTTTTAGAGAGAGAGAGGAAGGGAAGGAGAAAGAGAGGGAGAGAAACACTGATGTGTGAGAGACATATAGATCAGTTGTGTTTCGCACGCCCCCAACTGGGGACCTGGCCAGGAACCCAAGCATGTGCCCTGACTGGGAATCTAACCAGTGACCCTTTGGTTTGCAGGCTGGCGCTCAATCCACTGAGCCACACCAGCCAGGGCTTTATGTTCTTTGTAATTTAAATTCACTTAACTTTTTGAACAGCTGACTCATTACATATTTCCAAACCTGGAAATTATACAAAGTTATGCTGTGAAAAGTCTCCCACCCTTGTCTCTATTGTGCGTTAGTAAAAACTAGTTTTAGTTTCTTATGCCACCTTCTAGGGTTTTCTGTTTTATACAAGAAATTATGAATACAGACTTATGCCCCCACTCTTTTCTTACATTCCTTACTACATATATAAGAGGCAACAGTCACCTGCATTTTAAATACCCCTTAGAGATCTTCCTCCATCATTCTCTTTTCAACTGTATAGTACTTCATTGTACAGGTGCACCATTATTTACTAAACTAGATCCTTATTAACGAATATTCCTCTCCCCAGTTTTTACTATTGTAATGCTGTATCAACGACCCATCCAGGTGTAACTCTGCATTTGTGCAGGTGCATTTGCAGGACACATTTCCAGTGTGGGATGCTACAACAAGGGACATCCCACGTAGTCCCCCACAGGACTGTGACACGTTATCCTCCCACCAGAAATGCACCCCTGCTTCCTGTAGCCTCCCTGGTGTCACCAAACCCTCGGACCTTTGACAGTGACAATTGACAGTAACAAAGGGGGTTTAAATCTGCATTTCCTCTTATGAGCAGAGCTGGTCATTTCATACTGGACATCCTTTTGTATTTTTCTGTGAAGTGTCTGTTCTTACATTTTGTTAATTTTCTGTGAGGTTTTCACCTTATCTGTTTGAGAAAGCTCTTTGTACATTAGGAAGATTAGTCCAGGGCCTGTGATATGACTCACAGGTACATTCCTTCAGTTTTCTGGGGTCCACCTTTGGACTTACGATGCTTGTGTGATGTAGGTTTTGACTCCTACACAGTCCAGTTTATTAATTTATCTCCGATGACTCCTGGAATTTCAGTTGTAGTTAGAAAGGTCTTGCTTACTTCAAGATTATCAAGGAATTTTACATAACTTTTGTAGTTTAATTTTTCACACTTGTATTTTTGATCCATTTGAAATTTAACTTGGTGTAAATAACAGGGCTCCATTTTTTTCTTTCCAGTTGGCTACTAAGTTGTCCCAATATTTAATGAACAATTCATCTCTCCCCACACTAAGATGCTGCCTTTACTGTAGACAACATCCTAGCATTTAATTCAGGTCTAATTTTGGACTTTCCTATTTCATGTGCCCTTTTTAATGGATGGTTTCTAACTCCCAGCAATTACAGATGAGGCAATCAGAAAACTTTCCATGCTTCCTAGCTTACTTCTCTTCTCCAGTCTAATTTTTTCATTCTTCGTTGTCAGGGCATTTAGAATTTATTTTGTCTAGGCATCTTATTTCCCAGCTTTGTTTCTGTGTTAGTTTTACAGTTAAGTATGTTCACTGATCACTGACACAAGCTTTTCTGTGGTTTTCCCAGTCATCTCCTGGTTGGCTGATGTTCAAATTCTTTTTTAAAAAAGATTGTATTTATTTACATATTTAGAGAGAGGGGAAGGGAAGGGGAGACACATCAATGTGTGGTTGCCTCTCACACGCCCCCTACTGGGGACCTGGCCTGCAACCCAGGCATGTGCCCTGACTGGGAATCAAACCAGCAACCCTTTGGTTTGCAGGCCCAGCTCAATCCACAGAGCCACACCAGCCAGGGCTGACGTTCATTTTTAAAGTAGTCTCCTCAACAAGAATCCACAGGAATGAGACTGTTATGGGCTGATATGTGTTCCCCCCAAAATTCCTACTTGAGGTCTCAACCTCTAGTACTAGTACCTCAGAATGTAACTTGTATTTGGAGATAAGATTTTAAACGACGTGATTAAGTTGAAATGAGACCATTTCCATGGCACCCTAATGCAATCTGAGTGGATGTGTGTGAAGGATGCACAGAAAAGACACACGCCGGGGTTGCGTGTACAAGGGATGACACGTGAAGAGGCGTCAAGCAGACAGTTGTTTACAGGCCAAAGAGAGGACTCAGAGGACAACAACCCTCCTGGTGCCTGGATCTCGTCTTGCAGCCTCCAGAACTGTGGGAAGATGAATTTCTACTGTTGAAGCCACCCGGTCTGTGGTATTTTCGTTACGGCAGCCCTAGCAAACTAATACAATCGTGTGTGTTCAAAACTCTGTCTGCAGCCTTCAACCCTGAAGGACTGCTGACTGGGTACAAAATCGCGGCTCGTCCCCTCCGGGAATGACGCGTCAGCACTGCTCTACCGCCTCTTGGCAAGGACGCTGCGGCGGAGAGATCTGAAGCCAGCCTCACTTGCTCCTCCTTCTTAGTGGCTGGACCCCTGACTGGCTTCCCCAAAGGGTTCTTTATTAAAAAATAAAATTACCTTTCTTTACTGCCAGTATTTGACACATACAAAAGAACGTATTTGTGTAATTACACACATAGCGCGTAATTACATAAAACATACTTATGCTGCAAAGCACAAAAGGACGAACATCCCCCAAACTGCCACCCTATCCAAGAATGAGCTTGCATCTCCCTTGTGTTCTCATGCCACTGCAGCCCCTGGCCTTCCTCCAGGGCACACACGCCCCAAACGCCATGTTTACCAGTCCGCTGTATAAACACCAGTCTATCACTTACACACATTTGCTTCAACAGTGTAATACTTCGTTTACTTCTTCCTGTGCATTATAGAAACGGTGCAATACATTCAAGCAGTCTACTGGGTCTTGGGATTTCTACTCAATACACCATTTCAAAGATTCATCCATGTTGTACGTAGCTTTAGCTCAATTTCCTTGCCACACAATTAAACGTCCATCAAGGGAATATACTATAATGTATTTACTCATATCCTGTAGATAGGGGCTTAAGTCCTTTCCTGTTTTTAAATCTGCTGTTGCAAACAGATGTACAATTTCTTAGCCTAGAGTACCTCAGAGTGAAACTGCTGGGTCACAGGGTATGCAAACATCCAACCTAACGAGATAATGCCAAGGTTTCTGAAAGGTGCTATTTGCCATCCCATCAGCAGTGCTTAAAAGCACCCCTTAATCAACTTCCTTTCTAATCCTTGGTTATCAGTAGGGGTTTTAGTTTGCATTTCCTGATTATTAATGAAATTGAGAATTGTTTTTTGTGTACTTTGATCATATATACCTTTTCTGCTAAGAAATATCTGCTAATATTTTTATGCATTTTTATCATTTACCTTTCTCATAATTTTATTTCTTATGTTCTACATATTAATCCTTGTAGGTTAAGTGTGTTACGTATATTTTCTTCCACCCAGGCTTACCTCTTTAATTTAAAAACATCTTAAACAAGATTTTATTTCTTCATTTTTAGAGAGGGGATGGTAGGGAGAAAGAGAGGGAGGGGAACACTGATGCAGGAAAGAAACATCAATCTGATGCCCCTCGTGCATGCCCCAGCCAGGGACTGGACCCACAACCCAGCCATGCACCCCAACCGGAACTGAACTGGCGACCTTTCGCTCTGCAGGACTACGCCCCACCAAGTCGCACGTGTCAGGGCAAAACATCTTTAATTTAAAAAACTTAAACTCCAGTGTAGTTGAACTTATTAACATTTTCTTTAAATGTAATGTTTTCATTATCTTCTTTAAAAAACCTTTTTGTACTGTAAGGCCAGAGAGAGTATCTCCCACATTTTACTCTAATTTGTAGAGCTGAGTTTTTGATACCTGAGTTTTTGATAATTAATTCACACGGAATTGATTTTTTGTGTGAGATGCGAGGTAAGGACTGAGATTAAGTAATCACGCCAGCACAGCTTCCTAAACAGTCCTCTTCTTCCCACTGATCTTTCACAGTTGTGCGTATGAGCCTGTTCTGGTCTTTCCACGTAGTTCTGCTAGTGTCTTCAGTTTATTCTTGATCTAATGGCATAATGTTTTATAATTTTTATAACAGGCAATTCTCACCTTATTCTTTTCAAGGGTATCATGACTATTTCTTACCCTTCCGTGTAAATGTAAAGATATGCTTTTCGAATGCCATAAAGATACTGTTGGTTTTTAAAATAATAGCAGCAATGACTCCATACTAATCACACGGGAGAAGGCTGACGTGCTTATGACGTGTGTCCTCTTATCCATGAACACCATCCACCTGCTTACCGAGGTCTCTGAAAATGCCTTTCAATAAGCTTTTAATCGCTTCCTGCATAAAATCTTACAAAATTTTTGTTCAATTTATTATTGGGAACTTACAATTTTTGATGCTGTACAGAAGTGCACATTTACTTTTATTTATTGACTTTGCGGGCAGCCATCTTGGTAAAAATGTTATTGCTAACAATTTGTAGATTCTTTTGGGTTTGCCATGTAGATAATTATGTTATTTCTGAATATTCTTTGTCTTGATTGTACTTGCTAGGACCTAACATCAGTGCAAGGCTGAAAAGAAGTGGTGATGGTTGGTGTACAATCTTTTTCCTTATTTCAAATAATTATTTTAAATATTTCCTCCGTTAAGAATCATCTTTGATGTAGATGTTTTGCTGATTATTCTAATCAGATTAAGGAATTTGTCTCTTCTAACTTGCATGAGCTTTACATCATGAATAGTATTCTATCAAGTGTAATCTAATGAAATGACTTCATAATTTTTCCTCTTTAATTTGGCAAATGTAAGATTTTTCAAAAGTTAAATCATTTTTATATTTCTCAGATAAACCCAAATTGGTCAAGTTGCACCTTAAAATAATGCCATTGGATTCAGTCTGTTAGTATTCTGCTAATGGTTTTGATACCTAAAAAATTCACGAATGAGATTAACCTATAATTTTGTTTCTCCTGATGCCTTTGTCTAACTGTGTTTTCAAGGCCACACTTGTTTAGGGAGGTACGCACCTGGTCCTGTTCTGGCTTCCTCCCCACGGTCCTTCTGAGTGCAAGCCCCGGGGGCGTGGAGTGCCTGCCCGACACAAGGCTCCCTGAGGTGATCAGTGCGGCTCCCTTCCGCCTTGTGAGTTACTGTTGTCATGGATTTTAACCTCAGAAGACACCACTGCTATTATTTTGTATAGTCATACTACTTTGTATTTAATATTTACCCGTCCTGTTGGTCTTCGCTCTTGCGTGTATTTCTGAATTTCCGTCTCAGAAGGGATAGTTTTCCCTCTGCCTAAAATAATCTCCTTAGTGATTTTTAGTGCAAGCCTGTTGGTAATATGCATCTTTCAGTTTTGGGTGGTCTGAAATACTTATTTAAACTTCATTAAAAAGAAAACAGGTGCAATTTACACAGAGAGAAATACTCAGCTCTTAAGTGTAACATTTAGTTTTGACTATTATTTGAAGAGAGAAAATTTCCAATACTCCAGAAAGTCCTTTCAAACTGCCTCCCAGGCCACCTGTTCCGCCCATGAAGCAATCGCTGATCTGATTTCTATAACTGTAGGTTACTTTTGCCTGTGCTACAATTTCAGAGCGGGGATCATTCACTGTGCACTGTTTTTTTGTGCCCAATGTCTACTATTAGCATATTTTTACCATCACTAACATTTACCATTATCAACCTTTCATTTTAGCCCTTCTGACTCTAGTAATGCTTGTTGCTTCCAAGTTTATTTTTTCTAACAAGAGTGTAGCCATACCAGCTTTTCAAAAAAAAATTGTATGCATGGAATTATTTTCTGTCTTTGTACTTTCAACCCACTGTACCTAATATTTAAAATGTTTCTCTTATAAGCAGTACATAGTTGGATTAAAAAATCTATTCTATACTAAATTATATAATCTTTTTTCTTTTTAAATTATATTTTATTGATTATGCTATTATAGTTGTCCTAACTTTTCTCCCATTGCCCCTCTCCACCAAGTACCCCCATTCCCTCCGGCAATCCCCCTGCCACTGTGCACGTCCACAGGTCATGTGCATAAATCCTTTGGGTACTCCATTTCCTACACTGTACTTTACATCCCCACGGCTATTCCACAGCTACCTCTTTGTACTTCTTAACCCCCTCACCTCTTCACCCATTCCCCCACACCCTCTTCCCATCTCGGAACCATCAAAGGGCTATCCATACCCATGATTCTGTCTCTTTTCTTGTTTCCTTAGTTTGTCTTTTAGATTCAATTGTTGATAGATATGTATTTTTTTGCCATTTTATTGTTCATAATTCTTATCCTCTTTTTAAGTATTTTTTTATTATGCTATTACAGTTGTCCCATTTAGTTTTCTCTCCTTTATCACCGTCCACGCTGTACCCCTCTCCCTCCAGCACTTCTCCCGACCTTAGTTCACGACCATGGGTTCTACATAAGTTCTTTGGCTTCTCCACTTCCTATAGTATTCCTAACTTCCCCTTGTCTATTTTGTACCTACCAATTATGCTAAAAAAAAAAAAGATTTTTATTTGTATTTAGAGAGAAGGGAAAGGAGGAAGGGGGTAGTGAAATATCAATATGTGGTTGCCTCTCACATGCCCCCTACTGGGGACATGGCCTGTTACCCAGGCATGTGCCCTGACTGGGAACTGAAACGGTGACCCTTTGGGTCGAACGCCCACACTCAACGATTATGCTTCAATCCCTGTACCTTGTCTCCCATTCTTCCCCTCCTCTCCCACACTGATAACCCTCCATGTGATCTTCGTTTATGTGATTCTATTCCTGTTCTAATTGTTTGCTTAGTTTGTTTTTTTTTAGGTTCATTTGTTGATAGTTGTGAGTTTGTTTCATTCTATTGTTCATATTTTTTATCTTCTTTTTCTTAGATAAGTCCCTTTAACATTTTATATAACAAAGGCTTGGTGATAATGAACTCCTTTAACCTAACCTTATCTGGAAAACACTTTATCTGCCCTTCCTTATTCTTTTTCTTAAATAAGTCCCTTTAACATTTCATATACCACATTCTGCCATGTATCATGTGATCCCATGTATAATGTGCACTTCAGGTTCTAGTACTACCCATGGATAATGAACACCCTTATTTTTCTTCAAAAATTTGGGCAAACAGTGCTCGTTATACAAGGTAAAATGCAGTAATAATGCAGTGATGGTGAACTTCTTTAGTTTTTCCTGTCTGGGAATTTCTTTAACTGCCCTTTGATTCTAAATGATAACTTCAAAGAGTAGAGCAATCTTGGCTGTAGGTCCCTGCTTTTCATGACTTTGCATATTTCTTGCCAATCTCCTCTAGCCTGCAAAGTTTCTTTTGGGAAGTCAGCTGACAGTCTTATGGGAGCTCCCTTGTAGGTAACTAGCTGCTTTTCTTTTGCTGCTTTTAAAATTCTCTCTTTAGCTTTAATCTCTGGCATTTTGATTATGATGTGTCTTGGAGTGGGCTTCTTTGCATCCATCTTGTGTGGGACTCTCTGTGACCCTGCACTTGCCTGTCTATTTCTTGTGTCAACTTAGGGAAGTTTCCTTTCATTATTTTCTCAGATAGATATCCAATTTCTTGCTCTTTCTCTTTTCCTTCTGGAACCCCTATGATTCGAATGTTGGACCACTTGAAGTTGCCTCAGAGGCTGCATATACTACCCTTCATTTTTTTGGATTCTTTTTTCCTTCTTGTTGTTCTGATTGGGTTTTTTTTTTTTTTTGCTTCCTTATGTTCCAAATCATTGATTTGATTCTCAGCTTCATCAACTCTACAGTTGTTTCCCTGTAAATTGTTCTTTATTTCAGTCTGTTTCCTTCATTTCTGACGGGATCTTTTTTATCCTGTTGAGGTTGTCACTAAGTTCCTTGAGCATTCTCATAACCAGTATTTTGAACTCTGTACCTGATAGATTGCTTATCTCCATTTTGTTTAGTTCTTTTTCTGGAGTTTTGATCTGTTCTTTCATCTGGGCCATGTTTTTCTTTGTCTCCTCATTTTCACAGCCTCCTTGTGTTTGTTTCATGTATTAAGTGGAGCTGCTTTGACTCTGTAGTGTGGCCTAATGTAGGAGGTGTCCTGCAGGGTCCAGTGGCACAGCCTCCTCTACCACCCAAGCTGGGAACGTGAGGTGTGCCCTCCATGTTGACTGAGTAGTTGAACCTCTGTAGTTGAACCTCCTCTTGTAGTTGAACCTCGGTTGCTGTTGGCACATCAATGAGTGGGATTTACCCAGGCCAGTCAGCTGCAAGGATTGGCTGTGACTACATACCACCAACCATCGCCCTCCATGGAGGATCAGCTGTGCAGGGACAGGGTGGTAGTGCTCCAATGTGGTCTGTAGCTGTCCACTGGGCACTGGCCCTCACGTTTCCCAGGTGATGCAGACCAAGGTCAGTCCCCACTTGTGTTTTGTATGGGGCCACTGAACTATAAAGCAATCTGAGATGGCTGCTACTTGTGCTGAGCTTGGAGATTCCTGGGTGAAGCCAAGCTGTGAACCCAGGCTGGCTGCTGCTAGTGCTGGGCCTGGGGCTCACTGAGGCCAGGCGGTGCTTATTTGAGAGGATTTAGGAAGTTGTGAAGCAGGGGCCAAGACCAGCCATTCGTATGGAAAAGCAGCTTGGGTGGGCCCATAAATTGGATGGGATAGAGTCTCTGGGGCTCTCCAAGGTGGGTCCAACAGTGCTGGCCAGGTTGATGGAATCTCAGATATAGCACTAGCTCTCAGGGTCAGTGGCTTTGTGGGAGAAGGGCTAAGAAAAGAGACAATGGCCTCTGCTCACCTGGATGCCAGACGCTGCTATTTCTCCCAGTATGCCACTGGTTTCTTTCAAGCTTCTACCTCAGTGTCGGAGCCTAGAGGAAGTGAGTCTGAGTAGTTGAGTCTGTGTGGGTTCTTAAGAGGAACTGCCTGGGGCTCTAGAAGTTTCTTCCACTGACTCAATCCCGGCTGGTTTTTACAGCCAGAAGTTATAGGGATTTATCTTCCTGGCACTGGAACCCTGGGCTGGGAGGCCTGGTGCAGGGCTGGGCTCCTCACTCCTGGGACATCCTTCCCAAATTTTCATCCACCACATGCGGGTGTGGGACCAGCCCATTCCACGTCTGCACCATATCTGAATGGGTGTAGTTTAATTAAGCAGTTGTCAGACTCATTCAATTAAATTTCTGATGGTTCTGAGTGATGGTTGTTTTACATTTTAGTTGTAATTTTGATGTGATGTACTTTTGATGAGACAGGTCTGCCTACACTGCCATCTTGACCAAAGTCCCAAATCCTTATTCTATATAATCTTTTCTTCTTAACTACTGACAAACTTGGCTTTATATTTACTATATTTTTTACTTTTTAAATCCATAAGGTTTTCTTTTATTGTTGTTCAATTACATTTGTCCCCATTTTTTCCCCTATTGCTCTTCCCTATCCCATCTAACACCCGCTCCCAGAGAAAATCTCCACCCCATTGTCCTTGACCATGGCCCTTTGTACACGTCCTTGACTGACGCTTTCTCTTCTTATCCTGTTATCACCCTCCCCTCTGGTCACTGTCAGATTTTTCTTTATTTCCATGTGTCTTTTTGTTTGTTTGTTTGTTTTTTTGCTCATTTGTTTGTTTTGTTGATTAGGTTCCACTCAAAGGTGAGATCAAATGGTATGTGTCTTTCACTGCCTGGCTTATTTCACTTAGCATAATGCCCTCCAGTTCCATTCATGCTGTTGCAAAGGACAGGAGTTCCTTCTTTTTTTATTCTGCTGCATAGAATTCCATTGTGTAAATGTATCATAGTTTTTTGATCAACTCATTTACTGATGGGCACTTAGACTGTTTCCAGCACTTGGCTATTATAAATAATGCTGCTATGAACATCGGGTGCATACGTTCTTAGGGTATAATCCCAGCAGTGGAATCACTGGATCAAAAGGCAATTCCATTTTTAGTTTTTTGAGAAAACTCTATACTGTTTTCCCATGTGGCTGCACCAGTCTGCATTCCCACCAACAGTGTACTAGGGTTCCCTTTTCTCTACAAATGCGCCAGCACTTGTTGTTTGTTGATGATGGCCATTCTCATCAGTGTGAAGTGGTACCTCATTGTGGTTTTAATTTGCATCTCTCTGGTGGCCAGTTATGTTGAACATCCTTTCATTTGTCCATGTGAACTCTGTGTGTCCGCCTTAGAAGCGTCTGTTCAGGTCTTTTGTCCATTTTTTAATTGAATTGTTTGTCTTCCTGGTGCTGAGTCATCTGAATTCTTTATATATTTTGGAGATCAAACCCTTGTCCAAGGTATCATTGGTAAATATATTTTCCCATATAGTTGGTTCCCTTTCCATTTTGCTGATGTTTTCTTTAGCTGTGCAGAAGCTTTTTAATTTGATGCAGTCCCATTTGTTTATTCTTTCCTTTATATTCCTTGCCCTAGGGGACATATCGGTGAGAATACTGCTGCGTGGGATATCTGAAATTTTCCTACGTTCTCCTCTAGGACTTTTATGCCATCATGATTTACATTTAAGTCTTTTATCCATGTTGAGTTTATTTTTGTGTATGATGTAAGTTGGTGGTCTAATTGCATTTATTTGTGTTCTATTTTTATGTTCTTTTGCACTTCTTTGAATTAATCAAATGTTTTTTACATTGCTCCATTTCCCTTCAATTAAATTACATTTTAAAACCATTTTTAGTAGTTAGACTATACCTTAAAACATGCAGATTATCACTTAACTACTTGGCTGATACCAATTAAAGCTTAGGACTTTAAAATCCATTTACTTCCCTCCCATCATTTGTTGCTGTTACCATGAATTTCACCATCTATGAAACTGAAGCTCTACAGTTAACTGTTGTATATCATCACTGTTCACTTATATTTTCCTTGCCAGTGCTCTTTATTCCCTCTCGCATGTTCATATTTCTGTCTGGGACTATTTTCCTGAAAAACTGCCTTTAAGTCTTATTTCAGTGCAGGTCTACTGGTGCCAAATCCTCTGATTTCCTGTTTGTTTGAATACATCTGTATTTCACTTTTAGTATTTGGAGGGTGTTTTGGCTGCTATAGAATCCTAGGCTTGTTGTTTTCTTCTAGCTTTAAAGATGTCGTTACATTGGCTTCTGCTTTCCATAATTTCTGTTAAGAAGCTGTCAGCCTTGGTCCTCCTTTGAAGGGAACTGTGACAGATTAAAGATGGGCCCCATAATTTCTGTCACCACTGCTCTCCCTCTCGCAGAGCCCGCAGCCACCATGCACAAAGGGCCAGCTGCACAGCTGGAGAGACTACATGGAGAGAGAACATTCCCAGCTGTGCTCCAGCTACTCCAGCCACTTTGGGTAAGGCACCGGACCTGTGGGCAAAGCCTGCTTTCGTGGACAGTGTCAGAGGAGTCGCCACATGTCTGCAGGTGCATAAATGATGCCAAGTGAGACCATCAGAAACGTCCAGCTGAGCTCCACTCAGACTGCAGAATCTTGAGCTAATGGTTTTAAGTCAGTAAATTTTGGGGGTGGTTTTTAAGGAAGAAATAGATAACTGAAATAGTATTTGGTATCAAGAATGAAGGGTGGCCATAACAGAGAACTAAAACATGTGGCATCAGTTTTGGAAAGGGGCTGCAGACATTTGCTCAAGGAGCAGCCACGAGACCATCAAAGGAGGCTGGGTGAGCCCCGAGGACCTCACTGTTGGAGGCTGGCAAAATGGTCTTGTTGTCCATGGGCAAAACAAATAGTGTGGCTGTGTCTTGCATCATAGAAAAAATACCTAACAAAGTTGTGGGCCTGGTGAAGAAGACTTGAGGAAGAAACGCTTGAGGACAGAAATTATGGGGCCTATCTTTAATCTGTCACAGTTCCCTTCAAAGGAGGACCAAGGCTGACAGCTTCTCAACAGAATGCTGAAAGCTGACAAACAGTTTTTAAAAAATCATTTATAATATGGCATTAAAAAAGAGAACTAAATGGGGAGCTGTGTAGTTTTTAAGCAGAATTTGGAAAAAATATTTTCAAGCTACTTGTAGAGTTAGAAAATGAAACTTTCTCAACTGCCCAGAATAGTCCCTACTCTGGGACTGGGGTGACATAGGTCCTGATGGATTTCAGAACTGACAACAAACAGTGACTACGTTGTGTTTCCTTTCCACTTCCTCACTTTTAAACTGATGGGGTTATCCTATCCCTACCATACTGCCAGGTGTCAGATTGGAAGCTGAGTTGATTCTCTTAATCACTATATTCTTCAGTATTATACAGCAATCAAGTGGAGAAATATGGAACCATAAAGTAATTAATTTTAATATAAAAAACCTTCCTCTTTACATAAATATCACATAGAGGCAGATCAATTGTATTAGAAACTCTTAGTTATATTTTCTGTTTAGTTAGTAGGCTGTATGAAAATGAAGTTTTATAAATATTTTGTTTCACGACTTTAAGAGAGAAAGGTGTTTAAAAATGTATTTCCCATCCAACAATCTGAAATACCAAATATTCTTCACCATGAGAAGAACATCTGGCTTATTTCATATACCTAGATTCCACGGTTCCCAGGACCACCACCTCTGTACACCCACGCTGGAGTAAAGAAGAGAAAACTGATCAGGTGGCTTTCATCACAGAAAGTAAGTAAAGAAGAAAAACCTATTCAATACTAAGACAATACTAAGAAAGGGATGGGAAAAGTAACGGAGAAGTGATCGGGATACGCCGTGTGGGGTTATCGGTTTCACATTATCTGTTTAGTTACCAAGTGCTAAGTGCCTAACAGGAGAGGTTAGAGCCATGTCATGACAAATAAATTTGGAAAAGTTAGAAGGCAGGAAACAGTTCCCAGCTTTCCTACAGGGTGACTTACCTTTTCCAAAACTTTGGCAATTCGGGTGCCAATCTGTTCAAGTGACTGCTGTGGATATTGGTTTTTGCCAAGGTTTTGTAACACCTGGTACAGGGAGGAAGGCGGCAGATTAGAGGAGTGGACGTGAGGCAGAGTCCAGACAGCACTGCTGACACCGAGCTGGGCTCTTCCCACAAAAGCAAGTTGCTTCTCTGGGGTAAGTCTGGTGGTCCCATTGGTCAGACTTGTTTAAGGCTAGTATATCATCCCTTTAGTCTTTTCCCAGTTAACAAAAACTACAGACATGTAAATCACATTCATTACAGCAACATGAAAAAATAGAATAAAGAAAATAGAAACTGATTGTAATCTTGTCACCCAGATACAACCAGTAATATCTTTCCATATACAAGGTCTGTCCAGAAAGAGTCCAGCCACTGTTCATGTAAGGTGAATGGTTTGGTTCTTATATTTGCTCCTGTTAATGTAAGGAGAACATGGATGTAACCTGGCAGCCAAGGAGAGTGGACTGGAATGCTCATGTGTGAACAACAATGACTTCGCTGTACTAGTCCGTGGGGGCCGGTGACACCGTTGAGTGAGCATGTGTACTGTGTGCTCACGACATTCAAAATCACTGAGTGAGTGGAGCAATGAATCTGCATCAAATTTTGCGTTAAGCTTCTACATTCCTCTACAGAAGCTATTCGGATGATTCAGAAGGCTTTTGGGAGAATGCAATGAGTGCAGTGCAAATAAAAGTGTGGCACAAACGTTCCGAAGATGGTTGAGAATCTGTTGAAAGCAATCCATGTTCTGGAAGGTCTGCAGCAAGCAGAATAGCTGAGCACGTCGAACATGTACAGGCTGCAATCAATAAAGATTGGCAAGTGACAGTGCGAGAACGAGAAGCTGACCTGGGGATTCCAAAAACTACTGTGTCCGAGCTTTTGATGCAGGATCTTGGCGTGAAATGTGTCATGGCAAATTTCATTCCACAGCTCTTGCTACCAGAGCAGAAAGAATAATGTGCTGCACTTGCTAATGACTTGATTCAAACTGCTACCAATGAACCAGATTTCCTCAAGAAGGTCATAACCAGAGATGAACTGTGGGTCTATGGCTATGGTCTGGAAATGGAGGTTCAGTTGTCCCAGTGGAAGTCGCCTGGTTCTCCACGCCTGAAGAAATTGTGGCAAAGTCACAACACGATCAACACCATGTTAACTGTGCTTTCCCATTGGGAAGGTGTTGTCCATCATAAGTATGTCCCTCCAGGCCAAAAATTTATTAAGGAGGACTACCTCAGTGTTTTTTGTTGGTCGAGAGATGCAATATGATGAAAACGGCCGCAGCTATGGGCAACTGGTGACTGGCAGCTTTATTAGGACAATGTGCCCGCTTATGCATCACGTCTCATGCAGAGGTTTTTCGTGAAACATCAAATCCCCCAGGTGACTCAGTTCCCCTATATCCCAGATTTGAGGTCTTGTGACTTCTGGCTCTTCCCCAAACTAAAATCACCTTTGAAAGGGAAGATATTTCAAACCATTGACAACATTTATGAAAATATGACAGGGCAGCTGATGGTGATTCCAACAAAGGATTTTGCAGAGTGTTTTGAACAGTGGAAGGGATGCTGCGAGAACTGTGTGAGGTCCCCAGGTGCCTACTTTGAAGGGGACTGAGGTATCATTGTATCTTGTATCACCGCACCTTGTATCTTCTTCAATAAATGTCTATTTTTCCACATTTCGTGGCTGGATACTTTCTGGACACACCTCGTATATCTTTCAGATTTTTATACATGTATACATTATTTCTCTCACAAAATATGGGATCACGCTGCATACTGTCACCATTTTCACATAATATATTCTGAAAACTTCTTCAGCCACTAAATGTATTCCCACATATCTTTCTTAATGACTCCACGGTGTAATACCTTATATCTGTACCAACATTTATGTAACAAATCCTGCATTGTTGGACATTTGTGGCAGGTTTTCCCAATTCTTCTTGATATATTCTTTGCTTGGTATATTCTGGGTCTGTCCTCCTTTCTTTCCTTTTTTGGAATGCTAACAGGGGAATTAAACTGTCCCAAATATTTCTCATAAGAGCCTCTGTCTGATAGCAAGCAGAATGCTACCTACCTCAAGGAGTGAATCAGAATTAAAATTTCCTGGACATATAAAGAAAGCAAGCTCAGTCCCAGGGCCTGAAAGAAATTAGGCTTAGCCTAAAGCCACTGAAGCGACAGCCAACCACAGAAAGACAAAAACACATGGCCTGGCCACCGTGCTTTCTGCTATCGGTTGCACCCAAACTGTTGGGCTAAAAACCGCAGACGAGCTGAATAAAAGTGAGCACTGACCTCTGTCAACTGACTCTCGCCTGTGTAGTGTAGGCTGGCTCGGTTGGAAACCCCATGCAGGTGGTCCAGGGTGTGCATGCTGGTGGGGAGATTGCCATTGCAAACAGGCTCCATCGCTGGCTGCTGGATTGGAGTGGCAAAGTCTATGTGTTCTGTGATGCTGAAACATGGAGATGCCCACATTAGCCACGGGAGAGCTGAATGGGTGGGGAGAAAGTATTAGTGATCGGCTGATCATAACTTCAACAGGTTATGAGGATTGCGTGGAACCACAGACTCAGACAGGGAGACCTCAGAAGTTACTCAGACTGATCTTTCATCATACAGGTGCGAGGACTCCAGTGCCCGGCAATGACTACGTGCTGAATGCGTGAGTTAAGATCGTGTCCCAGATCAAAGGAGCAGTTGGGCTCTGAGTGACCCGAACTCAGTGATTTCCCAACCACCTAAGCTGCCTTCTTTCTATGCACCATGGCATCTGATTTGCTCACTCCCACTGGCCGCTTCCTCTCATTTTAAACCAGCTGGGTTTTCTGGTAGGATCTCTCTTTCCAGAGTATACATAGTGACAAATACCCACAAGTTGTTCCTATTTTACTTTCCCTTTTAGACAGAAACATACTTGTCTCCACAGAAAGTTTAGATAGTAAATTTTATACAAAACAGCTATCCACTGTATCTACATGAAAGTATTTTCTGCATGGTCCCAAAGTGGTCACTTTCCTGCTAGACACAGGCTAAGTATTATGTACCACCATACATACCGACATGGCAAACTGGCACTGACAAATTTTGTCTCCAGCTATTTAATACCAGGGCTACCATAATTAACATAACATACCCAGTCCCTGCTGTTATGGTGCTCACAGACTTGTGAGTGACAACTATTACAGATGTGACAAATAATAAAAGATAAAAACGTGGTAAAACGTCAGTGCTACACTACAGGAGGGTATCTGTCCCCTTTACGCTGATGGAGGAGGGAGACGGACAGTGAGGAATTGCACAAGGAAGTAAGATTTAAGTTGCGGCCAGGAGGAAGAGCGTGCATTAACCAGGCAGAAGATGATGAAAAGAACACAGGGAAAGAGACGCCCTGACGGGGGAGAGGGCAGAGTCAGAGATGGAAAGACACGCACGAGCAGACTGACAATGTGAACACTGTAAACAGCAGTAAGAAGTTATTAGAGCATTTTAAGAATTATCTGACTTACAACTGAGGAATATTTCTGAGCACCATGGAGAGAATGGACTGAATAGCGCCAAGAGTAAATAAAGCACGAGGACCAGCTAGGGGGCCACTGAATGAATGTAAGGGGAGATGATGGTGACCTGATTTAAGAAAGCAGCAATGGAGATGGAGAAAAGCGGCTGGATTTGAAGAATACTCAAGAGAGTTAAAATGACAAGACGTGGTGACAGGCCAGATTCAAGGGGTAAGGAAGAGGATTGTTAAGGATGACTCCCACACTTCTGGCCTAAGCACTGCTGGAGCTTTGACTAAGAATAAGAAACAGAAAACAAACACGATGATAATTTTTTTGGAAGGTGAGTGCACAAGAAAATTATGAGTTTAGCCTTCCTGAACGTGGGACACCTGCGAACTGTCTAGGCAGAGCGGCCAGGCAGATACCTGGAGAGGGGGGCCGAGGGCGCGAATCAGGGTCTGGTCTGGAGACTGACGACTGGGAGTTAGCAACGTATCGGTGGTGCTGTCAGTGCTGGGAGTAGATCGGTCTGACGAGAGTGAGTCTAAAGAAGGCTGATTGGTAAATCTTGGGGAACTCCAACCCTTAAAGACTAGGCAAGGGGCCAGCAAAAGAGGAGTGTCCGAGAAGGAAAAAAGCAGTCATCAGAGAGGCAACCTTGTGTTTTGGAAGGTGTCTGTAAATCGAACTTGCCCCGACTGCTTTTCTGAGTGTGTGGTGTCAGTGAGAGACCACAGGGTTTATGCTTCTCAAGAAGAGGGATCCAGTCTTCGAGTTAAACTAAGTACACCCGGGTAAATCACGCAAGTGTGGGCGAAGGCACTGAGATGGGGCCGCTGTTCAGTGCACCTGGCCGGGTCCGTGTGTGGGCCGTGGTCAGCAGCGGTCGTCCTCTGAACCACCAGCTCTAGAAAGGACAACTCTCCTGATCACTGCTGCTGGAAGAGGGCACCCCTGACGCCAGCTCAGGCCCCGTGCGCTCACTGGCACACGGGTGCCAGGGGGAGGGAGATGTTTAAGATACTCACTCGATGTTTTTTGAAGAAACTGCAAGCCAGGTACTCACGATGGCAGTCAGCTCTACCCAGCGGAGTTTGACGCACTCATCTGGGCTGGGCCACCCCAGACTCTGGTAGTCACGCTTCTTTCCTGGGGGGAAAACCATGCCAACAATGACGCAATTGCAAAGGAACAGCATCCACAGTGTCTCATGCCCAGGTGATTACTTCACCCAGGTTGGTGTATTTAAAGGTGCTAGTGATCCTTCTAGTCTTCAGAATTGGTACCACATAGAGAACGACAATCCTGTCATTCACAGCAATGAGAATAAAGATCGTCTCTGAATGAAGCTGTGTTCTTGGAGGTAGATAGTAATTTAAGTACAAATACTTGAGTCCTTCACTAGATTTAAGACTAATCAACATGAGATAAGGGTTAAGATGTCCTTCAATGTTAACATTCCTACCAAACTTCATTTTCAACCATCTACATTCTGATTTTATAGACCACGAGAAACGTGTCTCTAAAGCAGGCTTCTCGACCTGGCCCTCCGACTCTGCAGGCTGAATCGTGCTTTGCGGTGGGGGCTGTCCTGTGCACTGGAGGAAGCTCAGCAGCATCCCAGGCCTCTACCCACTAGATGTCGGGAGCACCCTCCCCCAGATGTGACAACCAAAAGTATCTCCAGATACTGCTGCGTGTCCCCGGGGAGGGCAACGTCGCTCCTGGTGGAGAACCGCTGCTGTGACAACGATGGTAACGAGCGGCTGTTGATTTCCAGAGCACTTACCGTGCACTTGGGCCATGTGCTGAGTGCTCTAATTCACCATGTCGTGAGAAGGGTTTTACCCCTCACTTCTCAGGGAGAAAATGGGGGCTCAGATATCTCAAGTGACTCGCCCAAGGCCACCCGGCTAGCAGGAGGCAGGGCTGGGATGAACACCCAGGTCCACTGACTAACGTGCAGGCCCCCAGCTACCCTGCTATTTAAAGGTACACAGGGTTTTTAAAGTTCCGTTTGCTGATCCCCTTCCCAAGTGCTCCCTTTTGGGTCTAGGCCCTTTACTTAGGTTCAGTTCCCAAGAAAAGAGCAGAACAAGTTTGGTCTGGGAAGGGTTCTTCTGAAGGAATTATAACTAAAGGGGCAGGAAGGAGAACTCTGCTTCTGTATAGCTCTTGTTTACTGCAGGAATTCACCAACAGTAGAAAACTGTCTGAGGTACAGGCAGGGTTTTAGATTTAGACTTTAATAAAATAGAAAAGTGTGAAAGAGTTTCAAATGAACACTGTTTAAATTAGTAACTTAAAGAATTAAACCATAAGTTTCACAATTAAGCTTCTTTTTCTTTTACGTTTAGGGAACTCACTTGGAAAATACTTCATGAACACCTGTTACACAGGGCCGGGAATCGTGGTAGGAGACAACAGGAGAGCCTGACCTTGTGCTCACAGTCCAGGGAGGAAGGTAAGTATCAACAAACCATTAGGCTACGGTAGGGTCAGTGTGCGCACCTACGCAGAGTAACTGGAGAGACAGCAACTAATCCCGTCTGAAGGTACCAAGGAAGAGATGGCATTTGAGCTTGAGGTTTAAGGACGGGTGATAGTTTAGCATCTCTGAGGTAGCTTAAGGGCATTCCAGGCAGAGGGAGCAGCATGAACCAACCTCTCTCTGCTGGCTTCTGACTTTCCTCCTGCAGCTGCTTCCTCTCTCGGCTTTCACAGAACCGAAGGGTTAGGGCCTTGCTCTGGATTAGGCTTTGGCACAAGGGAATGCTGTGGCTGGTTTGGCCTTCTATCCAGACCACTGAAACCTTCTCCATATCAGCAATAAGGCTGTTTTACTTTCTCATCATTCGTTTACTGGAGCAACACTCTTAATTTCACTCAA
Organism: Phyllostomus discolor; assembly: GCF_004126475.2. Classification (NCBI taxonomy): domain Eukaryota; kingdom Metazoa; phylum Chordata; class Mammalia; order Chiroptera; family Phyllostomidae; genus Phyllostomus; species Phyllostomus discolor. The sequence continues at coordinate 153,245,081 of NC_040908.2, read as the reverse complement.
AACCTTTTTCTCGACTTCCGGCAAGATGGAGGAATAGGTGGACGCACCGTACCTCCTCACACAACCAAGAATAGAACAACAATAATTTACAGACAATAACACTCAGAACTGACAGAGGATTTATCTGAATGGAAGTCGGACAGCCAAGAAGTTGAAGTAGGCCCATACATCCAGACTGGTAGGGGACGACGAGCCGGGTGGGCGCAGGGCTGGCGCAGGTCATCAACGCGAGGAGGTCGGGGAAAATTTGGCGCGAAATCGGTGCAACAGCCATCTGGGGCGCAAGAACGCAGCGGCGATCCCTGAGTACGCAAGCTGTGGCTGGGGGACCCAGTGAGGCAGCGATTGTGCACCAGGGCAGAACTCGCAGCCCAGGGTCCCAGAGAAGGGTCTGAGCCCAGAGAACGGAACTACCGCCATTGTTCCCTCCCATCCCCATTCCTGCCCCCGCCCCCACATATAACATCACAATCTAGTGACTGGGGTGCCCAGCCCCAGTGAACACCTAAGGCTCTGCCCGCCACCATAACAAGAGCGACCAGACCAAAAAAAAAAAAAAAAAGGTAGAGACAGGGAAAGACATAAGACATGTTTCCAACAGAACAGATCAGTCCCCCAGGACTCATCCTTTTAAGCGACCAAGAAATAGCCAATCTATCAGATGCACAGTTCAAAACACTGGTGATCAGAAAGCTCACGGAATTGGTTGACTTTGGGCGCAATTTAGATGAAAGGATGCAGGTTACCATAAAAGAGATGCAGGAAGATATGCGGAGGAGAGCCAATAGTGAAAGGAAGGAATCTGAGTCTCAAAACAATACAGTGGACCAGAAGAAAGATAGAATCAACCAAGCAGGAAAGCATGATGAAATAAGAATTCAAAAAATCGAGGAAAAGCTTGAGAGCATCCAGGACACCTTTAAACGTTCCAACATCCGAATTATAGGGGTACCAGAAGGGGAGGACCAACAAGTGGAAAAGTTATTTGAACAAATAATAAAGGAGAACTTCCCCATTCTGGCAAAGGGAACAGTCTTCCAAGAAATCCAAGAAGCTCAAAGAGCCCCAAAGAAGTTGGACCCAAGAAGAAACACACCAAGGCACATCATAATTACATTAGCCAAGGTAAAAACAAAGGAGAGAATTCTAGAAGCAGCAAGAGATAAAGGGACAGTAACCTACAAAGGAGTTCCCATCAGACTGTCAGCTGATTTCTCAAAAGAGACCTTACAGGCAAGAAGGGGATGGAAAGAAATATTCCAAGTCATGAAAGACAAGGACCTACATCCCAGATTCCTCTATCCAACAAAGCTCTCATTTAGAATGGAAGGGCAGATAAAGTGCTTTTCAAATAAGGTCAAATTAAAGGAGTTCATCATCACCAAGCCCTTATTTTATGAAATGCTAAAGGGACTTATCTAAGAAAAGAAGATAAAGAAAAGACATGTATAGTAAAAGGACAGCAAACTCACAAGTATCAACAACCACACCTAAAGCAAAACCAAAAGAAACTAAGTAAATAACTAGAACAGGAACAGAACCACAGAAATGGAGGGCACATAGAGGGCTAGCAGCAGGGGGGTGGGAGGAGGAGAGAGCGGGAAAAGGTATAGAGAATAAGTAGCATAGAATGTAGGTTGAAAATAGATAGGGGGAGGGCAAGAATAGTATGGGAAATGTAGAAGCTAAAGAACTCTTAAGTATGACACATGGACATGAACTAAAGGGGGGGAACATGGGTGGGAGAGGGGGTACAGGGTGGAGGGGAGAGAAGGGGGGAATGGGACAACTGTAATAGCATAATCAATAAAATATATTTTAAAAAAAGGAAAAAAAAAAACCCTTTTTCTCTGCATTCCCACTGGCTAACTGTTTAGCACAAGAGGTCTAACTTTTGACCTATCTTGGCTGTTGACATTACTTCCTCACTAAGTTTAGCTTTTGATTTAAAGTGGCTCTTCCTTTCACGTGAACGCTTGGAGGCCACCACAGGGTTACTAACTGACCTGATCTCAGTCTTGTTGTGTCTCAGGGGACGGAAGGCCCGAGTGGGAAAGTGCAATGGGGGATGGCTGGTTGGTGGCAGTCAGACACACACGACATTTACTGGTTAAGTTTCCAGTCTCATATGTGTGTGGTTCGTGATGCCTCAAAACAATTACAGCAGAACTTCACAGACCACTATGACATTTATAATAAAGAAAAAGTTTGAAATATCTAGAGAGTCACTAAAATGTGACAGAGAAACAAAGTCAGCAAATGCTGTTGGAAAGAATGGCACCACCAGATTTGCTCAGTGAGGGGTTGCTACAAACCTTCAATTTGTGGCAAATTAAAAAACAAAACAAAACACACACTGTCTACAAAGTGCAATAAAGTGTTAAAAAGAAGTATATCTGCATGCTGCTTACTAAACTGCTTTTGTTCACTTACTGAGTGACAAACCTCTTGCCTGCACAGAACACATGCTGTAATTTATTTAGGGAATTACCAACCTTTAGGTTGTTTCCAAATTTTTATTATAAGCAAGCCTGTGATCAGTAACTTTGTACTTGTAAAATGATTCACTCGGGGTAAGGTACTGGAAGTAGAACTGTTGGTATATTTTTAAATTTTCTGGACATCTAGCCAAACTGTCCCAGAACTCATAATTCATTTTACTAATTCTCATTGTTTATTACACATTTAAAGAATTCGATAAGCACAAATGAACATCACTGTTGATGGTTGCACTTTTTTGTTTGCTACACACTGTCTCACGTTTAGGGCCACTTGCATGTGTGTGTACACGTGTGTGTCTTTGGCGAACTGCCTATCTATGTACTTGAACATATTTTGCTGAAATGCTGTATTTTTCTTATTGATTTGTAGGTGCTCTTTAAATATTACTATCCTTTGTGTATCGTATATCCTATAAATATTCCACAAAAAATACTTTGTATCAGCCCTTTGTCTTTTTATTTCATGGTATTTTCTGATGCTAGAATTACTTGTTCTTTCAACCTTAGAAATTTCCTTTTCACCTTAAATGCATATAAATAACTATCTAAATTTTCTTCTTTTATCATTTTATTACGTGTACTGTTTAATCCAACGCAGTGCTCATTTCCATAATAATGCTTTACAGTTTGAGCGCTGTTCCCTTGCTACAGAAGACAGACCTAACAAAGGAAATGTTGCTTTCTTTTGTCACCTGTTAACACATGCTATGTTCCTTAAATAGGAAAGCTACTTCGTGCTTTTAGCTCCAGTCATGACAAAATGTCCTTTTTGGTGTCCTTACTATTTTTCACAAGTCACAGTTCATTCTGGGACTTAGTACTTTACTGTGAGCTCTTTGCTTTGAGCTTTGGTAAGTACAGCAAGTGAAATAAGACATTTTCAGGAAGTTACCTTGAATATCCAAAGTCCAAGACAGGGAATATATCCTTTTAAGGATAAAGAAATTCTAACGTCCTGATTGCTGGAAAAGGAAGTCAGCGAGACTTACAGGAAGGGCCCTGAGCCTGGAGTCCAGAGATGGGTTTTGGAACAACTACGAGCCTTGAAAGTACAGGTCTGAGTTTGCCGTACACGCATTTGTCCTGGGGAGCGGCTCTAGAGCATTCACCCGATAGGTAACGAAAGAGGTACCTGACACACGAAGATGTTACTGGATAGTTAACATGTACTGAGCCCCTTGTGCCCAGTTCATTTAAAGCACCATCAACTCACAGAACCCTCCCAGTCACCATATAAGACAGGAGCAATTATTAGTCCCATTTGATAGATCGGGAAAGTGAGGCATGGGGAACTGAATGGCAAAACTGGAGTTTAAGGCCAGGGAGTTGTCTCAAACCCCCGTTTTAATATATTAACCCAGACTTTCAAGGTAAGAATCAATAGGATATTGAAGCTCAAGATAATAAGAATACATGCCAAATAACCTATGGTAAAAAAGTGAACTGTCAAAACAAACTTTGTATCAATGACTGGCTTCTTGTTCACTTAGCCAACTTACCTCGTCATCTACTTTAAGTCACAAACATATCTTTTGTGAGAACTGGGAAGGTCAAGTCTGAAAAAAAAAAAAAAAACTGGCGTATTAAACATTCAAATCACCTTGTGGCCCAGGAGATGCCACCTTCGGGCCCGTGATCTCCAGGTTGGCTTGGTAGCGATGTGCATTTTCTGCTTGATTTGATTCTATCTTCTTCCCCGGGGTTTTTTTATGCTCTCCTTTGGGTTTCTTCACCCGTTTGACCTGGAATGTGATCTAGGAAACAGAAACATGTTAGGGACAAATGAGACCAGAGATCAAATCTGTCAGTGGCTGTGGGTATTGGTGGCCTTAAGAAAAACCAGTCCTGGGCTAAGGTTGAGTTTTCTCCTTCAGTTCAATTCTTAAAGCTCTAAATCAGACATTTTTAGTAAAATAAAAACAGTCACCTAGCCCTGAAGAGTAAGTATACGGAGGAAACTGAAAACGAAGATGTCTGAACCGGGTGGCCCCAAATGCACGGGCTCCGAATGCGGCCACACCCCCACCCTGTTGCCTCCACTTCCCAGAAAAGCCAGGGGCACACAAGTCACACGAAACGCTTCCTGCACTTCAATTCCAGTGCGAGGGCCGCCTGGGGTATGCAGTCAAGTCGGGCCACACGTCCAACAGAGACATCACACTTTGAAAACCTAGCCCCACAAAAGACCTGGGCTGCAATTTGGGAGGAACTGAGTTGGCAACTCTTACCCATTCTGTTGCTTCGTCATCTTCACTTCTGCAGTCTCCATAGCAAGAGCTTTTGGCCATTCCGTCCTGGGGACCTTTCTTCAGTACCCGAATCCCCTGAAGGTCCAGACGCCGCCCTTTCATCTCCAGTGGTCCCCCAAAGCCTTCCAGGGGCCATGCCTGTTGAAATTCATCCACTAAAGCCAAGATCTCTTCTGACATTTTTGTTTCGTCTGAGTTCTCTATCTCGTCAGAACCATTGCTTTCTTCCACCACCGTACCTGAAATTCAAGTTCCAGCATGTTATTCAAAATCACATAGTACTCTTTCAAGTACTTGAGTGACTCCAACCTTGCTTTTTGAGAAAAATTTTGGCTCTGGTTAGAGGCACTTCTCTGGCCCACTGGCATAAAAATACCATTCGGCATCTTCAAAACTCCTAATAAAATACCATCTCCGTCATGTGCCTTTTGTCAAAAGCCCGGCTGAGAACACGGCAGCAGCTCCACGGCAGGCACGCATGGCGCATGTCCCTACTGAGCACGAGGATGGCTATTGTATGTATTTTTGCAAAAAAGACCAACTTGCTCGAGATAGAAGACACAGATGGCAAAGATGAGGTTCACTTATTTAATGTGGGATTCTTCAAGCTTTATTCAAATAGCACATAAAATACCATAGCTGCAGGTCCAGGCCATATAATCTAATTGCCTTAAGTGAATAATGTTTTGTTTAATGAGAAATTATCCTGTTTCCACACGAAGGCTCCCATTCTCACTAATGGCTGATGTTAAGAACTAGCAATATGCTAGCAATAAAACAGTAATTTTTCTCTAAAATGGTTATCAAGATATTATTCATTATGTTGCTCAAGCTTCTCATGTAAAGACTCCCATGGAAGCTCCTCGGCACAATGGCCTGGTAAAGAGTCCGCTGAGAAGTAGGTATGTTCCCCGTATCATACAGTGAAGACTGCACGACCTCACACATTCTCCTCTATGCTTAGGTAACTAGGAAGCTTAGGGAAAAATTACTCCAAGTTTCTTAATAGAATGCCTTCCTTTAAAAAAATTCTTTACTACTTCGCTTATTTTGAATTAATGGCTGAACCCTATATTGTGTGTTCGATGAAAGTCATCTCCAACCCTTTTTGGAAGTAGAGAGGGTATAAAAACAAGTAACAAAATGAAATGCCTGTTTTTGTAATGTGTATCCACCGGACAACCTGAGAGCTTGGGGCTGCTGCTCACAGAATGCTAGCCTGCGTTGTCCCAATTATCCCAGTGATATTCAACCGGTAATTCTGGCCTTTTCGGTGATTGGGAACACGGTGTTACAAAAGCCAGGGGCAGGAATCTCCTATCCATATTGACCTGTGTGGCCACTGTGAGTGATCTATCTTAGAGAAGGACAGCATTGGTCTCTGAGGAGGCTTGGGGTGAGAAAGATCCCCAACTACCATGGCTAAAAATAACCTAAAGCTCTGAAACCTACTCACAGAAGATGCAGTGTCACCCTTAACCCAGGTGACACCTGTCTCCTATCCCCCACTCCATTCCAGGGAGCGGGAAGGTCTGTTGTCAGTACCACCAGAAATCCCTGTTACTCTTCTTTGGAAAAGCTATAGGACTCTTCTATTTGTCACAAGTGACTACAGAATGTACTACCATCTTTTTAAGGAAGTTTCTTTTACGTTTTCTGAATGAATCTGCTGGTTTCTACCGATGACAATGACAATGAATGAGATCTGAAACAAGTTTAAAGTAAAACAGGGGTTTGCAAAAGCTTTTCTTCAGAATATTCAGACAAAAATGGTTGGTTACTTGCCTCAATTATGTGGCCAGTGGTATAAGTGTAGGGTTGACAAAGAGTTTTAATTTTCAATTTCTATCTTGCTACTATGTTCTGAATGTCTAGCATTTTACCTGGCACATAGCAGGCACAGACTGAATTAATGGGAACGCAGAAATAATTTGGTTTGCGAGGTCCTAGAGAATCTGCTGCTCCTTCCTTTTCCTTGTCCTGCTGACATTTCCAACTCTAAAGTCTACCTTGTCATGAGTTAAAGTATGGTCAGCTTGGCTGGATGAATTGGAAGCGACAGAAAGGTAGGCATGGCTTTAGCACAATCAGTAGCTCTTTATGCCATTTACTATGGCATACTATGCCATTGACAAATTTCTCAGTAGCTAACCTAGGAAAGCAGCTGGACAGGGTTTCTACAGGGATCCCTAACAGCAACTTAGAGAAATTCCAGGCATCTGACTTGCGGCAACACTGCCGTCTCTAAGTATTATGTTATTCAGCTTCCTCTCCTTGCCTCTCCTATGGATACCACGGGAGTCCTTGCACCTTGTCCTGAAACAGGAAAGGATTTTCTCAAAACTCAGCCACAGTGAAGAATATGGGTTTAAGCAAAAGTGGCTTTTGGCCAAAGAGAGACCGCAAGTAACTAATGCCCCAGCGCACAGCTGGGGCTGCACACAGATGCCGTGTTGGGGAGCCTTATTCACTATTGAGGGAGCATTTATGTGGTTCAGCTGCAAAGAGTTCCCCACGGTTAATGCTTCCCTGTGCCCTCACCACTAAGTAATACAAATCATTAAAGAGTTCACAGAGAAAGGGACTTCACTGAGGAAAATCAATATTCAAATAAAGAGAGACCACGGAGCCTGCTGCAGGCTGCTGGGGTGGGTGAGAGCGAGTCCTACAGAACCACACTGAACAAAAGTGAGGGAGAGGGAGATCACACACATGCTGAGTTGGAAGAAAAATAAACCACACTTTATTTATTTAGAGCCTGCTATGGGCCCATCTACACGTATAAGCTGTACAGGTGGGAACAAGAGCAACAGGAACCTGAGGAATCTGAGGAATTCAATACATTTACAATCAAGCTGAAGACACAAAACTGTACACATTAAACAATGAGAGAACAAGAACATTTAAGAGTTTTGGAAGGAAAAAAGTACTTGATGGGAGCCACAAAACTCTTCCTAAAGGCAGGCAGACCACCTGAGGCAGGGTTCAGACAGAACAGACAGCAGGCAGGGCACTCACTACAGTGACGACACTGAAGAGCATGCGTGCACACACACACAGGCTGACACAGGCGCGAGGAATACGTGTGCAAAGGCAGTGATTCCAAATTAGCTAGAATGAAACTGCATACAGAGGAGACCAGCAAGTAACAGACACACCGAGGGAAGGCGGGTGACCCTGCGAATGTCTGGGACAGTCAGGAAGACTGGCTGCAAAGAGAGCCCTGTTTGCCCAGCAGAAGAGTACCACGGTGACAGCCATACTGACGGAAGTCAGTGCAGTAAGTCCGCTGGTGTATCTGGGGTTGGGGAGGAGGAGAGCAGGGCAGAGGATAAGGAGACCAATTAGAAAGGTATTTCAATAATCTATATACAAGTTCTATGAAGGGAGGCTGACTTAGGGTGAGGATAAGAGGAATTTTTTAAAAGGGAGGGGAAGATGTATGTGAGAAAATGTCAGTGGAGGAAAAATAGAATTTGGTGATTAAAGTGAACTTAGGACAAAGATTAGGGTAGGTTCCAAGATGATTTTGAGATTTTAAAGCCCAAGTGGGCTTTTTACTATGTGAATGTAGTTTGGAATCTGAGTATGACGACAGAATGTGGGAGTCAGCAAGGGGCAATGGGAGAGCATTGGGATTTGTGGCCCCTGAGAAAGAAGATGCCGACCAAGGAGGGCTCCTGGTGGCTAAATGGGTTCAAATGAAAACAAAACGAAACGAAACAAAACAAAATGAAACGAAAGCAGCCTAGGAACTCTGTCTACACAGGGGCCTCAGTTGCAAGCTGCACTTCACGGAGCAGCTCCGACTGAATGCTCCGCCTGCTCTGTTTCTACCACCCAAGACAGCCCTTCCAGGGAGTTCCTGGAATCCTAGTTCAATCCATAGGGTGGCGGTCCCCTTCCAATTGGAGTTGTGATGCTCTGATCAATCAGAATGGCTCTATTCTGACCAATTAGGACAGTGCCTTTTGGACCAATCCAACAGCAAGGATTTGGATTCCTCACTTGCATGAGGACAGACTAATCAAGGACCCGGGGCAGGGACTTCGGTTCACGTAAACCAGCCCTGCTCTGGCCCGGAGAGCACATTTTCCCTTTCCACCAAGAGTGAAGACTGTATTTCTCTGCCAGAGCTGAGCACATCAGATCACAGCAGACTGGCTTTAAAGTCTTGAAATCATCTTTGAATCTACCCTGTTCTTTGCAGTTGGTTTCAGTACAATATTGCAATATTTGAGACACACCTGGAGATGCGTGGTTAAGCCTGAGCACCTCAGTTGAAGAGATTTTGAAGGCAGAGCACATTTACAGAAAAGTGACTTGGCGAAAGGACTCAAAAGCACGTTACATGAAGAAGGACCGAAGAAACCGAGGGTCACCCCCACGGCAGGAAGAGTGCACAAAAAAATCAAGCCTGACAAACATTTTGCTAGAAAGGTTTTATAAAATTCTAGAGAGAGTACTTCAGGGCTGGGGAAGGGACTACAAGCCCCACATAAGAGGAGCTGTTCAAGAAAATGAGAACACTTAGTGAAAGGAAGCAAAAATATGAGGCGGGGGGAGGAAAGGTAGCAACAATCATCATCTTCAAATATTTAAGGAAATGCGACATGAATGAGAGAAGGACCAACTCCATTAGCCTCAGAGAACAGGACTGGAAACGAGACGTCCTGTTTCAGCTCAGCATTAGGAACGGCTTCTGAACTGTCATAAAGTGGAGTGGGCTGGCTACTCAGGGGGAGAGACTGAGCCCAAGGCCTGGGGAGGGAGCAAAAGCCAGACAATGACAGAAGGTGACAATATCTGGTAAGCATCAGTACTGATAATCACGGAAGTGAGGTTTCAGGGGTTTCAGGAGCAGAGCACAGAGAGATGAGTGCTACTTCCTAGACAAAACGGACAGTAGACGGGGGTAAACATCAGAGGTAGGGATCATGCATTCAAAGAAATGGCAGAAGAAAGTCTTTCCTTCAAAATCTGACTCAAAACGTCGCCTCCATCAAGTCTTACATGATTAGTAACAGCAGGTCTGAGTACTAACTCGACTGTGGTTTCTGAAGACAGGCAGGCGCAGTCCACCTTAAGAATGATACCACGGAGGGACATGTCCCTTTCACAAAATGGAAAAAAATATACGAAGGAATTGGATGAATTTGGTTTCTAATTAGGACTCCTCCACCATAGGACCCTGGCAGTTCTGTCTTGAATTTTAGTGTCTTCTTTAAAAGGCAGTGATCTGGTTTTGAAGGCAAGTGTCAAGCTTATACAATTCAATGCATAAACAATAGGATAAAAGTTCACGCTGGCAATTAGAAAGCTTGAAAGGTGTAACCCAGAACAAAGTAGGTATGGGAACGATGAACTTCTGAGAAGAAAACAAACTTGAATTTTCATTTGTACCAACGGTGTTCTTCCTTCTTTTAGGTGGGTCTAGATAGCAAGAAAAAATAGAATTCCACGAAGATAACCTAAAAAAGCAAGTAGGGAATCTTTCCTCTTACAACACCTGTGTAAATATGTCAGGGCTCCCTTTAATCAAACAGATGTGTACTTAGAAGATACTACACGCACATGCTTGTGAGGACTTGGGCTTGTAAGCAGCCCGAGTCCAGAAGCGGCAGAGTCTCATGCCTGTGTTTGCAGAAGTGACATTTACTTAGTTCCCACTATGTACCAGGTGCTAAAATAAATGTTTCCCTAAGTTATTTCATTTAAATACTTAAAAACACTCTGGCATTTCTTTGATTATTTATGTTTTTTTAAGATTTTATTTATTTATTTTTTAGAGATACGGGGAAGAGAAGGAGAAAGAGAGGAAGAGAAACATTAATGTGTGGTTGTCCCTCATGTGCCCCCAACTGGGGACCTGGCCTGCAACCCAGGCATGTGCCCTGACTGGGAATGCAACCTGCGATGTTTTGGTTTGCAGGCTCACGCTCAATCCACTGAGCTACACCAGCCAGGGCTGACTATTTTTGAATTAAGAACATAAGGAAGGCTCAGGAAGGCCAAGTAAGTTGCCCAAGATTCAATAACTAGTATGTGGGAGAGCCAGGACATGACAATATTTCTGACTATAAAATCAGAAAAATCACCATTCCTTCCAACGTCTAAGGTTTACTGTGGAGGAATTCTGTACTAGATAATGACAAATTAAAGCAGTGGTTTTCAAATATTGCTCAGACACAAAATTTCTAGCAATCCTTAATGGTGAGAAAGAAAACAAAGGTACATATATAAAGTTATACACACACACACGAACACTTATGTCCAGATACACTTCTGTTGCTGTGAGGCTGCCAAATGTCATTTCTGAGGAAGACTCACCTTCACTCTGAGATTGTCTTTGTACCTTTATGACATTAAAATGTTTTTTGCTTTATATAATGGTGATAACAGATTTTAGTTTTCTTTTGAAAGATTTTACTTATCTATTTATCTATCTATTAGAGAGAGGGGAAGAGAGGGAGACAGAGAGGGAGAGAAACACTGACACAAGAGAGAAACATCAATTGGCTGCCTCCTGCACACACCCTGACTGGGGACCGAACCCACAACCCAGGCACGTGCCCTGGCTGGGAACTGAACTGGCAACCTTTTGCTTTGCAGAATAATGCCCAACCAACTGAGCCACACCGGTCAGGGTAGATTCTAGTTTTCTTTTAAAATGACCTTGCCAATTAAAAAATAAAGTTATGACTCAAACCTCTACTTCTGAGAACTACAGGCAAAAAAACAGTTTATGGATCAGAAGGCCTGAGAATAATTTAAATTATGTCACCAACTGAATAATTTGGGCAAGGTCACTGGGCCCAATTTCCTCATCCATCAGATGGGCTCAGTAATAAAATCCACGAGGTTAATACATAATTCATAATCCTGTGTAAATTATAAGTACCACAAAAAGGTAGTGATTATCGTGATGTTTTTATAGTTACTAGAGAGGGTATTAACTTGCTCCCCCCATGCCTAAACTCTGGGAGCACCTTCTTCTGAATTTCCCTGCACACTGACACGTCCGAGAGGACTGCACTGTGCGTGTTAGCATGTGCACACCAGCAGGCTTCCTAAGGTGAGGTTATCAGAGACAGAGAGATATTCCTTTTTAATATAAATAGTGTGCTCTAATAAAAGCCAAAGCACAGACATAAAAGAATTTTTGTATTGTATTTTTGGAGGAAATTTAAAAAAATCACAAGTAGTAAAGCCAGTAAGAGTCGTCATCATATTGCAGATTCAATGAGCTCTCTGGAAAGGAACCCGCCCCGGGAGACAGTCTGCATGGTGCTGCAGGGACCGGAAACACCTGGCCTCTGCCACGGAGACTACACTGCATCCTCAGTAGGGCGATGGAACAGAACTATGTGAGGGACACGGGACCAAAGAATGTGAGCACTAGGTCACAGTCTGTCTTCACCAATGCTGTATTCAGAAATCCGGGACACAAACAGCAAGACTTTGCTTGGGTTGTATTCTGAGTTATGCAAGGAACAAAGACCCTAATTTGGTCGTCATGTGTATTCTGGTCACTAGGGAGTTGTATTGCACTGGAATAGGGACAGTTTCTATAAACCGAATAAACCACCCCTAACACTACCCAGTTTCATTTGTATCAATTGTGAATTCATCAAGCAACCTCACCATGTCCATTTGGTAGTGTGGGTGCCTGATGCCAGAAAGAGACGTGAGTCTGTCAGGTACCAGACAGGAGTAGCTTCCTCATAAAGGAACAACTGGCCATCTGGTTTAAGATCCAATCTCTTTTGAGCTGGTAAATGGGAATCAGTTTCCTTAAAAGCCCAATAGTTTCTGGTAGAACTGATAAACTAAATTTCTAAACCTGCAAAGGTGAAGGTCACAACTTCTCCTTTGAGGTCTAGCTTGCCTCTCTTAGGCATCATTTTTATATACAATTCTACTTAGAAAGAAGCAAGATTCTGTAATTGTTAAATATTGGGTTGGCCAAAAAGTCTGCATGGTTTTTTCTGTAAAATAAAGGCACATATTTCATTTTCACCAATAACTTTACTGATTTGGATATTCTGAGTACGCTGGCAATCTCCCACGTGGTACAACACTGATTGTTCTCAATATCTAGATTTGATCGCTATCAACTTCAACTGGTCTACCTGACTGTGGAGCATCGTCCAGTGAGAAACTGCCAGCATGAAAACTTCACAAACCACTTTTGACATGACTGATCAGTCACACACACCACATAAATCTTTTTTTGCATCTCAGTTGTTTTTTACCTTTCTTGAAATAATAAAGCATGATATGCTGAAAATGTTGCATATTTTCTTCCATTTTAACATTAAAATGGCTTCACAAAAACTCACTGATTTTGATTTTTTTTTAATGCACACTGATATGACAGCTGTCACAACACACTCTAACAAAATTGTTTTGAATGAAGTTAAGGACAACTAATGCGACTAGAGCTATCTTACGGAAAATACCAAATGAACTTTTTGGCCAACCCAATAGGTTAATCCAACCTATATATAGGAAGGCAAGTGCCATGCTTTATTACTTTAAAAAATATTTACTGTGCACAGGAAGACAGTAACGTAAGACATAGTATATAAGAAGCTCATAGTCTCATGGGAGAGAAGACATACAAGTGACTAACACTACATGACTTGGCCTGGATAGAAAGCGGGAGTACAACGGCAAATGCAACAACTAAATGCTTAGAGTCCTTTGTGAAGGTTTCACAGAGGAGGCGACATTGGAGCCGCATCTTGGAGCAGCACAGGAGCTGTCCGAGTAAAACAGGGAGTACAGACGGCCACTCCCAGCCTGCGCACGGACCCGGAGGCCCGAAGCAGCACTGCACGTGAGGGCAATGCGCAGTGGCTGTCCTCTCCGTCATGTACGGTACGGATGTTCGGTCAAACACGAAAGCGAGGGGCAAACTGTCACGTATCCCATTCTAAGACATTTGGACTCCCACTATAAATAATAGAGAGCTGTTAAAAAATGTAAACATAGGCAACTTACCTGATCAGATCTGATTTTAGAAACAACTCTTTGGATACACAAAAAACTGGTGACAGGGGTTGCTTCTGCTTTTTAACTTTTGTACCATTACATGTATCATCGCTCTCTCTTACTCTCATCCTCCCTCCCTCCCTCCCTCCCTCTCTCCTCACACAGACTGAAGGAAAAGCCTAGATAGTAGGGAACCTACTTATGAGGCCCCTGCAATAGCCCAGGCAGAAACAAAGAACATCTGAATTTAGGCAGGGGGGAAGGAATAGACGAAGGTAAGATCCAACCAGTGTTAGGAAGTGACTGGATATGGCGGTGCCTGAGTGAGTTGCGATGCCGTTAACAGAAAGAGGAATGCAGACTTTAGAAGCAGTTCAGGCAACAGGGTGAAAGTGAGGACAAGTTCAAGTTCGGATATATTAAGTTTGAAGTGCATGTGGCACATCCCGATAAAGAGAGCACTGAAAAAGGGAAGTGAGATCTGGAGTTGTGGAAACTCTCTCTGCTGAAAACAGAGAGCTGGAGTCACCGGTACACTCACAGGCGTGTGAGACACCGAGTGAGAACACAGAGAGGGATAAGAAAAAGAAGGTGAAGGTTAAAATCCTGGGTAACTCAACAGATCGGGGCAAAGTAACGAGGTGAAGGAAATTGAAAAGGATGTTCTGAAGACAGGAAGAGAGCCAAGAGCAAGCGATAGGGGAGAATTTTAAGGAGCTGCGCGCAGTTCCAAATGCAGTAAACTGTGGTTAAGTGGGATGAGTATTAAAATCAAGTCATTCATTTTGACAGTTATGGAACTGACTGAAAATGTGGTCATAAAAATGTGAGTGGGGGAGCTGGTAGGTAGCCCCCATTATTCCAAATCTTTAAATTTCACTGGGTTAGCATAAATATAACTTATCTTGCTTTGTTTTCAAGGACTTCCTCAGTAGACTAATACTACTAAAAAGAGTAGTACATAACCAAATCAAGTTTGTTCTAGCAAAAGACAGGGAGGCAGAGAAAAAAGAGGATGAAAAGCATTTCCACAGTACAGCTCATCTTCTGCCTCACCATTTGAGGCCCCCCCGCCCCATCATGAAACTACCACGTAAGAAATGAGTAACTGCTAAAAAAAGGAAACAGATTCTTGAGTAGAGAAAAGCCTACGCTTAAAACCTGGAGTTGATTTTACCCCAGAAGCACAGCTCAGGTCAACATCAACTTACTTTCCAGTCTAAGGACAGCTGAGTCCCCCCCTGAATTCTCAACAGAGAGTACAGGGTCCTCCTCTGTTCCTGTCTCAGAGGACTCTTCTTCGGCAGCATCCAGTGACTGTGAGTTGTCAAAATATTTCTGTTTGTCATGGCTGTTGTCCAGGGTTTTCTCATGACAATTACCTCAATGACAAGAGACACAATACAGCACATTAGAAACATCTCTCTTCTGTAGTCCCACGGCTCAAGGTCCCCAAGCATCAAGAAGAGCGAAAAGGCAACTATGTAGGTTTTCTTCCAGCAGAACATACACAATCAGTGAGCAGGAGAGCCCAAAGGCAGATCATTACTGTGACTCAAGTTTAGCACTGAAGTCCAAGTTTTACCTGCCAGGCTATTATAAGGAGCAAGTATTTGAGGGGAGAAACGGGAACAACAAAGATCACGTCCTAAGATCTCATTCCATTCATAATGAATGTGGAACGGTTCTTTGAAAGTCAAAGACATCATTAAAATTTTGCCTTCTCCCTAAATCAATCTGGAGATAGATGAATTATAGCAGAGAAATGTAGCATTTTTTTCATCCTAATTTAAAATGAAACATATATCAAATGATAAAGGATTATGAATGAAAAACCAAGGATTTAAAAGGGGACAGTGGTAGCGGAGAATCCATGTTTAAGACTGCAGTTATCACAAAGGATACCTTTTCTTTTGGAAACCAAGTTCTGGTCATGGACATAAATATTTGCCTAGGCATAAAATGTTAGATCTTGAATGTAATCATAGTCTTCTTTGATACTTTGATATGTATAGGTGAGCCTGACTTCTTACAATTTCTCCAGAGCCCAGGAGCTCTGGCCCTACTAGGGACTATGTGTTAATGTGGATAAAGAGCAAGCATCCAGCTCCACCCAACAGTCATTCTCTGGGTAGAGGTTGAGTCTGATGTGGCAGTGACTTGACTAGCTGAACAGGGCTTCTCTCCCTTGCTTACATCCCGTGAGTATGTTGGCTGAGGAGACATGTTCAGGAGAAGCCTACCCCTTTCCCATTACAGGATGCTTCTTTGGGTGAAAGTGTATAAGTAACTTCCCTTCCTTACTAGAACACTTAAAAATGCTCTAAAAGTTCATTAGAGAATGCTGTCTCAAAGACATGCATGCTCCCAATCAAGCGCTCTCTGCAGCTGCGGAAGTGCAGGAAGTCTCTTTCTGGACTTGATGGTTGCCTTACAGATTCCACAACTTAGGAAAGCACTTCTCAAGCCATTTCCCTTATTGTGCCAGGGAAACCTAATGGACTCAAACCCTTGCCCAATCCACTGAGTTCACAGAAACGGGACAACGGGCATGCAAAGTCACCTTCCATTTTCCAATTCTAAACTATCTGCATGTAAGTGGTGGTTCTGGGATTTTATCACATATCTGAAACCGTTTTATCACATATCTGAGGTCACCGTATTCAACAAGGCTAGAAACAGAATTCTGTTTGAAGAGAGCTTCGGCTCTCAAGAAACTTGGAAGCAACTTGGGGGGACAGTAAACACAAAATAAACAACCGCGAGATAGCATTCTGTGCCAAATAAGACCTTCAGAGAATAAGCTTTGAGCAGGCAGATCTTGAACAGGAAGGACTTAAGAAAGGGAAACGTATAAGGAAGCCAATATTTGTTGAGCCCTTTGCCGCCTTCTTCCACTTACTCCTCAAAAACACCTTGTGAAATATTTTCACTTTTACAGATAAGGAAACTGATTCTCGGTGAAATTAAGTAACTTATCAGTAAGTGACAGATCTGGGATCTGAATTAGTTCTATCTCATTGCAAAGCCTCTTGAGTTTCCCCTAGTCAACGTTCCTGCTGTAGCAGAAAAAGTGCGGGTGGCGTTCTAGGCAGGGAGGAACGACGTGTTCAGCAAAGCAAAAGGAGCAGGAATTCTCCCTTGTGTCTGGCAGCCCATGAGGAGGGAGGTGCGTGTGTATGTGTTTGCATGTGCCCCAAAAGGGCTAACAGAAAAGCAGCCCCGACCAATAGTAGTTGCTTTCTTTCTCCAGATTCTCCTGTGGGAGGACAGGGGTTGCTAATTTGCTTCCACTTCTGTTTTCTCCATCTAATATGCGCAGATAAGTGTGGGGAAACTAGACGTAGCTTATTAAAATAAACAGAGCAACGACATCAACTCTACACACCCAGCTGCATGAAGCCGACTGTGAAGAACATTGTACTTCTCAGAGACAACTCTTGAGATACAGATAAGCATGACTACTGAAAGCAGAGACGGAACAATGACAATGATGCTGAGAATTTTAAAATGTATGTCATTCCCAGCGACTATCCTCTGCTTTCAGCCTGGGTGGTTTTGCTTCTAAAGCATTTTCACCATGACACAGGTAGAATAAAACTTAATGTTACAAAAGCGAAGGTCAAATCTTTTAACACTGGAACCCAGTGAAATCCTGGCTGTTTTCTGCAGCTGACTTCCTCTTTCAACTTTTGTGTCTGTTTTTTTCCCTCTCCCACCCTCTCCCCATTATAAAAATTGAATTGGTTTCTTCTTTTTAAATATCTGCAGTATTTTAAAATGCTTTCTAAGTAATTTATAAGATATGATGGGCTTAAGTTCCCAAAGCTAAATAACCCTCTTGCACAACGCTCAAAACCCAGAAACCCTCTTGAGACAAACCTTGTACATTCTAAGAATGTCTTGTCCTCCAACTCAGGAAATTTGGGCCAAAATCTCTGATGGAGAGGGCAGAAGTGGGGAATCAAGGCAAACTAGGGCAGTAAAAAGAATAAGAGGTTTACGTTCAGATATTTCTTGGAAGTAGGCAGTATCAAAATGAAGAAGTGAAAACTATATGCCTTAAGATTAGAACTGTTAATGATTTTCTTAGGATCGTTAAAAAAGACTGCTCTGGCATTCTGATATGATTTACATAATTATCTCAACTAATAATAGAAAGCCAAATTGCCTAATTTTAAATTACTCCTTCCAGTTGTCTGAGGAAGAACGGAACCATTTCAGAAAAGACGAAAGTTTCCATTTTTTGGACTACAGTACAGGTCTACTCTAGCTCAAAGGGGAATTTAAAAAGCTGCTTACATGGAAAAATATTACTTGTCTTCCGCAGAGCTGCAGATGACGTTTGCATGAAAGAAACACATGAAAACGTTGGCGAAGTAAAAATGGAAAGGCACCTATCTACAAAGTAACATGTCATCTTCTGTGCATATGACTATTCTTTTTTGCTGATGCAAAAATGAGGAGATTCTATAGCTTAAACTGACATTGAGAGGTATGATTTTTTAAGGGTTTAAATGAAATACTTTAGATAACAAGGTCCCAGGTGAAAATAGGAACACTTTTCTGTGCTTAATGCTTTATACTTGCTTGCAAAGCATTTAGCATCTAATTCAAATCCTGGTGGTTTGGTTTTTCTTAGAATTAAGAGACTCCAAGACAATACCAACTAAGCACACTCCAAAGGGGCATTTCTGATTCTGGAACTGCTGTGAGATCTTAAGACAGATCAACAACTTTTTCTGTGGTTAGAATATATATGCATAAACTCAGTTATTAATAATAACTTATCCTAAAAGGATGTTCTGGAAAACAACTAAATATTTAATACACTTGTCAAAGCATAAGTCTCTTGGAGATAAAAGCACAATTTATTCTGTGGCTACAGGTTTTCAGAGTAAACTAACTTCTCAGAAACTCCTATCATTTCTAAGGTTAAGGAAGTCGCCTATCTTCTCATATTAATTCTATTTACAAAGGTTCAAGATCTATTTTCTAACTAGAGCAGCTGGATAAGCATACTTACCTTCTGAATCTCAAGTTAGTACGAGATTCCTGGTTGGGTAATTTAGGATCCT
Organism: Phyllostomus discolor; assembly: GCF_004126475.2. Classification (NCBI taxonomy): domain Eukaryota; kingdom Metazoa; phylum Chordata; class Mammalia; order Chiroptera; family Phyllostomidae; genus Phyllostomus; species Phyllostomus discolor. Next base: position 153,226,256 of record NC_040908.2, on the reverse strand, counting down.
TTAGGATTAGTTGTACTAAAGAAAGGCCACAAATAAAAAGAAAGGCATCAGAAACTGGAAGAGCCCAGGGCACAGAAGCACACACTGGAAGCAGGTCAGTCAGTTCAGTCCTGCCTCTCCTTTCTAGCTGTGCAAAGCAGGGCACATTCTTCTTAACCTCTTTGTGTACCAGCTTCCTCATCTGAAAACTGAGTGTACAAGTAGTACCCATTTCACTGGGCTGTTGAGATTAAATCAGACCTCTGCCTGGCACATGGCAAGCTGCTATTATTATTTACTTATCCCTGAAAACAAAGGAATGAGAAGTTATCCCCACATAATCTCTATTCACAAAGGCCTTTTAGATATAGCCCACTCAGAATCTCTAGGATGAGCAACTAGCTCTTGGAAGTTATCAAGGTATTTGCCTAATTTCAGCTTCCAGTGTGTGTGTGTATGTAGAAGATGCTGGAGGCAATACAAGAGTTCATTTCTACCAGTCTCTTAGAAGAAAACGGCAATTATTTCTGATTAAACCGTTTAGCACATCTAAATTTTAAATTACTTAATACTTTTAGAAATTAGCCTCACTGTCCTCTATGTGCTGTTTAAAGGACCTTTTAGTAGATGGTGTGAAACCACTGTCTTACAACACAGAAACAGACTCTAGATACTACATTCAGTGAAGTCAACAGCTACCTCTGCTACTCAACAGAGCCCATTAGACTGCTACCGTTTGCTCCCGTCTTCTGCCAGACCTTACTCCCCCACCATCCTTTCCCCCAAAACAGAACAAGTAAGTGTGATACTCCCGTGCTCCCTACTATACAATGAATTTCTACGACATAAATAATAATTGAACTGACTTGTAATGAGAACTAGAATTCAAATTTTATGTTGTTGAAGGCAATGTAACAAATGCTAAAACAGTGACTATCATAAAAATATTCCTACTGTCCCTGTTTAACAGGATTACTTGTATATTATACTCTAAAGTCTCCTTTTTTTCTGCCTACAGGCAAAGTTACTTTACGGGAGGCATTCTTTCAATTAAATATGAGGTACTTGGGTGAAAGACACAGACAACACTGTCCTCTAAACAGACACGAGCGACGTTTCATGGTATGTCTTTCTCCCTGCCTTTCCCCTCGGCTGCACTCAAATCATGCAGCTCTAAAACCACTGTTTTTTATGCAGCTAACTCAGAAACATAATGTGTATGTTTTATTTTATTATAATTTCAGCGACCTCATAATTTCATATTTATTTCTCTAGTGAAATAATCTTTTACAAAAGGTAGTAAAAGAAATCATGAAGTGAACAAAAGTGTATCTCTTAATTGCTCACCACTGCTCACAAAATTACTTTAAAATGTTACCAGGAAACTTTAATTGTGGGTGGCGTGTGGGGCTTAGTACCACGAGTAACAGGAAAAAAGAAACTTTTCTGGGGGCAGACACCTTTATGATTTCCATCTCTAGAGGTGGTGACAGAGTCCTGTATACCTCCTCCCAAGAGGAACACTCCACGGAATAAATTTAAAATCTGCCTCAACTGCAGCCTGACCATCTGAACTGGGGCAAATCAACGTACATCTCTGTGTCTAGGTTCTTTATCAGAAGTTTTGAAATGCACAGGTAAACTACTGCCCCACAGGAGGATCCTTGGGAGACAACATTAATGAACCCACTGGGAACACAACTCCAGTGACGGAATCCTTGCATCTGGGTGAGACCTGGCTGCTGAGGACTGCGCCGGAAACAAATGAAGCTGTCCCGCCTCCTCTGCCCTGCGCTGTCTGTGCTTAGGAAAGACGAGAAATAATGGCTCCTTAGACTTGTTCTCATTCAGCACTTACTGCTCAATGAAATTCTTTGCAGGTTTTAAAGAAATGGTTGTGCATTAACTGACCTTAAAAGTGCAATGCCAGGTAGGAAACAGACCATACTGAAGACCTGAAATCAGCAACCTCAGGATTACACAGGCATTTCCTCCTAGTGAGGTGAAGAGTCAGAAGCAAGTTTAAAAAAGAAAACTAAGATAGAAAAGTATGATCTCAAATACAAGTAAGTGTGTGTACTTCCCTTCTACTGTATACCCTGGAGTTGAAATCTACCCTGGGAACACTCAGTTCACACGTGGTAGGGGAACCTGCTTTGCCTAAAAATTGAGGGCTGCATCTGTCCTGGTTTCTGCAGACCAGTATTCCTGCCTCCTTTAAGAGAAGAAGAACTGGCTGTAAATCTGACCTCTCTGTCATGCCATGTGGTCAGCATCAGTTGAGACACACAGACACCATGAAACACAGGCTGTGGAAGAAACAACTCCAGTGACGGAATCCAGGCTCTTGGCAGCTACATACCTTCCTCTAGAAACATGAAAGGTCGGATTATATCTCTAAACAAGGGAATTTAAACACTTGCTGGAAGTTTACTGTGAAAGATGTTCCCATGCAAAAAAATAAAATAATAAAATAACTACCACAGCTGCTATTGTTATTATTAAATTTAAATCTCTGGCTTACGTCATCCTAGAGAAATTTATCTCAAGCAAGAATGCTGGGGAAACTAATCCAAAAGGTTTTCTCAGACTCACTGGTGCACCCATAAAGGTTTTTATGAGGATCAACAAGGGCATTTGTTTGTAACTGTTATTAAAAACTGTGTGGACAGAAGGTGGAAGATTACAAGCTATCTATTAGATGTGTCAGTGTCTAGTGGACAAGTGAGACAACAAAATTCCTTTTCTCTTCTGCCTCCTGTGCTATTGCAGCTATAGACCTCAACAGCTCTATATTCATATGTGAATGTTGAGTGGTGGTTTGGTAAAAGCATTCTGGGTAAACAGTGGGTAGATAAAATTAATTACTCTTTGTTATTAGGTATTTTTAGTAGTTCATACTTGAAATATCATCAGCTAATATGCCATTTACTTAATCCTATGTGCTAAACTTTGGGGCCAGGGTATGAAGATGAAAAAAGGATCAGTCCCCGTTCACAGGGAGCTGGAGAAGTCATGTATACAGGAGACCTGTGTCTCATACATCAGTAACTATAATAGCACGTCACAGGGGCTGGAGGAGAGGCACAGGTAGGTAGACTGATTGGTTACACGTTACCTGTAGTTAAGAGACCAGGAGCGGCATATGGCAGAAGTGGGCCCTGAAAAATGGGTAAGATCAGGAATTTTACGGCGGGGAAAGGGGTGGAGTTACAGAGAACTGCTGCAGAAAACCTGAGCAAACATGTGGAACCAGGAGAGCAGGACACATGTGGTAAAGGAAACAGGCTGTTCACAACAGCACTACCAAAAATCACAGTTCGGTACAGTTCCCATTGACTCTGCAAAAGGCAGAATGAGATTATAGTTCTTATGCAGTAAGTGAGCTTGAGTTCACCACATCTACTCGAGTCAACCACACACTCTTGCAGTGAATCAGCTTCACTCAGTTCTTAATACTTAGTTGTAAGATGCACCTCCATTTCAGGACTTTGAAGCTAGTTTTAATTCTTTTCACAAAAATAAATGGCAGTAAGCTGCCTAGTAACATATAAAATGCTATAAAAACTGAGTCTTTAAGACTGTGTGTGTGTGTGTGTGTGTGTGTGTGTGTGTGTGTGTGTGTTTAAAGCAGGCATCTTCATTAATTCTTACGAAGAAGGCGGTAAAGCCAAGTCCTAACTGCAAGCAGCGCATGCTGGACCCTCCACAGGAGGGCAGCAGAACGCAGGCCTTCCTTTCCTCCAAAACCTGAACCACATGAAAATTGCTTTAAGTTACAACTTATAAATCTACAGAAATTTTGGTTGAAGAACACAGACTAAACAAGTTATAAAAGGGAATAAGATTTAGGCAAACAGAAGCTACAAAAATACAAACATGGGGAAGACAACACAGGTTAATTCTTCTGTAGACTAGAAAAGATGATAGCTCATGAAAATGGTTTGGAAATTCTCCCATTTTTTTTTTCCTATAGTGGAGAAAGCTTTCAAACACGTATTATAGAGAAACTTGCATAAAATTCTAAGCATACCTAGATATTAAATTCTGACTTCTATATAACATTTATTCATTATTTCTAAAATTCTGGGCCAGCAATTTTAGCGGGCACGTGTCTCAGTGAATTAAGACCAGAGTCGAGAAATCCTGGGTCTGATGCTCAGTTACATTCGGTCAATACCAGCACCCGTTAGTGGCATACCTGTAAACACCTCATCAAGGGAAGTCTGATAAATACAAACTACCATTGATCTTGTTTTCTAATGTAATAAAAGTAATACTGAATGAAGACTAAAAAGCTAGTGAAGTTGAAGAATGAAAGTATTTAGAAAAGATTTTAAAGTAATAAATGCCTGGCAAAACCCACTGTCATGAATGTTACAGATGCAATATCTACTATTTTGCTTATACCTATTGTTAAAATTTATTATCCAATTTGGTCATTAGGGAAGATACTAATTATTACCTCATGAAGTTTCATTTCTGTGACTTCATTTTTTCTAATTACAAAAGTCCTTTTGTAAAATGTTGAGCATTTCAGCGACCTTAGACTTAAAAACATAAGTTTATTAAACAGATTCCATTTACTTCAAAAAGGGCCAGATGCGTTGTTACTGAAGTATGAGTTTGTCAAAGCAACTCATTCAGCTGTATTTAGGTTAAATCAAGTTGTAAAATAACAAACCAGTAAATGTAAAAAAACAGTGTATATGAGGTCTGTCCGGAAAAAAGTACAGCCATTGTTAATATTAGAAGAACAGATTACATGACACAGATGTAACCTAGCAGCCCAGGAGAGTGGACTAAAATGTGCAAGTGTGAACAATGACAACTTCACTGTACTAGTCAGTGGGGGCCATAGACACCATTGAGTGAGCATGGGTACTGTGTGGCCGTCGCATTCAATGAGTGAGTGAGTACAGCAATGAATCTGCATCAGATTTTGCGTTAAGCTTGAATATTCCTCCATGGAAACTATCTGGGTGATTCAGAAGGCTTTTGGGAACAATGCAATGAGTACAGTGCAAATAAAAGCTGGCACAAATGCTTCAAAGATGGTCGAGGATCTGTTGAAAGTGATCCATGTTCTGGGAGGCCTGCAGCAAGCAAAACACCTGAGCATGTTGAACAATCAACAAAGATTGGCAACGACAGTGTGAGAACCAGAAGTTGATCTGGGGATTCCAAAGACTACAGTGTCTGAGATACTGACGCAGGGTGTTGGCATGAAATGTGTCATGGCAAAATTTGTTCTGCAGCTCCTGCTACCAGAGCAGAAGGAACATCGTGCTGCACTTGCTAATGATCGGATTCAAACTGCCACCAATGAACCAGATTTCCTCAAGAAGGTCATAACCGGAGATGAATCCTGGGTCGATGACTATGCATACATTCTCGAAATGAAGGCCCAGTTGTTCCAGTAGAAGTCGCCTGGTTCTCCACACCCAAAGGTGTGGCAAAGCTGCAGCAAGATCAAGACCACGTTAAGTGTGTTTTCCCATTGGGAAGGTGTTGTCCATCACAAGTATGCCTCTCCAGGTCAAACAATTAATAAGGAGGACTACCTCAGTGTTCTTCGTCAGTTGAGAGATGCAATATGACGAAAATGGCCACAGTTATGGGCAATCGGTGACTGGCAGCTTCATCATGACAATGGGTCTGTGCTTGCATCACATCTTGTACAGTTTTTTGGCAAACATGAAATCACCCAGGTGACTCAGTCCCCCTACAACCCAGACTTGGCGCTCTGCAACTTCTGGGTTTTCCCAAAACTAAAATCACCTTTGAAAGGGAAGAAATTTCAGACCATCGATGACATTCAGGAAAGTACGATGGGGCAACTGATGGCGATTTAGGAGAACTGTGTGAGGTCCCCAGGTGCCTACTTTGAAGGGGACTGAGGTGTCATTGTCCTGTGTACAATGTTCCTTGTATCTTCTTCAGTAAATGCCTCTATTTTCATAATGCATTGCTGGATATTTTCTGGACAGACCTCATATTTCAAAACTGGTGAAATAAAATATTTAATCAAAACTATAAGCACTAGCTCTCTTTTGCAGTTCAACTTGAGAGTGGGCAATTAAAAAAATCAATCTATTAACTTTTCCTTCCCAGTCCTTGAAATGGTAGTGGCAATATAAAACTTCCTATAAAAGAGAAGGCTTTGGCCCTGGCTGGTGTGGCTCAGTGGATTGATTGCCTGAAAGCCAAGTGGTCACTGGTTCGATTCCCAGTCAGGACTCATGCCTGGGTTGTGGGCTGGGTCCCTAGTGGGTGGCACATATGAAAGACAACCACACATTGATGTTCTCATTCTCTTTCTCTCTCCCTTGCCCTCTAAAAATAAATAAATAAAATCTTTAAAAAAATTTAAAAAAGAGATAAGGCTTTATTAAATGGTAATCAAGGGAGAGAGATGATAAGCAGCTGCTATAAGAACTTATGTACTTAACAAATGGCAGTCAATAAAATGATTCCTACATTAATAAAAGTGTGGAAAAACTATGAGCTAAGTAATTCAGTACTAATTGACACATTTTACCTATTACGTCTTTATAAGTAGAAAAACTTTGAGTATAGTGATTATTTATTTTTAAGCTGAATTAATCAGTATTCAAAGGTAACAGAATACATTACCTCTGCAGATAATTCCAAAACACATAAACTGAAAATCTATGTGAAAAATTCCATGATTATACATGAAAAGCAACAAAATACTTGCTGATGTTAACATACTGACTATAATTTTACCATTAAGTTCATATTACCCAAGACATTATATTATACTATAGTTCCTGTAAAAATAGCTACTAGTATGAATCTTTAAAGAAAATAATTTGTGAGAGATTAACAACAGTGGTCACAAAAATTATTTTAAAAAGGGTTTCCCAAGAGTACTTAAGTATTTTCAATCTTGAAAAGCTTATGTAAAAAGTTTTAAATTGGTAGCTTTTCAAAAAAGGGAGGATAAAAGCAGTTTAAAACCTTGTCTAACTGAAACCAATATGAATTCCTTGATCATTATATGGAGAAGGAATCATGAGCCTTGCCCATCCTCCTGAAACCTTACACTGTCTTAATAAAAACTCCAGACAATGATATGTCAGACAAGTAAAATAACTTGTGACGCTTATTTCAATATTGCAAAAATGAAAAAGCAAAAGCAGACAGATCATCTAAAGGCATAAAAATGTTATCATTATCCAGAGAGTTTTATTCATTTTTGTTCATTGAGTAGCTGCAATTGCCTAGGTATTCAAATATAAATTCATGGTTTTTATAGTTTATTTCTTTCAAGTTCCAGCTTTCAAAGCTGGAACTCAGCAAAGCAACTGTGAATGAACAACATTACTATGGAAACAAGTACGAAAAACACTATCAAAGAAAAATTCAATACTGAAATTAATTCTGTACCATCAATGATTTTTTAAACCTAGAAAATGCTATATAACACATTTTATTAGGGGCTAGTAGATGTTAGATTCTTTTCTAAACTAGTTAATTACAATGTGAAAAGGGCTACATTTTAAAAATTATTAATTAAGGAGTTCTTTCTAAAAGAACTAAAAAAGTATTCCCACTTCCCAATTATGTTCTTTTAATGTCATTGTACTGGATCCAATAATACTCTTTGGATAATCTGGACTATCAGACACTGCAACTTTAAGGAAGGTTTGCTTCAAGTTAGTAGTACCTTGGGCTAGTTGAGGTTATATTCTGAGAAAAAATTTCAAGACAAATGAACTTTCTATCTTGACATGAGTAACATAAAATAGGAACCAATTTCAAGAAACAAATACTGATGGCATTTTTATATACCAACAATGAACTATGAGAAAGAGAAACTAAGAAAAAAATCCCATTTACTATATCAACAAAAAAATAAAGCACCTTGGAATAAATTTAACCAAGGAGGTAAAAGACCTGTACTTGGAAAACTATAAACACTTAAAGAAATGGAATGAAGGTACAAATAAATAAATGCATATATCCTGTTAATAGAATAGAAGAATTAACATCATTAAAATGTCCATACTACCCAAAGAAATCTATAGAGTCAATGCAATTCCTATTAAAATACCAATGGCATATTTCACAGATCTAGAACAAATACTTCAAAAATTTGTACGGAACCAAAAAAGACCCTGAATAGCCTCAGCAATCTTGAGAAAGAAGAGTAAAATTGGATGGATCACAATACCTGATATCAAACTATACTACAAGGTCACTGCAATCAAAACAGTCTGGTACTGGCATAAGAGCAGACACATAGACCAATGGAACAAAATAGAGAGCCCAGAAATAAATCCATGTCTCTGTGGTCAATTAATATTTGACAAAGGGGGCACGAGCATACAATGAAGTAAAGGCAGCCTCTTCAATAAATAGTGTTGGAAGAACTGGACTGATACATGCGAAAGAAAGAACTAGCCACCAACTTACACCATACACCAGAATAAACCCAAAATAGGTAAAAGACTTAAATTTAAGTCATGATACCATAAAAGTCCTAATGGAAACATAGGCAGTAAAATTATAGATATCCCATGTAGCAATATTTTTGCCAATATATCTCCTAGAGCAAGGGAAATAAAGGAAAAAAGAAACCAATGGGATTTCATCAAAATAAAAAGCTTCTGCACATAGAAACCATCATGAAAATAAAAAGAGAACCAACTATGGGAGAACATATTTGCTGATGATACAACAGACAACGGTTTAATCTCCAAAATATATACAGAACTCACTTGACTCAACACCAGAAACACAGACAAGCCAATTAAAAAATGGGCAAAGGACCTGAATACACACTTCTCCAAAGAGGACATACAGATGGCCCACAGACGTATGAAAAGATGCTCAACATCACTAGCCACCAGAGAGATGCAAATTAAAACCACAATGCAATATCATTTCACACTGCTCAGAATGGCCATCATTAATGGATCAACAAACAAGTGCTGGCAAGGATGTGGAGAAAAGGGAACCCCAGTACACTGCTGGCGGGAATGCAGACTGGTGCAGGCACTGTGGAAAACAGTATAGAAATTCCTTAAAAAACTACAAACGGATCTGCCTTTTGACCCAGCGGTTCCACTGCTATGAATATACCCCAAGAATCTAGAAACACCAATTCAAAAGAACCTATGCCCCTCTGTTCATAGCATTGCTACTGACAATGGCCAAGTGTTGGAAACAGCCTACACTCCCATCAGTAGATGAACAGATCAAATAACTGCAGCACATGTACACAATGGAATACTATGCAGCAGAAAGAAAGAAGAAGGAATTCCTACCTTTTTCGACAGCATGGATGGAACTGGAGACTATTATATTAAGTGAAATAAGTCAGTTGATGAAAGATAAATACCATATGATCTAACTTATAGGAGGAATCTAATGAGCAAAATAAGCTAACAAGCAAAATAGAACCAGAGGCATGGAAAGAAGGGAAAGGGATTAATTAAAGAGCCATAGCAGTGACCCAGGGACATGGACAATGGAGTGGGGATGGACTGTGGGAGTGGTGGTGGGCTGGGTGGAGGAGGGCAAAGGGTGAAAAATTGGGATAACTATAATAGAATAAATAAAAATTAAAAAAAATAAAAGTGCATCTTAATTAAAAAAAATAAACAAATACTAAACAAAAGCATATAACACTAATGCTAAGGAAAAGGCTTTTTAGAAAAGAAACATTATATACTTTCAAACCCTCTTTCCCAGCAACGGAAACAAATCAAGAGAGGAGGAAGATGACAGTAGGTAAAGAGAATAAAACACTGTTACTATATAAGCAGCTCAAGGGAAAAAGTTAAACTTGTTTACAAGGCTGTGCTTAGGTAACCTACAAAACATTCTCTAGGATTCAACAAGAAAATAAAGATCTGCCCTGGCTGGTGTGGCTCAGTGGATTAAGTGCCAGCCTGCGAACCAAAGGGTTGCTGGCTTGATTCCCAGTCAGGGCACCTGCCTGGGTTGCAGGCCAGGTCCCCAGTAGGGGCTATGCGAGAAGCAACCACAATGATGTTTCTCTCCCTCTCTTCCTCCCTTCCCTTCTCTCTCAAAATAAATGTATAAAGTCTTTAAAAAAGAAAGAAAATAAAGATCCATAACTTGCACTGTGAAAGCTCTGAATACTTTGTATACATTATGCATTTCTACTTACTTTTACCTAATACTTATAAGAATCTCATCCAATCCTCCCAATAGGTATATGAGACAGACTTTTATTGTCTTTCCTTTTACAGATGAGGACACAAGTTACTTTACTGGGACTGACTCTAGCATCAGGGACTCCACTGCCCTGCTTTGCTAAAGCGCGGTCTTGGACCATCAGAATTCTCGCAAGACCTCCACTTTACACTGTGCTCAGCACTGCTCCTCAACTGAGTTATAGAGTTATGTCGCTGGGAGATTTTTGGTTTCTTCACTAAAAAACTAGGCTCTGATATTTTTTGAAAATGTAAGCACTACAAACTGCTTGTGATGGCACTGCAATCCTGAGGCACTCTAGAATAGGGAGTCAGGAAAACCAGTTTTGGGTGCCAAAACTACTAGTAATTACTGATTATCTTTTAGACAAGTCACTTAGCCAAGCGGGTGTCACTTTCTGTTCCTTAACATCTGAAGTGAAGGAGCTGAACAGATAGCCCTGTGCTTGAATATTACAATCAAATTCGAACATTAATGGAGCGCCACTGTGTGCTCTACAATGGTGAGCTACTGAGGATCCACACAACTGTAAACTGTACCTCTAGTAATTCAAGCGAAACTCATTTTTTCTCTTGCAGTAAAGGTTAAACAAACATTGTGGAACTCTTAGAGAGTTCTAACTGATGAATTTACAGTAGTTTAGACATTAACTCAAATATTCTGACCCAGGTGGACACACCTTTGTACATGCATATGTACACACTGCAGAGTAGCTCTGGAAGAGAGTGCATGAATGCAAAGAGACACCACTAATGCCAGGGGGCTCTTTAAAGGTGAGGAAAGGTCTGGGTCCCCTCCACTGAAAGGCAAAGGGCTGCATTTCCGTGCATGAGCACAGAGAAACTGTTTCAAATCTCACCACACAGTCTGAATTCATGGACAGAAAAAATATCCCTGACCATAAACACCAGTTGCTATAAAAACATCAGAGACTGGAGAAAAGAAAAAAAAAATCTCACAGCCTACCAATCCCAGTTGAATTGCACTTCAGTTAGCCTTTCTCAACTAGGGTTCTAAGAGAGAATTAAGCCTAACACCCTGCAGCACCTGTACAGTAAGAAATAAATAACTTCTTTCCTATGTATCTAGAATTATACTAGTTACGTAATATCCTTTGGAAAAATTGAGAAAGCCATTTTCTGTGTTGTTGATGAGGAGAAGAACTCTGGTTGAACTCATTATTTTGCCAGCACTTAATAGCTGCTTACCACTGCAAACAGAAGAGGTGATGTTGTACAGAAAAGGATAAAACTGCATACAGCGAATCAACTTCAGGCTGCTTTCACACTCTGGGCATTTGGTAGTTAATTTCAAAGCCTGTCTAAAGGCCTCAAGTGCCCCACTGATATTCTTCAGAGCAAGGTAAGCATTTCCCAGGCTCAAAAAGGTCAGGGGCTGAAAAAAAAATCAGCAAAATGTTAATGAATTAATATTATCTGAGAATTACCAAACCTTTACATTATAGGTCTTTTGGCTTTTTTTTTAAGGTACCCCATAAAAGTTAATGGCTAACAGCCCACTTTACTTTTACCAGCTATTTCTAAACTGTGTAACGCAAATATAAATTTATCTTTTACCTTTTTCCTAAGATAAAAAGTACATATATAAAGTGTGTAATGTATACTAGTATTAAGTGTATAGATCAATGAATTTATATATATATATGTATAGAGGTCTCTTAACCACCACTCAAGATATAAAAACAAAACATTCAGAATGTTCCCAGTGCCCCAAGAGGCAAAGTCAACCCCAATCCCAGAGGTAACCACTGTTGTGACTTCTATAGATTAGCTCTGCCTGTTCTTGAACTTCACATAAATGAAATCAGATGGCATGTTTTCTTATGTGTATATACAATATGTATCCTTTTGTAGCTTCTTTAACTTAACACAAAACTAAGATTCAAGAAATTGAGTGTTTTTGTGTATCAGTAGTCAATTCTTTGTAAAAAAAAATGTGTAATGTTGCATCATGTGAATATAGTACCACAGTGTGTTCATCTATTCTCTCACTGACACAGGTATCCGCACTGGCTCCAGTTGCTGGCTAGTATGAATAAAGCCACTACCAATATTCTTGTGAAGGTCTTTTGACAGCGTTATGTACTCATTTGCCTTGGGTATCCACTTAGCAGTGGCTCCTAAGGAGGGGCATATACTCAGTTGTAGGAGATATAACCAAATAATTTTCCGAAGTGGATGTACAGATTTATACTCCTATCCGCTGGTTTGAGAATTTGCTCACTGGGTCAGTCTTTTTAAATCAGCTGTTTTAGTAAGATGGAGTAGCATCTCACTGTGGTTTTAATCTGCATTTTCTTAATTAGTAATGATGCTGAATATTTTTTCATGTGTTTATTGGCCATTTAGATATCCTCATTTCTGAAGTGCCTGGTGTTTTCCCCATTTGAAAAAATGGTTTGTCTTTTCCTTATTGATTTGAAGAACTACACACACACACACACACACACTCATACATACAAGATACAAGACCTTTGTTGGAAATATTTAGCACAAGTATTTTCTCCCAGTCTGTGGTTTTCCTTTTCACTCTCTTAATCGTGTGTTTCGATGAAGAGAAATTCATAATTTTAATGAAGCTTAGTTTATATATTTTTCTTTAATTATAGCTAGTGCTTTTTGAAATCTTTGCCTAATGTAAGGTCATGAAGACTTTCTCCTATTTTTTTTTATCAAGAAGTTTTATCTTTTACATTTTGGTACATGATCCACCTTAAATTAATTTTGTATACAATGTGAGGTAGGAATAAAGGTTCGTTTTTTTCCCTAGGGGTTACCCAAGTATTCCAGCTCTACTTATTAAAGAACCAAAAGCCTCCCCCGCTGACATACACACGGAACTCCAGATGTGCCTTTGTCATAAATCAGGTGACCACATACATGGGGGCTTATTTCTGATTTCTCTATTGTTGTTGCTTAATATATTTGAGTATATCTGTGCCAATACCACATGTACTTCACAACCAGTCTTCAAATCTAGTAATATAAGCCTTCCAACTGTGTTTTTCTCCATCTTACACCAAATTTTTTTTGGCTATTCTAGATCCATTTTTATTTAGATTTTAGAATGAACTACCAATTCACACACATGTGTACATGCAACTGCTAAGAGCAAAATAATACCCATGAAGTGAATCTATAAATCAATTTGGAGAGAACTTATATCTTAATATTGAATCTTCCAATCCACGAACACAATGTGTATCTCTACTTACTTAGATCTTTTTCCTCTTATCAATGATTTGTAATCAGTATGGAAGCTGATTGTATCTTCCTTTAGATTTATTTCTCGATATCAGATTTGGACGCTGTCATAAACAGTTTTCCAAGTGTTTTCCAACGGTTTGGTGGGACTCGGTTTTTAAAAGCGGCCCAAAGCCTTTAGTTTGGGATGTTTTAGCTGAAATACACCTATGCTTAGTGTTTCTGTAATTTGCTTGTATACACACCATTCATTCTACACTTACTTTGTGATTAAAAATATTTTAAAAGATCTAAGGATGTTTTATTCTCAAATTGCACTATATATGCTTATGAAACACAACACTTATGACTTACCCAACTACTTGCTTTTGATTCAAGCGTTTAGGTCATCCAAAATGTCTCATATAACAAAGCCAAGGTGTGCAAAATATCCCAAATTACAGAGGCCTAATCCAAGTAGGTTTCGAATTACACGTAAAGTACTACTTAGTGGTTCACCCTCAGATTCAAAATGAAATCCCACACCTTGATTTCAAAACTGTCTTTGTACTCTGCATAAGAAAGCAGTGTTGTGATAACTGTTATGCCGAGTGACGGCGGTGTAAATACCCTGTATTGAGAAGAACTAGTAAGCATTGTGGAAAAAATGATAAATTTTCATCAACGCTTCCAGAAAATAATGACTGAATATTTACTAGCATTTCAGACACTGTTCTAGATACTGGGGATCCAACGGAGAGGAAGAAAGATAAATCCCTGCCCTTGTGGATCATACAGTCTAGTGTCACACAACTGTGAAGAGAATGTGACGGAGGAAGAAAGTATAGCAGGAAAAAGATACAAGCAATACCAGAGCGGGGGAGGGCTGTTTTAAATAGAGTAATAAGGGAAGGACTTACTGAGAGGTTAGTATTTGTAAAATGTTTTAAGGATATGCAGGAGCATGCTATGAAGAAATCTTGGTGGGAGGGTGAAGTATTCCAAGCAGAGAGAACAGTGCAAAGACCCTGAGGTGGGGGCATGGCCAGCACGTTCAAGGCAATGCAAGGCAGCAAGTGAGGCCAAACAGAACGAGCGAAGGACTGATCTCATGGAGATGAGGTCAAAAAAGGAACAAGGTAATGCAGGATTTTTACACCATTATAAATTCTTGTCTTTTACTGTACGTTACACGGAGAACCGTTGCAGAGATTTGATGACACAAATGACATTTATTTCTTTTTTTTACTAAGGATCTGACTGTTGCTGTATTGTGAATAGACTGTAGGGGGACAAATGCCAAAAGCAGAGAAGCAAGGTAACAGGCTGCTGAAATAATCCAGATAAAGATAATGGTGGTTTAGATTAGACAGCAGTAGAGACAATTGATAAACAGTGAAATTCTAGGTATATTTTGAAAATAGAATCAGCAAGGTTAGCTAATGGATTGACTTTGCCCTGAGAGAAGGAGAAAGGTTATAAACGAGGCTCCGAGTTTCTGTCCTGAGCAACAGGCTTTACTTAAGTGGGGAAGACAGAGAACAAACTGGAACAGTGTTAAGAAGCTTAGTTTTTTGAGTGTGTTGTAGACACTGAGGTGGAGATGTCAGGCGAGCAAGCTGCTGCATAAAGGAGCCCGGAGTTCAGAGCAAAGGTGACAGGTGATTCAACAGGGAAAGGACGGTGCTCTCGAGATACGGCACTGGTACAACTGGCTATCAGTGTGGGCATGAGCTTTGACGAACAACCTTTGATCCCTACCTCACATCATAAAGAACATTTAACTTGAAACGGATCATAAACCTAAATGTACCACCTAAAACTATAAAACACCTAGAAGACAATACAGGAAAAGGTCTTTGTATATTTGAGAGTTAACTATTTACAGACCAATCATAGAAAACACAAACAAAACAGAACTAATTTTTTCAAACTTCTTATGAAGAAGTTAAATCAAACAGTAGAAATAAAAAGAGAAAAGACAGACAAATGTAAGGGTAATTTTGAAAAACTAAGACAAAAAAGCAAAGAAAATATTTTTAACATAACAGATGGTGTTTAAAACTATTGTATAAGTTCACATGAAATTAAAAAACTAAATTTAAACAAAATGAACAAAATATACACAAGAACTTTTACTTTAAAAATGAAAAGATAAATTTATATTACAACAGAGAAGTGAAAACTTTAAAAGTAAACTTGTTTTACACACATAAATCCAGAGGCAGTATGACACAGCCAAAGGTGTGCGCCCGCCCTGTGGCCTCTCTCCCTGAGTTCACAACTGAGCTCTGACTGTCGGTAAATCTCTTGGAGTTTCTTCATCTATCAAATGGGGAAATCCTATCTCGTAGGGCTGTTGTGAGAATTAGATAAGTTATTACATGTAAAGTGCTCACTATCATAGCTGGTTCTAGAACAAAATCAACCAAAGTTAGCGTTTATTTTAAGTGCCCAATTCTGGTGAAGATACAGATGAAATGAGTAGTTTTAGACCTTGGCAATGGTAATGTATATTGGTCCAAATTTGTTGGTGGATTTTTTGGTATTTTGTGTCATAGTCATTAAAATATTCATTTTCTTCTTAGTAATTCCAGTGCTAGCCATCTTTACTAAGAAAATTATCTGGAATACAGAAAAGGCCTTACGGAGAAAACCATACTGATAATAGCTAAGAACTGTCAGTAACCTAAACATCCAACAACAGAGCAGTAAGCTGTGATATTCCAATCCATCCAACCTTTAAACAGCCATTTAAGTTGATGGCTATAAAAACTGTGAGGTAGTACGTTATTTTTACCTAATACATTTTAAAGATCACCAGTACAGCTGAGTTGCAATACTATGAAATATTTACATGGAAGAAAAGCTTAATAAGGAAATACTTCCAAATATTGGCAGCTGTGGATGAGGTACTGAATAAGATTTGCAGTATTTACTCTGAATCACTGATTTATCTTTTTATTCTTGTTTAGTAGACAGTTTTTAACAACTGAAATTTTAGTATAACATTCAAATGTAGAAAGGCAAGTAATCTTTAAGTAAGGCAAGTAAGCTAAAGGAGCTCTTTTCTTCAGAAGAATATCCTAATTGCCTTGGCTTGTAGCAGCAGAAAGCGAAAAGCATCGAGGAGAACACAGCTGTATTCAACCTTCCATCTGGAGACCCGACCTTCCTCACATCCCGCACACAGCACCTGTTCCCATGTTTCCACCACACTGGGCACACAGTGAACATTCAACAAATACTGGATGTGCTTCTTTAGCAACTCAACCTGTTGTAGAGTATAGCAACTGTAAACTTTTGCTTAAAATCCAGCTATGAATTTGTGTATTTTAAAGGCCACTCTTAATAGGAAATATTTTCTCCTCATACTTAAAAAATTAGTTCAGATTATCTCCAATAAACCTACATCATTCATGCACACTTCTTCTAAAAGTTTCTTTGGATAGAAAACTTACAAACTTTTAGATACCAGGTATAAAAGCAATGTAACTGTACATTTATTCTAACTGTATTTCATCAAACCTAAAATGTCATGTCATCAATTGTAACACGTATCCTTATTTCAGAGATGCTGAAATGCGATTTTAAAAAAGGAAGTGACATCTTAGAAACTATGAAATAAAGTAGCGAACTGCAAAGCAGTGATGCACCCCCACGGACTGCACGAGGGAGGTCCCAGCACACACATCAGCCCACCTGTCCTCACCAAAACTGCCTTTAATCTGCACTCTGGCCGGGTTGGTATAAAGACATCTATAAATTCAAGTTGTTAAACAGCATAATATTAAGCAGCATGCATGTTCTGATGAGTAGGATAAAGGAAAACCAGATGTTTCAGAATAACACAAAATAGTGGCAGCACATTTTTAGCAGCTATGTCATTCCTGTTTAAATATAATTTTCTAAAAAATATGTAACTTTATAATCACACATTTCACTCACTTAAAATAAACAAACACATCAAAACTAAAACAAAATATGTTTCATGTGCTCTTGAAATACACACATTCTACTCTGAATCTGAGTTAACCCTGCACGGCATACGTAGCTACAAAGGAGTGTAAAACCTCACCTCAGAGCTATTGATGGCCAGAGCTTGAAGCAGCAGCTTAGCAGCATCAAGGTGAAGGCCGTAGTGAATCAAAAGGTTGGCCAGGTTCACCAGAGGAACGTCCTGGTATTGAAGTGGAGCCAAATTCAAAGCTCTCTGAAGACAAGCAATAGCGAAAGTGCTGTTTCCTACCGCTCTCCAGTAGAGTCCAGCTTCATTGAGTATCAGCCAGACAGGAGCATTTGGCTGAAAAACCCCAAATACTTCACTTAGTACAAGCATGTCGTACTTGTTCTAAAAAGGATTTTCAAAACATGCATTTTTAATTTTTAATTACGGTTACTAATCACTTAAATTTCAGATGTCCGAAGTAGGTGACTCACCTTATTAATAGCGTGAAATAAGAAAGAGCCAATCTCTTCTTCTGGGATAGTATAGTTATTAATACGGGAAAGCAGAATCTGAAAACGACAAAAGGAAGGCTGACTCAATTGAAAGCAGCAGGGAAGACATCTGAAAAGAATTTCTATAGACAGCAGTCTCTACTTGAGCTCCTCAGGAACAGCAAATTTGAATAGGCATTTATAATTACATAGCGCAAGGTCACAGATATACCAACAGGTGTGGACCTGCTCACTTGCATGCCCTAGTTTCCTATAATTAAAAAAGCTGAAAGATATACACTCCGTATACATATTAAGGTGATCTATCATATCCCATTAGAGCCAAGCTAAGTGTCCAGAACCAAATGAGAAATTCTTCAGGAGACAACAGCATGCAATCCCTGATGCAATAAAGGTCTACCTTTTCCAGCTGGGAAAGCATATGACGCTACGTTAGTCTATGGTCTTGCAGCACGTATGTTACTGTGAGCAACTCTAAGACAGGTATCATGGTCTATCTGTCTTTGTATTCCTAGCACTCCAAACAATGCCTAACACATATTTGTTGCCTCAGTAAATGTTTGTTGAATGTAAATAGTAACTGTTCAGTTTTAAAATTAAGTCTAATAGGAGGTTGTTGCAATGGTCTGTTTTCTCTGTAAAAAGGTTATTTTTTCATTTGCACCTATGAAATGGAATGCAGTATAGAATTTATACTCAGTAATAAAATATTCCTAGTTACACATAACTAACAGAATTAAAGAAAACAACATGACAGAACTTGTTTGTAAAAGTGTGTGCAAAGTGGTTATCAAATTTATACAAAATCCTAAGGACCCCATATAAGCCCAAAGCAAGGCTGATAAACCCAGGGAAGAGAATCTTCAAGCTTTCAACTCACACCAGTGTCTGAAGGCTGGGGATGCAGAGCTACACTGAGTGGGCACAAGGGCCCCATCAAGGGACGGGCTGCTGTGTCACCCATCTCGTAGCCCTGTCGGTGGGAGGGAGTGTTTAGGGGGTCTAGGCAAACGGCAGCCCGAGGAACACTTTCCTGGCACTCTTTCAACAGCATCACTGACTTCTTAAGGATTTCAATAGTTCTTTAACTCTATCCTTCAGTCTGATCAAGGGGAAGCTCAACCACTGCCTCCTATCACATTTCTGTTCCACCTAAGGGGCTTGGGAAGTCACCCAGAATGGACGGCAATACACACCAGCCTAAGTGAGCCTTACTTTGCGTGCATGGTCATCTGGCATTTTGGCTTTCAGATCCATGCGGACCTCTAATTCTTTGACTAAGTAGGACAGAGTCTGGCTTTTTCTGAAGTCAGTTATGGAACAGTCAGGGGTTTGGGCCTCTTCTTCTGAAGGATAATCATCACTGTTGAGTTCGTGGATCCTGGCACAAGAAAAAGGAACAAGATTCACATTTTCCAAGTTTGGGTGATGTCAAGATAAAGACTTAACCTTTCAAGTCCAAGGCTGGTGCTCTCAAAGAACTGCCAGATGACAACCATGCAGATTCAAGTGCTTTGCCAAATCCATCAGCACTTGCCTGAGTCCTTTGTTTTCCGGAGGCAGAAAGTACGTTGGCAACTCTTCACCAGCAGGGACTCGTGGGTAGCTTTCTGCACAATCCGCCCTTTTAGGCCAAAGCATATCCTGTTTGTCCTAGTAAGGAAACAACGTTTCTCATCAATGTCTTTGGATTTGATATTTCAACATGCTTAATGAACTTTTAAAAGAACATGGGTATACTAGGATAATTAAACAATAATTTAGTTATTTTAAGACAAATATAGACATTATGGTTGATTGTGTAATATTCCTTCTATTGCAGATTACTAGTCTAAGACAGTAATTCCACCTGCTTTGCCACATACTGGCTCAGGGTTGGGCAGGCCTAAGTCAGGTGAGCCAATGAAACCCAAGGAGAGGCTTGCTTGGGGCTTCTGGGAAAGAAAAGCCAGTCTTAGTTTCTTAGGCCACACAGGAACAAAACACTTTCTGCTCTAGTTGCTGCTGGCTGTCAGGCTTTAGGATGAAAACCAGTACCATGATGGCAAATTTAGAAAGATGAAATAAATGGGTCACTGGTGACGTCTGTGAGCCACCGAATCAACCAAACCAACATTATGCCTTATCTGTGGACTTCCTGTAATGAGAATTTTCTCTTATTGAAGCCAATTTGAGGCAAAGTTTGTGATTTGTACCTGAAAGTATATATGTTCTTATAAAATTGACACAGAAAACTATTTTTCCCTGAACTAAGACCATTTCTTTGCCAATGCCAAAGTTTAACAATTGATTTTGATTTGTAAAATGTTGACTTTTTCTAAATATAAACGCTTGCTAAACTTATATCCTGATGCTATCAAACTATGGTAAATTTATTTCTAAGTGGCTATATTAATTTTGTTAGAATACAAATAAATTCTGAAAATTTAACAGTGAATAAAAAAACTATATGATCTCTGGTATTTCCATTGCCTACCATACAGTTATTTTTAGCTTAGAAGTGCATCTTTATTAACTTGTTTATCCTCTACATCTTCTGCTAGGAGGTCAACTCCAGCAGAACACAGAATTTCCATACTATAGTAACAGTACCAGCCTGGTACACAGTTGGGAGCGCAATAAAAGAATGCTGATCAGAAATGTATATCCAAGTATGGTCAAGTCTAGACACTTGTTAGGGTTGGTAACTGTTCTCAGCGCTCAAAGCCTGAACAGAAATCAGAACGTCAATCTGTCCCATTTGACCGGAAAGAAGTCAAGGCAGACCCAGTGTCTTACCCAGTTACTTATCTGCCTAGCTGAATGCCTGCCCCTTAGTACAAGTTTCATTAAGTCCTGACCTGAGCTGAACTGTACTGTACTGTGACAGGGGCCATAGTGATCAGTGAGGTTGAGAGCCACTGCCTTAAAGGAGCTCGTCTGTTTGAGAACACTCCTTCGTCACCCCCTGTGAACTTACCCTATATGCACCAGAGTCCCTGCCCCAGATCCAGAGAACAGAGTGGGCTACAGGAGAAGCCTTGACCAAATCACTGATGTCACTCTGATTTGCTGGAACATCAAAGTTCACAGACATCATACTGGAGGTCGATGAATCTTCACCAAACTGGAAAATGAAAAGTTCAATCAAACTGAAAGCAGAAAAGGAGTTGTGACTAAGACTTAATCCAAAACATTCAGTGAACACTCAAAATTGGTATGAAATCAGAACTTTTAATTATTCTCAGAGCTATGCTCCAATAGTATTCTCTGATAGATCATGATGCATAGTCAGCAACTTTCTCCATCAACCATGCCACTGGGTTGTTCTCTTGTCCTGTTACTTCCTTTTGACGACTGAGTCTATTTTAGGTTTAACAATGAGCTGATTTAGAGGACTGGTTAATTATTTCACTCCCCTACCTAGACTAAAACGATCACTACTCTATAAAATTAATGCTCTGTGGGTCAAAGCAAGAGTTTAATATAGCTGTCATTCAGGCCTTACAGACTATTGTACAATCAATTCCTAATATACACAGCCTTCCTCCAAACCAAGGTAAAACAATGTTTGATGTTCTTATAAGACTGAGCAGTTCTAAAACTTTGTTAGATAAGAGGAAGGGGCCAGGATGGGAGAGGGTAGGAAAGATGTGGGAAAAAGGAACGAATATGATGAGTATTCTTTGGGAAACAGAAATGTCATTCATGGAGAGTGTACTTTCTGTAAACTCTGACTTCATAATTGTAACAAATAACTCAAAACCTTAAGTGAGAATCAAAAATTTTAGGGATCAAAAATACAAGGAATCAAGGAAGGGGGGGGCAATATTACTCTTAGATATATAAAAGCGTATGTAAGAACTAAAAAAGAACAAGAAAAAGACCTGAACGTAGTCCACGTTTTCAAAGATATCTCCACGATGGTAGCGCACGGGTTGGTCCCACTGGCAATGCAAGCTATGCTGCTGGTTGACCAGACGGCATATCTGATGGTTTCCTGCAACAGGAAAGAAAATTAAAATTGATGAGAAAGACCGGCAATGTCAATATGATTTTCTTAGTCTACATCATTTGTTTCAACTCTGTATTCTTCAGAGTCTGACAGAGTACTTATAAAGGTATTTATACAGAAGAACATTAATTAATGGGTAAATTAAATCCTTCTAGGGAAGACTCACTCCACCTACAATACATAGGGTCTCCTGATAATCACTAAGGTATCTTCTGGCAATTATATTCTATGATTGTAAAAATGTATTAATTACAAGAGACTTCAGCCATCTGTCTGGAAAGAATTTACGTTATATACCTCATAATCCTGTTTTGAATTTATACATAAGAGCTCTGGTTGCATTTCAGTGCAGACAGAGAAGTAAATAATCCCAAGGACTGGACATACTCTTTACACTCAAAATAGCAAAGAAAACTTGTTAGGTGGATTGTAAAATGAATTGTAAATGGTCACAGCTAAGGCTCAAAGATTAAGAGGCTTTCTAGACCAACATATTAATCAAGGCAGAATTGTGTAATATAAGGAATCCTATGAATTTATTCTTTGGTGTCAAGCTGTCAGTTCTGCTCTCTTAGGGTTTAATCAAAAATGAAAATTCTGGATGTAACCAAATCACTGATCTCCTGTCAACCCAAGTTCCCTTACGCCAGTGGTTCTATTTTGGGCCCACAGATTAAGAGATTAATTTGATATGTCTTCTTTCCAGAAAAAATGTTTGCACATACACAATTCTACTTATAATTCTGGGAAAGTTTTCAGAGTTCCCTGAACTTAATCAATTGACCCAGATTAAGACCTCCTTCTTGAGATAAATTCTAATCTAAAATCTTACTTCTAAAATAAACGTTTGTTTTCAAGGGAGCAAGAAAGAAAGGTCATTTATTTAGCCGTATTGCCAATGTTGACTGAAGAGGGTGGGTGCTCTGTTTCTAGGGTGTGTCTGGCTTGCTCTACCTGCTGTAGGCTCTGGGTGCAGTGTGTTCAGACCAGCAGCAACAGGCATCAAGTGGGAGCTTGTTAGAAACACAGAATCACACCTCTCCTCAGACCCACTCAATCAGAATCTGCATTTTAACAAGATCTCCAAGAGACTAACTGGTATATTAAAGTTGGAGAAGTATCGATGTAAGCCATAGAGGGCAAACAACCATTGTTAAGACTAGGATCTAAAAGATTTGACTTTTGCCCTGGCTGGTATAGCTTATTGAGCACAGGCCAGTGAACCAAAGTGTCGCTGGTTCGATTCCCAGCCAGGATACATGCCTGGGTTGCAGGCCAGGTCCCCAATTGGGGACATTCGAGGGGCAACCACACATTGATGTTTCTCTCCCTCTCTTTCTCCTTCCCTTCCCCTCTCTCTGAAAAATAAATAAATAAATTCTTTAAAAAAAATAAAAATAAAAGATTTGACCTTTACCTTACAATATAAATTTTAAAAAAGTCCAGGGATCAAACCAGTACTCCAGGCCCGCAGGTTTACCTGCTGTGATGACCTTGATTTGAAAATCGAAGGAAGTCACAAGCACAACTTTACATTGCTTCACGACTACACGGAAGTTATGACAGTAAAGTATGCTACCAGGGAATTTCCTAACCTGTAGTCTTCAGTGATCTGGATCACTACCTACCTAATTGTGCCTCTTTTGCCATCTGTGTCTCATGGATGATGTTTCTTAAGATTTGCTCCTCTTGAATCAGCTTGTGTTTTTCCAGGATCTCCTGCTGTCTCAGGTAGTGATCATGCTGCTTTTGATATTCTTTCAACTCATTCAGTGTTCGCTGGAGGGACCTTAATATTTTTAACACCAGGGAAAAGTTACAGAGCTTTAAAATTGTGAATTTTAAACCCACTTACATGCACAGATTTTCTGGTTCTGAGCCATAATTGCTAGGTTTTCTTTTTCCCTTTTAACGTATAATCATTATACCACAAGTGCAAGAAAAATGAGGCTAAATAAATGCTATTGTTTTATTAAAACTTGAGGGCAAAAAAAATGGATGCAAAATTCTCCCCTTAAACACAACTACCCTGACGTTAAAGAGCTGGTGTGCAGGGCTACGCATTTAACCACTCTTGTTTCCGTCCATGAAGTCTGTCAGTGCCCCTGACTGTCACAGCCTTTCTAGAATCCTCCTCTGATTTTGCCTAAAGACAAAGTTAAGTGTAAGGGCCACTCTACCTTGTTTTCACTCTAGCTCCCTGATTTTATAGATTTTGGGAAAAACCACAGAAATTTTACTTTAGAGAGGAATATTCTTTACCACCTGGTATCAAATCAGCTGCCTGATTATATTTAATCACAAAAATCTTATTATCTATTACACTATAATAACATACAGAGATTTAGGAGCTGAAAGATTGTATTGAAGAGAACCAATTTGATTCTTAAGAGCATAATGTTGGAAGAAGCTCAGCCAGGGAAAGTTCTGATCAGGTATAACAGAAGCCAGGTATAAACCAGGAAGCTGTCATTCTTTCTTTTCCACTACATAATGCTTTAAACCAGGGGTGTCAAACTCGTTTTCACCGGGGGCCACACCAGCCTTGCGGTTGCCTTCAAAGGGCCGAATGTAGAGCTCCTGGCCCATAGTTAAGGAGTAATTACATTTATACAGTCCTAAAATTACATTTGGCCCTTTGAAGGCAACCTTGAGGCTGATGTGACCCCCGTGAAAATGAGTCTGACACCCCTGCTTTAAACAGACTGGAAAGTAAGCAAATAGGAAAGTTCAGTGAGTTCCAAATCATCACTTAATTCTCCAACAATCCAAGTAGACCTAAAACACTAAGGCTAACTCTATAAGCGATGAACAGTTCATTTCTGAGTTATGTGGTACTTCTTAATTGGCCCTATATCTATGGAATCAAATATTTTTATTAAGTATCCTGCAAGGACCAAGTACAACAAAATTCCATTACTGCACAACTCATACAAATCCGACTAAAATGTGGGCAAAATAATGTCTTATCCTCACTTAACCAACAACAGCGAGGAAGATCAAATATAGCATGCAAGCAATTTTACTGACACTATATTCTATGGATATAAAACCGTAATGAATAGACTTCCTGAGTAACCAGCAGCATACCCCCTCCATCTGACTTCATCGAAGTAACTGATGTTCAAATCATAAAGCTCTAAATGACAGCATTTACTGCAAACATTTTCTAGTTCCTGGAGTCCATGCTATTAAAGAGATGTCTCTGTACCACCACTAACTTGTACTAAGCCTGTGGATATGGAGAAAAGGGATGGGACTAGCAGTAGTGAAAATGTGCATTTTAAAATTCCAATGAACAGCCCTGGCTGGTGTGATTCAGTGGACTGAGTGCTGGCCTTCAAACCAAAGGGTCGCCAGTTTACTTTCCAGTCTAGGGCACATGCCTGGGTTGCGGGCCAGGTCCCTGGTAGGGAGTGCGCAAGAGACAACCTCACATTGATGCTTCTCTCCCTCTCCCTCCCACTCTCTAGAAATAAATAAATAAAAACAAATCTTTAATAAAAAATAAAATTCCAATGAACAAATTAACAATGATGTCACCATCCATAGGTCTAACCTAAGGTTTTATGGTGCTAGTACTGCAGGGACAACTTTTCTCCCAATTACCTATGTTGAGCTTCCAATTTTTGCTCCAGCTTTTGCTGACACAGGACAGCATGCTTCCTCTTTATAGCTTGCTCAAACCCAGGTTTGGCCTGCAAAGCATGGTCGTAACACAGCACCGAGTGGTTATACTCCCCAAGCATCTGAAAGGAGAAAGCAAATACGCACATGGGGAAAATGTTAGCCAGTCTGTCTGCATCTGTCCAAATGCCCTAATAATTCAGGAAATCACACCAGTGTCTCACTCTACAATGAATGTTATTTTGACCAATGGCCAAATCTCCACAACATGCAAACATGCTATAGGACGGCTTACTTGGAAGGTACTGCTCTCTTAAGAGATATACTATGCAGAAATGTAATATGCCTATTAATGTAATTATTCTTCCTTTTTGTCAAGAAGCTAGGAAAATTATGATACATTTACATCCCCTTTCCCTTGTTTGGACCAAAAGAGGAAGGGAAAAAGGTATTTTTTATTGAGGAAAAAACACCCCCAGCAACTAGTGTGGCTCATGAAAAACAAAAAGACTTATTTACTGCATATATATTTCCCAGAGTGTAATAGCTGGTGAAGAAGTCACTGTCGTCCAGGGCTGCGTGGACCACGACAGCAGCGTCAGCAGAGAAGTGCGCTCTGTGCAGAACATTGGCCAAGTTGACCAGGGCGATGTCCTTATTGGGCCTGAAACGGGAGGAGAGAGCAACGAGAGGGGGGAGATGAAGCCTGCGTCCCATGACATGGACAGCTATCTGACAAGGGAAAACCACATTCAGAGTCACTGAGCTCAGGGACGTAACTCTGGGTACACTCAGAGATGGAGAAAATAATTTACAAAAACCATAATGTTTCATTTCTGCATAATTCATGATGCTTAATCTGATAGCTACAAATTCTGCCACAAAAATAAGGGCTGGCAGACATTTTATGATTTTAAAATGTATTTAGGCCTTATATTTGTTTTGAGAAAAATTTAATTTATGATAATGTCTCCAGTCAAGGTCCTTACATTCAAGTCTCAAGTGGATCAGAGGGCACCTACGTTATGTATTTTTCCCCTAACAGAAATCAGAAGTATATTATGCTGTGTTCACTTTCAAGTCTTTGAAATATGTCATTTTTTGTGATGTGACTAATTTCTTTGAACAGGAATGAAGGAGAGTGTGATAAGTACAACATAATGCTTCCTCTTACTGTTTTCTTTTTAAAAATGTGCTGTTTAAAAGCCCAAGCTATACGGAAAATCAGAAGTGTGAGGCGGAGGAAACTTACCTGGAAGAGAAGTGAAGGGCTCGCATGGCACACTCCACTACCTGATACGGCTCATTCTTTATTCTCCAGTAAAACGAAGCCAAGTTGTACAGCACCCACGAGGAAGAGTTCTAGAGATTAAACAAGTAAAACGACAATCAAGCACAGCTCAAGACAGTTTGTTCAACTCAGAATGTTCGAAGTGAGCACCTTCACTAGTCTAGGACTTCGGAAGTTTAAGATGAAGAAGAGAGACTCACAGCAGTGATAAAGCATAAGACAAAGTACTAACTAACGGCACCTGTCAAAAGAGCCGCCTGATCATCAGCTGTGCAGGTGTGTTAAGGTGTGATCTACACAGCAGACCGTCCAACTACAGGCGATCATTCCAAGGGGGAAACAAAGCTGAAAAGCCCCCCATGTGGGCTATAATTTATTGGGCCTTAGTTATTTCAAGATTTTAGAAGTCGGGGCCTCACCTACTTAGAGATGCCAGTTGCTCTAACATGAAGTTTCTGAAATGAACATATTTCCAAGTCTCCTATTTATTTACTATCTGAGTGAAGGTACATACCTTAAGCAAAGGACAGGTTTATGCTTTTGTGACAGATAAATTTTGTCATTTTCCATGTGTGTTCAGAATCTAAGTCAAGCCTTCACACTATACTACATTGATAGAAAGTGTGTTATTTAGTCAACTTAAAAAGGAGTTCACGTAGGTTTGTTCCTTTTGTGCCTTAGATCTTCAGGCCCTCACACACACACGGAGTTTCAACTGCACGGACATCAAAGCGCTAAACAGGGCCGTGTCAAAGCCTCAGTGTAAGTTAGTTGGAACCCAAGCAGAGAACTTTCAAATCCAGCATAGAAAGAAGTCATAAAGTTGAAGGTAAACTGGGAAAACATATATGACATCTAACATTTAATATCTTTACTATATAAGGAGCTCATACAAATGTAAACAGACCAAAATATGTTAAATAAACATATAAACTAGAAAGCATCAATCAAAACCACAGACAATTAAAAAATATAAAATAATGGCTAATTAGCAGGTGAAATGATGCAAAGCTTAACAAAAAAATAGAAATTAAAGAGATACAAGTTGCCTTTTACAAACTGGCAAAGCTTAAAAAGAACGCCGGGCCTGGCTATACTGGGCACCAACTCCAGACACCCACTGTAGAAGGGCTGGGTCAGCACAGGCCAGCAGCTCTGCTGGGGGGCGATCTGACGCATGTATGTAAAAGGCCTTAGAAATATGATTATGCTTTGACCCCTCCAACTCCACCATTAGAAATTTATCCTGAGCCCTGGCTGGAGTAGCTCAGTGGATTGAGTGCAGGCTGCAAACCAAAGCATCGCAGATTCGATTCCCAGTCAGGGCACATGCCTGGGTTGCAGGCCACAGTCCCCAGCAACCACACACTGATGTTTCTCTCTCCCTCTCTCTCTTTCTCCCTCCCTTCCCTCTCTAAAAATAAATAAAATCTAAAAAAAAAAATTCTTTGAATTAAAAAAAAATTTATCCTATAAGAATTAAGTTTTAGATATACAAATGTATAAAAATAAAAATCCAAAAGTATACAAAACAGTAATTAGTCATGTTTCCAAATTTTAATTCTTTCTTTATGTTTTTGTAGATTTTTAAATATAATCTGATTTTCACAAGGACTGATTATTTTATTTTCAAAATAGTTACTTTTAAGATTAAAACTAAGGATAACTCTGCATTAATTAGCCTTATCTACACTATCTTCCAGGAAAGCGTATGATTTTCTTCAAGTGGAGCAATGCAGGACTTGAGCACTATGTGTAGTTGGTTAAGGGTTACTGTGTTCTTTCACGATCCACTCTACTTGAGATTGAATCTCCTTTTTGATAGCCCTTTGAGAAATTTTTCCTTCAAATAAACAGATATTTTAATTTTATCTCTTATTTTCAGACTTCAAATTGTGAACTGGAACAAAAAGAGGAATTAAACATTCTACATGAATGACTAAAAACATCAAGATAAGCAGAATACTCTGGAGTCCACACATATCAGAAGAGAAAAATAAACCTTCAAAAAAATTCCTTCTGTAAAATTTCTCATAAAATCTTCCCCCAAACCTATAAATGCTCTAATGTCACTGTTAACCACTCCCTCCTTTGGAACACATTTTCCCCTTGGCTCTCAGGACCCCATTCTTCTGGACACCCTTTCTGGTCTCTTCTGGGGGCCCTTCCCCCTCTGCTTGCCGGCTAAATGTCGGAGGACCCGGGACTCAGAGAGGCCTCCTCTCACACTCCGGCTGTCCTTCAGGGGACCCTGCCCAGCCCCATGGCTATAAATACTCCCTATTTAACAATTATTCTCTATCTAGACACTCAGCTCTGCCCGCTCCTGAAATTCCAGACTCTCACAGATTTCAGATGCAACATGACCCAAACAGATCTCTGTCCTCTCTTTCCTCACCCAACCCTGTTCTTCCTTCACGTTGCTCAAGTCAAAACTTGGGAATTATCCTTGATTCCCTTTTCCCTCATTCCTCATATCTAATTTATTAGCTTCTAAACAGTTCCCGAAACAGTTTAAGTCCCTCCATTTCCAATACTAACTATTCTAGTCCAAACCATCTTCATCTCTCTCTTGAACTACTAAAGGGTATTTTAAATCCTAGGCCAGTTTTCCCTTGTTACTTATCAAGTTCTGGGGATGCAATGTTTTACACTACCTTCAGGAAAACAAGATGAAGATAACTCAGCAATAAAAATAATCATGTATAATACATACTGTATTTGAATAAACATATAAAGATACAATGTTTTTTAGTAAACAGCATGTACATAAATGTTGTAATTACACATTTTACCTAACACCACTAAAATACTGCTTAGGAACTAGGCTATACACTATGACACTCCTTGGGCACAGGGAAGAACAAAAACCGTTTTTCTAATTCCCACATCGCTCTGCATGATATATTTAAATTCTCAGGCCCTGGTGTATAATTCCCTATTTCATTCTTTTAAAAGTAGATGTTCCCTTGAAATAAAAATTACAGGAATATTTTATCGTTGGTGGTAATTTTTTTGCTTATTTGGAGAACAGTGATAATCTATGTACTGTGTGTAGATATAGCAAAGACACTAATGTTAAATTTTCTTTCATGCTCAAATATATATAATCAAACCTATAATCTCTGTTGCTTATATTAATATATAATTCTTTAATGAATTACTTTAAATAAATCTTTTTAGCATCCCTTCCCAGTTAAGGGAACTGTATCACCAATATTTCTCCTTAGCTTTGAACTATACAGTTTCAATTATCATCATCATAAAATCACTCTCTAGATAGAAACAAGCTAGGAAGGTGTTTCTGAGAGTCAAATATCTCCTGTTCACACAGTCTCCCGACTCTCTAAGTCACCGATGCCTTACCTTCTGTAGGCCTTCATGAATGAGGTGACCTATGTCATCTATATTTCTTCCTAATCGTTTAGATAAATACGTGAAGACTGGATCTTCTTTAGATAGTAGAGGTGTCGAAAGATTAACTCTTTCTTGTACACCCTGAAGAAAAACATACACAAAGGAGATTATAAAAGACCACAAGTAATTCAGTATCTTGTAACATTTATTTTGAAGGAATTTTAAGAAATACGAGATGTTTGTAAAATGACAAAGCTATTGAGGAGAGGTGGAAAAAAGAGGATTCATAAGTAAGAGACTAAATTTTTAAAAATGCACTAAAAAAGAGTTCCATACTCTCTACTTACTCGTAAGTGCTGGAAAGCATGTATACTATAGGGAAGTTCTAGAATTTTAGTGCAATCAGGTTGCTCAGGGTCTGGAGGGACAGGAGATTCTGTGTCTATATAATCTTCAGGGCTAAAATCAAAAAGCAAGAAACAATGAGTGTAGGGCGAAGAAATGTCTAATTTTCCCCCAACTGAACCATATCCTCAGAGCATCTCAACTTTACCACCAACATTAGTTAGCACTCATTAATTTTTTCAAACAGCTGTTGCTAGAGTCAAACATTTTGGGAGTTCAACTTAAAGGAGATAAATCAAGAGTGAGAAAGTAGGCTGGTGACAGAATGTTAAGATCAGGAACTTTTTAAAAATTAATACAACGCTGCTACATTCTTTCTAAAAATGTTGAATCAATTTACACTTCTATTGACAGTCTCTCCACATTTTTGTACTAGTTATTGATTTTACATTTTTTTTCAGTTTGATAGATGAAAATTATCCAAATGTTTTATTTTGTACTTACTTGATCATCACTGAGAAATATGTTGTCTACATGTTTACTATCCACTTGGATTTCTTGTACTCTAATTTCTTCAATTTTACACTGTGGTATTAATATTTTTCATTGATAATGTAAGAATTCTACACGTACTATGTACTTTGAACTTTAAAGTGTTAATAAACTTATCTGTGATTGAAGGTTACTCTCATTAGCGAAGTAATTCCCTGACCTGAGAAAGATCTGCTCAAGAAAACGTAATCTGGGGGGAGGGAAGTGAGCCTCTTTACCTGATGTCTTTGCTTTCCAAAGTTATGTACGTGCCGTCGTACAGATCCAAGTCCCCCAAGGGCACCTTCGCTTTGATGCAGTCTGGATCCTCCTTATTATGTCTTTGCTCCAATCCCGTGTCTCTGTCCTCATTTTCTTCTATGTGAATTTTTTGAGCAACTAATTGCTTCTGTTGAGAAGAAAATAACACAATAGATTTTTCAGTATTTCAGTCTACATACCATGTAAGAGAAAAGAGAATTTAACGTGTTAAAGAAGTCAGAGAATCCTTTATGAAGAAAGACAGGATTCAGAGTATGCCATCAGTTAATTTACTTGATATAAATAAGCTTCTCTAACCCAGTGAGAACAGCATTGAGATTTTGGGGCTATTTGTTGCCAATGCAAAAATTGACTAAAATACTGCAACAGAACTCAGACCACCTTAACTAATCAATCATTAATGAGATTAAAAATATTTCTGATGTGTTTATGAGATATTTTGTGAACTGACTGTTCAAATCTATGTTCTGGTAAGTTTTTTTTTTAAAAAATTGATTTGTAGAAATTTCTGAAAGGAGTAATTCTATGAACTCATTCCCTATCATTTATGTATTACAAATATCTCTTCCCAACTTGCAGCTTTATTTTTAATTTTGTTTATGGTATCATTAGCTAAAATGCTTTTAATTTAAAGATGGACAACTTTATCAATTGTTTTATTTAATTGCTTGTACTTTCTGTGTTATTGAAGGCGTATATCTTAAAAAAGGAAGATTTTATTTATTTATTTATTTATTTTCAGAGAGAGGGGAAATGCGGGATGGGATAAAGGGAGTGAGAGAGACACTGACGGGGGTGCCTCCTTTCCTGACTGGGTCTGCAGGCTGGCACTCAAGCCGCTGCGCCACAGCGGCCACAGCTAAAGTGTATTTCCTGTATGTACCATATGCGCCATACTGTATGTACCTATATGACTAAATAAGAAACCCAATCTGATAATTGGAGTTTAATTTATTTATTGTGATTGCTGATCCATTTGGATTTATTTCAACCATATTATTTTGGGCTTTCTGCTTATCATTCTTTTTCTGTTTCTCTCTTTTCTTGCTTGCCATGTGTGTGATAACACTGTCTAAGTTCCTTCCCTTCCTCCAGTACCTTCTCTTAATTTGTAGCTTTGGAAAGTACCGATTACCTTTCTGTTACTTTAATGCTTGCCCTTACTGTATTTTTGGTTAATTTTTTCATCAGCAAATATTTCAGTACTTTTAAAAAATAAAACCATTATCACATGTAGAACAATTTAATTTCTTAATATCAAGCATCTCATTTGTGTTCAAATTCCCAATTGTTTCTTCCTTCTTAACATATAGTTTGAATTCATTGAAATCAACACACACTGCAATTGGTTAATTTGTCTCTTAAGTTCCTTTTAATCTACTCTCTAGTTCTTTTTTTTTTTTAATCCTTATTACTTATTTGTTAAAGCAACTGGGTCATTTGTCCTGTAGTTTGCCACTTCACAGATTGTGCTGACTGCATCTCCTGGGTTTGCCTTACACCTTCCCCTGCCCTCTGGACTTCCTGAATGCTGACTGCAGGATCCAGAGGTTCTCAGCTTTTCTGTGTCATGGACTTTGGCAGTCTAATGAAAATGAGAGACCTCTTTTACAAAAAGTCTTTTAAAACAAAAAATAAAATATTAAATTGACAAAGGGAACCGATTATATTGAAAAACAAATTATATTGTGGTTTGACTCCACTCTTACTTCTTTTGGCAAGACTGCTTGAAAGGTGGCCACATTCTTCAGTTTTTAATACGTGTGCCCATAAATCTTCCAACAGGGTTTTAATTTATTCAGTTCATTTTACCTTTTCCTGAACATGGCAAAAGTCTAACATGCTTTACCTTCTCATTGATCATACCCCACCTCAGCTACATATTGTTAATTTTATCTAGTTTTATCTTCTAAAACACACAAAAAATTGCTAAATAAATTTAGCAACTTTTCTACCAATGTTTTTACTGACCAATAAAATGTAGCTTTCACTGGGTTTACTTTCCTTCTTGCAAAACCATGCCTTTAACTTTTTAAGTGAGAGTCTGTGGTTAGTAAACTCTACCTTTGTATGTAAGAAAACATCTTTGCTTTGCCCTCACTCTTGAATGATGGTTTAAAAAATATAAACATCTAGTTTGAGTGATTTCCCTTAATACATTGAGGTTATTCCTCCATTGTCTTCTGACATCTAAGAAGTCACTTCTAATATCTAAGTAGTTGTTACTACTTTGTGTATGAATTGCATTATCTAGTCTTATGGCTTTAAGTCTACATGTCAATGATGAGCACATTTCCATCTCCAGCCAGACCTTTACCCCAGATTCCACACTTGAAGAACCAACTCCCTATTCAACGTCTCCACTTAGATGTCTAAGAGATGCCAAACTTAACATTCAGAAGCCAAACTATCACTGATTTCCACAAACTCCCCAGACCTACACATCCTTCAGTCTTCTTTATCTCAGCTAACACCAATTCCTCCTTTCAATCTCTTAGACCAAAAACCTGGAGTCATCCTTCACCCCCCATCATCTCTGTCTCTCTCTCCCCAACCATGCCACGACCTCGGCTCTCTTAACAGTGTTGTGGTTGCTTCCAGGTTATATCTAGTTCCCAAATTCAGAAACAGATCTTATAATTTTGGTGTGGAGTTTCTACCTCATGGTAATATTCTGCCCTGAAATGAATTTCAGAAAATTGAAGATGCAATTAATTGAACCATTGGAGAGTTCAAAACCTGTGATCATCAGGTTTTGTTTTGTCTTCCTGTTCCGGCCCCACCCCCTACCCCTAATTCTTTTCATGAACAGAATGGCTCCATCCCAGTCCTCAAGCAGTTAAGCCTGGTTCTCTTCCCTTATCTCGCATGGAACACTGCCAGTCCCCTTTACTTCTCAGAGCTGCTCGGACACCACAGAGTACACCTGGCCTTTGAGACCAGCAGGTCTGTAGCTTTAGGCACTTTCCCAACTTGGTGTTTCTGTTCCATTTCTGGTCCAGAGAGACATTTATGTTGCTTTTAGGCCTGCTTACATTTTATTTTTATTTCTATTTTATATTTTATCTGTCATTGCTGTGTATATGAAGCAAAAGGGTGTATTAAGTATAAACTTGATACACTACTTTCATCAAAAATTAGTGAACATTTTTCATTTGTATTTCACTGACTTGGTGAATGTCTTTTTCCCCTTGTATATACTCAATTTAAGTCTCCTTCTCTTTACATCTCCTTAAGTCTCCTTCTCTGCCCCCTTAAAAATGGGATAGCATTAAAAATATACAATGTGCCTATACATCTGCAAATTAAAAGTACTTTCTGCACCACTGCATCTTTTTGCACAAGCATAAAGCCTGATAAACACAACTGTTGTCTTATTCCTAGTATCCATAAAAATCAACATTTCCAAATTTGTCAGTGATAAAACCAGCAGAAACAAGGTGAGAGACTATTTTAAAAATGATGTGTTATTCTAAAAGTACTACTACCTGCCCTGGCTGGTGTGGCTCAGTTAACTGGAGAGTTGTCCTGTAAACAGAAGGTTGCAGATTCAATTCCCAATCAGGGCAAATGCCTAGGTAGAAGCAACCGATCAATGTTTCTCTCATACATCCATCTTTCTCTCCCTGTCTCTCTCCCTCCCTTCTCCTATCTCTAAGATCAATAAGCATGCCCTCCAGTGAGGATTAAAAACAAACAAACAAATAAAAGTACTACCACCTACCTACACAGAGCTGGTTAATATGTGCTACAAGCTCCTCCTTCTTAATTAACAGAAATTTTAAAAACATATAATTATAACTATTTCTGTTGATAGGTGTACTAGTTTGACTTTATGTAAGTGAATCTCGGGATTTTTACATAATGAAAAAATGAATGGCTAGCTGGTCTACCAGGTATGTCGGCTTTTAAGCCAAGAGGTACGGTGTTTGCCTCTGGTTCTATTATAACTCGCTATGTGAACTCAGGCAATTCACCATCCTCGGGTCTGTTTCCTTGCCTCTAAAACAAGGATGATCTTCATGATTCCTTAGCTCTCAAGATTCCATGTTTGTCACTCTAAATAATTTTCTAAATCTCATCTTGGAAATTGGTTTATTTTTTTCTACAACTTATAGTTCTCTTAAAATTTGGATTCAATTTACACTATAACTTTTAAGCAGAGCTTTTATGAGGAAAAATCTCCAGTTTTTGAAATAACTAATAGTTTGCTATTAAGTAAAATAAATTTATGGAAATCAATGACAGAAACAAAAAAAGGTCAGATTTTATTAGCACAAGTCAATTTCAAGTTTTCAAGGTGAAAATAAACGATTTTCACCTCAATCATAAAATCACAAAATATCCAGACCCTGATTTTTACTGCTTGGGGATTAAGAAAAATTACATTATTACAGTATATTAAAACCATTCTTCCTTTTCCTATTTTACCCAAGCTCTCCTCCAAGAATATCCCCAAAGACTACATCACGTCATACTTGGTGGAAAAACTTATACATGTGCCCTGGCTGGTATGGCTCAGTGGATTGCATGCTGGTCTGTGAAATGAAAGGTCGCTAGTACCCAGTCAGGGCACATGCCTGGGCTGTGAGCCGGGTCCCTAGCTGGGGGCTTAAGAGAGGTTTCTCTGCCTCTTTCCCCCTTCCTTCTTCTCTCTCTCTTTAAACAACAACAACAACAACAACAACAACAACAACAAAAGGAACACTTATACATGGAAACTTAGTTCAAGGATATATAATGAGTTAAGAACCAGGCATAAAACCTAGAGTAGGGTAGCCTGTTTCTCTTATTATTGCTCAAAAGTTACTCTAATTAGATGTTATTTTTAAAAACATGCCTTAAAAGTAGTAAATTCCTATAAAAGTCAAAGAATCAGGCTTAAGTAATATGTTTAATTTTTCTTTGAATACAGTAGCTCCCATGAAATACACCAAGCTTTAGCTGCATACCACATGCCCAGGTGCCTCACCTCCAATTCTTTGAGGTAGTTAACTGTTGTTTCTTGTCTCATTAGTATGACTAAGTCATGGGGATGCTTCAAGTTCATTGGTGAATCCACCTGCAAGCAAGCATGCAATAAACAAATGAAGCTCAGATTTCATTAACATTTGTTTCGAGTCACAAAGTTTTCTTTAATATACTCTAAACTACTGTTCAATCTCCATTACAATCAGTGTTAGGTGCTCAGTAAAACTCAAGGGGTACTTTAAAACTGATCACATAAGTTTCAGCAAAGAGAATGGCAGGCTCAATAGCTGTCCCTTGAACTCCGACTTGAAAGGGCAAGCTTTTGAAGTAAACATTCTGACTTGACTGGTCATATTAAAAATATTTAACAAGGTAAGTATTTGGCAATGAATGATTAAGTAAATTCTTTAAAAGATATTTCACACCTGTAATAATAAAAAGGGATTATCTTGTCTTAATGGCACATTCCGTATCTCAACGAATTTGCAAGCAGTAAAAGAGAAACACTTACAGGACCGATTTTTGAAAGCTGTAATTGAAAGATAATATAAATAACCTTGAGACTTACTATTTACAACTCATCTTCTCTGGGTCATAAGCAAGCAATTATGTGGTTGAAGTAGAAAAAATGAACCCTTGTATGCTGAGAGCAGGCTTATAAATTTATTCTGTTTTGGAGAGTCATTTGACAACATACATAAAAATGTTAAAAGTGTATACCCTTTGACCTGGAAATAGAAACTCTAGGAAACTCTCCTATTGTCATTCTTAAACAAGCAGGCAGGTATATACAAGGATGCTCTCCATCACACTTTTATCTGGGGGGTGGGGGGAGGAGGAAGCAACCTAAGTCCATAGGGAACAGTGAAATCCATGATCCAATGGAAGGGCGTATAGAAAGCTAGATCTACTGTCATGCAAAGATGTTAACCATGTATCGTTGACTAAAAACAATAAAGAATATTAAGTATACTATGATTTTTAAGAGAAATTATATGTGTATATTTTTATAGATGAAGGCATACATGTCTGTGTATGCACAAAACTAAGCTGGTTTACAATGGTGTCTTTTGGAAAGTGGGATAAAGAGGAAGCATACATTCATGCTTTTACACTACACACTTGTATATTTTTTCATTGTTCGTGATGTACACACAACACATTTATAAAGAAAAACAATTCACACTTACACACACAGAGTTTTTGAATTTCAGAAGAATCTAAGACACAGGCCTTGGTACCTAAGGGATAAAATGAAGTTCCTGCTATCTCATAGTGTCTGATTGCCAAATTACATGCCAGCCCAACAGGAAGTTCCACTTTTCGAAGAAACTACCTTTTTGTAACCTCTAAGAAATTGACATCGGCTCAACTAATTGATTTTACCAGCTAACTTTTTAGGTGCAGACACCTTGACAAATATAAGAGGCCATTAAAAATTATTTTAAAAGGAGGGAATAAGAACAGTATGAAAAAAGGTTAGCTTTAATAATATACACTGAAACACATGGATAATGTTGAGTGACTACAAATAAAACTTAATGTGCCTTTGCTCATTGTACCTTCTTGCGGATGCCAGAGGGAAGAAACGCTAGTCCTGAATAACTTCCACTTAGACTTTCATTGCAATGATCTGAACTACATCATTATCATTATCATTATCTAGTCATATAATTTTCACCTCCCATAGCATTTAAGAGGAGATCACTTCACTGCTCCCTGGCCTTCCCACTATATTGGAATTTACATTAAAACTGGATTCTAAATTTAAAAGGCACTAAAGAGATAACAACAGCAAGGCCTATTCATGGCCACTTGAGCTGTAAATCTCTACCAAACAATCACACCTAGCAAAGGCCTACAAGCAAAATGTTAGGTTTATCTCAGTAAGAGGTGGACAATTTTGCTTCTCTTTTCAATAGTAGTTGAACACATTCCCAAAAGGCATATGTGGGCGGGGCCGGGAAAGCTACTACAGTAAACTGAATATGGACCAGTTTTAACTCAAACCCATCAATCTTTTTTTTACAAGATGATACATCATTTGCGATACAGGACACCAAATTTTTTACAGGAAAAAATGTAAAACCTACAGCCAGTGGCTAGAGTATAAAAGAACTATACATAAGGAAACCAAAGAAAAGTCTGCTTACTTTGCAAATTTGTCCATTTCTCAACAGGTAACTATTTAGTACATGACTTTACGTAAATATTTTTCACTGAGGATTTTTAGAAAAAAATTGGGGGAGGGGAATGAAAGTGGGAGCATGATATTCCACAATACCTAACCAATCTAACTGCCGGACATTTGGAGAACTGCAAGAGGGATGACAGAATAAAACAAGTGAAGGTTTGTGTTAGAGAAATATTTAAAGTATATTAGTTTTAGATTAAAAAGATACTAGGTGACCAGGGCTCTATCATATTTGAAGAGTATGGGTTTGGCCAACATTCAAGGATGAGGAAATACTTTTCATTTCCTTGAAGCTTTTAGTTCAACAAAGACATAGCAGCTACAGGAGGATAGAGTGATGAGCGGAAGGAAGGAAGGGAGCTGACTGACTGACAGCTGTGTTTCTCTCTTTAAATGTCAGCAAACGGCATGGATCTCCGCCAGGTAAGGGTTGGCAGTACACGATTTACAGCGTGACATATATTTTTAATGAGGTATCCTCAAGTTCTTAAGTTTTAGGACAAGATAATTATCCTTGGCAAATGTCAATAAGCTCGAATTGCTCTCCTTTCAAACACCCCTCCTCAGAAGATTATAAATACCACAACATCCACTCAACCAATAAAAGTTTGTTAAGCCTATGAACCAGGCCCATTATGAGTCAACATTTGGGACCTATGTAGTCCTATTTTATATACATTGTGAAAAGGAATGATAATATGCCTTCAAAATCTTCAGAATTTAGAAGAGCTGGCTGTATGTTCAGGAGCAAAAGAGTGAATGAAATTAGAAGAGGTGATGGGAGATGATTTGGCTTTGGGTGGTGGGCATACGACCAATATACAGACCATGTATCATGGAGATGTACACTTAAAACCTATATGATCTTATTAACCAATGTTGCCCCAATAAACCAAGTAAAAAAAAAAAAAGACCATGATGCATACATGAGATCTCATAGCACTTCATGGCTTTTTCACAAGAGACAACCCTACAAACTTCCATTAATGTACAGCACAATAAAAAACACTTGTTATGACCAGAATCATTAAGAAAATGTGGAATTATTTTCAGTTGTTTCCACTTAAGCAGGAGAGACAGTATGAAATATATTTTAGGGCAAAATTTAAACTGCAGGGTAAAACTGACCAAGTATTTGGAACTTCGCTCTATGGAATTCTACTATGCAAAATGATTCATTCTCTAAGAGTTCCAGGTAAATAAAGTTTCCCTGTTACCGTAGCAATTTATTTTAATAGAAAAGTGACAAACCATGTAAGGCAATTCAATTTTATAAGTATATAATCCAATTACATATAACAGCAACAAGTATCTTACTCATATCAAGTTTATTTTCATATATTTCATTTGCTGCTGTCTCTAACCAAGGTAGTATTCATATGCACATCTCAGATGTATCTCTGTAAATGCAGTGGTAGCAGATGGAAATATCACTATAAGAGAGTAGTTACTTCACTGCCAAATTAGATAAAAGGTGAACATTTTAAATTTAAAATAACCAATCTAAGGATATAAACATATTCGAATCATAGAAAAGCAAGTTGTTGTCAATCACTTTCCACTGGTCCTTTATGACAAAAAATTGAACATTTCTATTGTAACATTAATCCCATTCCTCATATGTAACTTATTCTTCACACATGGTGAACGATTCTACATACTATTCTTCAAAAATGTTATTCAAATGAGTACATGAAATCGAATGAGTACATGACAGCAATATTAACGGGGACTCACTCTTTTCCCAACAGCGGTTTGAAACTGATGAGTGAAATCTTACACTGTGCCACACTCATTTAAAAAAATTTCCCTTTAAGTTAGAAACTAGGGATGGAATATTGTACATCTTTTATTCAGAATTTTAGATTATTAAAATTCAATATGATGGAAATATGATGGAAAACATAAATAAAAATCTTCAAAGCAACCAATATTTCACCTCTACCTTCAATGATCCCAACTCAGTAGGCAGGTACAGTTTTTGCTATGCAGTATCTGCAATCCCCATCTTGCGCCAAAAGCACCTGCCTTGCTTGGCTGGAAGCAACATTCCTCAAAGGGAAACCCTGCTCAATGGCAACTATTTCTGAGATGGAACATTACTTAACTAAGTGGTCAGTGGGTACTAAAAAGACTCTAATCCAGAACATTTGTTTGAGCTTTTGGGGACAATTCAGCTTTTATCCTCCGGGGACCTGAGAATGTGGTTAAAGAAGTGGAGGAATGAAGACAGAGAAAAACCTATCCTGGTTGCACTGGTTGAGCTCTTGATCAAACTGTATCTGTAGCACTTAGAATCTGTTCAAACATTCCAATGAAAGTTTTCAATACAGAAGGTCTTTGATACTATTTATTAAGGTCCTCAACCTAATTTTCTTGAGACCCTCTGCCTGGGGTATCTGCTTACCCCGTCGCTCTGTTGAGATCCTCAGTGCCTTTGCACAGGCTAATTCCTCTGCTCAGATTGCCCTTCTGTCCCTGTGCTTTTGGGGAAGGCCAACTGACTTGGCTCATATAACACGAGGCCATATTTTGTGGGGCCATTCTTCTCTTGAAGTCCCGTAGTACTTTATGCACACCTCCTTAACAGCATTATTACACTGTTTAACTACTGTATGTCTGTCTTTCCAAAAATGTTTTTAATTTCTTTTCCAATCCTCAGTACTTAATAAGCTTTCAGGTACATGCTTGGCACTTAATACACTGTTGACTGTTGGATGCAATGTCTGATGTCACAGGCGTTAGATGCTCCATCTCCATCTCTGACGGCATCGCCACTCACTAATGGTTATCTGGAAGGGACGTGAAGTTACTAAGTCCTTGACGGCTCTATGACTAGCTGCAGGTGGCCTTAAGCAAATCACCATTCCTTCCTGAGCCTGCATTTCCTCAACTGTAAACTGAGGGGACCCAGCCCACTGGTTTCTGAAGTTCACTATAATTTTCAAATTCTATCTATATGAGAGTTAAACTCTCATAAAAACATCATGTTTTTACCAGCCTAATCTACACCACTGAAATAATCCGATATTCAAATGAATTAAAATCATTCTTTTAATCTGCCAGATGTTTGTCTTTGCTCAAGGTAGGGGCGATTTCCAAAGCTAGAGTTAAAATTTTCTTTTAAACTGTTGATTTGTTCAATAAACCAAGGCTCCAATTAGCAGTGGTTAGTTATTTCTGAGGAGTTAAATTGTTAATAGTATTTTAGGCAAAGATAGCCCTCCCTGCTTTTATGCCATTTAATTCTAACACAGTTTAACTTAAAAAACCTTTTTTTCTGATCGTAAGCTAAATATAGCTTATTGAAAAACAGACACATTATAGACAATATAAAGAGACTGAGCCCTGGCTGGTGTGGCTCAGTGGATTGAGTGCCAGCCTGTGAACCAGTGGGTCACTGGTTCATTTCCAGGTCAGGCTGCATGCCTGGGTTGCAGGCTGGGTCCCTGGTGGGGGGCACAAAGGAGACAGCCACATGTTGATGTTTCTCTCCCTTTTTTTCTCCCTCCTTTCCCCTGTCTCTAAAAAGAAATAAATAAAATAATTTTTTAAAAAAAGAAACTGAAATTACTTGAAATTTCATTTTCAGAGGTATCTGCTGATACACACACACACACACACACACACACAATGTCAGAATAACTTCTTTGCAGGTATACATATATAACTACCTGTCTAGATAAGTATTTTTACAAAAATGGAATAATATATGTACTATATTGTATCCTTCCCTTCTCCATTATTCTCTAAATTTTATCAGATTTCTTCCCCAGTAAATATAGGTCTGCCGCATCATATTTAGTGGTTAACACTGTATTTATTTACCAGACTCCTCATTTGCCTAAAAATTGGGTTTTTAGTTATTCTCTCTCTTTAACAACATTGTGGTTAATATCCTCATACTTAAATTTTTTGGATAGCTGTGCAATTATTTCCTTTCCAGAAAGAGAATTGTAGGTTAATATACTGCACTGTAAAATTTGTATTTTTTGTTAGCTTTTCTCTGGAATAGTTGAATCAGCTGCAATTCCTAACAACAGTCACTGAGTTTCCACACACTTTCAGGAACAGAGTAGTAAGGGGAAACACATTTTTAATCTCTTCGTTGGCCATATGTATTTTTTCTTTTGTATACCTATAAAAAACCTTCCTCACTGCCTCCCTTTAAACCCATCTGACATTTTATACATCCGTATTTCACGAGTGGTGGCCTGTAGGTAGTTGGACTCTGGGTGACTGTGAAAAAAGTTGAAAGCTCAGTCTCTCGGACCCTGCTCGTTCCAGCCTGTGTGGTTCCCTCCGTACTCAGGCTGACAGCCCTCCCGCTATAGACCAGTCTACTCACCAGAGGAATTCTGCTTGGGGCCTGAGTGTTACAAAACAGCCCCGCCCACCTCCCTTCCCTTGACATAAAAGAAGCCCGAACCTTGTGCTTTCTTAAAATGGATCCGAGGAACCACCAAGGCTCCCATAGTCCTGGCTGGTGCCTTCTTAGTCAATAAACCTTTCTTATCTCCAAACTCTGACATTTTGAATTTTGCAGCATTGAGCACAGGGACTTTGGAGGGTAACAATTATTCTCTTCTTGTGTTTTCTTACTTTTTCTACAGGGGTCATGTTGTCAAAAAGAATCCTTAGAGCACTGTACAACATGTATTTTTTTTTTTTTTATGGAAAAACTGTAATGACAAGTGTAAGCTCAGGCCTGAGGAACAATTTTGTAGCTCTTGCTTGTCTATTCATAGAGAAAAAGTTTCTGTCGCAGATGTGGGGCCAGGCAACACACCTGAAAAAGGCAGTAGCTACTGTATGTTCTTGTTCCTCACGTCCCTCCCCTCAGATTTTTACCTCGAGCTTAAATCTAGTGCACTGCCATTTCCAATCCATGTCCACAGAACCCACACCTCTGTAACCCCCATCGGGCCAATACAGCGGCCAGGAACATGGGTTTTAGGGGGAGGGGATGAGAAACGCAGAAGAGTCTGTTGCCCACTTTGCATGCCACTCTCTCTTCAGGATTCCAGCCTAACCACCGTGGACTTGGACCTTCTTCCAGGTCTGGAGAAGTGCAAGTTCACAAAATACCAGTCCAGCCCCAGCTCTGGAGAGGGAAGTACACAGGCTCCTGCCTGTAACCATCCAAACCTTAACATGAATATAAACAGATCTTTCACTAGAGTCTAATGGTATAAGATCAATAAAACACTATTACAATGAACTGTTGGGATTTGGAAATATTTTTGTTAAAGATGACTTTTTTTTGCTCTTAGATTACTTAAGCAGTATATTAATGAGAAATCAAAAGCCAGTCTCAATGACCATATTTGTCGGACCAAGAGATGCACCCAGGTTTTAGAGGAGGAAAAC
Organism: Phyllostomus discolor; assembly: GCF_004126475.2. Taxonomy (NCBI): domain Eukaryota; kingdom Metazoa; phylum Chordata; class Mammalia; order Chiroptera; family Phyllostomidae; genus Phyllostomus; species Phyllostomus discolor. Next base: position 153,182,439 of record NC_040908.2, on the reverse strand, counting down.
AGGAAAAAAAATTTTGAAGCAAAAAATGTGGTAAAATATTTAATTACATAAATAACATGATATTTCACCAATGTAAATGTAAACAGAACTCAACAGCAGCATTAACAACCATTATTCCTCCCACATTTGGCGGGGGGGGGGGGGGGGGGGGGGGGGGGGCGGGGGGCCCGCGGGAGGAGAAGTATGTCTTATAGTCTAAAAACTACGGTATATAGGATACCAAGTCATCACAACTAAAAATTAAATAAACAAATGTACTGAATCTTGACCATCACCTTAATTTCTATGGCCTTATATCCCTATTTCTGAAAGTCTTACCCTCAATTAGATTTTACCTTTTTATTTTCATAGCTCATGGAAGACACAGTTGCATGTGCTTAGTCACATAAAACCATCTAGGTGTCTGACATACACAGCTATACTCTGGGGTTGGACATGGAGTGTTCTGGCCAATTTTGGGAGACTATTCATGTCAAATGACCACCATTTTCCTAACTGACAATCAAGTTATTCTTTTTCACTTTCAATATGAACAACTTCTAATAAAAGTGCTATTAGACACTATATTTTTCCCTCCAACCTGAGGCCATTTTTTTCATTGCTTTTAGAGAGAGAGGAAAGGGGAGGGTGGGAGGGAAGGAAACATCAAGTGGGTACACGCCCAGACCAGAGATCAAACCCGCAGCCTAGGTATGTGCCCTGACTGGGAGTCAAATCTGCACCCTTTCAGCAGCCGGGACTACGCCGCAACCAGCTTAAGCTGCACCGGCCACAACTAGATTACATTTTATGATTTATGTAACCAAGAACTATACAAATAACATATGAATACAGTGAACAATTTGCAAGTTTACAAGGAAAGAGAATAAAACACTGAATCAAGACACAAGAGCCATGGACATTTATCATTTGAATAGTCGTTATATTCTTGTAAACATATACAGAAACAATGTGGCTAAACAGTTGTAGTTGTGTTACATGTGACTCAGAAGTGACTCTCATTCCAGCAGCAAATGTTTACTAAATACAGAGTAATGTTCTGATAAATATGTCCATGTCCTAATCACCAGAATTTCTGAATATGTTAGGTTACACGGCAAAAGGAGATTTAGGTAACGGATGGAGTCAAGGTTGCTATTCAGATTATGTTAATTAGGATAGAGAATACAACCTGGATCATCAGCTGAGCCCGATGTAATCACAAGGATCCTTAAAAGTGGAATAGCTATGTCAATTTAAATCTTAAAAATTAAAAGTATTTAAAAAATAAATGAAAGCAGTCAGCTCAATAACAACAGCAAAAGTAGACTAGGGAAGCCAGAGAGAGAGATGTGCTTAGGGAAAAATGGTCAGAGAGATGCCATGTTGCTGGCTTTGAAGATGTAACAGAAAGAGCCAAGAGGCAAGGAATGTGGGTGGCACCCAGAAAAGGCCAGGAAATGGACTCTTCCCAGAATCTCCAGAAAGAAATATAATGCTGCTGTCCCCTTGATTTTTGCCCAGTGAAATACAAGTTGGAGTTCTAACCCACTGACCTGTAAGATAATACATTTGTGTTGTTTTACGCCACTCAGTGAGTGACTTTTAACAGCAGCATTAAAAACTAGTATAAGTACCCACTAAGTATCAGAAATAATACTGGACAGAACGGTGATTAGTAGAATAGGCGACAGCTTTAACATTCTTATTTAGATGGCAGCTGTGGACTGAGCTGAGTCTTCCTGAAGTGTGTACGGTGAAGCTCTAACCCCCAACATGAGGGTAGTGGGGAATGAGCCTTTGGGAGGTAATTCAGTTTGGATGAGGTCCCGAGGTTGGGGCCCTCATGATGGGATTAGTGCCCTTATAAAAGGAGATACCAGAGAGCTTGCTTTCTTGTTCTCGCTGCCATGGGACAGCAAGAATACACCGTCTGCAAGCCAGAAAGAGAGCCTCATGGGAATCTGACTGTGCTGGTCTCGGACTTCCAGCCTCCAAAACTGTAGGAAAATAAACTTCTGTTGCTCAAACCACCCAGTGGATGGGGTTTTGTTATAATAGCCCACTACTGAGGCAGACTTGTTAATCAAATACTAGAATGGGACACGAAAACCAGTGTCAGGTGTTGACGCTTAGTAACTCCATCACTCCTCAGGTGATGGCAAACTCAGCAACTAAGAAATTACTTGTTATTCATGCAAGCAATTGCTGCTCTTGAATAAAGTTCAACTTGATTATTCATCAGATAAAACCGTAGTATCAGCTGTGGGAGGAAAAAACCCATGTTGACTAGTTTCTTTTACTGTAATCCTAACAAGTATGAAATGAGCATTAATTAACAAAGGCTTAAGGTTTGTATGACGGTAACAAATCCAAACTGGAGGCCACAACACTTGAGTGGAGGGCAACGGGTGGAATAAGTGGTCTTCCATGAGAACTGGATTATGAACAAGGGTTTTACATATTCCACACACTGTCAGGCATTTTCAAACACTCCTGATGCTGTCCCTTAGGCGGACAATTTAGCGATATCTCAGGAAATGAAACACAATGCACTGTCAGCAGCAGGGAGCGAGGAGAACAGTGTGGAGGCCACTGCTCAGTCTCAGGAGGGGGATGAAGAGAGTCTGGACCAGGTTTGCAGAAGTAGAGGTAGAAAAACATGGCTTCATTCAGGACACATTTTGGAAATAGAGTTAATCAATTATTGATAGGTTGGGTATGAGATATGAGAGAAAGAAGAGTTGAGGAAAGAGTTTTGGAGCTGAACAATTTAGTTGCAGTATGTTGGGGTGGAAAATCAAGAGTTCAGTTTAGGACATAATGTACTTGGGTTTTTTTGTTTTGTTTTGTTTTTTAAGAGAACCTAATTTTTATTTACTTAAAAAGATTTTATTTTTAGAGATAGGGGAAGGGAGGGAGGAAGAGAGGGAGAGAAACATCAAGATGTAAGAAACACATTGATTGGTTGCCTCTCGCATGCCCCCAACCAGGGACCTAGCCCACAATCCAGGCATGAGCCCTGACTGGGAATCGAACCTGCAACTTTTCAGTTCATAGGCAGGTGCTCAGTCCACTGAACCACACTGGCCAGGCAGGACATAATGTATTTGTGATGTCTATTAGACAGCTAAGTGGAGATGTTGAGCAGACAACTGGATATATGAGCCTGGATTTCAGGGAGACTGCAGGTATGATTTTGGAGTCCTCAGAATAAACAGGGTCTGGCAGAACTAATGCCTGCTGGAGTGTGGCTGGTATGGTAATAATATGGATGTAATAATTTATAGTTTTAATTAGAACATTTCACCTGAAATGTCATATGGTATGCTTGAGTGTGATATTATGATGTTACAGAATTACATGCTTATGATTTTGTAATAAAAGATATTTTGTTATAAAAAAGGGGCATTATTTGTACTGGGCCCTGTATATGGTATTTTACACCATGAGACTGCATAAAATCATCTGGTGAGCAATGTATAGAGGGAAGAGAAGGGGCACACTAATATTTAAGACTTATGAAGAAAAGTGGGGGGGTGGTAATGGGAGGGAAGTGGGGAGGGTTGGTGGGTGGGCTGGGTTAGGAGTAAAAGGGGGAAAACTGTACTTGAACAATGATTAAAATTAAAAAAAAAAGAAAAGAAAAGTGGAATTCAGCAGAACAGAATGATGAGTCATGGCCAGGGACTTGGAAGCAAAAACCAGCAGTGTACATCCTGGAAGCCGTGTAAGAAAACAGTTCAATAAGGTAGGAGGGCAAGTGCTGGCTCGCTAAGAGGCTGAGATGACTCAGAACTGAGCACTGAACTTGGCAGTATGAAAGGCCCAGGTACCTCGACCAGAAATGTGGGGATAAAGACTGACGTGGGCTTAAGAGAGACCTATGCGAAGGCAGGGAAGGGAGTCTGTGCACACAAATAACTCCTTTGAGGTATCTGGCTGTGAAAGAGCCACCCACAGAGGACTTCATCAAGGAGTATAGCCGAGGGGCAGGTAGTGTTCACACCCTGCTCCCGACACTTGAGTGCAACGCTGTTCTGATTTCTGACCCGAGGCGCTGGCAAGCCCTCTGACTCCTCGCCGTCTGACTGTCTGCCTGCCTTCGGTTCACTCCACCAGTGCTTCCAGATGGGAACAACTGCTGAGCCCGAGGATGATCCTAACCCCCCTCAGCAGTGCAGCTGCCATTTCTCATCTTCTAATTCTTTTTTTTTTATACATACTCATTGACTTCAGAGAGAGAGAGAGAGGGAGGAAGGAAGGAAGTGAGGGAGGAAGGGAGAGGCAGAGGGGGAAGGAGTGGGGAGAAGGGGGTAGAGAGTGAAGAAGAGAGATCAACTGGTCGCCTCCCACACACGCCCGGACCAGGGCCTGAACCTGCATCCTAGACACGTGCTCTGGGAATGGAGCTCCCAACCTTCTGGCGTTCAGGACAACACTCCAGCCACCTGGCCAGGGCGCTTCCGGTTCTTATTTTCTGCTTTTCTTCTTTGTCTCTGTTTTCTTGTCTCTTGTTGCTTCTCCTACTTTTCAACATCTGAGCAATAAAGGTAACTTTGGGATACAACATCAGTGGCAAAGTGGATGACTTCTCTTACACACACAGCCTGATCACAGCAGATAGGCAAGAGCAGTCTCTGCAATCAGGGCTCTCCTCTCTGTGTACAGCACCGTTTCTGAAGGCCTCAGGGCTGAGTCCTGGAAGCCTGAGGCTTCCTTTCCACGGGCCTCCATGACTGACACATTCATGAGTATGGGAAGGACTTCATTCCGACAGTGGTAAATTCCTAAAAGGCAGGCACCTCTTCTCTCATGTCCTTACACCGTCCACTCAACAGACTCTATTGTAGCCGATGTAATTAAGCAGTGTGAGAGATGACAGAGCTGCCGAGAAGATGGGTATATCGATTTGCTTCAGGGAGGACAGGGTAGTCTAGTAGGGCTTTAACATAAGCAAACAGACACAACGCGGTATGGTAAAAGCTTTCATAAGGGAATACAGGATGCTCTGAAAGCACATGGAAAGAAAAGCTTGTTCAAATCCGGGCGTTACAGAAGTGTCTCTGTGAAAGTGATGTTTAAGTTGTGAAGAGTGTAAGTCAGCCAACTTGGGACATCCTGTGGGAAGAGTATGTGCAAAGGCCCAGAAGCAGATAGAACGGAGCATATTTGGGGACAAAGACAGAAGTTAAGTATGGCTGAGTGTGTATGTGTGTATACTCTGGAGTGAGGGTGGGGCACTCAAGGACGAGCAGAGAGAAAGCTAGAGAGAAGGAAGGGTCAGCATGAGATATGTTAAGGATTTTGGACCGTGTCCTGGGACAGGCACTGCACGATTAAAGGTAGTTTTCCTCGGGGAGGAAGAATAGGCAGAGGTGGAAGGGCTTCGCTTTATTAAGTTAAATATTCCTACAATGTTAGACATTTATTTTTACAATGCCATGCTTCATTTTTATAATTTCAAATTTTCATTACTGAATTACAGCAACGATAGTGGCTATGGGAAGAAGTGAGATATAATTAGAAAGGTAAAATTGAAAGATGGAAAGGAATAGGGAGAGGGGGAGATTAAAGAAGATGCCTAAATGTCCGATGTGGCAAACGGGTGGATGGTGAATGGTGGTATCTTTCATGAAATTTGGGGAAACAGAGCATGACACAGGTGTAGGAGTAAAACGAGTTAAGATTTGGTCATACGAAGCTTCAAGCACCTAGAGGACATTCACGTGGAATTGAAAGCTAGTATAGGGAGGTCTTGAGTCTATTATAACTGTGAGTTGTTGAAAGAAATGTGGACATTCTCAGCATGTACACGGTGGTAACTTAAGTCCTGAGAAAGGATGAGACGGCCCAGGTACAGGTAAAGAGTAAGAAGAGAAGGCCCGAACAGAAGCTGGAGGATGAGCAATATCGAAAACTAACTGCTCAGAATGGCCTGTGGCCTGTCTGCATCACAATCTCCTGAGCAGTTTGAGAAAAATGCAGACTGTTGGATCCACCACCAGTCTCCTGAATTAGACACTACTCAGGGCCTGGGAATATGCATTTTAGGCAAGAATCCAGATTATTTTTGTGTAAAGTTTGAGAACCACTGATCTAGAAAATAAGTGCAGTAAGAAGGGGGGGAGTTAAGAAGAAGCTGTGCTTTGCTCAGTGCTAAAGAAAAACGAGAATTTTGTGTCACACTACTGAATGGAAAAGAACTGATGAAAAGTAAGCAGTCAGTAAATATTTGTTCAATAAATAATCGGAACAAGTACTTAAAGCTATAATTTACTTCTGTATATTTCCGTTTCTACTAACTACTCTACAATATAAATGAAGCTAATACCTGGGTAATTTATAAGAAAAATAATAGTCGAAATATCTAAAAATAATGGATTATCTAAGAATCATTTTGATGCCCAAATCTAGGGCAAATTACAAGGTGTAGCAAGTGTCTAGCAAGTTAGTGAATAACCACCATGACCTCTCAGGTCCAAGTTAATCCCTGAAGTGTATAAGCAAGAAAACAGCACTCCATGCCAAAAAGATGGGTCCCGTTTTGAAAAGCTCCGAAATAAAGCTGTCAGCTTCGTGGCAGTATATGGATGCTCTCTCCCAGATTAACCAAATTACTTAACATCTGATCAAAATTAAGATACTCCTTCACTTATAAGCTATTAAAAACCAACAGATAAAGATTTAGCCTGTTTGTTCAACTAAATCTGATAGCTCTGCTTTAGACCACAGCTGATGAAGTAGCTGCTTATCAAACAACTGTTCTTTGCCAAGGTTGCTAGGCTTTGCGGCTTCAGTTTTGTCAGAAACCTCATTTGTTCTGAGCAGTTAAAAGGATCTGCACTCCTAAGACTTTTGCTTGGTTAGGAGGTAAACTGATTAGCCCCCAAACTAATTTACACCTGTTTGGGACACTCCCCCAACCCACCAATCTCCAGTTTGAAGTCACCATAAAACATGATGCAGAGGTAAAGCAAACTGGAAAAGAGAAGATATTTACTTCATTATTTCCATGTTTTGCTTTTATTTTTCTTCTATTCTTTCATTTGTAGGTGTTAAGGGGGGATAACATTTCGAACTTAGTAATTACAAAGTGCTCACTTATATGCTACTGCAGATAAATACATGTTTACTGATTGTTATGACTACCATTCATTAGTTGTGTGATTTTGGGTGACTTTCTTACCTATGAGTTATACAATATATTCTTTTTAAGAAAGATTTATTTTTAGAGAGAGGGGAAAGAAGGAAGAAAGAGGGAGACATGATTGATTAGTGAAGACCTAGACTGCAACCCAGGCATGTGCCCTGACCGGGAATTAAACCGTCACCTTTCAATCTGCAGGCCAGTGCTCAATCCACTGAGCCACACCAGCCAGGGCTGTACAATATATTCTTAAAGATTTTTTTCCAAATCTAAAATTCTATTATTCTAAGATTGGAGGAGAGGGAAACAGTAGCCGAGAAAATAAATGTTCTAATGTTTTAAAAGAGTTGGAAAAGATAATATTCTATTTATTTAACATTGTAGAGGATTTATGAAGACTACCCAGAGGCAGTGAATCTAGCACTAGTAGTACAACTTCTTGATTCAGTAAGTCTGCAACAAACCAACTGGTAACATTTCAAGAGTCCATCTGTTAGCTGGTAATTTAGAACAGAGAACATCAATTTGTTCCACAGAAACGATGTGATACATAGTAGCTAGGCTCTTCGGCTAATTCATAAGTTTATTTAAGCTCCAATGCAAGTGAATTGCTAGACTCTTTTGGTAAAAATAGAAAACAGACGCTTCCATACTTGTAATTAAGCAAAAAGAACATCAGAATGAAACAAACAAACAAACAAGCAATGTTTCACTTGAAGACTGTTCCTCACAATAGAGTCAACCAAAAGACCCACTGGCCTGATTACACATGCTGTAGATCCTCCCAGAGACTGGATGATAAGAGCCCACTCCTCAGGTCCACTGGCTCCAAACTACAGAGGGAGCCCTCATTACACAACATTCAAGGGTCTAATTTTTAGCTACGGGGCACTAATGGTTAAGAAGTATCCCAAAGCCAAAAGCTCGGAGAAAAGCACAAAGTTGGAGAAGGTAAGGAGAGGAGGGGGCTTTTTTTTTTTTTTTTTTAAAGACATCCCCTGACCTCAGTGGGTAGTGAACTTATTGAATGAAGCATTCTCTTCACATCCCAGCTCCAGGATTTCCTGGACAATGTTCCTGAGAGTTCAGTGGCAGCTCAGTAAACACGGAGCCTAAAAACAATGAAGACACGCTTCCTAACTGGAGCAGGGACTGTGGAAAGGAACAGTTTTCTGAGCTGCCATGCCAAGTACTAGACACCTGCTACTGCCAGAAGCAGCTCCAGCTTTAATTGTGAGGAGGCTGCTTGGAGGAATGTCTGCTTCCTGGCTCTCACTGAATCCCCATTTCAGCGCCTCTACACATCTAGGGCTTCCAATACGTATGCATACTCACAAGTCTGCGGCGTCTAACTTGTGGGCGCCTATCTTTATCACCTGCTAAGGCTGGAAATAGAAAAAGCAAACGAGCGTTCTCTTCTCCTGAAGAGGACTACTTACTGTACTTTAAGCTTTAACTCTCATGATGACAAATGTCCCTATTTAAGTCTGTATTTTGGGCAATTCAGATGTTTAACTTATAAGTACGTCCCTTCATTTACTATGGAAATGATGACCTATTACATATAATTTAAACAGGTTTAAATATCACATAAAGAGTTTCAAAAGATACTTGTCACTCTCGTTTTCTAAGACCTACTATTTCAATTTTCCCTTAGCCTTTTCCTTGATGTGAAGAAACTAAAACTGAAATCACAGACAGTATAACCAAAAACAAGTAATTTGGCGTGTCAACAGGACACTATATATTTACATATATATAAAGCTTTTAATTAATTGTGTTTCTGAGTGTATGGATAGATGTGCAGTATACTCAAATCTACATACTAAAGCAGTCTTCCAATTCTTTAGTAAGTATATCTAAATGTGATAATCACAATTGTAAATGAGGTTTGGATTTTGCCTGTATTCAAATTATTGCTGGAAGGGCAGCATGGGTAATGTGTGCAGAGCCATCAGAGAACTCAGAGGCTGACATGGTATCCACCTCTATTTATACGTGCTGCATTTTCCTCTGCTTAAATCCAACTTTCCTTCTCTAGCCTCTTACTGTTACAATATAGTCACCGACTTTATTTCTTCTGGTATGATGGTTGCCTGAATTTATGTTAATGTTACATAGCAAAATAGTGGAAAATTCACAGAAAAGGATAACTTAAAAAGGCATGTAGTAAAGAAATCTTGCTTTCAAAACTTGAAGCCTAACTACTTACTGCAATGGTGACTTGGCAGAGATCCAGAAAATCCTTCCCATTTCTCCCTTTCTGAGGCAACCCTTACCTTTCCCCTCTAAGACATATATATCCAATGTGCAAAAAGAAGGAAGTTGTTAAAAAATACAAACCAAATCAGATTCCACTTTCCAACTGGCATGTTTGGCATATAGGTAATACATTTCTACCACCTTTCACTTTTCAGATGGGCTCCTTTCTAAGCCGAGTGGCAGGACACCTAACTGGGAAGGAGAAATCAATGTCACAGGAGTATAAATAGCTGTGGCCAGAAACAATACTGCAGAAGAGCCAATAGGAGAAGGGCTCCCCAAATTGCAGCAAGAGTGAATTAATTTCATGTCTCCATGAAAGCCCCAGGGAAAGCTGAGGAAACAAAAGAAGGGTGGAAGTAATGGGGACTCACATATTTCCAATCTTTCTTTAGAGGTCAACTTGCAGCATTTTCTAGGGTTTCTGAAACCTACATTTATTAAAGCTCAGCTGGTATGGCCAAGAAAAGGACAATTTTTCTAAAGTAAGTTAGGTATAGAGAAAATGCCACCCGGAGAGGAAGTCAGTCTTTTCTCAGATTGCCAAAAACTACTCACCAATTTCAATGCTGACTTTCAAATATTTTGTTTAACTCATTCATTATACTTGAGATAAAGTGTGCATTCCATGGCAACTGTAAATGTGAATGAACCTCACTTTACACAAAAGTAAACCTTGCATTGTGTTCTCATCACCGTTCATGACACACAACCCTAACTCCAGTAATTTCACGCAATGAATACATTTGAGACCACTGGACTAAACTGCTCGGGGTACACACTTCACTTTCTAAATGTTTGCTGAACTTCCCAGGATTGCTTTCAAGTGTTGAAATTCATTAAGTTTATCAAATTTCTGTAGCAGACACACAAAAATATACGGCACTCCGTCAGCATCCACAAAATGCAGGCAATCATAAAGTTATGTAAGAAAAGCAGGAATTAGCTCAGGCACAAGAATCCAGGAAATCGCATATCCCTCTTGCAGGGTCACACAGCAACTAGGTAAAGAATGCAAAGTACACTGAGATACGAGGGCGATTACAGCTGAAAAGATGCAGGCACCGCCACCAGAGGCATCTTCAGGCATTCCTTCGGAAGGAGAGTGCGTGCAGTCTCTAACGGGCCCCTGTTCACCTGGGTTAACTGTACCAGCTAAAACCACCACCGCCAGACACGAATGCCAGCAAGTGGGAGAGGAGATTAGGGGAGCAGCAATAAATGATCCACTGCCCATGGGTGCCGAAGCTGTCACCACTCGGGGACCCCGAGCCGCCACCTGCTTTCTCCTTCCTCGGGGAGCGCTGGTCACGCGTGGGCCCGAGGAGAACCAGAGGGAAAGAAAATGAATCTGTGGTTCCTAAAGCCCGAGCGCGAGAAAATGCCCCCAGGGACCGAATCCCCGCAAACCGGGCGACTCTCCCCCACGCAGCGCGCGGCCCCAGGGGTGGACGCTTAAGAACTTACAGGCGGCCAAGGCGAGGGCCAGGGCATGAGTGGGGAAGGGGCGGCGCGGGGTCATCCGGGCCGGGGCGCAGGGTCTTTGGGAAGGTAGGCTGGGGGCGGGGCCGCGCGGAGCCAAATAGGTAGGGATCTGGCCCCGGGCATCACCCCCAGGGCTGGGGCCAGCGCGGAGACGGGGAGGGGCGCCCTAGCTGTTACCTGCTGCTGGATCTTCCCGTCCTCCGTGACGACCCAGTGCGTGGTGGCGAAGGCCCCTCTGGCCGCCACACTCAGCAAGGCGGAAAGGCTGAGGAGCCAGCTTGGGCCGGAGCACGGCGGCAGCTCACACCGGCCGAGGACTCCTACTGCCGCCGCCATCTTGCCCCCGCCCCCGACCGGGCCGCTCACACCGGAAGAGGAAGCGGGCGTCCGCTGCCCGCCATCTTGGGGAGGTCGGCTTCGGACTAGGAGGAGGAGCCGAGGGGGTGCTACCGGCCCACGACCGGCTTTCTCAACCTCAGTTTGGGCGACTGGGAAGCGCGGCCTCTGGCGGCCGTCCCAGCCAGGTTTCAGGTCGGAGACCGACTTTTTGTTGTTTTCACGTGTGCGGTCCGATCTCTGATGGTGGGAACCGGAGGGAGATAGAAGTAGTGTTTTATGTGGACCCTGCGCCAAAAAGAGCGCACTCAAGAGTGTGTGAGTACACATACACACACATTTTAAAATAAAACCTTGGTTTTTATCTTATTTCTGGTTGTGTAAAACAGTTGAGAAAGAAAAGGCATGCTTTCCAAGTGCAGAAGGGAACAGATGTAGTATCTTTGATTCTTAGAGCCTCACAGGGGTGGAAGCTTCAGAAGCTGGACGGTTGTCAGTCTAAGGCAGCGCTGTCCTGTAGAAATACAATATGAACTACGAGCCACACACGCAATTTAAAAGAAAAAGAGAAATAACTAACATTTTATTTAATCCGTTATGCACCAAATAGCATAAGTTCCATATAAAATTTGTACAAGTTAGTTTTCTTTTTTATGTACGAAGTCTTCGAAATCGGTATATATTTAACGTTTACAGCTCAGCTCAACTGGAACTATCAAGGTTTCCCGGACTTAATTCCGGGACAATAGCCACCTGTGACCAGTGGCGACGTTTGTGGGCTGCATGGGTGTAGCTTGGAGGTCTAGGTCTGGAGACCAGCGGTGTTGGCACCACGTGCGAGCTTATTGGAGCACATTTATGGCTCCTCCCAATCCCCCGTCAGATGCCACCTTTTCACTACCGTTGTAGGTGACTGGTATGCACACTGAAGTTTGAGAAGCACTTCCCTGTGGTGACTCAATACAGTCCAAGCGACTAGCCTAGACTCTAGCTTCTACTTCGATATGTCGGTTTAGGTATTTCAAGGCTGCCTTCTAGCTTTATGTGTTATTTTGTATTTAGGTTCATTATGCTTTTGGTTTTCTCTTTGAGAAAAGGAGGATGGGAATTTTGCCTGACCATTTCCTACACTGGTGTATTGCAGGAAACAGTTGCCAAGTGTTTACAGACCACTTCAGGGTATGGAAGCAACGTGCAGCGTTGTTGTTTTTTGTTCTTTCTGAGAGCAGCTTTTCTTGAGGACAGAAGTAATGAACATTCATTTTATTAAAAATGTATGGTTTACCTGCTTTGGTCTAGTGCTCTGCCAGGCACTGGATATGGAGCTACGACTACTGAGCAGCTGGCAGTCTGGTGGACTGTTGGTAGGTTGACCATTGAAACACAGGGTAACGGGCACACGTGTAGAAGAGAGAGCAACCAAACAGGTGAAAGGCTTGGAGCAAAGGTGCTGATTCAGGCAGAATAAGCAGTAAGTGTGAAAAGGTGAAATTGGTGGCAGATTGTTAAGGGTTTTTTGTATGTGACACCAAGGAGTTTAAACATGGATAGAAATGTTTCAGAGTTTAGAAACAGAAGTGGCGAGTGATGGAGTCCCTTTGTTCTTCACTTCTTTTGTTAAGGTATAGAAGTCAACCCTCTTACCTGTGTATAAAGCTAAGTAATGGCAGTCATCAACATCTAACGTTTGTTGAGTGTTTAATGTTTACTGGGCACTGTACATGCATAGGTCCTATTAATCTTTGCTAATTTACTGGACACAGGCTGGTTAAGTAATTAGGCCAAGATTATATAGGTAAGAAGCAGCAGAACTTAGATTGGGAATCGGATCTATCTGACTTGAGAAACTGAGCCTGGATGAAGGATGGTAAGGAGTTGGAGAGAAGCCCCAACATCACATATTTTGCCCATCGGCAATTTCTTTGACATAAATTAATCTGTCAAGGGGTAGAATCCTAGCTTCTGTAGCTTTAATGTACCGCCCACCTCCAATTTCCCTAAACGATAACTGTTGTCCTTTTGGATCCTTTATTAGTCTTCTATTGTGGTGTAACAAATAACCACACATACAGCAGTTTCACACGCACTCAACTCAGTTTCCATGGGTCAAGTATCAGACATGGCGTGGCTAGGTTCTCTGCTCGGCATCTCACACGACTGGTATGAAGGCAGCAATCTCATCTGAAGCTTGGAGGCCTCTTCCAGGCTCTTCCAAGTTCTTGGAAGAATTTAGTTCTTTGCTGCTATAGGACTAAGGACCCAATTTCTTTCTGGCTGCTGACCGTGGCCACTCTAAACTTCAAGGCCATTCACCATTCTCGCCACATGGACCCCTCAGTATGGCACCTGTTCCTTTCAGGCAAGCAAGAGAACCTCCACTTCTCCAGTCTTCCGACTTCTTTCAGTCTCTGATCTCGAGGCCCAGATTGAAAGGGCTCTTGTAATTAGATAAGGTCCACCTGGATACTCTCTTAACCCCAAGTTAACTAATCATTCTTAATGATATCTGCAAAAGTTTCTTTTGCCATATAACATGATAAATTACAGGAATTATATCATATCCCCATGTTCTCCACACATTCAAGGGAGATTTTATGGGGGCAAGGATCGTTGGGGGTCATGCTGGAATTCTGCCCGCCCAGGCCCTGACTGCCAAGCTCTGCCTCCTCTAGCCTGTTACTGAACAGTTTTAAGCATCACACACGGTAACAGAAGTGATTTTACTGGTCCTTTTCGCTGCCTGAAATCCTTCCCTTGCTCTTCCTTTTCAAATCTGTTATTTAAGGTACAGCTCAAATTCCACATTGTAAAAAGTCTGTCAACTTCTTTTGCCTCTTCTGATTTTTATAACACTAATATTGCAATTAATACCATGCTACTTTGTGAAATTATTTTGCACATTTTGAAGAGCTAAACTTGAGTAATTCTTTGTTCAACTAGTCAGACTAAGAATCTGAGAACAGGAAGCATTTCGTATAAACGTATTTTTATCTTCCATAAAGCTTCCATACATAAGTGGTTAGTTTGCTTAGTTTTTTAGTCCCACCCCCCAATAAAAGGTAGGTTTCTCATTTTATGTAAATAAAACAATTAAAAATCTTAACCAAATAAAGTTGTTGCTACTTATTTTTTACACCCAGATAGACCACCTGTTACAACCTTATTTTATTCTAAGGCTTGATATTTCCTTTTCCTTTTTAATTTTATGTTCTCTTTTAGATGCTTAGATAAAACCTGTAGAAATATAAGATGGTACTTAACAAAATTTCTGATCGCTGAACTGTAATTTAATCCTTAGCTGAATAAGTGATAGAAAAACTCCTAACTGCATTTATTTGGTCTTTCAAGAAAATATTCTGGCAAATAGATCCTTTAATTTATTTACTCTCATTATAAATTAATAGAATTTTTGAAGCTAGGAAATGGACAATGATAAAATGATTTTCCTGGATTATTAATTTCCTCCCTTGGGCCATTTTAGCTGAAAGTTGTGAAAAATCTCTATGCTGTTTATTTCTTAGCAAAAATACTTAAGATATTAATATCCCTGAGAGATATTAATATCCCTGAGAGAGTTAACACTGGTTTTAATTCTGTTAATTGATTATCTTTTGCTTCATAGTCAACTTAAATCTTAGTGGCTTAAGCTTTAAAACATGGTTTATTATTTTTCATAGTTTGTGGCTGGACTCAGCTGGGTGGTTCTCTTCCTGCTTTTGGCTGGAGTCCTTCATTCATAAAGCTGCATTCAGCGGAGACAGCGGCTGGGGCTGGAATGTCTCAGAATGGCTCCACCCACATCCGTAGTGCTTTAGCTGAGTGGCTGAAATGCCAAGGGGTGGCTGGGCTTCTCTCTCCGTCACGGTAATTAATTATAAAGGCTTCTGACACGGCGCCTCAGGGCTCCCGAAGAGGGAAAGTAGAAGCCACCAGGCTCCTTGAGGGCCAGGCCAGAAGTGGCAAAGTGCCCCTTCTGCATTCCGTGGGTCAAAGAAAGTAACAAGGCTAGTCCAGATTCAAGGGGGAAATGGAGACAGACTCACCTTGATAAACGTAGCAGCATGTTCGCGCAGGAATGGAAGGAATCATTGGTAGCCTACTACATATAGCTGATTCCTTTAGATAAATTTTGAATTGATAGGGGTTTGAGAGGGGATGTAGGGAGTGCGTCTGGTTATGGCAGAAGGGGCTGTACAGGTATATCTCCCTAACAGCTATAAGCAAAGTGAAGAGGGTGCTCAAGGGGGAGGCAGAGGACACATACTACATAGCAATTTGATTTAGAAATAATTTGCCAAACATGTCAGGTAGTCCGAAGCATGAGGGAGGCTGTGGATGAGACCCAGGGTTTAATCAGCCCAGGGTTCTAACCCGCAGTGACACTGGGGCCACTCTGAGGATGGTGTGATGGTCAGCCACAGGAGTCTTCCTCCTACGGACTGAACCAGCCATTAATTTATCCAAATCCCTGCAGCTGTTAATACATTTCAGGGGGGCAGTTTCTATGGAGTAATTGTATTGTGACTATTCATTCTGTAATTAGCTAAAAGTCATACCCTTCCCCCCACCTCCAGCTTTTACCCCATCCAAGTTTCAATATCCTGCCTTCATGATGAAATCCAAGTTCATTCTACTTAAACCTTTCATGAGTTTGTGCTTTTTGATCTTATCTGTCACTTATAACATGCTAAATTTTAGTTTTTCCTCACGGGAATACTACTCCATCTTTAGTTCGCTCCTCTCTGCTCCTTTTCTACTTCTTGAGGAATGCAGATGAGAACTGTAGACAGTATTCTATCTAGATTTGTCTCATTTTTTTAAATTCAAAACTTTCATTACATTTGTTTTTAACTCTTTCTTTTTTAAACTTTTTATTGATTATGCTATTATGGTTGTCCTAATTTTTCCTTTACCCCCCACCCTAGTCCCCCAATCCTTCAGCATTCCCCACCACCCCCAAGTTCATGTCCATGGGCTGTACATGTAAGTTCTTTGAGTCCTCTGTTTCCTATACCATTTTTATCTCTCCCCATCTATTTTATACCTACCAATTATGCTTCTTCTTCCCTGAACCTTTTCCCCCTTATTCCTCCCTCCCCTCCCCACTGAAATCCCTCCATGTGATGTCCATTTCTCTGATTCTGTTCCTGTTGTAGTTGTTTGCTTAGTTTGTTTTTGTTGTTTTTTCTTTTCTTTTAGGCTCATTTGTTGATAGTTGTGAGTTTGTTGTCATTTTACTATTCATATTTTGATCTTTTCCTTAGTAAATCCCTTTAACCTTTCATATAAGGCTTGGTGATGATGAACTCCTTTAACTTTGCCTTATCTGGGAAGCACATTATTTGCCCTTCCATTCTAAATGAAGACTTTGCTGGATAGAGTAATCTTGGATGCAGGTCCTTGCCTTTCGTGACTTGGAATACTTCTTTCCAGCCCCTTCTGGCCTACAATGTTTCTTTTGCAAAATCAGCTGATAGCCTTATGGGCACTCCGTTGTAGGCAACTCTCTCCTTTCCCCTTGCTTCTTTTAGGATTTTCTCCTCCTCTTCAATCTTGGGTAACTTAATTATGATGTGTCTTGGTGTGTTCCTCCTTGGGTCCAACTTCTTTGGGACTCTCTGGGCTTCCTGGAAGTCTATTTCCTTTGCTAGATTTGGAGAAGTTTTTCTTCATTTGTTCAAGTTTTCAATTTCTTACTGCTGTTCTTCTCTTTCTGGCACCCCTATAATTCGGGTAGTGGAACGTTTCATTTGTCTCAGAGGTTTGTAAGTCTCTTCACTTTTTTGAATTGTTTCTTCATTCTGTTCTGGTTGGATGTTTATTTTTTCCTTTTGTTCCAAATTATTGCTTTGAATCCTGGCTTCCTTCCTGCCACTGTTGGTTCCCTGAATATTTTGCTTTATTTCACCTTGGGTATCTTTCATTTTTTGACCAAGCACAATCAGATCTGAGCATTTTTATTACCAGGGCTTTAAATTCTCCATCAGATAGGTTCTTGATCTCCTCCTTGCTTAGCTCTCTTTGTGAAGTTTTGCTGTGTTCATTTGGGCCCTATTTCTTTGTCTTGGCCCACCAGTTAAGGTGTAAGGGGGCAGGGCAACCCTCCTTGCTGCACTGGGGCACTGCCTGTGGGGGAGGGGCCAGAGAGGGAACAATGCAGCTCGCCTGCTTGTCTCTAGCGGACTTTCCAATGGACTCTTGTGTGAGACTGGGAGTTTCTCCCACCACAGCAACCCCCTGCTGTAGTCCAGTCAGCTCTGAGGCTCAGTTTCACCTCCAGCCAGCCCCGCCCACTGGGTCTGCCACCTTGCATCGGTTTTTCTGAGCTGGCCTGGCCTGTGCAGTCTGCTGTCTTTCCCGTGTGGTTGTTCTGGTTGATTTCTTCTTTAATTCCTTGGTTGTCAGAGTTTCATGCAGTCTGATTTTCTGGCACTTTTGGTTATTTATTGATTTTAGATGGTTGTTATCCTCCTTCTGGTTATGCAAGAAAGTGAAGGGTTTCTATCTATGCCTCCATCTTGGCCAGAACTCCAGATCTTATTTCTATCAACTCTTTATGACGACTAGGATTTTACTGGGTTCTTACTTGTGGTCACATTAGTTTTAGGGAATAAATGTACAACTTCTAGGAACAAATGTACAATTTCTTAGGTTTTTGATAAATTAGATTTGTTTCCATTACACTTGCTAGGATTAAATCACTTGCTGTTTTCCAACCACCCAGAACTGATTTGAATTCCCCTTATAGTTTCTAAAGTGGGGGGAGGATAGTGATCTGAGTGAGCAAAGAGGTGGTCAGATCTTGTCCAATCTGAAGGATCAGTTAGCTAGATGGAAGGGGCGAGGGGGAGTTGTCAGGGAACAATGATCTTCCAGATGGGAGAGATGCCTTAGTGTCAGAATGAGCACGGTGCTCTTTGAGTTACTGCAAGTAGTTGACAGTCACAGTAGGTGAGGAATTGAGGAGTTCTGGGGTCAAGATGAGGAACCTACAAGCTTTGAGAGAGCCCATTCTTGAGTATAGCCTGGCATCCTTCAAGCCAGGTGTTCTGTAGGTTTTGTCGCCTCCATCTCAATTGCTTTTCCTTGAAATATTCATTAGGTTGGCTCCAAATAATTCTCCAAGTCTCAGCTCAAATGAATTCTTCAGAGGCTTTTCCTCACCATTCTTTTTAGATTAGTTCTCTTACACATTATCACATTAGAATGAGTCAGTGTCCTTGTAATGCTCACTACTCTATGAAACCAGATGCTTTAGCTCTGCATAAAAAAATGTAAACTCTGTGAGTTTGCCTGTCTCAATCACCACTATATGCTTAGAGCCTAAAACACTACCTTGGACTTACTTATCAAAAGCTTACTGTGTACCAAGCAGTTTTTAGACGACTGGGGTTATCAGTGAACAACATGCAAAAATCCTTACCTTTGTGGCATCAAAATACATCGCATTTTACCAGGGGGAGACAGAAAAAACAACAACATGTAAGTAAATTGCATGCTCCAGGGAACACCTGGTAGAGAAGTGGGGCCTGGAGTCTAGGCAGGATAGAAAGGGGACCTGCAACGTGAAACAGGATTCCTTGAAGTGGCCTTTGAGGATGTGAAGGAGGAAGAAGTTAGGCAGGCAGACACAAGGAAGAATGGCTAGAGGGGACTGCAAAGACTCTAGAGTGTGTCTGCATAGCCAAGGGACTTGGGCAGCATAATGGAGGGGAAGAGTAGCAACTGAGGTCAGAAATGAAAAGCCATAGCACTATTTTTGATCTTTATTCTGTAATGAGGAGCCAGTCAACAGCTTCAAGTAGAAGAGTTGGATGTTCCCTTTGCTGCTGTGTTTAGAACAGGCTGTAGAGAGGTGAGTGTGATAGCAGGAAAATCAGTATTAGGAGGTTACTGTGAAATTCCAAGCAAGAACTGATGGACATATATTTGGCAGTCCTCAGCATAAAGCGACAGGATGTGACCACCAAGGGAAATCACCATCTTATGAATGATTTCAACTTTGGCTTCAGGAAGTTCCTAACCATTTCTGGTGCTACTTCAGGAAGACTTATAAAGGCTGGTAGTCCAATTAAGAAGCTCCAATTTGGTCTGCATATGAACTTGAGGATGGCAGTATTTCATGATTTGGCAAGTATATGTTTTGCTTTGATTAAAAGAACCAAATCCTTTTATCACTAACTTCTAAATATAAATCCAAAAGGATGAAAATTAAAGGTAATTTGCAAGACTGAACTCCTTGAAGGGAGAGCAGTAGCTTGTCCATCTTTGTATTTTTGTGGTCTGACACACTGCTTGGCACATGGAAAGTAAAAAATGTTTAATGAATGTCCAAGAACCTGAAACTATCATAATCATAACACATTAAGACACAAAACAAAATTACAAAAGGAAATTTATTTCAAAATGTTCATAAGGGAACATTTACTTTTGAACAAGGTGATAAACAGGTGTCTTGCAAAGAAAAAATCATGACATGAAGTTTTCCATTCAAATTTTTGAAGCGAAAACAACCTAAGTTGTGCACTATTGCCTTAGGAAAGGGAAGGAGAACAATGAAGTGGTTAAGGAAGAAACACAGACAACTCAGTATCAAACCTGAAGTAGTCAATTCTGCTTACCTTTGAGTTTACAAATATTTTTAAAAAAAGAAAGAGAGGAAAAGTTACACTTAATGTTTAAATTTATGTAACTATAATCCCAATGTAGTTCCTATACTTGAAATGGCTTTAGGCTATTGGCTGATCTGCTTCTGAGCTCTGGACTACCTGGTCACAGTTTTCAAATGGCAATTCCACGTTCCTACGTCTGTTCCGATTCCAAGGGAGCTTAGGTTCAGCTCATTGTCTTTTGGAATGTTTAGATTATTGCCACCACTCCACAGTCAAGCTGACCAACTTCTTTTGCTCACTTGTATAATCCTGGTCTTCAAAGAAATATTTTTCCCATAACCATGTGTGGTAATTCTAACAAGGGGGTTTTGCTTTTTCCCCAATGTGAAGGTAATAGTAATGAAGACACCTGCATTGGAATCACAAACTATTCCTCAAAAAATAGGCCAAACTACTACAAAATGTCATTCAGGCATTGGATTTGAATAGCAAACATGGGGAGGGAAGATTAACTGTCAAACAAAAATATATGAAACATTCAAATGCAGAGCAAAGGGCCTATACACTAAAAATGCCCATGACATTAAACACTCCACAAACCCCCCATCTGTTGTTTTAACCTAAAGATTCTATTGGCTAACTTATACAATAATTTTGATTAATAACCTGAGAAGTTAAAATCTTCAAAGTGGCAAAAGCAAACAGAGAGCATCCCTCATTATTGGTACAGCATGTTATCAAGTCATTTTTCTTGGATTGCCCTGGTTATCAAATCCCCAAATTCTAAACTATTCTATGTCATCCTGTAGAAACCTATATGTACATCAGATTCAATATTTTGGCTGTATTTCTCCAACAGGGATTTCCAAACTCATCTTTGAAAATGCAGCCTTTGCTTATTTTTTTTGTTTTAAATAACAATAATCATGTAAGTGCAACTGACTCAGAATCCCTCACTACTTGGAGGAAAACCTAGATAACAAGTTAACAATGGACTCAGCCTCAAAAGGATAATCACCATGTCAAAGATTACCCGTTCCTAGAATTTAAAAAAAAAATGATTTACGTTGTACAGTCAAGTTTCACAGCATGCATATATACACACACACGTATATGCTTATGTATGTATGTATATTATACATACACATTTCTATTCAAATAGTAAGATCCCATATTCAAAAGTTTTTATCACAACATATGGAGAAGAGTTACGTAAGCAGTGCAAAGCAGCTTACTTTCTCCTAAAAATGTAATGTTGTTTGTACATTAAGAAAGCTGATAAATGTTTTGCTCTTAGGACACTAGGTAGGAATGCTGAACCATTACCTAGCAGCTTTATTAAAAAATAATGAAAACAAAATGTTAAGACTGACCATTACTCTTCTCCATATATTGTGGGGAAAAACAAAGGACAGAGGGGAGAAAAAAAAATCAGTAACCTTTCAAAACTGATGATCTCTATCAGAAACAGACTGAATTTCATTATATTTTAGACTTGAAGAACTCTCACCAAATTATTAAGATGTTTAAAAGTAAAAGATTCACAATATGAAGTCTGCATAATGATGATATCGCAAAAACAAGATTGCGCACAAAGCATCCAAAAATATCGCTGTGGTTTTTACCTTAGACACAACCATGGTCTGTTACAAAAGTAGATCATACATACAAAGGTATAAAGAACATTAAGTTTTTAGCTGAAGGCAGCAGTCCGCTTAAAGGGACATCCCCGGCAATCCAATGAGTAGTAGAATTTAAGTGTATGAAGCTCATGACAATGCTGAAGAATGTGACGTTTTACTCAGTAGAGTCTTCCCCGACTGCGATTTCCTCGTGCTCCCCAACCGCGGCCACTTCTACTTCCCCTGAAGGCTCCTCTCTGCTCTACGAAAAAGCGAACAAGGGTTTAGGTCTTGCTCAGGACTTCGTGACACAACAAATGTAGCTCAGAAATCTGAATACAGCAGTAGGCTTTTTAAAAGTAGCACTGGTATCTGCTACACCACCCACAAATTCAATCTGTACATAAAACCAGGGCAACATATACACTGAAGAACATATGGCAAGGTGCAAAATACAATCATAGTGGGTACTCAATTATAACTATTAATTATTTAGTAGTGATAGTGTCTATCACTACCAAAGATAATTAATAAAACTATTAAAGTGTACGTACTTAATATGAAATTAACAAAAAGCCACTGGTTTTCAAGTTTCTGACATAAATGCAAAGTATGTATCAATCACCAACTTTGAAATGCAATGGATAGGCAATTTGTTTTGATCATAATACTTCACCCACAAAGACTCAGAAAAATGTAGATATAAATGCTGACAGCTTTGCTCACTGTTTTATCAGCCACGTGAGCTTCTCAGAGTGCTGCTGAAAGGTGATGATGTGTACACGTACAGTGTTTGGGTTACTGAAAAATCAAGTCACTTGCATCATATGATAGAATAAGTCTTTGATTTATTGGCTAGTCTCTTCTAGCCTCAGAGAAGTATTCCTCAGGGCAGTCTTTCCAGTATAGAAAACTGATTGAAGTGATGAGCAAGGCTGGACTATTAAGTCCTTAGTACATAAATGAACTAAGAGCCTCAAACTCCCAATTCTGGAGATCAAATCTTTTCATTGAACTTTCAAACTTCCTCACTGCAGCAATCTTATTAGTAGCAATGAATGGTGGTGCCATTTTTGGATCCATAATGTTGGACACTTGAAAAGTTCCTATTAAATCAGCACTGCAATCCATTTTTTGCCACTGTGGCTAGAAGTATAGTTACCTTATTTGGGTGATGTTTTCCCCACAGAAATTGAGTTAGAAAACTAACTAGATCTTTCTCCAGCTTAGCCAACATTTATCTGTGCAATAGAATGGGATGTGACTCAAAGTCACCTCTCATATCATGGCACATGTTTCTAAATTGATTGGCATGGATACCACTGAAATGCAGCCGTCACGTTTATTACCCTAGTGAATACATTCAGAATGTTAGAGGTGGTCTGAGGGCAAGGTGCTCCCAGTGATAAATGCAGTGACCGTGGGTGCATTGGGATGGTGGGCTACAACTCCTGCAGTTTTGACTAAGACTCGGCCTCATTTATGGCACACAGCTGCACACTTCCCCCTACCATAGTCATTATAAAACCTTCATTTCTCAGTAAATTTAACATCAACACACTTAATAAATAAACATCCTCGTGGGCATCATTATTATAAGCTGTAATAGTCTACAGAACTCCACCTTTTCTATGGTTTTTCAATCACCTTTAATGTAAAGAACTGGGTTCCTCTCAATTGTTCAGCTAGATCTAATGACAATATTAGATATCCTGTATGAAGGTCTTGTTTAATCCTGTTGTTTTTCTATATTGGCTATTTCTTTTTAATCTGATACAGCCATTGTTACAGCACAGGGAATAACCAAATATTCTTTTTGAAGGGCTTCATCCCGAGGACCATTCTGCACTTCCATGATTTTTTCAGAGATTTCACGCTTTATTACTAACTTAAAAAGCCACTGTTCCAAGTAAAAATATATGCTTTACAAGTTATTTTTGTATTCTGAAAATATAAAAGGTAAGGGCAGAAGTCACAGAATACAGAATGTTTAGAACTCCTGGGTTACTGGGTTTCACAGGAAGAAAAACTAAACATGGATCCGTGTTAGTAAATGATTTGATTGAAAATGCACTAGGAAGCTGAACCCAGCTGTGGGAACTAGTATTATGTTCACACAAGAGAGTAACAGAGACATGGCTGGTGAAGTGACAAACTTGGGTGAGGCACAAAGCCTAAGTGCCTGCACAGACTCAGAGAACAGCCCCAGGTCCTGGCTCCTTCTTCACGGTAAACTTGTCCAGGCCCAGGACACCGGTAGTTCAGTTTGTTTTCTTGACAACAGACCCGTCGTTCACTGTAACAAGGTGGTAATATTAACACTACCTGGTTCCCCAATAACACAAAAAGAATAAATTTCCCAACCCCTCACTGTACATAACTTTAAAACCCCCCATTCAGTCTTCTCTGGAAAAATAAAGCAAAACGTGAGCTTGGCTGACACAGAAATGTGGACTTATGACGATTTTGCCAAATGTGGGAGACAGAATCTATTCTTAAAAAGAACACAAAACATACCCCCCTGCCCACTTCCAACATCTGAGGCAACGTTGACATCTCAGAAAAAAAAAATGAAACATGCTTTTTCTATATTCCTTACACATTCAGTTCCCTAAGGACAGGCATAGAAGAGGTAGAAAAGTTTTGAAGTAGAAAGGCCCACCAATTCTCATCTGTAGTACTGCGAGAATACCTCTAAGGGGATAACATTCTACTCCCAAATATAAAAGCAAGCAAAAAATTTACACCTCTTTTCTAATAAATCACTTTGCCATTTGATTTATGACAAGCACTCCAATTTTAAGTTGATTCTTATAAAAATAGTTGGTTGGGTGTTACCCACAAACTGAAGTGTCGTGGGTTTTGATTCCTAGTCAGGGCACAGTCGCCAGTTGGGGGCACGTGCAAGTGACTGACATTTTTCCTCCCTCTCTTCCTCATCCCCCTGCCCCGAATCAATAAAAAAAAACAAAACTGTTTTTCACATTAATTGTTTAAAAAAATATCACATACAGCCCTGGCTGGTGCGGCTCAGTGGACTGAGTGCTGGCCTGCAAACCAAATGGTTGCTCGTTCTATTCCCAGTCAGGGCACATGCTTGGGTTGCAGGCCAGGTCCCTGGTGTGGGGCGTGTGAGGGGAAACCACACACTGATGCTTCTGTCTCTTTCTTCTTCCCTTGCCCTCTCTAAAAATAAATAAATAAAAAATATCACATGCAATCTAAGGCTTTGCATTTCCCAAATCTCTTTCCATTTGCATTATATCCCCTGATTCAATCAGGCACAGGGCAAAATCCTCATGGAAACTCAAGAGTAGCCCTGGCTGGCATAGCTCAGTGGATTGAGCGCGGGCTGGGAACCAAAGTGTCCCAGGTTCAATTACCAGCCAGGGTACATTCCTGGGTTGCAGGCCATAACCCCCAGCAACCACACATTGATGTTTCTCTCTCTCTCTATCTCCCTCCCTTCCCTCTCTAATAAACAAACAAACAAATAAAATCTTAAAAAAAAAAAAAACCCAAAACAAAACAAAACAAAACAAAAAAACCTCAAGAGTAAATGACTTGCCCAAGTGAAGGAATACAAATCTCTATGTATTGCCATAGTTCTTGAATACTTTCATTAAATCAGATGAAGATAGTATCTAAGATAATAGTTGATTTTAATAATGGTTGATTTTCAGATACCACATTAAATCACACAAGTGACAGAGGACAATATTTGGTGCAATGAAGTAACACAGAATCCTTACCATTTACAAAATGCTTTCACAGTATTATTTGAAATTTATTGCCCTCCTATTTGTTATCCATATTTTTCAGGTAAGGAAAGAAGGCTGAGGCACATTTACATATTATTACGTAAATCAGAGTTCAGTGATCTCTCCCAGACTAGAGTTGCCTCAAAGAAAAAAGGCAAAAAGTGAAAATAGCATTCAGTGTTTGTTCTGCAGCGAGGCATCAGAGAGGCAGTGTGCAATGAGTAGTGAGTGGCTCTACCAAGCTTCTTCCCCGCAACTACATTCAGCATCTCAGTATCAAGCTGACGTAGCTTTGAACCATATATGTGAGTACTTGTGCTTTATCTCTGTTTTGTGCATACCCGAGGAAGACATGTCCTAAAGTATCAGAAAAACCTAAGAGAGTTTGGAAAGGTGTTATGCTTAGTATAAAACTATATGTAATTCAGTGTTTTGATCATGGTGAATGAAATAAAGACATGGTGTGCACTGAATCTCCTTTGTCCACCATTTGTACTGCTTTACACCCAGAGAGATAACCTTGAAGGCTGCCAGTTACTATTGGTTCTGCAGGTGGTAGCAAAGTGATATTTTAGTCAGCATCCAGTAATGGGTAGTATACAGCTTGAGCAGGTTGATGAATGTACAAAGAATGGTGTGTATTTATCCTATCATTCCTGCTTTTACTATATGGCAGTATTACTTGTATTTTGTTTTATGGTAGGGTTTTTTTTAGGTCTGGGAATGCTCACAATTTTTTCCATGTAAATTAATAATGGCTTCACTTCACTCAGTTTCAGCTTATAAAAGGTTTCATAGGAATGCTCTGCTATTGAATAGTGGTGGAACTCTGTACTGCAAATTAATCCTGATTGGTAGTCAAGGCCAATCATAAGCATTTTTGATTGCTAGTGTTATTAA
The DNA here is from genome assembly GCF_004126475.2 of Phyllostomus discolor. Taxonomy (NCBI): domain Eukaryota; kingdom Metazoa; phylum Chordata; class Mammalia; order Chiroptera; family Phyllostomidae; genus Phyllostomus; species Phyllostomus discolor. The sequence goes on along the minus strand of NC_040908.2, from coordinate 153,156,332 downwards.
ACTTTGTCTTAAACAAGATCTGCTGAGGTCGTGATACTTTCATCCATTCTTCTTTGAAAGGATCTATGAGTCAATGAAAAAAACACTTCACTTCTCATTCAATAGCTCTGGGAGACAATGGACCAGTGGGAAGCTCTTCTGGCGCTAAAAGCTAAAGGTGACAGGAGGACTGCATTCTGGGCAGTGTGGGGTGGGGCGGGGGACTATAATCGGACACATCTTCTTTGCCAGATGATGCTTTAACATCTGACTCCATTTCTATGACCTGTCCTTTGAAACAGTACAGAAGATGGGAGGACAAGCAGTAGGCGGACAAGGTCCAGGAAGGATCGTTAATACCTCATTTGCCAGAAGCTATAGCTCTGTCCCTGAGGGAGAACGCACAGAATGTCTTGCCTTGAAGCCAGAACAGGGAAAACCAGTAATGAATGGCTCATGCCAACTTTCTTTTTTCCTGTTGGCTCCTCTGAATATGAGGCATATTTTTCTTTTTTAAGTGCTTCCTTTTGCATGCTCAATTCAATAAGCCCACAAAAATGGATCAGAAAGTAATGGAATGAACTGTTTCCCTAATAGCTCTAGTTTCCCAAGCTAACTCAGAAAGATCACACAAAAAAGCTATATACTATATATAACTGATAATGAAAATCAAACACAACACAATTCTTGCCTAATCTCTCATATTGCTTATACCCAAACGGAAACGCTCACCATAATTAAAGTTGCTGAGATTGCTGCTGTATTTCCCACTAGGAGGATTATAAATCTGCCTGGCATCCCTTTTTGGTCCTGCTGGAGATTTCTTGGGTGGTGAACCGGAAGTTGTATCTTCAGCGGCTCTCTTTTGCCTTTGACAGTAAAAAGAACAGCAATTAAAAAAATTATACCAGAGGCTACCACTACACTTGTATTTTAGCATTACCAGTTATGAAAGACATCCTAAAGAAGATAGTCACATTAGAATAAAGGAAATAACATTCTGATGTCATCAAATTAACTGTGCCTTAATTACGCAGACATTGTGAGAGAGCATTTACAAGACTTTAATCTAGAATTTATAGCTTCAAAGACTATATCCAAGTAACCCATTTTGCAAAAATTGTCAGAAAATCTAGTTATGCCACTGGAGTACAAACAAGGCTGAAAATCCAGGGATGTATTCCACCAGTTTACAGTTTTACAAGTACTGGAATTAGAGTTAATATTTTAAGTCATGCTTCTAATAGTCATATTTTCACATCTTATTAAGAATTATTTTATATAGTAAATGTTAACATCTAAATTCAGATTTCCATATTATAAATCGTAAATATTAGAACACTTAAATCACTTTTCAATATATCTCTTACCCAATTTCCACCTTCTGCACAGGTTTCCAGGATAACGTTACCGTGCTCTTGTAAGAAGGAGGGATGTGGAAGAGATCCTGAAGAGACAAAATCAGACAAGATTTCTACGTATGGAATGGCATATGTGTGTGTGGGGGGGCAGCGGCAAGGGTAACACACAGGGAGACACTGTCAAGGTTAATTTTAGGAAAGAAAGCTTTAATTTATCTTGTTCTTGTGCTGGTGACTAAGCACTTAAAAAAGGCTATAAGAGAACAGTAAGCAAGGGCAACTTTGTTAAAACACTTTAATAAACAAAATCAACAAGTATTTCTTCTGCACATTTCTAAGTAGTTCAGAACTTGAGCACTGCTTGTCTAGCTAATGGGAGGACTGGGCAAGAAAGGAAGACATTACCTTGATTAAAACATTGATGTTATTTGTTATTTTCAATGCAACAACTTTAATCTTGTTCTGCAAAAGGAAAACAAAAATAAATTAAAATGCCATTAACTTTTATAATGCATAGCTCATTACTATATAGAAATAGAGTAATTACACTTCTCTCTCTGTCTTTTTTTTTTTTTAACTCTAAGCCAGTGTAGAGATGGCAAAGCAAGCAAATAATCTTTCCGTTCTCTTGACAGGTAAGAACATTAAATTGTTAGCTACAATATACCTGAAAAAACAAATGAGGGACAGGAGTTCTAAAAACGATCAGTTTAAGTTGCAGTAAGACATGATGAAAACATAAAACAGTTCAGTAGGACTGGGATGAAGAGTGATCAAAATAGATGAGATTAGAGAACCAAATGTCCCAACACAAACACACATATAGTTTGGTATAAAATTAGCAGTGTAATCTTTTTTCCTAATGTAAATTAATATGTGGGTTTCAAAAGGTGAAATTAAAAATATGACAACCACCAATCAAATATTTAAACAACATGTGCTGCTAAAGACCCCAGTGAAATACTGGTATGTATCTAAGTTTGGTAACAAACACTGTTCATTAGGTTTAATATTTTAAATCATGCTTCTAATAGTCATATTTTCACATCTTATTAAAAATAATAATGTTAAATTAACATTAGACACATAACACTAGACACAGTCAAGATTACTTCAATATTGACAAAAATATAACTTAGCAACTAACTGTGCAGACAACCTTCTAACATCATATATCTCAACATATACTTGTATCATCAATTCAAATAAAGTCAAATGTTACATTAATGTATGAGTTCAGTGTGAATTCATAATAAACGGTGGCTATTATAAATATTTCCTTCTGAGATGTGACCCAGTGTTCTTACCTCGTCTGTTTTTAAGGCCTCGCCTGTTTTTCCCTGGAGAGCCAAGCGGAGTTGTCTGATATAAACCTGCAGGCCCCGTGCAAAGTACTGCAGCCTAAAGGAAGAGTATTTGCTAGTTAGTAAATCATCACTTCACTTGAACAAGTCAGTCTCTGTGTGTTTATCTGCTAACAAGTGACAGTGTTTGACCTGTTTGTACCTCAAGGTCCAGTAAAAATAAACAAAATTATAGATTTGAGGATTTATAATAAACTTACAAATCTCCAAGAGACCTGAGGAATCTTTTTCAGGTCTGTTCCCAATTAATTTGTGAACAAACAGCACCCTAACTCTATCCTACTGACCACTAGGCACACTGCTTAAGAACCTGGTTCCATTTATTTTTTCATTTTTAGAGTCCTTCCTTCCTTTCCTTCCCTTGCTCCCTCCCTCCCTCTTTCTTTCTTAGAATAAAAACAGTCTCAGCATTTATTATCATCTGTTAATAACACAAGGGTAATCAAAACAATATGAATAAATGTCTAAGAACTATACTCCCAACAAAGGACACCTAAAAACACAAGCTGCCTTGCCTTCTTAACAATTCTTCACTTCATTAGTCATTTCTAGTTGGAGACACTTTGGAGCAGAGTAGTATCTCCTTTTAGGATTATCTGACCCAGTTGTTTTTTTGACTTTGTTTTATAATTAATCTCTTCTGCATCATCTAATATGAGGATCATATACTCATCAACACCAATGATGCAGCCCTCTATCAACATACTCACTTGCTTATAAAGCCACACCTGAATTCGAGATCTATCTTGCCAGTATCTGAAAATGAGGCTGATGGACCACCACCCTCTGCACTTTTTGGCTCTGGCCAGGGTATGCCATGGTGGAAGCTGACAAAGACTACACTAATCTGCTATAGTAATTTCTTAAGTTGCCTGTTACTGATCAAATGTTCCACCAATTATTAAACCTGTGCCTTACCAAAGAGTAGAGGACAGTAACAAAAGATACAGTGGCCAAGTATTTTAAACTTTAAGAATTTGTTAATGAAATGATTCAATACAAAGTGACTTCATGTAAACAACTTAGACTTTCTCCAACAGCAGCAGCAGCTGCGGTTGCCTAAGTACCCACCATATCCCGGGCATTGTGCTCAAAGCTTCCCATTCATGGTCTCATTTAGATCTCCCAGCTCTGAGCTGGGTGCTATCATCACTTTACAGCTGAGGGAAACTTGGGGTGTTAGAGAGGTTATGGAACCTGCCCAAATCATCAAGTAAGTGGGGAGAGTCGGAGTATATTTTTGAAAAAGTTCCTTCTCCCCATGGATTTGTTCTATACCACAGGAGTCACATGTGTGCAAATATCCCTGCTTTTTGGCTCTTCTATCTTGTTCTACTAGGGTAAGGCAGTGGCGGGGGGGGGGGGGGGGGGGGATAGCTCTTGTAAAGATGAAAACAAAGCCCAGGAGCATCAGATAGCAACCATCTCTGCCAAGGATTGGACTACTTTGATCACACATCACCTAATTTTAAAATCTTTGAGCTTTTCTGCATTCAGCTTGGCTGTTAGGAAATCTGGAAGTTTTCGTCCCAACTGGTGGAAGCTGTACAACAAACACTCCACATAACTGAACTGCAGCTTAGGTTCTTCATTGCCAGCATTCTCCCCATTTTCTGCTTCTTCAGGAGGGAGAGGCATGTACTCCTAAGAGATAAAAATATCGAGATATTTGCAATCTGCTCTACTTATAAACGTATATTCAACTAATTGTAAGGCATGCTTTTAAGGCATGAAAAACTACCAAGATCAGAAGTTCAGGTAAGATAGCTCGTTTAGACATACTGGATCAATAATCTAGGCTATCATTCTCCATATTAACCTGTTATAGCTGCTGTCACTATTAAGAAGGCTAATGAAAGTAACTAACATTTACTAGGTACTCAATGTAGACGGAATTCTAAAAGCTTAGGTATCTTTCCTATAGTAAAAAAGCTAATAAGCTGAAGAGTCAATCTAGGTTTGACCTCAAGAGTTGATGCTCTTAACCCACTAATAACCCCCCAAATCTTTGAATACTAGTCCATATTCTTTAAGTACTGACTCTCTTTTCATTCAGAGTAGTACCAAAGGCATTCAACATCAGCCCTGTAACACTGGCAGGTACTACAGGTCTGAAAGAGAAACAGATACTGGATGACTAAATTCATACTACGGGTCTAATGCTTACCACTGTGTCATAACTGCTCACATCCAACAAGAAAACCATTTGGCGACTGATGATTTTATCAAATGGCCTATTTTCTCCACAATTATGACTTATATGACCTTATTCTTTGGTTGCTAAAACTACTTGGCCATTGGCAGCAACCTGAATGGTAAACTGCAGCAAATGTAAAAAATATTTTGATAAAGGAATAGCAGAAAAACCTACTATAAATCCTGTATTATACTTTAGTCAAAACATCAAGAACAGAAGAAATACCAAAGATTAAAACATTTTTTTAAAAAAGTAGATAACATGTGGCCTGAGTAGCTAACAACACTTGCTAGAATTACTGGCCAATACTGTAACTTCAAAATCTGGTTCTCCACAATCTAGACATTCATACTATGCTATTAGATTTCGGGGCTATATATATTCCATAGGGAAAGAAAACAGTTCTTACCAATAACTTATCAAACAGTTTTCTTAAATTTGTTTCTAGCTTTTCCATGTCACCACAAAATGAACTCATCTCCGCCAATAGTTTCAATACCTAAAACACACAATCACTGTTATCAGTATTATTTTCTTGAATGAGCAAGGCCTATAAAACAAGAAATGATTCTAGATAACTACTTAAGACTGCTTATTTTATCCTGGCTGGTGTGGCTCAGTGGCCTGAGAATGAGAAGGCTGGTTCGATTCCCAGTCAGGGCACACACCAGGGTTGCAGGCCAGGTCCCCACTTGGAGGCGTGCAACTGGTCAATGTTTCTCTCCCTTCCCTCCCTGCCCCCAATAAATAAATAAAACCTTAAAAAAAAAAAGAGGACCACTCATTTTTTTATTACACTTTCATGAAATCAGAACGTGTGAACTGGAAAGAGAGATGCAGCCCTATATTTTACTGTTGAGGAAACTGAAGGTCAGAGAGATTACGTGACTGGTAAAGTCACAATATGTGGCAGCTGCAGGGCAAGACCTTAAAACCCCACTCCCATGACTTTCAATATATCTGTGAGAAGGAAAAGAATATATGAGGTCTGTCCTGAGCAAGTCCAGCCATTGTTAATATGACGTGATGTAACCTGGCAGCCAAGGAGGGTGGACTGGAATGCACATGTGTGAGCAATGACGACCCACTGTACTAGTCAGTGGGGGTGGTAGATGCCATCTAATTAACATGTGTACTGTGTGGCCATCACATTTAAAATGACTGAGTGAGTGGAGTAATGATTCTGCATCACATTTTGTGTTAAGCTTGAACATTACTCCATGGAAACTATTCAGATGATTCTGAAGCCCACAGCTATGGGCAACTGGTGACTGGCAGCTTCATCACCACAATGTGTCCACTCGTCTATCACGTCTCATGCAGAGTTTTTTGGTGAAACATCCAACCACCCGGGTGACTCAGCCCCCCTAAAGCCCAGACTTGGCAATTGTGACTTCTGGCTTTTCCCCAAACTGAAATCACTTTGGAAAGGGAAGAGATTTCAAAGATGGGGCAGCTGATGGCAACTGGGAGAACTGTGTGAGATCACAAAGGGTCTACTTTCAAGGGGTTGGAAGTGACATTATGTACAGTGTTTCCTGTGTCTTCTTCAATGAATGTCTATTTTTCGTATCACATGGCTGAACACCTTCTGGACAGACCTCGTACATGATACTTTCTGCCACAGGTTAATAATGATAGTGCTAAATAAATGTGAAAATGATAAATGTATTAACTAATTCGACAATTTGTACTATGAAGAAACTGAGGAATAACTCTTAACAGCAAAGAATTATTTACTACCATTTAGAGTAGGTCTCACTTGCTATAAAATTTAGTATCTGGATACCAACTAAAGTATTGGTAATTGCCGCTACTGAGGTTCATCTTTGCTTTACCTGATCCAGTCTAATAAGCCAAATCCCTAACATCTTAAACAAACAACAGTGCAGGGACAGTGAGACACTTCTACAACCCAAAGACCTCTGAGGGAAATACGTTTTCGTAGTTCAGTTCGATTCAACTATCATCAAGTGCCTTTTAGAATCAGGCTCTGCACTAGATCCTGGGAACAGAGATGAATCTGGCTCAATGTGGGGAGACAAATAAATGTAAAGTACTACACATGCTGTGGAAAATTGTATTCTGCACATTACAGTTGAGACACAAAGGAGAGAGGGAGTAGTCAATTCCATCCGAGAAGGGATAAAGGTATTTTGTGTTAATCCAGCTTATACCTGGCTCTACCAGTTGTGGGCAGAGACGGGAACTGTCATCAATTAAACACCTTATTTAAAAGTATTAAGGCTACAAAGCAGAGACTGACTGTGATGAAAGCTGCGGGCAGTGCTTTCCCATTGCAGCAGCTTTTAACCGAATCCATACAGCGTTCCCATGGATACGCTCATCCTGGGATGGGCTACCAGCGAGCCACCACCGGACCTTCACTGCCTTAGAAATCAGGTCTTAATTAGTGGTTTACATCTTTATTAAAACATGAGAACAGCTTCCCAGTACCAAGTATAGAAATTTTCTCTTACCTCCAACTGTATATCAAGACCCTCTACTGGGGTAGTCAAGGAACTGAGATTAGGGAGAACATGCTCACAGAAATAAGTCACAAATCTTGTGGAATGCACATTTTTCTGTAAAAATCCAAAAACACTGAGTTATTAAAAAAATAAAGGAGACGTATTCTCTCAAATCTAATAGCAGAATGCCGTTCCACAAATGCTGCCTGAGCACCACAGCGGCAAGTGCTATGGCCACAATCACAACACACTGCACGCCCCACGGCAGCCCAGGAACGACCTCAACAGATGACACATGTTTGTCTGGGTCACTGGAACATCTACACATCTCTGAACTGCTCTATTCCCAGGTCAAATTTTGGAGAAAATTCTAGTGCTGATTTCAGTGAGTTTTTCACAAAGGACAGATCATTTAAACTGTGTTTCCCAAACTGCGGTATGCACATCCCAGAACACTCTTGGTGAGGGACAGCACAAAGCCGGAGATAATGAGCATATTTACCTAGAACAACATTCCGTTGGACAATTTAAGAAAAATGTTAAATTCCTAAAGAAAGTAGTTTAGAAAATTCAGCCAAACTATAAAGTATGATGCAAAATTCTCAAGATTTAAAAAAGTCTCTTAGCAAGACACGAAAGAAACTTCTTGCTGCCCTTGCCTTGCATCAACCCCACTCGAGCCCGCATAAATGAAATACCAACTCTACTGTGTCAGTACTTTACACAAAGGTTTGAGGAGGGTGCTGACGTCAACATCCACAGAAATACAAGCTAACAGAGTAACCAAAATACCAGCTACGTAAAGCAAAGCACTCACAGAGAAGAGGGGCACTGCCTGCCGAGTGCACTGCAAGAGCCTGTCCACACAGTCGGGATCTGCGGGGTTGAAGGTCTGCTCCAGGTCGGCCTGTTCAGCCACCAGCTCCACGAGCTGCTGTCTTCCGCTCACGGTCTGTAGGCTCTTTAACCCAGACAGTATCTTCATGAACAGCACAAATTCTTCGCCAGTCACATCTTCTAGGACCTGGAAGGAGAGAATTCAAAGTAAGTATCTTTATCCCTTGAATGGGAAAGAAAGACCAATATTAAAATTGTAAAAATTTTATTTCAGCTACTGAAGTCAGTTTGCTGTTCATGTTTCTGAAATACTGATAAGTGTAACTTCTAGCTTCAGTCAATGTAACTTCGGAATAAATCATTACTCTCAATATGGGGCCCAACACTGTCTACAAGGGGGCACAATTTGGTTCTTGGAAAATTTTAGTTTTTAATGTATAAAGCACAGATATATATATATATATATATATATACATAGTATATAAAAAGATATATAGTATATCTGTGGCATTAAAATTTCAAGGAAGGGTGGGTAAGGACAAAAAATTCTAAAAAGGCTCTTTCTGGGGTTGCTAGCAAAATATTGAGAAATTTCGCAGCTTATCAAATGCAGTTTCCTGTACTTAAAAATAGCTTCACTCGCACTAATACGGTAATAACTGTACACGAAACAGGAGCCCACACAGGTCTTGCTGCAAGTGCTCCATGCCAGGGGGGGTCTCAGTCTTTCTGCTCGGTGGCCGGAGGAGCAAGCAATCAGGACCTCTGCCACCAGATTACTCGCTGGGGCGCAGGTGAGAGATGCTGACACTCCCCACTGGACAACTGCTCCCTTCTCTCTCACTGAGGAAATACCACTAAGTGAGTAAAGAGTGCTATCAGGGAAATTGTGAAATCTTCTTAAACATATACAGAAGTAAATTATTCCCAAACTCTGGTGCTTTGTAAGTGAAAGTTAATTGTGATGCATCTTGAGAATCTCGGCAGCATCTGTAATTATGCTAGATCTGGGGGCACACTCTGGAAAAGCTTATAGTTTCATGGGGAAAGGTGGAAAAAATTGGTCATTTCGATGTGATTTCATTTTTATTTCAAAACGATCTAGAATACCGAGAGACTGTCCTAAGATGGAAGACAAGGGTGTAAGTAACCAAAGTGCAAAATACAATGTAAGAAAAGCCTGATGTTCTATGGTGGTTCTAACTGGATATGTCATTTCATACACATTGATGACACTGCTCATTTCAAATATGTACTTTTGCTCTAGGCAAGTTCTCTTAAACGATGACCAAAGCTTACCTTTTTGGATTCAGTTAGTATAAGTTCCTCTACTTCCTTTGTTAAGACTTCATCTGGTAAAGTCTTCAGTTTTGTAGAAAGGAATTTAATTGCTCGCTCTCTGACAATGTCCTCTCCTTGAAGGATTTGGCTGAATAAGCCACCTAAAGTCCCTGCAAAACAAAACAGTCTGTGTGTAGCAAGTCAATTCTATTATCGTAACAAAGTTTTTACATTTAACTCAGTTACAGTACTTCTTTTCAAGTGAGTTATTAACAAACATCCTGAATATTACTGATATTGGTTAAATTAGTTTGAAATTTCTATAGCTCCAGCTGTAAGAGTGATCAGATGCTTGGTTCATGGATTCAGAGTCAGCCCGAGTGTGACTTACCTTTTATATCATTACTAATAAAAAATAAAACTCACGTATTTTGGAAGAATTTTTTATTAGTGGCGGAGGGAGTTTTACCAACAAATTTCTAATGGAAAAGTTTGATCTGTTTTTGCAATTATTTCTGTTGAATTTTTGAGTCACAAAGCTCGAGCTACATAGTTAACTGTCACTCCCCAACAACTGTACTTGAACAATAAAAAAGAAAAGAAGAAAAATTCTAATACTTTTATGAAATAGATCTCTGGGTGAATTTCAGACTTTATCCTTTATGAGTAATACCAAGCTCCTCAATTCCTTAAGACATCAGACACAATTCAGAACAAGAAGTGGCCTTACCTTTTGCGTCCATCTTAAATATACTCAACAGGGCATTGTTCACTAAGTTAAATTCTGCAGAGTCATCTAGATAGAGAAAAAGTGGTACAAAGTATAAAATAAATGAAAGATATCATCTGCTTCATTTTCAAACTTAAGATTCAACATAGATTCTCACAGCTTACATTGAGACACATAACTAGGTATTTCTCTCAAATACTAAGAAAATACATTCCTTAAAAAGGTAGAGAACCTGATGTAGCAAACCTGGAAAAGTTTTATATTAAGATGGCACAATTATGAAACTATAGGAAACTGCAGGGGGTCGGAATCGTGATGTATCAAGATTCCCCCAAAGAATCCAGTAATTTTGCCTTTATAAATAGAATTAAAAAACAAAACAATACTAGGAATTACATAATTAAAAGTCATTAAGTTTCAAACTACTAAAAAAAAAAGAATTTTATTTTTAAAAAGCTAAAAACAGACTCATTATTTCAGAGAGAAGTTCTAGTTATATAAAAGGGTGATGTTCAAATTCTTCACCTGTCTGCAGAAGCTGCGTTAGAATATCTGCCACTCGGGGAAGATTTTCTCCAGTGGCAAACTGAGGAAGCTCTTTAATTGCTTGTCGTCGAATCTGCAAATAATTTCAAGCAAAAATTTGAACAAATACTATCATCAATAAAAACAACAAACCCAACTTTAAAGAAAACTAAAACCACAGAAAAAGCATGATTAGGGTTTTATGAGTCGTAAAAATATAAAACATGAGATTTCTAGCAGTTTTAGAAATAATTTGCTTCAATTTAACATTCAAGCTTCACAGAATTAACTAAAATAAAATGTGGTGTACAGGGACCTTAAATACAATTATCTAACTGGAGTAGACAGATTTGAGATGATAAACCATGGTTTATATACTGATTATATACAACTACTGGGTTTTTACAACTTTTGGGCATACAGCATCCCTTAAGAAAGCCTGTAGTGGCAATGTCATATCTAGTAACCACTTTATAATTTTCAGTGTTGACTACTTAATACACATTTGTGACTATATTGTATACTTAACTCCAAATATGTGGTCTTGGCTTATTTAGTTTAACATAAAAAGGCATAGGACTTCTACCTAGCAAAGTCTGAATGAAATGTTGGTAATTCTCTAATTTCATTGGAAAAGTCATGAATAGTTGAAAATTCTCAGGAACCTAAATCAACAGCCAGAAATGTAAAAGCCTAATTCTTCTTATTCTATGAATCACATACAATTATTACACAAACCAATTATTTTCCTGCTATGCAAAATATTTAGGATTGCTGAAACCATGTTTTATGATGTAATACTACTAGTATTTTAAATATCTAAGGCAAGCATAAATTGACTGAAGACTAACATTAGTCTAATTCCATATATACAATTTACACGAATTTATGAAAAAAGGTGTGAGCCACAATCTGTTTTTAACAGCGGACGACAAATTAAAAAATCAAAGTATTTTATAATTCTACGCATTTTTCACAGTTGAAAGGGGGTGAAAGAGCAAGTGTATTTTCTCGGATGTAGACTAAGCTGTGGTAAGACACTGTGCCAGGCCACACTGCGGTGTTTTATCGGGCGCTGACACAACTGGTACTTCAATTACATTAGCTGCACAAAGAAAATCAGGTGTCTGGAAATAGCAAGAGAAGCATCCGAAAGCTCGATGAAAAGCGTCAACCATAAACTTACTGATACATCTTCATCCTCACAGAGGTCTAACTGTGCATTGATAGCAGAATCGGCCAATTCTGGAAAATGCTTAAAGAATTTTGGAATAAACTGAGCTGCTAATCTTTTTTCCTTGGTACCGCCTTTCACACCATCCAATATCACTTGATAGGCATCTTTATGCTGCAGAAATGAAGCAGAAAGAAACACAATTTTGAACGATGAAAAGCTAAACAAACTTGTATGAATCTAAATTAGTAAAATTTTACAAAGGCTCAGCTAAAAACAGGGCTTATTTTTGCAGTGTTGCTGCTTAAATTGGACACCTACCTTCCTACCATCTGGTCCCCTGCCCCCCACGAGTTATTTGTAAGTTGGGGAAGAGAGGAGGATAACTCTAATTTAAAAAAAAACCTCACTAGAGGATATGTTGATTGATTTTAGAGAGAGAAGAAGAGGGAGAAAGATTGACATGAGACAGAAACATCAACCAGTTATCTGCCATATGCACCTGGACTGGGGATTGAACCTGTAAACAACGGAGCCACCTGGCCGGGTGGATGACTCAAACTTTAAGTGGGAGAAGCAAACAGGCTTGTTGATGTACCAACACTTCTCCATTCTAGTGACCACCGACCCGAGCCTTGTGACTGTACCATGCTTTAAAAACTGCAATGAATAGCATGGAGTTCTCAAAGAATTGTGTTACAGTTACTTAAATATGTTCATCTGTTTCCAATTAGCACCTTAAAGCAGGTGAAGAGAATACATTCCTGATATTAAGCAATACCAGAAAGGTTAGGAAGCTTTTCTTTGCCTCATATTTTAGAGTATGAAAACAGTAATTGATTCTGTATAGCCAGCCAATTTTGGAGTAAGACAGATTTTAATGTCACACATTTAACTTTTTATTGGAATAATACATTCAAAGCTCATCTGTTTCCTTTAAAAAAATCAGAAGTGCTCCCCCTCAGACGCCCAGGATGTGATGAGTCAACTACCCATAGGTGCCAATCCCAATCCCTCATACGCCTTCCTCCGAGTGAGTCCTTTCATTAGGTGACAACGGTCAATCTGGCAAACAACAGTAACAAATACCGAGACAACAGCTACATCTCCTGTTTGGAATACAGATAAAAACCTTCAATTACTAGAACACCTTAACCCTTAAACACTGTAATAACGATACCAAATGTGTACTCAGCATATTGTTTGCTCTGTGTAAGGCAATGCGCTAAAGTGCTCTAGACGTGAGAGCTTGCTTCTGGCCATTGAGAGAGGAATGACTCATAGACATCTGATGGACTGTAGGACTGCCAAAAGTTTAATTAAATCAAGCAGGATGCAAAGTTACTGAGGTACAGTAGGATCTCAATTAAGAATATTCTTTTTTTAATAATCAGAAATAAAGTGTTCTATATAACAAAAGGTTAGGTTATATATTGCCAACCTACCTAAAAAGATTCTAAAAATTAGTTGTAAAAAGCACAAATTTCATTAAAAAAGAAAAAACCCAAAAGAATGGCATTTCATGAACTGTAAGTCAGTCAAGTTTACACTCTTCCACCCTGAAAAGCCAGTGTGCTCCTGTGTAAGAGAACACAGCAAAAATGAGAGTTTGGGTATTATGCTAATCTAATCTTAGATCATGGTTAACAGTCCGTCTCTTAAAGGTGTTTGATATTTTTTTAATTAAAAAAAAATTTCTGCTTACATCAAAATAAGTATCTACATTTTAACAGTAAGTGAATTCATAAAAATTTGAAACACAGTTTAAAACAACGGAGGGCCGCAGCCTGCTCTATTATGGCTGGTCAGGAGCCCTGGGGGAGCCCAGGGGAAAAGGGGGTTAGGGAGCTCCAGGGACTTGCAGCTGCGGGGGGGGGGGGGGGGGGGGGGGGGGGCGCACACCTGACAGAGCAGCAGGGGCAGAGTGGGAGAGAGGGGAGCTGAGTTAGTAGGTGGAACTCAGAGCTGCAGCGGGGAGGTGACAGAGGGATTTGAAGGTCATGAGGTATTAAATAATACTTCATTTAGAATTTGTCAACTACAGTCTATTAGAAAATGCAGTTCATGGTCTCAATATATGTTTTGTGTGTATATAGAGGTCCCCTCTTCATTCCAAACATAACCCTTGTAAGCAGGTTTCTGCATATATATTTCCTTTGAATAGACGGTTGACCCTTGAACAACATCGGGGTTAGGGATGGCAACCAACTGTGGTTCTAAAATAGTACAGATATTTATTGAAAAAGTTCATGTGCAAGTGGACAATCACAGTTCAAACCTGTGTTGCTCAAGGGTCAACTGTAAAAGGATTTAACCCTTAACTCCAAGAGTTTATAACTTAGTAAGGGAAGAAAAGTCCTCACATGAAGTAAAATACAAACCTGAAGTTCCATAAATGAATACACAGTTCAAGGAGGTTCAAAAAAGAGAAAGGTCTGATCTGCTTGAGGAAAATTAGCTGATGAAAACCTCAGAAGACTTGTGTTTAGTGGCGACAGCAGTGAAAGGGCACTGCCCTTGGTGGCAGCACAGTGAGCAACTGTAGTTACTCAACTCTTTGACAAAGGGTGAAAATCAAAATAAAAGACGGAAGTTCCAGGCTAAGGGACTCAAATATGTATTCAGAAGTGTCCAGAGAGGTATTTACTAGGAAACTTAAGTTTTGACTATAAATGTCGTAAGTTAACACAAAAATCAGGCTTTGCTACACCACAAATGAAAACACTTTTTCCTCTCCTAAAAAAAATGAATGGTGTCCCTTCCATCAAGTTGGCTGTTGCTTTTGTCAGTTAAAATTCACAAGCAGGACCCTGAAACTCACTACCTTTTCTGATGAGCAGTTTCAGAGATCTGTTTCTGAGAGGGAACAAGCGCTACGCGCGAGAGCAGACTCCGTAGGCATTAAGGGTCAGTTTGGGTTAGTCCCTCAGAATTCACTGTGCGAGGCCGAGGAAACCACTACACATCATCACACAGAGGTCTTCTTCTTATCAGTGGTTGCTTGACAGCTGACGGCATCATGAAGGTATACTGATCTCTCATCAGCTACAGGGGAACTGGGCTAAAATTTGGTCACCCAACACAGAGTCTGCTACATGGCAGGCACTCAACAAATGTACTGAATACATAAAATCGTGGGCCCTCATTAAAGTCTGCAGGAAAGCATGTTTGGTTTTCACAAACTTACGGCTCCTAAACATGCTTCCTAAATTAAAAGCAGATTTTTTTGCTATGAGAAAGACATTTTTGACCTCTCGAGGGAGATGTCTCAATTTAATCTGGCTTTCTAATTAAAGATGACATAGAGGGGAATGCAAACAATTCTCAATTATTCACAGAATAGGTAAATTCTAGTTTGGCTTTCATCTGCCCTATCAGATTGTGTAAGTAGGTGGCTGTCAACCTTTTGTCTACTCCAGCAAAACATGCGGGTGGGGATACGGGACTGTGTATACTGGTTTCAAAGTTCCCCTAGAAGATTCCCGATGCACCTCTTCCAGAAGGACCAGCTACAGACGGACTGAGAAACACTAGTCCGACTTCTACCCATTCTACAGCAAGTAGAACAACTTACTATAATCGTCCCCAACTCAGTTCACAATGAAAGAGAATACCTTCACTGCTACTTCTTTCTAGGAACAACAAAATCAAACTATGATTGACTGTAGCTTTTCCAACTTTGTCTTAATGGGATCTAACATGCTCCTTATGCACAACAGACTCAGTATATTTCTCACTGATGTCAAAATTCCCTCCTGAAATGGAAGTACTGTAGGGAAGGAAAATCGTGATACTTGCAACTGTATATTTATAATTCTAGATAAGCTAAAATAAGGTTCAGACACCGACATGTTTTTCCCCCTCCAGCTCAAAAAGGTTCTACCTACATGACGCACGTCCAGAAAAGGGAACCGGAGGGGGCAGTACCCCAGCTTTGCTCATGTTATTAGACTCTAGCAGATGCACTTCCCACTCCACGGGATGGGTCTGCAGAAGAATCACATGAAGTTCTAAGCCCTGAAAATATACATGGCATGGGATTTCTACTGAAAACAATTAACATTATACCCCCCATGCCCGGGAAAGCCTGGCTCTTTTCCCAACAAAACACACGAACATGCAGTCATCAACTCCCCAAGTTCAAGGTACTCCAGGGCTTGAAAACTCACAAAGCGGCGACCTACAGACAACACTGCTGAGACCGAGCTGCTGCGAGACCACTCTATTTAAAGCTGCACGCTCACTCCCCCTTCCACTGCGCGGCCCTATTGTATATTTCCATTAAAAAAATAAGAAAAGCAACCAACCTATCTTTCTTATCTATTTACCGCTAGTCTTTCTCTCTAAAAACACTTGCCGATAGAGCGCCGCTCTTCCGTCTTGCAGTTCCAGCGCCCGGCACCGCGTCCGGGTGCTGGTAGGGTCTCCAATCAAGTCATGCAGCCCTGAAATCGGGAGCTCTTGCTAAAGACTGGACGGAAGGCCCCTCTTCTTTGTTTTTTTTTTTCCTTCCACAAACTTGTCTCCCAAAGCACTCTTCCTAAAGTTAATAGACTTTTGTAGCTCGACAAAGACTAATTTTTGACCTCTTGAGAACTCTCGGTCTAATCTGAGCGTCTGAACTCCACTGGAAAGGAGAAAGACTTCAGAGAAATTCACAAGGCAAGGCTCGGGGAGAGAATGAACGGGAGGCTGAGGAGGCTGAGACAGAAAACGCCACGGGGAGGAAAAGCTGCCCAAGGGAGGCGGAGGCGCCTGGGACCCGGGGACCGCGCTCGCCCTGGGGCACGCCGGAGTCTACACTCCCACAGAAGGGCCCACCCCGACGAAGCAGCCGGCGCTCCCGGGAGCTCGCTGGAGAGCAAAGAGCAGTGCCCTCCGCCCTGCCCGGCCCGGGGAGCGCTTCCGAAAGGCCGCGGAGGACCGGGCCCTGCAGGCCGCTGGGGGACTGACCTGGCCCACTTGCTCCGTGGCATCGGCTAGGATACCGTAGTTGCGATAAAGCTCCTCCACAGTCGGCATGGTGAGCGACAAGCCGAGGGCTGGCTGCTGCTGTCCCCGCCGTCGTCGTCCCCGCCGGCGCCACCGCCACCCCTTAAGTTCCCCGAGCCCGCGAGCCGCACTATTAAGCCTTTAGATGCCGCCAGCTCCACCACCAGTCACCGCGCACAACGGAGGCCCCGCCCCCAACGTGTACGTAAAGACGCGCGCGTCGGGAGGGGCCTTTAGCCACAGGCAATGCACAGCCGGGGGTTGCATCGCCCTCTAACGCTGGGAGGTGCAAAAGGCGGCAAGCGGGACCCTGTTTTGAAGGGTTGTGCCCATCTAGGAGATTTTGGTTTAGAGTGGAGCAACATACAAAGATGACTGCGCTTCTGCCCTTGAAAGAGCTCACGTTGGCCGGAAAAGTGATCTTAAAGGCAGAAAAATAGAACGAGGGACGGGAGTTCAAGCTGCATGAGAAGTCATAAACTCTATTTCCTCCTGACTCAAGAAACATAACAAACCTCTAGCAATAGGGGGCAGTAGGTCTAGTTTTTATTTATTTATTATTTTAAAGAAAAAAAAAGATTCAAATGTCGTTTAAAAAAAAATAAAAACTATATCCATAAATCTAAACCAGTCTCGGGGTGAAGTTTAGCCTGCTGGAAAAGTTTGTTTATTTTTGCCTTTTTGCCAGAGTAAAGTTAGGGCCACGTGATTGTATCCAATTCCAAGGTAGTAATAAATAAAGGAAGCCATATGCAGTTACTGGTAAGAGTCTCTAAAATACAAGTTTAAATTAAAAAAAAGGAAGTTGTAAAAAACAGGTATAAAATAATCACATTTACGTAAAAAAAATTGACCTTAAAAATAAGACAGCCAGTTATTTTTTTCCCCAAAATAAAACCAGTAAAATGGGTTTATTTTGGAATCGCTGAGGAATTGCGATTGAAGACAAGCAACTTATAGCAAAAATCATAGGCAAGTCCAACAAACAAAGGAGAGGAACATTATTTTGTACAGAAAAAGGAGGAAGTTGGGGGGGACTATCTTTTAACTAAGAGTGAGCAGAAAATTCATGGGTCTGCTGGAATCGTTCTCCAGGACCAGAAGGAAATTGCTCTACTTGAATAAATTTTAAAGAGATGGTGGAAGACAATAATGAAGTCATATTTCCATCAGATCCCCCAAGTCAGGTATTCAATGTAGTGCTGGGTACATGTGTAAAGATAGAGAGGAGGGTCTGAGGTGGGAAGTGAGGCTATGTATGTTCAGGGGATCTCCGCATTGGCTTAATGTTTTAATTAATTACAATGCCAGTGTGCTAATATATACATATAATATCTTTACATTTAAAAAGAGGAATAAGACTCAACTAGTGTTTCTCTGTTCTAAGATGTAGCTATTCACACAAATTCCTTCAAACCTAATCCTTAGAAGGAACTGGCCAGGCAGTTTCATTCAGCCCTGCGGCCTCTCCTCCCCGAGGCAGTCTATTGTTTAGTTACAATAATCGGCTTGTGAAGTCATTTAAAAAAAAACATATTTATTTATTTTTAGAGATAGGGGAATGTTGGGAACCGCCCTGCCTGGTATCAGAAGCTGTAATCCCCACCTAGGCTAAGGCTAAGGGAACGCCCTTGGAACCGTAAGCCAGCAAGGAGACAAGGGCTTATCTCCCTGACAGGAGCACTGCTTCTGCTCCTTCATACCTCACCCTGCCTGGACCCTAATGCTTGGTCCGTTAGCCAATGACGGGTAAGATTCCCCAAGGGGGGAACGACCTAAGACAGGCACGATCATGTGGGAGGCCCCCAAAAGAAGGACTTTGGGGGCTACGGCAAAAGAGGGTGATGGACTCTTGCCCTTTGGCTTTGACAAAGTCCGAGTCCTCCTGCTCTGCAAGAAAATCTCTTAATCTCTTGGCTGCCTTACTTCCCTTGCTCCACCTAAGCCTGAAACAATGACAGGGTGGTGCCTCCCTGTGCTGGAAAGGGCAGATTCCCCGGGTGATTAGGCCTAAGAAAGAAGATGTAAATTCCTGTGAAACCTTCTTAGTTTAGAATGCTCTCAGTTGAATGAGAAGGATCAAAGGAGGAAGTTAGTTTGTTCCTTAAAGTCTTACAGCTCTTTGACCCTGACTCAAAATAGACCCTCAGAGTTCCTTGTTACCTATTGTTTGATCCTTACTTCCTCACAATGAGTAATGTGCTTTACCTTAATTCTTATGCAAAACCCAATAAAAGCCGGTTTGGACAGTAAATCGGTGCGCTCCCCACTAAAGGGGGTGGCCGTTTCGTCCCTACTTCTCCACAGAAACTGGTCTGTCTCTAGGCATGTTTTTTCTCGCGTTTCGACGAGCCATCTACAACATTCCGTGATCACTACTGGCTGGTGACCCACGCTTCAGGGGAAGGGAGGGAGAAGGGGAGGAGAGAAACATCAATGTGTGGTTGCCTCTTACATGGCCCCCACTGGGGACAACCCAGGCATGTGACCTGACTGGGAATCGAACCAGTGACCCTTTGGTTCACAGCCCGTGCTCAATCCACTGAGCTACACCAGCCAGGGCTGTTTTTGGTTTCTTTATTCTCCTCTGAGTCTCAGTCCTGAAGAATGCTTCAAATCATTTCATGTTTTTCTCTATTTCCAACTGGTCATCTAATGGCCTAGAATTGCTCCTAATGATGATAATGTTAATGGCAGTGACGGTGATGATGATGATGATGATGATAGGAGTCACTCTAATGATAACTGACACATTGAGCAATGACCAAGTTCTAAGCACTTTATGTAAATTTATTCACAAAAACACTATGGGCTAGGAAATAATATTAGCATCTCCACTGACAAATGAGCAAACTGGGACAGAGAGATGTGAACTAACGTGCTCAGTGTTCCTTACTGGTGTATGTCTGAGTTGGGGGCTTTGGGTCTTGGCAGCTGACTTCCAAAGCCCATGCTCTTCACGATGAAAGTATATTGCCTCTCATGTCCGAACACTCTCTCCTCTTCACCACCAGTCTCAGCTCTACACTCTGACTCTGTCACACATGTATCTCTTCCTCACCCCTTCTGCCCCAGCTCGGGTTGCCATCCCCTCCCATGTGAGTGATGTCCATGACTTTGTAAGTGGTTTCCTGGTTTCTGGCCTCAGTCAACTCTACTTCCTATTGAGTATCTTTTCATAATTTGGAATTTTTTTCTTTAATTTAACAAGTTACATAAGAATACAATGTAATCATAATACAAACACTACATAAATATTTTATGCAAAAAGCAAAAGCTCCTCTTTACATCTCTCTTCCCCAGAAGTACGGTTTATATTCTTATAGACTTTTATATTGCAGGTTTAAATAGCATATTGCACAGTTTGTACTGTGTCTTGCTTTTCTTACTTAATAATTTGTTTTGTATTGCTTAGTATACGCCATAATTTATTTATCCATTTATTTTTGGATATGTAGATTGTTTCCTATTTTTCGTTATTACAGACTCTGATAACTGGGTGATTTTATCTCCTTCTTTGTGCTTTTCTGAAGAGCCCAGCTTTTCCATGGTGACTTTTGTAGTTTTATATACATTCTCCGTCTCGTCATTGGATCTGTGAATGAGTTCAGAGGCCATTTTGTCAAATTCCCTCTATTCTTACAAAGGCAAACGTAAGTCCCAGAAAAGGAAATGATAGATTGGCCCAGTTTAGGTCACATGTCTTCTGTGGTCCAGTGAAGACGAGGAAAGCAAGGTTGTACAAAGCACACGTGGCTGCCAGGGGCCCATGCGTACAGGTGGAGGAGGGTGGAGCTGGTCCCAGGAAATGCTTAAGGGTCACCTGGACTCCTTTCTGTCAAGCTGCGTGCTTGCGTAGAGGGTACATTTGGCTCCTTGTTCAGCAAGTATTCACTGAACACCTCCCATGAGCCAGGCACAATTTAGAACGCAGCCAAGCCAAGGAGGCATGATGCTTACATTCTGGTCGGGGGAAAGAAACAATAAACAAAATGCATGAAGTAAAATATATTTGGTTCACAAAAAATTAAGCAAGAATATCAACAGACAGTACAACCGGCTTGTGGAGAGTTTTCACACACTGACACTGCTGTCATGGGTTGGAACCAGCCTCACGGGAATGACAGCGGACTCACTGGGAAGTCCTCTGCGTTAGCACTTTCCCCAGAGATCTGCAGTGAGCATCGCTTCCCTTTACCATCCTTCTGTGACACTAATTTTTGCTGGCCTGTATCATAGTTGTTTTTGGACCCCACCGCTAGCTAATAGAACCCGTTGATCGGGTACTACTTATTAGTGGTCAACAATGCTAAATAAATGAAGGAATGAACTAAGGGATACATAAACAAATCCAATTTTTTTCTGATCAGCTTATTAGAGTGTAGCAAACGTGCCTATAGATTTCTTGGCAGGAGGAATTGATGACCTTGGCTTTATTTTTATTATTTTACTTTATTTTCCGGAAAACCAATCCCTCTTTCTACTTACCTCTTCTGCCCCCAACTACCTAACAATCAGCAGCTTTTGCCACAGCAAATTGTGACATTTCAAGTGCTGTGACTACCTTTGAACCTGTTTATTTTGAAATTTTGAAGTTGGGTTTAACTTCCTTTTTAAAAAACTATATTTTATTGATTATACTGTTACAGTTGTCCCATTTCCCCCCTTCACTCCCCTCCACCCTGTACACCCTCTCCCACCCACATTCCTCCCCTTTAGTTCATGTCCATGTGTCATAAGTTCTTTAGCTTCTACATTTCCCATACTATTCTTACCCTCCTCCTATCTATTTTCTACCTACCATCTATGCTACTTATTCTCTGTACCTTTTCCCCCCCTCTCCTCTTCTCACTCCCCTGTTGCTAACCCTCCATGTGATCTCCATTTCTGTGGTTTTGTTCCTGCTCTATTTGTTTGCTTAGTTAGCTTTTGCTTTTGTTTTAGGTGTGGTTGTTAATAATTGTGAGTTTGCTGTCATTTTACTATACATGTTTTTTTTTTAATCTTCTTTTCTTAGATAAGTCCCTTTAACTTTTCATAAAATAAGGGCTTGGTGATGATGAACTCCTTTAACTTGACCTTATCTGAGAAGCACTTTATCTGCCCTTCCATTCTAAATGAAAGCTTTGCTGGATAGAGCAATCTGGGATATAGGTCCTTGTCTTTCATGACTTGGAATACTTCTTTCTAGCCCCTTCTTGCCTATAAGGTCTCTTTTGAGAAATCAGCTGACAGTCAGATGGGAACTCTTTTGCAGGTTACTTTCCCCTTATCTCTTGCTGCTTCTAGGATTCTCTCCTTCATTTTTACCTTGGCTAGTGTAATTATGATGTGCCGTGGTATGTTCCTTCTTGGGTCCAACTTCTTTGGGACTCTCTGAGCTTCCTGGACTTCCTGGAAGCCTATTTCATTTGCCAGAATGGGGAAGTTCTCCTTTATTATTTGTTCAAATAAGTTTTCAATCTGTTGCTCTTCCTCTTCTCCTTCTGGTACCCCTATGATTCAGATGTTGGAACATTTAAAGATGTCCTGGAGGTTCCTAAGCTTCTCCTCATTTTCTTGAATTCTTATTTCTCCATTCTTTCCTTTTTGGTTGTTTATTTCTTCCTTCTGGTCCACTCTATTGTTTTGAGTCCCAGTTTCCTTCCCATCACTATTGGTTCCCTGTGCATTTACCTTCATTTCTCTTATTGTAACCTGCATTTGTTCATCTAATTTGTGACCAAAATCAATCAATTCTGTGAGCCTCCCAATCACCAGTGCTTTGAGCTGTGCATCTGATAGGTTGGTTATCTCTTGGTTGCTTCAAAGGATGAGTTCTGGGGCATTGATTTGTTCTTCTGTTTGAGCCATCTCTCTCTCTCTCTCTCTCTTTTTTTTTTTTTGGCCTGGTCGAGCCTGTTATGATGAGGGTGGAGCCTTAGGTGTTCACCAGGGCTGGGCACCCCAGTCGCTAGATTGTGACGTTGTATGTGGGGGCGGGGTGGAGAGGGGACAATGGCAGTTGCTCCACTCTCCGTGGGACCTCAGTCCCTTCACTGGGATCCTGGGTTGCTCGCACTGCCTTGCTTTAAAATCGCCACCTCACTGGGTCTGTCAGCTGCCGCCTGCATACTCCGGGCCCACCCTTTGCAATCTTGCGTGCCCCAGATGCCTTTACGCACCCCCGGGTGCCTTATATGCCCAACTGTCTCTGCTCTCTGAGCTGCGACCCACGCCCGGCTGCTCGTCTCTACCCCTCCTACCGGTCTGGATGAATGGGTCTATTTCAACTTCTTGGCTGTCCAACTTCCATTCAGATCAATTTTCTCTCAGTTCTGGATGTTATTCTGCCTCTAAATTGTTGTTGTTCCAATCTTGGTTGTGCGTGGAGATATGGTACGTCCACCTATGCCTCCATCTTGGCTGGAAGTCCCCAGGTTTAACTTTCTATTCCCTACACAGTGAGAGGCTTAACGGGCCATGCCCTCCCCTGTTATTACTTTACACGCTGTGTACTTTGGATCAGTCCGAGAGCCTGCCTTCTGAGACCTTTTATTTTAACCCAATTTCTGCTTTCCAAGGAAGACTTTTAAAAAAAGATTTTACTTATTTACTTTTAGAGGGGGGGAGGGAGGGAGAGAGAGAAAGAGAGAAACATTGATCAGTTGCCCCTCACACACCCCCAGCTGGGGACCTGGCCTGCAACCCAGGCATGTGCCCTGACTGGGACTCAAACCTGTGACTTATTGGTTTGCAGGCTGGTGCTCAGTTCACTGAGCCACACCAGCCAGGGCCCAAAGAAGGCTTTTTAATCCTAGCAGAAAAAAAGATCATGACTTTCTAGAAAAATCAGAGAAAGATTAGGGTCTAGCGGAGTCTTAATTGAACTACCGATGATAATAATAGCAAATACCCATTGAGTGTTTACCGTATGCTTAAAACCACATGCATTAGAATAATAGTTAAATCTTATGGAATGGCTGCCATCTACCAAGCATTTTCTTAAATGCTCTGCATGCTTTAACTCACAACAACCTTATGCAAGGCAGGTTCCATCACTATGTCCATTTAAGAGATAGAAAAACCAAGGCACAGAAAGGTCAAGCTGGTGAGTAGAAGTTTTGGGGTTTATATCCAGGCAGTCTGGCTTGGATGGCTGCACCCATAACTACCACACCCAACTGCCTCTTGGTGCAATGTGTTTATTTCTTAGATGTGTTAAGTCATATCTGGAGTCTCACTGTTCCTTATTCAGGCATATCTAACCTCCTAATTTAATGCGGGCCTTGCCAGAAGAGATTTACATACTTATTAGAAGAATCTACTTTATAAGATTACTGTGAAGATTAAACAAAATAATAGAGGTCAGTGCCTAGGCCAGGGACTGGCCCATAACAAGTACCCAGTCAATGTTAGCTCCCTTCCATTGTACTGTCTTAGGATCTTATTCATATGTTTCAAAATGAATGATCCTTCATCATTGCACGTTGCTTTCTGGAGGTGAGTTTGCTCCCTCTGAACGTATCCCCAATAGTGGAAACAGGGGCTTATTAGTTTCTTGTGGCAGTTGTAACAAATTACCACACATTTGGTGGCTTCAAACAAGAGACACAGCTTTCTGTTGTCTAACTCTTGTGTCTCTCTTATAAGGACAATTGTCATGGGACCTATGATCTACCCAGATAATCCAGGATGATCTCATCTGAAGATCCTTAACTTAATTGCACCTACAAAGACCCTGTTTTCCAAATGAAGTCACATTCACAGGTTCCGGAGATTTGAAGGTAGCTGTATCATTTTGGAGAACACGTTCAACCCACTACAATGGGCTGAGAACAGATGCCTGGGAGTCAGGCAGTCCTGGTTCGGGCTATGCTGCTTAATAAATAGGAGATTCTCAAGGTGCTGGTCTGTAAAAGTATTCCCCGCCCCCCCTGCAAATCAAGGGACAGTGATTTCTCTTTTCTCTGCCCCAATATTGAGAACATCACAATCAAAGCCGGCACCTTTTCCCTAAAGTTGCACTGGGCTTGTATTAGGGTTCTCCAGAGAAACAGACCCACTAGAATGTGAATACGAACAGAAGGAGGTTTATTATAAGAAAAGGACTAGTGATTGTGAAGGCTGGCAAGTTCAAATCTGAAGTGCTAGCCACCAGGAAGGGACTCAGGAGAGCTGAGGGTGCAGTTCCAACCCTGGCGGCTTGGTGGCTCCCCAAAATCTATCCTTCCCAGTATTCAAACCCAAACTTTAAACCCAACCTTCCACATGGACCCTGGGCTTGCTCATGTGACTTGCTCCAGCGGATGAACATCAACAAGCATGATGCAAGAAGAGCCTTGATAAGCACTTGTGTGCTGGGGCTTATGCCACAACCACGACGGGGAATGTGGTCCAGCCTCTGTGATCATGGAAGGCCGCAGAGCCCCAGTTATCCCAGCTGCCTCCACCGAGCACCTCCCCCAGCTCACCCTACAGCTGCAAGAGGTTGCCTGAGTGAGCCCAGGACAGACCAGCAGGAGAACAACCACACAGGCAACCACAGAACTGTGCGACGTGAAACATTGCTGTAGGCCGGTGACCAGCAAGGTTCTTCTGGAAAGGGCCCGGGAGAACATATATCAGGCTTTTCCAGCCATCCAACTGCTGTCGCAGTGACTCAAGTCTGCCATGGTAGTGTGACAGCAGCCATAGATGATATATAAACAAAATAGGTGTGGCTGTCTTCCAAGAAAACTTTATTTTCAAAGCCAGGTGGTGAGCTGAGTTTGGCCCGTGGACTGTGGTTTACTGGCCCCGTTACAGGCCGCTGCGTTTTGGACAGTTTGTTTTGCTGCCGTAAATAATGGGAACACCCTGCCATGGACTTTTCATTATTCCAGGTGTCCTCATTGTTGAGAACATACTTCTGCTATGACTTCATTCCTGATGGCTCCCCAGAGTGGATTGCCCTCATTTCTCAGCCTGGCACTAGGAAAATGAAAAAGTCAGCAGCGTGTTTTCAGCTGCCCTGTGGAGAGGTTCTGGGAGGGCCGAGAAGACACAGCGGCGGCGGGAGGGGGCGCCTTTCGCAGGAAGTGAAAAGTGCCGGCAGCCAACCCCGCAGTCTGGAGCAGAGGCGTCTCTGTCCTCCTGGCCCTGGCCCTGGCCCCCCTGGCTCCGCGAAGTCTGCGCAGGACGCCTGCGAGCTGCATAAGAGGCCGTGCAAGTGAGTGTAATGGAAGTCGTGCAGCCTGGTGGTCTTGTTAGGTCATTAGAAAGACTCCGCCGTCCCCATCAAATGGTGGCTTCTGACCCACTAACCCACGTGTTGCCCAGAATCCTCCGATTTCCCGGAATTTCTACCAGAATTCCTAAAACTCTAAGTCATGGTTTTCAAAAGTCAGAATTACTACCTAATGAAGGGTTAATCGTCCAGGGAATAGAGGGTCCCGCCTGGTGTTATTTCAGCTCTAGCAGAGGTCACCCTGGAGGATGATGGCGCCGACTCTGGGACCGAGCTGCCAGGAGCGCATCCTGCCTCCCGTCCACTTAATCACTACACGACCTTGGGCAAATCATGTAATATTTTAAGACCGAGTTTCCTCAGGTATCAAATGGTGACAATGATGGCATTTACCTTGACAATTTTTGTGATGGTTGCACGACATCATCCATGTGCCTGGCACATTCTAAACACTCAACTAACGTGGCTATTATAGTTATGAACTCACCGGCAGTCAAGTCAATAGTGTCCTCCTTTCTGAGATTTCTATGGAATATTTATTTTATTTCCTGAAGTGTCCCCACCCCTGCATCTCTTTGATTTGCCTACGATATTTTTGGAACAGGCAGCATGGTAGTAATTCATCTCAATGCAAAGGGGAGGAAATTGAGTCTGAGGTCCTAGGGTATTCTTTTTGTCCCCGTTATCTTAATTCCTGTCCAGTGAAGCTGGTAAGAGACAAGAATACTTATTCCATATCCTCCATTTACAGGTTTACAAAAAAGAGGCAGGGATTTGGGGGAGTGCAAGACAGCTCTAACAGTTAAGTGTTGCAGGATGATTTCCCAGGAAGCAGACTCGAGAAGATTTGCATGAAGCAAGTTCATCGAGAAAAGCTCTCTGGACGACAGCTGTGGAGAAGTGCAGGAAGCAGGCCTGGGTGGGGGGTGTGTGTGACTTGTCCTCCGTCCTTCCACGGGGAGCGCTGAAGCTGGAACCACCCTGCAGAGTTGACCCAAATGAGGCAATCCAGTTGGGCTTTTAAACCTACACCTTGACCAGTCATTGGCAACTGGCCTTGGGTAAGGCTGCTGTCTTTAGATTAAAACAATCCCTGGAGGGGACGCTCAGCTGTGAGCTCTCAGCTATCACCACAGGGATTTTGGGGGGATCTGGGTAGTGTCCCACAGTGTCCACAATATGCAGGTTCTACCGTGTGCCCAGCATTGCATAATGATGTACTTTCACGTACATCATTTTATTGCAACCTCACCACAAACCTGCAGAATAACTAATGAAGAGAGCTACAGTATTTTCAGTGCCTTCTGTAAGTCCAGTGGTTTACAAACTGTAGTTCATACAACTTTCTTAACCCATCAGGGTTGGAATGACTTGTAGCATCTGGTGGAAGAGAAACTGGCAGTTCAGAAAAGCCAAGTTGGCACTCAGGGACAGCCACCCAACTTTGTCTC
This sequence comes from Phyllostomus discolor, assembly GCF_004126475.2. NCBI lineage: Eukaryota > Metazoa > Chordata > Mammalia > Chiroptera > Phyllostomidae > Phyllostomus > Phyllostomus discolor. The sequence goes on along the minus strand of NC_040908.2, from coordinate 153,128,762 downwards.
CTACCAGAGTGGAACGCCTCCCACTGGGCGGTACTGATTTACTTTATAGATGGGGACCTTGAGGTTTGGTGGGCTGAAATGACTACCCTGAGGTTCAGAGCTAGTCAGGTCAGAGTGGGGGCTTCGCTCAGGTTTGTGGGATGCCCTTTCCCAGGGACCATGCTGCTTTGCATAAGTGATAAAGTTCTATACTGGGAAACAGGAGGAAGACCATGATGCAGTGGACAAAAAAGGGCAGCTAAGATGTAGCTTGACTTCTCTGAACTCTGTTCACTTCATCCCTGGCGCCTCAAGGGTTTTTTAAGACTTCTGAAAGCTGCCGTTTATGGACTTTGAATATCTTATTAGGGCTGGCCCAGAAGACTTTAGAAAACTACATCTCTGATTTGCTTTTCCCTACTTTCCTCTACTCCTATATCAGCGGTTAGAATTTGCCGATGATTTTGAGGTGGGTAGGGGGAGGCTAGATCTTATTTTGGGATTTATTTTGGGAATATAAAGTTACAAGTGAAGTCTGGCGCCTTTGGCTGTGCTGTTTGCTGCGCTTGGCTTGCAGTTGGGGACCAGCAGATGGCGCTCACCCTCTATGCCCAAGGATGCTGTCTGCCTTGGGCTTGGTAGCCTGCCTCCCTTCTTTCCTCTGTCCTCTATTAACAATGTTAAGAGCTAAAAGTTATTGAGAGTTACTAGGTGCTTGGTAAGTTATTATGCGAAGCAACTATAGCATAATTTACATAAATTGTCTATACATAAATTGTCTCATTTAATTCTTGCCACAATCCTTTAAGGTAGGTATGGCTATTCTGAATTTACAAATGATTTTAAGTAATTTGCCAAGTAATACAGCTAGTTCAGGCCAAACCAAAGTAGAATGTAAAGCAGGTGGTCCAATTTAGAAGTTGGACCTCTATTGTCTGTCCAGTCATTATGTTATCGTGACCATTGGGCTCTGTGGCAGTTTATAAAGTTGTCTTCATTTTAAAATTCATTATGTTCTCACCTAAAAAAAATAAAGTGATGGATGTGTTAATTAACTCAATGGCGAAATTCTTTCACTATATATGTATATCTTCACATTTTACACTTTAAATATCTTAAAATTTTGTGAATTATATCCAAATTTAAAAACCTCCTAATGTTTTTATGAAATAAGTACTTACTATTCTATGTCATTTTAAAAGTGAGAAGATGGAGGGATAGAGAGGCTAAATAATTGCCTAATACTGCTCCTTAGTGGGACCCAGACTGGAATGCAGGTATTTTAGGCCGTGAATCCCAAAAAGGTTTCCCTTCTGAGGGAAAACAACATTGAAAATATTGGTCCACTCAGACTCATTGGGGTTCTAGGATTTGGGAGACACCCTCAAATTCTCTCCTGAAGCACTTTCTGCCTCATGGAAGAGAACTCTTCTCAGCGGGCTCAATGTGTTAGGAGGCAGCCCAGGCTTTGAGTCAAAACCAGGTTCAAATCCTGACCCCTCCCTTTACAGGATCTATGTGACTTCAGCTCAGCTTCCCTCCAATTAAACCTCTCTCAGCTTCTGCTCCCTTGGTTGTAAATATGCTGACATCACAGTCCCAGTATTGTAGTGATTTTCAGCCTTGCTGTGAGTCCAGGGTCCAGGCAGGGAAGGGGCATTTAAACAATGGCGTCCCCTACCCCTCCCTCTCAGAGCCCACAGGGCATAAGGAGGCCCGGGAGGAGTGTTGGACACAACTTTATCTAAAGCATTAGAGTGAAAAAGGACTTTATGTCACAAACTTGGGAGACAGAGTCTCCAGCCAAAAAATGAAAGTGTGCTCCACCAAGACAAAGGGGAGGCCATTTTTTGAATACAAAAATTCCTGCACCCGTTCCTCATTAAGTCTATTTTATGTAAATGAGGTATCCAAATTCATATGGTTCTGATTGGTCAGAATTAGCATTCTAATTGGTTGTTATGAAACAGTTCTGATGGGACAAGGTAGGTCTCAAGTCATTGGTTGAAAAGTCAAACCAGGAACTCCTTTATAATAAATAGCTGATGCATCTGAAGTAAGTAAGCAGCTCATGGTGCGTGCAGGAAGCTGACAATTCAGTTAGAGATTCTTCTCCAGTGTGCATGAGAACATGAGTTGACCTCGAGATTCTCATTTATAAAATTTGGGCCTTTGATTGACCATGGCGAGTCCATATCAGCAGGTAAATTCTTTCTCAGTGTCCACAGACCCTTTAAAATGGTGCCTCCCTTAGAGCGTCATTCGGATACAACAAAATTGTGGGTTTGGTGCCCGGTCAGGGCGTGTGTAGGAATCAACCAGTGAATGCGTAAGTGGGTGGAATAACAAATCTGTGTATGTTCCCCTCCCTCCCTCCCTCCCTCCCTCTATTTGTCGCTCTCTCTCTTAAAAAGAAATAATAATAAATTAAAAAATATTGATGCCGCCCTTTCTGGAGATGCTGAGAGCAGAAATTATTTAATGCATTTATTTGTGAATTTCCCTAATGCCTCTTTCCCCGTCTAGACCAGCACCCTCCAGTAGCACTTTTTCTGCAGTGATGGAAATATTCTAAATCTACAATGGCCGATATGGTGGCCCAGAGTCGCAGGTGGCTTTTGAGAACAGCAGGTTCATAAATAACTTTTTTTTTGGTAATAATATTGGAGAGATGCTTAGTAACTTAACTCTTGTTTATATCAATTAGCCTGTGGTAAAACTGGTTTCGTTACATGTCATTTGGTTTAAAGTTGTAGATGATGATGTAGTTGGTGATACTGAGTGAGGACTTACTGTCCTCGAAATAGGGCTAGTGAAAATGCAGGTCTAAGTTTTCAATTTTATTCAGCTTTCATTACTTTAAAGAAACATGGCCATGTGCAGCTAGGGGCCGCCTTATTTATTGCACAGCAAAGCTCTAGAGGTCCCAGTGATCACTGATGCAGCTTCAGAGTTGGCAGAACGTGCGCCCTTGGAAGGTGCAGATAAATCTGTTTCAGATGAGTTAAGTGCAAACTACAAAGTTTTCTGTCATTTTTCTGAAGATTGGCAAAGTGGTTGAGGGAAGAGGTGGCTTCTTCAGGTCTAGATGGTTTCTGTTCCGGGGCTGCACTTGGTGATCAGAGGGTTGCACCTATACTTTCCGTGGTCTTGTACAGTGCTAGAATCCACCCCCACCTCTCACCACTTTCTAGCCCTTCTCAAGTTTAAGAGCTGGAATCCATGAAATACAGCGTGGGGCAAAAGTAGTTTTACAGTTCATATGGAAAATAAGACAATAATGAATAAATAATAATACAAGAATAAACTCTTTACAGTTGTGTACTCACAACTGTAAACCTACTTTTGCCTCATCCCGTATACTATATTCTTAACTTTTCTTTCTTTATCCAGTAGATGGCGATAAATCTCCATCTTTTTTTGAAACTGCACGTTCAAGCTGCAGTCCTAGCGCAGGCTGTGTTGTGGGGGGAGGGCTTTGGGAGGGGTTGAAACAATTTCCACTGAGGAGCCTCCTTGGGGAGGCGTTAAGCACCTCTCAGGGCACAAATAGGTGTTCATCTCCACCCAGAAGGGCTTCTCTGGAGCTCTTATGATGGTTTTTATCCCCAACACAGCAAGCGCAGATATAAACTTTATATTTGTAACAAAAGACCTTCTATTTTGTTCCCAGAACTAGGACATAGGGACCTAGTCTTCACGGTTAAGGCGTGAACCCCATCTCACAGTACTTTGCAAGGTGGGGACACGTCTTAGTGAATTCTGGACCACACCTAGGAGCTTCTTAGCAAGGCAGACTGTGGAATCAGACCCATGGGATCAGAATCTGCATTTCAACAAGCAACCCAGGTGACTCCTATACGCATTCAAGTTTGAGAAGTTCTGGCCTACGGGGTCTCAGGTGGAAATGATTCCTCCCACCAGCCCATAAATAGTTCTCTTTAATTCAGTGGGAAATTATACGCTAGCATTGTCATCCTGTGTCATGTCTGCAGTATTATTTATTCCTAGAGGACATTCATATATTTTCCTATTTGGTCGCTGTGCCTTTCCAATAATGCTTTGGCTCAATCTCATTTATAGCTGAGGTAAGGCGACTTGGAGGCGTAAGGAGGATTCAGTAGAAATGAGACATGATCTTAGGTTTTCCAAGTCCATAGTGATTGGATTTCAAATTAGTAATAGAAAGAATAGCTAACATTCAGTGCATGCTATGGACAAGGTTATAATGCTAAATGCTAAATATATTATTTCATATAATCCTTATAATTCTAAGGTGGGGGTACTATTGTTGTCACTGTTTCACAAATCAGAAAACTAAGATGCAGAGAGGTCAAAACACTTGCCAAAGGCCATGCAGCTGCTGGATAAATAATTGATTTAGAATTGTAACTCCAGCCAGTGAGACTCCAAGCCCAGGAGCTTAAACATGACAGCTTCCTCTCTCTCCGAGGGCTCTATGAATTCCTCATATGTATGTCATTTTGAAACACTTGAGTATGATTCTAATCTTTGAGTAAATCATTATTTTGAGCTTAAAACTGATAGTTATACCAGGACAGTTTCTTCCCCACTGTTTAGTACTTTTCTTAGTACTTGCATTCGTTTTCTGGGGCAGCTGTCACAAAGTACCACAGATGGAATGGCTTAAAATGATACAAATGTACTCTTCCCCAGTTCCGGAGCTAAGAAGTAGGAAATCGAGGCATCAGCAGGGCTGTGGTTCCTCTGAAATTTCTAGGAGGGAATCCTTCCTGCTTCTTCCTAGCTTCTGGTGGGTTGCTAACAGCTCTTGGCAGTCCTCGACTTGTAGCTGCGTTCCTGTGATCTCTGCCCTTGTTTTCACCTGGCATTCTTCCCTCGTGTTGGATTGAGGGCCCACCCTGCCCTAGCGTGACCCCTGCTTAACTAACTACACCTGTCATTACGCTAGCTCTAAATGAGGGTTCGTTCTGTGGTACTGGGGATTTGGACTTCAACTTTTTTTTTTGATGGAGAGGGTGCACAATTCAAGCTATAACAACATCTCATAAGGTAGAAAATGTGTTCTAGAATCAGAGAGTCAAGGTTCAAATCCTGACTCTGCCACATAAGCTGGGTGACTTAGAGCAAATTGCTTAGACTAACTGACCTTCCCTGTTCTCCTGTCAATTAGGAGAACCTCAGAGGGTCGTCGTGCATGAATACACCTAAAGCACCTACCCAGATCAATGTTGTAGTAGGAACAGCTGGTGCCTCCCCCGATCTCTTTACCAGCTGCTACATCCGTTCCGAGCGATGGCTACGAGCTCATACCAGTGACTTTCTATGTGCAATTGTCCTTGGCTGACAGGACCCACTTTGTTGGAGGTGCCCGGGAGGTTGAGCCCCTTCCCCTTCACCCCAGGTGTACTGACCAAGGCAAGACTTATCTGAGACCACATCCTTGCCCAGTTCTTTCCTGTTGCCGTACTCTCCCAGTCCCTCCTAAGAGCGTGGCCTCAGTAAATTCCGTGCATCTGAATCCCTGCCTCGGGCTCTGCTTCCAGAGGACTCAAGACAAGTGCCAAGGATGAAAGCGTGAGATCGACGTTATCATTTTCAGGGAGCCAGAAATTAACCTACCAATCTTCCTGCCCTTTTCATGATTTGCTACAGCAATTATGTTTTCTTTTTCCTGCTATTAATCTTCAAATGCCAAGAATGGCGAAGTTTTCCCCATACACATCCACTCATTTCTGGGCTGAGGCTGTCCGGTGCACACCCAGGGGAAGCTGCTTCTTCATGCTGCTGGTCACTCTGGGAGTGTGTTCAGACCTGGAGCATTGGTCTTCCCTATACGTACGTCAACTCTGGACTGCTATGAGCGCTTCCTTGCTTCACAGTGTCATCCTGTTTCCTAGTGCTTGCTCCTCTGTCATTTGTATAGAGAGCTGTTGGTTTTGTAACAGAATCAGGGATTAGAAATTGTTGTTGGCCTAGTCAAACACAGTTCCACTTGTCTATCTTCATGTTGGCTGGGTACGCCTTGGCCCTGTCCGTATTGTCACCTTCATAATAGCATAATATTGTCATCGCCATCATCATCCACTCTGAATGACACATATGTGGTAGACAGACAGTAGATGGTATCTGTGATAAGATGGATATTAGTGCAAACTTCCTAAGACACTCTGAAATGGTGAGTGACATCTTCACTTTATTAACAAGGTGCAGAAGGTCAGAGAAGCTAGGTCACTTGAGGCCATGCAATGGCTGAGTCAGACTTGGAACTGCAACTAGCCGGTGGGAAGCCGAGTGTAACTCTCAAGTTCCTTAGGGAAACTGTGTTTTCTGGAGCAATGAAGCCATGAACAACTGATTTTCTTTCCATGAATAGCACTTTTAAGAGCTGGTGTTCTAGGCCCTTCCCAGCAGGGTGAATTGGTAACTCCATGAACATTTCCTTTCCTTTTCTCTCAAGCTTAGGCTTGAAGTTTCCTCAAATCTCTCTACTTGTACCTGGCATCTGATGCTTCATTGAGCTTCTGCCCCACCATCCCCACTCCTGTCTCAGTCCTCAAGCCCCAGGCAAATTCACACATCTTATTCACACTTTTCCTTCTGTCCCCAAGATTTCAGTTTCCCTAGCATTCCACTTATGTCACCCAAGTTCCAAAAATTAATGAAATATGCATTTTCAGACCTACATTTAAGTCAGGGCATATAAGATTCTTGCTTGTCATTGACATTGAGAAGGGGGTATAGCGGTTGTATCCTTTCTCATAGTTTATTCATAAGGATGCCTTGGAAAAACCTTATTAATTAAACTCCTGAACAATGCCTCCTTCTTTCTGCTTCCTCAAAGCCCAACCATTCATTAGGATTAGATTATTCTAAAATTACCATTTGGTAGCAACCTGTAGCAGATATCTGAGTTACTTAACAAATCACAGAGGTTCTAAGAAATTGCAGAGGGAAAGGCTTTGCAGATGAAAACATCCACTAATGAACTCATCACTCACAGCAGTTCCTAGTCAGGCATCTTCCCCGATCAGCCCTTGCCTCTAGCCCCTTGTATCACCCACTGTCTTGGTGGGTGGGTGTCAGGCTCTTGATGACATATCAAGGGTGAATCTCTGATCAAGGCAATGTGAATTCAGTGTAAGTCAACTGTGAAGTAAACCTAGAAATCCTGCAAAAGGTGTAGGATTTCATGAAGTCAATGGAATCGATACTAGGAGGCTGCCTGAGTTCCACGCGTCCTGTTTGGCAAAACAGGTTTGCAGAGGACCTGTAGTTAGTAGTGGAGGCAGTGGACAAAGGAGGGGGATGCCTGAGCTTCTTCAAGAGAAAATGAGTAGAACATAAAATGCGTAAGAGAGCCCCTCAGGAACACTGAGGAAGACTTTAAATGTTTTCCAAAATGCCCCTGATTTCCTCCTGCTGTGAAAGTGAAATATGAAAGCAAGACTGCCCGGTTGTGCAATGACAAAGTTGTGTGGGCAATGATGCCACAGGAATCAATACATGATTTCTTCTATGTTCTGGAATAATAATGACCTAAATTAGGTTAACTATAAGCAAACGTAAATCAGTTTCTGTAACTTCATTTCGGTTTTTAATAGAGGCCCCCTATCCGTAAACCTGTTTGTCACTATTTACTGTGACATTTTGCCTTCCTTTTGCTGGAGACCAACATCAATTACCCTTGGGGACCAGAGAACCTGCCCACAGGAAGCTTATGGTCTCATTGGTGAGGCTTTCCTAACACACTGGGGACAGGACAGTGATGAGAGAGAGAGAGAGAGAGAGAGAAGATCCCTTTGCCAGGCTGTAACTACAGTTTAGCGGGGGGAGGTGTGGGTGGGACAAGGACAAGGAATGTGAAAACGTTACTTGCAGTCCAGACATGCAGAATCCTTAGCCTTGTCCTGGCCTCGCTTTCTGTGGCTCCTGATACGACTCTCGCCTTCTACACAAATCTTCCTGCCTGTCAGTAACTTGTTGACAAGGCTCTTTTCATCGGCTTCCTGAGGGAGCTCATGAAAGGCACGTTGGGAATTCAAGCAAAACACTGGGACTCTAACTGCTCCTGAATGAGACGGAATTAGAAAATGGCTTCAAATTGGAAACTTAATTTTCAATTAGTGTACATTCAGGCAGGAGTGGGAGGGATTAAAGGATGGCAGCTTGTTTGGTTAACACGCATTTTAGAAGACATGCTTGCAAGCTATTAGCGTCCTCCTCCCCTCCCCTTGCACTGCTCCGAGTGCTCCCCGCTCCGAGAAACTGACTCAGGCGCAGATGGCAGCAGCGCAGCCACAGCCACAGGAAGTGGGATGCAGCCTGTCGCCTCTGAGACTGGCTTATGGGTATCACCCTTGCTGTGGACCCTGTGAGGCCACAGGTAAGCTTGTCTCCTGTAAAGATGTGTGCCCTTATGATAGCTTCAAAAAACACATCCAGAAAAAGTTGTTTTCCTCTTCAATGTATCTAATCATAGTATGAGGCTCACTATTGGGCAAACGTACTCAGTGTAGGTTCTAAATTGGGGGTTTGTGATGACAGAGTGGTGTTGACGGTGGCGAGGGTGAACGCTACAAGAGACAGGTGTGAATCTGGGTGTAGGAGACGGCAGAGGCTGCCGCCGATCAGGGACACGAATGGTCTCGTGTGTCCTCTGCTGCCTTCCTTCCTGTTTTCACACAACTCCACCCTTCTCCCCCTTTTCCCCTCTTCCTAATCAGAACACTTCACCAGGCTCAGAGTGTTCTGGCAATCACAGCCTGATCCCCTTGGCTAGCCCTGTTCTCTCCCTACACTCAGGTCCCTGCAATGAGTTAACCGTGGTGATTCAGTGTCTCCAAAGTGCTGCCTCAATTAACATGTGAGCACTTAACTGGTGTGTTTACAAGCACCATAACGGAAAATCATTAATTCAGGCAGCAGAGCAGTAACTTCATCAGGAACTTTGTTCTGTCATTAGCAGGCTGGAGGAATTGTGCTGCGGTGATTGAACACGGCACTTCAGACGTCACAGCGAGGCCACGCTCTTCTTGGCAGGTGCTTTCCATCTTTTCATCCTTCCAACTCTTCTCTGATCCAGCAACGCTGGCTGCGAATGTTGGAAGCAAGTGTTTCACTTTTATAACAGACCTGGCCACTGGCTCCACAGATCTGGCACTAGGGTTTTCCTGACTTCATCCTTGACCTTGGCTCACATCCCGGCCCCAAGCTCCTGGTGACATCTGCTCACTACAGATTGCCCAGAACAAGCTCCAAGGGCCTTTTCTGGAGGCTCTGGGTGAGTGCAATCCTCCGCTAAGGTTTGCAACCCTTTCTCAAAGGCTCAGGTGTCTTCAGTCACCCCCTGGCGGAATCCTTCCCAAGGTCGGACTCCTCTCCAGAGAAGTGATCATCAGACACTGTTTCTTTGTTAGTCTTATCACACCAATGAGCCACTCTCGTTAATCCTCTTTCTCTGCCAACCAAGCTGTAGGCGTTTTCCAAGAAGTGTTGGATTTAACTGAAGAAAGGAGAATGAGAAAATGAGTGGCTTCAATGCTAACACAAGCTTCCAGACTAATGATAAGAGAATGGGAGGAAGTTTTGAAAAATTTCTGCTTCACAAATACCAGTGAATCCTGATAGGCCAGAGGCAACTGACTTACAGAAATGAAACTGAAAACTAGGATTTGGGGTTTGGGGTGTGGTCTTAGAAATCTTGTAATCTTTTTATTATATGAAGGTGAAGAGGCCCAAAGTTATGATCAGTTCTGACTGTTGGGAACTGCCCTGCCTGGTATCAGAAGCTGTAACCCCCGCCAAGGCTAAGACTGAGGGAGTGACCTTGGACTGTAAGCCAGCAAGGAGACAAAAGCTTATCTCCCTGGCAGGAGCGCTGCTTCTGCTGCTTCATTCATAACTGAACCCCAAAGCTTGGTCGGTTAGCCAATGATGGGTAAGATTCCCCAAGGGGGGAACAACCTAAGACAGGCACGATAACCAAGAAAGGACTTTGGGGGCTACAGCAAAAGAGGGTGATGGACCTCCACTCCTCGGCTTTGATATAGCCTGAGTCCTCATCATCTGGGAGAAAATCTCCTTATCTCTTGGTTGCCTTAGTTCCCTTGCTCCACCTAAGCCTGAAACAATGACAGGGTGGTGCAGCTCTGTGCTGAAAAGGGCGGGTTCCCAGGTGATTAGGCCTAAGAAAGAATATGTAAAATCCTGTGAAACCTGCTTTGTTTAGAATGCTTTCAGTTGAATGATAAGGGTCCAAGGAAGAAGTAAGTTTGTTCTTTAAAGTTTTACAGCTCTTTGATCCTGACTCAAAATAGGCCCTCAGACTTCCTTGTTATCTATTGTTTGAGCCTTACTTCCTAGCAATGAGTAATGAGCTTTCACCTGAATTCTTATTCAAACGAACCCAATAAAAGCCTCTCCCGAGGGGAACGGGAGCACTCCCACGTGAGGAGTGGCTCTTCTGTTCCAATCCCCCCACAGGACTTGGTTGTCTCTGTGTATGTTTTTCTCACGTGTTGACGAGCCATCCACAGTGTTCCGCAGTCACTACCGGCCAGTGATCGCGACACTGACTTAAAGAGGCTAAAGAGTGTGCCCAAGTAACTCCCTAGGGAACGGTCGAGAAAGGTCTCCAGCCCAAAGCCTGATGTTCTCCTTGTTTCCTGCTCTGTGCAACACGCCACACAGTCTGCCTCTTCGTTCCCTTTGTGAAAGCAGTTGAGGAGGTTTTTGGTGAAGACGTCAAAGCTCATCTACTTAAGATTTTTTAAAAATGTCAGTAGGGTTCTTCCCAGGATTTAGCGGCATTGATTCTCATAACACCCCCAAGAGTTTAACACAAATATTATTTTTCTTTGTAAATGGAACTAACAACACAGATAGGTTAAATCACTTGCTCAAGTCACATGGCTGGAAAGTGGCAGAGTTGGGACTTGAACCTGCGCCATCAGGATTGGTGGCATGTGCACTAAACCATCATGCTATTTCACTTGTTGCAAGTGGCCAGATGCTATTATGGGGCTTAAGGGATTTTGGGACAAGCCTGTTCAATTTCCTCAAATACTTTACCGACCTGTTGAATAATGACCTAGACTGATGTAATGCAAGGTATTGGTTTTACTGTTAAAAATGGAAATAATCCTGGGGACAATATTCTATTAATATTGACTAGTAAATTCCCCTTCATTTCAACTAACATTTCATAAGCGCCTACTATTTGCTCTAACTTATTTACTTGCTACGCTAGTGCCATGAAATGGGTGGCATAAACTCCATTTGACAGGCGAGGAAACCAAGACTCAGCTAGGCTATGTGATTGCCAAAGTCACAGGGAAATAAAACAGGCAAGCCAGGACCGGGCTGGGCTCTGCCTCCGTATAACCCCAGTGCTCTCTGTAATACTTCAGAATGAAATAAACCTGTCAGGTGTTTGCTGGCTGGCAGAGCGAGTGTTAATAGGGAAGGGAGATGGAAGGGCATGGCACTGTCCTAGCAAGGATAAAAGTGGGGTCCCTTGAAGGAAAAAAGGGCAGATGTGAAAGGCTCTTTTGGAAAGTTTCAGTTTTCTCATTTTGCTGCCCGGAGAAAACGGAAACAGTTACTTAGCTAACATTTTGGGAGGCGCTGGCAGTTAAGGTGTTAATACTCTGTGTAGTTACAATTATGCTGTACCTACCAATTATGGGAAAACTCATCATTTAACGGTAATGTAATTACATTAAATAGCACCAGTCATGTCAGCGCAGAGACTGGGGCAGCCTCTAATTATCCCCCGTACCCAGACACCTCTGCCTGGATCGGGAGTAATTGGTGTAATGCAGTTTTGCATTTCAGGGTTGGCCCCGGTTTTCCTCTGAAAAGACTTGCTTGCTTTCTGATCCTCCCTGGCGTGTGTGATTCAGCTGTGCTTGTGATCTGGAAGCAGATGTGATGTTAACGTGCCCAGTCGAGGTGTGACGGCATTTTCCCAAACAAGAAAGGATTTGGGAGGCCAACTTCTCTTAGAGGTGGCGAACCCTTTGAAGGCCAGACCTATCTTTCTTCTTCTCTTTTCTCACCATTGCATGGGGCAGGGAATGAGGATAGCTCACTTTTCCTGCGTGTGTCCCATGTACCAGGGAGGATGCTGGGTACTTTACGTGTTTTACTATTACTTCTCAAAACAACTCTGTAAAGGAGATATTAAAAAGAACTAAGGGCCACAGAGATGAAACAACTTGCCCACAGCCATAGAATTAACAAGTAGTGCAGATGATTCATTCTTTTTCCAAAGCCTGTGCCCTTTCCACTCCTTCCTAGTAGGTGACTAATAAATATTTATTAAATGAAGATCTGAGGAGACTGCACATACTTGCATGTGGGGATGGTTGTATACTTCCCGGTCTACTTCATCAACTTCTTCAGAATTAGACCTCTAGTTTGGTTAATTTCTAAAAACTCTCCTTTCCTTCTTACCTGAAAATGCAAATTCAATTCTTCCCAGTATTTGGAGAATGCCTCCCAGTGATTGGTGTGTGTATGTATATATGTACATTAAAAGAAAGTCAATCAATTGTTCAGTTAACCCAAATGAATATTCTCAGGGAAGACCCAGGTCTTAGGAGGGAAAACTGAGCTGCTGTGAGGTGAAGAGTTCCAAAGCTCTGATCAAGCTAAAAATGGTCTTATTTTTCTTTGCTCTTTGATGTCTGGATTTGGCAGTGATCTGATTTAAAAATTAGGGGAGCACGGCAGATGGTGTGATTTATATTCACATATAAAATGCTTTTCCCAAGTGATGTGGAGTCCCCAGTGGGGTTTTAAAGTTTGTATAACACCAGTGATGATTTTGTTGTATTTCACAGATGGTGTTTTGGTCATCCCTGATTGATCTCTTCTCACCCGAAAGCAGCCAAAGCAAGAAGAGACACCCCCATTTAAGAGATGGGGAAATGGGAGTGGAGATGATTAAACAGCGGGGTTACCTTGGGAGGCATCGGCATAGCCACTGAGGCCCTGAGAGCCCGGCCTGATGGAATGCAGTTTACCCTCAGCGGAAACAGCCATTATTATTACAGCAGAGGCCAGTAACTGACAGGTACCAGCAGCGGGATTTACAGCTTCCTGCTGACTGATGGGCCTCCCCTTTTTAAAATGAGTTTTCTTTGCTTAAGGAAAGTCTCCTCAGAGAGGCTTTTATGGGTCTCTGTGGAGTCAGAGAAGTTTGGCTCTTCTGTTCAGAATTTAGGATAGTCAGTCAACCTGCACCTGGGCTTCTTAATTAATATCTAGGACAGAGAACTGCTACTTTGGGAAACCCTCAAGATGTTTCACGAAGAGGGTAAAGTGGGTTGCTTTGAAGGGCCTACTCTTCCACCCAGAGAAGCTGGGGGCAGGGTGGGGAGCTGGAACCTGGACGAGAGAGCATTTCTCTCTCAAATGCTCTAAAAGCAGCTCCAGTGGAATGGCCCTGGCGCTGCTGTGGACCCTGGAATAACCAGATATCCAGATAGAGGCATACAATTTTCAGTGTTAACCAGATTTCCTCTATAGTTTGATCATAACTGTACTTTGAATGCACTGTGGTGAAGCAAATGGTGTAGAAGGGCGAATAAGCCTCTCCCAGGGTAGGCTCCCACTCACTCTCCTCTGCCCTTCACCTCCTGCTCTTTAGCCCGTGTGGCATGTAATACACTTTGCTTGCACTGTATCTCATGTACCCGTTGTGTTTATTTTCATATGATTGTTTATTACTTGTACAAACTTGACTTCCCTGTTCAACTGATATATTATTCTATCTGCATAAATTGTTTGGATATCACTGGTCGGAATGAAGTACATTCAAACTTTTTTTCCATAAAATGAATGAAAATATTGTTTTACTTAATAGCAGGACTTGCAGGAGTACATTAGAGTCATTAATCAAGAGATAGGTGTACGGGATCCTGGCCCCTTATAGTCAGGAATCAGTTTTCTCACTTTTATATCAATGGCACTGTATGCTAGCATGTAGTAGGTGCTCAGTAAAAGTTTGTAGAATGAATAGATATATCTTCTTTATGAAATTGCAGGGGAGATATTTGTAGGTAGACTCTGAAGAGGTTGTGCAGTGAAATTTCTCCTTTTTAAAAATGGATATGGCTTTGGGTGTGCTTGTTTAAATTGTCTAGAGCAATGAAGTACATTTACTAAAAATGGAATTTAGCAATGTGAATATTTAGTTTGCATGCAGATGATTTTTATTTTTAAGTATAGTTGGTATACAATCTTATATTGGTTGTATTAGTCTCAGACATATAATATAGTGATTCGACATTTTTCATATGTGATCACTCTGCTAACTCTAGTAATCATCTGTCACTGTGCAAACTTATTGCAATATTATTGACTATATTCCCTTTCCCTTTTTCACCCATCCCACCCTCTCTCTAGTCTGTTTTTATAAGTCTATTTTTGTTTTGTTTATTTGTTCTATTTTTTAATTTCACATAATAAATGGGACCGTATGGTAATTTTCTCTGCCTGACTTATTTTAATTAGCATAATACCCTCTAGATCCATTTATGTTGTCACAAATGGCAAGATTTTATTCTTTTTTACTGCTGTGTAATACTCCATTACATATATTTATACCACATATTCTTTATCCAAAGTCTGTTGATAGGCCCTTAGATTGCTTCTCTATTTTGGCTATTGTAAATAATACTGCAAAAAACACAGGGCATGCATATATCTTTTTAAATTAGTGTTTTGAATTTCTTTGGATAAATACCCAGAAGTGGAATTGCTGGGGGTATGGTGTATCCATTTTTAGTTATCTGAGGAGTCTCCATTCTATTTTCTATAGTGGCTGCACCAACTTGCAGTCCCAGCAACAGTGAGTACACAAGGGTTCCCTCTTTCTATATCCCTGCTAACACATGTTAAATTTGTTGGCTTTTTGATAATGGCCATTGTGCTGCAATGATTTAATGTCACACTATGGTTTGCTTATGAATTTTGGGAAAGAATAATTATTGGATGCTGAGGTGGGTTACTCCATGAGGAAGGTAAAAGAAAGAAATATTGGGGTGATTGTTGAGCAAAAGGAGTGGAAGAAGCATGAGATGCTGGATAATGGCTGTCAGGAGGGGCTGGTCAAGGCTAGGAAGCGACCATCTACGAAAGACTGGAAGGCTATGGAGCTTGAGAAAGGGAGCAAAGGCATGGAGCAGGGAAAAGAGCTGGTTCTGGGAGATTTTCAGGCAGAAGGGAGAGGAGGGGATCAGAAAGCATTAACTTGTGGAGATGTTAGGGAGCTGGTGGAAAGGTGGCTCAGCCTGAAGAGGCTGCAAGGTCTGGGCTTTGCTTTTCCAATGAAAACGAGAAGTGGAAGGAGAGGAAAATAGAGATGCACAGAGACATAGAGACACAGAGGGATGGAGAGAGAGAGAGAGAGAGATACATGGATCAAAAGAGAGAAAGAGAGACAGAAGGAAGGGGGATGGAAAGAGAAGAGGAAGGAAGAGAGGGAGGGAGAGAATGAAGATGAAAAGCAAGACAAGAAGAAACAGAAACATAACAAAGACCAAGACAAAGAGATACTGCTCTGATAAGGCAAGGTTGATGGAACCAAGAAGTGAAGCTTATTAATAACTTGATGAAAGAGCGGGAGTCCACCTTAATGTTATCTCCTCAGGAGGGGTGTGCCCTGGGCCTCTGGCTGCTTCTTGGCTTATGGCTCTCCAAGGGTCGGTTACATGCTCTTATTCTCCATAGAGAATAACTGCATAGACCTCAGGCTAAAGAGGCTCAAGCTAACCAGAGGCACGTTCTAAAGACGTGAGAAGCCAGGGAATTAAGGCCTTGGTCCTGAGAGGAAAAGAGGCAGGCCAGCTAGCCAGCAAACACTTATTTTTCTGATGGAGATTGCAGGAAGGTCACTGCTTTGAAAATATCCCCAGAACCCTGTGTGATGTTTTCCTAGGTCTTTTGTTTTTGTCATTGGTTTTTAAATTAAAACCTATTATTATGACAAAGAGGTTTCTCTTTTCTGGGTATAGGTTGGGACGAGGATCTTCCTGTTAGATGTTGGGAGTCCAGGTCCTTTCTTAAGCTTCAGCTACTAAGTGTCTGCCTTTCTGCCACTCAACAAAGTGATCAATGGAAAACAATGTAAAAGCCTTGACTGTTGTAGCTCAGTGGATTGAGCACGGGCTGAAAACCAGAGAGTCGCAGGTTCGATTCCCAGTCAGGTCACATACCTGGGTTGCAGGCCATGGCCCCCAGCAACTGCACATTGATGTTTCTCTCTCTCCCTCTTTCTCCCTCCCTTCCCTCTCTAAAAATAAATAAATAAAATCTTTAAAAAACACACACACAAAAAACTGCTTTAAAAAAAAAAACAATGTAAAAAGGAAAAATCCAGTGCTTTATCTCATTAAAATGTAGCAGGGCCCTGTGGGATGGGAGACCCTGCTACTCCCAGGTTTGGTGAGTGGGTAGAATATCTTGCCTCAACTCTGTTACTGGTGACTCCATGAGACTAGCCCGCAGCTTCTTCTGTCTCAGCCGGAAACAGAACTGCTCCCAGTATGGGGACAGTGGCACCAATGCTTTCCAAAAAGCTATGGAGAAAGGTATCTTTCATTGCCTTACTTCCTATATCAGAGGAAGAACGGTGAATGTTCGTAAAGTAACCCATTGGTGATTTTGTGAAAGTGAGCACTTTAGATTTGAAAGCTTATGTCATTTAGGTGTATTCCTAAGAGTGGGTACCAACTGTTATGTCTAATCTTTCAAGGCCAGCAGACCCCCAAAAGACCACTAAACATGGGTAAACAGAAAATAAATATATTTTTTGGCCTGGAAGTGGTGAAGGCTATCTTGTTTTCCACGGACCAGAAATCAGCTAAAGAAAGAGGCCTCGTAGCCATTCACATTTTTGTATCTTCAATTTCCATTATCAATTAAAAGACAGTAAACTCTTATCTTGAATAGAAGTGCAATTAGATCCAATAATGAAATCATCAAGTACTACTGAGGTGGAACTTGGCAATAATTAGTTTTTTGATACATAAATACAATTTCCAAATGCAATTTATCCCTAAACCCAGGCTGCTGATTCAATTCCCCGTGTCTGCTATTACCAGGGTATGTGCAGTGAGGTGTGTTCCAATTCCTTGGGGCCGTGTCTCTCCAAGGAGAAGGAAGTGAAATGGCTAACATCCGAAATTTCTAGCTGGACGTGGAGAGGAGATGCTGTGTAGCTCTCCTGGGGAGTAGGAGTGGAGGCCGTCCCCCCAGGATCTGATTGACATGCGAATCACTCAAATCAACCTGTTTTCCAAATGGCCATGGAGAAATGTACCTTCTATTGCCTCACTTCTTATATCCATCAGGAGGCAAGCTGATCCTTTTTTCTTATGTTTTTGCTATGTCTGCCTGTTTCTCTTCCCTTTCTGTTTCTCCCCAACACTCTTTTCATGTATGCATGCATATATGTATGTATTCATTCATTCATTCATTCAATCTTTATTGAGGGTCAACCATACTGTATTAGGTTCTGGGATGCAGAGGTAAAGAAAGTAGACACAGTTGCTGTCTTCAAAGAACTGTTAGTCTAGGATTTGATGTTAAAGAAACACTTGTGCCCTGGCTTGTGTAGCTCAGTGGATCGAGCACAGACCTGTGAACCAAAGGGTCACTGGTTCAATTCCCAGTCAGGGCACATGCCTGGGTTGTTGGCCAGGTCCCCAATGGAGGGCACTCAAGAGGCAACCACACATTGATGTTTCTCTTCCTCTCTTCCTCCTTCCCTTCCCCCCGCTCTAAAAATAAATAAATAAAATCTTTTAAAAATAAAATAAAGAAACACTTGTTCATAGCATGGTTGTGGTGCTACGGAGGGTCCTGTGAGAATGTAAAATGAGGGTTCTACCTAAGTCTGAGCTTCAAGGGGGATTTCCCTGAGGAACTGAGAATGTGGCTTTGATCTGAAATATGAACAGGACTTAGGCAGAGAACTTAAAGAAACCCATCCAGGCAGAGTGAACTCTAGAAGGAAATTTGGTGCAGTGTGGAAATGGAGAAAATGCCAGTGAGGCAGGAACAGAGGAAAAGCAAACAAGGGGCCAGTGGATGAGATGAGGCTGTGTTTAGAGAACAGCCAGATCACTTAGGGCCTCATAGCTCTTTTTCAAGGGTTTAGGTTACGAGGTCTGTGAAGATGATAAGAAATGGAGGAGCGATACGATTCTACCCCTTAGTCACCAGGCTCCCCTAAAGTTCAACAATGATGTAACTCTTCACGTGGAATCTCAAGTTGATCATTTTTCAGGTGAGCTTCCAGCACCTCTCAACATTTCCTGAGACTCCAGCTGGGAGAGAAGTGTAGCCAGTGGCAGATCCTCCAACTGTGCCTTGTGACGTCAGAATTTCAGTGCTCCAGTGTTATGAAGCCCTAGTGATCATGCTCAAAGGCACTTTAGGCAAAGGTTAAAGATATATGATGTGGAGTCATCAAATGAGAAAAAGTCCCAGCTTCCGTGTGAATGAATATATTTAAAAAGTATTGGCAGAGAGATATTTACTCTTCACTGTCTTCCTAACCCAAATCCACCAAAAAAGTACTTGGGTCATTTTTATTTTCTCCTTTTAAGCCATGGTCATTGGAGGGCCATAAGATTGCCTGTGGGTTTTTGGTACAAAATTCCAGAGTGAATGATCTGTTGATCTAGTTTTCTAAATGAATGGAGACTACACCTTCAGTTGTTCCAGTGTGTTGCTTACAAGAGGGTAGGTTGCTGTGAAGGAAAGATCTAACATCATAGCAGTGTAAAGACCAACAACAACAAAAGGCTATTTCTTGTTCATATAACATTCCTGATGTGAGCAATTCAGCTCATGAGAAAGCTCTGCTTGTCTTGGTCACTTGAGATTCCAAGTTCCTCACAAGCTGTTACTCCTCTGTCCTCTGGGACAGTGTCATCAGCAGCATAAACGATGCTAGGTCGTTGCTACTTTGAGATGCCAGCTGATGAGAGGGTGGACTAGATAGAGCTTTGCAGTACACAATCCCAGATAGCTTAAGCAACACACATCACTCTTTTCACATTCCATTGGTGAAACCTTGTTCATAGTGAGAAATTAGTCACCCATGATCATGTCCAATTGCAAAGGAGACTATGAAATGTAATCTATATGACTAGCTACAGTTCTATTACTATGGAAAAAGGGAGAGTGGCTTTTGATGGACAGCTAAGATTCCCCACCACATACAGCATGGGAGATTGATTATAAATGGCCCCAATCCTTTACATCTCCCTGTGCCCACACTCTTTGCAGTGTAATGTTGAAGCTCCTCCCATCAAGGAATGGAGTCTGTTTTCACCCCTTGAATTTGGGTTGGGCTTGTGTTTGCTTTGGTCAACAGAATGTGGTAGAAGTGGCAGTTGGCCAGTCCAAGCCTGAGCCTCAAGAAAGTTTTTGCACCCTCCAAGACCCTTATCTCCACAACTAAGGCTATCTTAGGCAAGCTCAGAAAGCTGGTTGACTCCCAGAATTATGAAAAAGCCAAACCAAGATCCACAGAGCTTCCTACCTAGCCCATAGCAAATCAGGGATACATCAGTGTGTCCAACTGAGACTCAAAGAGCAACTCAGCCCATAGACCCATGAGTAGTAAAAAATGCTTACTCTTTTAAGCCACTGGGTTTTGGATAGCTTAGCTTTAGCTGTTTTCTTAGTATCTTTATGTAGCCTGTGGATCAGTTAGAAATGAAAGGTAATGGACATGATGCCAATATAAAAAGATATAAAACTAGAAGTTTTGATTGAAGTAATGAGATAAGACAGCCCTAGTTACCAAGATAGGTTGTGATATAGACCAACCGGTAAACAGTGTGAAGTAGAAGTCCTAGAAATGTAGCTATTAGCAGATTGAGGGCATAAAAGGATATTGAACAGTGATAGGGAAATAATTTTCAAAAATTATTTTCTTAGAGCTTATTCTCTGAGGGAGAAGCTGCAGTGGAGCATCTGCTTCTTCCCTCAGGTCTAATACAAGAGACTTCAGCTGGATGACTCGGACAGCTGGCCACCTGTTCTCTGCAGCTGGAGGGCACAGTGGGTTAGTGTCTGCCTCCATCTTCCCCTGGAAATCCTGAATGCAAGAGGTAAGTTGTGGGCACTTCGATAAGGTAGTCTGGAGACTTGCTGTATTTTGTGATTGGTACATAATCCCAAAGTTTTTTTTTTTTTTTTAAAGGAAACGTATGTGGGAATGTTTTATTTCCCCAATACACTGGATGTGGACTTCGCATGCAAGAGAAGCAGTATATATAAGGTCACCTGAGATTTCATCAGAAGGGACCCTCTAGAGAGCGAGTGCACCTCAACAGGAAGGCAGCTGGGAGTGGATGCTGGGTGTGTGGGGGAGCGTAGGGAGGAAGTGACTCTGAGATAGAATGTATTGGCCTAGGTCAGTGGTTCTCAACCAGGGGTGATTTTGCCCTGTAGCAGACATTTAGCAATGTCTGGAGACATTTTTGGTTCCAGCCCAGGGAGATGCTGCCGGCATCTAGTAGGTAGAGGATGAAGATGCTGCTAAACATTGTGCCGTGCTTAGGAAAGTTCTTCACATCAGGGAATTACTCACCTCAGATGTCGACAGTGCTAAGGTTGAGAATGCTGGCTTAGGTCAAAGTGATGCTGGGGGCGGGGTGTCTGAAGAATGAACAAAAAGTAGCTACAAGAGAAAGTCAGCTTTAAATACCTGCTTGGCTCAAAGAACACAGAACCATGTGAGGTGTATGCCGGTCATGTAAGAGCATCCCTGACCTGTAACGTCTCCTAACTGCCCCGTTTCCACCTTCCACTTCCCAACCCCCAGCACCACAGCAATGGAGTCAGAAACCTTAGTTATCAGAAGACTAAGTACAGAGAAGTCTTGTGCCTTGGTGGTGAGAAAGACCACAGCCCCCTTTTCACTGACAGTGGCTATTCTGCAGCAGGCCCCAGCTAGGCGAGGGCAGATTTATTGTTAAATTGGGTTTAGAGTTTGAAATATTGCACAGGACAGGACTTTAGAATTATTGAGCTGAGATTGTATTTACAGCTTAATGTAACCCTAGGACTCCCTGGAGTGAGCAGAAAAATCTTGGGATCTACTTGAAATTTTATCCAGAGCGTTCTAAAGGGATTCGGGGATGAAAAATATAATAAAGTTGCCAGTTACATTCCCCGGGCCCTTTTTATATACCCATTACCTTAACAGTTATCGAATAACCACTGTAAAAGCTGGGAGCAGTCATATATATGATCTCATTTGATCACTAGAATTGAGGAGAGGATATAGTTTTCTCTTAGTGATTGAAGCAGAAAGATTATTTGTACTTCACAGGGGGGAAGCCAGGGCTCAGGGATGTGAACTAACTTGAGCACATCGCACATCGAGGGAGGGTTGTTTGGAGGTCCTGGGGGTGGGGTATGCGGCAAGCAGTTCCAGTGACATCTATCTCATCGAAGCATTCATTTTCAGAATCCTGCTACCTTAGGGGTAGAGGGCAGGGGTCCCCAAAGTTAGACTCAGGTGTGTAGCAATATTTTCATGTCAGTGTGGTCAGAGGGCAAGAGTTTTTGATGCACTGCGTGTCAACGGACTCCAAGAAATTGTCTAGAGGCAATATTTCGGAGGTGTGGATGTATGGAGAGAGGGGCTGCAGAGCCGAGTCCCATTCCGAAAGAGTCTCTTTGTAGCTAGCTGAGTCAGTCAAAGGTGTTCCCTCTCCCTCTGCAGGTTGCCTAAAAGGCTTCTTCATGGCACTTTACATAAACCTGTGTAGCAGCAACCTGTGTCACGTTGTTTTATCATAATTATTTCTCGTGTTTTTTTTTTTTTTCTTGTCAGGTAGGTAAGCTCTTTTGATCTGAGGGTTTCCCCCCTTTATTTGTTTTTATATCTGGTAGCACCTAATATATAGTAGATATTGAATAAGTATGGAATGAACAATTTATTGAGCTAAGATTCTTACCTTCGAGGAGTTTACTGTGCACACTGGGGAAGCCTGAGTAAAAGGAAGTTATAACATAGTGTGAATGGTATACTTTGTTTCAATGTACCTTTGTGTGAGTACACGGACCAAAAATAATACCTGAAGAACTCTGCAGCAAGTGGTTAACAGCGATTACCTTTGTGAAGTCAAATTGTTGGAGACTTTTTCTTTCTGTGTAATATATTTCTAGAAGTAAGCAGAAGTGTTTTAGTCAGTATTTAGTCAGGGAAAATAACAAGTTACATAAATAAGAAATGAAATATTGTATATAATGCTAAGTTTTATGGGTTTAGTTTTGTTTTCTCTTTTTTAATACTCATCCAAGGACATGCTCATTGATTTTAGAGAGAAGGAAAGGGAGGAAGAGAGAGGGAGGGAAACATCAATGTAAGAGAGAAACATTAATTGGTGGCCTCTTGTATGCACCCTGACTGGGGACTGAACCCGTGACTTTTTGCCTCACAGGATGACCCTCCAACCAACTGAGTCACACTGGCTAGGGTGTATGAGATTAATTTGAAAATGGGTCCAGCATGCAGCCAGCATAACAGGAGTCCAGAGGGCACTTTAGACTGTGGACTGGGATGGCCATGCAAGTCTCTAGGAGAAAGACTTTGAATCTTACACATTATTCAGGGCTTTGAAATAGATTTCCAAAAAGTATGTGGATCCTGATCTTTCCATTGGATCCCAGGATCTGTTGTTGCTTCTAGGTGAGTCAATGCCATGTGCTTTTTTGGAAGGCGGTGCCTGCATCTGCCTGCTAGTTTGGACTTCGAAACCACTTTAAAATTTAATGGTTTTATAAAAGGTCTGCAACTCCCTCTGAAGACTTTAATGTATTTATAAACTCAGTTTGTATTGCATTCCAGCATATTGCAAATAATTTACAGAGCTGTCCGGCTCAGAGCATAACTAATGTAGAGGCACAGCTGTGCCGACAACTTCTCCTATCAGTGGATGATCAACTCTAAGTGGCCCCATTTGGTTGTGGGGAAATTGTCCAGGTTTTAAAAACTACTTCGGTGCAACTGGGAGGGAAATTCTACAGCAGTGGCTTCTCTTACCTGGAAATCATTGCAATGGTAATAAATACAGCTAGCTTCATTGCTACTAGTTATTATACCTAGAAAGAGTGAGCTGGTCATAAAGTTTATGGCCCTTTGGTCTGCTTGCATGAACACTTTCCTGAGAAGTTGCTAAACAGTGTGGAAAGTGGGTCAGCCAGCCCAGGGGCTCTGAGGTCAAGAAGCAAGATCTGGAATGGCCCAATAGTTGGACTAAAGTTTTGAATCTGGGTCAGTTGCTCGAGAAGGATGAAATGTGTAATGGGTATGTTTATGCCTTTTACTTGTGACTCAACCTCTCTTTAGTAATTTCTTACTCTATCTCCGGATCCTGGAAATCAGCTCTGTTCTTCCCCAACAAACCAGGAGTGATGTTCTTGCTTTCAAGGTCATGTCTCCTGTACAAGATTCAGTCTACCTGCATTTGGAGAGTCCTAATTATATTGACTCCATTGGCATTTTTTGGGGGAATGAAGTGGCAAGGCTGTTTGATGCTAAATTTAATTTAGAAACCCAGATGAAAATTTTACACAGTGCTCTGTTCAGCCAGGTTGAATGTGTCTTCTCTATAATTTTTATTCACTTCTGTCAAACATTAATTAATGAGTACCTACAATGTGCTAAGGATAGTACTTGGTGCTAGGGATAGAATGTTATAAAAAAACCCAACCACCCAGCCAACATATCTTTTGTTTGTCTTGTTCCCTCAGCCTAGAATTCCCATCTCACTCATGAACTTGGTACTTTCCTATCATATCCAGGGAAAATATAAGCACTTGCTTTTCTTTTAAAATTGTGTCCTGCAGGATGCTAGTTTCTGACAGAGTGCCCCAGGAACTGCCTCAGAAGGCAGGAGAAGGAAAACAGGTTCTTAGAGAAGATTTTGGGCTGGCTTATCCCAACCATCAACATGGGCAGCTCCTATTTTGGAGTTGAGATTTCTGATAGGTTAGATTATATTGTCTGGGCAAATGTTTATTCCCTTCCTCCCAGCGCCTCTGTGGAAGAAGAAGAATTACGTACACATTGGTGGTAGACCTGGCTATATGATTTGCTTTGGCCAATGTAATGTAGGTAGAAATGACAAGGTGCTTTTTCTGAGTCTAAACCTCAAAGAGACGTTATTCATTCTCAGCCATAGAAGAAAATGCCCAGGTAGCTTCTGCTCTTCCAGACTGATCTTCAGAATGAGACATGTGAGGGATTTTGCAATAAAATAAACACTTCTTATTGTATGACACTGATATGTTTGTGCTTGTTGATAAGGTGGCAGCAAGTGATTGATACACATGTCTAGCTAAGATCTCATTTGGAGCGAAGGTTTGTTCATTCATCATTCACTCAAAAAATGTTGAGTGCCCTATATGTATCAGCCAGGACACCACTGGCATAGGTAGTTTTAAAAATCTATTGGTTTTGCTCATACTTCTGCTCTTTACATTTGATGTAAGAACTTTGTGGTCATTTACAATATATGTGGTCATTTAAGAACTATGTGGTCGTTTACAATATTACAATAAAAAATACAATTAAAGCCATGAAAAAATAGTACTAAAACATCAATTTGAGAAGTGACACAAAAAACCCGACAACAAATTAATATCAATTATGTGCAAAAATAAACAAGCAAACCATATGTAAATAAAGATAACTGAAAACTACCCTTTGCAGAAGAGGTGTCCGATGATGAGCAGACTGGCTCCCAGCATTCACTGTTCCAGTTCCTGCTCTGGGAATTGTGTGCCAAAGGAACGCAACAGAAGTCCCTGACACTCTCAGAGACAAAGGGGGCTGAAAGGACAAAGCCAGCTTTCCCCTGCCCTGTGTGACTAGAGCCTATCTTTCAGCCTGGAGGAAGGTGCCAGAGCTGATCTGAATGTATTTAGAATGAATCTTCTTAATGATCTGTCAGGTTCAGTGGAATTGCCAAACCTGGCCTTTAATATTTCCTGGTTTTTAGTAGCTGAGCCTATAAAGATGATATACAGGCCACAGAGGATGGAGAATGCCCAGGGTACAGTGAAAAGGTGGGGGCAGGGATTGGAGCTGCCATCAAATAGGTGGCACATGCAAACCCATCCATCTGTGCCTCTTGGTTGCACACCTGTGTTTGCAGCTGGAGACGAGAAGATGGAGAGGACCAAGGTGAAGTAGTGAGGGATGCAATGAAGAACTAGACAAAGCTTGTGTATGTAGGGGGATATTTTTAACTGGGAGAGCCTCCAATTCTGCCTGTTGTGAGAGAGGGGCCATCCTGTAAGAAGTTCAGACGAACACTCCAGCAATGAGGTATTCCAACGTTAGACACCAGCACTACCCAGTAAAAATATAATATGAGCCACAGGTGTAATTTTAAGTTTTCTAACAGCCACTTTAAAAAATGGAAAAAGAGAGAGGTGAATTCGTGTTAATAACACATTTTTATTTAACCCAATATATCCAAAATATTACGAGATTAAGTTTTAACCACTCATTGTAATAGGGCATGAAAATAGAAATGACGTTTAAAAATCACATTTCTAACATGCTTGAGTTTCTGGTTCTCAGTTGATACCAGCTTTCCCTGCTCTTTCATTTGTCCACAACTTCTAGTTTCTGACTTAGTCACTGCTTTCATAGACCTCTCTATTTCCAACCTCAGCGCTAGCAGTTGGCTTTCTTGTCACTGAGCAATATTTTTCTTTTATGACTCCATGAAAGTCACTGCATACAGAGAAGTGGTGGCCTTGAAATGCAGAAGCTGGATGATCAATAAGCTCTGCCACGAAATAACTTGGTCCAGAACACCAGCTTTGTGACCCATGGTTCAAATTCCTGCTGAATGGCCTTAAGAGTTATTCCACATTCTGGACCTTCCATATTGTCCTCAAATATTGAATCCAGAAATGTTCAGAGTCTACTCTGCAATTTTTCTCATTTGAGCCATACCTTAAACTCCCTCCACAGTGAAGAAAGTCAAGGGTAGGTTCAGAAGATTTCAATGAATATTTAAACATAGTTTCATTTTTCCTCCTGAAGAATATTCCCAGGGCTAACACCAACACAGTTACAAATGTTGTTAATATATTCTAATAAAAGAATTAAAAAATTGAAAAATATTTCTTTGCGCATCCTTCATTTTCAACTTTATAAACAAATTATGCTGGAGTTTCACTCTTGGCATTACTAGGGTTGGCTTTTCTGTAACTTGAAATGAAAAAGGTATTGGTTTATTTATACATGGCATCAATTAATATTGGAAGGTAGGTGTGTTTAATAGTTTTCTTTGACATGGCAAAACTCAGGGTAAGTGATAAACAGATAAAAGAAGATGTGAACAATCCAACAGATCTTGTCCCCTTTGTCTATTATCTTATATAAATCTTAAAAAGGCCCTTTTGCCCTGGCTGGCGTAGCTCAGTGGATTGAGTGCGGGCTGCAAACCAAAATGTCGCAGGTTCAGTTCCCAGTCAGGGCACATGCCTAAGTTGCAGGCCATGACCCCCAGCAACCGCACATTGATGTTTCTCTCTCTCTCTTTCTCCCTCCCTTCCCTTTCTAAAAAATAAATAAATAAAAAATCTTAAAAAAAACCTTATTAAAAAAAGACCCTTTTAAGAGAGTTTCGAAGGGGGTCTTAAAAAGACCCTTTTAGGGTAAGGAGGCCTTATCCTCATGTAACAGTGTTGTTTACTAATCATTCTCAGAACTCAGGCAAATTTCCTTTCTAAATAGGTTGGCTGTATTAGAATTGTGTAGGGGGCCACTGACCTGCACAGGTTATGTGGGAAGCCAACAGAGTAAATGCTTGTGGAAATGATCATCCGATATTCTGGTTTTGTGCTAGGTGGGGCAGCTTCCTCCTCCTTAGAGACTGACTTTAATGTGCATACAGCATGCATGCAATGAGTTCTCTGCTGGGGAAGAAGTGAGGCATCTGCCCGGCAAAGATTTCAGTCCGACTTGGCTCCTGGGCTCAGACCACACCCCTTGCATGTGTATTGGAATGGGTAGTGGGAATGGGGAGGGGCTTTCTGAAATGCTCTCCAATGTCAGATCAAGCCACAGCAAACCGCCCCAGACTGAGCGTGTTCCATCTCTCACCTCCCTCCAGGTCCTCACCTTCCCCCTGTAGTAAACACCACGCACACCCTCTCTTTTCCAGTTTCCTGATTAGTCATGAACATCCCAAATCATTAGCATCTGGGGAAAAAAAAACCCCTGAATGTTAAAACAAAACAAAAACCTAGGACCATTCTCATTTCTCCTAGAGGAAAAATATTTATTTCCTTCCAGAGGGAATAGGGAGGAGTTAGAGAGTGAGTGGACTGTTCTTTGCCCCCGACTGGGTTGTGACCCTATTAATGAAATAAATATAAAGGAGGAGAAATCCCCAGAGTTGGGTTTTCATGGTGAAACAGGTTGGGTGATCATATCCTGCTGTGTTTTTAAAATTGTTTATATTTTTATGGAAGGAAAATTGAAGCTTGCTCAGGTTCATTATTTGCCCAAGACTCCATAGGGAGTAAGTGGCAAAATGCAAATTAAAATGGGGGTTTTTCTGATTCTTGCAGTCATGATATTTTTCACTGTACCAGAGCATACAGCTTTTAGGTCAGTGCTAACTAGTAAATACATATGGAGAGTAAAAGAAAAAATGGCCATTTGAATTAAGTGCTGAGACTTGCAGTATGCAGCACGTGGAATGTGCTGTGAAGGGAGAAATGCGTCTGAATCCCCTCTTTGTTCCTCAGAGCTGCCCCTCTCCTCTCATTTGAACGAATGCTCAGCCGAGCTCAGGCAGCTGTTGGATTTGGGGGGTTAAGGGGGGTTGACTAAAATGACCACAGCAGAGATGGATTCCAATTCCATTAGAGCTCAGCCTAAAAGCACTTTCCTCTCTTTGAGGGACGCAAAGATCAAGTGAAAGACAGTTGCTAGACCCTTCACTTGCTTCCTGGAACCTAATGGACCATGAGAAGAAGGATGTTCATGTAACTGTAGATGCAGCCAAAGAAGTTGCTCTTAAATGGTTGCCTGGAGATCACAAATGTCTCTTTCTCTTAAAACACACTTTGTCCACGTGACCAACTCAGGAAGTTCACAAATCAGTTCCATCCTGTTCTTCCAGCTTGATCCAGATTTAGGAATGGAAATGATCAATGAATTGATTCCTTTAATGAGTAGCAATTAATTAGCTCAAGAAAGAATTTCAGAAGTCAGAGACCCTCCATCTCCCAGATGTGTTCTTATGAGAGTCAGGGGTGACGGATTGATTTATTCACTTATTTACCTGTTTTTCCAATTAGCAAGTTTGTGTGCTTAGCAATGTACTAGGTTATTATTTCCAAACATGTGGTTTTTGTAACCTCCTCTTTTTAACATAGCACCAGGCTGAACATTGTTTAACAGGGTATTAGCTGAGTTAGAATAATGTATAACTATCATATCAAACTCATATTTCATAATTATACTATATGAAATGTTGCTAAAATAGATAACTAAAAGCAGGGAAATTTAAAGAGAAAGACTAAGTAAACAATGGTAGAAATGAGACTGGGTGTCCTCCCATTAAACGGTGAGCCTTAGCCATATCTGTACCCTCCGCAGCACCTGGCACAGTGCCTTGCACACGCTAGCTGCTCAGTACATGTTTCTGAGTGGACTGAGTTCCTATGGCTAGCAAGCATAGGAACCGAGCTGGAGGGTCTCTTTGTTTGGTAGATAGAACTTTTCTCTCTGGCTTACCACCAATCTCAGATTTGGAGCTGGGCACATCAGCTTACATTTTCTGCAAGGAGCATCAGAAATTTAAAAATTAATAGCAATAAAAGCATCGTTGATGGCGATAATGATAACAGTAATGGCTACTTATTGAATGTTTCCTATTTTCCAGGCATCGTTCAGGTGAGAACACACATCATTTCTAATTTCTAATCCTCACTAGGACTCAGTGGCATAGGTTTCAATACTCTCTTTTTACCGATGAGAAACTATAGACCCAGAGGGGTTAAGATCACCCAGCTACATGTGCCAGAGCAAGAAAAGGAATCCTTGTATATGACACCTTGTACACGTTCCTCTGTGTTACACTGTCCATTGACCCTTTATTCTCAAAAGTGGCTAACAAAGCCATCCAATGCTAATTTGTGCAACACTTACCTACCTGATTGCCGATCAGGACTGACTGTTTCAGAATGGCATTTCAAAAGGGCGAATTACCTCCTGCCACAGCTGGGAAGACAAGAAATTGTGCCCGTGCAGCCATCAAGCCTTCCAATTATATTTTTTCACTTCACTCCACAGAAAAGAAAAAAGAAAAAAGAAAGCAAAAGGCCAGCCAGCCTTGAGCTCTTTCAAAAAAATCTTTGAACTGTGGATTTTCATTAAAGCTGCATCCAGTATCTTTAGGATGGGACACAGGGAAGCAGGAGCGAGAAAGGCCCACAGAGGTTTGGTAAAACAGGATCATGCGACCATCCGCTTGATTGCAAGACACAAAACAAAAGTAATTTAGAACTCTGTCCTCCAAATTGTACTGACGCTGCGTTTACCTTTCTTTGTTATCCCAAAGAGGGATAGTACAGGCTCAGATCTTTTAATAGGACTCTGCAGGACATCCGTTGTGAATGAACCCCTTGCAATCAGCTGGAGCCTTATAGTCCAGCCCCTGTGTGGCAACCAGTTCGGTGCAGACGTAGACCAGCTCCATGCAAGCAACCCAAGAGCTCCCCTTTCTCACTTATGGTCACAGACCTCTACGACAATGTGACGGCAGCCACCTGTGGGGAGAAATGCAGTCCTCAAGTGCAAAGGAGTTGTTTTTGTATGGTGAATCTCATGAGCAACGGCAGACAGGAACTGCTCAATAAAATGCTCCGTCTTCATTTTCCTAAGTGGATGGTTCTCAGATGCACACTGGTAGGTATCCAGGAAGGTTCTGGGGGATCCAGTAACTAGTAGCCTACCATGGTGGCCAAATCAGTAACACATCCTTGTGTTGGTCTTTCCTTTTATTCTGTTTCACTTCCCCTGTCTCTTACTTCTTTCTGCTGTCAGGGATGATGTTTCTAAATAAACTATGCACACATAATAAACCTTCTCTTAAGGCTTTTTGGGGGACAACTAGGCAAAGAAAGATTCTAAGAGTAGTAATAATGGAGAACTCAAATTTGCATAGCATTTTACAATGTACTAAGATTTTGCAATGATACCCCTTTCATCTGCACAAGCACCAGTTATACATACACATGCACACACGTGTAGTTCATAGCACATGGACTATTATTATTCTCATGTCCTGGATGAGACAGCTGAGATCCCAGGAGTGAAGTAGTTTACACAAGGACATACAGAAGGTAATGACTGGGCTAGAAGAAGAATTGTTTTCTGATCTCTTAGTTTAGTGTTTTTTCTACTTTGATCACCTTCAGAGTCCTGGAACCACTTGCCTAGAATTGTGTAAACTGCAGCAGTATTCTAGAATTTTGCCTTTGCCAGCATGTTAAAGTGCATGATGTGTATCGATGGGATTTACCATTCAGATGACTAGGTGTGCCTACTTAAGTGCAGTTATGCAGTTCCTAAGGCTTTTCTTTTCTTTCTTTTTTTAAATATATATACTTTTTATTGTTGTTCAAGTACAGTTGTCTCCATTTTCCTCCCCACCCCCACCCCAGCCATCCTCACCTCCCACCCTCGATCCTACCCCCTCTTTGGCTTTGTCCATGTGTCCTTTATACATGTTTCTGGAAAAACCTTCCCCCTTCCCCCACTCCCACCTCCCCTCTAGTTACTGTCAGTTTGTTCTTAATTTCAATGTCTCTGGTTCTATTTTGCTTGCTTGTTTGTTTTGTTCATTAGGTTCCACTTATAGGTGAGATCACATGGTATTTGTCTTTCACTACCTGACTTATTTCACTTAGCGTAATGCTCTCCAGTTCCATCCATGCTATCACAAAGGGTAGGAGCTCCTTCTTTCTTTCTGCTGCATAGTATTCCATTGTATAAATGCACCACAGTTTTCTTATTCATTCATTTACTGATGGGCACTTACTTAGGTTGCTTCTAGCACTTGGCTATTGTAAATTATGCTGCTATGAACATTGGGGTGAACAGGTTTTTTTGAATTGGTGTTTCAGGATTTTTAGGGTATAATCCCAGCAGTAGAATTGCCGGGTCAAAAGGCAGTACCATTTCTAGTTTTCTGAGGAGGCTTTTCTTAAGCAACTGTCCAGTTCTTTTATTTCTATGGGGTGTGATTTGGAGCCAATCTATTTCATAAGCAGACGCCTCCTCAGAAAAATAGCAGGAGAAAGCTGTGAGAGCAAATATAGATACCATTAGTTGAGAGTCAGCATTGGCCTATGTGTTTTCCATGATTATCCCGATGAATCCTTACAGGTCCTGTGAGGCAGTTACTGTTAACACCTACGTTTTGAGAGACTGAAGCCCAGGGAAGTTAAGTAGTCTACCCAGGATCACACAGTTAGTAACCAGTGTAGTCAGCACTCCAGGGCAGGCTGACTCCAGAGCTCACTCTCTTAACCATCGTTCTATATTGCCTAGGTGAAAAAGTGTATGTAATATTGCTCATTTGTCATTTGCTATCACATGATAACTCTGCTGGCCAGTCCCCCCAAGTCCGGGTGAGGGTGGTGAGAAACAGACACTCTCTTCTGCCAGAATCCACTCCCTCAACTCTGTTTTACAAAACATAGCAAGCCAAGACGATATCGAAGTTATCGCTCTGCCTATAATACTAGCATTAAACAAAGACATGAAGAAGAGGGTTATTTGAGAACGTGCTCAAATGTCTAGAGTCTCTTACAGGCAATGGCTTATGATTTTAGGAGGAAATACAGGCATTGTATTAAGACATTAGTTCATCTATTTTGAATCCTCATTAATATGTATTAGAAGTTATTTCTAAAAGGCTAATCATTCTTAGATTTAAAAATTAAACATCATAAAGGACACATGGACAAAAACTAGGGGGAGGGTGTTAATGGGAGGGAAGTGGGGAGGGTTGGGAGGGTGGGCTGGATTGGAGGTAAAAGGGAGAAAACTGTACTTGAACAATGATGAAAATAAAATAAAAAAAATTAAACATCAAACTTCAAATGAGCTCGAGGAATAGGGTGAAGAAATAAAATGGAATCACTGTGGTCAAGCTGCTAAATTATTAGCTTTAAGTGGGCTGATGCATAAGGAGACCATTATTCCGGTTTTAACTGACTTTAGGAACTTAAACTTTTGAACTTTGCAGTCCTGCACAAATACCTGGAGGCCCATCAGTGTGTTGTGCACTAGTGCCCGGACATGCACTAGACCTTCAATTAGCCATCTGAGTGACCTAAAGAAGAAAGTGTTCCAATGTTTAGGCCAGTGGACATCTGATGATTACCATCTCGGGCCAATCTGGGGGGCTAACGATGCAGAACTGATTCTTTTAAAAAATGTACTCTTTACTATACAACTCTTAAATTATGCATATGTCCATGTATAAATATATATGTATATACATATGTGTATATATACAGTTATAGAATAGTTCCAGGTACCTTGTAAGTATTGGATATCAGTGATTCTCAAATAGGTGGGCAAGCGGGGGATTGGAATCATGTTGTAGGGTTGTTCTTCAATTTGTATATTTTTAAAAGCTGTATATAAAGGAATTTCCATTTTCCCATATCTTTCATGATTCTGGAATTAGTTATCCAGACTTTGTAATTTTGCAAATCCGATAAACAGGAAATAGATCTCTCTTGTTTTCTATGGAATTTCTTAAATTAAGTTTGTTTATGAAATACCTTTTGATTTTGATGGCCTTATTGATAAGTTCACTCCTCTCCCTACATGCTGTCTGCCATTTAGGCTAAGCCATAAAAATTGATGTAACATGAGAGAAGGGGGGGGGAGGTGCCTGGAACAGCAACATCCACAGAGTAAGGATGAAGGAAGGTAGGATGTGCAGGTAGTTTCTACCCACCAGGAGGCGGAAGAGCAGAGGAGACAAAAGCTTCTCTGTTCCACTATCTCCTCAATGGCATGGTGTCTCCTAAGATGAGGCTAATTAATATTCAATAAAGAAAGAAAAGACATGTTTTTTTTTTCCTGCACATCTAATTTGCTCTGTGTAAAAATGCTGACCCATACCAGCAATATCAGCATACCTGATTTCCATCTACTAACTAAATACTTTATCTGTACTGTTTCCTTTAATCATCCAAACGATCCAGTGGGAGGTAAGGCAATGTAACTTCTCCTTTTACAAGTTAGAAACTGAGATTAATGAGATAAAGGAGCCTGCCTAAAACCACATTACTAAATGGTGGCATTGCTATTCTAACCAGTGGTGACTGCCTGCAGACTGGCACACCTGGCCACTGCATGACCCAGATTCCTATTGGAGCACCCAGTGGAAGAGTGTAGTGGGCACGAGGGAGACAGGACATGTTTGAGTTCTGTTCCTAGACTGAATGGTCAGAATGGTTTATGGAACCTTGAGCAAGAACTAGTGTTTTTCAGCAAGTGCTCCTGTCATGATTTCCTGGGATGATAATAGCTGGTCTGCCCATAGGCAGAGAGTGGGCTTAGGAAGCCTCCAGGAATATGGTAGATTCGAGCAGCAGGTGAATGAATGAGTGAAGGGTTGATAGAACACAGTCATGAAGAACTTGGCTCTGTAGCCAGTTAGACAAGGTTTTGAGTCCTGACTTCTGTTATGTCTTACTTGTCTGGCCTTAGGCAAGCCACCCCTGTTCTCTGAGCTCTTTTATGATTTGGGAAAATAAAAAATTATGTATGTTGTTAGATTTGTGGATTAAGTGAGATACTGTAAAGAAAGCCCGAGTGCACTACTAGGTTTACAGTTCATGCTGCATAATGGGAGCTTCCAGATGAATGAAGAGAAAGCAGTGAGGGAGATCTGGGAGGACGCAATGACGGGGAGTGATACCTAAGATAACTGCTCCTGACTTTTGCAATAGGAAGTCATGGAGAGCGTAATTTAACAGAAGTAGCCAATGGACATATGTGGATTTTAAAAAACAGATCTGTCTGCCCAAATACTGGCAAAATTTTGTCTCCAAAGACACATCCACACCCATACGCCTGGGCGCTTTGTGCTGCTGCCATGCTCCTGTGGCTTCCTTTGGAAGGAAGGGAACGGAGGCAGTTTCTTCAGCTTCACTCTTGAGAGAATGTACCCAGGGAGACACGTTTCCATGAGCCTGAAGGGGATTCGTGGGATCTGGAAAAACTTGCTAGTGAGGTCAGCACTGCTTTGGTCATTTTGAAGTTTCGCTCTTTGGAGCGGCATGGTCTCAAGGCTTCTAGGAGAAATTTTCAAAAAGTCGTGAACAGAACGAAATCAGGGCTCTAATTGGGTGAAGTCTTACGACTTCCTTGTGGGTCGAGAAGAGTATGATGTCTGAATGGGGCAAAGGAGTATAACGCTTTGTAACAAGGAGCTGTTCTTTAAGTGGATGGCACTCCTGGCCTGCTGTTTCCGGGCCACTCTGGTTGACTCGTTTCCTCACTGTTGGGCTGGACCAGCACTGGGTCTCCCGCACTAACACTCCCAAGTTGGGCGCGGGCAGATGGCGTGTGACAGCCTGTCTGGGAAACCCCTCTCCATCTCTTGGCCTCATTTTTCCTGGGATCTAACCACTGAACTAAGCTAACCGACACAATTAACTGGCCATGTATATTGTATTGCCCCAGGTTCTGTGTGAGTAGTTTCATAAAATGGAAAGTTCGCTGTTGAGGACTTAAAAATGAAACAATTAGTCTCCAAGGGGGCAGGAGGAGAGAGAACTGTCAGAGGCTTGATAAGTTACAGAGAACGCTGTCAAGAGGAGATGACGGTTTTTGTGCTGTCTGCCTGAGCACAGAGCCGTTATGATGCATGAAACTCTGAGAGAGCAGGGGAGACCTGGTGCCCGGATGAGAGATGAGTTGCGAGGCAGCTGCCCCAAAAGGTCAAACGCTCATTGTCTTTGTGTCTTGGAGAGCCTGATATTGACTACACAGCTCTCCTGTTGTTTCTTCCTTTCTATCAAACTACTGCTCTCCAAGAGCCATTAGCTCTAAGCTCTTTCTCTCCTGGGAGGTGGCAGGTACCCTTAAAAAATAGTGGCTTTTGTCAGTTTATTGCCCCCGTGGAGTGAGAGAGGGGAGCAAAGCCCTAATCACCATCATACGTGAGGGGAAAGGGACATGGCATCTTTGTTTTTAGGACTAAAGGACTAAGAGTTTTACCTCTGCTTTAGGTATCCATTTCTTCTTTTCTCCTTTTATTTTATAGAGCAGAAATGACTAACCCAGAGCTTCTGTCTGCCTCATCCTACATGTTCCTGTGTTCTTTTTGTCTTTGCTAAACTGATCCTCTGCAGGAGCGACCAGCCTATGGCCTGTGGGCCACATGTGGCCCAGGATGACTGTGAATGCAGCCCAACACAAAATTGTAAATTTACTTAAAACACGATGAGATTTTTTTGTGATTACGTGTTGTGATGTATTGGATGTGTGGCCCAAGACAACTCTTCTTCTCCCAGTGTGGCCCAGAGATGCCAAAAGGTTGGCCACCAAGGCAGTTCTGGGCCCTCGGGTATTTCCTAGGAGTTGTTGCCATCAAACCAGAGGAGTGAAGAAATCAGTCTCCATGTGAGAGAGACCCAGAGGCCTTCAGTCAGGTCCTTCTTTGGACAAGTCCTACAAGCCTGTGAAGCTTATTGAACTAGGAGAATCCACTTTGCTGGAGATTAAAGAATTTGGACTTTATCTCTTAGTCAAAGCACAAGAGTTGTTCATGGTAACCCTGTAATGAATGCAGGAAAATCGTAAAAATCTAGCCCCCTCATGTTCTGAGGTGATATGCTCTGTGGAGGCTCATGAAGTGATGGCAGCCCTGGTATTCCTCATCCCACCTTCAAAAGTCCCTTGCTCTATTGTCAGTCAGTCTTTCACCCGGAAATCCTCCTCTCAGACCGAGGCTTATACATGTTGCACGTTGAAGCTTGTTTTTCAAACACCTCTACCTGGGATGGTGTATGTTAGCTTTTGCTGTGTAACAAATCACCCCAAAACACAGTGGCCTAAATCAGAAACCATTTATTTAACTGGTAGTTCTCTTGTTTGGGAACTGGGGCTGGGACCAGCTAGGTGGCTTTTCTGTTTTCTACTGGCCTCACTCATTTATCTTAATCAACTGCTAGACTGTCCTGTGGCTGACTAATTAGCATGGCCTCATTGCAGGTAGCTTATCTTTGCTCCTGTGGACTGGCGTGCTAGAGGAGGCTGGCTCAGGCTTGTTCAGATGGCCACTGAGCAAGATTCTCACAGAGTGTAGAAGCTGCAAGGCTCCTTAAGGTCCAGGGGTGTCCCACTCCTGGCCTGTGGCCCACATGTGGCCCAGGGTGGCTATGAATGTGGCCTGACACATAATTGTAAATTTATTTAAAACATTACAAGATTTTTTTGTTTTCATTAGTATTTGTGTTTTTAATGTGTGGCCAATAATGACTCTTCTTCCAATGTGGCCCAGAGACGCTAAAATGTTGGACATTCTTGGTAGGCTCTGCAACCTGTACAATCTCTTCTGCCACATTCTATTGGTCAAAGCAAATCACGAGGCCAGTTCTGATTGGAGGAGAGGGGAAATAAATTCCTCCTGATAGGAGGATCTCCAAAGTCACATTGCAAGAAGTGTGGATAAGGGGAGGGGGATATTAAGGCCATGTTTTATAAGCAGTATTCTACAGCCTGGAGAAGATTTGTGTTTCACTTGGGGTAGTTGTTTAGGCCAATTGAGGCTTAGTTTCTGCAAGCCTGAGGAAACACTAGACTGCTTCTTATAGGAATTTCAAAATATAGGTGTAAAGTTTAGCAATCTCTATGGGGCTGAATGAAGTGCTCTCTGTCTCTAATTACCAATGCAATGTCCAGTGCAACTGATTTGGGGGCTCTGTCTTCACGGATGCTCTCTTTGGCTCTTAGGCCATGCTAACATCATCTTCGTTGCTAGACCTTCTATTATTGCAAAACCAACACCATAAAATATTGCCAAAAGACAACACAACCAACTCTTTATTATGTTTTGGTTGCATATGCTTTGATATATCTCAGGTCACTCAATCTCTTGCTGTGCTGGTATTTCTTTATTCACCCTATTCCCCCTTACCATGCATGTAGATTTTACCCAAGAGAGTGAAACTACCTCTATTTTGGGGGAAGTTTGAGCCGGTGAAGCTTGACTTGCACTGCTCTTCTTGAATAGATGTCATTGAGGATCTGCTTAGTCTGTGTGTGGGAGGAGATGTAGGAAAGTGCCATGGTCAGGCTGATTGTCCTGAGTCAGGGTTTCATATGGAAAATACATTATACGTCCCTTTTCCTGGGTATCACATACAACTGAATTCAGTGCAAATGTCAAGAGAAATCTAGGAGGTTTTGTTAGATTACTCATTCTTCTGGACTGTCCCCCTCTGCTTTCCTCTCTTTGGTGAAGAATTTGAGATTTGACTGCATAGCACCTGCACGGTGGCTTATTTATGGTTTTTGGTAGAGCCCCTTGCATACATCATTGTGTTTTATGAAACTCTAATATATTAGATGATAAATCTTCCCTTCTCCTTTTTAGAGGCAGCTTCCTGCAGGACCCAAACTGTAGTAAATATTTAAATAGTAATGCCTTAAAAGTATACCATGGGGTTTACGAGTTAGTCTTCTAACAATAAGGGCCCACCTTGAGACAGGCACTACCCAGGCACTTTAAATGTATGGATACATGAATAATTTTCATTGTAACCCTTCCTCATAGGTTTGGTCATTCTTAATTCATACATGAAGGAACTAAGGCTCATAGCAGTTAAAGGACTTACTGAGAAGGGCACAGAATAGAATCAGTACGTCACTAAATTAGAGTGGAAACAAAGGCCAGTCTGGTTCCAGAGCCAGTTCTTTTTATGCTATGATGGGATTACTTCTTAAATGTTATTTTTCAATGACAGTTGTCATTCAATATTATTTTATGTTAGTTTCAGGTGTTACGTTGGGATTCTTAATGTGTCAGTGGCCTTTGGCTGCTGCGTCACGGCTCTCGTCATTTTGTAGGGATATTCTTACTTTCTCCTGAAAGAAGAAAGGAAATCCATGCCCTCGCTTTCCATCTGTATGATTTCAAGGCAAAGCTACAAGATCAAAATAACATTTTTAAAACTTGGGGAATGGCACTGACAGGGTGGGGGCATGAAGTGGGTGGGGAGTTCATAAAGTTGCTTCTCCATCAGTCTTGAAAGTGTGCATCTTAAACCTAAAATCCACATTGTAGGAATGCACATTCCTGTAAGTTTGCCCAGCAGCAGTGTCTTTTAAAGGACTTGGCATAGAGTGGTGGTGAGACCGCCAGCCTCTTCTCTAGTGACCCAGAATGGGATCTTGACAGTCTTATTAAGTCCTTGGTGATATTCAGGTCAGATTCCAACTTTCTCTTCTTAATGCATGTCATTATTGTTATTAATCATTATTGCACATGGAAGTCAGTTACCCCACAGCTCCTCCTGTAAATCAGGTTATCGGTCCTATGTAGGCAGGCCAGCCTCCTTCTGCCACGTTAGGCTTCTAGGAACATCTTCATTCCAAGGCAGGCAGTGCATTTGGCTTCAATAGTTTGGTTCTGGCTGAAAACCATAGCTTGGCTATTGTAGATAATGCTGCCATGAGCATAGGGGTGCGTATGTTCTTTTGAATTAGTGTTTTGGGTTTTGTCAGGTAAGTCTCTAGAAGTGGCATTGCTGGGTCATAAGGCAGTTCCATTTTTAATCTTTTGAGGAAACTCTGTATAGTCTACCAATCTGCATTCCTACCAATAGTCCATGAGAGTTTCCTGTCCTCTCCATTCTCACCAATACTTGTCGTTTGTGGATTTATTGACGGTAGCCATTCTGATGGGTGTGAAGTAATACCTAACTGTGGTTTTAATTTGCGTTTCTCTGACAATTAGTGAGGTTAAGCACCTTTTCATCTGTCTATTAGCCTTCTGTATGTCCTCTTTGGAGAAGTGCCTATTCAAGTCCTTTGCCCATTTTTTTTAATACAATACATTAATTGCTGACTATAGGTACAATGTTGCACAGCAGATCTCTAAAGATTATTTATCTTATTCAAATGAAACGTTATGCCTGCTGATTAACAATAACTCCCATTTCCCCTTCCCTTTCAGCCCCCACTAACCACCATTCCAGTCTGTGATTCTGTGATTTCAGCATACAGATATTTTCCAATGCAATGGGCCTCTCACTGTCATAAAGAGAGAGGAGAATAGGGGTGAGCCTTGAACCTGGAACACTTATGGGAAGCACATGGCTTCAAGGTGCAATAAAACCACATTGAATAACACAAAAAACTTTAAAAAAACACAGGTAAAGGGAATATATTAATTATGATTAAAAAACTTGAACATAGACATAAATAATATTAATTAAAATAAAACCATGCAAAAGATTCAGTGCATGGTTTAAATATTTTAAATCTTTAAAAGATTAAACCAATTCTGGACCTAACAATTTCAAAACAGTGACAGTTTTGCTGAAAAGAATGTCTTGGATTCAATGGTTTTTATGCTTCTAATAGACCCTGCTCTCAACAGTCCATAAGAGGAACTACACAAGCCTCTTTCCATTATGGGGTCTTCTGCTTGTGTTCTTTGTAGGAACTCTAGAATTTTATTTTTTATATTTTATTTTTAAAATTAAATTTATTAGGGTAACATTGGTTAATAAGACCATTTGGGTGTTGGGTGTACAGTTCTCTGATGCATCATTTATAATATTGTATTGTGTTGTGTGCCCAGCTTCTAGAATTTTAGATCTGGATAGGAGGCTTTGGCTTGGGGGATAAAGGGAAAATGAGGGAAAGTGGAGGAAAAAAATCAAATAAGGCAAACTTAAATGAGCAAGGGGACACGTGGTCACACATACAAACATAGGGGAAGCAGTAGGAAGATACAAGAACACATGCGTCACTGAAGGAAGCAATGATAACACAGATTTACTGGAACCTCCACTGGACAGGGGGTGATTCAGTTATAATGGGTCATATCTGTTGCAGGTAGTCATAGCATTTCCCTGACTTGCAAAAACTGTGATTTTTAGACAGTCCTATATACTGTGGGAAACAACTCACCAAAAAGTGTTGAGTATAGCCTTTTTAGTTCTCTATTTTTCAGATATTTTTCAAATTGTTTCTCCCAGGTTCTCAGACTCTTATTCTGCCTGGCCTTTTCCATTATAGAAAAAAAAATCCTTAGGCCAATTTACACCAAATATATCACTTATTTATTTGATTGATTGATGATTAATTTATTCATTTAGAAAATGCTTATTGAACACTTACTATGTGCTAGGCACTGTTCTAGCTCAGAGAATACAGGTACATACAAAATAGATAAATATTTCTGCATTCATGGAATTTGTGTTTAATTTGGAAGGCAGAAGGTATTAGTAAATAAGTAAATATAATAAAGTGCATATATGTCAGATGGTGGCTAGTCCAATGGAAACAAATAAAGGCTGGGCGGGCAAGGTGGTGGAGGAGTTGAATTGTAATCGGGTCATCAGGGAGCATATCACTTGAGGAAAGGTCAAGAGGTGAAGCGAGAGCTGCGTGGCTGTCTGGGGGACTGTGCTGGTTATCCTGCGTGCAGGACTATTGGGCAGAAGGAAACGTGACACTCAGAGAAATGAAATGTTAATAATGGCATTTCTGATGACAGGGAGATGGTTTTGGTACAAAGACCTATCTGGAGTCCTGCAACTCATGCCATGCCAGTCAGTGATGACACTGCCAAGGGGACAGGCCAACCCAGAAAAGATATTTTGAGTGATTTGTTACAAAGGTGAAAGCTGTGCTGTGTGGCAGGTGACAGCCAATGAATGGATCTGTTGTACAAATTGAAGGCTCCCAGGAACGTGATAAGATGCTGGTAGACATTGAAACATCAAGAAAAGGAATAAAACCCCACAGGGATTCATCCATTTTCTAACCCTTAACTGGTCTCTTCAGACCTTTGACTCTGTTCTGGGTCTGGGCATTATTAGGTTCTCTGTAGGTCTAGTAATGATCCTGTGTCCCCATGAATCGACTCTGATGACAGATGTTGGAAGAATAAGGAGCTCTGTCTAGTTTGGTGGAAAAAGTGAGAGGGAATCAGGAATGGCTCCAATATTTCAGATGCGATGACAGTCTTACTTACGGACCTTGAGACTTTCCTTCCTAAACTCTGGGTACTTATGTCTGGGACACCGAGGCGAGGCGTTTAGTGCTGGCAGATTTCTCTGTCCTCTGTAGTACTTGTATCTTACGCTGTATCTGTAAACGCTCTTG
The DNA here is from genome assembly GCF_004126475.2 of Phyllostomus discolor. Lineage (NCBI taxonomy): Eukaryota > Metazoa > Chordata > Mammalia > Chiroptera > Phyllostomidae > Phyllostomus > Phyllostomus discolor. The sequence continues at coordinate 153,087,352 of NC_040908.2, read as the reverse complement.
GTCTAAATGCCCCCATTGGTTTTCCCAGAGTGCCATGCCATTTGCTGAGTCGACTCTTCTAATCTAATCTGTGGGACAAGCAAATGTTCCCAATCAGGGTCACCATCGATGCCATGCAGATTGTGCCATACATCAGGGCACCTAACTGACAGTGTAAATGGGAGCTAAACTCCATCCTATGGTTTTCTTTCCAGGCTATGTGCCGTGCCATGGAGTAGAATCTGATCTGGAGAAAAGGTGTCTTTTTCCAATTTGCCCAGAGGTAACCATGTTAAGTGAAGCGGCGTTCCGTTGTGGCTGCAATCACCCAAAAGGTGCGCCTTTTCTAATCCACACAATGGAAACGTGGGGCTAGCACTAGCCTGGTTCCAACTTTCAGTGGCATGTCTTCAAAGGAAATGTCTCTCTGTCTTTCTTCCTGCATGCACGAGCAGACATACCCATTAGATCTTGTGCGTTTGTTTGGTCACACGCACCTGTACATCCCTGGTCTGTAGCTAAGAAAACCTCATTTCGTTTCTCATATTCTGTTTCATCAAAGCTGTGGGCTGGTGTCACACTGGGAACAAATCAAGGTTATTGTCTACCTACTTGCTTTGGAATGAGTGATTAACTATTACTGAAGTAAAATCAGACTTGATTCGTATTCCGTTTTTAATATTTGGCTAATTCTTAGGCTTATAGGGACAGAGAGAGCCTCGCCAGGCTACCCCACCTGTACAAAGTGTGTTATCTAAGTCATTACAAAGAGGGTTGTTTGCTTTGCATAGGGTCAGAAAAGGCGGTTTGGAGTGGGAGACAGTGGTTGAGCCTGGACGCCGTGCTCTGAGTGGCAGACAAGTGGTAGGTTTGTTACAGAAACAGCTGGGCTTGCTCCCATGGCAGGGACGGGGGCTGCCCTTCCACTGTCATGCGAGCTAGGAATTGTACTTACTTTATTGTTCTGGGGTTAAGAGCAAGGGCTTTGAAGCCAGATTTCTAAGATTCAAATTTAAGTGGTACCTATTATGTGCTGTTTCAACGTGAGCAGTTCCCTTAACTGCTCTGGGATTGTTTTGTCATCACCATTGTTGACACTTTTTTGTTTTTATCATCATCATCATCATCATCATCAACATTGTTGTTGTCTTCATCTAATTCTGGTCCCTGTGTCATTGGTGGCTTTCCCCCGACAGCTGAACACTGTGCTCCTTTTGTCTGTGTGTCACTGTGCCTGCCAAGTCCTGCCCTAGCACCAGATTGGGCTTTCCTCGGCGTCTGGGTTCCTCCTGAGTAGGCTTCCTGGCTGTCACCTGCGTACAGGCTGTTTCAGTTCAACAGGATCCAAAGTCGACAGACTATGTTCCCTACAGGGGGAGAGACTTAGGGACTTCGTGTGTTCAGAACAATAAATCGGACAAAAAGAAAACATTATCCTAATAAGCTCTGTATTGACTTACTTGGATTAGGGTTTAAAGAGGATGTGTAGGACTTGCATACATCATAAAAATGATAGCTGTCATTGTTGAAAATACGCTATGTACTGGGTGCAATGATAGATTTTAAAAAATACAAATATCTTAGCAATCCTGCAAGATACACAGTTTGATGAAGAAATATGCGGCAACTGAAACGCACAGCAGTAACAGATTTATGAAGGGAATGCTTTCTCTGACACAGTTCCCTCCCGTACATTGGTCTGATGTTTCCTGACCTCTGGCTGCCCTAAATCTGTATGTGAAGCATAATTTAGTCCTAGATAGTAAAGACGGCATTTTCAGTTAAGGCATTTGATTATTTTCTTACTGTGAAAGTAACACATAGTCAATATACAAAATTTTGAGACAATGGCTGAGTGACACGCCTAAGGCCAAGCTGATCTGGTAGGTGGCAGTCAAGGCTAAGCCTTCCCCAAGGAATCTGGGCTCTCGACCACTGTTCTGTATGAAACCATTTCCTTGTGTGGGTTTCCTTTGGCGGACTCACATATCAGGCCAAATTCATTGTTATTTAACATACTGGCACACCTCGGTTCAGGGCATTTGCTTGTTTTGCATAGTCCCATCTGTCTTCAGCATAGGTTAACAGTATGGAACCTCTCTTGGCCAGATAAGCAGCTAATTTTGGAAATAGTAGCATCCTCATGATAGCAAATATAAGTGGAAAAGCCAGCGATGCAAATGGAATCGATGTCCATACATGATAAATTAGCTCCTTTTAAAGAATATCTACTGAGCTATGAAGTCATGTCTAGCTTGATGATGATGCTGTCACTTTATATGCACATTGGTAAATTTTTTGCATACTGTTTGGCCAGGGTAGGTCCCAGGTCACCTCCTGCTTTACTTGTAGTTCCCCAAACTTCACTCCTTTCATTTGGGGGGAGGCTGTTTTCTTTTGAGAATTATACATTAAGATGATGTTGGATGAATACATCATTACGTTTCATTTTCTTGGTAAATATTGGTTTACTTTTTGTTTTAATTAGATTCAATGTAAGCCCTATAAGGTGATAGAGAAAATATGTATTGGTGCTTTAGATCCTTCATCCATAATATGAAGAGTTAGGCTAGATTAGCAGTTTTCAACTGGTGTGCTGCAAGAATGTTTTAACACGTGCAATACCTGACTATGTAGTCATGGACACTGACCTCTAGTCCATTAGATTATCAAATAAATAAAATGATGATAGCCAACTCAGCAATCGCTGGCCAGTGTGAAGGAATCAAAATTATACCTATTTTTTTGTCAGATCAGCCGCAGAATTCTAGTGACTAGTACACGTGTACCATGTGATGAAAAATATTGAAAATCACTGGGCTAGATGATAACTAAAGACCTTTCCATCTCTCAGGTTCCTTAAAGCTTTCCCTTTGCCACAACAGTGAGAGAAATTTCAGGACCTGAGATCATGGTAACAAACATGTTCTTTTGGCAGCATTGGGTAGATTCCAGGAAACATTGCTAGTTTATTTATTTCTTGCCAGTTGTAGGAAGCAGAATTTTGTGACCTTCAACAACTGATGACCCTCAGATGATATTCATGACACACTTGAAATCATAACGGGAGCTGATGACAAAGACATTCAAATGAGATGAAGTTGGGAACTGGCCCCATTTCTCGTGCTTGCGGTGGAATAAAGTGGAATAAAGTTCCCCGCCACAAACGTGTTCGGAGATACCTGCAGTTGCAAACTGTGGCTTATAAAAAGAATATTGCATTTATTTCCTCTGCTCTCTGAGTCTGATTGGAATGGAGACAGGAGTAATGACTGTCCAATTCCGTGTCACAGAGGTGCTCCTTTGAGGGGGTAGGGCAGGCTCCGTATGACAAAGAGCATGCTGGGAAGGGCTGCGAAGATTCCCTTGATTCCTGGTTACCCCTCTTACTGCTGTGGGACTGGAATCACATTACTTAATTTCCTTGACCCTACATTTTCTCGTGTACAAAATGGAAATAATAAAATGTTCCCAAGAGGCTGGCTGTAAATAGTAAGTTTTAATGCATCTGTAATACCTATTGTTCAATAAATCTAGGTCCCCCGTCTCATATCCAAAATTTTGAAATCCAAAATTTGTGAAAATTGTTTTCTTGAAAGCTTCTTGACAGACCTCAGCTGTTTAATCATATTTCACTTAGTAGAGAAGTTTTACCTGACCCTGTGAAGCTATTTATAGTCTTTGTCCTGTTCCATGTGATTATTCATAGGTTTTGTTGTATAAGTGTTTATTTGTGCTGTCTCAGATCCTTCGGGGGGGGGGGTGTTACATAATGTACAGTGTTATATCGTTCTAAAATGTAAAATGTCTGATTTTCAAACATACATGGCCCCAAGGACTCCTTTTAAGGGATTTAGGCCTGTATATCTTCACTGGTTTTAGAATGAATGAATATTAAAGAGTTTTTTGGATTGGTTTATTCTAGCTAACATCACACCTGGTCATTAAAATAATTTTTAATGTTTTTCCATTTTTTGGGAACAGATAGTTTTATATTTTGTGATCTAAGATTTATGTTTATTAAACTGGTAAGTTCCTTAGAGTTCAGACTTGACAGAAACCTTGAGACACAGAACCCAGTGGGTCTTATGATAAGATAAAAAAATATTCCAAACTGGCTCAGTTTGACTGAGTTAAAAGAGGTCCTTTTACTCTCTTAATAAATATCTGTTAAGAAGAGTTACATCCCAAGAAATAGGCACAAATGTAGGATAAGTGCCAGAAGATGGAGGAATGAAAAGTAATTGGTTCTCAGCTTCTCTGAAGATTATTCAATGGGACATCTTTTCAAAAAAGTACAGTTTCCACAGGGTTTGAACACACTTGGCTCAGCTTTTGGTCTCTTTTCTGGAAAAGTTGCACTTACTATTTTAAAAAGCAAGTCAGATACTCCCTTGATTCTTAACTGCTCATTCACGCCAAAACATCATAATTTTTACACTTAGCATTCAGTTTTTACAACGAAAGTTGTAAACGTGTGTACATTGCACTAAGGCCAGCCAGGCCCCATTCATGGCACTGAAGCTGTCCTGTTCTGTTGCCAAGAGCAGAAGCCACCTGCTGAGCTGTAACAAAACCAAATGGATCAGTTGCCTGAAGTGTCAGTAGCTCATTTAAAACAAATTCCAGGTTTAATTGAGCCTGTATCAAATAGATCATCTTGTATAGAGAGAATGCTATTGTAGCTTAAGATTTGAAAGAGTGACTATCAGTAATAATCCATCTACAATAAGTGGTTGACAGACCCAGTATAATTCATGAGCTACAAAAGAGAAATTACTTTGTAGGCTACAGAGTCACGGGGTAAAAACTAAAGTAGTTTATTTAATTGTCCTTTGGAGGGCTCTCTACACTATTTTTTGTGAATGCAATGGAAACATTGAAAAGCCAAAGGAAAACAGGAAATTATCTTACATGAAAGTGGGCTTATTAATTTTCTTTTTAAAAAATATTTAATTTATTTATTTTTAGAGAGGGAAGAGAGAGAGAAAGAGAGAGAGAGAGAAACATCAATGTGTGGTTGCTGGAGGTCATGGCCTGCAACCCAGGCATATGCCCTGACTGGGAATCGAACCTGCGACACTTTGGTTCGCAGCCCGCGCACAATCCACTGAGCTATGCCAGCCAGGGCGGCTTATTAATTTTCATGTAAGAGTGTGTTTTACGGTGTTTAGAACAGTGTGATTTCAGAAGCAGTGTATCTTATGTCAGACAAGGAAGTAAGCAAAGATGGGATCAGAGAAAACATCTCTAACCTTTGAAGAGACGAGGGGTGGGGAGGTAGACAAGAGAAGAGGGGGGTACACGGTCATGGAAGGAGACTTGACCTGAGGTGGTGAACACACAGTACAATATACAGGTGATGTTGTTATAGAACTGTACACCTGCATCCTATATAATTTTGTTAACCAGTGTCACCCCAATAAACCCAATTATAAAGAAAGAAAGAGAAGTCACAGAAACAGAGAAGAACAGCAGTTGCCGGGACTGGAGGGTGGGAGACACGGGCAGTTGTTGGTCAGAAGGCACAAGCTTTCAGGTTTGAATGATTCCTGGGGGTCTAATGTACGACATGGTGACTGCAGTTAGTACTGCATTGTACACTTGAAAGTTGCTAAGAGAGTAGACCTTTGTTATTCTCACTATAACAACAAAAAATGGTGATTATGTGAGGTGAAGGGTGTAACTGGCCTTTCTGGGGTAAACATTTTGCAATATATGCGCCTGTCAAGTCATCACATCGTATGCCTTAAACTTACACAACGTTGTATGTCCATTATATGTCAATAAAGCTGAAAAAAGAGGAAAAAAGGCGAGGGATTTGGCATGTCAAGGTGATTGATTTTGGTTCTGAGACCACGCTTGGTAAAATTATCTTCGAAGATGGAGAAATATGTACGGTTGAAGGCGCCAGGGTCTTAGGTAAGACAGGGAGGTAGCAGAGGTCTGTTTTCATGCCTCTACTTTACTCACCCCCTTTTCCGCCTGTGGAACACCGTTACCTTCCCCCAGTCCCTTCACTGTCCGTTATCAGTCCAGCCTTCAGGGCCTACAAGGCTCTATAATACTGCGGCCTTTGTGTCCTTCTCCCCAGTCTCTGCCGTCCAGAAACATTGACTTTGTTTTGGGTCTTCGAAAACTCCAGGATGGTAGCGCCTAGGTTTATTCACTGCTTCATGTCTAGTGCCTAGCACTGTGCCACGACTGACAACTATTTCTTACATGAACGGATGACGAGGAAGTGAATGACATGTTATTGTCATTCTAGTTAGTAGCTGGTACAAACTACCCTCATTTCTGGTATTGTCCTTCATTCTGTAAGGATATATTTAGTACTTACAATGTGCTAGGGGCTGCTGAACAAGAATTGCACTGCGTGATAACTGAGCGGTTGAGAATTAGGGTGATCTCTCAGGGTAGGTTACAATTCGGGTGTTTGGAGATGTAGACATGCAGAAATGGTGGCGGGCGCAACTATAAAACTCTACCTTTTTGCTGCTTTCAGGCCAGACAGAAGGTTTACTCTCCAGGGAGGCAGAAGTACTTTTGAAACAGAATTGAAAGAAACATGATGTTCTTTCCAGGAGGAAGAAGTTAATGTCAGCCACTAGTTGTGTTTGAAGAGTGACATTCGGAGATACATGTGTCTTTGCTGCCTGGAGGTTCGTGAATGAAGGGACCTGAGGCTTCGCTGACCCACTTTCTGCCCCCGACTGTTTCATCCCGGGCACAGCAGGACTGAGGTCGTGGGCTGTTTGCCAAGCCTGTCCCAGGTCTGGAGGCATTAGATGCTTTATGGTGCCTTTATAAACGAAGTGCTTGAGTGTTCAAAACTCCTTTGGCAAACAGTGGCGGAATTACCATCTTTTCTTGAGAGAATAGGGTGTAGCAGAGAGGAAGGGTATTAGGAAGGAGCTAAGTTAGAGCAGATCAACTACAGAAGACTTATCATGGAATAAATATTTAATGTTTCTTTTGGGTTAGTAGATTTGTACCTGTAGCATGACCTGGTACAAGTTGATTTTGGAGAGAGGTTTAAAGAACTTTTCTCTTTTTCAATTAACAGCATGTTTGTGTGACAGATAAATATTCGGAGGCGTGGTATGCATATATATGTTCTGTTTGGTTAACTTCTTTATTTTTTTCCCAAAGACAACTAATTTGAGTGTGACTATCCTGAATATGTAGTTTTGTTTTGTTTTATTTTGTTTTGTTTTTTTTTGGCTGAAATGGTACTAAATTGTCACAGGGTTTGTCACTGACATGGGCACTGTGTTAAAGCAGACATAACTTTATAACCCCAATTTAGAAGTCAAGTTTTGAAATTTCAGGACAGAAAACTGGGACTTAGGGCATGGCTGTTTTTTGCAGGAGAGGATAATTTGCATGAAAGTAGCTCTATGATAAATCACCTCATTTGTTTGATTCTTGAGCTACACACAGCAGTACCTCCTCAAAGAGGCCTTCGTTCTAGGGAATTTTACACGAAGAAGCCCAAGTTTCTCATTTGGATTAAGGCCGACATTGCCTGCACCTTGTCGTCAGTCTCAGGTGATTTCACATTACAGACGCAGTCTTTGAGGCTGTTCTCTCAGTTGATTTATCATCTGCTTAAATATTGTCCTGTCTCCACTTGACACATCAACAAACATTATCAGAGTCATCAAAGTCATAGGCATAAAAGGCCTTGTAGCCCTCCCTTGCCTTTTCTTTTTTATCATCTGGTTGTTACATCTGTGGGTAAGTGCAAGCTGCAAGATAATACATTCCTTTTTTTAAGGTTTTATTTATTTTTAGAGAGAGGTGAAGGGAAGGAGAAAGAGAGGGAGGGAAACATCACTGTATCATTGCCTCTTGTGCACCCCCTACTGGGGACCTGGCTCATAACCCAGGCATGTGCCCTGACGGGGAATTGAACCAGTGACTTTTTGGTTCACAGGCCCATGCTCAATCCACTGAGCCACACCAGCCAGGGCAAGAAAATATATTCTTTGGGTCATTTACAATCATCTTCCAATATTTCCTCAGAACATTAATCTAGAAAGTTGTCCATGTTAAATGAATTTCCAAACAGGGCATTTTAATTTGGAAAATTATGCATAATCTACCACCACTCTCAGAAACTCACAACATAGATGAACAGGTTAAAGTCTGTAATAAATGTTTCCCACTATGGGAAGTTGCTTTTTTAGCCCAAACTATTGATCAGCTTGGGATTTAATTCTGGGAATGAGGGTATATGTCAGCTCATGATACATGTGACCCTTGGGTAACTACCACTGGGGTTTGTGTGGCCGACCTGACACCCTAGGCTGGTCTGTTCTCTCTACCGTGCTTCAGGTACAACTTTTCTTTTCCACGGAAGAGAACAACTTTCTGAGACAGAAGACAATTTGTCTGTGGAAAAGAGTTTAAATGTAGTTCTCCCTTCCTACTAAAATTCAAACATGCTACTAGACTTTGGGGGAACATGGAGTTTTGATTCTAACATTTGTTTATAAGCTTTTTAGGAATATGAAAGTTGTAGTACCCTTGCTCAATAAAGTTCAAAAATAGTGTAATACTATATATCATAAAATAATATATATTATAATGATGTCATATAATAGCATCATATAATGACAGTATAGTCCTCAAAGAGTAGTGTTTGCACTGGGCAGGATGACCTAATGAAGGTCATAGCGTGGGACTGGCCAGAGCGGAGTTGGGGGTCCGTTGGCATGTGGACACTAGAGAAACCCTTTAAACTGGCCTCAGTATATTCTTACAAAATTTCAGCTTGGCTTCACAATGTGTTGAATGTATTTTCAAATAACTTGGTGCATTCATATAATGTGTTATTCTATTGCAGAAATTTTCATCTTTGTCTTGATATTTAAAGATTTTATTGATTTATTTTAGAGAGATGGGAAGGGAGGGAGGAAGAGAGGGAGAGAAACATCGATGTGTGAGAGATACATCAATTGGTTGCCTCTTGCACACCCCCAACTGGGGAACTGGCCCACAACCCAGGCATGTGCCCTGACCAGGAATTGAACCTGTGACATTTTGGTTTACAGGCCAGTGCTCCATTCACTGAGCCACACCTGCCAGGGTTTCCTCTTTGTCTTTCATGTGAATGCCTGGATAACCTTCATCACTGCCTATCCTCCCAGTATACCCCTATTTCACTCCATTTTTGTTCCTAACACCTCTTCCTCAGGCCTGATGATCACCCCACCACTGTTTCTATGGTTTAGTGAAGGATGTAGAGTCACAATCAGCGTTTTTTTTTTCCAGAATATTCACTTCCCGAGGTTGAATGTACTCCCTGTGGTATTAGTAAAATGGAAACGTGTTTTGCTTGCATAACTAATACAGATGAATCTGGTGCCATATTCTTCCTTGTCCTAGTTACTGCTTGACTTCTACTGGAAGAGGAAGTGGTCGGCCCCCACTTCATGCTCCTCAGAAATGCTTCCTAGGAAATTGGTTGGCACCTGAGCCAGTAAAGCCACTTAAGGACTTGAACTGGTTTGGGCCCCTTGCAGGAAGCAGTTTGCACTGTCAGGTATGAGGGAGAATGGCTTTTCCGCAGGAAGGAGCTTGGATGGTGTAAGCAAGATAAATAGCCTTGAATGAAAAGGTGAATAAAACCCTCGACAGTTTGAATTTCCATCGGAGGAACCTGGGAGTTAAGCATTTTCTTTCTTCTCCCTTTATCTCTTGTCTGTCTCATATTTCAGTTTTATTGCCCCTCTTTTGCTGGCCATGGTGCTGAATTATGATGAGCCCCAGACTTAGTTTAACCTTAGCGATTTCCTGACTTGCACTTTTTTTTAAAGGTAGAAAATGATGCAGATTACTTCTTTCTCTGCAGTCATGACTATTATTAAGTCTTTTACAATAGTCATGCCTAATTTTTATTATACTTCTTCCGACCAGTGCGCTGGCCAATGTGTCTGGTGAGAAGAACACAGGCACCATCTCAGGCTAAAATAACATCAAAGGCTGGAGCTAAGACCCAGTAAGTGCTCTTATTTTGTCAGAGAAGCATGCCAGGGTGGTCCAGGGTGTTCATGGACAGCCTTCTCCTCGGCAGAGACCAGGCTCAGCTAGCCATATGTTCCAACCCTTCCTCTACAGTTACCCGTTGTACTGCCTGAAGGCGGTTACTTAATGTTACTTTCATTTGCTCACTTGTCAATTGAGGGACTAGCAATACCTGTCTCATAGGATTATTCAGAATATAATATGAGATAATATGGGAAGTTTAGTACAAAGTCTGACATATTTGTTCAATTAATCCTACTTTTCTTCCCTTCTTTGAATAGTAGCAGATACTACTTAATGCTCCAGAAGGAGGTTGGTAATTCTTGATGACAAAGTTATAAACTTTGGTTCTTTTCTTATATTATTTTTTCATGACATTCTTTCAAGTGACAGTGGCTCTGAAGATCTGATATTTTAGCTCTCTTTTTTTTTGAATGTGTTCTTTTGATATTTCAGTTTTCTAAAGAAAACATATAGTAGTGGAGGAAAGCATTTTATCTGAGACAAAGCTCCAGATCATCTGGGCAGATAGTGGCAGATACAAGCTGAGTGACACCTGCCTATTCTGACAAATGTAAGTACAGGTGAGACTGTAATGACCAGTCCTTAGTGGTGGTGGTCCTGGTGGTAGTGGATTCTAAGAAGTAGCCAGCCATTGATTTGAATGACTCAGAGAGTTAAGATGAGGCTCGCACCTTAAACTGGGCCTGGTTATCCAACGTTCAATACATTTCTGTTTTCATCAAAAGGCTGTTTCTGGATGAGCTCTAGTAATTGGAAATATGAATGCTGGGTATTGGGGGTGGGAGGAAGTCAAAGGCTAAGGTTCACAGACTTGGAAGCAGTTATGCATACGTGTACAGGGGTGTGTTGGCAGGGAGGTGAGGAAGTGCTATCCCTATGCTTCAGACTTACAGAGGCATTCAGCACTCACCAGAAATAGAGTGTGACAGTTAAGAGATCCAGCATTGGAGTTGGACAGACCAGTGTTCAAATCCCAGATCTACTACTTGATTTGTCAAGTGTACTTACTAGAAAATGCAACTCAGATTGGATTTAAGGATAAGACTATTTATTGTCTTGTACTTTAGGAAATACAGAAGCAAGGGAGGTTGCAAGCCTAGCACGTCAGGGCTCTGGCTCCACTGTCTGTGATCTTCTTGCTTCTGCCCTTCTTAGGCAGTTGGCTTAGTTTTCAAGTGGTTAGAAAGATAGTAGCAATGGTTCTGGGCACCACATTCAGGCATGAAAATCTTTAAAAGGAGAAGAGAGACTAGTTTATTTCTGTGTCTCTTCTGTAGGAATGAACAAACTCTTTTTAATTTTTTGATTTTTTTATTGTTGTTCAAGTACAGTTGTGTCCATTTTCACCCTAGCTCAGCCCCCTGCCCCACCCACCCCAAACCCTCCAACATACCCCCTTTGGCTTTGTCCATGTGTCCTCTATACATGTTCCGTGATGGACCTTCCCTTACTTTTCCCCATTACCCCTCTCCTCCTTCCCCTTTGATTACTGTCAGTTTGTTCTTTTCTTTAAAAACAAACAAACAAACAAACAAACCCTTTTCTATAAGCCCAACAACAAACTTTTTCTCCCTTTCCATTGGCTAGAGAGACTTACATGTTCATTTATAAACCATTCAAAAGGGGAACAAGATTATTATGATTAGTTTAAGCTGAAAAAGACCTACTCTGGGCACTTAAGATCCTCATCTTACACTCCTCACACTGAATAACCTGAACAACATTGGTGCTCTGTTAGAAAATAATTAGAGATGGAAAATCAACAGTGTATGCTGCTACTTGTAACCCCTTTGTGCTTTAAATTTTCCAGCTGTATCACAAGTGTATGTCACTTACTGAGATAATATTAAATGAAATAATACATGTAAAGCCCTCAGCACAATACCTGTTACAGAGTAAACATGTAGTAAAGTGACAAATAGATTTGGCAATTGGGAAAAACACGTTTGTTGACGGCAAGACTAATTCAAAGCTCTTACTGCCTTGTGTGGGTGTATGTTCCTGAGAAACTTTCTGAACTTGTCCTGACTGGCTGAGACACCAAAATAAATCTTGAGATGTAGATAAAGTCATTTAATGACTCTTTTTTGGAGCATCAAGTCCAGATGACAATGTCCCCGAAGATGGGCTTTGTTCCATTTTTTTATGCAGACAGACCAAGTTCCCACTGATGAGGGGGAAAATTCTTAAACACAATCAATGTGCCTTTGTGGTCATTTGAATGTGTGTGTGTGTGTGTGTGTGTATGTATGTACATAAACTGTGTATGAATAGATTCAGCTATTATTGTGCTTTCAAGCCACTTGGCTGAGCACTTCAATTGTTTTTAAAGTACCAGTAAAGTATGAGGAACATGGTGAGAAAGCAGGACTGAACGAGGGGGAAGTTAGCAGGGCTGCTGTACTCTCCAGCCCCAGGCAGTGCTAGTCACATAAGCTTCAGTGTGACTGGTGTCCCCAGGACTGTGTGGTGCACAGCTTGTACAGCTCTGTGTGATGGCCCTATCCTGTTCAGAACAGGATTCATTCCTTGCAAAGACTGTCTGGGAGAGCAGGGCACATGGCATGTATGGATTTGATTGGTTCTCTTATAGTTAATTACTCCTTGTGAAATGTGTGCAGTGTGGATTCTTTCCTGCTCAGTCAAAGACAGAATGATTCACTCATTATTATTTTATCTAGGGCAATTTTATCACATACTGTGGGGACTACGATGCTCTGATATTAACTGCCACTTGAAGGATGTGGCTATACTTACAATTACACATCAATTTGTGTTCTTTTAAACAATAAGTAGGACAAGTAATTTTTTAAAAACACAGCTTTGAGAATGGTAGAATGGTATGGTGGTCAAGTCCACCAATTCTGCCATAAGACTGCCTTGGTTCAAATGCCAGCTACCTTACTATCTGTGCAATTTTTGTTGTCTGTGCATCATTTTCCTCCACTGTAAAATAGAGATAATCGTAGCGCTGATCTGAGGAGGTTGTTGGAAACTTAAATGAATTAATGTCTGTAGAGACCTTAGATCAGGACCTGGGCCAAAGGAAGCACTTTGTAAGAGTTAGTTGTGATGAAGTGTTAGTGGAGATATGGAGAAACTGAAACCGTTGTACACTGTCGGTGGGAATGCACTATGGTGCAGCCTCGATGAAGACCAATATGGAGACTCCCCCCAAATTAAAATAGAACTACCATTTGATCTAGCAGTCCCCTTTCTGATATGTGTCCAAAAAATAGAAATCAGGATTTTGAAGAGATGTGAGCACCCCATGTTCGTTCCAGTGCTATTTACAATACCAAAGATGTGGAAGCAACCCAGATGTCCATCCACAGATGAATGGGTAAAGAAAATGTGGTATATACATGCAATGGAGTACTATTCATTCTTAAAAAGAGAAAGAAATTCTGGAATATGTGACGACACGGATGGACCTTGAGGATATTATGCTAAGTGCAGTAAGCCAGACACAGAAAAACAACACTATAAAATTCCACTTACATGCAGTATCTAAAACTGTAAACCTCATAAAATCAAAGACTGGAATGATGGTTAGTAGGGGCCATGGGTTCTTACTACTACTACTACACACACACACACACACACACACACACACACACACAGTCGTAAAAGTTATCCCAAACTCTACTTGTCAAATTAGCAACAATGAAACATTTAAGGGAAGGGAGAGATATCCATTATTTAAAAAAAAAACAAACCAAAAAACTCCACCAGAAAAATCAATGTTGATGTCCTTCATGATAGAGGAAAATAAATTCTTTTTAAATCATATTTTAATTGTTATTCTATTACAGTTGTCCCATCCCCCCCTTTGCCCTCCTCTGCCCATTCCCACCCACCCCACTCCCGCAGTTCATTCCCACACTCTTGCCCATGTCCATGGGTCATTCAAACATGTTTGTTGTCTATTCCCTTCCCCTTCTTTCCACCATTGTCCCCTGGAAAATAAATTCTATGAAGCGTTTTAAAAGGTCTGATCATTTAACTCCAACTCATTATTGTTTTTGTTGTAACACATACATAGAGATATTCTTTAATGAAAAGAGTTAGCTGTGATCATCATTATTATCATACCTTTGTTTTGTAGAGTTTGGGCATTCCTGGATATCCGATGCAATTCATGTCAACACTGATATGGCCTTTTATAATGAACTGCGTGCTTTTTTTAGCAGCATTTTTATATCTACTTTTTCTTTGTCCTTCCAGCAACCTGTCAGCTAGGTAAAATAGGAATAATTATCTGTACTTCTATTATAGTAATTATTTAACTCTATAGCACTTTTCTAATGATTTCCTCTGCCAGATGGAAAAACTCTCATGAATGCGGTGAATCAGTGAGGAATGCAATTAGCTATGAGTAATGAACACCCAATAAACAGCAGCTTAAATTGTAATGACATATAGTATTCATTTAGTAAAAGTTCTGAGGTAATATTCAGTGGCTCAATGATAGCATTAAAGATTCAAACTTTTTGCATCATCCTGAGTACATTGATTCCTCTTCCTGGTGTTTGTAACTTCATGGTCACAAGGTGGTTGCCACACTTTCAGGCACTGTGTCCCTGGCTTCCCGAGCAGGAAGGAGGGGAGTGTTGGGAAAATGTCTCCTTTTATTAGTGAAGAAAATTTATTCCAGAAGTTCACTGGATGTTCTACTATACTTTATTTACCAGAACTGAGCCACTCTAGTTGCAAGGGAAGCTGGAAAGAGGATATTTGGCAAAAGAAAAAAAAATATGGTTATCTCTTGGAGCTAGGTACATTGAAGCCTGAAAAAAAGTAGAGTTCTGCCCTGGCTGGCGTAGCTCAGTGGATTGAGCGCGGGCTGTGAACCAAAGTGTCTCAGGTTCGATTCCCAGTCAGGGTACATGCTTGGGTTGCAGGCCATGACCCCCAGCAACCGCGCATTGATGTTTCTCTCTCTCTATCTCCCTCCCTTCTCTCTCTAAAAGTAAATTTAAAAAAATCTAAAAAAAAAAAGTAGAATTCTTCCTTACTTCCCTCCCTTTCCTCCTCCTTCTCATCCTGTTCCTCCCTTGTCCCCTCCTTCTCTCCTCCTCCTTTTCTCTCTTTTCCTTTTAAGTCTTGGAAGACTGTGGTACAGAAAGGCCAATGGCTATAGGAAAGAAAACTAACAGTCACAAGCAAGGATTGTCCCTGATTCATTTTTTTTTTAATTCCTGAACCTGACATACAAAAAATATCCAAATATATTAGGATGAATAAAACTGTTTCTGACAGATAAACTGATGCCTAAGTAGTAAAAAGTATATGATTTTCCTAAAGTTGCACAGCTAATTAGAAGAGTAAATGGAATTATAACTCACTGGTGTGCTAATTTCTGGCCTGGAGTTCTTCCTATTAGGAAAAACTGTTTTTGTCTCTTTACTTACAGAAAAGTGAATGCAGCATATTTCTATTTTTTGGATGTGTGATAGAATGGCTTAACTTACACAGATAAGTGTTTCTCCTGGATCTTAGGTAAGGGTTAGCCCTTTCAAATATATTTCCCCTAGTAAGATTTGATCAACCATGTCCCTCTTTGGATGGCCTATGACTATGGAGTAAGATTATTGGCATGCAATAAACTGGAATTCAAAGCTGCACTAACCTCTGTTGTTTTATCTACTTGTTAAGATTATTAAATATGGCCCTGGCTGGTACAGTTCAGTGGATTGAGTGCAGGCTGCGAACGAAAGTGTCACAGGTTCGATTCCCAGTCAGGGCACATGCTTGGGTTGCAGGCCATGACCTCCAGTAACCACATATTGATGTTTCTCTCTCTCTCTCTTTCTCCCTCCCTTCCCTCTCTAAAAATAAATAAATAAAATCTTAAAAAAAGATTATTAAATATGAAGTAGAAACACTTTACAACTTAAAGAACCAATGTTGTGACCCATTATGTGCTACACACAGTGCTAGCCATTTAACATACACTGTAAATATTATTCTTTTTATTTTCTGATGAGGAAACCGAGGCTTGTAGTAGTTGTGACTTGCTTTAAGTCATAAAGCTACAAAGGGGCAGAGCTGGGATTCAAATCTGGCAAAGTTAGACTTTAAAACTCGTGCGCTTGCCACTGTCTCAAACTCCTGTGCCAGTACTTGGGCACTATAATAATCACAGTTAATGAGCACCTACTGTATACCAACAAGTCCTTAGTAGTTAGGTAGAGAACAGTATAATTCTGGATAATTTTTGACTTCTAAGTTGATTGAGAATTAGCATTTTAATGGTTTACATGTAAAAATGCTTTATAGGCTGAAAAGTTTTATGTAACTACCTATTATCATTATCCTTATGTCAAAATTCAGGTTGACATTCTTGGAATTTCAATGGAGGCATTGAAAAAAATGTTGTATGGTAGTTGGAAATTTTTTGTATTCACATAAAGAAGCAAAACGTACATTATGAGTTGTTTAAAGATTCCAGCAGCTATTATGCATCATAATGTGTACTGAAGTTAATTTTAAAGCATATCTGCAGCTCATTTTATTTTATGCCTTGGCACTTTGTTTATAGTGTAGTATATTTATGGGTTAGAATATCTTTAAATATTCTGGTCTTATGTAATTTTTTTTCTTTTGTGATAAAAAATTTAAAATGATATTTACTGTCTCTTAAAAAATCAATTAATTTTTTAAAGATTTTATTTATTTATTTTTAGATAGAGGGGAAGGGAAGGAGAAAGAGAAGGAGAGAAGCATCAATGTGTGGTTGCCTCTCTCACGCCCCCTACTGGGGAGCTGGCCTGAAACCAAGGCATATGCCTTGACTGGGAATGGAACTG
The DNA here is from genome assembly GCF_004126475.2 of Phyllostomus discolor. NCBI lineage: Eukaryota > Metazoa > Chordata > Mammalia > Chiroptera > Phyllostomidae > Phyllostomus > Phyllostomus discolor. The sequence goes on along the minus strand of NC_040908.2, from coordinate 153,070,505 downwards.
GCAATTTTTGGGTTCACAGGCCTGCGCTACACTGAACTACACCAGCCAGGACAAAATTAATTAATTATTTTTGTTTAATCTTGATTGCATATTTCCCATTACCATTCAGTCCCCTTATACCCCCTCCCCCTAAGAGTCGCCATACTTTGTCCATGTCCATGAGCCCTTTTTCCTTTTTGCTCAATCCCTTCCTCCTCCCTAACCTCCCCTTCCCACCACTAGCTGTCATCTGCTCTCCATCTGTGGATGTTTACTGTTTTAAGAGACATTGCACTTGAGGTGCAAAGCTGTTTTATTATTTTGTTACAGGTTAGTTTTTAAATATAATCCTTAGTATCTTACTGACCTGGCTTATGTTAAAGAGTCTTCTGATTTTACAGTTTTTAGCTTGTTGAGTGTTGGTGTGCATGCTCACCCCTTGTGCACATAAGACAAAGAAAGACCAAAGAAATGCCAGTGCCTGGCATTTTAGTAAAGCAAGGGAAATTACTTATGGGCTTGTCTTGGGCAGCTGCAAGACAAGTAGATCTCTGTCCTCACCTGCCAGAATCTTAAAAGTGTGTACAAAGGCCTTGATGGGGGTCTGTCATGTATTCAGGGCAGATGGTCTTAACGACACCTTACTGGTGCAAGGCTACACCCTTGAAAGGGCCCCAGCTATGGGAATGGTGGAGTGAACATGAATTCCAAGAGAGCAGAGGGAGTGAGGAGCCTCCAGTTGCCGGAGTCTAGCTCTCCAGTCAACCAGGGGTCACGTCCTCTTGATGACCTCCTGTAACAAAGAGATTTGTTGTTAAAATAAGCAAAGTACTATGTGAAATTTAAAAACCTTAAGTATAAGTCTCTATCCAACAGATATAATCATTAGTCCTATAATATTGGTATTATGGTAGGGTACCTCTTCACATATTGAAAGTTTCCTGTTAGGAGACAATTCTCCACAGGACACTCGCATTTTTGAAAAATGTATGGGCAAAGGCATTGGCTGCCTTTGTCCTGAATCACCTTTTCCAAGATGCTTAGGGTGTAGTGATCCCCCTTGCAAGACAGTGGTGTGTCTGAATGGAGCAAAGGGGAGAGTTGCTGTAGCCCTGGAAGATGGAGATAGTGCCTAGAACATAGGCCAAGCAGCCTTACTGCCCATGACAAAAATTAGGGTTCTGCAAGCTCCATGTTACTCTCCTCCAAGACAACCCTCTTTGTATGGCCCTGTGGGAACTGGGATTTCGGGATCTGGCACAAATGCTGAGACGCCTGTCTACTGCTGTCACCATGAGTTATAAAGTCTTTTCTTTCTGACTGGGGAGTCTTATGTCTTCTGTTAGCACACAAACATGGTGGCAGGTTATGTTAGCAGGGGTGTCAAACTCATTTTCACCAGGGGCCACATCAGCCTCGCGGTTGCCTTCAAAGGGCCAAATGTAATTTTAGGACTGTATAGATGTAACTGCTCCTTTACAGTTAAGTGAGAGAGCTTGGCACTGCCACCAGGCAGAAACAGGGTACCAGGCCTGGATAAAATGAGGAAGAGGGCTGGATTCGGCCCGGGGGCCCTGTGTTTGCCACCTGTGCATTATAGGATAATCCCAGAGCCTTCATAGCTTTTGACAATTTCCAAACTAAACTATTTTGCCCATGCCCATCTATAGTAGCAATTTTAAGACAGACTAACTCTTTACACTTTTAATTTTGAAGAGGATTCAAGCTTCAAGAATATTTCCGACTGATATAGTAAAAAGCCATCAATAAATGCTAAAATATCAAAATATCATTATAGTTGAATCAGATTTAAAAAAATTCTCACCTGAGAGTATGTTTTATTGATTTTATTTTCTTAAAAATTTTTATTGTATTTTTTCCATTACCTTTTTATCCCCCTTATTCCCACCCTCTTAGTCACCACACTGTTGTCCATGTTCATGAGTCTTTTTTCCCTTTTGCTCGATCCCTCCACCCCCTAGCCTCCCTCTAATAGCTGTCATCCTGCTCTCTCTCTATTCTTTCACTTACATGTAGAATCTAGTGAACACATTTATTGATTTTCAAGAAACAGAAAAGGGTGGTGGGGAGAGAGAAAGAGAGAAAGAGAGGGAGAGAGAAAGAACATTGATGTGAGAGAGAAACATCTATTGTTGTCTCCTGTGGGCACCATGATGGGGGATTGGTGCAGCTTAGATATGTGCCCTGACTGGGGATTGAACCCTCAACCTTTTGGTGCACAGGATGATGCTTCAACCAACTGAGCAAGCTGGCCAGGGCTATAGTCATATCAGATTAAAAAAAAAACCCAAATAATAGAAACATTGCAAATAAAGTTGAATTCTATTTGCATTATATACATTTACATACACACACACAAATACATCATTCTAGTTTGTGTTTTTTAAAAAAACTGTGTAAGTTGTTTCACAGTGTATGATTTTTCAACTATCTTTTCTCACTCAGGTTTGGTTATCTACTCATGTTGATAAATAGTGATCCAGTTCATTAACTTTCTTCTGCTTTATGATATGAATATAATGTTTTGTTCATCTAAGCACTACTGGTGAGACATTTGGGCTGTTTCAGTGTTTTGATAGTACAAACAAGGCTGTGAGGGGCATCTGTATGTCTTGGCACAATGACGACAAGTTTCCCTAGGATACCTAATCGAATGTGGCGGAACTGATGCTGTGCCAGGCTGGGCCTAGGAAAAAGGAGACAAGCTCTCATTCGCTCTGTGGGAAAGCCGACCACTGGGTGCAAGATGCAAGTACTCTGAGGCTGCCATGCTGTCAGGAAGTCTAAGCTAGCGACCTGAGGAGGCCTTGAAGAGAAAGAGGGAGAGAGAGAGAGAGAGAGAGAGAGAGAGAGAGAGAGAGAGAGAGAGAGACTGACTCTTTGCTCTTCCAACCATCCCAACTGAATTGCCAGATGTGAGTGAAGAGTTCACCTTGGAAATCCCAGCCACAGCAAATGTCACATGGAACATAGACAAGCTGACATGCTGTCCTCTCTGGGGCCTTAGCAGAACTGCAGAATCAAAAGCAAAGAAAGAATGATTGTTTTGAGTCACTAAGTTTAGATATTCAAAACATCCATTTTTCATCTAGGCATTTCTTTTTTTGTATTGATTAGAAAGCATTCTTTATACAGTATAGATACCTAGTACTAGTGTCTCAATGAGGAATCTCAGCTCATCAAGGTATAAACCCAAATGTGTTTACTCGTTCTGTTAGCTGCTGCCACTTGTACTGTGCTCAGGTCTCCCCTAAGCTAGAACACTATCTTAACATCTTCATTACTTGTCAGCCACACTCAATTACTAGAACATATCTGTAGCATTTTCTAAGATTTATCCCTGCTCATTTTAAACCTAAATCTCTTATTTGATTTAAAAAGCCTCTAGACCTCCCTTCTGATTAGGGGAGCCTTGCATGGCTAGAATTTTGGAGTGCTGTGTGTGTGTGTGTGTGTGTATGAAAGACATCTTTTGTACACCACGGCAATGTTGGGCAGGCAGGAGTGGTAAATGAGGCAGATTCTGCCCTGATCCACAGCTCCTAAGGTGTTGAGGCTTAGTTCTTTCCTTTGTTGGCTCTACCTGCTATTTGACCTTAGCCTATAGGTTCTCTAGGGCAAGGTAATTGCTCCATCAGGTTCAGCTGATAATGGCCTCCCTTTTAAGCAGTGACTGAGGGCATTGGGGTTCCTTACACAACTGGCGACACCTTCCGCTGATTTTCAGTTGGCAGCTTTGCGGAGTGCCTCTTTGCCTCGTGATGTAGCTATCGCCAGCAAGGCCGTAACCCAAAATCTTAGTCCTCTTGGAAACCTGAATTCAGGATGGGAATTGGGGAGCTGAGGCCTTCCTCCTCTTTGCCCTGCTTTCTCCTATCATCCTGATCCTCTTCTTTACTCTATTAGTGCAGGGAAGACCATCAGGTTCAGTGACAAAGTAAATGTCCTATCAGGAAGCAGTATGACCTTCTTGCCAGTGTTGTCAGAGTTTACTAATCACTGCCCCGAGTGTTCCCTTGGGTTACAGGGAGGGAAACCCTTCCTTCCCTTCCCTCAGAGAGAAGGGAGAGGAAGGGGATAACCTTCACTTAGAGACAAAAGACAACTTATTTATTTATTTATATATATATGTATTTTAAGATTTTATTTATTTATTTTTAGAGAAGGAAGGGAGGGAGATAGAGAGAGGGAGAGAGAAACATCAATGTGCGGTTGCTGGGGGTCATGGCCTGCAACCCAGGCATGTACCCTGACTGGGAATCGAACCTGCGGCAGTTTGGTTCACAGCCCGCGCTCAATCCACTGAGCTACTCCAGCCAGGGCTTATTTTTTATATTTTTAAATTATTTTAATTTATTTATTTTAGAGAGAGAGGGAGAGAGAGAAAACCCCATAGATTTGTTGTTCCACCCATTTATGTGTTCATTGGTTGATTCTTGTATGTGCCCTGCCTGGTTATGGAACCTGCAACCTTGGTGTATTGGGATGACATTCTATCCAACTGAGCTACCCAACCAGGTCTAACAAAAAGACAGCTTATACCTTCCTTCCAACCACATATCAATTAGGGTTTAGAGGTTATGGTAATTGCTGTCAGTTCTGCTGAAACTCGCCTCTCAGCAAGCTCTGAAGGGAGTGACTGGTCCCAACAGCTGGAGGTTTCTGGGTTGGAATGTGCGGTTTCTGAATCAGCCAGGCCTTGGGGTTCCTAACAGCGTTCTTTAATATAATTAATTTTTTTGTTATATGTATTGCAAAAGCTATTCCCAAACTGTTGGTTGGCTTTTAATTTTATTTATGGTGGTTTGATCCTGCAGAAGTTTTAACTTTGAGGTGGTCAAGTTTATGTGTTATCGAAGAAATTCTTTCCTGTTCTAAAGACATTCTACCACGTAGTTTTCCTAACAGTTGTAAAACTTTGTTTTTTACATTGAGGTCTCTTATCCATCTGGAACTTATAAAAGTCTGTATATGATGATATATGGATACAATTTATTTTATCATTATAGAGAAAGCCAGTGTTTCCAAAATAATTTGAGTAGTCTATCCTTTCCCCAGGAACCAGAGATGCCAGCTTTGCCTTATATCACAGTTCCACACGTGCACAGCCCTGCTTTTGGCATCTTTATTCTGTTTCCGTGGTATATTATGGCTGTTAGAAGCAAAACTTACTGTCTTAATTATTTCGACTTTATCTTAATATCTAGTAATATCTAGACAAGTCTTCCATTCTTTTTCCCAGAATAATTTTGATTATTCTTGGCCCTTGCATATGAATTTTAGAATTAGCATATCAGTTCCGTAAGAAAATGTGTTGGGATTTTGATTAGCAAAGCATTGGATTTATAGATTAATTAGGGTAAGGACTAACTCTGTAATGTAAAAAATATATTAGCTATCTGCCCAGTGGTCTAAATCATAAATGTTTCCATTTAGTGTATAACTAATATATTCTCCTTACTTTGCAATATTTTGGGGTGAAACTTTACCTGGTGTTCTGGTCAATGACTAATACAAAGCCTCTCTCAATAAACATTTGTGGAAATAATGAATGGGTCATCCATGGACATTTGTGCCAGCTACCTTGAAACTTAGAAGGTATTTGGGAACGCTACACCATTAGCTATACATTTTTCAGATTATAAAATGTTCTTCATGATTTAGTGTAAGACTCTACTGTGCTAACAAGGATGACTAATTTGTAATTATTAAAGCTGCACTAAGGCAACATTTTGCATTTTGTGTGGTCCTATATTGGTGATCATTGTATCATTTCTACTTATTTGTTGAGGATGGTGGAATGAGTTATATCTTTGGATTTTCTATTTTAAACCACTTTGTTGAAGTATGATCAACATATAAAATCTGTGTATATTTAATGTATGCAACTTGATGAATGTGGAAATAAGTATACATTCATGAAACCATCACCACGATTTTATGCCATAAACGTCTCCATCATCTTTAAAAGTTTCCTCTAGCCTGCTTTATTTATAATAACAATAATAATTATGTTGTGATAATAAGACAGGTTAGTAAGAAGCTAGGCAAACTCCCTGGCAAGTGGAATGAGGAAACTGAGACAAATAGTTAGACAAACAAGGAACAAATGGCCGAGCAATTAGCAGACAGCTAATAAATCACAAGATCTTACCTTCCTTAACCAAAGGCACTTAGGAGCAGGTGGTTGACATCTCTCCTCCTCAACCAGAGAGTGAGTAGCTTAAATCACCCTAGTCAGGGAGACAGATAACAGGGACCCAATTACTACCAGCCAAACCCAGGAACAGATGAAGTCAGGGAAGTAAATAACAAAGAGCCCAATTAGAGCCAGAGGAATCCAAAGCAGAGGTGAAGCTGACCTGAGAATGATCTCAAACCCCACTATACGCTATTCTGATGCATCAGCATATTGAGGAACACACCTGGAGAGCTGATGAACATTCTGTTGACACCTCCTCTAAAATTCCTGCCTGCGGAAAACAGATAAAAACCCTCAAGACAAAGGACCCAGTGAGCACTCTTCCTTGAGCATACAAGCACCCTTCCCCTGGGCACGTACTTTCACTTCCTTTCTCCAAAGGTCTAAGGGCCCGCCTCTTTCCTCTGTGACTGTTCAGTGAGCCAAGCAGCCTCACTGTGGCTCACTCTCGCTCTTTCTATTCTAAGCCCTTTGTCTTCCTGTCCCAGGCTTTCATAAACAGACTCTCAAAATCACCTGGACTCTCATCTTGAAGTCTTTCCTGCACGAAGTAAACAACCCACATATATATTCCAAACTGTGCTGTGACAGAACCACATTGTCCTGATTCCTTTCTGATGACAATACAAATACAATGGGAGGGCAAATTTTCAAGCATACAGTACAGCTCTGTTAACCATAGGCATCATGCTACGCAGCAGATCCCTAGGACTCACCTGCACAACTGCAGTCTGTACACTTTGACTAATACTTCCCCATTTCCCCTTCCCCCCAGTTCCTGGCAACCACCATTCTACTCTCTGCTTTTAAGAGTTTGACTATTTTCGATTCCTCATCTAAACAGTATGATGTGATATGTACTTGTGTGTCTGGCTCACGCATATTTTACTCAGCACAATGTCCTCCAGGTTCATGCATGTTGTTGCAAATGGCAGGATTTCTTTCCTTTCTTAATGCCAAATAGTATCCTATCATATGCATATACCACGTTTTCTTCATTCGTTAACCCACTGATGGGCATTTACCTTGTTTTCACATCTTGTCTGTTGTAAATAATGCTGCGATAAATGTGGGAGCGCAGCTATTTCTTTGAGATCTTGTTTACATTTCCTTTGAATACGTACCTAGAAGTGGGCCTGCTGAACCATATGGTAGCTTTATTTTTAATTTTTGAGAAACCACCATACTATTTTTCATAAAGGGGTATACCAATTTACATTCCCACCAAAAAACATCATGGCCAAGACCAATTCAAAGGGGGCTTATTGCCTAGTTTTCTTCTAAGAGTCTGATAGTTTCATTAGTGTACAGATTTTTCACAGTCCTGATTAAATTTATTCCTGAGTACAGTGGTACCTTGGTCCTTGTCCTTAATTCATTCTGGAACTCATGATGAGTGCCAAAACCAATGAGTACCAAACAAGCGATGAATGATGAAGTGTTTTCTCTTGAGGGGAGGAGTCATGACTCATATAAGTTCTAGCAAATGCAAAGAGTCCTGAGCAAGTGCCAGGTGCTGAAACATTTTTTTTCTCATCAAAATGTGATGAGTACAGGGTTTGACAAGTTCTGAAGACAAGTACCAAGATATGACTGTATTTTGTTTTTTTGGTGGTATTGTAAATGAGCCTATTTTCTTAATTTCTCCTTCTAACAGTTCATTGTCAGTGTATAGAAACACAACTTGTTTTTGTATATTAACTTTTCATCCTGAAACTTTACTGTTAGGACTGCCATAATGAAGTAACAAAAACTGAGTGGCTTTGAACAATAGAATTTTATCGTTTTATACTTCTGTAGCCTAGAAGTGTGAACTCAAGGTGGTCAGGGCCATGCTCCCCATTCCCAGCCTCTCTCCTACCATCTTATTATTCTTTGACTTGTGACAGCACAACTCCAAACTTCATGTGAATTTCTCCCTGTGTGTTTGTCTGTCTTTTCACATGATGTTCCTTTCTATCAGGACAGTAGCCATATTGGATTAGGGGCCTATATTATTCCAGTATGACCTCATCTCAAGTAATTATATCAGCAGTGATTCTATTTCCAAATCAGGTCACATTCTGAAGTATTGGGAATTAGGGCTTCAACATATGAATTTGGGGGGGACTCAATTCAAGCCATAATATATCTGTTAGAGCACGTTACATCTTACTATTATTGTGATTACTTTATTTACACATCTCTGTAGAAAAGAAGTTCCTTCAGGGATTCCGTGTAATCATTAAAAATGATCTCAGTGCTTGGCATATTCCCAGATGCAGAAGACGACAGAATATTAATTGCATGGCTATTTTAAGTGGTAGGCTTTGATAACCCAACGTTTGGGATTTTTATTTTCTCTTTTTTATACTGGCATCTAATATTTATCACAAACTTTAGTTCTTTGGTTGCCCCTAATAAGGTATCTTTTATTTTTTGGCAGGTAAGTGATACAACTTTAATTTAAGCTAATGGGACAGTGTGATAGAAAAGTAAAACCAGGCATTTCTTGGTTGATCATGTTATTTGGTAGTCTGACCAAAGAAATCAGTTTTTAAAAATTCCTGAAGGCATTACCATTTAATGTAGGGATCGAGTTAGAGACTGAAGAGAACATACTTAACCTTAATAGCCTCCCTTTTCTGTTACCTTGCTTTAATTTGGACTCAGAGGTGATTGAGTGAGAAGTGACAGAGGTGGATTTAGATGAATGCAGGAGGTTGCTAGAGGCACAACTGCATATCCTGAGTTTGTGAATTCATGTTGAAGTCAGATGCTTAAAAATAAGTTCCCTGTAAGGTTTGGATATAGGGTTATAGTACATATTTATCCTTGCTTTATGATCATCCAACCCCTAAACCCCTTCTTTCTATGTTTGGGTAATCTCTCCCGCCCCCATGTCGAATCTTGTTAGGAGGCTGAGCTGCCTGCTACTACAGAAGGTAAAAATGCCCAGTGCCTACTTGTGTAGCCTTGCTGCTGTTCAGGTCTCTTGAGAAACTCTCTGGCTATAGTGCTGCAGTAGGGAGATCAGAAGCTGCAGTAATAATGGTAGCAGCGGTGTTTAGCACTGCTTTGTTTGAGATGCAACAGCATGTTTGGTGACAGAGACAATGGTGTCATCCCCAGACCAATGGTATGACATATTTTTTATGTTGTTTCTATCTGCATAGCTTCAACAGGGCTGCCATGTTGCAATGCACAACTTACATGGCTGGCTCCAAATCTGATTCTTCAGTCATCCTGGTGAGTCTGAGACATTCACTACCCTTTAAATAAATTTCTTTCCTTTAATTAAATTGGCCAATGATAACTCCTTTACTTTCCAACTAAGAATCTTGACATGCCAGGATGTTCAATATTTAACAGATTGACCTATAACAAAATTTTAGATGTAGAGACCAAAATTGCTCAGACATAATTGTACAGACATAAATTGCTCAGAGGTGTGTATGTGAGGGTGATTAGTCCTGTACTTCAGCTTCTCTGCTGGCTTTGATTTATACTTGTTTTGTCATTTTCTAAGTCTCACTTATTTGTTCAATAAATATTTCTTGAGTGCCTGTGTATTAGTTTTCTATGGCTGCTGTAACAAATTACCACAAACTTGGTGGTTTAAAGCAGCACAGACATGTTTTCTTCTATTTCTGTAAGCCAGAAGTCCAGACAGTTTCCTGAGCTAAAGTCAAGGCATTGGCAGGGCCGGTCCTCCTAGAGGCTCTGGGATACAATGTGTTTCCTCATCTTTCCTGGCCTTGGCTGTGAGCCCTTCCTTGCATCATTCCAGCCTCTTGCTTATGATGTCACACTGCCCTCCCTCTCCTGTAGTCAAAGGTCCCTTTGCCTTTCACTCATAAGGACATTGTCATGAGTGAAGGACATTGTCATGTCACTCTTAGGGCCCACCTGGATAGTCCAGGATAATCTTCCCATCACAAGATCCTAGCTTAGTTACATTTTCCAGGTTGCTATGATACATAAATTAGCACTCACAGGTTCCAGGGATTAGGACCTGGATGTCTTTGAGGGCTATTGTTCAGCCTACTACACTCTGCTATGCACTATGCATTAGGAATGCAAGGTGGAAAAAATAAACATTTCTTCTGATCTTACAGGGTTAGTGGGATACACATGTTTAAATAGAAATCACATCAGCATTATTACAGTGTTATTTATAATCACCAAGATATGGAAGCTGCCCAAGTGTCCATCAGTAGATTAACAGATAAAACAACTATGGGACATTTATACAATGGAATACTACTTGGCCATAAAAAAGAAAATTTTACCCTTTGTGACAGTATGGATGGACCTGGAAGAATTATGTTAAATGAAGTAAGCCAGTCAGAGAAAGACAAATACCACATGATTTCACTCATATGTGGAATCTAATGAACAAACAGAACTAACAAGCAAAATAGAGACAGACTCATATGATGTAGACTCCAACCAGCAGGGTCCCTGTGTTGTGGCTGTGATGAACAAATTCATATGGACTGCAGAAGTCCTGTGGAGCAAAGGGATGGCATGGTCACTCTCTGAGAGAGAGCGCCCTGACTCTTGCCTGGACAGGCTGTTATTGCTTTTCTGGGCACATTATATCAAGGATGGTCCTCATTTATTATGCCAGGTTTGCTTTAGGTGATTACCTTTTACAGATAAAAAAGGAAAGGATGTTGTTAATTACTTCAAAGAAAAGGATGTTATAAATGTAAGGGGAAAAGCGGTTGAACTGGTTATACTCCATTTTTTGGAGGTTTAGCACAGACTTTAGGGAGTTACTTTAAAAATATGCAGTAAACATTTGCTGCCTCAATTCAGGGTGAGGGAGTTTTAGCAAAAGCAAGCCTCAAAGCAGCCTAGGTACAATGCAGGCCTGGTTCCCCATGGGAAAGCTGATTTGTGGGCCTGGCTCTGGTGTGCCACCTTGCATCTGCAGTTTTCCAAATCAGGGCTGAGCTACATTCACCATTGCCATGTGAATCAGTACCCTGTACTCATAGATGGAGAGCAGGATGACAGCTAAGGTGGGGGAGATTGGGAGGTAGAGGACTTGAACAAAAAGGAAAAAGGGTTCATGGACATAGACAACAGTGTGGTGATTGGGAAGGGGAGGGGTTATAAGGGGATAAATGGTAATGGAAAAAATACAATAAAATAAAAAAAGATAAAAATTACAGAAATAATTCTAAAAGTTAACTTATGATAAGTGCTCAAAAGCTAAATGTAGGAAGGGATGGGCAAATATAATAAATTGACCTGGCAGAATCTAGAAAGTTCTAGAAGGGTCATGGAAAATTTTGCCAATAATAATATTAGCTAATACTTGTTATTATTTTGCCAATAATAATATTAGCTAATAATATCAGCAGGCACTGTGCAGAGTGGGTTACATATGCCCATTAATTTAATCTTCATCATTAACCTATGAGGTAGGTACTTTTACTCTCTTGGGATGAATAAACTGAGTCACAGATATTGTAGGTAAGATGCTCAAGTGTCTGTGGCTACTTACTGGCAGAGAAGAAACACTTAAATTCACCCTTAACTAGAGTAAATTTTGGTGGTTTTGTCTGCCTACCATTATTGTGTTAACTATGTCCTGATTTTCTTTGGAGGAATTTCTGTTTTCTCATTGTACCTGAATACTCTCCTCGGACTAAGGGTGGGGCCAGGCCCCAAAGTAGGACGGACTCTCCAGCAAAACAAAACAAAACAAAACAAAACAAAACAACAAAGAGCTGAGGATGCTTCACTTTCCGCAAGCTGAAGAACAGCTTGTCCTTCATTTTCTGTCATGTTAACTGCTCAGGCTTCTTTGGCTTCTGTTGGTGTGAGCTGTGCGTTTAAGCTAATTATTGTTGTTTCGCAGTCCTTGTTAGTGTGAGCTACTTCCTTTCTGATATATTCATTTTCCTGTTTAAGTTTCTGCTGGTTTCTATGGCTTACACCCAGAGCACTCGAACGACGAGGAGGAATCAGCCCAGAGAGGGTGAGAGGAGGCAAGCAACTCCAAGGCAGAGGGAGGAGTGTGTCCCTGAGGTGACGAGCTGCTTGTATTTCTGAGGCGCTCTGAGAACGCTGTGTGGTTGGAGGTAAGGAGTGAGGCAGAGAGTGGCCTGAAAGGAAGTTAGAAACTTGGTAGGGGCCCTATATGCAAGCACAGGCCGTGTGCGGAGCTGGGACTTTATCCTAGGAGCAATATTTTGTTGTTTTTTTTAAAGTAAGATGCGTATAACTAATATATTTTGCCAGCTGGACTCAGTAATACAAGCAGAAAGCATTTTGATTCTTTCTTACCAACGTCTGTTAAACTTGCTCCGTTAAGTCATGTTTTCTCCCTAGATTCTGGATGACACCTTGGCTAGGTAGTGTTACTTTTCTGGTCCCTCTTAGATGCTAATAAATTGTCTCTCGTGTTTAGGTTATGAAAGTCTGGTTCAGTCTAATGTCAAAACTCGATATTTTCAGCCAATTATAAAATTCTCTCTTTGTCTTAGCCAAGGCAGCCGTCAGACCGGCTTTCGGGGATGGGCGTGGTTGTTGGCTTCTCCGCATCGCTCTTCTCCCCCGCCTTTTGTCCACTGGATGTGCGATTGATCCCTGGCCTCTCCGGGGTGGGGGCTTGGGGAGGGGTGAGGCTGTCTCCTGAGAGATTCCTCCAAGTACCTGCAGTTTCCTTAGAGCCAGCAGCGCTTCTCTTGCCGGGCACTGATGATCTTCCCAAACCCTAACTGCTGCCAGTCTACATACAGCCTCTTTCTGCTGGGCTCACCGTCCACCCCGAGTGGTCATTCTGAATGCATCCCTTTCCAGGGCTGGGGGAGGCAGCCGGCAGCCTGCAGGAAGAGGCAGGCTCGCTGCGTCGCTTCCTCCGGAAGTGCGGTTATTTCTCCAACAGCCTCAGCTACTCTTTGCTCTGCCATTAATTAGGCTGACCAACTTTTTGTTTTACATTTTTTTAGTCGTGCTTCACTTAAGTCTGTGCTATCCAGAATTTCAGGGGCTAGTGCTGAGTTTTCCAAATGTTTTTTTCTGAAGCTCCTCTGGACTTGGGAATGCCCCCTGAGCATCCCCCAGAGGGTTCCTAATCAATCCTGAATTAGCTGGTCCAGCCTATGGGATTTGCAAGCCTCGATTTGGACGGTCTTCTTTGCAAACCTAGCACCTGGTTTTATTGTGTGGGTATAACTGGCATCTATTGTTCTTAACTCCTGGGCTTCAGTCCAAACGGGGACAATAGGAAAAGTGCCATTTTAATATTCTCTTCCAAAGTGATACGGTCACTTATTGTAACTTTAATGAATACAGTGTCCAGTCACATTACTTCCCCAGCCCCATACAAAACAAATAAACGCTGACCATTCTTATATAAAAAAGTCAGAATGTTTCCTAAATTTGACCAGATTGAAGTTTCTTGGCTCTAGACAGTATTAAATTAGTCAAAGGTTTTTTTCCCTAATATTCTACAGAAAGGCGGGAAGGGGGCCTTATCTTCTTTTGTTTAAAAAAATACCCCCAACCAGCTGTCGTACGCTTGAACGTGGACCAAACATTTATAAATATTCAGTGGAAATTTGTGCGTGTTGTGTGAAGCGCTCAGCAAGTGCAAAGCCCTCTGACCACTTTCAAGATAATCCTAGCAAACAGCCATTAGGAATACACTGTGCTTCCTTCCACTTGTTCCTGGCTTTTCAGGACAGAACTGAGCTCCCATGCATGTTGGGGAGAAAACAGACAGCCGTCAGCTTGTTCCTTCCTTTACTCTGTGACTGTCGGGGCTGCAAAGGATGCTCCTGCAGAAGAAAATTGCCTCCCGGTGCACCTGAAGACAGACTTTTAAAAAAATGTTTCCTTCTCCTTCCTTTTCTCTTTCCGTTTACTCAGCGTTAGGAGACCCTGCTGTTCAACATCTATGGAGGACAACAAATTGTTTATGGTGGCTCCAGTGGGACGAGTCTAACCAAGAGCAAGTAGGCAACATAGCAAAGAAGTGTTCCCAACATTTATTTATTAAGCACCTATTGGGCCCAAAGAACATAAAGCATGGTGACTGCCTGGTAGGAGCTTTTAATCTGGCTGTGAGCCTGGGACGTACATGCACTGGAAGTTGAATTCAAAGTTAGTGATATCGAAGGCACCGTCATCCTGTACTGTTAGCTTGCAAAAGGCAAAGCTGCAGCTGAGGAAGTGGTAGAGGCTACGGCGAGAGAGCTCTGGGCTAAACGTGAGTTTCTAGTAGAGGCGACCGAAGACAGGTTGGACTTCTGGAGAGGCGAGTTTCTTGTCATCCGAGGCGTTTAAGGCAGCGTGAATGAGTACTCACAGGAGTGTTTGTAGAGGGCCTTATTGCATCTAAAAAACTCCTATGAATTTATGATACCCTGATTCTGTGAGTCCTGAGGTTGGTGAGCAGGCATGGGCTCCTGGCATACCCAGGCGGAAGAATTTACTGGGGCTGAGCTACGGAAGCAGGAACAGGTGGGGAGTTAAGGGTGCGGAGGAGAAGGAACGCAGGCTGAGGCCATACTGTGAGATTAATGAAAGGTCTGGCACCTTTTCTTGTCCATATATTACAAGAAGGAATTACATTATTTCTAACCACATTCAGAAGAAAGCTACACAGGAATTTAGAAACAATCTCTTAATGTTTTTTTTTTTTTTGTTTTGTTTTGTTTTTTTTTTTTTTGCTGGCTGAACATTTGGCAGGGCTGACCCATAAAGTGAAGCCTGAGGGATGGGCCAAGGGGTTTGTCCCACTCACTTGAACAGAACTTGGCTGAGTGTGTGCTGGGTGGCAGGCATCAGGCATGGGGAGTGCGACATGGAAAGAGACACATTTCTTCTCTTGAAAAGCTGAGTGTTCATTATTTATTTTAATGAACGAATTAATTTTTTTTACTGCTTCAGTCAATGAAAGGGAAACTTTGAGGCCCCATGGTCATGGGGTTCAGGCGGAAGGCTGCCCTGTGGGCCGAGGAGGCGGTGGAGAGACCTTATTTGGTCTTCTCCTTGGGGCACAGGTTGTTGGTGTGGCCGCACTTCTTGTGGCAACTGACAGTGCCGCGGTGCAGGCTGGTGTGCCGCTAGAGGCACATCGTCCCGTCGCAGTCGTACTTCGGCCGTCCTCCAGCTGTTTGCCTGCAAAACCCAGATGCTGCTGGCCAGGCAGGGTGCCCTCCTCATCTTGGATTTTAGCTTTGACATTCTCAGTGGCGTCACCGGGCTTGGCCTCAAGAGTGATGGTCCTGCCAGCCAGGATTTTTGCAAAAATCTGCATCTCTGGATCTGCTGGGGAGGCTGCTCTGTCGCCTCATGGAAGAGAAAGAACAAAACAGAGGCTTCCAAAAAGCTCATCCTACAGTGTTTCCAGATGCAGACCTATGTTTAATTTCCTCAGAGTTTTATGATCACTTTAATAATTGCTATGTTTATTGAGTACCTTGTCAGCACTGGATAAGATGGTAGTCTCTTTCCAGTTCTCATGAGAACACTTCAGTGGAGATGCTTTATTATATCTGTTTTCCAAGGAGGAAGTTGAAGCTTGGAGAGCGCAAGTATATGGCCCAGCCAGTTCAAAATTCAAGCAGTCGCTGTATTAATTGAACGGGTAACATGTTCTGGGCACTGTATTAGGTGCTGGGCACACAGCGTCTTATGGAACCCTCACACCACTACAGAAGACAGATACTACTGTTACCTCCATGTTATGGGCAGGGGAACAGGGGCCCAGTAAAATTAAACAAATTTCCCAGAGTCACACAGCCAGTGTTATGGACTCAACGTTTGTGTCCTCCCTAGATTCCTGCGTTGAAATCCTAAGCCCCCCGCAATGCGATGTTGGTAAGAAAGGGGGCTGTTTGGGTGTGATGAAGTCATGAGGGTGGAGCCCAAGACCCCTTTATAGACAAGGCCCCAGATTGCTCCCTGGTCTATTTGTGCCATGTGCAGATGCAGGTGAAAAGTCAGCCACCTGTGAACCGTCTTCCCAGCCTCCGGAAGTATAGAAACATTTTTCAGCTGTTTATAAGCCACACAGTCTATGGTATTCTATCCTAGCAGCCTGGACAGACTAGGACAGTCAGTTAGCATAGAGCAAGGATTCAGGCCCAGCCTGCTTGGTTCCAAAGCTGATAGTCTCTAACCACTGGCTGCCTTCCCTTTTCTGTGCTTTGCAGTCAGCAACCTCACTCTGGCTCTGCTGTCCTCCTCCCTTTATCAAAAACCAGAGTGAATGACAAAATCATTTTGAGCATTTTCTTGAAAGGCCAGGCGTGAACTTGGCTGGAGGAGAAATTCCCATTAGAATTCCGAGGCTCAGCCTATCACAGCGGCACCGGGCACTGGGGAGGTAAATGTGCCATGCTAATTAAGCAATTACTGAAACTCATGATTAAAACATGAGGTTGCCTTTCTAAGAGAATCCCTGGAATAAGTAGTGTTCCTTTTGCCTGGGAGCCCGGTTGATGAGTATCTAAAAAAATCCACCTTCTTCTCCTGGAGACGTGATGGAGAAGCAAGGACCATTGCATTCATTATCTCTTTGGATCCCTACAAGGACCCTTTGGAGGTAGACAGGGGAAAATTTGGGGTGGGATTTTAGTGGTCAGTTAATCAGATCTCGCCTTCTTTTGAATCCTGGGTCATTTGTAAAATATACATAATACGCAGGGATTGGATCACGTGTCTTGTATTCATGGTGAAATGCCTTCCTTGGATCCCCCTTACCCACTCATACTGCAGCTGGATCTTGGGATCTGCATTGGCCAAGAGGGGAAGGGTTGGGCTTGTAGCCAGTGGAGCAGAGAAATATAGCTGCCTTCCACCAGGTGCATGCGGGTGGCCCAGGAGAGGAAGGGTTTCCGTGCAAGGGACTTGTAGCACACTCACCTTCCCCCAATACAAAAATGTGGATGACTGGATGCTTGTCTCATACCACTTTGCCTGGGAGGAGAAGCCAATGAAGGTGTAGAGGACAACAATTTCTACCAAATACACCCAAGTGGTATTTTATTGGCTGACAGTATCCTAGGGAGAGTGGGCATACGGTTTTCACTACGCTCACTGATCTTGTTCTTCCATTCCATTGCCCTCTTCTGATTTGACAGGTGGGGAATTTGAGACCAACAAGGTAAAGGTTTGAAAGTGACACATTAATGACAAAACTGGGGCTGGACTCTTGAGATCTCACCTCCCCGAGTGCCAGTGGAGGGGAGCTCAGAGCTGGAGGGTCATCCCCTTCATGTTATACATGTGACAAGCGCCTCTCAGAGAGGGCAGGTGACTTGCCCAAGATCAAACTTCCAGAACTAGAAGCTCAGACCTTCTGATTCTTTCTGGTGCTCTTGCTCGTGCCTTCCAGAATTCTTCTTAACCCTGTGACATTTGTGCTGTTGGCTTGTGAGCATGGTCTTCGGATTGCCGTGCTGCCCTTGAGCCTCTTTTCTCCGCGGTGAAAGGTAATATCTGCCTCTCAACATCCTCGTGAAAACCAAATGAAGCTGGTTCTGTGCCAGTGCTTTGTGACTGTAACACTCTACAGATATGGGCATATTACTTTTGAGACTGTAACTCTCATTTCTGTCTTCTCAGATAGTCCCCATTTGAGCCAGCGGGGACACAGGTGGCTCAGGAGGCCACTGAGCTTCTGGGGAAATGATGTTTTAGTGTAGTGGTTCTCGAGTCTGGCTGTAGGTTAAAATCTCCTGGAGAGCTAAAATAACAACAACGAACAGAAGCTAACAAATTCATGCCTGGGAACTATCCCTGAACCAATTAAATCAGAATCTCAGGGGTGCGGTGGGGAGGATCCCCTTACTCACGGATACATTTTCAGAACTCCCCAGGTATTCTGATATATAGAAGGGTTAAAAGCCATAGCCTTGGTGACCTCACACTTGTTTTATAGCAGTGCCACTCTCTTGGAATGCAGAGATGATGGGACATTGCATGTCCAGGCAGATCATCTGTCTATTAAAATTGGAAATCTAGCCCTGGTTGGTGTAACTCAGTGGATTGAGTGCGGGCTGCGAACCAGGCATCGCAGGTTCGATTCCCAGTCAGGGCACATGCCTAGGTTGCAGGCCATGGCCCCCAGCAACCACACATTGATGTATCTCTCTCTCTCTCTCTCTCTCCCCCTTCCCTCTCTAAAAATAAATAAATAAAATCTTTTTAAAAAATTGGAAATCTAAATCCAAGTCTTGGAGAGGCTCTGTGTGAGCCCCTTGCCCCACTGATGACCCCTCTTCACCTGTGTACAGGATTTTCCTTGTCTTGATGCCATTTGATTTTTATGGTAGCCCTGTGACATCAATGCTATTGGCTCATCTCACAAAATGGGAAGAGCAGCTTCCTACCCATTCTTTATTAGAAAGCTGATCTTTATTCCCTATTCTGACAATGGCACCTTCCCATTTGGGAATTCATGGGGAAAATCCAGTTTTGATCAAGTGAACTTGTTGTTAACACCCAACCAGACCTGTAGTTTATAATTGCGCAGGTTGTGCACCATCCATCCCTAAAAAGTGCCAATTTCATTACAGTTTATGTGACTGGTACCCCTAGCCCTTGGGCAGTACCCTAGCTGGGTGGCTGTATGTGGTGAACCTCTCTAATAAGATGTAAAGGCTGTTGGAACCCCCAAACACTTTCCTGATAGGTGAAATGCTGAAATAATATAAAATCAGTGTGACGTCTATTTTTTTTAACTGACATTCTCCAGGCTCTTCATTTAAAATGCATGTACCCTTAGGAACAAGAGACTATTCTAAGCTCTTACATTGATTTCTTCTTATGAGTTATGGGTTGTTCGTTCACATACAGTAGGGACTCACAGCCTTCACGTTGTCTCCTGTGATGTAGGTATTACTATTTCCAATTTACACAGGAAAAGACTGAGGTTTAAAAGGGTCATTGTGCCGACCAAACTTCCCAGCCATGAAGAGCTTGAGCCCATTTTTTTCCCAGATGCAAGACTTTTCCCCACTATCCCCTGCTAATGAGAGAAGGTTTGATTTTTATTCTCCTTGAGGACATGCTTCTAAGAAACGTGCGCTTCACCACAAACTTTTGTCAGAGGAGGCTGATGCTGCAGTGTCGTCAGTATTCGGTAGTAATGCTTTGGGGTAACTTTTCCCTCCCTCACTGGAGTCATTTATACACTGTTTTTCCTAAATAACCTTTACATAATGGGCAAGTTTCCTGTTTTTAATTAGTGTGGATGCTGAGGCAATGGTATCCATTAAAATATCTTAGTTTTCATTGAAAACTCATATATAGGAACATGGCCAGACTATATAATTTCTTTCTCTTTGGAAATTATACTCTCTGCTCAAAATATTCTTATTCATGGACCATGAGGAGGAGAGAAGGGAATAGAGTATGGGCTTTACAGTCAGACAAGCCAGAGTTCGAATACAGACATTTTACTGGTGTGCCACTGATTCGAAGTTTCTTGGTATCTCTTAGCCTCAGTTTTCTCACTTGTAAAATGGGGCGATGAGGCTTTGAGGGATGATAAATCTAGCAGGGCTGTCCAACCTTTTGGTGTCTCTGTGCCACACTGGAAGAAGAGTTGTCTTGGGCCACACATTAAATACATTGTGACATGTAATCACACACGAAAAGCTCATAATGTTTTAAATAAATTTACGATTATGTGTTGGGCCGCATTCACAGCCATTCTGGGCTGCATGCAGCCTGCAGGCCTCAGGTTGGATGCCCCAATCTAAAGCATACAGCACATAGAAATCTTTTTAAAATGTCCTATTTACATCCCTCTTGCATTAACAATCTATTATCCGTTAGGTAAAGTAATTGGTTAGTGTCATTATTTCAATGAGAGGGTGGGGGAGTACATTCATCCAGACTGCAGAAAAGCCTTGGTAGATGGGGCTAGCGATGTTCATCCACTCATTAATTCACTAATTCAGTCCCTCAGGGTGATCTTCCTCAAACACAAAACTTATTACCTGCTCTTCATCATAAAACTCTCAAAGGTTCCCCGTGCCCTACCAAATAAAGCCCCAATCTCTTAGCCTGGCATTTGAGATCTGGGTTCCTTTTCCCACTGCCCCCATGGGCTTCCTGGAACAATGGCATTCTTGGGCTGCTGTGCTGTTTTACACCCCAGTGCTCCCTTTGTCCGCAAGCCCCGCCCGCAGTTGTTCGCTGGCCAGAGGCAATCTCCCTCCCCTCCAGGCTTTCCTTTTCTGAGAAGCTTCTTCCCACCTGCTGTCTTTCTTGCCCCCAGACACAATTCATCACTGCTTCCTTTGTCTTAGTACATCCCTCAGTTACAGCAAATACCACCACCTCTGCTGGACCGGTAGCTCCTAAAAGGCAGGGCCAGTGTCTTTTCCTGCCTGATGTCTGGTGCCTGGTGCGGTACCCGGCACAGAGTGGCTGCCGGGGGACACGCTGGTGGTGAGGATGCCGTCCGCTGTTTTGCTACAGGTGTGCACGGAGCACTCTGGGAGCTCCGAGGAGAAAACCCCCAGCTGTGGGACATACTAGTTATGTGACCTGGGAAGGTGATTTACCATCTAGGAGCCTCAGTTTCCTTACCTGTAAAATGACAAACAATAGGATCTACCCAGGAGGGCTGTTGGGTTCTATGAATTAAATGGAATGCCACTTATTAATGTATGTGGAATACTTAGAGCAGTGTCTTCTGTAAAATAAGTACTCAGAAAACTGTTGGCTGGGGTAGTTATTAGTTTTTATTAAGAAAATAAAACATATTATACAATAAAGTCATTTTTATTTTTTTACTGTCACTACAATAAAACCATTTTCATATACATTTGCCTCATTGATGCTACACAGTAATCCTGTTATTTTTATTTTTCTTATTTTACAAACGAGGCCATGACGGTTAAGAGAAATGAGCTGACCAGAGCAAAGCCACGTGGTTAGTGGGTCACTAGAATTCAAGCTGGGTGCCCTCACTGCCGCTTCCTCCTTGGTTCATGTGCCTGGCCATGACCTACCACTGGGTCCCCGGCATTTCCATCCCATGGGAAAAAGCTTTCTATCCTGAAGTTTCCTGCTGAAATGTTCTCGGGGGCGGAGTGACCTGCCAAGCATTTCACCTATTAGCACATCACCTGTTAGCACATCACAGCTGTGTTGTCAGATGGTTTGAATTGGCTCATGATACTAATAGCTGGTCCCTGACGAAGCAGAAGACGGCCAGTGAATCCTGGTTGCAGGTGAGGAGATAAAAAGAGAAGGTCCAGGCATTTCAGTTCTCATCCATCAAAAGCTGGTCTGCAGTGGGTGGTGAGGAGGGAGAGTTCCCAGGGGTCTGACCTGTAAAATCAGAACAATGGCTGCTTTACAGGCTGTCATGCGGAGAAAATGAGGTACCAATAATAACTGACCCTTACTAAGCCAATATCATCTGTGCGTATTACCTTTATCCTCCCCCAAACAACATGAACTAGTTACCAGTGCTGGCTCCATTTTACAGGGGAGGAAGCTGAGGCGCAGAGAGGTTATTTGCCTGCTGGCTGGTAGGTGGCAGAGTCAGAATTGGAGCGCAGCTGCTGTGCTCTGTGATGGTGTGAGGACCACAGTCAGCTAGAGGGGGATTTACCGTGAACTTTCCCTTTTAAGACACTGGGTCTACTTTAGATTCCCGATTTTGTAGATTTTTCTGTAAAAGGCTATCTGAAATGATATAAGCTTCAAACCTGGGTCCACCCTCGAGCCTAACTGGTTGGGTGCTCAAAAGAAGCGAGCTGCCTTCTCTCCTGGATGGTGGGGTCTCAGGAGCAGGAGGAGGAAGATGAGGAAACAGACAAAGTGAGAAAGTGGGGAGCAGTGGTGGGGGTGGCATTGAACCCTCTTTCTGGCCGATCCCCTTCTCAACACAGGGTGTGACTCTGTTCAAGGGACTCCACTGAAATGTGGACTTGAAGTTCCTAGTTCCTCTTCTCTCCAGCGCCTCGTGGGCTACACGAAAGCTTAGCGAGCTTTCTTTGCTGACTTCCTGGAGCTTAACTTATAGCCAGCCAGTGAGTGGAGCTAGAGCTTCGTGAAACAGCTGCTTGTCCAGCACAGCTGCTTGGAAATTCCGGCTTGAACACCTTCCCTCTGTGGTTGTCCAGGTCCCTTCTCATCTCGTGGAAACTGCCCCACTGAGGAGCTTATCTCAGCCGGGTGGCCAGAGGGTCGCACTTCCAGATAGCCTTGGTGTCCCACCTTGCCACTCCTCTCCCACCCTGCTCTCCTTTCACAGCCCTGCCCTGCACCTCCCCCCCACCCCACCCCCACACCTGCATTCTTAGGGCTAAATCCCTGTAGTACCAGCAGGGTTTTATTAAATTTCCTTACCCTGGAGAGAAACAGGGCTGAAGAAATCCTTTCTCTTATCATTTGGTGCAAAGAATGAGCACACACAGGCGTTTTAACTCCTTAAGACCAGCAGGTTGTTTAAAGCCAGTGGTTCAAATGCCCGCAGGGGCCAGGCAGGAACCGTTCCTGGGAAGGGTGAGCTGGGTGAGGACCGTGGGGACTGGTGGGGGCTGTGGCAGACTGGAGAGCACACCACACTTTCTCAGAGTAGAGGCAGCAGCTGCAGCTGGAGTCACTGGAGCCTGGTGGCAGTGCAGGCCCAGGGTGGCCTAGGTCTCTGACAGTTCAGGAGAAAGTGCAGAGCTAGATTTCCTGTGAAATTTCCTAGTCTTTAAAAACACTTTCTGGGCCGAACAGTACACTTCTGTGTGCTGTGTAGTATGTGAGCGGGCAGCTTGAGAACCCTGGTGTACGCTGTGAGGACCAGTCTGGTTCTGGCTACTTTTCCTTCACGACTCTTGGCCACTTGGTCCTATTTGATTTCAATGGAAGTGGCTATTGAGCAGGAGACCTTATGGTTGGTTTG
This sequence comes from Phyllostomus discolor, assembly GCF_004126475.2. Lineage (NCBI taxonomy): Eukaryota > Metazoa > Chordata > Mammalia > Chiroptera > Phyllostomidae > Phyllostomus > Phyllostomus discolor. Next base: position 153,047,433 of record NC_040908.2, on the reverse strand, counting down.
AGGGAGAAGCCATTTGGGAAATATTTGGACCTTTTCTAGCAAAACTCGAGCACAGCATTCGCTTGTTCTTTCATTCAGTTCATTCATTCATTCATTCAGCAAATATTGAGGCACTATTTTAGACACATACCGTACTCTAGGGGTGCAGGCGTGAACATGGCACAGCTCTCAAGAAACTAGAAGTCTCATAAGAGACGTGAGCAAAACTGGTGCTCTTAATGATTCTGCAGCATCAGGGTATTTGATAGCTGCCTAAGACACATGTAGGAACATGGGTGACAGAATTCTTAGCTCTGCCTACGGGAATCAGGAGAGGATTCTCAGACAAGAAATAGAAAGGCATGCAGGTGAGAGCAGGGGAGGAGGTGGGTGGCGGATTTGAAAGCAGAGTGAACAGATGAAATAGATAATGGGTTGGGAGAGCCTTCCAGGTAAGGTGAAACAGGAGTGGGCGTCAGAAATGTCAGGTAATCCACTCGGGGAGCTGGTTTGCAGTGACTGCGGAAGAGGCTGGAGAGGTGGCCTAGAGCCAGGCGGGGGAATGGCCGCCATCAGCACTCTTATCTCGTGAACTCTGGGGAGCTACTGAGGTTGGATAATCACTAGTGTGCCATGGTCATATCTGTTTTAGCAAGAGCATTGTGGTTCCACTGACAAGCCTGATTTGTAAGGGCAGGCTAGGGGTGTGTGGGTGAGTGCTGGGGTTAAGGGGAGTCATGGGGCAGGGTGAGGAGTGGAGAGGGGAAAAGGTCAGAATAGTGGTTCTTAACCGTGGGTGTGATACTTATGGTGAAGCCCGTGCCAGGCTAGATAATTTGGAATTTCTGGGTTTGAAGCTCCATGTTTGGGATTAAAAGCTCCCTGAGTGGTTGAGCATTGCTGAGCTAGGAGACCACTGCCTGGTGGGGCACAAATCTCAGGGAGAGAGAGCTGAAGGTTCTGGGGAATCCTTGTGTCTTGCTTGGGGCTGTGAAGATGGTAGCCCTTACCCAAGCCAACAGCGCAGTTTCATAGATGAGCAACTGAGGCCCTGGAAGGACATTTTCTGTTACATTAGATAAGGAAACCTTAAGAAATTAAATAATTGATAAGTACCTTGTGTTGGAAAGGGCCTGGGATTTGAAGTTAAATGGCTCTGATTTAAATCTTGCCTGGGTTACCCATCAGCTGAGCTGGGCATGCCATTTGACATCTCTCCATTTTATTTTCTCATCTTCAAAGTAGAATTAATAGTGCATTTTTAAGTCGTGGTGAAGACTGGTTTTTGTGAAACCCCTAGCACAGTGCCTGGCACACAGTGGTACATGGGTAATAAAGGCTACTACTGTTCTGATGATCGTGCTTCTAAGGGACCAACTCCTTGTGTCAGCTGTGGTTTCCAGACTATTCTGCTAGGAAGACTCAAGGAATTGGATGGTCAGCTCTGAGGAGAGGGATTGGCAGAAAGGAATCTGATGGGAGCTTTAATATGAGCAGAGATTCAATGGGAGAGTGGCCTGGATTTAAAATCCCTTCCATAACTTATCCCCTATGCTTATTTTTTAAAAGCATGTGGTGTTAGCCACTATGTTATGCTGCCTCCTCATGCACAATTGTTTCTGCTGTTTTTTAAAAAAATAATTTTCAGGGCACATGCCTGGGTTGCAGGCCATGACCCCCAGCAACCGCACATTGATGCCTCTCTCTCTCTATCTCCCTCCCCTCCCTCTCTAAAAATAAATAAAAATAAAATCTTAAACAAATAATAATTTTTATTTTATAATAGTTTCACAAGCAGTTGCAAAAATGATAGCAATTTTTACTTGTGTAACTTTCACCCAGCTTCACCCCATAATGACCATGTCTTATACAACCGGTTCTGTCGTTTATTTATTTCCTACAAAGCCGTGCTTATACTGCTATTGTTTGTTACTCCTCTCACTTAATACAATAGCCTACAGACTTTTCCTTTATGGTAAATTTATGGTAAACATGTATGTTAATGTCTTGATGTTTCATACTCTAATTTAAATAAATTCCTTGCTGTTGGCCTGGCAATAGTATTCCAACCCATTGTATAGGTTGTTTCCACTGTTTTGTTAGCATAGTGTTGCCAGAGAGTAACTTTGTACACAAGGGTATTCCATATTCAGGATTACTAACATCCTTCATTAGGATGGATTACTGATGGTACGGTTGCTGGGTCAGAGGACCTTCATGGGGAAAAGGTTTATGTTGTGTAGTTGTGGGTAGTTGCTGAAGGAGAGCTGCCTGGAATCAGCTGGAGGGGCCAGTGCTCCAGAAGTTGAGGGCGGGATTCCAGAGATGACTTCGGACTGAAAAAGCTCTAAGTGACTGCCTCTGAAGCTTCGTGGAAACCAGAGCAGCAGAATCCCACTGAGACTCAATCATGCTATGTCTCCTCAACTCCTGGCGGAGAGGCTCAGAGCTCAAGGGCTCTGCTGTTCCTGCCGTGACTGCCTGCTCAGGGCCACTGCTGAGATTCGCCTCTAATCTCTGGTGCCCCAGCTCTGGGCTCTGTTTTTTCTCCCCTGTTACAGACCATTTCACTGAAATCTGAGTAAATGATTGATCACTTTAAAGCAAAGAACAAATGGACTTGCTGGTCAATCAGACCTCCATCCAACCAGTGTGCTTTGTGCACCCAATGGTGGGTGCAATGCCACCAGCATAGGATGGTTGGAATTTTCTGTGCTGTGACAGGCAGAACAATCCCAGTGGTTTGTTTGGGCTGCAGTTAAAGGCTGAACAGGAGCACGCTCGGGGTTGGGATTGGATGTTTGGTTCCTTAGCAAAAGCAAAGAGTTCCCATGCAGATAGAGTGGGCCCACTGGGAGAAGAGCTAAGGTTGGGGAAGAAAAGCGTGAACAGAAGTGGTGGCCAGTTCCCCTAATTCAGGTTAGAGCCTGGCACTTACTTGTTTTCCATATTGCAAAATGATCCTTTCTTTCCCACGAATAGTGACTACCTGCAAATCACCACCAGCACCACTGCATTTGTTGAATACCTACTATGTTTGTGCCAGGCACTGTGATAGGTGTTTTACACATATTAGTTTAATTAATCCTACCTCAGTATTTATCTGTTTGGAGAATGAAGAACCTGAGGCTCAGAGAGGATTATAGGTAGGATGAGCACTAGGGCTTGAATTCAGGTCTACCTGTGTTATTGCCCTTGTGGTCCTAAATTTGCTATTGTTGCATGAATACTCTTAAAACAAACCCAAGGTGTTTTTCATTAATAGCTGCTCCCTACCAAAATCTGTGTTCCTCTCTCCTTAAGGAGCACACTAACTGATGACATTCCCAGCCTCTCTTGCAGATAGGTGTGGCCATTCGACTGAGTTCTACCCAATGGAAGTTGAGCACAAGTGATGTGTATCACGTTCAGTGTTCTTGTGTTTTAGCTGGTTGTGATGGAGATTTTCCCTGGGGTGACAGAACCCACATGTGAAGGATGGCAGCCTCTGTGAGCACAGTTCCCTAAATGACTGTGTGGAGCAGGACATCACCCCCATTCCCACTGACAATCCATTCACCTGCCCATACAGATACATAAACAACATGTAAATCTTTTGTGTTTAGACATTTTTGGATCTATTTTTACAGATACTAGGCTACCCAAATAATACAAAATGCCAACTCCTTTACCTTAAAAATTCAAGAAGGCCCAGCAGGGCTGTTCCAAATACAGGTCAAAAGGATTTGCAGATGGAGCAGGCTTGTGTGCATGGCAAGGGATGGGTATCCTCCTCTGGGTGTGCCTAATGAGGTTCCAGCACAGTGCAAAGCCAAATGAGCTCAGAGTTACAGGAAAGTCGATAAAGGTCCTGCCTCCTTGTTCAGAGACTGGCCTATGTCCTTCCCTTCTCCTTCCCTTCCCTTCCCTTCCCTTCCCTTCCCTTCCCTTCCCTTCCCTTCCCTTCCCTTCCCTTCCCTTCCCTTCCCTTCCCTTCCCTTCCTTTCTCTCTCTCTTTTCCCTCCCTCCCTCCCTTCCTTCCTTCCTTCCTTCTCACATAAGATACTTTTCCTAGAAATAGTAACAATTAGATTTCTATTCTCATTTAGTGAATCATCACCTTTATTTTGTGCTGGCTCGAACTGAGGTTATATTAGATAATGATAATCACAGGATTCTACTTAATTTAGGGCTAGAGGATCCCAGAAATTTCTTCAACCCTATGTCTTTTGGAAAACTTTCTAAGGTATTGAAATGGAGTCAGGAGGTAATTTGGCGTCTCTCTGAATCCTATTGTTTGCTATAATCTCACATAGATTAAGAGTTCTATCTAGAAAAGGATGGTTTTAAAGCTTATGGATTGGATTCAGAGTTGGGATGGTGACTTGCTTATGAGGCAACTCAGGCTTCACCCAGGTGCCTGGCTGGAATTTTTTGTGTATACTTGAGCAGAAGGGCTAACAGTTAGGGGACTTTATACTGCCTAAAGTATGTTGGAAATGAAAAAAAGTATTCTTTCCTTTGTTTATGCTCATCCTTTGGTGTTCAAGACGGTGTTACCGGTTGGTGTGTTGGTGGTGTGATGGATGGTCGAGTAGGGAGAGGACAGGAGACTGTGCAATGCTAAATACATATGAAAATATTTGAAGTAGTTTTTTTGAGAGCACAATGATAAGGAAATCATTTCTGTTTTTAATGTTCATAATTATGCCCAGTTTTCCCAGGAATTGGCTTTATTGTCATTGTCACTTTTAAGAATTCCCTGACAGCATCCTTCCTTCTCATCCCCCACTGGCAGTCAGTTGTGTATGCTTGTATTACACCAAGGAAGTATGTCAAATTAATTATTCAATTAATATATTGACTCAGCAAAAGTTTATTGAACACCTACTCTGTGTCAGGTGCTGCCGAGGGCATCAGGGATAAAATGATGAATTTGATGCAAATAGTTGCTAGGCTGCTAGGGGAGACTTAGAAGTGAACCACCATTTGCAGAGCAGCGTGATGGGTGTTAGGACGGAAGTATGCACATAGGACAGGCATCTATGCCTGTAGGTGGTGCCCAGGAAAGCCTCCTGAAAGCGGTCTTACCAGCATCAGTTGAAGCATATCCGTAAGGAGAATTGGTAGATGGCTGTGCAGAGGGGAGCCATTGAAGGCAGAGTAATAGGCAAAGACATGGAGTTGAGAAAGAGCGAGATGCATTTTAAAAGCTGTTGAGTAATTTCCTTGGAGATGAGTGTCGGGGACAGGTAGGCAACACTTTGTAGTACTGGGAGTTTGTGTCTGTCTTGCTAGTTTTTTAGTTCAGGGATCATGCTTTATATATACTTATATGCCTATATCTGGAACACTAAGGGTTTCAGCAAAATTTTCTTGAGTGAATGAGAGTTGGTTAGTACTGTGCCACTGATGTCTGCTGGCTCCAGCTATGAAACAGCTGGAAGCCCTTTTGCAAATAACAGAAAAGAGCACTAAATATTTAATGCTTAAAAGTTAAATACTATTATAAAGTAATTTAATATAAATGGCTTTCAGAAAATCCTTATCCATATTTCATGATTGCAATGGGCGTCTGGGTTCTAATGTTTGCGAGCAATTAATTTTAATGGTTATATACTCTCAATTTCCCTCTATTTTTCCCCTTAGCAGACCCAGAGGTCCATCAGGAAAGTGAAGAGTTAGACATCAGATGTCACTGTGGACAGAAAGAGACACAGAGCTCTGAGCTGAGGTCTCCAAACGACAAGTTAATAGGCATTTGGGAGTTGCTGAGTGATACATAAGTAGTGATGCTGTAAAACCCCGAGGTGTAGTGCTGACTCGGTGACAGGATGCCTTTATTCCCTCACTGAACAGTTCCCTGTGACTCCGTAAAGCTCATTATGTTCCCTTACAGCAGTGATAAGTGATCGTGGTGCTGCCTCTCTTCACTGAGTATCTACTGTGGGTCAAACACCACACTGAGGCTATTATAATTTACTACACTAATTATGGGAAATTGGCATATTATACTCCATTTTTCCGATAGAGAAACTGAGGCTCAAAGAATAAAGTCACTCAAGTTCATGGAGCGTTTGGCTGTTTCTCGTCCCTTTGGATTGTGGGTTCGTATCCATAGAGATCTCATCATATGCTCTTCTGGAATCCCAATAGCACAGGGAAGGGTGTAAGAGTGCATAGTGGTACTGAATCAATGTTTGGTGAATGAATAAATAAATAAATGAACATGAGAGTCAGTACTATAAAATTATTGCTATTTTAGTAAGCACTTGCTATCCCACAAAAGCCTTTTAATGAGAAATCTCTTCTGGAATTGAGGGAGTGGTTGGTTTCCTTTAACACAAAGGTCCTCAAACTGTAGTTCTTCTCTTGGTGCTTCTCAAGGGGTTTGGAGCGCAGAAGCGAGCTGTGTCTTCCTCTTCTCTCGTCTTCAGGTTTCATAGTAGTAAAAGGGGAGGGGCAGAGACAAGAAATGCTGATTAAATTTCTTGATTTTTGGTCTAGGCTTACCCTCCTTTGATGCTGACAAGGGCTGCCCTTCGATCATATGGAAGCCCCAGCTTTGGTTGTAATGGGCTGTAGAATTGCATGATTTTCTAACACTTGCATTGTGTGTTGTGGGAACATACTCTTATCTTTGGTATTCTCCATCTGTGACTTCTTTGTCTTGAATAAATGCATCATAGATTGATGTGTAACATATGCAAAGTTATGCAAATATAGTCAGTTCTCCTAAATGAGTCATGAGGTTATTGCTCTGCAGTTTTCCACTGAGTGCTGTGCCCGTGGTCACCTGATGATAGGAGAGATCAGTGTGGCTCTTGTGGGAGGTTTTGGCCAAGTGCCAGAGCACAGCCCAAATTTCCAATTATGGGTCATTTCCCAGTGGGAGGCCGCGTGGGTCAGTTTAATGGATATTGACTGCTTAGCTTGGGACAAGCTCTGTACTAGATGCTGGATGTCCTTGCTAAGATTTGAGGGGTCCTGTGGGGAGATGGCCGTGGAAGACAGAGAGCGAGGCAGGCAGCAGGGCCATGTGATGCTTCTGAGGACTAATTAGTTTGCGGAGAAAGTGTGGGGGATGGCGGGGCTGCTGTGTGCAAAAACTCTTTATAGAGAGGGACCTGGAATTCAGAGAGGTCAAATAACTCTCTCCATATCACGCAGCTAGGAAGGGGCAGGACTGGGATTGAAACCTTGGTTTCTCTGAGGGACAGTGGTACACTATCTTAGCCATGAAAGTCATGGGCTGAGGAATCATAAGACCTGCATGTGGACCCTGAACTCTCTCTTACTAGCCAGTGACCTTGGCCGTGTTACATTACTTCCTTGGGTCGTAGTTTTTTCAGCTTCTTGATGCTGCTACTGCAGAGGGTGGTTATGAGAGTGAACTGATGTACTATTGGTGAAACAACCATCACCCTGCTGGGTGTCTGCTGAGCACCAAATAAACAGTAGCTGTTAGAGTCTGCTGGAATGTATTCCTTTGTGAAAGCCCAATGTAGCGGTGAGGATTGGGAAACGGGGGGGTCCCACAGGGTCCTAAGTATGGTAAGCTGTGATAGGACAGTTGGGTGAGGACCTGTGGTTCTCAACCCATTAACGTCACTTGGGGAGATGTAAAAGCCTAATGATCTCTGAACCCAGAGATCCTTATCTCTGCAGCATTATTATTTTTAAAGCTACCAGCGATTCTGACTGTGCAACTAGGTTGACAATCAGTGGATTCGGCAACCCCTAGGAGGCAGACGACTTTGATGGCGGAGCACTGTCTGGCCCCACCTCTGCCTCAGTGTGACTGGCTTCCCAGCCAGAGGGTCACTAGATTCATTGATCACTTGAGAGTGCTGACAGAGGAGTCAGGGAGCTCACTAACCCGGCAGCCACCAACTCTGCCCCGAAGGGTCGTGATCAAAGGGGCCTTGCTGAGGTCAGGCCCGAGGGTCACCTGTGGTGGCGAGAGATGACAAATCTGATACAGGTCAGGAGGGGACTCCGACGCAGTCAAACCTACAGGACCAGAAGTGCACACGTACACCCGGCTTCCCAGGCCTCCCTTCAGCCTTCTCTCCCCGGGTACATTTCCCCAGAACAGCAGTTCCCAGCCACTGCATCACGGCATGCTTGTGTGGCCTAATCAGTGTGATTCATGTGTTGTTATTCGAATGAAAAACACAGATTTGCCAATGGTTTATTAAAAAAATTAATAAACATATCACAGGGAGATGAGTTGATCACTACTCTTCTTGTTTGCCATTGCAAGCAGCCAAGGACAAGCAGGAGCCACTGTCTGCCGGCAGCAGCCTCCTTTCTGCTCTTTCACGCCTCGCCTTGCCCCTCTCTTCATTCTCCGCCCAGCAGTTGGAGTAATTTCCCTCACATGTAAATCACCTCATGCTGTACTCCTGCTGAAACCTGCTGGTGCCTTCCCACTGGACTGGAAATAAAGTGCAAATCCCGTTCTGATCCTTAAGGCCCTGCGTAAAATGAACACACCTTTCCACTCACGCCTCATTCTCCCCACCTGGACCATTACCCCTGAGCTCTAGAAGATACTGAGTGCTTTGCCATTTCTGGGAATTTGTGTTTTCTGTTCCTTCTGCCTACAATTCCTTTATCCCAGCTCTTCATCCATGGGCTCTTGAATATTACCTCATGGAAGAATGTTACCTCGTTCATTTATTCATTCAACAAACAGTTATTGAGTACCCCCTGACTACCCTTATGCCCTTCACTGTGCTATTTGGATTATAGGGGAGAGTATGATGAGATCTCTCTTGATATAGAACTCACAATCCAAAGAGACAAAAGCAACCAAATAGTACAGGAAAGGACATGATCCAAGGGCCTTGCTGAGGTCAGGCTCAAGGTTGACCTGTGGTGACGAGAGATGGCAAATCCAATACCAGGTCAGAAGGGGACACCAAAGCAGTTGTGCCTACATGACCAACAGTGCGCACATACCCCCCGGCTTCCTAGGCCTCCTCTCAGTTTCTCTATCTGGGCTGAAATAACCTCCTGCATGGTCGCTTTCTATCACACCTCCCATTGGTTCCCCCCAGAGCAATAAGTGCCACATTTAGTGACTAAACCTTACCTTTGATCTGTACAGCAGCATGCGGCAGCTGTGGTCACTTGCATGACAGAACCACCACCAGGCCAGGGCCTGGGCTAACCTGTTTATTGTTTTAGTGCCAGCCCCTGGCACAATATCTGACATGCAATAAACATCCAATGAATATTTGTTGAAAGCAAGCATGAATAGTTCAGTAGTTCTGTCACGTTTACATACTCTGCAGTACTTTTTCAAGGGGGAAAGTGAGGGGTGGAGTGACAACGGATTTGCTGCAAGTTGCACATAAACTGAGGAAACCTGGGGGAATGTTCACTTGTGCACACTGAGTATCTGCTCTGTGTGGTCACTGTTTGAGTTAAGAGCAAGGCACCACGTAGTTCGCTGCTCTTAGGAAGCTCATAGCAAATAATAGCAAACAAAAACCAAGATTATTCCAGCAGGGAATAAGTTCTACGAAGGACTTGCGCATAATAGGATAATGTGGTCAAGAATGACGGGAGGCTATTCTAGACAGTGTGGCCAGGGGGGCTTCCCTGAGGAGGGGGCACTGACGAAGGCCCCAGGGAATGTTGCCTCCACTACTGGTGTCATAGATCTCGTGTACATGAAGGAAGAAACTTTCAAAGTCACTGCTTCAGGAGATACCACTCAAGTTTTAATTAGAATCCACTTAAGTAAGATGCTGATTTGTTCCCTAATAGTGATTAGCACTGTCTTGGTTAATTAACAGCTTTTAGACTCGGAGGGGGAAATAACTTAATTATCTGTCTGACCTTGATTTTGTGAGTGCTGAGTCAAAAAGAATGAAAGGGGCCAGGATCTAGCTGGGCATTGGAGACAGTTGTAGACCGAGTTTGATACAGCTATGAAGAAATCCAGTGGGCCCATGGGGAATGGATTTCCCCGAGGGAGGTGATAATTCCAAGGCCTGGCTTGTCGGCCTCTAGTGCTTTCACACCTTATGGCGTGGTCCAGGCAGCTATTCCCATGCTTTTGCTGGATGCCGTGGACCAGGAAATCTGCATGCTACCCGCTGGCTTTACTTGTTTGCCTCGTCCTCACCCACTTTTCTAGAGACTAGACTAGAAAGCTCACTGGAGCTAACCTCTTCTCCTTTCTCGCTTCCCTGGCTAAAGGAGGCTTGGTCACCACCATCTGAAGCTATAAAGTTCCCTTCTAACAGAAGCAACAAGCTTTTCACACCATCATTTCCTCTTCCTCATGTCAGTCTCTCTTGAGCCTTAGACAGTGAGACCCTGGAAAGTCGTGGGTGAAAGAGATGGGCTTTCTTTCCTAGTCAGGCAGAGTAGTGTGTGTGCTTTCATTTTGACTCCCCGAGTCTGTGTGCTCCTCGCCTTCTCCTCCTTCCCTTCCACTTCTGTTCAGGCCAGCTTTGAATTAGAGTTTCAGGTGAACTTTCAATTCTCTTTCAGCAGACTTTTAATTATTCTGAAGCCACACTGAGAAGAGGCCGGTTCAGAGCCTCTAGGCGGCTTGGTTCATCTGCAGATCATGTAGGTATAATCTCTATGGCAACCGACCTGTGATGGGTAGGAGCTAATAGAGCTTGGAACCAAAGGTTAATTGCTGTTTCATTTCTGCCCCCCCACCAACCCCCTTGCAATTCCAACATCGTGGATGGAGGGTCTAATTAGAATCAAATTATCAGCATATTGAACATCTTTTTTATTTCGGTGGCTGAAACATTAAGATAGCTGGCTTGGGAAGGGAAAGTCATAGATGGTTTCCATTGGCCTCGATGGCTCCTTTTCCCACCCCCAAGGGGGGCAGACAGCTTTAGATGATCCAGCGAATGGCCTGGACCTTTGCAGCACCCAGGAGCAGTACGTTCTTTCATTCTTACTCTACTTTGATATCAAGAATATGAAGAAGACCAAAAATATGAACAGTAAAATTAGAACATACTCACAAGTGTCAACAACTGAACCTAAAAAAAACACAATAAAAAACAAAAATGAACTAAGCAAACAACAGGAATAGAATCATAGCAATGGAGATCACATGGAGGGTTATCAGCAGGGACGGGGGTGGGGGTAGAATGAGGGGAAAGGTACAGGGAATGAGAAGCATAAATGTAGGTACAAAATAGACAGGGGGAGGTTAGGAATAGCATGGGAAATGGAGAAGCCAAAGCACTTACATGTATGACCCATGGACATGAACGAAGGTGGGGGAATGATGGTGGGAGATGGGGTATAGGATGGAGGGTAATAAAGGGGAGAAATAAATGGGACAACTGTAATAGCATAATCAATAAAATGTATTACAATTAAAAAATAGAATATTACTGAAAGGATTGGCTGTATATTGAGGATCTACTTGTGTGAGACACTGTTCTAAGCGCATATGTAAATGACCTCACTTAAACTGTAAAGCCATGCCATGACTTAGAGATTCTTAACCCCATTTCATAGATGAGGAAACAGCCCCAGAGATGTTACATAACCTACTCACAGTCACATAACTAATAAATTGCAGAACTGCGTTTTTAAAAATTATTTTATTGTTGTTCAAGTACAGTTGTCTTCGTTTACCCCCCACAACTCTCCCCCCCACACCCCAGCCATCCCCACCTCCCTCCCCTGCTTCCACCCTGCCTTGGTTTTGTCCATGTGTCCTTTGCGTTTTGAACCCAACTTACCTGATTCTAAAGCTCTTAACCATTAGCTACCGAAATACACTCTGTGAGGCTCTGATCTGTTTACAGAGGCTGGGAGATTCACCAAGAAGGTACCCGGGCTTTCCTAGTTAGCTGCCCCAATATGAATGTGCCCAGGGATTTGGCTAAACTCATTCCCTTCCCATTAGTATTCTGAAATAATAATTATGGAATAAACATACGAGTGTCTACATTAAACCTTATATATAGTTTCTCTGCTTTCCTAGAACTAAAAAAAAATCAGTATAAGTCCTTTATTCATCCTCCCCGATACACTAGTGTTGAGTTCATTTCTTCCCTTTGCTCAGCTCCTCTCCGACCTAGAATTCTCCTTTCCTTTTTCTATATATTATTTATGCTTTTCATCCGTTGAAACCCAGTTAAAACCACAATATCCTTTATAAAATGTATTTTCTTTGATAACTGCAGCTCCCAGTTCTTTCTTTTATCACGAATTCCTATAACCATTCATTTTCTAAATTGCATAGCCGTGGTTAACAAGTTAGATATCAACTCCGATTTCCTGGATGTGAGTCACAACTCTGCCATTTAACATTTCAGTGTTCCTGAGCAAGTTGCTTCTCTGTACCATTACACAGCCTATACCTTAGAGTGTTTTTGTGAAGACTGAGTTTCTACAAGTAAAATGCTTAGAAAAATGCAGTGCCCGAAGTAAGTACTTCATAAGTGCTTGCTGTTACATTCTCTCTTGCTCATTAATTGTTTTATATTATTCAGGACACAAGTTCAACTCCAACACATCTAAGCGTCACAGGGGAATTTATCGGCCCATTAACTGGGAGGTCCAGTGATGTACCTAACATCGGCTTCGCTTGATCCCAGGACTTGGAGGTATCACTCAGCAATGTTTCTTTCTCTGTGCTGACTTTATTTGGTGCTGTATTTGCAGTGTCTCTCCAGCACTAGGTTTACATCTTCCCACTATGGTGCTTCTGCAGCACCGCTCCCCGGTTGGCCCCAGCAAAAACTCTGGAGCTTGCTTCAGTCGGCCCAGCTCACGTCACATGTATACCAGGAACCAAAGGTTGTAGCCAGGGAGATGCCCATTGGCTAGGCCTTGAGAGAGAATGTTGAGTTAACCCTGGTCACGTAATGTGTCCAGGGGGTCCCCAAAGTGAAATCAGGGCATATGTCACCCTCAATGTCTGTCATCCCATTTTTGTGGTAAGTTCTTTTTTTTTAACATTGATTTCTTTTTTTAAAAGATTTTATTTATTTTTAGAGAGGGGAAGGGAGGGAGAAAGAGAGAGAGAGAAACATCAATGTGTGGTTGCTTCTCATGTGGCCCCCACTGGGGACCTGGCCTTCAACCCAGGCATGTGCCTTGACTGGGAATCGAACCTGCGATGCTTTGGTTTGTAGCCCGCGCTCAATCCACTGAGCTATGCCAGCCAGGGCCATTTTTGTGGTAAGTTCTTATTGGGAGGATAATCTTAGTCCCTTCTTTCATGTTTCACATTGGGCAGAAGCTCAAAAACAACTTCCTGGTTAATAGACGTCACGTGTGGTGTCTGCTCAAGACTAGGCCTTGAGCTGCCTGAGTCATAGCTTGGAAGCCCAGACCCATTCTGAACTGCCGTGGGGAGTCAGCACTTGTACAGGGAGTGGGGGAGGGAGGAGAATGAGATGGATGCGGGTGAGAGGAGTCTTCACTTGATTTGTAATGTTTTATTTTTTTTAATAAAAGGATATCAAGCAAATATGGAAAATGTTTACACTGGTTAAATCTGAGAGATGGAAATTTGGGTGTTATAATAGTTTTGTCTTTTCTGCACTTTTCATGTATTTCATTTAAAACAACAAATCAAAGTAAAAAGCAATAGCTACATATCCAGGCAGCTTCCCCCTGCCTCCCTTCCCCCCGCCCCCCTCTTCCCTGAGTTTCCTGGATACCAAAGGAGAGCTCAGCCATCACAGAATCCCTGGTGGTTTTCTGGCTAATGTCATTCACAAAAGTTAAGCCTTCCATAAAGTTCAGAGTCATATTTAAGGAGAGTTCAACCATTTCTGGATATGCTTTGGACAAAGAGCTTTACCTGAAACCTGTTATAAGAAATAACAACATCAAAATTTATAATGATCTTAGTAATAATGCCTTATTGAGAACTGCCTATTTCCCAGGCACTGTGCCAAGCACTTGATATACATTATTTCACTTCATTTTCCCAGCAGTCCTCTGGGCTAGGTATCACCATTGTTCCTACATTGTAGATGAGGAAGCAGAAGCTAGTTAAGCTGCCCATCTAAGGTCACATGACCATAATTTATAAAACTTGGTGTCAAATCTAGAATTGTCTATTTCAAGACTCGTCTTGCCACCCACCTCAAATTCTTCTCCTCTGTTTACCCAGGAGTAGGCCTGGGTACCAAGAGACTTTGGCAGCTGGCATTTTCCCTCCTCACGGAGTATCATTCAGAACGTGAGCCTGAAGTCTGAATGCCTGGCTGGACGGTGCTACTGAGTAGCTGTGGGGTCCTCAGCAAATCCCTCCGACTCTCAGCTGCACATGAGCGAAATGGGGGGAAAGCTAGCACTCATGTCACGGGTTTTCCTGAGCAATACGTGGGAATGCACACGTAGAATGCTCAGTGGTGAGCAAAGAGCGAGTGCTCAATAAACGTTAACAATTTTTTAAAATTAGAAAGTGGTGAGGCCTCACCAGTCCATTTTATTTTAGTCTCTTTCATCACAATCGTGTCTCCTAGCACTTTTAAGATTGAATTTTCGTCAGTGGTTCAGGTGGCTCTACATGGCTTAATGAAAATGAGTAACCCTTTCCTCTATCCTTCCCCACCCTTGATACCCCCTTCTAAAAGCCAACCACTTTTGATCTTATTAGGCATTTTCTGGGATATTACCTCCTTATTTTTTTAAGTTAAATTTTTTTATTTTGAGATAGCTGTGGAGTCACATGCAGCTATACAAAGTAATAGAGAGATTGAGTACCCTTTCCCCAGCATCTGCCAACAGCAACGTCTTGTGAAACTATGTCACTGTGCCACACTGGGATAGTGGCAGTGACACAGTCAGGAGACAGACAGAGCTCCTCCGCCTCCACACGGAGGCTCCTGTTGCCCTTTTAGAGCCACACCCACCTCTCTCCCGTCTTCATCCTTTATTTAACCTCTGGCAACCACTAATCTGTTGCCCACTTCTATAATTTTGTAATTTCAAGCAGTTTATATGAATGGAATAATACAATCTGTAACCTTCTGAGATTGGCTCTTTTCAATCAGCACCATTCATTGAAGGGTTTTGTGTGTATCAATAGCTGCTTTTTTATTGCTGAGCAACATCTGTGGTTGGAGGTCTTGCCCAATCTCAGCGCTTTTTACATTAACACTCAGCTAAGTGTTCACATGTGGCCCCTGCATTTATTTTTAGGGCCAATAACACTTTCCTCTATTCTCTCCCTGCTCTCTGTCAATGCCTGTTAGTCGTCTTCAAAGGGATGCCTCCTAGCAGCAGTCTTGCATGTTTGACTCCTGCTTCTTTATCCCTTTAGTTGTCGTGCCCCCCAGAATTCAAATGACATTCTAAGAAAATGAAGAAGGAAATCTATAAGTCTGTCTCTCTATATAATTTCCCACTGGCAGTGTTTTCATTGTTGGGTGCAGAAGTTCTTATGCATGTTCGCATGTAGCATTTGAAGAATCACAAATGACCCCAGTTAGTAAAGACACAAGGAAAAAGGCTTGATGGCTTCTGAGCTGTGAGCAGCCATCAGAGCTACCTCTGGGCAGGCGGAGCCACGTCCTGGGGTGCACTGTGGACAGAACCGCCTAGCTGGGTGACATTTTCAGTGGTACCAGGAAATTACTTCCTTGCATCATTGCTCCTCCCATTCAATTTTAGTAGCAAAACATCTGGTAAATCGTGCATGTGTGAGTTTAGAGTAGAGGTGAGGAAGTGGGTTTCAGTGCACAGGTAATAGATTTTCTAAATTAGTTTTTCCCCCTCCTTTCCATTTGGATTCTCATTGCCTGTTTCTTTGGAGCCCCCTCTTACTTAGCCCCATCCAGAGTTCTTCTGAAGGCCAATGGTAACAGTGTTAATCAATAAAAAGAATCTGTTTTCCCTAATGAAGATTGGAAACACTTCAAGGGAAAGAACTACTCTTTCCTATTTTCTAAAGATTTTATTTATTTATTTTCAGAGAGAGGGAAAGGGAAGGAGAAAAAAGGGTGAGAAACATCCATGTGAAAGAGAAACATTGATTAGTTGCTTCTCGTACGTGCCCCGGCTGCCTGGGGAATCAGACTGCACCCAGGCATGGGCCCCAACCAGGGAGTGAACCTGTGACCTTTCACTTCGCTGAGCAAAGCCCGGCCAACTGAGCCACACCAGTCAGGGCCTCTTTCCTATTGTCAATGGTCACCAATACTGTCATACAGTGAGAGCTCAATGCATTTTGTCTGACGTGTTGTTGATTCATGAAAGTGTGAATTAAAATGATTCAACTATTTGACTTTGGATGTTTGTGGGGCTTGAGAAGACAGTTTTCAGATTTTCCCCTTTCTATATTTAAAAAATCTCTGGCACTCTGTCAAAGGGCTTGGTGTGCACCCCTTCTTTCTATTCCTATAGAAGAGTGGCCTGGGAGTCAGAAAGACTGTTAGTAAATGGGTCTACCATTTACTAACTGCAAGATTTTAAGCATGTTAATTAATGGTAATAATAGTGAATTCTCAGGTTTGCTAGAGTAATCTAGAGCTCAGCCTGCCAAGAATTTTTCTGATACAAAGTACATTGCTATTGCCTATTGTGAGGGGTTAGAGGGGGGGTGGAGAGAGAGAGAGAGTTGTATATATATATATATATATATATATATATATGAATATTCTACAAATATGGGTATTGACATTATTCTTCATTGCATAGGTTTTAGGACCCTTATTAACATAATAGGTCTTTGATGTCTTTCACTTCAATTATCCCCCAAAGTTTGTCATATATTTCCCCCTTTCATACAGCAGAATCTCTTCATGTAATTTGTTGCAATTAAAATTCTCTTGGCTTTCCTGTGGAGCTCTGGGTGTATCGCTTTTTCTTAGGGATCTCAGTGGAGTGCATTAATCTACATCCAAGAAAAATAGAGATTTAATTACATGATAACCTTTAAAAGGATAATTATGTTCTCAATGCTGTCAGCTTTGTTGTCAGAGCTGATTTCTGAACCCTCCCTCCCAGGCAGGCTTCTAACTGTGTGCCAGAGGTCAGTGGTGATTTCCCCTCATGCTCTGTGGTTTTCATAATTTGTAAGGTACGGTTGCCACCTCCAGGAAGACCTTGGGACACTGAGATGACTGAAACATTGCCCATGAACCTAGATAGTACAAGGTGATGGACTGAGGAAGAACAAGTGTAAGGAACGATAACTGAGAAGTACAGTTGTTGCTAAAATGTCAAACCAAGAGGGAGGCCAAATGGTCAACTATCACTTCTTGAAAATTAAGTTGGAGGGGAAATAAAATAGCCTAGTATTTTTTTTTCAAAACTTATCATGCGCTACACATTGGACACAGTACTTTAAATATATTATTTCATTTACTCTTAATAAGTAGTGCCTTTTTATAAATGGGGAATTGAAGCTCAGGAATACTGATTACATAGCAAGTATAAGAGTATACTCGTAAGGGACAGATTTGAACACAGATTTGATTCCAAAGCTGATGGTCTTTGGAAGTAGGAAGCCTTCCTGCCTTGTGGTGAAGGAAATAGGCTCACTAGGTGGGGTAGGTGAAGATGCTGATTTCAAAGGGGGGGTCTGGGAAGATAGCAACATGAACCTGACTTTCTTTTTCATTAAACATCAATCAACTCCACTGTATCTTCCTCTTTTGAGTCAGCTAGTTGGGGCTTGCAGGTTGCTATATGGAAATAAGGCCATAGGCACTGTGGGAGCCCTATTGGAGAGAATGGGTACAAGGTTTTCTGCTCTGTGGGCTGGGCAAAGATCTAGTTGCTGGTAACAGAGAGGCCTGAAGCAGGAGTTATAAAATGGGGATGCTGAGAAAAGCTTGGTCCAGAGGATTTTGGGAAGAAGTTTAATGGCTTCCTGTGTGTGTGTGTGTGTGTGTGTGTCCTTGGTTTCCATGGCACCCGAGATGCCAAGGAGTAGCCAAAAATATGGGCTTAGTCATGCCTGCCCTTGGGGAACTCAGGGAGGCTCTCGCCGAGCACCATTTTACCTTCCTCCACTTGGGGACTGCTACCTGGGAGGGTCTTTCAACAACTCCTGAGTCCCATTTACCAAGAAAAATCACAGTATGTCCAATCCAGACAGCAAGATGCAGCAGAACACACAGAAGATAGCCACAAACACAGCTGCTGAAGCAGATGTGATAATTTGGCTAGAAAAATAAGTGTACTCAACAAGAAAGATTCAAGTGCAGTGTGAAAGGACTTTTTGGAGCTAAAATCACTTCCTGCATCCTTAGATGACTTAGGGCAAAATGACCACTATTAAGACAAAAGTACCTGTCTTGGAAGAGTAACTGGAAGAAATTTCTTTCCAAGTGCTGAACAAAAATGTAAGGAAGCGAAAAATAGAGGAGAAGTATAAAAGGTTTAGAGGACAGAGCCATGAAACCCAGCATGAGAATAATAGATGCCCTAGATAAGTAGAAAGGGGGAAGTCAGGGAATGAATAAATAATAAAATAAATATTTCCTTAAGACCAGGAAGGCCTGAGTCTGTAGACTGAAAGGGCTTACAGAATTGTGGGAGCACTGGATAGAAAGGAATTTAGGGGTATGTGCGTCTTAGTCCATTCAGGCTGCTATAATAGAATAGCATAGATTGGGTGGTTTGTAACAACAGAAATTTATTTCTCACAGTTCTGCCAGCTGGGAAGTACAAGACCAAGGCACGGGCAGATTGGATGTCTGGTGGGAGCCTGCATCTGGGTTCGTAGGTGGCTGCCTTCTTGCTGTGCCTTCCCATGGTGGAAGGGAGGAATTCTGGTCTCTTTGGATCCTTATAAGGATGTTAATCCATTCACAAGGGTTCCATCCTCATGACTTAATCACCTTGCAAAGGCCGCATGTCCTAACACCATCATATCTGTAACTGTCTATTTATGTCTGTGTTATGTTATCTTGAGAAAGCAAAGGAACTCTAAGGTTCAAGGTAGTGGCTTTCTTATGTGACTGAGGCCAGTGGACAGGATGGAGAAGGAGGGCAATGATAGATACCCTCTTCTGGGTCTCTACCCAAAAAACTTGAAAACATTTATTCACAAAGCTATATACACCCACATGTTCACTACAGCATTGCTCACAGTGGCCAAGACACAGAGGCAGCCCCCCAAAGTGTCCTTCAGTAGAAGACTGGATAAAGAAGATGTGGTACCTACATACAACGGGATACTACTTAGCCATGAGAAAAGGTGAAATACTATCATTTGTGACAACATGGATAAATCTTGAGGATATAATGCTAAGCAAAATAAGTCAGTCAGAAAGTTTAAGAACCATGTGACTTTACTCATCTGGGATATAAAAAGGAAGCTCACAGACACAGACAGACAACAGCATGGTGGTTACCAGAGGGAAGGGGGTGGGGTGGTAGAGGGTTAAGAGGGCCAAATCTGTGGTGGTGGAAGATGATTTGACTTTGGGTGGTGGGCACAGAGTACAGTGTGCAGCTCATGTATCACAGAAATGTACTCCTAAAACTTACGTGACCCTAGGAACCAATGTCACCCCAATAAATACAATAAAAAGGGGCAAAACACAACAAATAAAATATTAAAAATTCCTTAATAAATTTAGGTGGTTACACATATACAGTAGAGACAGTGAGATCTTAAGCTTTTTGACCACATACAAGTAGCTATAATGGTGTAAACAAAGTTAAGGGAGAAAAGAAGGCTTTAAAAACAATTGTAATGCTGGGGAAAGACAGAAGATTAATACTCAATATATCTAGAAACCCTTAAAAATTGAAAAGAAGGGCATGGACAATGAATACAGAATATAAATTCAAATACTCAACAAATACTTGAAAAGGTCAAGTTCAAATGGAAATTAGAAAATTGCAAATTAAAATAGCAATGAGATATTACTGCCAATGTTTAAATATGAAAAAAAAAAAAGACAGATAACATTTATCGCTGGTTGGGATACAAGAAATGGTACTCCCGTCCATTGTGCTGGAAATGGAAATCACTCATTTTTTGGCAGAGCCACGTAACACCATTTATTAAATTAGAAACATAGAGAGCCTTTGGGCCCAGTATTTCCCTTTCAGAATAAACTTGCCACTATACAAATAAACTTGCCACTACACAAGCACATACATACAAAGTTATTTATTACCGTGGCACCTGAGGTGGTAAAAAATTTGAAACCAAATGAATTACCCTTCGTCAGGGACTGTCCATATAAATTATTGTAGATTCACATTATGGGAGTATTACAGAGTTTTGAGAAGCATGGATGAAAGCCGTACTTTATCTCTGGTGCAAGAATTTACATGAAGTATGAGTAAAACAAGATACATGTGTGTAAATATGTGTATTCATATTTGATGATATGACCCTGGAGAAAACATACTGGGTTGTAAACATTCATTATTTGGATGGGAGTAGGGAAGAAGAAGGGAGGTAGAAATCAAGAAGGAAAAAAGGAAAAGGAGGAAGAAAATGTGGAACTAGAAATACTTAGAACATACATGAATTTATAGTTTATGCATTTTTGAAAACATATGTGTATACGTTAAAAGAAATAACAAATGCAAAAAGCAGATGCTGAGTCTGAATAGTGAATGCTCTCCCTTTCTGTGCGGCACTATGCCTGTCTACCAGTCACAGACTCCTTGGTTGCCATCTGCTAGCTGCTCCAGCTCAGTGGAAGGTCCCGGTGAAAAGCTCGGGAGGCTGTGTCAGAGACTGCACACCATGTCCATGTCAGCCCAGTGCAGGGCTAGGTGATCAAAGGGTCTCAGTGGAAGAACGCCAAGATTTTTAAAAGAATATTACTCAGGATTTATTTTTGCTCTTTTGCTTATATTTTTGGACTTGCCTTGTCTTTAGATGCACTTGTTCTTATAAGGTTCTTTTTTTTTGCATTGGATTCTTCCTCTTTTTTTAAAAAAAAAAAAGATTTCTTTCTTTATTTTTAGAGAGGGAAGGGAGGGAGAAAGAGAGAGAGAGAGAGAAACATCAATGTGTGGTTGCTGGGGGCCGTGGCCTGCAACCCAGACATGTGCCCTAGCTGGGAATTGAACCTGAGATACTTTGGTTCACAGCCCAAGCTCAATACACTGAGCTACGCCAGCCAGGGCTAAGTTCTTATAAGGTTCTTATCTCCAGACCCATAGGACAACTGGAAAGGAGTCATAGACATGGCTCGAAGTCCTGGCTCAGCCACTTACTTGTTTGCTGTGACTGATGAAGCCAGTAGCTCTCCTACTTGAGCATGAAGGGGATACTTGGAGGGCTTGTCAAAACACAGATTTCTGGGACTTACCTCCAGAATTTCTGATTCTGTGGCTCTGAAGAGAAGCCTGCTAGTTTGCATTTCTAATAATTTCTGGGTGCTGCCTTGGCTGCTGCTGGTCCAAGGACCATACTTTGGAAACCATTGGATTGCATTATTTAATCTCTTGCAACTTTCTTTTTCTCTTCCATAGATAAAAATGAAAATACTGATAGGCTTAAGGTCTGCTGGGGTTTGAAGGACCTTATGAATTCCACCTTTTCCCTTTGTACACGAGGAAACTGGGGCTCAGACTAATGAGGAGACCAGTGCTTGTTGGCAAAGCCAGGACAGGAACTCAGGTCCTTTGAGCTTCGGGGTGGTGTCTGCAGCGCCCTGCTGTTCAACACTGTCTGTGTCACAGCCTTACATGGGGCATGTGAGATAATACTGATCAAGGGGTCTTTGTGGAACCTGTACAAAAAAGGACGGTTATTATTATCATTTATGGATAACAATATTATTGAGTCCTAACAGTTGAGTGGGGGGCATTTTTGAGGGGACTTAATAAGCAGCATCCTTCTTTCATGGCTAAATTCTAATCCAATGGATGAATAACATAAAACATTTGGAGGGTGTAAATACCATCTCATTATTGACAAAGATAGTTTGAAGGATAAAATCTTTATTTATTGTTGAGGGATTTTTTTTTAATGCTAAGCACATGAATTAGAATGGGAAATAAAGATTTTCTCCCTAACACTTTTAATGCCAGGCACTGTGTTTGCACGCTCCGCCTCATGTAACCATTTTCACAGGCTGGTGAAATAGATCGTAGTCGTATCACCATTTTATAGCCGAGTAAACTGAGCCTCGGAAGGATTAAGTGACTTGTCCAAGGTGGAGTTTGGATTGGAATCAAAGCGGACAGTATTCTCAACAACTGTTCACACTTAAATTTTGCCAATGTTTTTTTTGTGAGCTTTTTACCCTCTGCCAGGCAGGTTTTGTCAGTTCAGATTTGCTAGGGAAGCGGAACCTGTACGAGTCACATGCCTTCAAGGGTTTATTCCTGGGATTAGGCTTTGCGCGGTGGTGGAGTCGGAGAAGCGCAGAGAGGCTGTTGTCTCCACCGCTGGCCGTGAGCTTGACGTCACTGTTGTGAGTCGGCAGAGCAGGCAGCAAGAATGACCAAGCAGCACTACCGTGGGGGAGAGGGGAGGACAAACTAGAATAATGTCTTTCACCTCTATCCCCTTGGCTACATGGGTGACCCAGGTGGCTGACACCCGGTCTGGCATGGGACTCCAAGAAGCTGAAGATCGAGCCCAACCTCCAGCACCCAGGGAAACCCCATGGGTGTGAGCAGAGGTGCCCAGTGCATCATCCTTCAGAGCTGCCTGCGGCCACTTCACGTACACTTTCCCAATGTTACCCAAGTTCCTCTGTGACCCGCCCAAACCCAGGACCAGGCAGGGTGGAGAATAATGAAAAACGTAGTCCCACCTTGGTTGAACTGAACATACGAAACCTCCGCCCTCGGGGAAATGACTTCACATAGATTATTTCCCGTATCTCCAAAGCAACCTTTTAAGGCAGGCGCCCCAGTTTACAGATGGAGAAACCAAGGTTTAAGAAGCTCCATAACTTATCAAAGGTGCGAACTTGTTTCAGGTACAATCCCAGAAGGGGCTTTGAGCTGCGATCTGAGTGACGTTAAGCCTGGGCTCCCATTCGCTGCAGGACATTCAACACTGATGTTTCTCTGAGCGTGCCCCTGTGCTACTCTCACGGACACTCAGGTCACTGACATAAAGTAACAGGCTTCCCACGGGACTGCTCCAGGCAGATTCAGACCCACAAATGCTTTCCTCCCCTTTCCTCATTCCCCAGGTCAGAGCTTCCTAAGCCTGGGCACTGCTCTCAGAGCACAGGCCTGCTTGGGATGGATCCGGGGCAGCAGGAGCCCCCTGCAAGGTCACCTCCCGTTCCTAGCAGCCACACCTGCTTACCCTTGGTGTTCCACGAAGGCTGTGGCCTCCTGGGACATGGCTCACTTTACAGGGATGGAATTTGTTGGCCTTTGCAAGCGAACCTGAGGAGAAAAGGGGGAACCGAGGTGTAGCCTGTTAGCATGAGAGGCACTAACTGGAGTCTGTGGAGGTGGAAACCTTCATGTGACATTGTCAGGCTCCCAAGTGGCAGCCAGGTATCTTAGTTTTGATTTTTGTTATATACACATTTTTCCTGCCTGTCAGCTCTCCAAATGGAGCCAGAGTCATCTCCGTGGCAGCGGCAGCATAGGCGGCCCAGTGAACGTGTTGGAGCCGAGGAGAAATCTCCACTCCAAAGCAGGCATAAAAAGGAGAAAAGGGAGGTTTGCTCTTATCTGAGAGTCTAGACAATACTGAGGAGGAAAAAAAATCACATAATGGGCTGTTAAATGGAAAATATCCTGCTCTTTTGAGAGCTTCAGCGGAGGCCCTGAAGGCGAGGGCATGGGTTGATAAATGCTCACACCCTCCACAGAGGGAATTGTCAATCACGTCTATGCAAGACTTGATAAGATGCACCAACTCCTGTCACTCTTAACGAGAGCATTTCATTATGGTCTAGAAATTCATTAAAACCAGCGAAACCAGAAACTCTCCTTTAGGTTGGGTTCTTCGAGAAGCAGAACCCGAGGCAAAGATTCATGTACAAGTGATTTATTAAGGAAGTGCTCCGTGGAGGAATCAACGAGGGAGTGGGGGGATGGACAGGGAAGAGGCAGACCACGTGAGGGGGCTATTGTGGCTGAGGTCCTTGGGTCAGGCTGATGACACCTGTTGAGCCGTGGAGTGTAAATTATACCTCAGCATTTGTTCTCTCTTGAGGCAGAGGAGCTGGGCTTCTGTGGTCCCATACAGGGCCTACTCTTAGTTGTCAGATGCCAGCATCCTTGGCCAGGCATTGCGGAGCTGGGGCATGAGCTGGTAAAAGAGATCTCAGGGGACTTAGAGGCAGAGGCAGCTGCAGTGTTTTGCTACAGAAGGTATTTGCAGAGTAGAAGGTGTTTGCTCTTCCCATCCCAGCCCTTCAAGTCAAAAGAGGGGGCCCTAAGGGAACCACTCATGGAAATTGTGGGTGTCTGCATGCAGAGGCTCTGGCTCCTTTCCCATCTCTGTCATGGTCTTGTGGGGTGCTTCTTGAGCTGGAAGAACTCCTTGGCTCAGCTGATGATGCCCTGGGCCAGCATAGAGTATGGTGAGGGTTCTGGGAACAACGTGATTTGTGTCTCCTAGACTTGGGTGGGCATCGAGGCTGGAGAAGCCAGAAAACAGCAGCAGCTCATAAGGATATGGCAAGAGGCAGGTCCGAAGTTGAGCATCTCCCATGGTGGAGGCTGGGTGTGATGGTTAAGGGTATAGACCCTGGAACTAGACCAACCAAGTTCTAAATCTTGGCTCTGCCAGTTACGACTGTAAAGCCTTGGACAGGGGATCCTTACCTCTTGTATCTTACTTACCTCGTTAGTAAAGTGAGGGTAATATTCCTTATGGGGTTGTTGTATTAGCAACAGAGCTGGCATATGGTAATCTACTATAAATAGGACATTATAACATATTGGTACATTATTATTACGTTATTATAATAAATGTAATATATTACACATTACATGTATTTACATAGGCATAATATATATATGCAATGTGTACTTAACATAATACATATATTTATGTAGTTATATTATATATTTATATATAATATAGAATACACTTATATTTATTTATTATATGCATGTTACACATATTCACATTATTATATAATATACCATTATGTAATATAATATTCTCCTATATATATCTCATATATCTTAGATATTGCTGAGTGGTTTCTCAAAGTCATTCTGCAATGGCAGACCTGGCGTTCACACCAGGCCTCTGACTCCGTAACCAGTGGTCTCCAGCACTTTGCCATACTGCCTTTGAATACACAGTGTACTCTAAAGGATAAACTAGTAAACTTTGAGGTCAGCTAGGCTAGATGTAAACCCCAACCCTGTTGTTACTGTTAGCCACGTGACTTTGGAAAATTTTTTGACTCTTTCCAAGATTAAAAGAGTATTCCCTTTATTCCACTGTTGGGGTTAGATGAGGTAACATGCAAAGCACATGGCAGAGTGCCCAGCGCAGGGTGCACACTCAGTAAACTACGATTGTGCTGTTTCCCTAGGTCTGTTTCTAGTGCTGCGACCTGCCATGTGTTCCTTCTGAGTGCTGGCTTTCTGTTCAAGTTGAGGAGCTGCAGGAAGAAGGGGGAAAAGAGAGAGGCAGCAAAGCACAGGCACACGGACTGTGCCTTAGTGCCTCGGGACTTTAAATATTAGTCATTTGACTTTCCTTTTGTGCTTTATTTATTTTCTACACAGCATCATCAGGCCCTGAGTTAGGTTTTGAAATCAATGAATCAGCCCATTATCCTTGCGGACTGCATCGGGGTCAGAAAGTATTACCCAGGAGAAACTGACCAGTGGAGAGGCTGACTGGTTCAGGGTCACAAAATCAGAAGTAATATTTGTGATCAGTGTGTTGGGCTTCACCTATGGCTGCATCCTCAGGTTATAGGCCACTGGTTATGTCAGGAGATGGACAACACCATCTTTATAAACATGGAAGAAACAGGGAAAGCAACCTTGTTGGTTGCTCACCTACCATGTGCTCTATGCTAGGCGTTTTCTATCAGCATGTTGTCAAATTCTCACAACAACTGTGTGAACTGGCACGTGAATGATATTGTCCCAGTTTGTAGGCGAGTCAACCGAGACCCATACTGGAATTGGAACTAGTCTTCCTGATTCTGGAATTTGTATTGTTTTCAGGTCACGATGCTCCTGAATGTTTAGTTCTTGCTTCTGTTTCACATTGATCCTGAAGGCCAGTGGGGATCCCTCTTGAGCAGCTCTCTCTATTTAAAACCAATGTCCTCCATCTATTCCGTAGCCATAGGATGCCCCCATCTGATTGCTTTTTGCACTCCCTATATCCTACCTTCGACCTGAAACCGAAGAAGCCTGAGTGATGTTTCCCAGAAATGACCAACCCTATGCAACCTCAGAAGCCCTCAGAGAGTGGCTTTGGCTGCCCAGTACAATTCATGTCCACAAATATTTATTGAATCCTTGCTTAGGCCAACACCTGTTAGATTCAGTCATTTATTTCTGGAACCTGCCAAAACCAATAGCTCTGTTCTAGGACCATTCAAAGTCACACATATTTTAATAACAGTAATTATAATAATAAAACAATCACCATATAGCAAATACAGTGGTTCATACGTATCTCATTTAACTCTTCAGAAAACCCCAGGAGATGTAGCTCTATTGTCCTAATTTTATAGATGCAGAAACTGGAAGTCAGAGAAATCACATTAATCGTCTAGAACATGTGTCTAGTAAGAAGAAAGGCTAGGATTTGACTACAGGCATTTTGATTCCAAAATCTTTCCTTTTAATCATTTACCTTCTTATGTCAGTTCACATTTGCTGGGTAGCAAAATGTTCTAAAGCTAAGAGGCTTCAAACAGTAACCATTTTATTTAGCTGATGATTTCGTGCATCAGCTGGGAAGTTTTTCTGGTTTTGGCCATGTCTGCAGATTTCTGCTGCTCCCTCTCCTGTGTTTGTGGGCAGCTGGTGGGTTGCTGGGAACTGGATGATCTAGGAAGTTCTTAGTTACCTCTGAAGGTTACTGGCCTTTGGCTGAGCTCCTCATTCTCCTCTACCCAGCCTCTCATCATTCAGCAGCTGCCCTGGGCTTGGTCACATGGTGGTGTCCAGGTTCTAAGCACAATAAAACAGCAAGCCCCAATGTACCATCACTTGATGAGTCTCTGCTTACCCCTCCCTCACTCCCTGTTAGCCGGTATGCTGTTGGCCAAAGCAAGTCACGTGGCCAATTGACCCATATTCAGGGATGGAGAATTAGACTCCACCTCGTGGTGGCAGAGGAGATATTTGTAGCCAGTTCTGCGGTCCACTGCACTTGTTTTCTGCAAGGTCACCCAGTCTGGTGAGGTAGCAAGGTATGCAAACAGATAAGTGAAAAGATACTTTGAGAAATGCAGCTTATAGATATGGAGGCTGTCTATTTCACTGGCTTCTAAAATGCTCTGGGCAATGTGGAGCTTGGGAGTTCCCTTACGTGCATGAGCTTTCTTTGAGAAAAGAGCCAGTGTGGGTCTGGGACCGCCTGAACACTGGGACAGTTCAGTGCAGAGAGGCTATTGTGGCCATGGGGACCCAGCCCTCGAAAC
This sequence comes from Phyllostomus discolor, assembly GCF_004126475.2. Lineage (NCBI taxonomy): Eukaryota > Metazoa > Chordata > Mammalia > Chiroptera > Phyllostomidae > Phyllostomus > Phyllostomus discolor. Next base: position 153,019,978 of record NC_040908.2, on the reverse strand, counting down.
CCTTCAGGTTTTCCTGGTAAGACTTTGTGTCGCCCCTGCATTCTTGCCCCACACCCTCCCGCTGAGGACCTGGCACAGCTGGAAGCTCGGCTGGGTGTCCATTTCAGGAACCTCAAAATTAACTTCGTGGCCAGAAAGTGCCACACATGGCTCAGTGTGGTTTCTAAGTGCTTTAGGCACTTAACAGCGCCAGATACAGCTTAGCTGTCTTTTGTCATGTTTGGGAAAATGTCCCCTAAGTACTCATGGCTTCAAGAGGAGGCAGTTTATTCCAGCTTATTTTGGCATGTTTTAGGGGTGGGTGAGCAAGGGAGGGTAGGTGAGTGGGACACATGATGGGGAGCTCCTTGAAGCCTCAGGTGGGGACGGAGACCTGACTGTTCCCCATCCGAGTCCAGTGCCACGTGTCACTTCCCTTCCACTGTCAGCGGAGGCAGAACAGTGTGAGTAAGGGTGTGGACACTGAGCAAGGCCGGGTCCAAATCCAGGCTCAGGTCCTCACTTGCTCCGTCATTGGCATAAATTACTCAAGCCTTTTGTGTCTCAGTCTGTTTCTTGGTAAAATGAAGACAATAAAAGTAACAACTCAGAGAGCTATGGTGAGGATTAAATGAGCTAATGTGTAAGCACTTGAGTGGTTAGACAGATGCCACTGATAAATAGTCAGCTATGGGTCTGGCATATAGGTCCAGGCACTTTATACACATCCACTCAGTGGAGCTACAAATAATTTTTATGTAGTCATTGATTGCCACTGTGTAAAAGGTCACACTTGGCTAGACGTGGGAAAATATTAGCTATAACTTAGTTTGCCTAATAAATCCATTTAGTTCTCAGAAGATGCAAAACATATGCCCAATCCACAAGAAAGAGGCAAGAGCCCTCAGAAGGGATACATTAGGAGAGTCACGTGGAATTATATAAATGTGATAAACAATTATTAGAAAAAAATGAAACGTAGATAGCTGTGCCCTTACTTGAGCAAAAACCAGTGGGAGGCATAATAGGTAACTGAAAAGGTAACTGAAAAAATGAAAAAAAAAAAACCCACAAAAGGGACCATACCCAATGTTTTATATATAAAATGCATTGCATCCATGAAACACTGAGGAGCTATATGTATGATCTAAAGGAGGAAACACCTCAGATACATTGAGAAAAGCTCCTTGAACAGTGCGGAGGAAAAAGAAACTTAAAAGAATATGAACTTTCTCAAAATGGGCTGCACCTGTTATTTTAGCTTTGAAGTGCTAGTTTGTCATTAAGACTTTGAGGCCAATGTATCATTATGAACGGGAATGGCTTCAGGTGGACCAGTCTTCTTGGTTCTCGATCTCTCAAATACGTCCCCGCCTCTCTGTCCACGTCGCCCTTCTCCGTGTTAAAATGCTCATTATTCTTAGAGCAGTGGTGTGCGTGTGGCTTCCTCCCCCATTTTCTGTCTTCCTCATTGTAAAAGGGTGATTTTTTAAAACAATGTAAGATTGATAGGCGACTACTTCTCTTAAACTCTCGTAGTGCTTTCCTGTCACCTTCGCATCACGTCTGCCTCCCGAGCTCAGCAAAACCTTTCTGTGATTTGTCTTTGCCCATTTTCTGTTCTCCTGGCCTGTCTCTTTCCTACCCGCACCTTCAGTCCTCCCATGATGAGCCGTGATGGACTCCTACTTCCACCAAAGAAAGACAAACGGCAGACTTGAGGGGAAGTTTAAAATACACCGGATCCTGGATAAATTACAAAAAATGCATTTTGTGTAAATGCATTGCTGGACGCCAAGGGTTAAGAAAAAAAATAGTGGGTTAAAGCCTGAAGAATGAATGGTTATCTTGACATAATTAATAATGGCATTCTGTTTCATTCTCAGATGTGTTTTTGTCTGGACAATAAATTATCTGATCATTTTATTAATAGCCTATAGTATAACCAGCTGTTTCATAATCAAAGCTCCAGTTTCAGGTCAGTGGGTTCTTACTGTACTTCTCCTTGCCTTGTCTTCCCATCCAACCTCACATTTATAGCTTTCTTGCTTCTAGTACTCTACTCCTGGCACCCAAATCTGTACCAGTTAAGAAACAATGTTAAAACTCATGCTGCCTTAAATAGTAATGAAGATTTATTAATTTATGCAATAGGAAAATCCAGGCACAAGTTTGACTGATCTAGCAATTTAATGCTGTTATTGCAGATACAGTTTTCTTCTCTTTTTTTCCTTCTGACCTTTACTGTATAAGCTTCATCCCAGACTGTGCATCCCTCCTGATGTTTAAAAGGCTGCAGCTGTTCCAGGCTTGGTGTCTACATACCAGGCCCTACCAGCATTCCAAGCAGGAATCCTGAACCACATCTCAGTAGACTCGCTTAGGTCACATGCCCTCTCCCCCAGTCCAATCATTTCCTCCAGGATAATGAAGTGTGCTGATTGGTTTGAATAAATTGCTACTTCTGGGCTGGGATGGAGTCAACATTTCCTGAAGTACCTGAGCTCCACAGAGGTCTGATTAGGTAGAGGGCAGAAGGAACGAATACTGAATCAACAAGTAGCAAGGCCGCAGTCCATGCTGGAAGCCTTGGCGTGCCTGGTAAACAAACCCAGCCAAATCATTGGAGCCTCCAACTTGAGACTCATCGTGGTCAAACTGAAGAACTTTGGGATTTGTAGCTATGTGGGCCAAGAGAGGAGTTCGAGAGCATTCATTCCATTCCTAAAGCCAGACAGATCTGAGCCTTGAACCTGGGCGTGAGCCTCTAGACTGGCTTAGAATCTTGGTCAAGATAATTACTTTTTTGATCGCCATTTTTTCTTATCTGCAACTTGTGGATGATTTTCCTATCTTATTCAGTTTTGTGAGCAATAAATGAGATCATGCATATAAAGTACCCAGTATAGTGCATGGCAGAGAGTAGATAAGTTCCCTTTTAGTTTATAGTCACTAAATTGATTCTGAAATTATCAGCATAATGACTTTTCCTTGGGTCATTTAGCCCACCCGCCAAGCTGTGGCTGCTCCTTTGTGTCCTTATATGGGAGGTGGAGGTAGATTGTGAAATAACTTGGCTTCTTATTCTCAGCACCTCCTTTTGGAATAGTGGGGGAAACTTGATTTCTTAAAATTGCTAATAAATATAAATGTATTTTAATATTAGTAATCAACATGGAACAGCTCCCTGAATCTTGCTGACCTGGAGTAATTTTTCTCTCCTCCTGGGAATCTACACCCATTGTGTCTGACCCGAGTGTCGATCCTTTCCTGATGTGTCAGGGAACTGTAGCTGTCTCTTCATTTCTCTCCAAGACCAAAAGCTGTTTTGCTCCAGGGCAGCCCATTAGTTCATTTGAATTAAGTTTCCAGACTCTAAGTCAAGCATCTCAAGGTCGTAAGGCTGTGGAGCATCAGCAAACTGTTGGACTCATTTTTTCTCTTTGAAAAATCCCAACATTTATTGCATTACTCCTGTTTGCATAAAAGGGTGATAAGTATAATTCTTTTCTTTATCTTCATAACTGGCATCAAAACGATTCTTTTCTAATTTGAACTTTACTTTTAACTTATCCTTTTTTATTTAAAAAATTTTTTAAAGTACAGTTTACATTCAATATCGTTTTGATGTAGTTTCAGTTGTGCAGCAGGGTGGTTAGCCAATCATATGATTCGTTTTCGATTCCTGCTTTCAACGCTGGGCACTGACAATGTGACAATGTTTCTGTCCAGTGCTACCCTTTCCCCCCAACGTAACATGTCAGCTGATTGGTCACCTCAGCCTTGCAGGAAGTGGCGGCATAAACAATGCCTCATAAACCCCTCCAAGCAGTCAAGACCATGAATAATTCATCAGCTCCCATGGCCCTCTCTACCCCTGGTGGTCTTACCATGGGTTACAAGTGACTAAACTCAGGGGAAGCCCACTCCCCAGGACAATTAGTCTTCCTTCAGCTCCACTGAATTAGCACTCGGATTTTATTGTGCCCTTGGGTTACAGGGGATATTAAGTTATAAAACAAGCAAATTATTGCTGAAGGCCTCCCGCAGATGGTTCTGAAGCCCCTGCCACTAAATGAATGAGGTTTAAGTCATCAGGGAAGTTTGGTCTGTGGCTTTAATGATGGGGGGGGCGGTGTTATTTTAGTTTTTAAAGGTGAAAATAGATTTATATTTCTTTCTGATCACAAAGGTTATAAAAATGAGTGTTTGCATATCAAACAATACAGAACACCATAATGAAGACAGCAAAAGTAGTCTTAAATCCCACACTTAGACACTCATTTTGCATTTCTGTGCTATTTAGTGCAATCATTAGCATTTTGCTGCACGTGGTCCAGATCGCTTCCTCCTTTTTTTTCTTTCATTTTACATAAATGGAATCATATTATAAATGTGGTTTAATAATTACTGGGTATGTCTTTTATGCTCATATGTATAGATCTATATCATTGTTTTTATGACTGAGTGGCACTGGGTTTCATCTGTGTAGCGGCCTTCATTTAGCCAATCCCTGCTGATGACCACTCAGTTGCTTCCAAATGGTTCCTATTAGTAGTTCACTGCAGTGGACAACCTTAAACACGCCTGCATACCCATCAGTTTATCTCCTTAGGATATATTTCTAACAGTGGCATTGCCACGCACATCAGAAGGCTTTGATTCATACAGTTAAACTGCTCCTCCAAGGTACCGCAATTTACACGTTGCCTAATAACACCGGAAAGCAGGCCAAGATGTATGTTCAAGGAAACTCATTGAGGAGAGGGGCATCCAGGTCCTAAAAACAAGCAGACTAGCATGGGTGCCGGGCGACCTACTCCAGGTGTCAACCTTAGAGAGCTGTAGAAGCAGGAACCAGAATGGTGGAATTCAGGAACCAACAAAACAAAGTCTGAGAAGTGCTGGGGGACTGAAGGCTGCCTTGGATGGTGAGAGTAGGAGGAGAGTGACTGTGGCTAAGGGCACAGGGAAGCCAGAAGCCAGAGGGAAATTATTAGGGATTAGTTCTCCCCTCTTTCTGCACTGCCTTAAGATGAATCGATGCCTCATTCTTTTGGTGTTAGGCTACCAGTACAAGTGACTGCTTTATTGGGATGATGGGGTTGATGGAAATTTGTGTGGACTCACCATTCTTGGGCATTAACTCCCACCACCCCCCAAGACTCCAGGGACTACTATTTTGCAAATGGGGGTATGCCTCCTTCTATGCTGCTTCTCCTTAAATAAGGGTTTAAACATTGGAAACCTGGCCAGAGGAGTTATCTGTCGAGGCGGCAACAAGTAGGAGTGGTGGTTCCAGTGCAGGGTTCCCTGCAATGAGACCTAGCTCCTCCCCTCTCTTTGACCTTTGTGGTAGGGACAAAGAGAGGGCCTGGCCTTCAGACCTTCCTCGGTGTGCATGGCCACAAGGGCTGGCTGTTACCCCTAGGGAAGGTGAGCTCACGAGCCAGAATAACCGAACACCAGAGGAGTACACTTTCCCCAGAAGAGAGATAGTACAAACTGGTTAACATTTACCATCTGAAGCAAAAGTATTGGAACAGATGGGAAGGTAATTTAACATAAGTATGAATAATATACTTAAGGAAATAAGGGAGATATTTGCAATCTTCTAAAACAGACCCAAGGAAAAATATTAGATGTGAAAAATATAGTAGTTGAGAAAAGGGAAGCTTTCACTTCTTTTTACAGCAGAACAGGAGTATGTATGGTTATGTTCTAAAGAGTTTAAGGAGTGGGGAAAAGATGTGCCCTAGGGTACAGCACCCAGGGGCTATAGTGGTTTCTAATCCTTTTGCTGCATTGTTGCTGGTCAGTTTATACAAGGGGGGACCCCAAAAACCTGGAATTATCTTCTGGAGGCCAGGTTACTTGTAGTATAGGCTTCTACCATGAGGTGAGTGTTCTAGGAACCCATCTGTATCAATGTACCAGCTGGTGTTGTTGTGAGAGGCTGCATTTGGCTCCAGTGAATTTTCCTGAAGACTCTTTCAACACCTTTGCCTATTTCATGATGGGTGATTTATGAGCACACCTGCCCACATCATGCTGAGTGTTTAGCAGTTTTTGACCAAAAATGGCATGACCCTCATGACCCAGCCTCCCTGTTCACTGGACCTTGCCTGAAGAGACTTCTTTTTGTTTCCCCAGATGAAAAAAGTCCCCAGAGGCTGACATGGAAGAGGTGAAACAAAAACCAGCAGAAGCACTCACAGGCATCAAAATCGACATGTTCAAAACTGTTTTGAGCAGTGGAAAAAAGTCTTGAAGGGTGTATTGCATAAAATGGAGAGTACTTTGAAGGTGACTGAAGTTTAAACATGTAAGAATAAATACACAATTTTTTTTTATAAATAAACTCTGGTTTATTTGCATCCTTCCTTGTATACCCCTAACTAGAGCTATTCTTAAGTGAGTCAAATACAGTCTTGGCTAAGTTTGGAGAAAAATTGCTTTGTCATATTCTCTTTCCTCTATTGAATACATTATTAATATCTCATAATTTTACCTTATTTAGATATACTTTTCACCTGTAATTGTTTCATATATGTTTTGGTTCCATTAACTCACTGGTAAACAGGATAACACCTATCTTATCTTTTGCTGGTCTTGTGTATTCCATGCAGTCAACTAATGTTTATTTAGTGAGTGAGTGCCTGTCAAAATAGTAGCTGGCAAAGATTAAAAGAAAATAAAACACGGCTTTTGTCTTTATGAGATGGTAATCTAGAGATGGAGATAAACACACACATGAATATATCATGACGATGTGGTCAAGGTCACCCAGCTGGCTACTGGCGAGGTTAGGACTCAAATGTGGGATATTTTGACCATTAGACTCTGTTCTTTCCTGGTGAACAGGGCATTGTATGTGTGACTGTTTCATAAAAGATGTATACATTTATTTATTTCCAGGAACGTGTAACTCAGGAGCAGAAGCCTAAACATGTTTATTGCTTATCTTACCAACTGCAGCTCTCCACGAGGCTCATAAAGCCCTGGGTTAGCAGTCTTTCAAAGTTATGCGCTCACACGGAAAGAGTTATTTCACTGCAGGAGTTTCAGAACCACTGGAGCGACCTTTGCATTCCTGGAACACAAAGTGCTCTAAAAAAGCCCCTGTACAGTCACAGTAGCCTGAGTCCAAGGTCATACATGATTCAGCTGCAAAGGTACAATAAAGTCTCCTTATAGTCATCGGTTATTCATGGTAGGTGAATTTCTACAGATTGGCGATTGCTAATGTTTTGCAGTTTGGGAGGGATTACTTCTGATAGGAGATACTCTCCTAGTTGGTGACTGGGGAAAAACTAGGGATTATGGGTCCCTGCTGTTTTCTTGTTGCTTCACTTTTATTTGAATTCCCTAAAGTAATTAGCATCATAGGATATTGCTAGTCTCCCCCGACCCCAACTTTTCAGCATTTCCAAGAATATTTGAAACAAAAGACAGTCTTACTGCAATGTCATATTAAGTGCAACATATGGCACAGGTAACATACATTTCATAGCATGCCTGATTCTCTCTTTTCTCAGGCCTTTCACACATACTCTCCTCTGGCTGGAGTTGTCTTTTTCCCATTTGTCACCCCCTTGGCTAGCTGCTCATCTCATCCTTCAGGTCTCAGTTTAGATGCCACCTACCATCCCAACATTGTTCTCAAGCTTGATGCCCATTCATTCATTCATTCATTCAATCCATTTATCGGCTTGTCACCTGTTATACACCAGACACCCTTACTGCTACGTGCTAGAATACAGTTACAGGCAAAAGAAGAAGGTATTTTACCCCTTTTGAAGCTTATAGTAAGGAGAGGGAAGAAGATCTTATGCAAGTGATCACACATGAAAATGTGAAAGTGCAACCGTGAGGGAGCCACAAGGAAGAGGTGCCCCATGCTATTAGAAAGAATTGGACTCTAACTCAGATTGTATAGGCAGAACTTTCAGGAAGAGATGAGACCAGTATCTTGTTTTTTCAACGTCATGGCTATTATGGGCTGAATTGTATCCCCCCACAATTCGTATGCTGGAATTCTAACCCCTACCACCCCATAATGTGACTGACTATATTTGGAGATAGGGCCTTTAAAGAGGTGATTAAAGTAAAATGAGGTCATATGGGTGAGCCCTAATCCCGCGTGACGGGTGTCCTTATAAGAAGAGATTAGGACACAGATAAAACATAGAGAAATGGCCATGTGACAACATAGTGAGAAGGTCAACAACAGAGATCTCAAAGAACTAAACCTGTTGACACCTTGATCTTGGACTTATATCCTCCAGAACTATGAGAAAATAAATTTTTGTTGTATTAGCTACCCAGTCTGTGATATTTTATAATGGCAGCCCCGGATAACAAATACAGTGGCACTTAGAAATTTTTATTTTATGTATTTGTTGTTTGATTTGTTTTGTCTGTTTCCTTGCTGGCTTAAGAGAATTAAATCTGTCTCGCTCACTGTCGTATTTCAGCATATGGTGCAGTGCTGAGTGTAATATTTGCTCAATAAATATTTGTTGCATGCTGACAAAAAACACTAAGTGTGTATCTATCATGCTGTTATTGAGAATTTCTGGTTGACATTAGACTTGATTTTATTTTATGCATTTATTTTTTTTGTTGACATTGGGCTTAAAGTGGCCATTTCCTTCCTCAACCCACATGGAGACTGCATTCTGCCTGGGGAACACGGGGGTGTGTGCTTCACCTGGTTATGCTGCCTGAATTTCCAAAAACTCAAAGGAAAGTACTCACTTCATGTCTTCTTGGAAAAGAAACGTCAGGATAAATCTCTATTAGGGTGAGTTATTCATTCCTTTTCCAGTTTTGTATATAACACATTCTAAATTTTCTGATTCTACAAATTCTCAGAGTCATCTAAATTTCTGAATGATCCCAATGGAAGTGCAGTGTCCTCCCCTCCACCAGCTCCACCCTCCGTCCGGGCGGTCATCTGCTCCGCTCGGTTCACTTTCCAGGCGGCCACGGGCCACGTAAGTGTCTCTGGCCATCACACTGCTTTCAGCTTGGGGTTTGCTTACAGTTTTCATGCAAAAGAAGGAAACATTTCTATTCCCTGGAGAATACTGTATTCCACCCCCACCTTTCTTCTGGATATCTGAAGCTAATTAATATTTTGGGTTCTGAAATCTGCCCCTTATTAGGGGTGTGAATTTGACAAATGGTATGTAATCTTCTTTAGGCTTAAGTTTTCTCTTCAAAAGGAAGCGATAATTTTGTGAATTAAGAGAAATGTTTTACCTAGCAAACTCTTGATAACATTTAACAAGTAATGATGATATTTTTGGCTTATTTTCTAAAAAATTTTTGTCATGGAATACTTTAAACATCTTCATACTATATAGAAAGAGTATAATAAAACCACACATACCCATCATTCACATGGCTAGTATTGCTCTACAGTCACCTTCATATGTTGATGTATTTACTCTAAGCAGAGAATTCTTTTGTCTTCTCCAGAAACCCTTTTAGTCTGTAATTAATCCCAAAGAACTTTTTGCTATGGTTCTCCAACAACATTTGGATTTAAGATTTCTGTGTCTTATTTACTTTACTCTTGAACCTAAAATATAAAGACAATAAAACTTCATTCATTGAGAAATTGGAGGAAAGATGTTGGAATCTAATTTAGTAAGTACTTAACAGCTATTTAAAGACAATTGTAGTTTTATTATTTTTAAAGCCTTATAGTAACTCAAATGAAACTAACTGCTGAGAAGCCAAGGTTTTATGGGATCTATTTTGATGACTGTTAGAAAGATATTTAAAGAAATACCTTAATTGTTTATAAATAAAAGCTTGTGAAAAGCTTGGTTTTCTTAAATGAGGAGGTTAAATATTTTCCTTGGAATTCATGTTGTGGGGAAATGTTGCCATCTCAGGTTGTCAGAAGTACAGAGCCAATGGTGGGTCCAGATAAAATGGTCTTTCATTCACCTAACAGTTATGGAAACAGTTGTAACAATGGCTGTCATCTACTGAGTATCTACCATGTGTCAGGGCTTGCCATAGTCTTATTTCATTTAAATTTTCACAACAGTTTCCTCGAGGAATTATCCTCAAGGAGGATAATTCCTCGAGGATAATTTTACAAATGTAGTAGATCAAACTCATAGAGGTTAAGTGACTTTTTCCAAGTTTATACAGCTAAAAGGAGGAACTGGAATTTGAACGAGTTCTCACCAACTTCATAGCCTATGTCCTTTCCTCTATTCCTTGCTTCATTCCAATAATATAGGCAAATTCACAGGTAATGAGGTCCTATCATCAAATGTAACGAGAGCTCTGGGAGAGGTAAGTATGAAGTGTTGTTACTGGACCCTTGGGGAAGGCAGAGCAGGGTACCACTGAGACTAGGGATGCTGGTAAAGGCTTCCCAGAAGGAAGGCTGATGAGACCTGAAGGATGATTAAAAATATTAATTTCAAGGCACTACCAGATGTGGTGTCTGGTAAGGATGGGTCTCCTGGTTCGCTGTGTCCTTATGTGTTCGAAAGGCTGAGGGAACTCTCTGGGGCCTCTTTCATCAGGTCACTGATCCCATTCATGGGGGCTCTCCTTCATGATCTAATGGCCTCACAGAGGCCTCCTCCAGGTGTCATCACATCTGTGATTAGTTTTCAACATATGAACTTGGAGGGACTACAAACATTCCGTCTATAGCACCTAGACAAAATTGTGAGAATATTCCAACCAGAACTGGAATCAACAATAGTCCACAGTTTTCAGTTTGAATACTAACTTCAATCACGTGTGTGTGGCTCCGTGTTAAGAGTAATCTGTTGAGAAGTATCCTGAGATCACATCTGGGGCCTGTTACGAGGGGGATTACTATGATCCATTAGTAAAGTCTCTTCTGGAATTTGGGGTGGGAGGATAGCATGGGAGTCACACGTGAGCTGTTTTGTTTTCCATAAAGAGGACTGTCCTAGCAACGATATAACGTTAGTTGTGCCCATTTGTTTTGCATGTTTATCTTGTTACACCAGAAGTGAGTCCTGGTGAGTACTTCTCTGGCTTGCCTTTTCTCCCCAGCAACAAGCTCAACCTTTCATCATGTAGTAACCCTCTGCTTTTGCTGAATAAATGAAAAGAAAGCTTTTGCTTCCTGTCCTCTGATTTTCTTAAGGCGAGTTACTCTTTCTCTACCTTTGCTTTGCACAATCTCAAATGTTGACTTCACCTAGAGAAATGGTTATTCAACCATTTTTAGCGCAGAAACCTGAACCCTAATGAAGTCTCATTCTAGTACTAGCTGTGCAAAAAAACACAGAGAATTCCTATTTTGGTAGAAGGGGATGGAAGATGGTCCCAAGCCTGGCCGCCTCGGGATCCCCTACTCTGTTGCTTCAGAGCTGCCTGGAGTCAGAGTAATGGTACTGAGTGTGATCTGTAAACCACCAGCATTGGCATCACCTGGGAACTTGTTAAGAAAGCAAAACCTCCTCCCTACCCTAGATCCACCGAATCAGAATCTTTGGGAATGGGAACAAATGGCGTGTAGTTTTAACAAGCCCTCAGATAATTCTCAGGCATGCAAAAGTTTGAGAAGCACTGCAAGAGTTCATTCCAGGCATGGTTTTCACTTCACTGTGCAGAGTGGGAGGCCACTGGCTTCTTATGATGCTATTTTCATTAGTTCACTGTAAAAACATTGTGTCACCCAGTGTTATGAAACCACAAGGTTAGAATGTGCCCAAAGGCTAAGAGATGAGTAACTAAATTTGGTCGCAGTGGAAGAATTGGCCAGAGCTGAAAGCGCAGGCGCAGGCGCAGGCGCAGTGCTGCACCAGGTGGGTTGCGGGAGGGCAGGGTAGGGCGGGGGAAGTTCCGGAAAGAAACAGGGAAGCGGAAGCAGAAGCAGAATGTCCAGTGCCCAGAGGCTCGGCCACTGCTTAAAGAGGTGACTTCGGTGACGGTGGGCCTCGGCGAGCTGACCTGCAGCAGGTGGAGGATGCGCTGTGTGCCGAAAGGGAAGTCACCCTCACAGCATCTAATTCTTTTCCTGGTAGCCTTTCAGACTGGGCGGGAACTTCTTTTCACAGTACTTTGATATAAGCATTGTCACTGTGAGGCCTCCTTAGAGATCAGTCTAGTGACAAAAGTGATGAGAGCTCTCCTGTCGCATAGGAGATGAGGTTTCAGGAGGCAGTGATGGAAATGACAAAGTATACATGTTCCCCACCTGGGAAGAATGATGGGTGAGTGCTCATATTTCTATCCACAGTAGCTTCTTTCTTCCAGTGGGTCTTCACTGTTGGGAGCTAGAGCTCTGCTGTAGCAGTGGATCCAAGGAGGAAGGAAAGACCTTCAGTTGCTACAAGACTGTAGTAAAGCCATCGAAGGAGTAAAAAGCACCTGCTTTTGCGGTTGGAGCCCAGCGAGCTGACTTTTGTGAGGGGAGTTGTGGATGGCAAATTCACAGCCAAGGAGGGTCCTTAAGTGTGTTTTTTGCTTGAGACCTGGCTCTGGGTACACACCACGAGCTGACTGATGACCACATGGAGCTAGTGGAAGCTTTTATAGAGACCCCTTACCAGGTGTATTGTCAGTTTAAGATTGGGCTGAGTCCAGAACTTGTGTATTTCAGCATTAACCCCAAAGCTAGCCACAAGGATATGGAGATCTGGCCTCAAGACAATTTCAGTCTGCTATGACTAGAGACATTGGAGAGTCTGTTCTGTCTGCATTGGTTCAGCGGAGATAAGAAATACCAGGACTGGGGATGGGCAAGAGGTGCTTCGACAAGTATACCAGCAAGAATTCAGGTGGCTCTTCTTCAATCAATAATATTCAGAATCCAATCCCAAAAGACCAGATGGAAAGTTGTTTTTCTGAGAGAAACTCTAAGTATATATATATCTTATGTTTTCTGATAACGTGGACTTCCTCAATCTTGACAAATATGTATTTAACACAGAGGGTCATCCCCTGCCCATCTGGACTTCAGTTTAAAAGGCTCAGTATGACTCTAAGTCATGAGACTTTTTGGATTGAACATTGCGTATAGTAGAATTTTTATTTTTTGAGGATTATAGACTGGCAAGGCAATTGCTGATGAATAAAATTAGTCATCCTGTGACTTGTAGCCATGGGATGTGCCGCCCAGCTGGCTACTGGGACCCAGACAAGTTTCAGCTTTGGACTGAAGATGGCAAGCCCGACGGGACAGCTGGGGTCCAGGACACCTTGGAAGGCCAGACACTGATGGGCTTTTCAGGGTAGGTGCTAGTTGGTTTTGAATTCGTCTTCATGCATTTCTTTAGGTAGTAATTCAGGTTGGCTTTGGGGTTTGTTTCTGTGTCTCTGCTTTCTAAATCAGGACCACTGTGAGGAAGGAAAAAGAAAAAAACCCAGTAAATTATTGATTTATGGGAAAAACAAACCAACTACAATCTACCAATAACACAAAATCCTGCCAAATAGCTTGATTTTGTGTTTTCAGGTAGCTTCTGTGAGAGGTAGCTGCGCCGCTGTTGGGGGAGCCTTACCGCTAGCGACAGAGTTATGGGACTCCGGTAATGGAGGCTAATGGGGAAGGCAGGGACAGCCTAAATATGCCCCACGGAAAGGCATCGCTCCTGTTGAGCTTGGTCAGCTTGTGATTTAAAGAGATACTAAGGAAAAAATAATTGGTTCCAATTCCGGTGACACTTTCCAGTGTTGTCCTCACTATTAATTGAGTTATCATACTGTGCCCAATAAAGTTTGAACAGAGCGAAGCGTGGCAAATTTGTAGACCCAGCAGGTTGTTTATTGGGGCTGCGCAGCCTGGCTTCTGCGATGAGCGTGGAATGATGGACTATCAACTTCACATTCACCCTCCCGCTGGGCTCTCTCGGCTGTTTGGAAGAGCCAAGGCAGGTGACTGACTATGGGCAGTAAGTAAAAGGAACAACCTAAAATCCCATGTGCATTAATAGTGAAAAAAAGATGTTTCATAATGATTTTTTAAAAAAATTTAGATACTGTTTTAGAACATTAGAGAGGCATTGTAGGATAATAAATAGGGGTTCAGATTCTGGAGTTGGTGAGACCTGGTGTGCTAGCCTGAATTATTGTTCTGAGAGTATTCTTCCCCCATTGTCCTGTACAGTGATACACTTGCCTTCTGCATTGATATTGAGCTTAGCTGTGTGGCCTGCTATGGATGTTAGCAAATGTGATGGGAGCAGAGGCTTGAAGTGTGCAGGTGTGGTTGGGCCTGCCCCCTTGTGCTGTGGTTGTCTATCACAGGAAGGTCACGGGCCTGGTAGCAGCTCTTCTTGCAGCCTGGGGTCCACAGATACGTGGAGCAGACCTATAGTTTGCAGCCTGGAGTGAAGCCACCCAGCTGAGCAGAGTTTATCAGCTGAATCACAGTTGACCTGCATATCCCCGAGTGTGAAGATAAGCGTTGTTACTGAATATGGGAGTGGTTTGTTATGTGGCTGGCATAGACACTCGAGAACAAATATTCCTCCTGCTACAATTTAGTTATAGAATTCTGGCAACATATCCCTTTCTTGAAGCCTTAATTGCCTTATCTGCAAAATGGGCAGTGCAATAATTACCACACAGATAAGCATTAAGTGAAGTATTACATATAAGTGGGTTTCTTTATACTTTGCACTCAGTGAACATTAGCTATTAGTTTAGAACTCTAAGCGTAATAACAACGAGAGCTACAATTTATTGAGCACGTACTACTCTGTGCCTGGAGTCAATGCAGACGTTTTGTCTGTTTGATCGATACTTTGATTAATATTCCTTACAACTCCAAGAGATAGTTGTTAATATTTTATTACTAATAAAATACATTAATGTTTTTAATATATATTACATTGATATTAATATAACTGATATTGTAATATTAATATAACCTTCCCATTTTACAAATGAATGCTCAGAGAAGTTAAGCGACTTGCACAAAACTTCACAGCTAGTAAGTGGCAGAGCTGGATTATTTTCCTCGTCTGCTTTGCCCTTTGGCCAATGATCTTTGCCCTGCTAGTCAGCCTCAACCCTCTCTCTGACTACAACTAATGTCAGTATAGAACCCCACGATTAATGAAGCTGTTTCCCATTACCACATGGGATCCTTCCAATAACAAAGCTGGACATACAGCAATGTCACCCTGAAGACATTATTTTTTTTTCTCTCTGGGTGCCAGGAAGTCACTTGGGAATCAGCAGGCACATCCCCACATTCAGTAGGATACGTGCGGTCACTTTAACATCATGTGGGGAGCATCCTTTCAGAAGGGCAAATGCGTTTAGAACCACAGAGGCTAGCATTTCTTAGAATGCCTTTTTAAGTCTCTGATTCCCCACTCTTAATAATGTAGACAAGCAGCCCCATATTCTGAAGGCAGAGGCTATACTTATGCTTTTTCAGTTTTGCTGGCATCAAAAGAAAAGCAGAAACATCCCTACTCCAGAAAGAAGGTAGTTGGGTGGTTCTGGATCTGAGAGGCAGAGGATAAAGAGACAACTGTGATCTGGTCAGCACTCCTGGGGCCAGACGGTTTCCTGGAAAGCAGCTGTATACAGGAACTACAAGCCTTCTTGGTCAGTGGATCTGGAACTGGCAGAAGTCTAACTTTTGGGCTTTGTTGGCTGAGCCTATTTCCTAGAGGGAGGGAAACTCATCTCTCTGGAAGAATCCCTGCAGGCTGTGCTGGGATCTGGAGCAGTGAAATATTATAACTGCGGATCCACAGCAACTTCGGTAAAGAACCAGCTCCAGCACCAAAACTCTAGCAGGCCTGTTAGCCGATCACATTATGTTTTCCATACTCTGGGTAAGAGGAACCTTTTTGTGGGAATGAAGAGCTTCAAGAGGGAGATACTGGTTTTATTGCTAATAGAGCAAATAGAAATGATGTGACAGTACTTGCGTCTCCAGAGTTTGTAGGTATTTGTACTTGTTACGTACACTTGGGGAAACCAACCTGGAGACATGCCCAGAGACTTAGAGTTAACAAGTGATGGTGCCAGAACTCAGACTGTGGCCTTTTGATTGTGCTTCTGTGAACTCTTGCATGGTTCCCTCAATCTGCCTAGGTGGAAGAGTCCAGTACTTAAAGTTGTTGCTTTGCATATATAAGACATACATAAGGCAATGTGTAAGTTTAACAAGGTTTATGCATTGAGGAAATGGGAGAAATTTAACAAGCCAACTTCACAGGGAATATTGGATACCTCTGTGTATAAATAGGGTTTGTGTTTCACTTTGCAGGGTCTTTTCCACCGGCCACTTTACCTTACTTGGTCCTTAGGTCTACACTATTTCCAAAGGTCCAACCTACCTCCTCTGTCCCTTCTTTTACCTCTTCATTTCTCTTAAGAACAAGAAACAAGCTTCTTCTACCATGTCATGGTTTTTGCCCTTGTTCCCTTGGCTCTTACACCCATGCCCCCAAGACTTCATCTTCTACCCTAAAGACTTGTCAAGATGTTTTGCCAACAAAGTCAGCTTTGTTCCTATGAGAAATTGTTACCAATTTTAAGGCAATCCATTCATGCATCAAACGGTGCATGCATTTTCCTTATTGAGGATTACCATGCACCAGGGAATGTTGTAGGTTCTGGGAATACACCAGTGAATGAAACAATTTATGCTTTGATGCATAGAAATAAGATGGTGAAAATACCACAGAGGAAAAAAATCAAACACAGTAGGAGAGTAGGGGTCTTGAGGGAGAGTAGTTGTTTTGTATGGAGTGTTATATGTAAACTGCCATGTCAGAAGGAAGGAAGCCATACTGATAATTTCGAGAAGAGTGTTCCAGGAAGAGGAAACATCAAGCGCAGAGGCCCTGAGGCGGAAGTCCACTTTGCTGTTACCAGAAAGAGCAAAGAGCCCCGTGTGCCTGTAGCGAAGTGAATGAGTAGGAGTGGGGTGGGGTGACTGGTGTAGTGTAAATAATAAATAGCCTTTATAGGACATTGGAGGGAATTTGGGTCTTAGTTTGAGTGGAATAGGAAGCCATTGGGAGGTTCAGAACAGAGGAGTGAGCTGATCTGATTTACGCTTTTAAAGGATCTCTTTGGTTGCTGTTTTCAGAATGGATGCTAAGGAGCCCAAGGCAGAACCAGGGAGATAAATTGGGAGGCAGTTATGATAATCCAGGTGAGAGTGGAAGGGGTTTGGTCCAGGGATGTCTTGATGGTGATGGTGGTAGGAAGTGGTTGGATTCTGTATATATTTTCAATAGAGTGCTGGCAGAATTGGCGTACGGATTCCTTTTATCACTAATGATAAAGAAGGGATAAAAATGTCTCACACTTTTGGGGTGAGCAGCTTGAAGGGTGGGATTACCATTAGTTAAACAGGGAAGACTCTGGAAGGTGCAAGCTTGGTGGGGGGAAGATAAGAAGCTTAGTTCTGGCCATGTGTAGTCTACAGACATCAGCAGGGAAATGCCAGTCAGGGAATGGGGGAGTCTGGGATCAGGTTCAGTGGGGAGGTCTGTCTAAGCTAGATACATACATTTTGGAGGCATCTGAACCTGATAACTTTCAAAACCATGGATTTAAGTGACACCATCCAAAGAATGGGTATGTGTAGAGAAGAGTATGAGGCTTGAAGGTGAGGGAGGCAAGGAAGCCAGCAAAGGTGTAGCCTCTCATCGGCACTGTATACCTGCTTCCAAAAATAGTCATTCAGATAGATGCAAGATGAATATATTATTCAGTCTACAAATTCTTGGTGCCTGTATGGATTAGTAGAACTTTTATAGTAACTGTAGGCACATAGTAGATATTAAATAAGTTGAATAAAGAGCAAATGAAGGAAGGAAGGAACCAATCATCTTTCCCACACTGGGGCCCACAGTTGGTCTGCATATGATTTTGGGGGTGTTTATTGCCCATTTGTCTGTGCACTGGAGTGCCCCCCAAACTTCATGAGGAGAATACTGTTCTGCCATGTACGATTCCTTATCCCACCCCTCTGTGGACATGGGGTAATCTGTTCAGGCAGATCTGTGCATCAGAGAGCCTACTTAGAACTAGTTATATTGCCACTTTGGGCCAATGCTGAGACAAATCATTCAAAGCATGAATGGACAAGGGAGGATTTTGCAGGGGGTGCTTAGGGAACTGAGCCTTTTTGCTGAGAGTGCTGCAGCCTGCCCAAGGCAAGGCAAATAGGCAAAAGATCAGATCCACTCCTGACCCACAAGAAATGGCTCTCAATCCGCCAGTCAGCAGGAGAGGCGACAACTCTGAACACGTCCCCAGTGCCTCTCCATCAGGAATGCACAGTCGCCCGTGCTGATTGCCTGCCTTTCTTCTGACTATATCCTCTTGGTGCTGAAATCACTTGGATTCCAGATGCCTCATCTTACAGATTTCAATTTAGAAGCGAAAGGAAAGTACAATAGGATTCTTATGGTACAGAGTTTTAAATATCACCGAACAGCCTTCCTCCTGCTCTGTCTGGCTCTGCTCTGACTCTGTTTGGAAAGCAAGACTTATTTCTCTGTGGGTGCTGCGAGCTCCCACCTGCAATCCTCGGTGAATCAGCGGAGGGGAGACTTTCCCTTCTCTCACACCACCTTTCTGACTCTTCTCCCAGAGGGATCACGTGCCTCCTCGTCTGCTCGCTCCGAAGGACTGGAGAGGAATCTCCTTTCATGTTCCTGACATCCTCACTTGGCTCTCTCTTAAGGAGGACAAATGGCTAGTAAAATTGTTCCAAGATACCAGTGGGTCCTCCAGGAATTTACTAGAATCAGACGTTGTTCTTTTGCTCTTTCTTAGAGAGCCTGTGCTCGAGGGAGCAGGCCAGTTTTTCTTTCTGGCTTACGTTTGGTCATTGACGGAAGGAAGTCTGCTTTTACAGAGGCCTCTACTTCCTCTGTTCTAGGTGCTCTGTCTGCAATTGGGTGGACGAGTTCAGAGCAGAGGTGGCAGCGGGAAGCCCAGCCATGATTCCCAGCCTACGTATACCAGCAATAAAGTGGGTACCGATCTGGTGTTGATTTTGCTCCTTGTGCTGGCCTCTGTTGGTTTGAATTTGGAAAGGGGAGTGATTGGGTCTTTTGGAGTCTCAAATGATGGGCAGTAAGCTTCAGAGCTTTATTTCTCAGCCACAGTGAATACAACCAGGAGCAGGGAATTCTGGGGCGTGCAGGGAGATCTACAGCATACCCAATAACTCATGATAGTTGTGGAATGGCTTTAAAATGATTTCCTCTGTGGAAATGTGACAAAGGACTGGGGGCAGACTTAACCAGTAGCATTTGTAGCTTTTCGGATGATGATCCCACAAGACAGAGAAGTTCGTTATACTTAGCAGTAGCCAGTTGGATCTTGTATTTTCAGTTAGCTTTCCCCCTTTTCCTTGTTTCATTTCCCTAGTCCTTCCCTCCTGATGCATGCATTTGAATTCCCAAATACAGCACATCACCTAAGCCTTTGCCTCTGGCTCTGCTTTCCACGCTAAGGCTGGTTGCAGAAGATTGTGAACTTCTCACCCCTCTTAATGGTGTGCGCTGCCAGCATTGGCACTTAAACCAGAAACAAAGTTTTAAACATGGCCTTATTATTGTAAAAAGAGAAGGGGTTTAAAAGTTTGGCCAGAAAGGATATGACACGATTTGTGCTGCAGAATTCAGGGTGGTTTTCCATGTGGCTGGGTTTCCCTTTCTCTGCCGCCGGTACCAGGCTGCTCCCCTTTCTGGAGCACCTCCCGCACTGTGGCTGGAGAAGGGGTCAGAGGTCAGGACCTCCTGTTGGGTCAACGTGGAATGCTCACCTGGGCAGCCCAAACGTTTTCTTTATTTAATTGTTTTTCTTAACATGTCTGCTGAATTGGGAGTGGGATGATGGAGGTGGTGCCTTAGCCTCTTCACTGCCAGCCAGTGAAATCCTCTCTGGGTGACTCAGTCAGCACAAAGATTCTTTCAAAAAACTGTTGGCTTTGCAAGTCACAGAAGTGCAGCATAAATCTGGAACTGGTGAGAAAAGTAGGGAGAAATACTGAGGAATTTGTGGCAGAGATTGACTGGCTGTTTGCAAAACCATTTTTCTTCTCCCGAGCACAGGTAGATCACATTCCCAGCCTTCCTTGCCATCAGGGGGGCTGTTTGGCTGAGTTCTGACCAATGGAATGTGGTAGATTGTTGGAGAGTCTAGGTTTGGCCCACCCCCTCCGAGAAGTGATTCTCCATTCTTTGTCCCCACTCAACAGCTGAACTGGGAGGATTCTGAGGACTCGCAGAACGGTGGAGCCCTAAGCCAGAAGGAGCTTGAGTCACCCTGAATGTCCCATTTCCCCATGGCTAACCCACACTGACAGCGATGTGAGAAATTGCCTGGGGCACTTACGCTTTGGAGTCGTGATAGCGTGTATCCTCCTCTGGCTGGTATTTAAGTGTTACAGGGGAGGCTACCATAAACAAAATATTTCCCTGCTGAGTTGTCTCAAACATACATGGGAATGTCATCTGTGCAAGATAGGTGCTGGCAGACAGGATTACATTTAGTGGGCCTTTTTATTTCCTACAACAATCTCCCTTTTATCCCTGAGGGGGAGGCTGCTGAAAGCAGTTTCCTTGGGCACAAGGGAATGTTCTATGGTTCTAGCAAAGGGCAAGCGGGTATCTTTGGGTTTGTGTGTGTGCGTGCGTGTGCATGGTAAGCACTGAAACAAATCTTTCCAACCATTTCACAACCCTAAACTTCCCTTTCTTTCCCTCCTTCTGCCCCTCTCTGTTTCCCCATTCCCCCTTTTACCTCCTTCATTCCCTTCTTTCCCCTCTCCCTTCCTTTCCATCTCCTCCCTTCCTCAAATTTTATTGATGCCTAATCTATGCTAGGCGGTAGGATCTACTGGCCTAGGTTCTAAGTGTTTTACACACCAGGAGCCCTTTGTGTTCTTACCAGTAATTATGATACATTGGAGTCAGGAGATAAGTAAGAGGCTTTTTGGCAGACGGACTCTTAGGAGAGCTTATTGGTGCAATTTCCTAATCCAAGTTGCCTCGGAGAACAAGGCTTTCACAAGATTACATAAGCTTTAAAATTACAATAACTTCTCACTTTTCCATCACAACACCATCCCCCTGCACATCCATATGTCAGGACGTGGGTGTAGGGAACATTATTTCTATCTTGTGAGAACAGCATCCTCTCTGTTTTTTGATATCCAAATAGGCTAGGATCAGACTCCCGCAGCTTTCTCCCTCCCTCCAGCCCACGGTATCGCAGTGAGTTTAATTCCTGTATTTCAAAGAGATAATTAACTTCTATAAGGAATGCTGAGTACTGTATCTGTGTACATTGTATAGATGTTTAAGAAGGAAAGACTTGGGGCGGGGGAACGACAAGGCCTGATGCCTTCATTTGGCAAGTGAGGGTGGGGACCCTTGGGACAAGAGAGGTAGCACAGGTCACCGAGGGAACAAGTTGCCATTCTGGGTGGAGAACTCTGATCCTTTGAACAAGACAGCAGTTGCCTTATATTACCCCTTTATGGCCCTTTCCTTTTTTTGGTAAAACGGATATATAAGACCAAGTCATTTTATTTCCCTGCTCAAAAATCTGTTGCTTTTCCAATATGTCTAAACTAAAGTACATACACAGACCTTGAATAACTGCGTGGAGCCGAGCTCCCCTCTGCCAGTTCAGGAACATCCATTCCTGAACTGGCATTCGGAACTCGTGCTTGATGAAGGAATGAGCTCCTTTCATGTTCAGTTTCTCAGATTCCTGTCACCAGGCGTTACCTGTAGTAATAAGCTGGGCAGGCCGCATTCGTCTGACTGACTATGGATTTAAGGTGTGGTCACGTGTTTTACACATAATCCATCAGAACATTCCATGAGACCTGATATGATGCCTTCATTTGATAAATGAGGATGTGGAGTCTTAGATGAAATGAGAGATTTTCTATTTTAATTTGAGAGGGATTGTAGATGATAGAGGTAAGGTAGGTTGGGATTGCTGTGGTAGCCCTTATCTCCTTCTGAAAAGAGTAAAGCCAGCTCAGAGGAGTGCAGAGCTGAGTGACAGTGAATGTGGGTCACGGCGCCATTGGAGCCCCTGGAATCGCCTCTGTCTGTATTTGTAGACCTTACAACTGTGTGAGTTAATTTTTTTCTGTTTACGCCAGTTTGTGTTGAGTTTCTGTCACTTGCAGCTGAAAGAGGCCTGGCCAATAAAACCAGAAGCTAAAATGAGGGTCGTATATTAGTGCAGTACTTTATGAAGTTTTAGAGTCCTTTGATTTCTACTCTATAAGAATTTTTATTTAATTAGATGCAATGATAAACAAGTGAATTACTTTTCATGGGGGAATCTTGATTTGGTGACCTCTGCGTTGAATTCATGAATACCTTACAATTTCTAAATTCTTCAAAGGCCGGCTTCCATAGTAACTTTATTTTGTGTCTTGATAGTTTAAGAGAATGAAACATTTCTATATTTCCTTAAAATAATCTGAGCCATGGGACCACTCTTGCAATTTTCCTACAAGCTTGTCACGGTTTAAAATACATTTTATTAATTATGCTATTATAGTTGGCACATTCTTTTTTCCCCCCTTTATTCCCCTCCGCCCTGCACCCTGCCTCCCACCAGCATTCCCCACCTTAGTTCATGTCCATGGGTCATACATATATGTTCTTTGGCTTCTTCATTTCCTATACTATTCTTAATCTCCCTCTGTCTATTTTGTACCTACCATTTATGCTGCTTATTCCCTGTATCTCTTCTCCCAGTCACCTGCCTCCTCTGCCCTGCTGAAACCCTCCATTTCTGTGAATCTGTTCCTGTTCTAGTTGTTTTCTTAGTTTGTTTTTGTTTTAGGTTCAGTTGTCGATAGTTGTGAGTTTGTTGTCATTTTATTGTTCATATTTTTTATCTTTTTCTTAGATAAGCCCCTTTAACATTTCATATAGTAAGGGCTTGGTCATGATGAACTACTTTAACCTGACATTATCTGGGAAGCACTTTATTTGCCCTTCCATTCTAAATGATAGCTTCGCTGGATAGAGTAATCTTGGACATACATCCTTGCCTTTCATGACTTGGAATACTTCTTTCCACCCCTTGTGGCCTGTAAGGTTTCTTTTGAGAAATCAGCTGATAGTCTTATGGGAACTCCTTTGTAGGTAACTGTGTCTTTTTGCTGCTTTTAAGATTCTTTCCTTATCTTTAATCTTGGATAATGTAATTATGATGTGCCTTGGTGTGCTCCTCCTTGGGTCCAATTTCTTGGGCACTCTCTGAGCTTCCTGGAATTCCTAGAAGTCTATTTCCTTTGCCAGATTGGGGAAGTTCTCCTTCATTAGTTTTTCTAATAAGTTTTCCATTTCTTGCTCTTCCTCTTCTCCTTTTGGCACTCCTATGATTTGGATGGTGGAACATGTAAAGTTGTCTTGGAGGTTCCTAAGCCTCTCTTTATTTTTTTGAATTCTTGTTTCTTCATTCTGTTCTGGTCAAATGTTTATTTCCTCCTTCTGGTCCAAACTGTTGATTTGAGTGCCAGTTTCCTTCCTGTCACTTCTGGTTCTCTGTACATTTTCCTTTATTTCACTTTGTATAGCCTTCACGTTTCCCTCTATTTTGTGACCATACTCACCTATTTATGTGAGCATCCTGATTACCAGTGTTTTGAACTCTGCATCTGATAGGTTGGCTAATTCTTCATTGCTTAGTTCTCTTTTTGGAGCTTTGATCTGTTCTTTCATTTAGGCCATATGTATATATATTTTTTGTCTCATTGTACATGTTATGTAGTAAAGGGGTGGAGCCTCAGTTATTTGCCAGGGTGGGGCAGCCCATGTGTTGTGGTGCTGTATGTGGGGAGGGGGTCTGAGAGGGAACAGTGCCACTTGCCCAGCTCTTGGACTGCTTTTTGTCACTTCTGCTACCTACAATCAAATTGGCCCTTCTGCTGCTGCTTCCTGGGTGGATGGGTTTGTGTACATTCTAGGACCCTGTGGGTCTCTCCAACAGACTCTTCTATGAGGCTGGGAGTTTCTCCCACTGCTGCATCCCCCACAGAGTTTTTGCAGCCAGAGGATTTGAGGCTTTCTTTTCTCATGCTGGAACCCTGGGTTGCATGGTCTGTTTTGCTCCCTAGTTGTTCCCCCTGGTTTATCCACATGCAAATGTGGGACTTCCCTGTCTCCAGTCACTGCCTTACCCACCCTGGTCCTCCAGTTGCTACCTTGCCATAAGTACTCCCCATCCTGACTATCCAACTACACCCCTCCTACCAGTCTGAATGATTATTTCTTCTTTAACTCCTTGGTGGTTGTACTTCCATACAGTTTGATTTTCTGGCAGCTCTGGTTGTTTTTTGTTTTTAAATTTGTTTTTGTTTTTCTTTGGATTGTGCGAGGAGGCAAAGTATATATACCTAGGCCTCCATCTTGGCCAGAAGTCTCCAAGCTTGTCATTTCTTTTTGTCAAGCCCTTGAAGCAGCAATAAATTAAACTAAGCATCAATAAACATAATTTCCCCCAACTTACATGTCTAGTTACCAGAAATCATTTCCCTTTGGTCTGTTGACAGGTAGCAGGCATGGTTCCAGCATGGAATACACTGTAGAGTTATTGATTTTTCTGGGATAATAGTAATAGAAATACATTAAACTATCACCTTGTATTGGAACCTTTGCCCTACTCAGAAAGATTACTTTCCCTTAAGAAGGACTCCTAGGCTTCTTATGAATGCCCATGCTAGTTAAAGTCAAAATCTCTTAGCTTGCTTGAAGTTTAAAGTTCACAATTTGACCTGCACTTTTCCTTCCAATCTTATTTCTGTCTTTGTTTTTCAGGTTGAATAGTGAATGTTTCCAGAATATACATCTTATACATTCTCAGTATTTTCCTTTTCTTTATGATGTTACTTCTGATGTCAATACCCTCTTCCTGGTCTCCCTCTGTATGTCCATAATTGCTCACCCTTCCAGACCAAGAGGGATTGCCACATTCTTCACAAGGCCTTTCCCGATGACCTCAATTGGAATGATTCCCTCCCAGCTGGGAACTTGGAAGCACTTTGTATATGCTCCTCTTTCGTCAGCCACCTCAGTCACCACAGTGGCCACACAACCTTAACCTCCACAACCCCCATAGTCAGCTGTCCTGGTCTAATGCTCCCTCACACGATGACAACTGTCACCACTCTCCCTCCTCGTAAATAAAGCTGTGAACTGCCGGGGCCAGAATTCAACTCTAAGCTATCTAAATCCAAAGTTAGTAGTTTAACCACTGTGCTCTACTGTTTTTTTCCTCTGGCATATTAATTTGATATGATGAATGTCTTATTTTCGAGACTGGATTATAAATTCTCAAAAAGCAATATCGTCATTTAATTCATCTTTATAACCTTGTAAAAGCTTAGTGGAGAATCAGGCAAATGGTAGATGCTTAATAAAAATTTGGATGGATGAATGGAGATGTACATCTCAGCAATGATATATTTTACAGAAAATGGAAATTATTTGGTTTTAGAATACTGGAGTCAGTAGAAGAGTCTCTTTTCTAATTATATGCGATATGGACATAATAATGAAATAATCTTTAACAGGAGGTTTGAGAAGAAGACTCAGAATTTCAGAGGGTATGAGAGGAAAAATGGTGTGACAATAATATCAGAAACAGAATTCATAGTCTGGATATGTAGTTAATTGACTTACTTTTGTGATCATTTAAGTTAATATATTAGAAGAGCACATGGTGATATAATAGACTGTCACACATATATTTATCTTGATGTCCTGGTTCAGGATAAAAATTCTTTCTCCTTTTTTCCTAAAGCTGCTGAGCCAACAGATCAGTTATTCTCAACCTGAGTTCCTGGCATGGTATCTCCACCGGGTAGTCCTCATGTGAACAGTTTCCAGTGGGCAGACCGTAAGTTCACTGTTCCATCACTCAGAGAAATATATCAGAGAGAGACTAGTCACAGAACATGTATGAATGACCCATGGACATGGACAACAGTGTGGGGTTGCCTGTGGGAGTGGTGGGCTGGGAGGAGGAGGGCAAAGGGGGAAAAATTAAGAAAACAGTAACAGAATGACAGTGAAAAAGAAAAGAATAAAAACAATATACATATCCTTGGGTGGTAAGTATTTAAAAAGAAAGCAGGACTATAGATATATGCAAAGATAAATATATTTAAAATATGTAAACATAATGCATAAAAAGGCAAGAATTTTGAGTTCTTATTTTCTGTATTTTCTACAACAAATATGTATTAACTGCATGATAGGAAAAAAGTAAAATAAAATAATATGAAGAATAGTTAGAAAAAAATAGAAAGCCAGTGTAAGAGTGATAATATTTTAATTGTTATAATTATGTTCCAGTTCATGAAAAAAACATTTGATGATTTTGACATTTCAACTGTTATTGATAACAAATGGGTTGTGAATCTCTCTTCATGAGTAGTGTGGTGTTTCAGAACTTCTATAAGTGCTTTAAGGCCCAAGCAGATCCACTTTATTCCAGGAGGATGCCTGGCAGTTGATGATGGTTTCAGGAGTTGGGTGTATTTTCATTGGTTGAGACTAAGTCCCTTTTCCCTCCAGAAGCAGGAAACCGATCATGGGAAGGTATTATGTGAGCTAAAGACCTGAAGACAAATGAAATGTTTCATTGGGTCAACTCAGTATTACATCATCTAGCTCGAGAGTTTTGTCCAAATGTGGATGTCAAGGCATGGCCAGTAAGGTTAGACTCTCTGCTCCCCATTACGGATAGCATGAAATTGATTGTACACATTTTAAGGTCAAGGGCAGGATTTTGTAATTCTTAACTTTCACATAACTACATAGTGTAGTTACATACAATGAGAGCTAACACTTTTTAAAATCCTACCATGTGATAAGCCCTGTATTGGGTCATGATTTTATGTAATTCTCTCAGCAACCCAATGAGGCAAGTCCTTTTATCTACAAGTTGAGGGTCTGTAACAATTCCCCAGATTCCCACATGTGGTGCCTACATTGCATGAGAGTGAGGGGCCATGTGGGAAGGGTCCTGAGGAAGAAACCCAGCCCCTCTGAAAGTGGTAGGAGATCCCAGACACCTGTGAGAAAGTGATTCCGGTGTGAAGGATATAAAGTCAGACAGACCTGGATGAGAACCTTTTCGAGGTCACAGCCAAATATTTATTACAGTGCTCAGCACACACTAAACAATGAGTAAATACCAGCAATAGTGATCATTGTAATTATTATGACCAACTGTAAGTGCTAGGATGAGATCTGGGGTCTGTTTGGTACCCAAGTCTACATATTTCTGTGTTATACCATGTGAATTCCTACATATTTTTAAGATGAACATTCCCTAATTTCTTTTAATCACGTATCTTGGCCCTATTCTCTGTGTATGTATCCACAGCTGTAAGCCTGGCAGTAGCAGAGCCTCAACGGAGCCCTAGGTTCCTCCCTGCAGGGGTCTCTGTTCAGTTTTGTGTTGGCTGTAGTTCATCGAATCCTGTAAAGACTGCATTTTAGACACTGGATCCTTGGCCATCAGCCAGGAACTCAAAAGGCATCTCCTTGCCTACCTTTCTGCCCCCACAAATGAGAGACTCGCCAGTTATCATTAAGCCATCTTAATGAGCTAGTTTGGAGGATCCGTTACATACCTCGCTGCTGACTCTCACTTGTCTGGTTTGCTTTTTTGTTCTGTCAGGAAGTTAAAAATCCTGTGGTTATTTATCTGTATGGGCAGTAAAACACTGGCACTCTCCCATATGATATTTTGGATTTTTTAAAGACAAACACCAAGTGGATTTATAGGCTATAAAGACTCCTCCTTCGATTCTAACATAAAGCAAAGCTAAATTGATATTGGCTGCTTGAGACCTAGATTTGGCAGCAGGGAGAGTAATATTCTTGAGTTATGTTTTATATTTGAGCCTATCAAAAACATTTTTCTAATTTGGAGAAAATGGAGGACTTTTAGATCCTGTGTTTAATTCTTGATTTTTGGTGATTGGCTGGTAGAGAGCAAGCAAGAGACAATAGGGTATAATACTGAGAGGAGAGATTTTGGAGGAAGACACATCTAAATCCTAGTCCAGGTTCTGCCACTTGGGAGCTGGGCCACCTTGAGAAAGTACAATAGCTTAACCCACGGAAACTCGAGTGTTCTCATTTGTAAATGGAAATAAAAATAGTACTTATCGCATATGATAAGCATAAAAATTGAGTGAGAAATTCTTTATAAAGTGCTTATATAATTCTTGGCAGAAGACAGGTTCTCAGTTAGAAGCTATTGTTACTATGGATGAAAGCAGTCCACTTGGGCATCAGTTGTAATTCAGTACCCGTAACCCTTTAAAAATGAACAGTCCCATTCAAGGAAAGAAGCTGGGCCTTCAAGTAAGTGCTAGCTTAGCTTTGTTGTAATCTATCTTCTGCCCCCTGTGTGAGCTTTTCACCTTGGGAGTGTCTCCATATGTAGTGTGACCAGCTGTACTGGTTTGTAGGGATGGAGGGGTTTCCTGGAATGTGGGACTTTTAGTGCTAAAACAGGGAGAGACCTAAGATGCCCACCCTATCCCAGATTCTGTTCCTCGGCCTCACTGCACCTTGGACTCAGCCGTGTTGCTGTTTCTGTACCTCGGGTCTCTAACCTCCCAACTTCCCCTCAGACTTCTACAGAAAAAGCAGGGCAGCTGCCGAAGGTTTTGATTGCCTACCATTCTCCAAAAGTTACCCATGAAATGTTCATGTATGATTATGATCAAATACATTTAAATGTATGTGATGTATTTAAAATAATTAGAATTATTCTCTTTGTTGATACTCGAATAGCCCCATGTTTGGCCAATGGAAGCATATTTAATTTTGGTTAAGCTTTTCAACATGATCCATGACATTGGAAATAAGAGTTTACAATGACAAGACAGACATGTCATGCCCCACATCTAGACTCAGCCATTTCTCCAAGGATCCCTGTTTCCTGTTAGTGGGAAATGGTCTTTGGCGACCATGGTGTGAGTACTAGGAGTACTTGTTGCTACTGGTTGGGTTCTGCTTTGGGGCCTTTACAGAGCCTGGGGAATAAATAATGTTAGTTTTTCAGAGAAAATATTTTGTAGTCTCATATTGATGTTTTTAAGTTAAATTCAGGACTCCAGGGCTTTTATTTAATCTTATCAATCTTACATGTGCGTATCTTCATCCATAATGAAAATATTGGTTCTCAATGACACCAATATAATAACTTGTTTACTTCATCCCACGTTACACAGAAACCAGTCTTAGAATAACAGTAACATCATTACCACCAATGAGGCGATGACTCAAAATAGTTAAAATAATTTTGTCTTTTGACTATATTTCCCTAGGAATGCAGAGCCAAGTCATTATGACTTAAAGTCACTTGCTATTCTCTAGTGGTTATAGCACTAGCTGTATGTAGGCTCATTCATTTCCTCAAATTTTGAGTTTTAGGAATGGCTTTTAGTTTAATTTTGTTTTAGAATTATTTAAATTTTTTACACCATTCCAAAGTCTAATTTATAATGCAGGGTATTTTCCACGAATTCTAGCTTCAATTCTGTTTCTTTCCACCTATTCTTTCTCTACTTAATAGGTTATTTTTTTGTTGTTGTGGTAAAATTCGTATGTAAGATTGTATATATTTCAGGAGTATAATAATTATATATTACAAATACATTATAATTTGATATTTATATACGCTACCTAATATTCACCCTGAATGTAATTACCACTCATCACCATGGAACTGATTCCCTTTACTATCATTTTTGAGTCATGGGAGAGATAATAATTAAATGTTATGTGGCTAATTTACCATCTTTAGTTGGAAGTCCTAGAGTTGTTTGGATGTATTTTAAAAGCCCCAAGGAAGACAAACTGTTGATTGATGTTTACAGGTCAAAAATCATTGTCATTTACATAGTATGGCAAAAGAAGGTTTACAGTTGTTTGTATGGAAAAATAATACAATAACTAATAAATAATAATACAAGACTAAATTCTGTGTTTTGCATGCCCACAGACGTAAACCTACTTTTGCTCCACCCTGTATATTAGCCATATTAGCTGTAATCTGGAAGAAAATAGAGTGCTACTTTTTGTCATTTCTTGTGTGAGTTGGAGCCTGGAGGAGCGTGAATGAGGGAGGGGCAGGAGAGACTGTAAATACGGCTGCTGCGTGAAATGCCAAGTCATAGCGCTGTGACGGCCTCCCAGGGGAAATGAACTCTCCACTGTACTGGTGAGCAGTGAATTTCAAGCCAGTGTCTGAAAGCTGAGCCTCTTTCTTAATTTGGATTTAGTACGGTGGTTGTTTATCTCAGGCATATAGCAATTGATGGTTCCATTATAGAATACTGATTGCATTTAATGAGTATGAATGAATAGGCCGTGGCTCCATGGGACAATGAAGGAAGTGTAATTCAGTTCGGCCTTGTCTTATTGTGTCCCTGCTAATTTTCCACTCTCACAGCTGAGATCTGTTGGGACATAGATTTCGTAAAATGTAGTGTAACAGATTCCTTTTTTTTTTTTTTTTTTGGTTGGGGGGTGGGCACTTTTTTCTGTGCCTTTTTTTTCCTGCAGTAAACTTGTGTCAAGGTTTGGGGTCGAGGGAAGAGTAGGGAAGAGAGAAGTAATAGGACTTTGTTTGCCTTGAAGGAGAATTTTAATGCTTGAACTTTTGGCAACACTTAGGAACTCCACGTGGAGTCAGAGGCTTGCCAGTAAGTATAATCAGCGAGTCGAACGCTCGCAGGGGTGTCCAATCTGTGCTCCGTGGGCCGCATGCTGCCCAGGATGGCTATGAATGCAGCCCAACACAAAATCACACATTTATTTAAAACCTCTTCTTTGCTCATCAGTTTTTATTAGTGTTTGTGTCTTTAATGTGTGGCCCAAGACAACAATTCTTATTCCATTGTGGCCCAGAGATGCTGAGAGGTTGGACACTAACAGCGTAAGAGTACGTTTACTTTGGAGGTAGGTGGTAGAGGTTGGAATGCATGGTCATCTGTGGGAATGACTTAAGGTTGGTAAGACATGGAATAGGGTTTACTTTGTCCCTTCATGAAAATTAACATCAGCCAGAGGGTTTTTGCTTATTGTTTTTAAATTGTTAATGGTCTAGGCTGATGGTGGGATGTGCTTGATAGAGAAAATCACTGCTTTGATGGAGACTGATTCTTCAGTGGGTTAGCTTCTGATGGGAATTTTAAAGATAAATAATAGTTTTTAAGGACTTAAATAGGTACCAAGAAGTGTCCAAACCTTAAGTGCGTTAACTAGTTTATTTATTTTTATTTTTTTAAGATTTTATTTATTTAGTTTTAGAGAGAGGGGAAGGGAAGGAGAAAGAAAGAGAAACATCAATGTGTGGCTGCCTTTCACACACCCCATACTGGGGTGCAACCCAGGCATGTGTCCTGACTGGGAATTGAACCAGTGACCCTTTGGGTCACAGGCCAGTGCTCAATCCACTGATCCACACCAGCCAGGGCTACATTAACTAATTTAATCCTTATAAAAGAGTTACCATTTTACGAGCCCCATTTTACAGGTGAGGAAAGTGAGATATTTAGAGTTTAAATAACTTGTCCAACATCTCATGAAGATAGGTTAGAAATCAGTAGTTCTGTCTCCGAAGTCCGTGCTCCTAAGCACTTTGTTATAGCACTTCTCTGGCATCTAGAGATGGTAATTATCTTAATAAGGTGTTAGAAAAGCATCCAGACCTTTCATCCTGTGATATTGTTGTTTGGTTTGAACCTCAGAGGTTTTAATAAACCTCTCTCTCTATTTTAAATGGAGGAAGATAAAATAGCAGGACACGCATATGCATTAAAAATAGTCAGATATACACAAGGTATTTGTATGTGTGCATGTGTTATTGGACTTAATAAGTACATAGTACACTTTTTATATAAAAATGACTGCATGACACTAAGAAATGAGCAGACTACAATGGGGGGCCAGAAATGGTGCTATGGAGAGACAGTATGGTACAGAAGAAGTTATTCCCAAGAGGTGTTGATGAACTCTGTGACTTTGGGTAAATGAGCTTCTTCTCATGGCTGTCAGGCTCCTCACTTACAGAGTGAGGGAATTGGATTAGATGATTTACAACCGTTGACTTAAAACGGTCTGTAGAACTCTACTACGGTTCTGGGGTGTGTGTTAGTGGCCAGTGAGATGGCCATAGGGAAGTTGGACTAAACTGTCTTCCCTTCCCTGAATCCAGGATTCGCTTAGGACTGTTCCACTTTTAGTAAATGTATAAATTGAGATTATGTGTAGGATTCTGGATGACAAAGGGTTCTGTTGTTAAAATAAGTTTAGAAACCACTCTACTCCCAGTGTATATATTCTTCTAGCTCTAAAATGTTACGGATTTATGTTACCCATCCTGTGGCGACAGAAGTTATGTGGGCCTCCAGCTGCCCCTTCTGCCACAAATACACTCGTGTTTTGACTTTCCTTCGTCTATTGGCGTGGTCGATTTTACTTTTGCTCAGAACAGTGAAGTCAAATAGTTAAAATATTTATTATCCTTGTAAACCCATCAGTTTACTTAGTACTGTAGCTTCATTATTCCCTTTTACGTCCTTACACATCAATGAAGGAAGCTGACCATGTCTGTCATGATTATTATCTCTATCTCCAGATGCAGTAAGTAAAAATAGAGAAAACTACTTTCCCACATTTGTATTTCCGATGGGTTGGGAAGCTTGACCAGCAGCTCCAGGCTGCATTTACTTACAGTGGGCCTTCGAAATACCCACGGTTTCTGGTCAACTGGCCCTATGTTTCTGTACTGCTCTGCTCATGCCGTTCCACTTTTCTGTATCATCACACATACTGCAGTGTCCTCTCTGAGTTCCTTCCTCTCCCCCACTTCATTTGCCTGGGAAGCACCTACTGATCATTCGGAGACTTGTGCTACCATCTTGACCTCTATGGGACCACCACTGAACTTGTACACATCAAAATCTAATTAATTGCTTATTTGTCTCTCTTTCCTGCTACACTGTGGCTGTTTAAAGGGGTGGGACTATGTCCTCTATTCCTAGGAGATGACATTCAATATGTGTTGAAAAATCTCTGTGGATGCATATTTTTTAGTAAATGTAAAATCCTACAATGATATCATAAAATCTCATTGTTTTAAATATCATATATATGCTGGCAACAACTAAACCTATTTCTTCTTGCTGTTAAACTCCAGACTCATTTATGTTTCTATTTACTTGACATCTACACCTGGGATGTCAAATAAATATTCCAAACTTAACAGGTCCGAAACTTAACATGTCTCAAACGTAACATCCCCTGCTAGGATGACCAACTGTCTCAGTTTGCCTGGGAGTCTTGTGGGCAACAGGACTTTCAGTGCTAAACCTAGGGGAGTCTCACGTAAACCAGAATGGGTTGTCACCCTAATCACCCTTGAGTATAATTTCTACTTGTGCCATATTATCTCCTCACAGCACCATTCATGGCCCTCCGTTATAGTCCATTTATTTCTTATTGTCATGTGATCAGTTAAGTGCATTGAGTACTTATTACTTCCAGTAACCAGTTAGTAATACATGCACACATATAGAGACATGTGCATGTGTGACTATATTTAATGCATATGCACACCCTGCCATTTTCCCTTCCTCTATTTAAAAGAGAGAAAGGGGGCATGACCCAAAGCAGTACAGAAACACACTGGCATGTCTACCAAGGTAATACAATGAAACTCACTAGAGACAAATGGAAACATCCTAGGATGGAAGATCTGGATGTTTCCCTAACATTTCATTGAGGCAGTTCCCATCTCTAGATGCTAGGGAGGAAGTAGAGCTTACAGGCACTCACCCCCTGATGGGCACCGCTTTTAATCTTTCCCATCTCAACTGGTGGCATCTCCATCCTTGCAGCTGCTCAGGCAACAATTTTGGAATCATCCTTAACTTCTCTCCTTTCTCACATGTAATCCTTCAGTAAATCTTTTTGGTTCTACTTTCAAAGTCTGGATTCCAATCTGGTTACCTTATTTAAAATTTCTATCAGCAGACTCTTCACCCAATCCTTTTCTTACCTGACTGCATTTTTATTTCCTTTTTGGGACACTTACTACATACCTGTTTATTGCATTTATATTTATTTTTTATCTCCTCAGTGTTTTTTTGGGGGGTGGGGGGCGGTCTATTTTCTTCCCTGATATAGCTCAAGTTTCTAGAAAACTGTCTAGTATACACTGAGTGTTTGATGTATATTTATTGAATGAATAAATAATTCATTCACAAGTTTTATAATTTTTTTATTCTCACCCAAGGACATTGTTTTAAATTACTTTTAAAAAGAGAGAGAGGAAGAAAGAGAGAAACATAGATTGGTTGCCTTCTTGTATGTGCCCTGATTGGGGATCAAACTCACAACCTTGGGTATGTGCCCTGACTGGGAATCAAACCTGTGACCTTTTGGTCTATGGGACAACACTCCAACCAACTGAGCCACACAGGCCAGGGCCATTCACAAGTCAAATCTGGCTTCACATTTTAAAGTCAGATTTGAGGTTATTTTTCTCTCTGTTTATTGAACACATGATTTCTAGCTGCTGTCCTAGTTGCTTTACCTATACATCATTTAACCCTCACCATAGTTCTCAGAAGTTGCCTTCATCTCACTTCATGGAGATTAACTGACAGAGACAAGAAGTGGTAAAGTCAGGTTTTGAACCTAGGTCCGCATGACTTCAGAACATGAATGGTCAACCACTGTCATGTTACCTAGCGCCTATGCCAGCTTGATCTGACTGGTCAGCACTGCATTCTACGTCAGCCAATTACAGTATCTTATAGGGGTGGTCAAATCAAGATGTTCTAATTAGAGAGGAGATGGTATCACCTATAAAACCTGTCTTTGTGAGGAGCTGTGGTAGATGGGAACCAATTAAAATGCCCTGGAGCAAACAGAATGTTTATTTGGAATAAAGTTTCCAACTTACTAAATACTACTACTGATGAAAAATATCACATTTTACAATCTTCACAATAGTTTAAAACCCACTGAGCACAACAAGACAAACATTTAGTTAGCCAGAGGAAGCTTGAGCAGTGTGGTGGAAAGGGAAACTATTTAAAAAGATAACCATGAAAAAAAATTTTAGTTTGTCTCTCCTCTTTTCTCATCAAGTAATTAAAGTTCTTGACTTGTTTGAAAATGGCTCAGATTTAATTTCATTTTGTTAAGCACCTCAATTTCTCAGCTCAGGAGAAAAGGCTATTAGCGATTTTCGTTATCCATTACAACCTCCTTTATAATATGAAATTTATATGGGAAATGCTAATTGGACGTTCATCATTGTAGAGATAATGATTTCTGTACTTTTGGTGCTGATAATTAAGATGAAAGATGAAAATGATATGGGATGAAAGTCAGATTTTTTTTCATTTTCCACTGGTTGGAGACCGGGGCTGGCATTCTGTTCTTTGCTTCAGATGGGCGACAGTGCACTGTGGAGCGCAGAGCCAGGGCCTCAAGGAAGGGTGTATGTCAATTACAGCCGCTGCCTTCTTGTCCCGGAACTCCTCCATTACCCAATCCCGGGCAATTAATTCAGTTC
Source organism: Phyllostomus discolor (assembly GCF_004126475.2). NCBI lineage: Eukaryota > Metazoa > Chordata > Mammalia > Chiroptera > Phyllostomidae > Phyllostomus > Phyllostomus discolor. The sequence goes on along the minus strand of NC_040908.2, from coordinate 152,984,395 downwards.
TAGATGAAAAAGGTGGGAAATGCCATGTATCTCAGAGATAGATGTACCTGAAAAGATCTCTTCCATTCCAGCCTGTTGCTTTATGGATAAGAGTTCCACCAAGGTGCTCTCACATCCATCCTTGTTCCTTCCCCTGTGATGGGAATGGATGGCTGACATTGACTCCCCTCAGTAGGAGTAATCGGTATGATTCCAGTAGGCTTTTCCACTGAGCGTTCTTGCATCTCGTGGCTTGCTGGTGTACTCAGGATTAACCTTTTGGAATTGATTCCTACGAACAAGGTGTGGTCGGGCTGGAAAAGTAACCTCGTTTTATTCGTCCATCCCGGTCCTCAAATGGTTTTAGGTGAAGCAGAAGCCACTTACTTTTCTGTATGTAGGGTCTCTGATAGGAGTTTCACTTACTGGAACTCAAGGAAAAATGACACAAGCATCCTTTTATTCATATGCTTTTCAACTAAATTGGCAGATATTTATTGGGCATCTACTATAGTCTAGGCATTGACCTTTCATAGGTATTATTGCAACTACTGTGGGTATTTTTCCTGCTGGATAATTATCTCCACCTAAGAAGCTATGATTGATCAAAATTCATTTAAAAAATGTTCATCCAAGTGCTGCTCTTACTCCTACAAGTGTCACTTTGATTTCCTGAATTCTAGAAATAAACCATCAAAAAGAGATTCTGTACTTTCACTAATTATCAGACACACATCCTTTAGGCTCCTTGCCTCCACAGTACACTTTTTCTGGGGTCATTCATTCATTTATTCATTCCTTCTTCAACACGTATTTGCTGATGACCCACCATATATTTCAGGCACTGGGACTTGAAGCTGATTTAGGCTTAAAATTCGGTGAGAGGCGCAACTAAAACTCTCAAGCATTTCCTAGATCTAGTAGGGTCATTTTGAGTTGATAGTATTCTATTGTACCGATTTTTTAAAAATTTATTTTTAGAGAGGGAATGGAAGGAGAAAGGGAGAGAAAGAAACATCAATGTGCGGTTGCTGGGGGTCATGGCCTGCAACCCAGGTATGTGCCCTGACTGGGAATCGAACCTATGACACTGGTTTGCAGCCCGTGCTCAATCCACTGAACTACGCCAGCCAGGCTGATTTTTTTTTTTTTTTTTTTTTTAAGATGCCATGGACCGCCAGGCTATAAGTACTTTTGCCACAGGCTTAGAAAAGCCTTGCCTTAAAAAGGGAGTTTGGGAAACCAGTAATGGGTAGAGTTTTAGAACTTATTGGCATTGAATACAATGTTTCTTACTAGACACCACACAGCGAGACCAGTGGCTTTATTCGGCTCTGGATTCAGCCCTGACCTGAGCACTGAGAAATGACAGGGCAGCGTGATGGGAGTTCTTCGTGTTGTCTGCCTTGAGGTGGAGTTTTAAAGATCCTGTGTATTGACTGCTTGTTGTGCCTGCTGCAATGTTAAGTGCTTTACCTACAGCAGTAGCCTCCCAGCTCCTCTCTCGTTCTTCCTTTCTGCCCCTGCATCCATTCTCCACACAGCAGCCAGCGACATCCTTCTAAACCATAAATCAGATCCTGTTGTTCCCATGTTCATATCCCTGGTCACACTTACAATCCTGGCCCTTGGCTCCCTTTCCGACTTCTTCTCCCTCCACGCTCCCCCTTGTTCACTGTGCTCCAGCAACACTGGCCTGAAAAGCTGCAAGCATGTTCCTATTTCAGGACGTTTGCATTTGGTGTTTTCTTTTCCTGGACACTATTTCCCGGGTTTATTCCTTTACTTCATTCATGTCTGTGCTCAGATGTCAGCCTCCTCAGAGTCCTTCCCTAGAAACTCGAACAGCACTTAATCACTCTTTAATGTAAAACCTATTCTGCTTTGTATTCATATTTGATGCCCATTATTCCCTGACGTTCTATGACATATTTAATAGTTTATGTGTGTATTTTCTACCTACTCAATTAGAAAGTAAGCTCCAAAAGGAGTGAGACTGTTTCATTGACTGTTCTGTTTCCAGCACCTCCTACCTGGCTCATAGCAGGCACTTGATAAATATTGTAGTATTAGTCCTGCTCTGTGTATAGAAGGAAGAGGACCTGAGGTTGGGTGAAGTTAAATGATTTGCTAACAGGTGGTGAATCCTGGGTTCAAACTTGAACCTGCCTGCAAGGCTGAATCTCCTATTTTCTGTGTTGGGCCACTTCTTTTGAACACTCCTCAAGGCCAGAGGTCTGGGTTTTATACTTGAGTGCATTGGTAAGTGCACATTATTTGTTGAATGGATCAGTAACAACAGCATGTATTTATTAGGTGTTTATCATGTGTCAGATACTCTTCTAGGCAGTTTGCATATACTATCTCATTTAATCAGAGCACACAGGAGATGGTGCTATTGTTAACTCCGATCTACAGATGACACAACGGAGGCCTAGAAAGGCTGAGTAAGCTAGGGGTAGAGGCACACGTGTAAGAAGTGAGCTGGAATTCAGAGTCTGAGATGAGGCCCCATTCTTGCATCCACTAAGCCCAGTGTTTCTCAAACTTTTCAGCATTGCCTTCTTAGAAGCCTTTTTAGGTATTTACTTTCCTAATTATCTTATTCCCCATGAGATTTTAGTGGCACAGAAGTGTATGTCTGTTTATGATTGTATATCTACATAAAAAGGGTAAGATTTCTTTGCCTCCTCCTCAGAAAAAAATTTTACCCCCATGTTCTAGGCTGATCAGTACCTCTTGCTCCTAGCAGAGGACTCAGCAGGGAGTTCTGTGATTAATTTTATGTACTGTATTGTTATCATTGGTTTATTTTTGCCTCCTTTTAATATATTGTAAATATATTAAATATGGGGCAGGGGCCATATATATTTTAGTCTCACCTGTTTAGAACCAAGTACAGAGTAGGCTCACTGGGTGATGTGCGAACAGTGTTGTTCAGACTTCGCCAACAACCTCCTGCAGGTGTGTCCTGTAGGCATTAATCAGCTGCAGGAGCAGAGCTGGCTTCCTCTTGTGGCTCAGGTGAGAGTGCTGCTCACTCTGCTTTAACTGTCGATACCAGCATCAGCCCATTATTTTCTCCTGGATCATCTGGGGACCACAGTGATGTAAGCACTCAGGTGCTAGAGTCTCTGCAGGAGGTTTCCTGGCAACAGAAGGGAGGTCAGCAGCCCTTGGAACACAGTAGACTTTTAACCATGCTGTAGTGTCTCCTTTTCCGCATTGTACTGAGATGGGGGAAGAGGCTGAGGGCTGGAATGAAGAAATAACTTCCTTTGTCTGGTTGCTCCATCTCTAAGCAATCTTCAACCCAGGGTTTTTTGTTTTTGTTTGTTTGTTTGTTTGTTTTGCCCGCCATTTGCAGGTTGTCTGTGAACCAGAAGCAGTTCCCAGTGTGGTTCTGGTTCTGTTTGGGTGTGTTCTTTCTGTGTGTGCTGATGTCTTCTCTTTGCCCCTCCAGTCTTGCCCCTCACCCTTCTGAGTCCTGCTATCCACTAAGCAGACAGATCAGGATGGACCACATCGTTGTTCTCCCTTGCTTTTTGGCTTTTATTTGGGTTTCATTAATGTGGAGCCCTAACAAGAAATCGAAGGGAGGCAGGAGAGGGGTTGGGTATTTATTTTCCTGGCTGGTGACCTATGTAGTTGTCATCATTGGTTCACTACATACTTTCACTGTGTCGTAGGTCCTTTCAAGGTGTCCCCTCTCCAGGTTATTCTCTGCTTTGGGGTTCTGGTAACCACTTCCTTTCTTGTCCCTTCAGGCCTACAGGTGTATGTTAATCACATTTTGTTACTTATTTATGATGCTTTGACATCTTGGAACCATGTGGACTTGAGGAGGGGGAGGGACTGCCCCTCCCAGAATTAGTTAATTCTTGTAGATACTAAAAGATTTGCCTGGAGCATGCCTTTGATAAGCAAACTGTTGAATACTGAGTCCTTACCCCAGGCCACCTCCATTTCCCAGGCTCCTGCAGCTGGAGACGCTGTCCCCCTGCCCTGAATCACTCCAGGATCAGGTACTGGACAATTAAGACCTACTCCTAAAGTCTCAGAGCCCACCAAAATTATTCAGGTTAGCTAATGCTAAACCTGCGTAGCCTGCTTACACTGCTCCTCCCACTCTTTTTGAGGAAATCACAATGAAAGCTCTTGCTCCTGTTTTTCCCCCTCTCTCTCTGCCTTCTGGCTGACGCTGGGGCTTCCTTATGTGACCCCTCCCATGATGTGGCACTCCCCTTCCCCTTGGGAAGAGTGACAAACTATCTTTTCAATGGCAATCATCCCGGTCTGTTGGTCTCACCATATTCAACTAAAAACAAAATCCCAGGTACATTTAGAACAGGGCAGGCTCCTTAGTTTCCCTACACACTGCCCTCCCATTTATAAATCGACCCTTTCATCCTCCCATTTATAAATTGACCCTTTCATCCTCCCAATCCTCCTTTGATTTCCTTATTTGATGTGCTGCCTCTCCCTTGCTGTGACCCCGAATGGTGCGCTGTGCATGTTTTCTGGGCTTGAAGGCAGAGGGAAGAGAGCCGGGTCTGCGTAGCTGGGGGCTTGTGCTTTGGTGTATTTGGACTCAACCCACTGTCCTTATACTGACGTCCATGGTCAGTAGTGCCTAGCACAATGCCTGGCATGCGTTAGGGGCTTAGTAGATACTGGAATTAATGTTTTCCCCTTGATGCCCCACTCTGTGCCACACTGCGTTGGGATATGTCACACTTAACTCAGTACAACTTGAATTGGTCATAATATTTTAGAGCTGGAAGGAAGTTTAAAGGGAACTCAACTCTCCCTGTTATTCCCCTAGTTTACAAATGAATACGTTTGAAGATACAGAAGGAAATGGCCTCAGATTAGAGGTGGGGGCTAGACTCTCACTCTCCTAATCAGTATTTTTTACACTGGTGATAGTAATTTAGTTTAGAGAGACTTGTGGTAGGCCCCGTGTTAAGATATTCTCATCTATTCACCCATTTAATCCCAACCCAACCTTCGAATATACCTGTTTGGTACTAGACTTGTTTCACATATGAGCATAGAGAGGTTAAGTGACTAATTCAAGGTCCTTCAGCTAGTGAGTGGTCAAGTAGGGTTCAAATCAGGCAGTCTGGCTCCAGAGCCTGTGTTACTAACCTTCCTGATTTGTGGCTGCACATTTTTTCTTTTACAGATTTTATTTATTTATTTTCAGAGAGGGGAAGAGAGGGAGAAAGGGAAGGAGAGAAACATCAATGCGTGGTTGCCTCTTGAGTGTCCTCCCACTGGGGACCTGGCCCACAGCCCAGGCATGTGCCCTGAGTGGGGACCAAATGGAAAACCCTTCAGTTTGCAGGCCGGCTCTCAATCCACGGAGCCACACCAGCCGGGGCTGTAACTGTACATTATGTACCCTTTTCATTTGGCCTGTCTCTGTCTCTTAAGCAAGAGCTGGATACCAGTGTTCCTTTTTCATGCACAGGGTCTTAACATATTACATAGTAGGCACCAGCTGCTCAATCATGACTGACCAGTTGTTTGCACAAAATCCTCTGAGCTTCTCCGTTGAACTCTTGGATCCAGTTAGTAACCAACCTTTAGTCAGTGGCCCTTCTTTGTTTTTGCTGTTGTTATCCATCAGCTCCAAGTCACCCTCAGTGACTGAGTGCAAGAAGCCTCCTTGGAGAAGAGGGGAAGCTAGCCCACTGATCCCAGCATGCACGTCCTTCCTGCGCTGAGACCAGTCTAGGAGTCAGATGTGAGCATAACTAGAAGGGGTTGTTTCCTCTTGCTAAAGAGGGAGACTGGTATTTTTGCTTGCCTTGTATTACAAAATTTGTTGCAATAAGGCAATTTAATTAGCACAGCAGTTTGAGGTTTTACTAGTTACTGTATTTAAGCAATTTTCTGGCACTCCTGCTGTTTTATGAGGCTATAATTTGGATCCCAAATGGAGAGACAATAAGGCCAAATAAAGCAAAAAGATGGCAGTGTTATTCCAGAGGTTAAGCTCCTGCACAGCCCAAGGTAAGGCAACTGTGAAACAGGGCAACTGTTTTTGCTGGCTTTCTCCAAGGACACTCAAATTTTCCAGTGTGTTTCTTTGGGTCATTTGCTAAAAATTACATTGTGTGCCTGTTGTATCCAGAACTCAGAGACGTTATGGGACTTGCTAGGACTTGAGTTTGGATTGGTTTGTCTCTTTATAACCAAACAAGACACAAATGTTAGCAATGATGTAAATGTGGGAACCAAGCCCTGGCTGGCGTAGCTCAGTGGACTGAGTGCGGGCTGTGAACCAAAGTGTCGCAGGTTCGATTCCCAGCCAAGGGTACATGCCTGGGTTGCAGGCCATGACCCCCAGCAACCGCACATTGATGTCTCTCTCTCTCTCTCTTTCTCTCTCTCTCTCTCTCCCCCTCCCTTCCCTCTCTAAAACTAAATAAATAAAATCTTAAAAAAAATGTGGGAACCATACAATGTCCATGTAGGACAAGATGGTGTCCAGTTTTCCTAGAGCAGAGGACATGGGAAACGTGTGGTGTTCATGAAGGCAGGAGGGGATCCAGCTCCCTTGGTGTAGAGGATGTGGGACCACACAGTGTCCATGTGGGAAGAGGTGGGGTCCAGTGTCATGGAGTACAGAGCGTGGAACCCTGTGATGCTCATGTAGGAAAAGGGTAGAGACCAGTTTTCCTGGTATAGAGGTTGTGGGAACCATGTGTTGTTAACATGCAAAGGGGTAAAGTCCGGTTCTTCTGATGCGGAAGATGTGGAACCATATGGCATCCATGTGGGAATGGATGGGGCTCTGGTTTTCTGGAGCAGAGGATGTGGGAACTGTGGTGTCTGTGCAGAGTAGGTGAGGGGACACTTTTTTTTCCCCCCAGCAGACAATGTCTGTTTTAATGAACTTGGAGTTAAGACTTGGTGCTGAGGGTCTCTCTTGGAAGACCAGATGAGGTGGATAGTGAGAAGCTGGAGGTTTATGGTATCATATGGGTAACATTGCATTTAGCCTGAATGAAGTGTTTGAGGTTAAGATTAGAATCCGGGCAAGTAGCATAATAGTAGAAACTACCATTTTTTTGAGCTCCTACCAAGAGCTAGTTACTGGTGCTGAGTGTTTGAATAATCTCATATAATCCTCACAACAACCCTTGATGTAGGTGCCGTTAAGCCCATTTTACAGATAGAATAGAGATTGATTAATTAATTAATTGACATACTAACTAAGCACCTGCTGGGCAGTCCAGATACAGTAGTAAACAATTCAAACAAATTACTTTCAGATAGTCACCTGGGAAGTAAATGATAGGCTATAGACTCTGATTCTAATGTCTTATGTTAATTAGAACTGTTTTTACTAGCTGTTTGAATAGCTAGTAAACTTCCAAACAGAAATTTAACCTTAGTCATCCATTTACTTATCTATAAACTAGGGATAGTAATATCCAGCTTGTAATAGTGAAGTGAAGGTTAAATGAAGGTTTATTGGATCTGCTGATTAATAAACAATGGAGGAATTCTGGTTCTCTCCCTCCTCTGCCAGTGTAACATTCAGAATGCCTTTTCTCCCGTATTCTGGATGGGATTGGATGTGACAAAATGCAGCTGCCATGCCCCTAGCACTTTTCTGAGGTTCCATTTTACCCTCATTTTGCAGCCAAGACACATAATGGCCTCAAACTCCACTTCTCCAAACTCCACCGATTCCACTGAATCTGTGAAAAAGGTATTTTTTTTCCTTTAGTTAATTGGCTGTGTGGTAGGCAGATTTCTAAGATGACCTCCAATGCCCCCCACCTCTTGGTACTTACCCCCTTCTGAACTCCCCTCTTCTTGAGAGTGGGCTGGATATAGTAACTTGTTTTAACCAGTAGTTTATGGCAGAGGTGATGTGCTGTCATGTCTGTGATTAGGTTACAAAAATAGTGACTTTCACCGTTTTAGTCTCTCCATTGCCTAGTCACCTTGCATGCTTTAGTGAAGCAAGCTGCCATGTTGGAGAAGTCCACATGGCTAGGAACGGAGGGTGGCCTCTGGCCAACAGTCCTTGGGGATCTGAACCCTGCTAACTGCCCGGGGAGTGATCTTGGAGGCTGATCCTTCCTTCCTTGAAAGTTGAGATTATACTGATTGCAATCAAGGATTAGGGTATCACTGGATAAAACAGGACATTTTAATGCCATTGTTTTGACCCTTCATAACTCTTGCTTTTGTGCAGTTTTCTCCTTGAGAAATGACTATTTCTGACCTTTGTCATAATGTTTGATGAAGGCTAATGGTACTGATTTCCATTCCTAGTAAAAAAAAATAAATTGGAATCATTTTGGCAACTGTCGATAATACCTACTTTATTATCCTAACAAAGAAACCTCCAAAATCTGAGCTTTGACAGCTACCCTGGGGCATTTGCTGCTATGAGTGCCATGGCCATACTGCATGGTACTCATTTTACTAACAAAGGTTTGTATAGTGCTTATTATGTGCCACAGCCTGTTCTCTGTGTGTATATTTACAATGATTCACTCCAGTAATCCTCTCCACAACCTTATGAGTTGGGTCCTAGTATTAGCCCCATTTTACAAAGGAGGAAATGGAGCCACAAAGAAATGAAATAACACACACCAGGTCATACATCTCATAAGTGGCAGAGCCAGAACTCGCCCCCAGGCAGCTTGTCTCCAGAGCTTACACTATTAACACTGTCCTAGGTTGCCTCTCTGATGTGCTGAAGAACGGACACAGCACGTACCCCCTATAGCATAGGGCTCTCTCCTCGAAGTATCACAGCTAACCAGCCAGGTCGTTCTTTCCATCTCGGTTAAGATTCTCTGCTCTTGCCTAGCTGTTCCTGGTTGGTATAAGGACAATTTGAATGAGTGACCTCAGATATTGCAGACATTCTCAAATGCAGAACTTGATGTCCTAGTGAGATTAAAAAATAAGCCCCATGGATGTCAAAATTAATGGGAAACTGATCATGACCTAAAATAGCATGTGGAAAATTTGGTCACTCTGACAATATGTCTCTGGTTCGATTGTTGACTGGGCGTGGCTGAAAGGGGAGCGAAAAATAAAATCATGGCAGAGTCTTTGGGACTGCAGTCAAAATGACAATAAAATGGTCGACTCAAGAAGGGGATGTGTAAGACATCTTGAGTCTGAGGTGCATAGGATGAGCTGACGGTGAGAGTTGGTGGAGCTGGCGTGTAGGTTGTAGATTATAGGGACAGAATGGCAAGAGGTCAGGAGACTGAAGAGGTGGAGCGAGGGAGGATGAGTCAGGGCAGGTTTGAGCTTCTGGGAAATGGGGAGCTGTGGAATGATGTCAAGGAGAAAGTGACACAATTAATCAAGGGTTTTAAGGCAACCCTTCAGAATCAGTGTGGGGGATTGATGCCTGAAGCAGAAAATCAGTTGTTCTTTTCTACCCTGGTTTATTTTGGGACTGCATCTGGCTTGGTTTGCCCTTAAGGACAGACATTCTGGATGAAGATGGTAGATCCTGGTCAGCCCTGCCTTCTAGAATATTCCAGGTAATATTCTTTGGAGGAATTCCATATCTGAACAATGGTCAATTTTTATTGATGTGATAATTTTCTGTCATTATGAAGTGATGTCTATCGACCTTGGGGACTCATAGATATGGTAAGTTCAATTTGTTCGAAACCCCAAAATGTCAGGATTCTTCTGGGGGAATAATGAAGGGACATTTATCCTGCTGAGAGCCTCTTTAAAGGGAATCAATAACCTCGTTGGAAAGAAAAATTACATCATTTTTATGGAGCCCCATTCTAGGTGAGTAACGTTTAATGGGTATTGTAACTGCCATTTCTAGACTGTTGCCTCTTGACAGGCTCCGACCACATGCCGATAGACAGGACCTATTTTCAGTTAAGGTGGGTTTTGTTACTCCTGTTTTCAGATGAGGATACTGAGGGCTGCAAATTCAACTGATTTGCCCACCATTACACCGTCAGTGAATGGTAAGGGTTTTGAACCTGGGTTCATCAGACACAAAAGACCCTACACTACACTGGTGTGTGTGTGTGTATAGGTGTGTATGCATAAGCATCTCTGTAGGGGAGGCTTCAGAGAGCCAAGTGTGAGTCGGTTACAGATAATATGCCTCAAAGCTGTCTTGCCCACCGGGAAGCTGTCATATTTCCTAAGGTGGTAGGTTTGGCAGAATAACTTGCTTTGGAATGATTATTGGAATTGTGTTTTGGAAAGTAATCATTTCAAGAGTCAAATATAATTAATTCAGTTGATTGAATTACAGCTTTTGAAGCAGGTTAGAATGACTGAGAGTCCTTCTATTAATCCTCAGCCTTGACATGTATGTCTCTAACACTTTAGTGGTGCTTAGTATATACCAGGCATTATTCGAAGAAGTTTTAATCTTTTCATGAATTATTTTAATTCTTACAACACCCTATGAGGTAGGCACTATTATTATTCACCCCCATTTTACAGATTAGAAAATGCAGTCAAGAGAGATTAATAACTTGTCCAAGTTCAACTAATTAAGTATCAGAGGTAGGGTTCAAACTAATGCCGTGTGGCCCTCAAGTCCAAGCTCTATGATGCCTCTGTTTATCATCCCCCACCCAAAACCAACTCATCTAAGGGGTCCTCTTGCCCTCCCTAGTACAAGGCCTATAAAGACAGCTTACAGGTACCTATCTCTACGATGACTCTTCTGATGTTTTCTCTTTTAACTTGTAAAAGATTTGCCCTATGACCCCTGAAGACCAGGGCTGCCTAGGCACATAGTTGCTGCAGAGGGTGCCTGACACCAAGGGGGCGGGCCTATCTCTCTGCCTTGTTTTATTCCTCTTCACAAACCTGCCAGAGCCTGGGTTTGAGATCTACGATGATGGCAGTACATCCTGAGTGGCCCACTGGCTATTCCTTTGCTGTGACTCATGTGTTTAATGGGGAGTCGCCGGATGGAGAAGAAACTGGCGGCGGTGGTGGGGGCACACAATGCCCACTGGTGGGTCAAGCTGTGCTTTCTCCACGGATGGCATCTGGAATTTGAGGTGACCCTTGCATGGCTTGTCTACTGTTGGATTGTAAGTCACTTGAAGGCAGGGACGGCAGTGCCTTGCATTTATGTGTTCCAGTCGCAAGCATAGTGCTCAGCTCATAGCAGATGCTTTATAAGTTACTTTTTTTTTTTTTAAAGATTTTATTTATTTATTTTTAGAGAGAGAAGGGAGGGAGAGGGAGAGAGAGAGAGAGAGAGAGAGAGACATTAGTGTGCAGTTGCTGGGGGTTATGGCCTGCAACCCAGGAATGTACCCTGGCTGGGAATCGAACCTGGGACACTTTGGTTCCCAGCCCGCTCTCAATCCACTGAGCTATGCCAGCCAGGGCTATAAGTTCCTTCTTGATCCACCAGACTTCTATGGATCCTGAAGACTCAGAACATCATTATTTGCTATAGATTTTCCTGATCTCTCTCACTTCCTTTTCATCTTTGCAGAACTAATTGTCCCTTCATCTGGGTTCTGACTGGTTATGAGAACTTTGGTGAATTGTTTTACTTATCTTTGTCTTAGTATCCTTAAATTGGGGATAAAGGTATGATCCATTTCTCATAGTTGTGAACATTTTAATGAAATAATGTATAAAAAAGGCATTCTGTTAACATTAGCAAGATATAGAAATAATAATTTTATCTATTATATAATGAGTTTCTTAAGGGAAAGGGACCATTATTTTACATTTCTGTATCTACATAACTTTGCCAGGAATAACTCTAAAAGAGATTTACAGTCGAAGGTGTAAGTAATTTGCTTATTTTAAGGAAATAATGGCACAAAGACTGTGGTTCTAGGGACATTTTAATGATTCCTCAGCCGTCTTCCCATCAGCTGACACGTGAGTAGCCTAAGAGGACTCTGAAAGGTTAATCATAAAAGAAAATGCTTCTGTTCTCACATCGCTAAGTCAGATTAATATACACGTTCTCTTGGCTAATTCTGAGGTCTGGTTAATTTAGTGACACTAATGGTTTCTTTGACAGTCCTGAACTTGAGGTTCTTAGATTCCCCCCCGCCCCCGGCCACGCCCAACTGAGGAAGACAGAGACCTAGGAGACCATTTCCCACTCAAGGTGAGACCTGTAAAATTCTCAGCCTTGCAATTAGGGAATTTGCATATTCATTCTCAAATGGGTGGGGGAGGTGTCGTAGCCTGCAGAAGTGGTGTCTGATCAGAGGACGGGGTCTGAAGCCAGGAGAAACTGTGAGTGTTTTCTTTGTTGGTTGAGTCCCTTAGAAATTGCCCTGAGGTAATTCCGAAAAAAGAAGTCCAGTCTCATCCTTCATGTCTTGACCTCTGTGACCCACAGTTAAGCAGGACACACACACCGATTTGGTGAAATGGCCTTTATTAATAACACGGATAATGGCTACCATTATTTAGAACAACAACTGGAATCATTTGAAAAGTCTCATGCTTAACCCGTGGCCTTGCTCTCAGCATGGGTGGTTGGTCTTTAGAGTTTTGGTCTGGCTCTTCTCATCAGAGGAAATAGCAGGAGAAAGATTGAAGACAGGAAATAAGCATATGCTAGCTTATTGCACAAGCCACATACCGACTTTGCAGACTTCCCACTTGGGGGAGTTTTGTAAGCAGTTTTATTTGGCAGTCCTTTAAACAAACCAGCCCCAGTTTAGCCAAGTAATATATTGGACGAAGGAGGGAATATTCCAACACGTTGGAGTGGACCTGAGGTTGTAGATCTTTGGGGTTATCTCATCCCCAGGACCACTATCGGTGGAGAGGTAAGTTTGCATTTTCATTTGCAAATGCAGAAATGGGGTGTTAGAGAGACAATTGAAGGGACTTGTTCAATGTCACACAGCTGATGAACCAGGCTTGAAACATAGAACCGTCTCTGTTCTTTTCCACTAGGCTGTGTTGGGAGCGTGGAGTTCTAGGAGCTACTCCGAGCTCACCCTCTCTCACTACTTCCAACCTAGGGGACGATGCGGAGAGATGGAGAAGCAGCAGAGCCGTGCTACCCAGAGTCCGGGGGCTTATGACTAGTAGCGGAGGGTTGGGAGGAGGGGGCTGCATCACCTGTGGGAACTGTGCACCAGTATCAGTTCAGATGATGTTGAAATAATACACGGGTCAGTACAGTTAGGAGTTTTTGCCCCTTCATCCTGTGCACTTCCAAGCCTAGGTTCTGCTTCTGGGTTCGGCGTTGCCTTTCTTTCATCACTCCCCCTCCACCGCTCAATTACAGGGGACCTGGTGTGTGTAAACACTGTAAACATCTCTTCACAGGCATTAGCTGTTTGTTTGGAGAATTAATATATGTTCCTCTAAAGGAGTATTGATTCGAGTTGGGTGATTAAAGGCACTTGGTAAAGAACCTGCTCAATCTATTCACCTGTGTCCCACTGATTATGGAAAGGGATATATCATATCAGTCTTTTCTCATCAAGCAGCTCTTCCTTCACCTCAACCCCTCTTCTGTGCTGCTGCCTCAGGACTTTCAGTTGGCTGAGACAGAATTCATTGTTTCCTGGGGAGGCGTGGGAAGGAGGAACAGGAGCGAGGAGTGCTCTGCAAAGCAGACGGAAGGATGGCCTCACCTTTGAACTAGTTGTACAGGCTTGGAAAGCAGTAATTCCAGTCCCCTTCTTTTTCTTCCTCTTCTCCCTCTCTCTCATCTAACTGTTCTCTGATTCCATATCCAGAATGTGTTTTAAATCGACTCTCTCTCCTTCCTTGCTCTGGGCACTGTCCCGGCTCCTGTCCTCATTGCTCTGCCTGCACTGCTGTCATAGCCCCTTGACTGATTTCCCCACCTCCAGCATCTCCTCCATCCCTGCAGTTTCTCCTCCACCCTGCCACTGAGGATCTTCTTTCAAATTAAGTTCCAGTGATACTGGTGATATCTCTTGCTCCCCAGTGTGAAATCCATCAATCTCCTCATTGCCAGTAAGATGAATTCTGAACTCATTAATATTGTCCACAATGCGTTTCATAACCCTAGCTTAGCTTATATGAGTAGGACTGATTTTTGTCCTCAGCTACCCTCACATATCCTGAGTTCTATCACACCGTATCACCCGTCCTTTGTTGAGGAGACTGTCTTCTCCCGCATTTCTGCATACTTGCTTTATCTTTTTCCCTGGACACTCATATTTATCTTCAAGTTCCATCTCAGACTCTCAAATGTTAAAGCCTTTGGTGATTTCCTCAGCTTAAGGGAACATTCCCTCATTTGTCCCCCTCCCTCATGGTATTTTGGATGTAGTTTTACTTACTAGTGTTATGTGAGCTTTTTAGTACTTTTCTCCCCTGAAATGTGAGTTCCTTGAGAACAGCAATCATGACTTATTTAACCCTGAAATTTCCAGAGTCCACTGGGGTGGCTAACGTATATTAAACGATAGACTGGAGTGTTTCTACTAAAAAACCTTGCCTTCGTTCTCTCTTTTTGTGGGTGGAGTATACTTTTTTTGCCTCACTGACTTTGAGCTTGGCAATATGACTTGTTATTCAATGGAATGTGAACAGACATGATGTACACAGAGGTTTTAAATATGTATGGGTGGCTCACAGAGCAGAACTGAACCAAAATGAAAGCCTTGACCTGAGGTTAGCCCACTTGAAGATCTATAAGTGAGAAATAAATGCTGTTGCTTTAAGTCATTGGGCTTCAGTGTAGCTTGTTACTCAGTATTGTTACAGGAACAGCTGACTAATACAGGTATTCAAATGTTTGAAGCAATGCATGGATGAGCAATACAGAGGTACTGTATTTTGCCATGCATAGTGTATACCCACGTTTTTGGCCTAAAGGAAAAAAAATCTTTCATTTAAATTTTCTGTTTCAATTATTTATTTATATTTAGAAATATAACTGATTATTGTATTCCTGGGTATTATTTTGCATGTGGATATCATTATTGCTTTCTAGAGTTAACACTTTGAACTCATAAGCGTAAATAAAAGAATTAAAAACATTTATGTAGATAGAGAATTAGTACTTACCATGTATAATGCATAGCCTTATTTTTCCCTCAAAAATTTGGGCAAAAAGTGCTCATACATGGCAAAATACAGAATAAATAGGATGATGGTATGATCCAAATGTTTGTGTTTTTTAAAAATTCATTATTTGCAATCCTAATCCCCAAAGGTGATGGTATCATGAGGTGGCACCTTTGGGAGGGATGTGAGTCATGAGGGTGGAGCCCTCTTGAGTGGGGTTAATCTTTATACAAGAAACCCCACAGGTGTTGCTAAACCCTTCCTCCGTGTAAGGACACAGCAAGAAGGTGCCGGCGATGAACTAGACAGAAAGCCCTCATCAAACTGCGACCTTGCTGATGCCTTGATCTGGGGCTTGACAGCCTCCAGAACTATGAGGAATAAATATTTGTTGTTAGTCAATATGTAATATTTTGCTGTAGCAGCTCAAGCAGACTAAGACAGATGAGCTAAAAAGATGAGGGAGGAAGAGCTCAGAAAAGGTGAGCTGAATCCTTATGTATTTATTCTTGGGGAAGCATGGCATTAGGATCTAATGATAACTCATCATCCACAGGATGTTTAGGATGGGATTGTAGAAGTTATGGTAGTATTGTAAACTTTAGTGAAAAACATTACATTTTAGGTCTATGAGCTTGGGATGGAGGCTGAAGCTTATGAATTTTAAAACTAAGAAAAATAAAATTTCTCGCTTGTATATTCATAATAGAAAACATTATCAGAAGGTAAATCTTCTAGGAAGAAGCTCACATAATGAATTCCAAATTCTAATAGAAATTAATCTTGGATTATAAACTGTTTTGGATTAACCATGCCACTGTTCCCCTTCATTAGTGTGGATAATTAAAAGTTAGCTGTGTATCATTTTCTTGATATTTATGGATATTGCTATACCAACTGGTCTATGACTAGTTTTCTTTTTTAAAAAATTAGGGTGCTCAATGAATTTAGCACTAGAGGACTGAGATTTAAATGGGTTTATGAACTTTGTCTTCATAATCTCAAACGCGTGTCAGGAGGACCTAGTGAGAATGTGTAACTGAACAAATATAACACTTATTTTATCTATAGAAATCACGTATCATTGAACACATAGTAGGAATTAAGTGTTTATATGAATGAGAGATTCAAATTATGTAGAATAAGAGAATTGGAAGACAGAGAAATAAATCATCAGTTGCATGTGGGACAGACAGGCCCAGAGTTCCCATACCTTTATTCCTGGGGGTGAGTCTGGTGGGAGAAATTAGGTTTGACCAGCAGAATTCATGACATGGTGAGATGACTCATGAATTGCACAGTCTTCCATTGTGTTTTCTGTTCTTAAATTCTGCGGGGGTCATTTTAAAGATTTTTGAATCCAGGATTAGAAAATTTAAGTTGCAGCCCTGGCTGGCGTAGCTCAGTGGATTGAGTGTGGGCTGCGAACCAAAGTGTTGCAGGTTCGATTCCCAGTCAGGGCACATGCCTGGGTTGCAGGCCATGACCCCCAGCAACCGCACATTGATGTTTCTCTCTCTCTTTCTTCCTCCCTTCCCTCTCTAAAAATAAATAAATAAAATCTTAAAAAAAATTTAAGTTGCTTGCTTAAATATTAATCTTTGAGATGAGAACAATGCCAAGTTGTTGGTTCAATTTGGATTAATAAGGTCATGTTTGTATTTTGAATAGAGAAAATTACAAGCTTGAAGGTGTAAATTTGTTCTTTCTGTTCTTAGCTCGTTGGGATATTGTGACATTAGGGATTGTGCTAGTGTATTATTTGACCTGTTCATCTCCTATTCTCAACATGAGGCTATTGCATCTCCTCTAGATTAGTCTGCTGTTAATTTAGGGCACAAAAGATGCCATGTGCTACCACTGTGATATTTTCTCTATAGTAGTGGCTCCCCCTAGCTCTTTCTTCTCTGCCCACCTAGCACATCTCCCCAGTAACCTTGAGGTTTGGGTTCTTTGGTCATTAGAAACTTAAAGAAAACTTTGTTGAAATCTAGGGAAAGGGGGTCTTGTGTTAAAATAGGATTTCTTCCACCCAAGATCCTGATACTTATCCTGTTCCTTCAAGATAATCCCCCGAAGCATTATCATTACTGAGGATTTAACTTTCCACTTGTAAACAGGATTAGACTACGTACATCATTCATGCAAGCGTTGAAAGATTTGAGTTCACTCAGTCAGATATGACTTAGGAACTATCTACAGCATTGGCTATAATGCAGAGGAGCTTTGTGACAGCACAGCTGGATCTGTGATGTATCTCTGTTCCTCTCCTGCATTCCTGGGTTACTGTAAATCAGGATAGAGCTGGGACTCAGAATACATAACGAAATGATGCCAATCAGGCATCATACAACAGACATGTTCAAATGCTGAGTCATTGATGCTGAAGATGCAGAGAGGCTCCTGGACAAAAGTTAACTCTCTATCTTTGGGAATTCAGATGGGGGAAAAAAATCTAGAGAAACTCATGTTGGTGGAAAAAGGAATTAGCCTCTTACAACTCATTACAGAAATTCCTTGATTTCTTCTACTTTTTGGTACTTTGGGGGACTGGATACCATTCTCCTAGTATGTATAGGACATCAAAAGGGAGTAAACAGCTTTTTCACTGACTCAGTGTCTTTATAATAAAAAGTCTGGAGAAATGAAGTAAAATAAATACCTATACAATTGTTATTAGTGCACGAGGGCCATAAATTTCTTTTCAAGTCTTTCATTGTTAATTTCAGCATAAGTTATGGCTTGTCCAAAGCACTCTAAGGTCTGATTATACTAGTAATTGTTCTGTTGCTAAATGTGGTCTAGCTTTCATTAGCTTCCTCCCACCACCAGGTTTTATAAATGTGAAAATCACTCCTGACTGGTTAAAGGAGAAGGTGGACTGTTTCCTTTGATCCTGAGTGATGGTAGTGAGATAAATGCT
This sequence comes from Phyllostomus discolor, assembly GCF_004126475.2. NCBI lineage: Eukaryota > Metazoa > Chordata > Mammalia > Chiroptera > Phyllostomidae > Phyllostomus > Phyllostomus discolor. The sequence goes on along the minus strand of NC_040908.2, from coordinate 152,966,469 downwards.
ATCATTACCTTCTAATGATCATTTCGCTGCAGAAATCTTGCAGCAAGATGGGATTTAGGTTCTGTAGGTAGATGAATGTTTATTATACTTGTTTGTATAGTGTGATCATTAAGAGGATGGGATCTGAACTGAACTCCTTGAGTTTGAATCCTGCTTCTGACACTTACTGGCAACGTGATCTTGGGTCAGTTCATTCATTTCTGTGCCTTAATTGTTGCACCTGTAATAAGAATGCTACTAGAGCCCAGCTCATAGGGTTGTTTTCAAATTGAAGGAGTGAATATAAGAAAAGTGTCTGGCATAGGTGCTGTGTGTTAGTGATGATGATGAGGATGATGAGCTGCACAATCCGAAGATAATGCTGGATATATATGTTTGATGATGGGAGACAGAATGTGACCATCAACTCCACCCACCTCCAAAGCTGTTGGTTTCCTGCTTTAACTTCTTTTTGGCCTGAGGTTGAAGAGTTGCACTTATTCCTTAATGGCAATGGAATGTATGAAATGTGCTCACGTGGACCTTTGGATTTAGCAGTAGAGGCAATATTCCGAACTAGCTAGTTTTCCAGTACTGTCTTTTCAAGCAAGGGATAGGTTATGCTTACACAGATTCTAAGTTATGAGGTCTTCCCTGAATTTATGGCTGTCTTTTTTTTTTCCCTTTCTCTCAAGGCAGTTTCTAATACTGATGTTACCCTTAAATGTTAGCTGAAATTTACAATGTGATTGAAAATTGAGAGAGGACAAGAAGACTTCCAGGTTTTTAGGCGTAGTTGTTAATGGACTAATTACTACTTGGGGAAACATGTTGGGAACTTCAGAAAAAGCTAAAGAAATGCATTATTAGATGGAGAAAATTTTAAAAATTTGTAATGGCAGTCTCCAGTACCAATTTAAATCTTCTTAGTAAAGACAGGTAGGCATGTCAGCCTGGTATATTGTTCTACTTTATCTGAATCCAGAGTTTTACTCCATTTGTCCTGGAATCATCTTCCTTTTCCAATGTGTCTTCAGGGACTACCACTCCTTTGAGAACCAGTTTCTTTTACATAAACTTTGTCCTTGAATTTTTCTTTTCTTTTTTTTTTTTTTTGCAATATAAAAAAACCAGGCTCAATTTGCATACCTACATTCATGGCAACATTATTCACGATAGCAAAGAGGGAGAACAACTCAAATGTTCATTGACAGATGGATAAAGAAAATGTGGCATAAACATACAGAGGGGTATCACTCAGCCTAAAAAGAAGGAAGTTCTGTCATGTGCCACAGCATGAATGAGCTCTGAGGACATTATGGTAAGTGAAATAAGCCAAACACTAAAGAACAGATACTTTATGATTCTACTCATATGATGTATCTAAAGTACTCAAAATCATAGAAACAGAAGGTAGAAAGGTGGTTGCCAGGGGTGGGTGGGTGAGGGAGGAATTAGTCTTTAATGGGTATAGAGTTTCAGTTTTGCAAAATGAAGAGATTTTAGAAATCTGTTACACAACAATCTATTATAATTTGGTAAGTATAGCATACACTACTGAATTGTATAGTAAAGGGTCAAGATAGTAAGTTTAATGTTTTATATATTTTTTAGCATTCAAAAAAGGAATTAACAAAAACAAGCAAAAATAGTCTCTCCCCTGATGCCACTATAACCCCTGAAATCCCCTTCACTGCCGTGCTGCACATGGCTGAGTATGACCAGTCCTTGCTCAGGACCAGTAGCCTGCTCTGGGCCTTCGTGTTTCCTCTCTCTCGAATCCCATGTCATTTAGTTGCACCGCCCTCTTTCCAGCCTCGTTGATGTCAGCTGTTCACCGCCAGGACACTTCTTCCTGTTCCCATGACTTCCTTCAGTGGCTGCCTCAGTCTTCCTTTCCCACAAATTGACTTCAGCCAGTTTGTGGACCATTTTACCTTTAGTATAATAATACATTTATCATGTTAGGAAATGGAAAAACAAAAGGAAGAAAAATAAAGACAATGTCCATACAGTTCAGAGATAACCCATTAGCATGTACGTACATCTTACAGAAATGGGGTCACACTCATCTGCTGCCTTGTAAATAATGTATCTTTTATCTAACAACGTAGTAGGAGTAGGACTATCTTCCCATATGGCTAGCTTTTCTGCTGTGTCAGGTTTGGCCTTCTCAGTTGCAGTGGGATCACTTCACCCACTTTGGCCACACCTTTGACCTCCTCCACTTCTCGTCACAGTCAGTCTTCTTTCTTCTAGTCACAACCTTCTGTTTTTTTTTTTTTTTTCCTTTGTCACATCATCTCACTCTCGCGTGTTCCTTTAAATCTGACCCAAGAGAAAGCAGGCTGGGTTTGCTACCTGGTCAGGGCATCCTTGGGCACAAGGTCTCAGGGGTAGCGTTGGGATACAGATGTGGTTTCCCCCTCTGCATTTCCAGCCATGGTTTTAGTTTAGACCCTTATGCCAATAATATGGTTAGTGGGTATGTGTCAAATACCCCAGACTGAGTTCCAGCTTTTCCAGTTAACTGGCACTTCAGTGTCCTCATGGTGTTGCTGTTAGTGACAAACACAGTAATACCCAGGAAGCACTTGAAACAGGGCCCAGTATAGAACAGCCACTTACTAAATAGTGTTAGCTATTATCTTTTATTTAAATAAAGACTTAGAGTTGATTTTGCTTTCTGAACACCACTCAAATCCATATGTTTCTTCCTCATTGACATCATCTCAGTTTAGATGCCTTGCCCCGGTAACAGTCTCATAACTGCTCCTGTTTGTGCAATTTTGTGCCTCTGATTCATTGCTCAGACTATAGCCAGAGTGAGTTTTCTAAAATACAGATCTAGTTAGGGGTCTCCTCTGACTGAGACCCTTCAGCGGACCCCCTGACTGGAGCACTTTTCTCCTCTTTCTCCCAGGCCCCGTGGCTAACTCCTACCCAGCTTCAACATGCAGAGGAGGCTGTTACTTCTTCAGAAGACGAGTGTCTATCCCTTGGCCACCAAACCTGGGTGAAGTGCTCTCCCACATGCTCCCTCGCATCTGTCATGGGGCTTGCCTCTGTCATGGCGATTCTGCTTTGTATTGTGATATCCTCTCCTGTCTTCCCCACCAATCTGCAGACTTCTTGAGGGCAAAAGACAGTTGTCTTCCACCCTTAGTATCCGGTATAGCAGCTGGACTGTGATTATTGTTATGAATTAATTTTAGTTTTTAGAATCTGTTTTTTTCCCAGATGGTTGATCTTAATTGTTACATATTGACTTTTGATAGTTTCAGTGTCAAGGGTGGATTTGTGTTGACCTTGTCCCCATACCCTCACTCCACTGTACCTCCTTTCTTTGCCACCAGTCTCTCGTGTTCTCCGTAGTCTCTGTGTTCAGAATGTTCTATCCTTTCGTTTTTTCTCTTCTCTTACAATACTTTGTCTACTTCTCTATAATTATACTTATCGCTCTTGTCTGAGATTTGGTGAATTGTTCTAGCATCTTCTTTCCCTTGGGATTGTGAGCAATTTGTGGGTGGGGATGTTGACTTCTCAGCCTCGGCCCTTCTATAGTGCCTGGGTTTAGAAGGATTTTGGTAAGCAGTAGTCAACTTAAATCCAAAGCTCTGAGGGGGGAGGCCAAAGAAATACATTTTTAGGGCCACCCATTGGGAAGCCCATTATTAATGCAGTAGTAAAATTGGCCATTGTAGGAGAAATCTTATATAGAAACAAGTGCCAAGAAGAGGTTGTCCCTTTGGGTAAAACCAAGAGAGAAAACTTCCTTCCCATTTAGACATTTGTTTCACTTTGAAAGCTGGTAAGCATTGTGTCTGACTTTTTGTAGAGGAAAGTAGAAACTAAACTGTTTCCAGGAACTGGGTAAAGCTCATATGTATAGGTAATAAATACTTAATATGTGTTTTTATTGTTAATGAGGATGATGGGGATCAGTTCTGAAGGACAGCTTCAGTTCTAGATTTTTCTTTTGTGAAATGGACATAATAATAGGAGGTACCACATAAAGTTATTAGGATTAAATAAGTTAATTCTTATAAAGCACTTAGAGACATGTCTGGCATATAGTTAGCATTAAAAAATGATAGCTATTATTACTCTGTGGCAGAGTGTTTTATATGCAATGAACATTTTAGACGTGATATCTTTTTTTATCCATGCACTAGTTTAAGGCATTTCCCCTCAATTTTCTGAGGCTCACGGATAACTTCTTTAAGATCACACAGCTATACAGTTGGAGTTTGACCTCAATTTTGAGTCCAAAATCCTTTCACTCTGCTGCCTTTTTAGAACATCCTGGCCAAGGCTGGCATTGTTTTGAACATGAATCTCTCAGTATAGTTGCTCAGATTTGCCTTTGTAGATCCTAGTCTCTCCATGTACATTGGATTTTACAATCTGTAGAACTTGATACTGTGTGAGGAATGTGATCCTGATCCCCGTAGAGTGCATTGTTGCATCCTTCCCAGTATGGGTATTTTGGGCTGGATAATTCTTTGCTGTGGGGGCTGTCCTGTGCACTGTAGCATTTCTGGCGTCTGCTCACTAGCTGCCCATAGCACCGCTGTCTCCCAGGTGTGACAACAGAAGTGTCTCCATACATGGCCGACTGGCCCCTGGGGATCAGAATTGCCCTTGGTCGAGAATAACTGACCTAGAATATGTTTAATACTCACTATGCCATCTGTCCCCAGGACATTGATACTTAAAAGGGGGCAAACCTCAAATGAAACAGTCTTAAATAGCAACTCTTTCCAAATTTTACCAGTCTTTTAAAGATGGGCACACTGCCCCTCTTTCCTCTCAGGTCACATTGTCTTCAAAGTCCCTAAGAAACCCCACCCTGCCCAGCCTGTACTGTTTGCCAGTGCTGACGAAACAAAATACCATGGACTGCGTGGCTTACATGACAAAAATGAATTTTATTACAATTTGGGCTAAAGGTCCAAGGTCTGGGTTTGGGTTTTATCTGTTATAAACCCTCCCCACTTCCCACTCTCCTCACTAATGGAATACCTTCTTTTATCTTTTGAAGATATTGATTATATCTTTTTAAAGCTTTACTGCATTGCCTCTTTTTCCTCCAGATCTCTTTAAAAAGCGTTGTGTAGACTCTCTCTTTCACATTAGGTGCTCTCCTCAAATGTGGGATGATCACCTACTGCCCATTCCAGTTAGAGGAACGTGTTCGAAAGTGATTGGACACTTTCTAATCTTGCAGACAGAGCTTCGGTGAAAGCCAATGAGATGATGAATTGCCCTTTTCATTGGTGCACCTTCTGTTGTCAACCTGTATAGTTCTTTTCTCCTGTGTAGGCCAGTTTTCCACGGAGAAAGGGACCTCTGTCTCCTGCCTGAGATGTGTGTATATGTGTGTGTGTGTTATGGGGTATGTATGTGGGCGGGGAAGATGAGGAGGGCTGCCAGTATTCTGAGAGCCAGGAAGAAGGAGAAGATGGGAGTCTCGAAGTTAGTGCCAGAATTCCACTGATTCATTCTCTTCTCAGTGGGATTCCTTTCTCCTAGTGTCACCAGACCTGCTGTTCCTCAGATCAGAAACTCTCTTGTTTAACTTTTTCAGATGTTCCAAGTTGAATCTTGGGTTGGGGTGGGGCAGGGAAGTTACCAGCCATGGGGCATCTGTTTAATTCTTCTTTATACCAACTTTCTAACTCTCCACTTTCAACACAGTCATACTTGGAACTGCAAAGGTAGTTGTTCTCTAGTTCCTGAGTGTGCTGTAGAAATAGATTTTTTCCTATATTTTTTGACCCCATGTGTTTTAGTTTCCTCTGGCCTCTTAGGCCAGTGATACTTGCCCATCTCCTTAACACTTTCTGAAACTTTGTTGACGTGTCCAGTCTGCTTGTATCTCTGAATCTGTACCTTTTTGTGTACATTTATAAATTAAAAACATCTTTATGGTCCTTTTTTATTTTTTAATTTTTTGAGAGAAAGGTGGTAAATATACGTGTTAAATTTGCTTTGTTTCTCTGTACATCCAATTGTCTTCCCGAAACTCTCTGTGCCCCTGGCTCCTGCTCTCACTCGGCCCTAATTACCTTTCTCTCGCTCTGTCTGTTCCTCCTCTCTGCTTCTCATGGGCTGCTCTTATTTTGCTTTTCCCCTGAACAGTGGTCTTTCCCAGCCCTCTCCCACTGGTTTTACTTTTATTCTTGTGTTACATATTTTGATCAAATGACCTCCATAGTGTGTCATGGTTTTAATAAACCCTGTAGGCAAATAACTCTTATTTCTCATTCTCCTGTCCTGATCGCATCCCCTACTTCCATATTCCAGTAGCTAGTTACTGTCTGGACACATCCACTGAGTTGTCCTCTAAGCATCTTCTAAAACTCAATATGCACCAAACCAAACACAGTATCTTTTCTCCTCTCACACCAACTCCTCCTTTTATATTTGCATCCATAGTCATAGAAGTCACAAATGTGGGAGTCGTCTCAATCTCCTATCTATTTTTTCACTCCATAGGTCCAGATAATCACCAAATCCTGCCAGTTTTTCTTCCCACATATTTTCTCGAATCCATCTCCTCCCTTTGTGTCCATGATGCCTGCACTCATAGCCTCCTTCCTGCTCTGTGCCACAACTCTCCAACTGCCACTGGCTCCTGTCTTTTCTCTTTTAAATCTGTCCTCTGCTCAGGTACCAGAGTGATCCATCTAAAACATAAATCTCATCATATAGCTCCCCTGCTAAAATCCCTTCGGTTACCCCCCAGTGTGGAATAAAACCTATGTTCCTTGACATGGTCTACAAGGCCTTCTATGACCTGGCCCTCACTCCTCTTTCTTGCCTCATCTCATTTCACTCCTGGCCTCACATATGCACTCTTGTAGACAGACTGTCTATTTTGTCTATTTTTCCCCATCTCCTTGGGTTTCTTGCTTCTGCACCTTTGTTCCTGTTAATTTCTCTGCCCTATACCTTTTTTTTTCACTCAACTGAAAAGGATCTTATACCTTCTTCTAGATATAACTCATCATATATGTTCTTCCCCAGGAAGTATCTTCTAATTTCTTGGCTTTCTGAAGTGTCTCTTCTCTGTGTGCCTATGTATCTACATATGCACACCACCATCCTGACATCTAACATAAATGGGACCTGGCATAAATAACGCCCCTTCTTGTTGCAAAAGCTTTTGTTACAAAATCAGAAGCATGTGATTCTGTAACATAACACTATCACAGTCAAGCACACCCTTTGACATTTTAGGTGAAATGTTCAAATTAAAAGTTTAAATGATTACATCCCTATTATTACTCTATCAACCACACTCAGGTGGGCGTTACTTCTGCTGGACCTTGAATATGTGTGAGTAGCTTGTTTGTTTCAGCGAACCTGGTAGACTGCAAGTTTCCCCAGAGAAGGAGTTCGGCCCAGGTTTTGATGCTTAGCACATAGTTGGTATTCAATAACTAGAGGTTGAATGGAAATGATCTTACTTATGAATTGCTTCGTAGTGGCTAGAACAGCAAGAGCTCAGAGCTTAGGAAGTGTTGCAGGAAGTGTTGACATTATGGTTACAATAGTGTGATAAAGGTGATTATTTGGCCTCTGTTTCTCTTGCTACTTGGAATGTTTCAGATGATAAATATCTGGGAAGGGTGTTTTCTGATGGTAGGGAAGAGAGAAGGCCAGGAACAGTTTTCGTTCTAAGTTGACGAATTGAGAATGCAGAGAAAAGCCGGATGTGACGTGGGTTATCACCATCAGACTTAATACCGTCAAGTGATCTAGAAGAGAGCTGGTGAGGGGTGGATCCCGCAAGTGCCTGGCAAGTGGGACTGGGTTGGTAGAGAGGCAGGTAGGGTCAAAATAAATGAAGAGTGTTTCACTTTCACTTTTCTCGCATGTCTAAGTTCTCCTGGTCTGCTCCCAAATGTCTCTGGGCCACATCCAGTTTGCAGATGGCAGTGGACATTCTAATGTTGCATGTAGGCTCTTCAAGACAAGCTCTCAGAAATAGCTCCCATGCCCTGGGAGGTGTGCCAACACACATTTTCTTGATGACTGCAGAGATGCTTGCTAAAAAGCAAACAGCACATTAGTGGCCTTCTTGTGCAAATGGAGTGTGAAATTGTGGCTTGATGCTTCAAAGCTATACCTTTTTGTCTCCCCGATGATGATTAAGAGAAGCCCAGCTTGATTTGATTGGGAGGGCGTGCGTGGGTGGAGGTGCAGGCGTCAGATGGGCGGTGAGAGAATGGTGAAAGGGAAGGACAGGAGTGCACAGGCCTCCTTCAACTGAGTGCTTCACTTGACCTTCAGGAAATTGGAACAGGGGTCACGTGACTTGACGTTTGCCTGGAAATTAACTGACTCTGTTTGTTCCAGACCCTGGGATTGATGAAAGAGCCAGGGGATTCTGACCAGAGAATTATAATAGAGGGAAATGTCTTGAGCCATTACTAAATATTTAAAGAACCATCTCAAAACTAAGTTGTCAGATGGAATGAATGAAATTAAAATGATTTTTAAACATTATCTCTAATGGCATGGATGGACATTCAGGGCTGAAAATTGCTCTGTGTCATGATGGAAAAATTCTCAGTTTGTTTTTTGTGGCACTGGCTTTTCTGTATCACCTTTCATCCCAAATGTTAATTAAGGAACAGTATGCCCAGGAGGTGGATCAAATGAGGAATCCAAAAGCAAAGGACGTGGTCAAGGATTTTTTTTTTTTCTTTTTCAGTATCATTAAACCAAGGTGTGCAGAGGACAAGGCGACATTGATTCCCAGTGCAGCTGAGAAATTCTCTATCAAAATAAAGGGAAGCAAGAGCTTTGTTTACAGTTTCGTTTCTTGTCTAGATGGGACAATACGAGAGGAATATATAGTAAAATATAATTATTTATTAGAGATGCTATAAAGGATTTTCTTCATTGCTTCACTGGATGTAGTAAATATTGTGGATTACCTACCCAGTCCTCATTCCCTGTTTCTTTTTCTCCACACCTTGAATCTGTTTAAGGATCCACCTCTGGCAGAGACTTCTAGCTGCCTACCCAACATTAGTTTTTACACACAGAAATTTAATTTGATTATGAGAAATAAAAATCCCAGCTAAAGAACTGTATTTTCAGCCTCTCTTAAAAAAAATGGAAGTGGATTTGGCATGTCACACTGAAAATTTAAAATGTATAACATGTTGATTTGATATATTTATATATTGTCATTTTATTTCCATTATAGCAGTAATTAGCACCTCTCTCAGTTCATGTAACTGTCATTTCTTTTCTTGTGGTGGGAATAATTATTGGATATTATATCTTCAAACCTTTGAACCAGTCCTGGATCTCTTTCAGACTTCTTGTGTCATGAAACAACAACGGGTTCCACTTTAGGTCATTGTAATTTGGATACGGTGTTACACAAAATCAAGCTCAGCCCCTATGAGATACTTCACCTATCAGAGCACATCTCTAGCTTTAGCACATTAGTAAACTGATTAGTCTAAGCCATAAGAAATTCCAGGCCCTTGAGTGGTTTAGGACTGATCATGTGATATCAGCTGATGAAATTTGACCAATGAGATGTAAGATGGAATATGCTGTCCCCAGAGAGAAACACCTCCCTCCTTTTTAAAGATAGCATTCCTATCTTTAAAAAGAAAGATGGTATCTTCTTTTGTTGGACGTGGTGTAGGTCAGAATATGATGCCTGAAACCACTGTAGCCATTTTGCAACTAAGAGGGAAGCTGATCTGGGGATAAAGGGTGATACAATGAGGATGGAATAGTGGATATTTGGAAAGAACTAGATTCCTGGTGACATCATTGGACTGCTAAATACTGGAGTTTCCCAACTTGAGGCTGTGGCTTTGTGAGGTAATCAAATCTTTTGTTGTTTAGACCAGGAATTGGCAAACTTTTTCTCTAGAGGGCCACAGAGTAAATACTTTAGACTTTGCAGGGCACTATGTAACTGTAGCGAGAAAGCAGCCATAAATAAATGAGCATGTTTGTGTTCCAATAAAACTATAAAAACAGGCAGCTGTCAGTGTTTGCCCCTTAGGTGATAGTGTGTTGAACCCTGGTTTCGACAGTTGAGTTGAACTTTTCCACTTCTTAACTGATCTGTATCTTACCCAATACAAATTTGGAGGTTGGCATTCCTAAAATCTAATGCCTCTTTCAACTCAGAGATTGAATGATTTGGAGAATGACATAAGAAAAGACCAGAAAAGAGAGAAACGAGTTAAAAGTAAGAATGATAAAAGATATTCGTAGAAGAGCTAGAGGTAAAGGAGCTTTAGAAGTTGTCCCTCAGATGAACAGGGAAGAGGGAAATAGCCTTTAGCAGAAGAGGCTGGTAGAAGAAAAATATAGACGCATTTAATTTGTAGAATTTCCATAATTTTTAGCACAAGTAAAAGTTAGAAATATGTTTAAGAAAAAGATGTGCTTATTATCTTAGTACCCAAACATAGATCTTGTTACTAAGATATAAAGATAGACTTTTCCTTTTTTAAAAAAAGAATTGCGTTACACATGCTGATTTTTAGTCGTTTTTTTCCTACCTTAACTGTGGATTCTGAACAACTTACAAGATTTATACAAGCATTATTTTGAAGGTTGCTCAGTAGCCTATTGTATAAAAGTAGCAATGTATTTAACTGGTCCCTTATTCTTTCATTTTGGTTGTTCTTCCCTTCCTCACCCCCTCCCTTTTTTTGCTATTATATGATAATTTGAAATATTTGAAATATATGAATATTTGAAATATTCTATTTGTTATTAGGAAGTTTTATCTCATTCCCTCCTTAAATTCTTGTTTGAGAAGGCCTTTTCCTCTTCCCTGATAATGCCAAGCAGCTGGTAAAGGGCAATTTAAACGTTTCAGTTTAGCAATCAGAGACACATATTCTATTCCACTCTGAGTGAAATCCTGATGATGTCATTTGTCCAGATGTGAAACTCCTGAGTCTTCGGGGGATTTCAGCAATGGTTTTCTGCTGCTCTGTTGCATCTTCTGGATGTGCTTCTGCATATTATACGTGGTCCTTAAGCTGTAGGGTAGAGTAGGCTGTTGATCAGAAGTAGTAATAGCAATGAGCTCCATGTCTTCCTCCCTGCCTTTCCCCTGGACCCCCTGCCTCTGCATCTGAAGATTGTCTGAGTCATTCTCAAGGGCAATTTAGCTTATACTGTTTAAGTCTGGAATTTTATGATCAATCTGTGTCCGTTAATTAGTGAGTGCTCATGTTCATTAGACCAGATGGAACAGAAAAAACTGTGTCCTTTATGATTGGAAGATACATAATCTAATTTTGTACAATGTTAGGAAGGAATACTGGTGTCAATAAGAAATACCATTCATATTTGACTTTAGAATGTAGCCCGCGATGCAGAGAGGGAAAGGAACTTGCCCACCGATACAGCTAGAGGTGGGGCTGGAGGACGATCCAGGCGTTCCTGGGGATTCCCCACTGTACTCCCGTGGGTCTGAACATACCAAAAGGGAAGTCTCTTTTGGGATGTGCTTACCCATTGTCCAAGAGTTGTCCATGGGGTGGGAAGTGGAGATAATAAGCACAGAGCAGCAGATAATGACACAAAGAAGGAAGGTTCTGGGGAAAAAGAGCAAATTAATATTAAAATATCTTATAGGTAAACATTTATTGATATAAAAATATCTATAAAGTGAAAAATGTTGGTTTAAAGTAACATGTGGAACATGACTCCAATTTCATTAACAAATGAACTTCATAAGATCTATCATCTATTATCTACCTATCTATCTTTTTATCAATCATCTATGCATCTTTTTGTCTACCTAAAAAAATTTCATTTCAAGGTGTTACAGTGGTTATTTTTGGGTGTAGGAAACAGAAGTGTTATTTCCCTCTTATTTATCAACACTATTTTCTAAGTGTTTTGTAATGAACATGTATTGCCTTTTCAGTAAGAAGAAAAGTAATACTTGAAGAAAAAAGGCAATTATAGATAAAGTTATAGGCCATGCTTTGAAAGCGTATCTGTGTGTCACTGGGACACAGGGAGCATTTTCAAATGTTGTTTTGAATGAAGAATATTCCTTTCACTGAGAACACCATTCCCATGGGATCTTTTACATATCATACTTTCTTTTTATTTTTTTAAGACTTTATTTATTTTTAGATAGAGGGGAAGGGAAGGAGAAAGAGAGGGAGAGAAACATCAATGTGTGGTTGCCTCTCGTGCGCTCCCAACTGGAGACCTGGCCTGCAACCCAGACATGTGCCCTGACTGGGAATCCAACCAGCGACCCTTTGGCTCACAGGCCCACCCTCAATCCACTGAGCCACACCAGCCAGGGCTCATGCTTTCTTTATAATCTTGACTATTTCTCATAGCTCAGAGGACAAGAATCTATGTCTCAATTACCTGGTGGTGAGTGGCCTATTCATTTTTAATTTTTTGTTTTTGTTTTGAAAGAATGAACAAGAAACTTTAGCAACTTTATCTGAATGTCACCAAGGCTGAAATTAGTCAATAAAAGGACATCAACACAAGGGCAAGAAATGGGACAATATGTGCAATTCTTAAATATGGCTGGGGCAAGGGGGAAGCAAGAGGCAAAGTAAGCATTGTAACCCTTCCTCTCCATATCATATATGAAGAGTAAGCAATCACCAGTCTGGGAGTTACACTTCCGATGCTTTGGGATTTGTGCTGACAATCGAGTTGGGAGTGTGGTTGTGAGCTTCCTGCTTTACAGGAGGGTTAGAGACTTTAGGTGAGAAGGTGAAGGGAGGGAGCATCTAGAGAAATGGCAAAAGGAAGAAACAGAGAAAATGGATCGAGGGAACTTAAAAAAAATCCTTTGTCCTAGGCCACGTGTGAGAAAAGGGTTCTGGTAGAATTCAAGGAAGTGGCTGACGTGAGGCTGGGTTAGATGCAAAGGGACCATGGGAAATGCGAGGGAAAAGGCTTCTTCTGTCATTGCAAGTGTAACGTGGGATGGCAACTGAAGGACTGGAAGTGTGCTACGTAGACTATGGCCTTGAACCACTGAAGGGGAGGGTGGACTCTTACCTTCCTGCAGTGCTTTCTGCATATAGCAATAGTACTATCACTCACCAATTTAAAAGCATCTGGTAAGCCCTCATAATGTTAAAAAAGGATCCAAATCCCTTACCTTGGCCTACCTATAAAGCTTTGCATGATGTGTCCCCACCCCATTGTCTGCCTTTTTTTGTCCCTTAAGCACCAGCTACAAGGCACTTTCTGTTTCAAAAACAGACTAAGCTGGTCCCTACTTGAGGCACTGCATTAGCTCCTCTGCCTGAAAACCAGCACACTGGATCTTGGCATGCTTGCCTTGTCCTTTAAGTCACAACTCAATGCACTTCTTCAGAAAGGATTTTCTTCCTCTCCCAACCCAAACTGTATCAGCAACCACTTTCTATCATATCACCCTCTTTATTTTCAAGAAAGCATTTATCATCACCTGACACTTTCTTTTTTACAAACATTTACTTTTAATCTCTGTTCTTCTGTTGGAAGGTAAACCCCATGGAAAGAGACATCGTCTGTCTTGTTTAATGTCTAGGATTGAGTATATGGTAGGTACTCAATAATATTTGCAGAATGAATGAACAAATCTATCTCAAGATCTCCATGTCCTTATTCTGGGAACATTTTCATGTCCCCTTTCATGAAATGGATGCTGCTGTTACACTTCCAGGGCAGTCGCTGTCTTTGAATGTACTGTCCAGCTAAGTTGTAAACACTGACAGGCACAATGTCGTTTTTGTTTTGCATTCTCGGCCCTCTGATATGTGCTGGTAACTGTTCACTGAGTGACAGAATGAGCGACTGGACGAAGGAACGGATGAATAGGATGTTGCACTGCAGACCTGGTAGATCCTTAGGCAGAGCCCCTGAGGTAGAAAATCTCCCCTCGGTGGACAGGAAGGGAAAGGGGGAGGGACAGTCACAGTGACACACAAAGTCCATTTGAGGTGTGTCTCAAGTCACATTTACAAGACTAAGTTACATGAGAAAATGAATGTGGTAACTTCTAGGACTGGGGGTCTGGAGTGTTGGTTTTGGAAAACTTTCAGCTTAGGCTTACCCCGGTCTTCAACTTCTGTTACATATGGAGGCCACCATTCCTCTCTGGCTACCATAGAAATCTGATTAAATATCAACTTTTTGACTCAGAGAGAAAGAAAGGAGATGGAACCTCAACAGGTTTCAAACGGGATATATTTGAAGTAGGAGAAGGGAGGAAAATTAGAAAGTGTTTCATTCAGTGAAACAGACCACCTGTACCTTTGCACTCCGGTGTATTTCTGGAGCTTTAAGACTTAGCCGCTACTGATCAGATTAATGGTCCAGGGAAGCAGGGGGTTCACGTTTTTATGACAGTAACTTTTGAATTTTACTAGATAGTTTCTGCTGAATAAAATTCCAATTATTCATTTTTTGTTATGAAGAGTTAAGGGATTTGGGGGCTAACGGCGTGGCAGAGAGGAAGACCAGGTAATTTCACGTCAGCAGGTGTTTGCCAAGATACGGGCTGACACAGCGCACTGTTTATTAAAGTCTGCTTCATGGAACAATGGTCCCATTCGATGCTCCATGAACAAAGGATTCTGTAACATTAGTTTGGGGGAAGCCACTTAATCGCAAAGACTTTTTGGAGATGCACTCATTTGTTAGCTCGGAGAAGGCTCTGGGAAGATCTATAGTAAAGGAAACCTGACTTTTTGAACTGATTTGACTATGCTACCTGTGTGTTGGGGCATGTCGTTTTGAAGGTTACTAACAACTCTTGGGGAAATACGTGGCACAGGAAATATTATGGACATTGGAGTCAGACTGACCTGGGTTCAAGTTTAATTCTCACTACCTGTTGCTGTGTGAACGAGCACAACTGGTTTAATGTTTCTGAGTTCTGGTAGCTTTTTGTAAGTTGAACCTAATACTTTGCCCAACATGATTATTGTGAACATTGAATGAGGTAATTCAAAGCATGGACTATTCAATAGTACTGATGACCAGACAGGTGAGTGATTATTGTATTCAAAAAGCCCGTGGGAGGTGTGTATGGAACACAAACCTGAGTAAAGTGGTGTGCCTTGGTCAAAGGGTCTCAGTATGTGTCTGGCATATACAAACTATTATGGCCCACTGCGCCCACACTGTGCTAGGCAGGTACAGTGCCGTATGAGCTGGAGAGGCCCCTCGTCCTCCCGGAGCTCCCTGGCTGACTCTGGGTGGTATTTGTGTTCTCGTAGCCTCATTCATGCTAGAGCTTGTCCCCTGGTCTTGTGCCTAGTTGCCTTCATCTCGACATCAAAAAATAAACCCTCCCTCAATATTATCTCTCCAGGTATATGTTCCGGAGGGGGATATTTTGCTGCTGGAGTGGCTCTCCAAGTACTCCTTATAAATCCATAAAATCTGAAAGAAAGTTTCACAGGTGACAATCAGGTGCTTAGGAACTTGGTGGGGAGAGGAATTAATTGGCAGTGGGGACAGTACTTAGAGAGCGTCTTGGAAACGACAAACTAGACATAAACTTTGGTTTCCCTTACTCTCATGTAAACAGAGAAGCATCATCCTTCCTGAGTCTTGGGGAAAGTGTTTATAATGGTAGGTTTTAAAAATTTCTTTTATTTTAATTCTCACCTGAGGATATGTTTATTGATTTTAGAGAGAGAGAGAGGAAATGGGGTAGGGGGCAGAGAGAGAGAGAGAGAGAGAGAGAGAGAGAGAGAGAGAGAGAGAGAGAGAAAGATGTGAGAGAGAAAACATTGATCAGTTGCATGTCTCAAGTGCCCTGACTGGGGATCGAACCCACAACTTAGGTATGTGCCCTGACTGGGGCGGGGATCAAACCCTCAATCTTTTTTGGTGTACAGGATGATGCTCCAACCAACTGAGCCACTTGGCCAGGGCTATAATGATTGTTTTTAAGGTTAATTTATAGGAATATTTAGTTCCTGCTGGAAAACTGATTTCTGGATAGAAGGATTCAAAGGCTTATGAAAACAATAGTTAACTGTTCTTTGTACCATTGTCCTAGATTTGTCTGAGGGCTAGCCTTTGTGTTTGCATGGAGAATAATGGCAAATGCTCAAAATCATCCATAAAACATTTGAGAAGATTTTCAGGTTTTTTTCAAAATGGTGTGAAAGAGGGAAAATGGTTGTTTATTCCTTATGACACCCTCCTAGTTCCTTTATGTACATGCCTCAAAAACAGGGACGTTTTGTGAGTCACTTGGAATAGGCAGCCCCAGGCTGGCAGCCTTCGGTAACTTCTACTGGCAGCAGCGCAGTCTTTGAAGGCGAAAAGGCTTTCCTCAGAAGAAGGCTTTGGGGGCCTTGCAGCTAAAAGAAAGGAAATGTCAGCTGTGTGAGTGCTGCGGGACAACTTCCTATTCTAGGGAGTGACCTTGAAATAATGTTCAAAGTGCCTTTGAAGGGTGCGCGGCTCATTGCGGTTGGAGAACATGGGGGCTTGGAAAGGAACCGCCCTCTTGGGTTGGGCCTGCCTTCCAGTGTGGGGACACGAATGCGTGTTAATGGTATTGCCCACACTACAGTCAGTTGAAAAGATGATCAGCTGTTGCTTAACTGTTTCCAATCTTTTTGTCGTACAAAATTATGTGTCTTTTTTGAGGCTTGGGGAAAGAATGTGGTTGAAAAAAAAGTGAAGTGGGAGTGAGGTGAGGAATCAGATCATTTCTGTTTAAAAGTGGAGACTCACTCTGAGCCTGAGTGCTAAATGCTTTATTAATGTTCTCAGGTAATCCACCTAGCAACTCTGTGACAGGTGCATGATTATCTCCAATACTGACGTTTAGAGAAGTAGAAGTGAATTGCCCAAAGTCATAAAGCTAGTAAGAGAAGGCACTGCAGTTCGAATCTGGGTCTGTTTGTGTCGAAAATCTGTTTTCCTTTTTAATATACATCATAATGCTTATATAACAGTTACTACTACAGTTAGCTACCACTGCCACCAAAACCAACAACTAATGTTGACTGAGCTCTTACTACCTATCAGAGACCGTGCTGGATTTTCCCACTGAATCCTCATGGCTGGACTCTGAGGTGCTGTTCTGGTACAGTCTCTTTGTGGAGATAATGAATGTTGAGGGCCAGAGAGGGTAAGTAACATAACCCGCGCCACCGACCTTGCGAGGGGTGGAAGCAAGCTTAGAGCCCCGCCAGTTTGCCTCTGGGCTCTGCCCTCACTCACTGCATTACCTCCTGGTTAAGAAGTGTCAATGTGCCCGTGGACCCTGGGCACATGGTCTGCAGAGGGAAGTGGGGGAATGCATTAGTTTCCTGGGGCTGCTGTAACAAAGTCCTATGAACTGAGTGGCTTCAACAATAGCAATGTATTGTCTCAGTTCTGGAGGCTAGAACTCCAAAATCGAGTTGCTGGCAGAGAGCTGGCTTCTTCTGAGGACTGTGAGGGAAGGATCTGATCCAGACCTCTTTTCTTGGAAGGTAGATGGCTGTCTTCATGTTCACACGGGTTCTTGCTGTAGGCATGGTGGTCCCTAAATTCCCCTTCTTTATCAGCACACCAGGCATACTGGAGTAGGGCCCGTTTTCATGGCCACATTTTAACATGAGCGCCTCAAGGCCCAATCTTTGAATAAGGTCACATTCTGAGGTCCTGGGGGTTAAAACTAACACATGGATTTTGGGGGGATATAATTTAACCCATAACAGGGCAGGTCTAGAGTTGTAAAAAAAAGTTCTAAAATTTCTTTAAGTGATTAGAGAAGGGCTGGGGGGCTGGGGGGACCTCAGAGCCCTGAGGACGGGAAGAGATTGGGCTCAGGGAAAGGCGGCTGGGACTTCTGTCCAGGAGAAAGCCCATCTCACTGGAGTTTGTCCCCCGCTCAGGAATCGAAGGGAGCGTGGCAGAAGCGGGTGCTTGTCCCCAGTCTACAAACTCGTGTGCTGTCTCCGGGATGTCTCCCAGGGGGGTTAAGGGGCGATGTGAGAATTCTTCCAACACAGGGTGTGGATTTTCTATGAGAAGTTAAAAGCAACTCTGAAATTTAGCAATGTATAGTTATAAAAGACGCAGGAGAAGTACATGCTCCATAATTATATGGAGAGAGCCATAAAAAATTTAGATATGAAAGAGAGGTTCGCTAAGAGATGGATTGAGTCTAAAATGACTCCAGGGGAGTCGAACATTGAATTACTATAAATATCACTCACATATGCATTCACTTATCCATCCAGCATTTGAAGAATAGATATTATGGGTCCTGTGGTAACAGCTAGGAGGATAGTAAGACAATGTCGTTATGGAAGACATATGCTCGCCTGTCTTCAAGACAAGCATATGTGTTAAACCACAGCAACCTCGAAGTAGAAAATTCACTATGTAACAATTTCCCCTGGATATGCAGAAAAATCACTGAGGGGGCTTGAATAAATAAAGCAATTTCTGGGACTCAGTTTATATGAATTACCCTGTGCCCATGGAGGCAATACTTGAGGAAAAATTTGAGACCTAAGACTTATTTGGAAATGAGAGGATGTTGGTTCTGTTCTTTCCTTGGAGTAGGGCTCTCAGAGAGTTAAAAGCAATGTCTGTCCTCATCTCCTCTTTGGCCCTGCCCCTGCTCCCACCCTATCTCCCCCAACCTGTGTCAGGATCGAGGAAGATGACATCCCAGAGTTTTACACCAGTGTACCACAGCTTTTCTTCCCAGATGCAGCTCTTAAGGCTCCCAACACATTGCTAAGGGGGTTAGCTATGGATCAGCGGAGCTGTCACTGGAGGGCTTAGGATGGACCCTGCCTGCCAGGAGCTGTTCTCTGGATGTGCTGCCAACAGATAAACAAGCTCAAGGATGGCAGAAGGACCCGGAGGCTGTTTAATGACACGGAAGGCCCTAAAATATTGTTGGAAACTGCTGGGAGAAGACACTGAGCAAAACTAGGGTCACAGAGATCCTGTCTGGGGACATTCTGTTGGTGGAAAAATACCCTCCTTCTGAACATTGGAGGGTAAAGGGTTTTTCTTAGACTTCCTGGGGATTAGGACTGGGAACCAGTAAACTCCCAATACACTCAGTTTCTCCAGAGCATGTAGACTCGGTCTTTTGAAAGAGGGGTCTAGTTCTAAGGCAGTTTGCTTTTCCATGATGCTGCCCTGAGCCACTTTTTCCCCACCACCACTTCACTTTCATTTATGTTTAAGTTACCACCAGCTAGTGGAGCCAAAGATCCACATACAAATTCTTTTTAAAAAGTGACTTTTTTTTTCTTTCTGAGCTAGGACAGATCATGAGAACTAACAAGGGAGTCAAAGAGGATTTTTTTTTTTTGCATGCAAACATGCAGATTTTGGTTAACTCTTTATCTCTTTAATACAAAGAATATGCTACACCTGAAACATTGTTGTGTATTTTTATTTAATAAACTAACCCATCTGTTTTGATCTTTTAACAATGAACTTCAGTGGCAAAAGTGAGTTTCACTTGTAATTTCTCTCGAAAGCAGCTGAAAGTTGGAGAGGCAGGATTCACTCTCCCTCCGTAGGGGACTGTTTGAATGACACCGGGTTCGGGAGCAGTGTGTGGTGTGGGCTTCTGGGAAGCAGTGGCACTTTCGTCTTCTCTTTGTTCACAGGCTGCCCTCTTAGGAGAAGTGACTGATACTTTGTTTGCTCTGGAGGAGTAATTGTCCACAGACATAGGTGGGTAGGGAAGAGCTCACACCTGTAATTTCTCGCTGTTCTTGAAGCCCGCATTCAGCAGGCGAGCTGAGGGTCTCTCCATTCTGCCCCTTCCATGACAGTGTCTGGATGGCATTACACTCGGTGGGGGAGCGGGACTCTTCCTCTGGCATTTGTCTCAGGGTGGCCTAGCTCGGGGTCAGGGAGGGTGGTTTGCAGAGTGGAGGAGCTGCCTTGCTGGGACACAGCGTGAACCCAGACACTTCTGAGCCTCCCATCGTGCTGATTGATTGCCTGCTCAAATGCTGGTTAAGTAGTGTGGCTTTGCTTTGCTTTGCTTTTGCTGCTCATGTGCTTGTGATGTGTGACTGGTACCCTTCTTGATATCGCTGTGTGCAATGGCCGGTCTTAATGAGCTCGGATCCTAGTTTCTTGGGAACCAGTTCTTGACACTCTCAGTCTGGAGTCGATGCCCCTTTTATGTGCCCCCAGAGTGTCCTGTTCTTCCTCTGTTGCTCTATTTGTTACACTTAATGTGTGTTTTATAAGGTGAAATTTTATTCTTAGAAATTGAACTAATCCACTTGTTGATTTAGTAAACAAACCCTTATTTGTGGCTGCCATGTGCCAGGCAGTGTGCAAGGGACGGAGGATTCAGTGATGGACAAAACGCTCACCATGGAAGTATGTGGCGGTAAAAGCGAAAGTGCTCTTTTAAATCTTCCACCTCTCCCTCCAGTCTCACCCCTCTGAAGGAACCTACTTAATAATTTAGAGTCGGTGTGGACAAATTGCAACCTAAGGACAAAATCTGGCTTGTCGCCTGCTTTTGCAAATAAAGTTTTATGGGAACACAGCTCTGTCATTTAAGTACAAAAGCTCTGTGGTTGCCTTCACACTAACCACAGAATTGGATACTAGTGAGAAGAACTGTATATTCCACAGAAAGAGAAAATATTTGCTATCTTGCCCTTTACCAAAAATGTTTGCTCACTACTGGTGTAGAAGATGTCTTACCAGAACTTTTTAGGTATATTTTTATGCATATATATGTTGATGTTTTGTTTTATGGTTTTTTGAGACAAGACTATTTAACATGTACTGTTCATTAATGTACACCCCTCCCCCGCCAATGCTTGCGTAATTGTCTGTCTCCCACACAGAGGACCTCTTCGCTGTTTCCAGTTCAGCCCTTGGCATGTTCCGTGGCACATAGGTGGTGCCATGCACACATACATGTTTAGTGGCTGAATGAAAAGTATATTATTTGTAACAGAGTTCCAAGTTTGTAAATGATTTACTTAAAAAATAACTCAGAGCACAGTCAAGGTTATCCATATTATAATATCTTCCTTCTTCACTTACCATTGTGATTTATGGGTACGAGAGAAAAAAAAGAAACAATACCCACTTGTTCCTGGAGAATTGTGCAAGGACGTAACTCTTATAGGTGTGAGCCTCCTATGACACAGGTTGAAGTGGAAGACAGGTTGACAGTTGACCACTCTAGGGAACGCCAGGTGTTCCCTACAGCAAAGTACGCTCTTTGCCGAAGCCTGAGTGCATCCAGGAAGGCTGGTTAATTTGGTAAATTCGTATTTCACGGTTGAGTACATGGCTTGTATTGGTCCAATGCCCATGGCATTGGAATATGTCGATACATTTCTCATAAGGTATCTTATTAATGTTTTGTAGCTTGCACTTTTGTTGAGAGATATTCTCCACTAGATAGTGTGAATCATATATTTAGTTATTCATAAGGATCTGTTTCTCCACTAAAGTAGGGAGGTCTGCTAACTTATCAAATATATCAGTCTCCACAATTTTGGCAAATCCCCTTTTTTGGATATCAAGGAAACAGTTTAGATGTCTTTCTTTTCTCTAGATGGCTTTCTTTCCTTTCCTTTTAATGCCTTTCCCCCTCATGCCACAAACCTCCCTCGTCTAACCCTGGCAAAGCGTGAGCTGCAAGTGGAGCAGGTGTGCTGTCAGGTGGGGTGAGGTGGTGCGGGCACGGGGAAGCCTTGCTGCTGAGGCCTTTCCCGAATTTCTGAATGGGAGGAAGATGTGTGTGTTTTCCACCATCTTGCCTGTGCTTGCTGTTGATCTCTCTGTCCAGGCTTTTTTTTTTTTTTTTTGAGGGGGCAGGACAGTGCAAAATGGATCTCAGGAGGGAAAGTATGATTCCAGGCAGATCCTTCCTTAGCAACTGGTACCTGGATGGGATTGCGTTGTCGCCACAACACAAAATGAATGCTCATAGTTACAAGGATAGAGACCCTTGCAAAGCATCTCAAAAAACACTGTTAATTATGAGGATCCTACAGAACCAGAACCAAAACTGGGAAGGTGGGAGACACCAAGGCAAACAGAGAAGACCTCTGTAAGCAATTCAGTATAATCCATTCATTTTAAAGATGAGGTTGCTGAGGCCCAGAGAATGAAGGGGCAGTTTAGATGTCAAATTATATTAATCATCCATTGACTTAATAATAAAATGGAACCAGCTGTACAGTTAACAGGGGACGAACACTTGGAAATTTTGTTTCCTTTTTCATTCACCTCTGGGGAGCTCTGCTAGGCAAGATAGTAATGGTTTTTCACATGTGCCAGGCATTGTGCTAAGCACTTTAGATGAATTATCGTATTCCATTGTCATGGTAACCTTAGAGGTTGGTACTTTTAGTAACCACAGTTCATGAAAAATAAAGTGAGGTTTAGAGAAGCTACGACTAATCCAAGATCACATTGATAGTAAGTGCTAGAGCCCCAAATCTGATTTCAGAGTCTGTATTCTTCACCAGTGCACCTTTTTTGATGCTTTGAGTGAGACCATTTACAGTACTTCCTGCAGAAGAGGTTAAATGTGTGAAAAATGGGCAAAAATCCCATGTTTCATTTCTAGTATAACTTGGCTTCTTTACTGTGCTTGGGTGGGCGAGGACCATAACACCCTCACAGCCCCAGCACGAGATGGGATTTGTGACTGCCCAGGTCAAAGAATGAAAGGAACCAGCTCCTTGCACGGACTTTCTTCACCCCACCCCCCTCTCTCTGGATGTGGTGGGTCTTGGTGTCGTCTTTGGGCAGTGGTAGAAGTGAAAAGAACCACTTGTGAGTTCATTGTAATTTTAGAGCTCATAAAATATTTATGAAAGCTTTTCTCAGAGTCAGACTTGAAACATTTCTTGACTCCTGTGGCCTGAATCTCACTATGGGGCCAGTAATATTTCTTGAAAGAAATAATATTTCTTCTAACCTGACTTTCTCTGTTCTAATTTGTCTTAATCAATATTACCCCAGGATCCTGAGGGGCACGAGGAAAGAGGGTCTTGGCTGACTGTTACATGATGTGATTCCAATTACTTATCAAAATCCTTGCCGTTTCCTGTGGTCACTTAATAACAAATGAACTTCGTAGCATCTGTCTTCATAACAGTGCAAATTAAACTGGAATGCTGCTGCTGGGAAAAAAAATCAGCTAGTGGAAGTCAGTTAGAAGGAGCACAATGAGAGGAGAAAGACTACAGAGACTCTAACAAACATAAGGTAACTAGTCTGCCTTCTCTTTTGCATACATTTGGGGGTTCACATGGATCACAGAAGGACTTAGCCTTCCAATTGGGCCGAGAGCCACACAACAGGTTTACCCCGATTCCTTTGGATTCAGAGGAGGGACCAGAAAATAGAGGCATTCACTCCTCTTGTGATTATCTGGCTGCCAGGTGAATGAATGCGCAGGAAGGATCTCCCCTCCCGGGAGCCCTGGGAAGCTGCTTTCGATAGCTTTTATAGTCTCAGTGCTTGAGACTTTAATTTATTTGACATTTGGTTGTTGAAGATGATTTATTTTCTCTGGCTTGTTTTCATTATCTCAGGCACTTGAGAGGGGAAATTTAGAGAGCAGGACATGGGGAAGCAGTCCTTCAGGTCCTGGCGACTCAAAGTGCGGCGTCCAGGCTGGAGTATTAGCTGGGAGTTTGTTAGAAACAGACACTCTCAGGTCCCCACGTTGACCTACTGGATCAGAATTTGCATTTTAACAAGATGCCCAGGTGGTCTGTTTGCATGTTACCAATATAAGAAGCACTGCTCTACAATGTCCCCCTGCTGGTTTTTGAGATGCTCAAGGAGCATCCCAGTCTGTCCTGGCTAAGGTATGCTTTTTTCAGGCTGGTGTGATTTCTGAACAGGGCACCTAGTACAGTGCCCGGTGTGACTTCCTTCTCTTCATCATCGCTGCATCATCAATTAACAGCATGGTAACTGGGTGTTTACTGTGAGCCCAAGCACAGTTCTAAGTGCTTTACAAATACTCTCTTATTTAATCGTTAGAACAACTCTGAGGAGATACTACTATCATCCCTATCTTATAGATGGGGAAATGGAGACAAAAGAGATTGAGTACTTATTTTTTTTTGTTCATTGGAATGGAAATCAAAGAGGTTAACTTAGAGAAGGCAGCATGGGGTTAATGGAAAGAGTTTGGGCTTTGAATTGGATAATCTGACACCAGTTTAATTTTGATTTGTTTTGCATGCTATTAAGATAACCTTGGGAATATCATTACATCCCTCATAGGTTATTATGAGGGTAAAATGTAATATCATATGCAGGTTGTCTAGCAGAATTCTAGAAATATAGTAAAGTACTTAGTAAAGTACATTTGCTATCTCCTCCCTGTTCTTTTATTTTGTTACTTTTCTTGTGGTACCCTACTGCTAGCTAACTTTGGTCCTTCACTTACCTCCTAAGCACCACTGCCTGGAATCCCCCAGCTACACGGGACTGAGGTTTCATAATGCATGTATCTTCTTAAATATACTGCTTAGAAAGGACTCAATGTGAAGTCTTAACTCAGTTGTCAGTTGATTAATAAGCATCCATGACTTCAGCACTTAGCTTAGATGGTTCTTAGAGTCCAGGTGGTTGCTGTGAAAGAGTTTAGATTCTGAACTGAATTGAAGGCAAGTGCCTTCAGGTGAAATGTGTGGAAACATACAGATTCAGTACCCTACCTGGAGTCTGGATGAGTCTAAATCCATCTCCATTAACTGCTATTTCCATGACCTTGGGCCATTCACGAGTGAAACAGAGTAGTGCTTAAGTGCACAGACTCGGGCACCAAATTACCTGGGTCTGATTCTTGGCTGTGGTGCTGACTAGTATGGGGATAATTAAACCTAGTTTGTAAGTTCCTGTGAGGATTAAATGAGTTGATGCATGTTTAAAGCTCCTAGAATAGGCCTGGCCCATATTAAGGGATTTTGTATGTGGTATTTTCCCTCATACTTAACCATTTGAACCTGTTTCCTCACCGGTGTAATGGATAATCAGCCTTCCAAAGGGCCAGGGGCTTAAATGCGGTGGCATAATGGGCCTGGTACGGTGCCTGGCATGAGCAGATCCTCAGTTCATGTTTGTGTCCCGCTGAGCTAGCGAGATGTGCAGAGTAGCCATTGTCTTGGAGGATTGACCATATACTTGTCCTCTGCACAAATGTACATGAGCCGGGGGTGTCAAGTTGGAGATTTTTCCTAGGTCCCATTTAAGTTTCTCATTGGTCTTATTATATGAATCTTTAAAAAATTTATTTTTATTTGAAGATTTATTTTTAGAGAGGGGGAAGGGAGGGAGGAAGAGAAGGAGAGAAACATCATTGTGTGGTTGCCTCTCGCATGCCCCCTACTGGAGACCTGGCCCACAACTCAGGCATGTGCCCTGACTGGGAATCCAACCGGCAACCCTATTGGTCACAGGCCGGCACTCAATCCACTGAGGCACACCAGCTAGGGCTGACTCTTTAACAGAAGAGGTAGATGTGAACATGAGCTGAAAACTACATGATAAAATAACTATAATGATGATGATGATGATGATAATAATAAAGACAAAGGCTTAGATGTTTCCAGAGCTCTCCTTGGAAAACTCACACTCTTCTCTGGGGGTGGTGATAGGGCAGATATTGACTCAAATATCATGTAGGTAAGGAGATGCATCCGTGGCAACTCATAAGACTGGGAACAGCCAGGGAAGACTCAACTGGCAGCAAAATGACAGAAATGGTATCCTTTAATACTCGTCACCAATCACCAGCTAAACCTGTCATTCACACTGCCCGAGGCAAGAGGTGATCATAGTGGGTCAGTGCAGCTAACTTCTTCACAGCACTGGGACATAGCACGCCAACATCAACTGGAACCTCGCAAGCCTTCCAAGAAGTGGGAAGGCACAGCTTCATATTTTTTCTTATTTTATGGAGTGGCAAGGTTGTCGTCAGGAAATATTGTGAAGTGGAACTTGGTGCTTTTCTGGCCACTTAGCTGTCTGTCATTCTATAGCATCTCTCTCTCATTCTGAGGCCTTTTTTTTAGAGTATTTCTCTTACCTGGTTATCAAGGTGAGGAGTTTAGATGATACATTATATACCTTAAGATGTTCTTTCTCACCTTTGAAAGTCTTTTCATTTTACAATTCCTTAAAGACTAAGCCGTGTTTAGCGACTAGCCTGTATTTAACTGGCAGAGCACAATCTGAGGCCCTGCTGGTATGCGTTGCCTCAGTACCTGCAGGAGAAGTCTATGTTCTGATGTGGGTGAAAGACCCTTTTCTCACAAAGAGCATGTGGTTTATCTTCAGAGCTTGCTGTGGCTTCCAGTGTTTGTCCTGGCCCCGGGAAAATCGGCCTCTGCTCTGGGTGAAGTGCTCTCTGTCCTGGCTCTCTTGCTCTAGTAGCTCTTGACTTTTAATTTGTCTTTCCTCTCGGTTCAGCTTAGCCTGCCCATGGCTTACCCACGCTCTGTGTAGCTGCACAACTGGGTCTGAAGACGAAGTGATCATCAAACTCAGCTCAAGTAAACTGACCTTCACAAAGGTCTGGAGTTACATCTTATCTCAGAACATCTAGACAGAGCTATAAGGTTAGTTAGTGAAAATAAAATATTCTTAGGTATTTGCCATTTTTAGTCCGATGCAAATCAGATGCCTTGGGTTTCTCCTTGTGTGTGTGGACAAACCTGGTTCCTTGGGAACTTTGAAGAACTGATCCCTGACTACTCCCTCAGCCCCGATGAATTGGACTCTTTGGTTGGTGGGCGAAGACCAGGAAACCCAGGAATCTGAATGACACGGAGCCACAACAGGTCTCTGTATGTGATACGTATATAGCTGATGGGCCTCTGGTCCAAGGACCAGTGCTTAGGGAACAGTCCAACACTTTCTAGTTTATGACTGTTGAAACTGAGGCCCAAGGAACTTGCCCAGTCAAAGGGCAAGGCTGTAAGCACATTGCCTCCATGACTGGCTTTATGAGCATCTTTAGCCTTTCCTTCCCAGTGACCACTTAGGAGGTATTGATGGACTGGCCGTGCTTTAAGTGAGACTGTGCCAACATGCTTTTTCTTAACCAGCCGCATAGCAACTTCCCCTGCAGTTGGTACTCAAAGGCCTCATCCTGTTTCATCAGTAATGGCTTTTAGTTTTATAATGTTCCACTGGGCCTACTTTGAATGTAAAGGGCTTTCTATTATACTTAAAGAATACTCCATTGTTGCTTAATTTCCAAATCAAGTGTGCATAAATAATTTATTGATGCAATGTTGCACTCAGACAATTCTTTGAGATTGCCCTGTGTAACTTTATTAAGAGCAGAACCCGGATTGCTAATTTGTCTGATTGGAAAGGGGGAAAAAAATGGATCTATATATGATTAAACCATTCAGGTGGTGAACAGCATTGCCCCCTGAAAGTCCTAATCACTGTTTTTAGCCGTCACATTTAAATAATAAATAAAACAGGGTCTGTGCATTAGAAAAACACGCCGTGTTTTGTTAGCATAATCAGAAAAATGGAGTTGCTACAAACCCTTTCCCCATCTGCCAGTCATTGTGTTAAATGTTTCTGCAATTTTATTAGAATTCTCTGTCTCTGCAGATGCCAGTCAGCTGTGAAATTGAAATTGCAAACAGAAATATTACATTTTCTTCTGCAGTGGAAACCGAGAAAGTCCATTTTTTTGACGGGTAAAGAGATGGCCTGACCTTGTCAGTGGGGTCGTTCTCTGTTTGGTTTGAAGGCAGGTCGGGGCTCCTGTCTTGAAAGCCGGGAAGGAAAGTGGCAATCTGATCAAGTGTCCTCCACGATTCACAGAGGGAGCGCTCTTGAGCTTTCCTGAATGTAACTCATTTTTGTTTTTCCCTCTCTCTCCGAGTACAAGGAGGTTGCACTGGTGCGGCTTTAGTGCTGGAGAGGTGCAGGAATTTCAATGAGATGTTAACTCGAACATTTTGAGGTTTTGTAGTGGGCAGGCAGGATTAATGGCAGTGATAAGTAGCTATTGCTGGGCTGTTGGAACGTGCCGTGAGCCTGAGATGGGAGTCAAGAATGATAGTTGGATTACCTTTGCTTGAGACGCTCTTTACTTCTCCTTTTCCCGGGCAATTCCCAATCTTTCTTAAATGTCACTTCCACCCGGAAGATTTCTTCCATCAGCCTTCTCCACTCACTCAAGACCAGGTTATTGCACCTGCTTTGAGCTGCCATTCCTCTTAACCACGTGCTGGTTTTGCTACTTTAAATGCCTGCCTCTCTTCATAGATTGTAGACTTTCTGAGGTGCAAGGCCCTATCTTCTTGCTGGAGATTTTTTTATCTCCAGGCTTAGAATTGTGTAGGTCTATTAGACTCGATGGGTCAGCATTTGTTAAAGGAATGAATGACTGAATAAAAAGTACCTCCAGAAATACTGGAGTACTTAGGTGAGATATACTGGCAAAATAGGACATTCAGAACTGGGGGAAGGACTACATGGTGGCTTTGCCTAGGATGGAATGTAGATGGGAACCAGAGAAATTATAGTAACCACATAACAGAAAGTCTATGTAACAGCAGTTGTAAACTCTGACCAGCGTCCTGGGGTTGGAGAGAAAAAGTCAAGGTGGAGCTTTTGTCTTCAGATCTTCGGTTTCAACTGTAAATATTTCGTGGTTTGAAGGGAGATAATGAAGTCTTTTTTTACACAGGTATGTTGTAGCACTCTAAGTATCAACCAGTGTCAAAAAGACCTGGCCTCGCACTTTAAAAACTCAGCGTTGAGTCCAGTGCCGCTTCGTCGCTGTGCATTTATGCTGGCATATGCCAGTCCTTGACATATGTCAAGTGTCGAGTGCTGGTGTTAAGTGCTACTTGCAAGGTATTTCATTCACTGTATTTTTCAGACTGCAAGACACACATCCCTCCATATTTGGGAGGAAAATGGGGGTGCATTTTATAGTCTGAGTGTAGCTTGCCTGGCTCTTTGTGGCGGGGGTGGGGGGCAGCGGTGGAGCGGGGTCATAGGTGATTAAATATTTTACCACATATTTTGCTTCAGAATTTTTTTTTCCTATTTTCCTCCTCTAATATCTAGGTGTGTCTCATGGTATGGTGCGTTTTATAGTCCTGAAAATATGGTAATCCTCCACACAACGCTATGGTTGTAGGTAAAATTTTTATCCCTCTCTTACAGCTATGGAAACTGAGGCATGGAGAAGCTATCTTGAGTTGCTCAAGGTCACATAGTTAAGCAGTGTTTAAATCTATGACTACTGAATTCCAGAGTTCAACAGGCTTCTAACCATGATAATGCACTGCATCTCTCTGCAGACCAGGAAAGGTGTTTGATAAATGCATGTTTAATTAGCTGAAGAAAGACTGTGGGGACGCAGACAGGATTGTTCACTGCAGGAGCCAGATGGTTCTCACGAGGCTGCCTGCAGATCAGGCATCTGGGAGGTGGTCCCCCCTGCACTGGAGGGAGTGGCTGTGCCCCTACTTTACGCAAGTTCTCCAGGTGCTGTCAGCTGGGGTGTTTTCAGCATCTCCCCTAAGCAGCTGCCGCCTAAACTCATATGGTTTTTATTTTAGACATGGAAGCCTGTTTCCTTGAGAATCCTGCAAAAAGAGAGAGCAGCGGGCAAGGGGTTCATTTCCTGAAGTACAAATGGTGACGTGTCCCGCTGTGCCTGATGCTCGCAGGTCTGCGGGATGCTGCGAGTACGGGGACCGTGTGCACCGTCCTGCTGCTGAATTCCCGTTTGAGAGTTCCAGCTCGCACTGCGTGACAGTTGTGTGGCCTTTGTCCACCCTGCTTGCTTGCTGAGACCCAATGAAAGGAGCACGCATCCCTCAGACTTGAGGCAACAAAATAAAAGCCACAAAATAGATGGCTCTGAGTGCTGCTGCCCCTTTGTTCTTTTTCTGAGTTTGTTTGCGTGACAACTTTCTGCGTTTGCTCCTGGTAGCTACGTAAGTCATCTATTCATTTAATCATCATTGTCTTGATAGTGACTAACATTTATTGACACTTGAATCGCGTGCCGTGTTATGAACTAATTGCCTTTTTAGTGTATCACTTATTCTTTACTATATCGCTCTGATATAAAAACATAATGTCTATTCACAGATGAAAAAGCCCATAGCTTGGAGAGGCTCAGTAACTCCCCTAAGGTCACATACTAGTAGGTTGTGGAGCTGGACAACCATCAAGGTCCACCTGACTCCAGAGTCCAGTTCTCAAATCAGTATATCATGCTGCCAGGGTACACACTGGCTGGGCCCTGTTAATGACTTTTGTCTTTGAAGTCATCTGTCTGGTGCAGCTTTGAGATGCACAATAGCCAGGAGGTGTGTTGATTTAGGCAGGTGGGCAGTTGTTTTTTGCTGCCAGAACTGCTCCCGTGTCTGTGACTACCCCTCATCAACAAACTCCATGTACTGCTGAAGGAGCCCAGAGGCAATTCAATCTACTTAGGAGCCAGTACTTCCCTGGGGGATGTAAGAGCTGCAGCGGCTTGTTCTGGTCTCCTCTGTAGAGCTAGCTAGATATGTAGCTTCACCAGTGTTTTCATCCCCTAGGCTATAGGCCCAATGGATTACTAAAGCCTCTCTGGCAAAAAATCTCTGGGAGGCACCTTCTATTTTTGAACACCATCATCCTTTGCTGCCATGGTTCCGGAATTTAATTATGGAGCCTGGATTAGTGTAAGGCCATGTTCCATCTGCTATTGTACTTAGTACCTTTTATCCTCAAGAGACGATGCCATTTCCATCACGCTCTTCCAGTTTCTCTTTGAAGTTGGGCTCCTCAAAGGGCCGCTGTCTGGTGGGTGCCTTTGGGCCGCTGTCACACCTGCTATTTGCCTGAATGGCTGCTACCGGCCTCGGGATTTGCTTTCTGTGTTTTGTCAGAGCCTTGCTCTGCATGTGCTCTTGTTATCGAGTCCACAGAAGACTCGATTGTAAGAAAGGCTGAGGGAGACTGGCTTCCGAACACTGCCATTTCATGCCTCCCGAAAGGCAACTAGCGTGTTTGAAAAGCTGTGAATTGGCATCATGGTCACGCCCCTTAATCATTCTTGGAAGTCTGGAAGTCCGTGGTAGCTCTTGCCTTAAAGTCTCAGCCTGTTCAGGAAGACGACCTGCCTGAGGTGCCAGGTCGGGGCTTAGTCCAGCAGAGGGCTGGGCTGCTCACTGCAGTGGGCAAGCCTTCACATCTATGTAACGAGGCCTCTTCTTCTTCACCAAGTTAGGACTTTTTGAGATAGTGTGGAACTTGGGTTTTGGAAAGTTGGGCTGTGTTAGTATCAGGAAAGGGCATTTATTTATTTATTTATTTGAAATAGGGTCCTAGCACTAATGCTTTCATCTAGAAACATCTTTTCATCTAAGTGTGATCTGTCAGGCTTCTTAATGTGGGGTCCACCAGCAACAGGCGTTCATGCCTGTGGTGGGCCAAAAACTGCTTTACCCCCCACCCCCCTGCCCCCAATATCTGCGTCAAATTCCTGGAACCTGTGAATGTTACTCTATTTGGGAAGAGTTTTGGCAGATGTGGTTAAGTTAAGGCTTATGAGGTTAGAGGATCACCCCGGATTACCAGGTAGGCCCTAAATGCCATCACACTATTCTTATAAGAAACAAGAGACGGAGGAAGAGGAGGAGGTGGTACTGTGATCATGTTGGCAGAAATTGGAGTGATGCGGCTGTAAGTCAGGGAGTGCCGAGCCACCAGAAGCTGAAAGAAAGAACAGAGTTTATTCCAGAGCTTCCAGCAGGAATGTGGCCCTCTGGACATCTTGATTTCAGACTTCAGAGTCAGTAAATTTCTGTTGTTTTAAGCCACCCAGTTTATGTGCTAAATGGTTACAGGTAACGACAGGAAACGAATACACTGTCTTTATCAAAGCCAGATAAGTTTGTACATTGTTCTACTTTCAAGAGACTTTATGTCTTGCTTGCCTGGGTTACAGACTCTTCACTGTGCTCATGTGTTTTAATAGCTGCCGACTGTAAGATGCCCTACAGTTTTGAACGTGCTTTGGCAACTCTATGCAGGTGAACACGGTTTGCTTATTATGTTCACTGATGGGGTTAAATGCTTCGTGCTGGAGTCCACCTGGCTCTGGATTGGCAACCTATTATAGTACTGAAGAAGTAGCATCCTTCTCTCTCTTCTCCAAACATTACCTTATTAGACTTTTTTTTTCTAAAATGTTGTGAAGGAAGCCTAACACCATGGAGTAATTAAGAAGAAGGTTCTCAAATCATAATGATTGGTTCTAAATTTTGACTCCCTTTCTCATTAGCTGAGCTAGTTACTTAACCTCTCTGTTTCTCAGTTTCTTTATCTATAGAATGGGGAGAATAGCACCCATTTCATGGGACTTTTGTGAAGTTTAAATGACTTAATTTATGTGACACACTTGTTCATATAGTAGGAGAAAACCCTTAAATAGCATAGCAAATC
This sequence comes from Phyllostomus discolor, assembly GCF_004126475.2. Taxonomy (NCBI): domain Eukaryota; kingdom Metazoa; phylum Chordata; class Mammalia; order Chiroptera; family Phyllostomidae; genus Phyllostomus; species Phyllostomus discolor. Next base: position 152,934,027 of record NC_040908.2, on the reverse strand, counting down.
CTACATAAATGTAAGTCTCTTTTTTAGAATTTTATTTTAATTGTGGTTGCAGTACAATTTTCTATCTTTCACTCCCATCCCAACCCACCCACCCAACCCTCCCCTCCTCCCTCCCACTTCTACCCACTCCTTTATCCATGGGTCCTTTATATTTGTTCCTGTAAACCCTTCCCTCTTTCCCCTGAAATTCCCCTTAAATTAGCCTTTGTTTTAAAGTCCATTTTGTCAGATCTAAGTATTGCTACTCTGGCTTTTTTAAAATTTCCATTTGTATGAAATATATTTTTTCCATGTCTTTATTTATAATCTGTCTATATCTTTCATTCTGAGGTGGGTCTCTTATAGACAGCCTCTACATGGGTCTTGTTTTCTTATCCATTCAGCTACCCAATGGAGCTTTTGACTGGAGCATTTAATCCCTTTACACTTAAAGTGATTATTGATAGCTGTGTACTTATTGCCATTTTTTTCTTTTCTCCCTCTTCTCCTCGTTCTTCCTCCCTTCCTCCTCCTCCTTTTTCTTCTTCCTCTTCCTCCTCTTCCTCTTCTTCAGAAAGACCCTTTACCATTTTTTGTAATACTGGTTTGGTGATAACGAGCTCCTTTACCTTTTTTCTTATCTGGGAAGCTCTTTATTGCCCCTTTAATTTTTTGGATTTAATCTTTATTGTATTTTCTTCCTATTACCATTTAGTCCCTTATGCCTCTGCTCCCCCAGCAATCACCACACTGTTGTCCATGCCTATGAGTCCTTTTGCCTTTTGCCTTTATAGGTAAAGTAGCCTTGGTTGTAGGTACTTGCTTTTCATCACTTTGAATGTTTCATGCCAATCCTTTCTGGCCTCAAATGTTTTTGTTGGGAAATCAGCTGACCTTCTTATGGGAGATCCCTTAATAATTGTCTTTTGCTACTTTTAAGATTCTCTCTTTGTCCTTGAGTTTGCCATTTTAATTATGAAGTGTCTTTGTTTGGGCCTCTTTGGGCTCATCTTGTTTAGAATTCTCTGTGCTTCCTGGACTTGTGTGTCTTTCCTTCACCAGGTTATGGAAGTTTTCAGTCATTATGTTTTCAGATAGGTTCTCGATCCCTTGTTCTCTCTCTTCTTCTTCTGGCATCCCTATGATGCGGATGTTGTTACACTTCATGCTGTCCCAAAGATCCCTTACACTATCCTCATTTTTAAATTATTTTTTCTTTTTGCTGCCCTGATTGGGTGTTTTCTGGTAACTTGTCTTCCAACTTGCTGATTTGATTCTTTGCTTCATTCAATCTACTGCTTAGTCCTTCCAGCGTATTCTCATTTCACGCATTGTATTCTTTGTGTCTAACTGGTTCTTTTTTATGGTTTCTGTGTCCTTTTTCTTGCTCTTAGAGTTCTCACTAAGCTTCTTGAACATCCTTATAACCATTTTTTTGAACTCTACATCTGATAAATTGCTTGCCTCCATTTCATTTAGCTCTTTTTCTGGAGATTTCTCCTGTTCTTTCATTTGGAGAGTGTTTCTTTGTCTCACCATTTTGGTTTCCTCTTTGTGTTTGTTTCTATGTATTAGATATATCTGCTACTTATTCAGTTTTTATAGGGTGGCCTCATACAGTAGGTGTCCTGTGGGACCCAATGTTTTTGATAACTTGAGCTGGGTGTTCCAGGAATGTCCTTACTGTGGGTTACATGGGCTTTCCTATTGTAAGTGAATTTCCATGGCTATTGGCCTGTTTGTGTGTGGGGTGGACCTTCAGGCTGGCTGACTGAGGATCAGCCCCAGCCACAGTATACACACTGCTGTGCAGGTGTCGATCATGTGGAGTATAATTCACCTAAGAAGGACCTGGTGCCTGCCAAGATCTCCCTTTGGATGTGCCACTTGTGACATTAATTGCAGCCTGCTCTGATGTTGTCTGACGCTGGCCACTGGGTGTGTTGGTTCTGGGGCCTCTTAGGGGGGACTCTAGTGCAGCACAATGTCAGATGCTGCCTGTGACTGGCCTTGGGCAAGCTGTTTGGAGCTACAAAGTGACCACATTTTGTGGCTGCCTTTTCTGAGCCTGGATGTGTATGGGAAGGATCAAGCTGTGCACCAATGCTGGCTTTTACCAGCACCAGGCCTGGGGGTATTTCAGCAAAGTCCCTAGGGACCCCAAGAACTGCCTTTACCTGCCTCTGCCTGCTGGCTGCCAGTTAGGCTCAGTCAATGAAAGATCCTCTGGTAGTACTAGAATTGCATAAGGTTGGTTCTCAGTCTTTCAGTAGGTAGGGGCATGTGGTATTCACCAGACTGATACAGGTTCAAATCTGGTCCCAGTGCTGGGTCCGAAGCCACTCAGCAAGTATTCCAGGTTATACCAAGTCTAGCTGCCACCTGCTGGGTACTCGTACGTACACCTTTGTGGTGGGATGGGTTCTCAGGATGTTGTCAGGGTGAGGCCAGCAGAGTTTACCAGGCCTAAACAGACCAAGATTTGGTCATATGAAGGGAGGGCTCTGCACTGGTTGATGCGTGAGGGAAAAGTGGCCTCCATCCTAGAGCCACACAACTCAGTCTGTCCTAGATTCTGCCAAGAGCCTGATCTCAACAGAAACAGAATGCTGGGAATTAGGAGTATAGAGCTAGTTGAACTTTCATAAGAGGGACGTGCTGGCCAGGCTTAAGAGAAGGTGGGAGGAGTTGTCCCCCACCCCAGAGCCATACAACTCAGTTTGTCTAGGATTCTGCCTTGACCTTGGGAGGGCAGAGCCAGCAGGAATCAGGAGGGTGTGGTTAGAGGATCTCCTATGACGACGAGGCTTCAGTCAGGTTCACGAGAAAGTGAGGGGAATAGTCCCCAGTCCAAAACCATACAACTCACTCACAGAAACCACCTGAGTCTGCCTGGGACCTCTTGCCCTGGACCTTTTGACCCTGGCCCAGGCAGCTGACTCCTCAGAAGGGTCTTAGCTCTGCAGAGTCGGATAACAGGAAATTCAGAGAGTGGGGCTATTGCATTTCCCTAGGCTGCTGCAGTATGGAGGCGATGGCTCCACCCAAGAAAGATGGTGTTTGTGGCGTGGGAGTGACTCAGCACAGGTATCATGGTGGCTATCCCTTTAGCTTTCTCCCCAGAGCAACAAACCCCAGTGTCTCCTCATGTGAGTCTAGTACACTCTGCCCTCCCTCTGCTGGAGCCCAGGGTGAGTGGCTGTGATCAAGATTTTGTGCATTGGCTCTTTAAGGGGATGCTTATGTCTCTGGCATTCTCCTGTATCTCCCTGGCAGGCAGAATCCCCACCAATTTTCACAGCCAGATGTTATGTGGGTGCCCCTTCCCGACTCTGGTTCTGGGCTGGGGAGCTCAGCTTGGGGTTTAGACCCCACTCTTCTCAGGGGGAACCTTTTCAGCTGAGATATCCCTCCAGGATCTCAGCTGCTGCCCGTGGGAGCAGGGCCAGCCCATTTGCATCTCTGGCCTTCCTACCAGTCTCAGTGTGGCTTCTTATATAAATCCTTGGTTGTAATACTTCTCTTCAGCTAGTCTTCAGTTGGTTGTTCAGATTGATTGCTGTGTATTTTAGTTGTAATTCCAGTTTGGTTCTGGGAAGAGGTGAATGTAACATCTACCTACTCTGCTGCCATCGTGGATCCCCTTTAGATTTCTTGTTCCAGCTCTTTCTTACCCATCCATTAAACTTAGGCTGGCTTGTGGCCCTTCTTCTTGGGCCCTGTTTTTATGCAGGGACATCCCTCTGCTCTGAGACTTGACTCACTGGCACTAATGAGTTGGTGGGTATTCATATGTTAATATTATTTCTTCCAGGTAAAATGTTTGCATTTTGAAAAGAATGCTCACTTAACCATGCCTGAACAATTGTTGGGGATGGAGGGAAATGTATAAATGTCACTCCCTTTTTTAAAATCTCTGAGTGTGGATCCAAGTGAGTCAGACAAATGATCACTTTTATTTCGGATAAAGTGTGCCATGGCATTCACTTTTATATCTGCGGGTGCATGAGCTTGCAAACACCTCACTTCACAATACAACAGACTTACCTACCCAGTCACTGGCATTGCTGGGCTCTTATGTTGGGACAGTGCTTTTAAAATTTCATGACAGAGAACAGACTAGAATGCATGTATTTGGCAAGAGGCTGATCCCCCAAAGAGACCCCAGAAAGGGCTGGACCTTACTTTCTGTATCTGTAAATAGAGAAAGTGGAACTAGATAACTTGGAAATGTCTCATCTCTTTCCCTTAGTATTCATTACAATTCAATTAAGAAGATGCTCCATGTAACATGCCCATGTCCATGCCAAGTCATGGCAGATCTGGGACTAGAGTCTAGGATCTTTGACCTCCCAGTGCTGTTGGTTTTTACTCCACACTGACTTGTCCTTCCCACCCACACCCATTTGATCGTAGAATGAAAGTCAGTGTCATTACCCTGAAATGATATGATCAGAGATGCCGTATAATATTTATAATGCACATTGGAAATGCACAATGTTTTGCCCAGAGATAGACTTCTGATCATCAGACTGATGTAAACAACTGTCCACTTGGGAGAGGTTTAATTACCAACACCAGATGTCGGGAGAAGCCGGTTCCAGGAACGCAACCTGGCTCACTCTCTCTGCTAGCAGGTATCCTCCACCCCCCAATCAGACTTGCACATTGGGCATCTCACATCTTGGCAGTCAGAGCAGATGCTTCAGACACTTAGAAATAAAGAGGAGAGGACTGGTGAGCAAATATACAGGGGTCCCTAGGCCGCGTGAGGCTCCATGGATTTTTCTCTCCCTTTCTTTGATTTCTGGGAAGGGTCTAAATGACTCCTTTTTGAAGTGTTGAAATGGGAATGTTGGGGCACATTGCTCTATATAGCTCAATCTTTTGGTAATATACCTGTTTTTCTTATTTTCTTTTTTCAAAAGGAATAATTGCGTTAAAACCCAGTAAATCAACGCTAAAACTCAATGCTAGACATGTTATATGATTATAGCATGATACAAGTGTTGTTTTCTATGGGGTGGTTGGCAGAGGCAAAGTCTATGATTTACATTTACAGAGGCCGTGTAGGTATCAATCGTTTTATAAAATATGTTTATACAAGGTTTGTCCAGAAGGCATCCAGCCATGTAATATGAAAAATAGAGATATTTATTGAAGAAGATGCAAGATATAAGAAACATTGTACAAAGGACAATAGCACCTCAGTCCCCTTCAAAGTAGGCACCTTGGGACCTCACATAGTTTTCCCAACCACCGTAAGCTACCCCAGCATATTTTCCTGAATCTCATCGATAGTCTGAATTCTCTTCTCTTTCAAAGGTGATTTTAGTTTTGGGAAAAGCCAGAAATCACAGGGCACCAAATCTGGGCTGTTTGGGGCACTGAGTTACCTGGGTAATTAGAGGTTTTTCCAAAAAACACTGCATGAGATATAATACATGAGCAGGTACGATGTCCTGGTGAAGCTGCCAATCATCAGTTTCAAATAGCAGAGGCCTTCTGAATCATCTGAATAGTTTCCACAGAGCAGTGTTTAAGCTTAACACAAGATCTGATGCAGATTCATTGCTCTGCTCACTCAGTCATTTTGAATGTGAAGGCCACACATTATACATGGTAACTCAACGGCTTCTATTGCCCCCACTAGACAGTGAAGTCACCATTGTTCATGCATGTGTACTGCAGACCACTTTCCTTGGCTGCCTGGTTCCATTGATGTCGTGCAAACCGTTCTCGTTATATTAACAAAGGCTGTGCTTTTTCCAGACAGACCTCTTATGTGCAACATTTGCTACTACAGAATGATGTACCATCTACGTGTAATCTGGGTATTCCAGCTCCATGGCTTTAAACACCATCCCTATGTTGACAGTTTTCAAATTTATATCTCTAGCCCAACCTCTTGATTAAACTTCAGACTCAGTATTCAGTTGCTTACAATGTTGTACTCCACTCCCTTAGACACAGTATTGGGTCAGAGACCCACCTTAGTCTACTGAGTACCAGTTCTAGGACATTAATGGGAACTATCGGAGCGGCTGGCACGCCCTTGCTTAAGAAGAGCCTGCTTTATATTAAACCAGCACAAGAGGAAGCGGTGCTGAAAGAATGAGTCCTGCCGACACTGTGTAAGTCCTCGATCCAGGCATGCCTGAAGCTAGAAATCTCTGGGCTTCTTTGTACAGAAGACTATAAATTTCCTCTTTTGCTTAAGCCAATCTGAGTGGAGTTTTTGTCATATTAAATGTTAAGGTCACTGCCCTTTGTTCATCTGAGAGTTTAAGGAAATTGAATTGAAGCAGGCATGGACCTCTTTTAAACCACATCCCTAGGCAAACTTCCTGGCAAATGCGAGTCTTGTCTTCCATCTCAGCAAGGGTGACTGCTGTGCTTCCGGGGGGTTGGTTGTAAAAGAGGGTGTTAAAAGAAATTGGAGTCTTGTGGCTCTGTAATATCTGCTTTTTTTTTTTTTTTTTTTTTTTTTTTTTTTACTGAGATCCTAAGAATACCATTTGGCAGGGAAATCACAAATGTAGAAACGGCAGGGATTTTCTTAAAGCACAGTACTGTTCAGTTTCCAATTAATTCACTGCCTACCCACCCACTGTCCATTTGGAAATGCTTATATTAACATATTGTACCTCAGGAATTCTTGAAGGTATAAAGCTTCAAAGTAATTCATGAGAAAAGGAAGGAGAGCAAACCCTCCATTCCAAAAAAAAAAAAAAAGCCTTACAAAAAACCCAAGTTAATTTAACAGTACCCACATGGTGGGTTAGCATGGGACACCCAGGTTGCATTAATACATTTCAGAAAGCAGGTGGCTTTAAACCAAAATCTCAGAAGTTGGCTTTTTTGTGGATGCCTGCAGTACACTCCAGGAAGCTCGTACTTCAAAAAATATAAATTGAAGCCTTGATGTTGCTCCCAAGAATAATTAAGGCAGCTAATTCTAATGAGAAGGGCTCTTGTGGTAAGAGACCCCAAATACCTTAGAACTTCATTTACTTCTGTCACTCTTTATTGTTGTCCTTGGGCTACATGATGGTTTCTGTAAGTCAGATGTGTAGTGTTTTTCCAGTGTGTGTGTGTATGCGTGTGTGTGAGTGTGACAGAGAAAGACATTTCCCTGATCTCCCCCGCCTATCTCCTTGGATGGGTAAGAGTCATGCCCTCTCTGTTTCTTAATGCTACCACGTCATATTGTGACCATCTTTGATGTGCACCAGATTTCAATTGCTTTTAAGCTAAATTTTCCCTGGACTGCTCCATGAAAGTTGGGGCTGTGTTTGTTGTGTTTAACCCTGAGTGTTTAGACCTCGGTGCAATACAGAGACATTATTTGTTGATGGCAAGTCTCATCTCAGTCCTTCTTTCTAAGTTCTCCCCGATATTAGAGAAATTAAGCTTGAAAACTGGACTTTGTTGTCTGCAGGATTCTAGTTGAGAGTACATCAACGTGAGGTCCTCGTGTGAGATTTGGAAGGTGAAATAGAATGGAAGACACCTTTTCTCTGCCAGGCAGGTGTGTGGGCACTGGGGATGGCAGGGGTGATGTTTTGCCCACGACTTTTGAGTATCCTCTTGAGAATCACCTGCTTTGACACTGTAGGCAGCTGCGACTGCTGGTGGTAGCTCCCCTGTGGTGTCTGCACCTCTGGCTTTCATGAAAGCAGTCTTACCACCCCTTGTTCCCACAGCTTCCTAAGAGTTATGGAAGTCTCCGTTTTCCTATAGTAAAGCTCCTTCTGTTTTAAATACCTATAATGACTGCTCTTTGCCTGATTAACTCTGATTGATAAATAAGTTGACTGCCTAATCTTAAGATTTGTGGCACATAATTTTAAACTTTTGATATGAATAATTTATAGTGGAAAATGTGTATATTACTAAGAAGTGAGTGCACCTTGTGTACACACCAGTGTTCACATCGTAGGCTGACTTTTTTGGTAAAGTAATGGTGGTCGCATGCGCGGTAGCTCTCATAAAGAGATGAAACCCTGTTTCTTGGTGCGGTATGGTCCCCATTTAAAAGCAATAGCTCCTGCCTAAAAATGCAAGTGAAAAGAATATAAAGAGTTCTAAGAAAACAAGAGTTATTTATTGTTCAGTTTTGACTGTGCAACAAACATTCTCAAAACCCGAGCAGCCTACAACAAGAAACACTTATTTTCTTGTTCACGGGTCTGCAGGTTGGCTGTAACTGTGCTGGCTGGGCTCAGCTGGGAATTGGCTGGGCTTGGCTCCAAGCAGTGAGTTGGGTCCAGGTCAGCTTCACGTGTTTCTTCATTTTTCCCGGACCAGCAGCTCTCCAGGCAGGTGTTTCTCATGACTAATCATAGGCACTCTGCAGGACAAGGCAAATGGACATTGAAAGCTGCTCTTCCTATCATGTCTGCTAATGTTCCCTTGGCTAAAAAGCAGGTAATATGACCAACCACACCATCCATAGAAACAGGGTAGTCTGCGCTAAGCACAGTTGGAGGCATTCCACAGGTTCCTAGCCAAATCAGGGAGCTTTTTGGATAAATTATAGTAAAATGCTCAGTTGGGTCATAGCTTCAATCTGTAATGTGGATGCAATCATATACTGCTTTTTGAGAAAAAAAAAAAAGAAGAGGAAGCCCTCATGAATCTGTTTCTGGGTAAACGATACTTGTCAAGTGAGATATAACATTACTGTGAAAGCGGGGTGTGAGGAGAATCAAAAATTCTCAATAAAAATGTGATTTGGAAGAAATCCAGAAGCCAGTATCTTCCTCAAAGCTGCATTCCTGGTGCTTAGACCATCATCCATGTTAGATAAATATTTGTTGGGACATGAATTACTACACCAATCGTAGCAGTTGACCAGTGGGCTGTGTAGGGAAGGGCTCTGAAGCCTAGTGCGGCCTTGTGATTGATTAGCGGTGTGTGCTCGGAGAGAGGTGCAGAGGAGGGATGTGTGTTTATTGGTTCTGCATTACTCTGGTTTTTCTTAGATCGTGTGTATCTCTTTCCGCTTTAATAGTCTATAACTCAGTGACTGAGATTCCCAGAAGGGAAAGATGCACACTTACCTTCGAATACCCCACAGTACATAATGTAAGGAGAGGCACTGTTTCTCACTGTCGTGCGTGGTTTGGCATATGCATTTGGAAGTCAGATGGCTCAGGATTCAGCATGCAGCAGATACTTTAGGTCCCACCATATCCCCTCAGCACTTCCTGTTTCCTTAGACCTTACAGGGTGCTGTGATAAGTGAGATAATGAGTGCCTCTCTTACCTGGCTGGTGAAATAAAGACAACATTGTCTCTCAAGGTTATCGTAAGAGTCATGTTACTTTCTGGCTGATAACTCTGCAGTAGTTTCTTGTAGAAGTTAGAATAAAGCCCCAACTTTTTACCCTGCATTAATCCTTCTCCTGTTACCTGGCCACTGCTTACCTGTTTGACATCATTACCTACCACTCTCCCCTCACAGTGCCTTAGCACAGTGCCTGACACATGAACATTCTCACTGTTATTATTAACTGCTTTATGGATTTGCTTGTACTCATTTACGGCTGCAAAGTTGAAATGGACTTACAGGTCCACTGAAGGGCAGGAAGAGTAGAAAGGTACTGCTGCCTGGTAACTTGGAAGATCTGCGAGAGCTGCTTCCAGTCATGAGCCTTTGCCTTGGAGTCTCTAACAGTCCTTCAGGCTGCTAAAGCAAAAAATAAAACAACATCAAAACAGAACACCGTTTCTTATGGATGCTTGTGTGGACTGGGGACTAAGGACAGGCTCACTTAATCACGAAGCGAACCTTTTCTAGCCTCCTCTGTTCCTTGTCCCTTTTCTACCAGTCCTCCTATGGAGATACTCTCCCCCAAGTAATCAAACATGTCGATGAGAAGGGAAAGACTGCCAGTTCCCGGGAGCAACTCATAAGCAACTAGTTCTGTGAAGGTGCATGTGATGCTGCTGGAAGCCTGACATCCACAGAGAAGGCCAGTTTGTATGTTATCCAATTCACACTCCTGAACGCCTGGCCTGTTGAGTCTGGTTTTCCTCTCTAGACACTCAAGGACAGCAAAGCATAGGAAGTATGTGCCTACTATGCTGATTGTAGACAGATGTTTGCAGAGTGTTGTTTTCATGAATGGGAAGCCAGTTGTAGCAGGAAGGGAACTGCTCAGCAATCTTCTTGGTATAAAGTATTGATGAGATCCTTGGTGGGGTGAAGGATGAGGACCCAATAGAGTTGGGCTCAATGTTGGTTCCAGTCAAGAGCTATGTGACACAGCTAATTTTCTGAACCACACTGAGCCTCTCTCACCTGGCCGGTGAAATCAAGACAACCTTGTCTCTCTCATAAGGTTATCATAAGAGTCATGTTACTTTCTGGCTGATAACTCTGCAGTAGTTGCTTGTAGAAGTTAGAATAAAACCCCAACTTCTTACCCTGCATTAATCTGTATCCTCTTATCTAGTCACTGCTTACCTGTTTGACATCATTACCTACCACTCTTCGCTTGCCCCTCATTTCCTAGTTTTCCCTAGTTTTTTCTTTCTTCCTCTAACATGCCATACTTCTTCCAGTTATCAAGTCTTTGCCACTGTGTACACTCTGCCTGGAGTGCTCTTGCCATAAATTTTTGCATGCCACTTTCTTTCTCAGCTTAATTCAACATCACCACAACCATCTGCACCACCAGCACCATTACCATCATCATTGTTATTAACATTTATTAAGTACTTGTCATGTGTTCAGAACTATTCTTTAGCATTGTATGTATACTAGCTTGTTTAATCTTCATATTAACCTTATGAAGTGGGTTACATTATTGCCCCAATTTTACAAAATGAGGACACTAAGGCACTGGAAGTTTCAATAACTCGCCTAAGGTGACCATGAAGAAGTAACAGAGCTGGGATATGAATCTAAGGAAATGCCAATGCTAGTATTTACTCACTGTGCCTCTCTAGCAGCCCTCTTTCCCTGCTGTCCACTGTCCCACATCCATGACTTAGGCCCCACACTGGTCTGTCTTCAGCCTTGGAGTAGCCCATTCTCTGGCTTGTTTTTCTGCACCATAATGTTCAAGTGGTTAATGGTTGGTAAACAGGGAGTGAGCTTTCAGTGCACATTTAGAGGAATCTAGGGTGAGTAATCCTTTGTGTTGTAAATAATCACTCAATGATTTATCTCCTTGTAAGTACAGATTTGGAGTTTTTCTTCAAGGGTGTCCTTGTAGCAGTATTAAGGGGAAGGAAAGCAGTGCTTTTGGAAACTGTGTGGTGGAGAGAGACAAAAAGGGTGTTCAAGGTGAGTGAAGTGAGATTATGGGATGTATGCAATTATTTGTTGGGGGGAGTCTTTTTAATTGAATTTATTGGGGTTACATTGGTTAATAAAATTGTATAGGTTTAAGGTGTACACTTCTATAATATCATATGTGGAATCTAATGAACAAAATAAACTAACAAAAAAAACCAAACAAACAGAAGAGGCATGGTTGTAGGGTGGCTAGCTGAATTAAGTGAAGAGGTTAAGCAAAACAAACAAAACACCCACCTTGTAGACAGAGAGCAGTATGGTTATTACCAGGGGGAGGTGAAGGTGGAGGAAGGCAGGAGAGGGTAAAGGGGGTGGGGGATAAATGCAGATGGAAAGAGACATGACTTGCTGTGGGGGGAGTCTTGTTAATTTAAAGGAATAAATACCTTGAGATATTTTATTGAGGGAGAATATTGGAGGGAGGGTAGATTTTTAATAGCGAAACTCACACCATGCACCCAGTCTGCATGCATGTGCAGCAGCCTCCATGTTTGTAAAACAGAAAATTGTAGTTATATGAAGGGGTCAGTGCAACCTGCTAAAATGTTTTGCATATGAGCAGAGACAGGACCAGCTCTGGAATTTGTGGGGCCTAGTGCAAAATGGAAACATAAGGCCTCTTGTTTATAGATTATTAAGTATTTTAAAACAGTGACAGTAGAGCATTAAACCACGCATGAGCCCTTCTATACATGGGGCCCTCTCTAGGTCACGTGGTCATGAGGTTGGCCCTAAACACAGAGTCGCTTTTCCTTGTAATAGATGTAGTCTGTGTGAAGAGGTGTAAAGCATATGGGCTTTGCAATGAGACAAACCTGGGTTTTAATCACAAGTGTCTGCAGTTTACAGGGGCAAGTCAGATAACCTCTCTCCTTCCGTTTCTGCATCTATAAAATGGAGATGTTTCTCTTTAGCTTCAGTATTCCCGAACAGATTAGTAACACTTTACTTACCATGCTTTGTGAGGAGAAAGTGTTAAATATGTGGTAGCTACGATGATGGTGGAACAAATGAATTAAAAAACTGGAACACCTCAATGACAATCATCTTTGTTTTCTGGTGCCTGTGCCTTCAACAGATATTATGATATTTATAGACTTCAAGCTTCTTTAAGACTAATTCTAGGACATTAATAGAACCACTTCTACTTTCAGAGAGTGGGAGTAGAGGACCAAAGAGTTGTAGATGAGGCTTTCCTCTTTTTGAGATGCTTTTAATTTAGTTAATGAGATAAAGGCAAGAATGCAAGTAGCTGTATTGCAATGTAGGGTAAAATAAGTGGTACAGGAGAGCTCTGTAACTGTACTGAAGAGATTGAAAGAAAAATAAAGCCAAATATGGTTAGAGATTAACTACAAAATTGAGATGGTCCCTTTATTGCTCAAGAGCATAGAGTTATTGAAGATGAAGGAACAGGGCATGCCACAAATTGAAATAGGCTCTACTTTCTTTGTGAAGACAATATGTGAGATGCACTCTTAGTTTCGTGGCCCCAATGAACTGTGACTCATAGCATTCATGCACGTACCCCTGTCCTTCAGTTTGTTTGACCCTGTGACCCGCTTTACTTAATACAATGTGGGAGAAGTAACTCTGTGCCAGTTCAAGCCCAAGCCTTAAGAAGTCCAAGCAGCCTTTACTTTTGCACCCCTGGGAACCTTGAGCAACAGTTCCGAGAGATCATACGGGATGGCCATCAAGAGAGTCTGAGAATTTATGGAGGAGAACTAAGTAGCCCAACTGACAGCCGGAAATGTGACTCAGATATGTGACCCTAGTCAAGCTGTTGCGCGAAGTCCCCAGATGTTTGAGCCATCCTGGCCCAGGGGCTAGACATGTGAGGCAAGAGGCCACCCAGGATATACAAACCCTGGCATCTATCATGCAGAGCGGAGATGAGCGAGCCCTGCTGTGCCTTGTCTGACTTCCCGACTCACAGAATTGTGAAAATGGGAGTTATAAGTTACTAAGTTTTAAGGGATAGTTAGTTTTACAGTAATAGATAATGAAAACAAAAGTTGATACCTATCAGTAGGCTGCTGCTGTAACAAAAACTATGAACTGTGGAGTACTGGCTTTGGAAATGGGTGGTGGCAGGAACCCCAAGGCCCTACGCAGGACTGGAGTGGAGGCTGGAAGGGTGGCGGATACTTCTGCTGGAGGCCAGAGACGGTGAGACTGACGTTGTATATTTGCAGAACAACTGGCCACACTGTTGCCTTGGTCACATGGAAGACAGAATGAATAGCTAATACATTCACGGATTTGGTAAGGAGATATCCCTGCAGAATGTGGGAAGTGCCAAGTGGTTCCTTTTAGCTGCCTATCATAAAGGGGAGATAAAGATGACCAAAGAAGGAAGTTTTTAGTTTTCAAACAATTTAGAGAAAATATAAGGAAGTTGCTGGTTTTGAAGAAAACTGTTCCTCATTCCAGGCTTCTGCCACCAGCAAAAAATTAAAAAAAAAATCACACACAATGCTTTATGCATTCATTTAAAATTTATGACTACAAATCTTAAATGGACACTCAATACTACCACCTAATTTTAATATACTTTTCCAGTCTTTTTTCCAGTTAGCAAGAATATTTTCTAACTCCTGTCCTCAAATCTCTAGCACTTCTCCTTTATTATCGATGTCTTTACTTAAGGCTTCATAGAGAAAAAAATATGCAATGAAATAAAAATTAATTCAGCTACCCAACACCAACTCCATTAACCTCTTGCATCTTTATCTACAAACTGTACCTTTTCTTCCAACACAAGAAAAGAAGTGTCCCTGCTCTTGTCAGGTCTCTCCATTTGTGCTTCAGTTGACCTCCTCTCATATACTTAAGGATTTTGCTCCTCTGATGATCTACATCTTCTCTAGCAACATACAGTTTCTCCACTAGACTGATAGTTCCACTGGCATTCAAGCACGCCTTAACAGGGCTTTAAAACATCTTCCTTTGACCCCTGATTTTTCACAAGTTTCACAAACACTATTTCAGTTGCCTGTTCTCCCTGCCAGAAAAACTTCTTGAACTAGCTGTTAAAGTTCTACTTTTCTACTTTACATTCTCTCCCTAACTCTAAAAACTTTTGTTTTTACTCCATTGAAATGGTTCTTCCTGAGGTTCCCACTGACTGACTTCTTGCCCAAGTCAGTGATAACCTTTGTCTTCATCTTACGGGGTCTCCCAGCCACCTATGGCACACTGAGGAGTTTTTCTTTGGCGGGACACTTCTTCTCCAGACTGTTGTCATGAGAGATTTATCTAACTGTTCTATCACCTGATCACCACTCCTTATCAGCCTGTTTTACTGACTCATCCTCTTTACGAGACCTCTAAACATGGAAGAAGCTCTTGTCTTCTTTTTTTAACCCCTTTACCTTGGCTTATAAATCTAAATACCATTCATCTGCTGATGATCCTCAAAGCCCAGATATTGTTTGATGGGGTAGGAGGGTATTTTATATATATCCCTATTTCTATCTCTATTCTATCTATCTATCTATCAACCATCTATCTTCAACTGTCCTTAAGTCTTCACTTGGATGTCTAATAAATACCTCAAAAATATGGCCAAAATAAGAATATTGATTCTTACCTCCTCTATCCACTCCCCCCACATCAGGAAATGACACTACTCTCCAGGAATCAGGCACTTGACACATGATAATGTACTTACCCAGACATTTCTCGTGTTCTCTTTGTCAAAGGACTTTAATTGATCCAGTCTCCTTTTTATGAACATCTAGGATTATGATCAATACTACTTGACTCATTACTGTCTCTCATCTGGTGACTGTTCTGGCTTTTATTGCCTTCCATTTTGCACTTGTCTAAAAGAGAAGAGCAAGATTAATTTATATCATTGAAATGACATGAATACTCTTTTGGGAAGACAGGATGACAGTAGCCCTCTGAAGTCAGGTCAGTAAGTAACCCTCTTAGCTGAATGCTAGCACCATGAGCTCATTAATGACCACATGGAGTCAGGACCTTTGTTTCCTCTTTTAGAGGCCTGAAGATAGCCAGACTCAATCACTGCAACATCAACAAGGACTCAGTAGGGAGGGAAGTCACAATCATCTGCCGTTAGTGTCCAAAGGAGAGCAACTTAGGGCTAATTGTCTTTTCACATTCCCAGAATCTGAGGATTGAAGAGGTCTGTGTAGAATGACTACATGCCCTGTGTTTAAAATAGTCATGTTGGTAGTTAATCTCTGTTTGTGGTCAACTAGGATTCAGATAACTGCTCTCTAACAAGGAAAAGTGGCCTATGTTGGCCTATCAGAATGATAGGTTCTTTCCTGTTAAAGTAGCATTTATGCCGTGGTCTGGGAGAGCAGTTAACATGAAAGATGTCCCCTGCTCAGGCTGGTCTATGCTGAGGTCATTGACTAATGGTTTGACATAGAGAATTCCCATGTTTTTAATTCCACACTCTTTTCCCCTTGTGCCCTAATCCCAACCACATGTTAGCTACACTGGACAGTCTATGATAAACAGATTACTCTGGAGATAAATAAGGAAAAATCCAGCAGTGGGGAATTGGAAAGTTTTCTCAGTGTTCACTGCATATCAAAAACAGTGTTTTCTGATGATCAGTGTGGTTGAGCATCTTTTTATGTGCCTGTTAGTTATCTGTATGTCTTCTTTGGAAAAATGCCTTCTTTGGAAAGATGCCTATTCACATCTTCTGCCTATTTTTTGAGTTATTTGTTTTTTTTGATAGGAAGTTGTGCCAGTAGTTAATAAATTTTTGATGTTAACCCCTTATCAGATGTGTGATATGCAAATATCTTCTTCCATTTAGTAGGTTGCCTTTTCATTTTGTTGATGGTTTCTTAGGCTGTGCAAAAGCCTTTTAATTTGATGAATTCCATTTGTTCCTTTTTGCTTTTGTTGCCCTTGCCTGAGGAGATTAGTCCAGGAAAATATTGCTAAGATTGATGTCAAAGAGCTTATTGCCTCTGTTTTCTCCTGGGAGTTTTATCAGTTCAGGTCTTATATTCAAGTCAAAACCACTATGAAATATCCCTTCACACCTGTCAGAATGGCTGTTATCAAAAAGACAATAAATAACAAGGGTTGGCAAGGATGTGAAGAAAAGGAACTGTTGTACACTGTGGGTGAGAATGTAAACTGGTGCAGCCACTATGGAAAACAATGTGGAAGTTCCTTAAAAAATTAAAAATAGAACTACCTCATGACTCAGCAATTCCACTTCTGGCAATTTATCTGAAGAAAAGGAAACCACTAATTCAAGAAGATATATACAACTCTATGCTTATTGCAGCATTATTCATAGTGGTCAAGATATGGATGCAGCCTAAGTGTCCATTGACAGACGGATGGGTAAAGAACATGTAATGTGTGTGTGCGTATGCATACACATAGAATGGAATATTACTTAGCTATAAAAATGAATGAAATCTTGCCATTTGTGGCAACATGTATAGACTTAGAGGCCATCATGCTAAGTAAAATAAGTCAGTCAGGGAAAGACAAATGCCATAGGATTCAATTTATATGTAGAATTTAAAAAATAAAACAAATGAACACATAAAACAAAACAAACAAACTCATGGAAGAGGAAGCAAACCAGTCGTTAACAGAATGGGTGGGCAAACTAGGTAAAGGAGATTAAGAAGTATAAGCTTCCAATTATGAAATTAATTGAGTCATGCTGATGCAAAGTACAGCATAGGGAATGTCATCAATAGTATTATAATAGCTGTGTATGGTGACTGGACATTGTGGTGGCCATTTCATAATGTATACCTGAAATTAGTAGGATCTTTTATGGCAATTATGCTTCAATAAAAATAATGGTGTTACCTTTTCAGCCTGGAGTCATCTACAATTGAAGTAAATTCTGTGCCATTCTTGAGTTACGGGAGCAGTTTTGCAGTATGTGTGGCTTTAAGATATGGAAGTTTCTAGCAATGTTTGCCCTGATGATTATTAAGGTATTCTGTATGGATACCTTACCCGATGTTGAGTTCTTGTTCTCATTAGCCTCATCTTTTGAGTCTTTGTGATCTATTATCCTTTCAGTTTCCTCAGAGGATGAGCTAACTCCTCAAAGCGGGCTCTTTGCTTTTTTTTCTTCTTTGTGTTCCTACTGCCTTCTGCAGAGTAGTAATTAATAAAGTTTACATTAATTGAAAAAAGAAAGCCATCTTATACATGAGAAAAAAGCATAGACATTCTCTATATCCCTTTTGGGAGACAGCTACTCTGGTGCAGTGATGTCCTGGGGATACCACAGCTCTGTTTTAGAGCTATAAAATCATCTCTTTTAACCATTGCCATGAGTTAGATTATCTTATGCTAACTTTCGGATGAGGAAGTTAAGTCAGTGAGATTACGTACTTAATAACTGGTGTTGCCAATACTCAAATATTGATCTCTCTCTTAGCGTATTTACTTGTTTGTTTGTTTTTAGAGACAAGGGGTTTGCATGAAACGTGCTGGGTCAGTGTGGCAAGCTGCTGTTGGCATCCAGGGTTCTCCTGCACATGACCTTGGACATGACAGCTCTTCCAGTTACTCCAGGGCACAGAGCAACAACTTGGCCAGGGGAACAACCCGCCAAGTTACCAGCCTGGAGGCTTCCAATTTATTCTAAAGAATTGACAAGAAATTCTTTTTTTTTTTAAATTTTAATCATTGTTCAAATACAGTTTTCTCCTTTTTACTCCCAATCCAGTCCCTCCTCCCACCCTCCCCACTTCCCTCCCATTACCACCCTCCCCTTAGTTTATGACCATGTGTCCTTATTCCTTTATTTCCAGCTCTGCTACACTTCATCATGATTGTGTTTAGCTGATGGGAAAGCTTTCTTATTGGCTTATTAGGCTTTTCCATTTTGGGTTCTGGACTAATTAGGATTTGCTTCTGACTGCATGTCAAAACCCCAAATAACAGTAGTTTCATCGTAGAAGGGTTTATTTCCCCTGCTTATCAAAAATGCCGGAGTCAATTCAGTCATTCCGTGAAGTTGTCGCGGGCTCAGACTCCTCTCTTTCTTCACCCTGCTTTATCTGTGGTGTGGTTTCCATCCTTAAGATCACAAAATAACTCTTTATCCTAGCATCACACTCCCATTCCAGACAGGGAAGATGGGTTAGGGAAGAAGGGAAACAAAAACCAGTAGAAACAACCCAAATGATTTTGTCTTCTTTTTAAAAACTTAGTATGTCAATGGCCAGGAGCCACATCAGTAAGCCACAAAATCTAGCACATGGCTACTTTATACAAAATAAAGTTGATAGTTAAGGAAGGAAGAACAGGAGTGGGGATACTGCATAGGTAATGATTGGTGATTGGTATAGTGTACACTTGTTAAACAACATCCATAAATACCCTTCTGTTGAAACATAGGTCACCATCCCTGAAGTTTCATTTAGGTAGAACATTCAAATCAGAGTCCCCAAGTATTCCACAGTTCTTGAGTTCCAGCCATGAATACACTTAATGACAATCATTGTCTACCTCCTGTCCATGAACATGCACAGTTGTGGAGAAGGCAGAGGGTAGTAACAACAATAAAACTACAATTCAGAAAAGAGAACTGGAGACACACCAGTCGAGAGCGTTCATCAGATCCTCTGGGCAGGGTGAGTGATGCCTTCCTGCCCCACTGCAGTTAGTGGACTGAGTGCCTTGGTAGTTGACTGGCAGACCCCAGCTATCCTGGCTGGGATGACAGTCCTTGTCTGTTATCCTCCAAGCCCCAAACTGACAAGGGCATTGGAAAAGATGTCATTCATGGGCATTCACTGCCGCCACAGCCTACTTCTTGTTAATAGAAGCTAAGAACCTGGGGATTATTTTAGGGGTTAAATAGTGGAAGACCATTGGTGGTTATGTCTGGAGTTTCTTTGGCAAAAAGGTCCCTCAAAATTCTTGGCCGGCATCTAGCTTACTCATTACCTTTGATGGTAACAGCAGCACACATCTCGTTTAGCTGTTTGTAAGCTGAAGAATTTTCCCTGGTACCTGTCAGTCTTTGTGGACTGACTACCATGCTGCCTCTTAGCTTAAGGGCTTCTGTTTTGAGGCAATTCAGAGCAGTAGGCTTCCGTGGTGGGACAACCTCTTAATCCCTTCAATGCCAGCAGGTTGGCCTCCTCTCTCTTGCGGAGAGCTGTTAATAAAAGGTGTTTGGGGAAGGCCTGCCTGCAGTTTTATGGCTCCCTTTGTAGCAGCTTTATTTTAGGGTCATTGAAGATCCTGACTTTTTCAACGGCAAGATTTCAAATTGTGGGACCACCAATTAACTTAAATTGTTAACTGACTAATAAAGAGAGTCTTTTTCTTGGCAAATTGGTATTTCATTCCTTGTCTCCTTGTAGCCATACTAGCTCCAGACTAATTTCATCTGTGCCTTTCTTTCTTTTTTTTTTAAAGGTTTTATTTATTTATTTTTTAGGGAGAGGAAGGAGAGGGAGAGAAGCATCAGTTATGTGAAAGAAACATTGATCACATGCCCCCAAGTGGGGACTGGCCTGCAACCCAGGCATGTGCCCTGACCAGGAATCGAACTAGTGACCTCCTGTTTCGCAGGCCGGTGCTTAACCACTGAGCCACACCAACGAGGGCTCATCTGTTCCTTTCTGAATGTTGCTGGATGTGGCAAGGAGGACTGTACACATATTCACTCTACTGGACACATCTTATGTGCCAATTTGGATGTTCATGGCCTCTCCAACTTCTAAGATTCTCAGTTGGTAGTTTAACCTCAGCCACCTTCAAGACCAATCAGCCATATGAGTAGAGTGTTGGGCTCCTCCTCACAATTGTGTATTGGCTTGAAATGCCCACACTGTAGGGTGTGGGATGTGACTTTTTTGGGTGCTGCTGAAGAGACCATGTGATATATCCCAGAAATATGGGGGAATTACCTTTTCATGGGGGTGGATTTTGTCCAGTGGGAAACAGGGGAAGCCGGGGAAGAAAGAAATACACATTCCTTCTCCTTCCTGTTTCCAGTGGACACCTCTGAGCCACAGGCTCATTATATAGCCTGACTGGGGAAGTCCCCACTGCTTAGTATAAATAAGTGCCTAGATACCAGCTATGGGTTGTGCCTTTTCTATACTGTGGTCATCAGTGTGTTAACTGAGTGCATTGCATGGCTTTCCGAGCTTCCCTCACTCAATTTTCTTTTCCTTCATCCTTGACAGGGATTCTACTTCTCAAATAAAGTAGCAGAACTTAATCCCTGCACAATCCTTTGTTTTCTTGGAAAACTGAGGTAACACTCTGACATTCTGACTTTTTCCTACCATTTCACATAAAAGTAGACTTGGTTGACAACTGGTCTGCAATCCAATGTGTAGCAGTCAAAAAGTTGGAATAAGTACTTTTCCATCGTCATGCAGGGGTGTCAAATTCACTTTCACCGGGGACCACATCAGCCTTGCGGTTACATTAAAAGGGCTGAATGTAATTTTAGGACTGTACAAATGTAACTACTCCTTAACTAGGAGAGGCAAGGGGCTTGGTGCTGCCACCACATAGAAACCAGGTGCTGGGCTGGATAAGACAAGGTGGAGGGCTGGATTCAGCCCACAGGCCTTGTGTTTGCCATGTGTGGATAGCATATCATCAGCTTTTCCACCAGCAAAATCTGGATTCCCACTTCCCAAAGACCCAAGGAGCCTCTCCTCAGCTGGAAAAAGGTGCTTTTAAGGTACAGTGGTCCTCTGAAACTGTGGCTTCACTTTTCATGGTTTCAGTTACCCAGGGCCAACCACAGTGCAAATATATGAAATAGAAAATTCCACTTTAAGCATCCTTCCATGTGTCCATTAGTCATCTGCATGTCCTCTTTGGAGAAGTGTCTGTTCAGGTCTTTCGCCCATTTTTTAATTGGACTGTTTAGGTTTTTTGGGTGTTGAATTTTATAAGTTCTTTATAAATTTTGGATATTGACACCTTGTCAGATGTATTGGCAAATATGTTCTCCCATTTTGTGGGTTGTCTTTTTATTTTAGTTGATGGTCTTCTTTGATGTCCAAAAACTTTTTAGTTTGATATAGTCCCACTTGTTTATTTTTTATTTTGTTTCCCTTGCCTGAGGAGATATATCAGATAGAATATTGCTACGAACAATGTCTGATATTTTATGCCTGTCTTTTCTTGTAGGATTTTTTATAGTTTCAGGTCTAACATTTAAGTCTTTAATCCATCTTGAATTTTTTTTGTATGTGGTATAAGAAGGTGGACTAGTTTCATAAAATGGCCAATAGACATATGAAAAGATGCTCAATGTCACTAATCATCAGAGAAATGCAAATTAAAACCACAATGAGACATCACCTGTCAGCAGTCAGAATGGCTATAAATCAATAAACAAGTACTGGTGAGGATGTGGAGAAAGGGTAACCCTTTTGCACTGTTGGTGGGAATGCAGATTGGTGCAGGCACTGTGGAAAGCAGTGTGAAGGTACCTGAAAAAATAAAAAATGTATCTACCTTTTCACCCAGTGATTCCACTTCTGGGAATATATCCAAAGAAACCTCGAACACTAATTCAAAAGAATATAGGTACCCCTATGTTCATTGTAGCAGTATTTACAATCACCAAGTTATGGAAGCAGCCCAAGTGCCCATCAGTAGATGAGTGGATAACACAACTATGGGACATTTACACAATGGAATACTACTCGGTTGTAAAAAAAGAAGAAAACTTTACCTTTTGCCATAGCATGGATGGAACTGGAGAGCATTATGCTAAGTGAAATAAGCCAGTCAGAGAAGGACAAATACCATATGATTTCACTTATATGTAGAATCTAATGAACAAACTGAACTAACAAGCCAAACAGAGACAGACTCATAGACGGAGAGCAGGACGGGGTTGGGGGGTGGAGGGATTGATTGAAAAAGAAAAAGTACTCATGTACACAGACAACAATTTGGTGATTGTGGGGCATAAGGGGGTATAAGAGGGAGAATGGTAATGGAAAAATATAATAAAATAAAAAATTAAAAAATGTGCACAAAACCCATTATGTACACTTATGTACTGATAGTTTATAGTTACAACAACACACTCTGGTCAGCTCCCTAAAGAAAAATGGGAATTCCAGAAATAATTCACGTTGTAAACTGCACACCATTCTGAGCAGCATGGTGAAATCTCTCGCCGTCCTGCTCTGTTCCTCCCTTCCAGGGAACCATCCCTTTGTCCGGCGTATCCACTCTACCCAACCATTAGTCACGCGCAGCCATCTTGGTTATCAGATCTGATGTCGAGGTATCTCCATGCTTGTGTTCAAGTCACCCTTCTTTTACTAAATGATGGCTCCAAAGTGCAGGAGTAGTGATGGTAACAATTCTGATATGCCAAAGAGAAGCTGTAAAGTGGTTCCTTTGAGCAAAAAGGTATGTATGTATAAGAAAAAAACAGTATATATAGGGTTTGGTACTATCTGCAGTTTCAGGCATTCACTGGGGGTCTTGGCTCATATCTCCCCGCAGCCAAGGGTGCACCACTATTCTAAAATGCAAAGCTTTTTCCTTTCTTCTGCAATTTTTGTTTTGACTTAGGCAATGTCAGGTTTAAAGGCAAATATAAGAACATTTAACTTGTTACGTGGAATCATTGGAAGTACACAATTTGTATTTCATGACTTGTATACGTACAGCCATACATTGCTTTATGATGGGGCTATCCGAATATCACAGTGTGCTTACCCAAACCCAGATGGTATAGCCTGCTGCACACCTAGGCTATGTGGTACAGCCTATTGCCCCTATGCTACAAGCCTGTACAGCATGTTGCTGTACTGAGTACTATCAGCAGTTGTAACACAAAAGTAAATATAGGTTTGTTTGCACCAGCATCATCGCAAATGTGAGGAATGCATTGCATTGCGACATTACAATGGCTACACAGTCACTAGGCAATAGGAATTTTCCAGCTCCATTGTAATCTTACAGGACCACTGTAATAGTTGAGGTCTGTTGTCAACTGGAATGTTGATATGTGGTGCATGACTATATATATATATATATATATATTTTTTTTTCTTCTTACCAGAACAGTGGAAATACAGAATAATAGTAACTCAACAGTTTTTACTTTTAGTAACTCAACTGTTTTTATTTTTATTTCTTGATTCATCTGTATTCTGCCAATACTCTCTCTCTTTGCCTTTATATCCATCTCTCTATCTATCTTGATAAGAAATTAACTTAGGCTATTACGGAAACCGAGATGTTCTATAACCTGCCATATGCAGGGTGGAGACCCAGGAAGGCCAGTGGTGTAATTTAAAGGTCTGAGAGCTGGAGAGCTGTGAGGTAGATTCCAGTCTGTGTTTTAAAGCTGTGCAGCCAGGAGTGCTGAGGACAGGAGGCGGGCAGTGTCTCAGCTCACATAGCCTGGCAGAGCGAATTCAGCCTTCTTCCACCGTTTTGTTCTGAAAAGGTCTTCAGTGGTTTGATGGTACCTATCCACATTGGGTAGGGCCATTTGCTTTTTAGTCCACCAGTTTAAATGCTAATTTCTTCTGGACACACCAGAAATAAGGTTTAATCAGATATCTGGACACCCTTTGACCCAGTCAAGTTGACATAGAAAATTATACTTTATAAGCTGGGATGACTCAGAGATGGCCCCACCTGGGACTGCCAGCTAGAGAATGAGAGATAAAGCCAGTCTGCGTGGCTCCCTGTGTGCCTGGGGCTTTTCTCAGTGTGGGGGAGGGGTTCTGAGAGAAAACCTTCTAAGAGACTCGGGCAGAAGCTGTATGGCCTCTTCTGACTTATTCCGTAAGTTCATGTGTGTTATCAGTTGTAAGTGAGTCATTAAGGTCAGACCAGATTCTAGGGGAGGGGAATTCTGCCTTCTGATGAAGGGGTGGCAAGGTGACCTTGTAGAAGAGCATGTGGACTGGGAAGTACTATTGCAGCCATCTGTCACAGTTGGCTCTAGGGGTCAAGGGTCAATGAGGTGGCTATCAAGGGCTATCATTATTGTGTGGCTGTCATGTGATTTTGATCTCTGGAGGTAAAAGCAGAGCAAGGATGGATATGTGGGTTTTTACATGGTATTTCACCTGGTCGGAAAAAATAAACACTCAGCATCTAACTAATGGCTAGACTCCTTTTTGTTTGTTTTCTTAAGCTGTTAAAAATGACATCTAGTAATATTGTTTTTGGTGTGTGCAGTTCTCTGAGTTTTAACACTTGGGTAAATTCTTGTTACCACTACCACAAATATGATATAGAACATCTTCAAAACCACAAGAATGCTTGTGCTGCCCACTTATCTTAGCCCCTTTCCCACTTCTCACCTCCAGCAACCTCTCATCTCCAGGTAAAATTGCTTTGTTTAGTGGTCTTCAAAGTGTTCTGTACATGTCCTAACAGGTGCATAAGATGATCCAAAGTGTGGGGGAGTAAATAACATAATTTACATTTCTATTGCTATCTCATCAGTTTACATTTCCTTATTTATGTTTTAAAATGTATGTAATACATTAGTGCTGTGGTAACCCATGTACTTTATCAATACAGTGCTTTCCCCGTATCTGTGATTTTGCTTTCCATGGTTTCAATGACATGACCTACAGGAGGAAGATGCAGAGGTAAATTTAAAATGCAAATGATTGTTTTGGAGGTCAAGTGCACTAAAGATGAAAGAAGAGAGGGGATCGGAGTAGGCAAAGAACCTCTTCAAGTTATGATGAATGGAGAGGGGAAAGGAAGGAGGCTTAGGCTGCAAGATCCTCAGACTTCAGTGTATTTCTGAGAAAGTCTCATTTAGCCCAGTAATTGTTAGAGGAATCCTGTACGGGCAGATATTGCCAGGTTCTAGAGCCCGGACTGTGTTCAGAGAGAACATGGTGTTGCCCCATGTCCTGCAGTCCACTGACTGCACCTGGGGGCCGTTAACTGTCTGCACTCCTCACAGCAGTTCCCTTCTTGGAGGACGGAGAGGTGCGTCTCCATGGCCCCTGGGCCTTGTCCTTGGCACGCATCTCCCTTGCCAGCGTCTGTGGGTATTTTTATACCACTAATGCCACCCCCAGGGCCCTGGCTCCTCCAAATTAATTTAATGAGCTCCTTGGAACGGAACTGTGGAGCAGTTTTGTTCCTATTGATACTCATCTCAAGGAATGACATTAATTACCGAGACAGAATTCATGCCATTAACTTTTATTAATTAATTATGGGTTGTGTGTGTGTGTGTGTGTGTGTGTGTGTGCGCGCGCGCGAGTGCGAGTGTTTGTGTGGTTTGGAGTCCTGGAGGGGGATGATTCTAAATATGAACTGAAATCAGCAAATGCTGACTTTGACTGTGTGGGAGGGTTGGAAACTTCTGTGACGTGTGCCTAGGGCCAAAGATGCTAAGGGACACAGACTCTCGTGCTGTGGGGAAAGGGGCAATGAAGTCACCTGGAAGTAGCACTTACAGGATGTTGAAGTTCTGAGGAGTAAAGCAAATGGGAAGAGGGTTAGGGTTGGGGTTAGTGTTGACTGTGGCAGCTGGACTGGGCCTGTGGAAGGGCGCACACCAGCCTGGGTTGTGGGCCAGAAATAAATGGCACACCCTTCACCTCTACCTAGAAGCTATCACGCATCCTGGAGTGCTCTCCTATGGGTCCTGGTAAACTCTCTCTGTTGTCAATGTTTCTTATAGTTGCTGTTTACTTGAGATGCACTTTTAGTGCCTGATTACTCTGCACATTTGACTTTCTTTTTGTCTTTTTTTCCTTGAAATCAATGGCCAAGTTATTACTTATTGTTTTCTCTTTTTCCAGATGCCATTACTGACTCTCTAAAGCAACACACACCTTGACCCGCTGGTGACCAGGAGTCCCCCACCAGCTTTCTGATCTTGCTTGAGAAATGTATGGATTTTTCAAATAGTGTGTGATAAGTCACCAGAGTGGCATCAGAAAAGGAAAAAGAAGGGTAGAAACAAATTGAGTTTAAATGGCGGGCAAAGCAAATGCCATGTTAACTCAAGTGTTCAATATATAGAAGTTGTCTGATTCTGTGATAATTAAACTTTAAAGAGAGGCTTGTCTGGCCCCAAGTAAACATACGTAATGATCTTTTGTCCACAGTGAGACTGGTACATGTGATTTCTCTCTGAGACTTTCCGTTTTAAGCTTCCAAGTTGGGAGTAGGTAAATTTGCTTTCCTTTTAATTCATTTTCTTTGGTTGGAAGGGAGCGAGATGACGTAGGGGAAAGGAATGTTCGTGTTTGCAGTGACAGAGGAGGAGTCTGGGCTAAGGTGGGAGGCTACCAGAAGGAAAGGATGCTCAGACAGTGTCTACTCCTACTTCTCATCGAGCAGATGTAGAAGCAGACACTCTGAGAAGCTAAAAAGCAGAAAGATGGAGCAGGATGAACACGGGAGTCCAAAGAACTGAGAGCCAGCACCAGCTGGGACCTCGCTCTGACACGGGCACCCTTCTCCCACGACCTGACCTTCCTAGACTGCTGGGGGCAAGGTGGAAAACCAAAAGCCACACTTGACTTTCGGAATCGTCGGCAGGGTTCCTGATCCTTGTTGGCATCATAAATACATGTCGGTTATATGTAAATATATGTGGGAATGTGAATATATGTTGGTTATACCCCTTTTGCATGTTGCTAAATCCCTTGCGGTTTCGGTCTCTTTGATCCCCTTAACAGCTAGCGCTGGGTTCCAAGGAGAGCTTGGTAAATTCAGTCATTATTCCTGCCCTGAAAGTGTTTCTCTTGATGTTATCATTTGGTGATTCTTGGATGTTGATATATGTGGGCCAATGAACACTCAAAAGCTCCCATCTGAATTCTTGGCTTTAAGATGATAAGAACTTCCCCCATACCAAGCACCGATAGATGGGGCTACATAACACATGTAGGAATGGCCAAAAGTTAGATAATCTAATGAACATAAAAAATTGGAGCTTACTGTGAATGAACTGAGATGTACTAGAGTGATAACAGTATGAGGAGAAACAAGGAGAAAAGGGACACTGGGCCAGCACAGGGAGACCACAGACCTCTGCCTTGTACGGTGGACAGTGATCATTGTTCACCCCAATGACATCGCCGTCCCCAGAGTATTAAGCCTTTTCCACATACGTGACGTTTCGCAGCTGACATTTTTCCATCTAAATGGCAAGCATATCCTTCATGGCTTCTAAGGTTGTTGCGAGGGTGAAATCAAACAGTAGCTTTATAAAACTTAAAAGTGCTATTAAAATATTACACGATTTACTAGCTAGTTAGTAGCACTGGACTAGAAGTGGGAATTCTTGACAACTAATATAGGTCCTTTTTTTTTTTTTATAGCTCTTGGGAGAAAGTTGTGAATAAGGTTAAATTGTAGAGAAGACAACTAGTGTTTTCTTCCAGGTCTCTTTGATCCCTGTAACAGCTAGCACTGGAGACAAAAGGAAGTCAGCACGAGCACCATGGCATTCTTCTTGGGAAGTCAGTTAAAATTAAGTTTATTCAACTCATGGTTAGGGGTTTAGACACCACACGAGTCTGTGTTGTGCAGGGGGAAGGCAACAAGCAAGCTGATCTCTTCCTTTTGAGCGGAGATGTTTACCAAGTCCAGGGCCAGAGCGGACTTGTTTCTTCCTTTCCTTCCGGGTGTGGGTGAGGAGGGGTGACTGTGGAGCACCTTAAAGACTGGGGATATTAAAGCATGAGTTCTCATCAATAAACCTCAAAGATTTCCTGCGACCAGAGAGCAGGATCAACCTGCAAGAGAAAAATAAGATTCTGGGAAACTGGTCTCTTTACTAATAATACTTTTGTCATAAGTAATACTTTTCCAACTTTCTTTCAGATAGCATCATATTTCATTTTTCTGCTTCAACTTCCAATTCTTTAGAGAGGAACCTGGAAATCCATGTGCCGTTCTTTGAGATGGAGTGCAGGACATGACGGTGATCATTATTATTGCCACTGAAGATAAAGATATCTACCAATTTCCCTACTTCCTGCTGCCTCCGTAAAAGCTCAAGCCCTGTCCTGGTCGTCTGCATTAAGGAACGATATAATGACATTGCTGGGAATTACATATATCTACTTACTCCAAAGCCAACAGCTCTTGGTTCGGCTTTAATACATCAAATTCATTTTAAAAAGTTATGAGAACAATGACTTATTACTTTTGAGAAGTAGGGAGTCTTATCTCTTTAAGAGTGGGTCTAAAAAGTTTACTGTTCAGTGAGTTCCAATTTGTTTCTGGGAAATGCCATATGACTTCTGAATGGTACTCTATCTTCTAAAATGTTAGCAACATATTTCCAGGTATTAAATAATTATCCAAGGCTTGTCAATAGTCAGTTTACTTTGTATTTGCTTATTTGGAAAGCTTGAGTGAGTACAATTTATAGGAATACTATGATCCTTAACTTAATTTCCTGAAGTTCATTTAGTCCACACTCGTTGAACACTTTGTGTATTCAAAGCACAAGGTTCAGTGCTGAGTGTACGAAAAGAATAAAACCTTATGTTCATACTTGAGTATGTCTAACAGATGAACAAGTGTCGATTTTCCTCTTCTCTTCTGGGGGTGCACAGAGTTTCTATAAATGATGCTCAATTCCCAGAAGTCTTATGTAAAGATTTGGCTGCTTTTTCAATGTCCTTTTTTCTTAAAATTTTTTTTTAAGATCTTATTTATTTATTTATTTAGAGAGGGAAGGGAGGGAGAAAGAGAGAGAGAGAAACATCAATGTGTGAACTCAGGCATGTGCCCTGACTGGGAATCAAACCTACGATGCTTTGATTCACAGCCTGAGCTCAATCCACTGAGCTATGCCAGCCAGGGTCAATGTCCTTTTCTATGAGGTTTTTAAGCTAAGTATCCAGATGTCCTTGATTCTGTGTGCCATCTGACTGTAGCTATTGAATCCAGAGGCTTGCAATGAATAGTTAGGTCTATGTAATGGTATATGGTGAATGCTATGGGAGATGTATGTACAAAGACCAACGGGAGCACAGAAAAGAGAGTTTGGTAATAGAGGAAATGGTAGTTGCACCTGGCCTTAAAAGGTGAGTTAGATTTTTCCAGGTTAAAGTGTGGACAAAGGCATCCAGGGAGGAACAGACTGTGCAAAGGTAAACAGGCATGAGACAGTATGGGACAGTTGTGCATTTTGATAGCAACTGTAGCATGGACGTCAGTAGGAGCTGACACTAGATGAGTAGGCTAGATGGGTCAGTTTGTGAAGGGGATGCTATTTCTCTATCCAAGACGTTAGGTCACCTTTGTCTTATTCAGTCTCTTCATATCTTCTTGGCTGATGGGCAAACTGAGGAATTACAAACTTGTTCAAACTCCTCTTCTGGTACTGAAATTTAAGATAAATGTGGGGCTGTAACTATCAGTGTATTTGATATTCCAGCAGGAACTTGATGTCCTCATTCTCTTGCCTACCTTCACCCCTATACCTTCTTCCATTCAACATTGTTTTCATTTCCTCGTGGGCACTGCGTTTATCAGGAACCACATACCCACTAAAACTGGACCCTGTGAATCGAAGTACCAAAGCAAAAGGAAAAAGTTCATACATTTATCAAGTGTTCACCAGCAGCTTTTTCTCATTAAATATATGTTGAGATAAAGTTGTTAAAATGTTGATAAAAAGAAGTTTCAGGAAGCAAGTTAAAAAAACAAGACTGATAAGGTATTTAGAGAGGTTCTTCAAACAAAAGTGCTATTTCCCTACCAACTATGATAAAGCCCTACCCCAATGCCCGCTTGTCCTGATACTGGAAATTTGTTGTGCCTCTGACATGACTGCAGTTAAATGTACATTGGAGAGTGAAGTTAGTCCTGAACTTGAAGGAAGACTAGACATTCAAGAACTCTTTGGTCTTCCGCAGGGAACACCTGCACTTTCTATGAATGCTGCTGTATCTCCAGAAGTCTCCCGATGGGATCTAGCTGCTTTCTCAATGTTTTCCTCCATATATCTTCTCACGGAACACTACACAGAATTATCCTTGATGGTGTTAATGTGCATGCGTAGTGTGGGTATGTGCATGAGGCGGGGAGGGGCGGGGCCGTTGCCTGAGCACTTAACTCCTGCTATAAGTTCAGTTGGCCTCTGGTTCTTTTCTTCCCACAATTTCTTTTGCCCCCTCTCTCATCTTGTCTGGAAATTCCTTTTGTAAAACTCTATATAGTGACTAGTTTACCAAGTCTGACTTTCAATCCTGTTGTTTTGTGAAAAATTTAAAGTATTTACCTTCTCATGCACTGGCAGGAGGAACCTCAGGCATGGCCTAGTCTTGAAGGTTGAAAGCTACAAGGGTCAATGTTTTAGGAGAAAATTTGAAATTTGATGGTGTAATGTTTATGAAATAGTATTCCTGTTAAACATATGATGAGGGGGGACCAAAAAACCCCCTGGAATTTATTTATAAAAAATTGTGTATTTATTCTTACATGTTTAAATTTTAGTCACCTTCCAGGTATTCTCCATTTGATGCAATATGCACACCTATCAAGATGTTTTTCCCACTGCTCAAAACACTTTTCAAACTTGTCAATTTTGATGGATTTAGTGCTTGTCATTTTTTGTTTCACCTTTTCCACATCAGCAAAACGTTTCCCTTTGAGGACTCTTTTCATCCAAGGAAACAAAAAAAAAGTCACTCAGGGTGAGATTGGGTGAATAGGGAGGGCAGAACATGGGGATTATGCCATTTTTGGTAAAAAACTGCTGAACACTCAGCATGGTGTGGGCAAGTGTGGTCATAAATCACCCATCATGAAATGGGCACACATGTTGAAAGAGTCTTCAAAAAAATTCACTGAAGCCAAACTCAGCCTCTCACAACACTACCAGCTGGTATACTGATATAGATGGGTTCCTAGAACACTGACCTAGTGGGTGAAGCCTGTATTACTAGGGAACTGCCCTCTAGAAGATAATTCTGGTTTTTTTTTTTGGTCCCCCCTCATATGATCAAAAAAGACTCAAACAGGATTGATTGTGTACTATTTTCCTACTTATATTCCTTATCCAACAATATATCAGAGATATACACTCATGTCAGAATAGAGAGCCACTTCATTCTTTTTAAGGTTACAAACTATTTTATGTAATCAGATAACCATCATTCATTGAGCCATTTCTCTCAAGATTCAAACTTGGATTTCAAAGAACACAAGTGTAGGGAACAGAAGTAGGGACATGGATTAAGGATGGATACCAAAGAGTGGAGAAAACTTGCAAGGAGAACATTGACAAACTATGAAGAATCAATGTAGCTTAGTGTAATGTGCTCTACAGAAAACAGAGGGTTTCGTTTACCTATCTTTAAAGCAAGAAGAGCAAGGGAGGGATGGACTCAGCGCTTGGGCAGAGTGTGGTTCACTGACTGATGGAAAGAGGGAGAATGATTCAGTGCTATTTGGCTTCCACCTTGTATCAAGGATATGATCTTTGGTGTGGAAAGGGCTGAAGGTCCTTGTTACCAACCTGAACTCTCAGCGATGTAAATGATCATTTAGGACAGTGCCTACAGCAGAGCAAGTGCTCAGCAAATGTGTAGACATTTTCATCATAGTATTTTTGGTAGAGTTGTCAGGAATGAAGAAAGGTATTGAATGATCGAAATGGGAAAATCATCAATTTCAAAAAGGGGAATAAAGTTAATTCTGAAAAGAACACCTCAATAAATGTGACATTAACCCCTGGTCAAATTCAGGAACAAAATAATAGTAATGTGCCACTGAATGACAAGGACACATTCTGTGAAATGTGTCATTAGGCGATTTCATTGTTGTGTGAACGTAACAGAGTGTGCTTACACAAAGCCAGACGGTGTAGCCTACTACACACAGAGGCTGTGTGATGGAGCCCAATGCTCCTAGGCTACAAGCCTGTACAGCATGTTACCTTAAAGAACAGCATGGTATTAAGTCAAGCGCAGGAGAAAATGATACAGTCAAGAGGCACAGTAAACATTAGATGTATGAGGTTGCTGCCGATGTAGCATGGCATCCTATTTACAGCAAACTTTTTTATAAGTAAAAAAAGTAAACTCTATAGTAACAACAAAAAGCATAGTATAATGGAATACATCAACCAATAATTAATAGTTATTAATCATCATCATCAAAGTGTTGTGTAGTGTACACAATTGTATGTAATACTTTTATACGACCAACAGCGCAATAGGTTTATTTACCAGCATCACCACAAAGCACATGAGGAAGGCATTGTGTACTCCATCATGAAGGCTACGATGTCATTAGGCAATGAGTTTTTCATCTCCATTGTAATCTTACGGGACCAGCTTCCCGCAGGAGATCTGTGGTTGACTGGGATGTTGTCAGGCAGCTCATGGCTGCATTACAGGTGAACAGCGAGAGTTCTGGGTAAGAAGCAGAGATCACTGAAAATAATGAGTTCCAAAAAACTAATCTGATGTCTTCTGTAAAGTTTTGTCATTGAGTGATTATGATTAGAGGAATGAACTGGATAGAAAGTATGTACGTTTTAGCAAGATGTTGGAACAATTTCCCCTAAGCTGTGCTTTCTTCTGCACTTTGCATGTGCTGTACATTCTGTCCAGAATGCTCTTCCTGTCCTCATCTGTTGAAGATTGCCTACTCATCTGAGACAGGATACTTCTTTTGCGATATTAACCAACACTTCCTTTTTTCCTGTCCAAGCTTGGTCCTCCTTGAGTCATCTAGGCTGTCTGCAAACATCACTTTAGGTAAGTGATGACATATCTAAAAAAGCAGTGAGAAAATTGTTGTTTGCTTTGGATTTCAAAAGGTTTAGTCTTAAGGAAAGCAGAAAGGACCCTTGGTTCAAAAAAAAAAAAAAGGTTTGGAAGAATACTTTGCCGTATGAAAGTAAAACCTTCTCTCATGGAGACTAGATAATGAAGAGTAGAGAGCCTGGGATGAGGTGGCTATAGCACTGTATAGCACCTGCCACATGGCATTGCTACCTGACCTTCTTATTGTCCTTTATGACCTCCCTTAAACAGCAACATTGTCTATTGATAATCCAGTATTAGTGAAGCTGCTGTGTGCCATGTATGTCTCTCCCAATGCAGACCACTCTCCCTTCAATACCTATGACACTTATAAACCTAGATCTGGAGGATGGGAAACTGAGCATCTAGAAGGGAGGTGTGTGGAATGGGCCTGTATTTGAATAAATGTTAAGTCCAATGAATCATTTCTCTTTTATACCACCCTTGCTGTTAGGACCACAGGAACAGCTTCTACCTTTTCACACTCTTGAAACTCAACTCAAAAAAAAAAAGGGGAGGGAGGATAGAAAACATATCTCACATTGTCTTTTGAGGTGTCCTCAATAACCCCTGGTGGAGCATGGTATTCCTCCTTGAGCTCCTCTTGGACTCCAAGTCCAAGTACATCATAGGGAAATGCTGTGCTGACTCCATGATTATTTCCCCATTAGACTGTGAGCCTCTTGAAGGCAGAAGACAGATTCTATTGTGTTTGTATTTCTTGGTACACAGTAGAGACTAGTCAAGTATTTAATGGGTTGAATTGAACATTGCTAAATGTGTCAAGCTAGCTGGGTTCACAAGTAATTAAATATATACTCAAAGAATATTGGCTAGTGTATTAGTGTCAACTTTGAACTAGCTCTTTATGAGGTACTTCAAGGGTCAGACCTCTTCAATATACCCAAAGAACATTGGCTAGTGTATTAGTGTCAACTTGAACTAGCTCCTTATGAGGTACTTCAAGGGTCATTGTTCTCTTCCTACTAATGACTGAAATAAGGATACAACTCATTGATTACATTTTGGGGTAGTAGAAAGCTGGAAGGGAAAGTCAATACACTGGATGAGAGTCAAAATCCAAAGAGAGAGTAATAGTTGCAGTAGTGAACAAAATATAATGATATAAATATAAAATAGTACAATTAGGAGAAAAATCAAGTGTATTACAAACTAGGAGAGATATAACTTAAAGTATTTGTTAACAATCTCACCAGAGCTTTAATTGATGATCTTCTTATATAGCAAAGTATAATGAAGCTTTCAGTATATTATATATTTAATGCCATTTTGGGGTATTATTTATAGAAATAAAAGGTAGAGAGATGTACGAATGCAAAGCTCCCACTGCATGCCTCACTGATAAGATCATGGCTGAAATATTTGGTACAGTTATCCATTTAGTATTTAAAGAGAAAAAATTCTGGAGAATTTAGAAGAAAATGCTTGTGGAAACTACATTTTTATGGGAATTGAAAGGGATTTGGGCTAGACCACAGGAGGAATGTCGTTACGAGGGAAGCAATGGTTGGACTTCCGAACTTTTGAATGCCTGTTATATGAAAGGATAATTCGCTTAGGTTTTGTAGGCCAATGGGTGGAAGTTATAAAGAAGCATATGGTGGAGCACTATTCACAGGAAATTTGTAGCAGTGAGATATTCCATCAATGAAGTGCCGGCTTTGGGATAGTCTTTATCTCATTTCGCTGGGAGAGATTAAACTGTGAAGAGGTTGACTGTCGTCACACGGATCCCTGGTATGCACAGATGATTGAATTCGGAGTTCTAAGGCGGCCTCTGGGTCGAAGACAGGTGCTCCTTCCATGTCTGCTTCACAGCTTAGAAGGAGAGTAATCTGTGGATGTAGATGGACAGGAAGGACTTTTTAACCAAGTGGCACAAATGATAGAAGTGTTTACCCTAGAACTGAACTTTCTGGATTTTCTTCACCCTTCACTTTGCCTGGTGGGTCACGTAAAGGCAGAGACCTGGGCTGTGGGAAAGCGATTCATGTGAAAGAGAAGGAAATGACTCCTGGGTGGATGTGACCTTTGGCTAAGAATGATGATGCTACTCTGTGTTCCATGGCTCTGTACCCAGGAAAATAGCAGGACTTGATCAATGGGAATGTTTGGGGATGGGGGAATGGGAAACCAATGATGAAGAGGTAAGTGTGAGTTTCATTTGGGAAAAGGATGATATTTTAGCCCCACGGTTCATGGCTGTGAGCCCGGCAGGTGAGCCTGGGACAATCAATGGCTTCTGACACGCAGGCACTTGCAGTAATTCTGAGCTATGTGCCACGGCCAAGCAGCTCTCACTGCTGCAGACAGCTTCATTACTGTGGGCTCATTTTTTCACTTAGTCTGAGACCTTCTTCTATCAGCCGAAGATGAATGAACAAATCACCCAGCCTCTACATGGTTTTAATATTACCCTCTCTCTTCTATCCAGACCAGCTTTGGTCTAGGTGTTCTGATGCCTCCCCTCTGAACTTCAGTGCAGAAGGTCTTTGGCACCACCCAGCACTCAAATGATATGTGAAGCATGGATGAGAGGCTCTCCTCAAAGGACTTGGCCGATAGGAAATCTGCAGCAATCGAAGAATAACAGAGTGTGCCCTGGCTTGCCGGAAAATAGGCACAAGTTTATTGCCACTTTAATGTATCAAAAACAATTCCATTCCCCTTCCCGAGCTTGGAGGGAATAGAACATCTCCCAGAAATCAGAATGGACAACTAGCAGTTTAATTTCCTGCTGGGAGAAGGTAAACTATGTGCTCATGTTGGAAGCAGCATGAAATGGTGTCTAGTTACGTAAGCACGAAGTCAAAGTCAAAGTCTCTGTCTTCAAATTGCAGAGAGGCACAGCCTGTGAATATCTCTAAGTCACAAAATATCACAAGTTGTTTTCTTCCTAGTGAATTCAAAGAGAAGAGGTAGTGAGTGCGTATAGTAAATGTGAACCTTGTACTTTTTAAAAAAAATTTTTTTAGCATCTTTTTTTAAAAGGTTATTTATTTTTAGAGAGGAAAGGGAGGGAGAAAGAGAGAGAGAGAGAGAAACATCAATGTGCGGTTGCTGGGGTTCATGGCCTGCAACCCAGGCATGTACCCCGACTGGGAATCGAACCTGCAACACTTTGGTTCGCAGCCCGCGTTCAATCCACTGAGCTACACCAGCCAGGGGTTGAACCTTCTACTTTTTACCTCTAACCTTTCTGAGGCTGCTGCCTGCCTTCTGGTCTGTGCTGTAGCACCAGTCTATCCTTGAATCCTTGCCAAGCACCTTCTGCCGGTGAGAGTCTGACCAGAAGCCTTCAGCCTCCAAGGTGTACCCTGACTGAATCACCCCTTCCCTTCTGGGAAGATAAAATGCCACATTATGGGGCATAGAACCAGACTTCCTAGGCGGCCATCAAGGGTCAGATGCCAGAACCCAGTAGTGTGGTAGAGCCAGCTTCTGTGGCATAAACTTTCACCCATGGGAATGGCAGCTGGGAAGATAAATTTACCCCTCTTTTTTTTCTCTTAGATGGACTTTTCCAAGGTCCACTTTCTCCTTGCCAGTCTCCTGGAGAAGTCCTGCTCACAGAGGGAACACGCCTGCCAAGGGCTGTGCGGGCAGGGTCTCTTCCTGGCTGTTGTGGTAGCACCTGCTTCTCACTGTGCCAGTTTTCCTGCAACACTTGCCCTTATTTCCTGGGCTAGGACAGAGATAAAGAAATCAGAAACTTCATTCATTTATTCATTCATTCACTCACTCATTCATTCACTCTGTCACTCACAGTGTATTGAGAAGCCACTAAGTATTGAGGATTTGCTCATTTCTGAGACATAATGATGGATAAAACATGATCCATGCCTTTAAATAACTCATATCTCCTTCAGAGAGGCAGACAGAAGATCAGGAAAAGCTCTTCAAAATTAGGAAAAAAATCTTTATGGTAAAATACTTGAGGTGAAATGTTGTTCTCGTCTTGGAAATCTGGCTTCAAGAATGCTGCATGTGACTTGAAACCCCAGAGTAATTAGAGCTTTAGTCACTTCCTTGCTGTGGTGCTGGAATTGAACCAAGGCCAGAGTCGGTAACAAAAAGATTCAAGTGCTCCACCTTCCAAGGGGAGCCCTGAGGAACTGCCTATCATCGGGCCAGACATCTCCCTAAACATTTTTTTGAGAGCTGGAAGAAATGGTCCTTCTTCCACTGCCTCCACACGGCTCTGCTTGGATCTGAAAAAGAAGGGGACTGGAGTGAATGGTAGAGCCATCGAGTGGTCGGCCCTGAGCTGAGACAGTCATGTGGTTGGAGAGAAGCTTTCCCCCCATCCTTCGGGAATGCAGAGGGGCCAAGTGAAGCAGTTCCCAGAGAACTGTCCACAAGAATTGGGAGTGCTTAAAAGGAGAGCCATCTGATGCCTTGGTGAACGCTTGCTGAGATACGACTTTAGCTGACCACTCTGGCGCTGACTCCCCAACACATAGGATGAGTGCTTGGGGGCGTGGACCTAGGTGCTGGTAGACATAACACCTGTAACTGATTTTGCCATGGGGACCTGGAGGTGAGAGGCCACCGGCGTGGCACAGCTCTACAGGCTTGGAAGGACTACAGTCGGATGTGTTGAGAACATGGGGCAATCCCCACCACATTCCATTCGTTTTTTCCATCAGAGCATTCAGACTTAACGGTTCCCGGGGCTCCCCAGATGGGAGAAGAATCAGGAGTGAGGACTGCCCTGTGTGGTTCTCCCTTCTGGGAAGTCAGGGCCACAGGAGCTCGCTCTGGGGAAGGGGCTGTGGAAGGTTTTGATTGCTGAAATTTTAACCTGGATTGTACTACATTTTAACAATTAAAAATAACCGGAAAGTATAAAAGTCTATAATAGATCTACGATACATTCTCTGTGTATTGGATTTGGTGCCCACCGATGCAAAATACAGATGATGCATCAGAATTGTACCCTGGAAACCTATATAACTTTATTAATCAATGTCACCCCAATAACTTAATAAAAATAAGTAAATAATACAAATAACCAGAAAGTTATAAAATTTGAAAATGATATTGTTAAGGGGTGGAAAAAGACGGACATGGCAGATTGGAAAGTCAGTGACTGAAGGATGTAAAACCACTCTGACAAGGGATTTGAAGGGCAGGTCTGGAAGCAGCAGCACGCTCTTTCCGCCTGCGGGGATTGGCCAGAGCCCAGTGCCACGACCTCAACCTCGTTGTCCCCAAGGCTTGGAAACCTCCACCTGTGTGTCCAGGGAGAACAACTGGAATCTGTTAGCACTGTCACTGTCACAGGCAGCCACTTTGAAATCCCGAACAGTGCTCAACTTAGAAGCCACGAATCTAGTGGCACGGTGGTGCTGACAGTATTAACGATGGAGCCCAGTGATGTGGCAGACACCACTCGGGAGTTCTCACTGTGTTTCCTCAAACAGCCCGCAATGCTTTACAGCTTGGAGCTCTGAGAAAGTGTGCGCCGACTTGTCCAGGATTAGAGGAATCTAATATTTAATCCTGGCAACTGTGTGACATGGTGCTATGACTGTCATTTTCTAGAAGAAATGAAAGAGCTAACAATTCAATGCCACAAGTAATAGAAGGTAGATTTCTTGTTAGTGTCTGGCTGGTTCCCACTCCAGTATCCCTGCTGTTTCTATTGCACCCATATCATCTGGTAATTTGACTTCTTAAAATCTGAGGCCTTTCCTCTTCTCTTGGTTCAGGATGAATTTCCTGAGCCTCATTTGGATGATTCGATGATAGCTCCCTCATGAAAATGTGGCAGTACCCCTGTCACACAGTTGCCAGGATTAAATATTAGATTCCTCTAATCCAGGACAAGACGGCGCACACTTTCTCGGAGCTCCAACCTGTAAAGCATTGCAGGCTGTTTGAGGAAACACAGTGAGAACTCCCGAGTGGTGTCTGCCACATCACTGGGCTCCATCGTTAATACCGTCAGCACCACCGTGCCACTAGATTCGTGGCTTCTGAGTTGAACACTGTTCGGGATTTCAAAGTGGCTGCCTGCGACAGCGACGGTGCTAACAGATTCCAATTGTCCTCCCTGGACACACAGGTGGAGGTTTCCAAGCCCCGGGGACAATGAGGTTGAGGTCGTGGCACTGGGCTCTGGCCAATCCCTGCAGGCGGAAAGAGCACGCTGCTTCCAGACCTGCCCTTCAAATTCCTCGTCAGAGTGGTTTTACATCCTCCAGTCACTGATTTTTCCACTCTGCCATGTCCGTCTTTTTCCACCCCTTAACAATATGATTTTCAATTTCCCACATGACGTATAGTCACCGTGTCAAGGAGCATGCTGCCCAGCGTCAGGGTTTATTGTTCCATCTGGCTATTACTATTCCATTTGTACAAGATCCTGGTGCATGCGGTTCTTTTTTTTTGTTATAAGGTCACTGTTTCAATGGTTTAATTGGTGCTTAGCTGCCTTTGGTGTGTTGGGTAATTTCCTTAATTTGGCTCTGAGGTTTGTGGAGATGGAGTACTCAGCAGTTTATGCAATTTTGATTTTTGACATATAACATTGGAGCAGATGGGCCTGGGGTTCAGTCATTTAGTCATTGCTGATTAGTTTCACGTCTTGTTCATTTATTGATGGGACTATTGCGAGTCAGCCTCTACAATATTCTTTTAGTTACCTCCAACAACTGCTTGATATTAACGTGCTGTCACTTTCACCTCAGATTATCCTTTCCAGGTTTTGTGGAAGCTC
Source organism: Phyllostomus discolor (assembly GCF_004126475.2). Classification (NCBI taxonomy): domain Eukaryota; kingdom Metazoa; phylum Chordata; class Mammalia; order Chiroptera; family Phyllostomidae; genus Phyllostomus; species Phyllostomus discolor. Next base: position 152,894,234 of record NC_040908.2, on the reverse strand, counting down.
AGTAGAAACACTTTAACTAATCTGTTTAGTTATGTTAAATAAATAAAACAGTATTGTAATTAGATGTTGGGGGCTTCGGATCACCAAATATGACCTTTTTAGTACGTTGAAGCAGCAAAAACACATTAGGTATCTTCCTGGCATGTTTAGAATTGCCAGCTGGGTGGAGCCATCAGAAATAGCTTAAACAGGGAGGGACACAGGCAACCTTTGAGTGTGATTCTAGCTACTGTGTTGAAGTTGGGGAATTAGTAAAATCAATGTTGCCTTTCCCTTGGTTGTCCTTAAATAGTGCCCATTGGCAAGGCCCCTTACAGTCATATACCCAACAAATACACATCTGTGACATGCTCTCTTTAAGCTGGTCTTCATGATAAAAAATGATAATTCCTGGACCTTTTGAAGTTCCCCTAGCCTTACAGGTATAGAGGGTATATATGAATATAAACACAATAATATAGTATGTCCACCACACAGTGATTGTGCAGATGAGGGAGGATTACTTGGAACAGAAATGGTGTTTCACAAATACTTACTGACATTTAACCTCTCAGAGAACTCTTTATATAGTCATTCCCTGTACTTAAATCATGCAGTAGGGCAATCAGTCACTGATCTTTTTTCTTTGATCCCTAAGTCTTTCTCACGAGGTTAGAGGCTGTATCTTTAGTCTTTAGGCTTAGGTCAGGAGAGCTCATCCTCAGCATTTGAGAAGCTGGACTTGACTGTGCTTTTAGTACCTTGTTTCTTCTTCTTCTTTTTGTTTTTCCTACTGGTGCTAACCATGTGTATAAAACAACTTCTGTCCCACATGGAGAAGAGTTCTCTTATGGAGTGCTGCTGCATGTGATCTTGGACTGGCCAGAAAAATAGGAAATTGAGCTCCCTTCAGAGTAATTTGTCACTTTACAGGTTGTTTGTAGGAATGTGCAAATAGATCAGTCCTTGCAAAGAGTGGAGTGGAGTGTTTTTATTTCTAATTCTTTTCTCTTTTTTTTTGTAATTAGGATACATTTTTTTATTAAGAGCTGCTAGAAACCCACATTTTTCCACCCATAAATTTTGCATCTTATGACACAGTGAGAATTACAATGGTAGGAAGAAAGGGGACTTTGCAAACAAAACAAAGACATAAAACGTAATGAGGGGAAAGCAGCCAGCTTGCAGCAACTGTAAAGAAGAAAAAAAAACTTCAGGAAGGCCTGATTTATGAGGGATAATTATTATTGGCTTATTTAGAAAACTGGAGTGGCGATAGGAAGCCGCTGAAGTGGCTGTTTTTGCAAACTGATTTGAAGAATCCTGCTCTTCCAGGCCATTGTGAAATAATGATCCTCGGTGAATGTGTCCCTTTTCACTTAAGGCTTTGCAAGGAGTTGAAAAATACTGCTTAGACAGAATGACGATGCCTGGGAAACACATTTAGGCCACTATTTTAAATGTAGAAAAGCAAAGATCAGGAGCGGGACAAGGATTTGTATAAAGTTGCCTAAGGGACCAGAGCAAGGGAATGGACCCTATTCTCATCTTCTGGTTTCCTAAATTCAGAACCGGTTGTTTCCCACAGTTAAACTTTACATTATAATCAGGGAAGTTTAATCACAATAGCTGTTAATCTAAGAGAGATCACTTATCCATTATTTAATTACTTAATTGTCCTCAGACATTTATTGAGCCCCTATACTATGTGTCAGGTACAGGTTGATGTATGAATACAAGGATAGGTAAGTCAGGATCGCTTCCCTCAAAGCATTGCTGTATTTAAAGGGGTGAATTTAAACAGACATAATAAACTAAGGTATACCTTTTCCCACCATGTAATAATGATGAATAAAATGCTTAGATTCAGAAACCCAGATGTTATCTTTTTGTTGTTGATAATACATTTTTCCCCACTAAGGAGGATAATTTGCATGGTTACTCATACAATGTTTTACCATTATCATATCAATAAGATATAATATTTCAAAAGACCCTAAGATGAAAATAAATTAAAATCAAAACCTCAGAGGTAGTCTTTTATTGCTGGAAAGAGCATTGAATTGGGAGTCAGGATACCTGAGTTTTAATCTCTCTCTTTTATTAACCCATTATATGAATTAAAACAAGAATTTACACCTCTTTAGGCTTTATATCATTCGTTTTCAAACACGGAGTTGGGGACTAGCTGAAGGGCTCTCTAAGATGATCAACAAATTAAAGAAGAATCAAACAAATGTATTGAGCACCAAACTTAAAATGTTTAGGAACTGGGAATACAGAGGTGAATAAAATAAATAGTCAGGTGGGAGGAAAATCAAGAAAATGTGATGTTCTGGAAGCCACGTGAAGAAAATGTGTTCAGGGATAGGGACAGCACAATCCCAAAGGTAGTTGATAGATTAGATGAAATGAAGGTAAGAATTAACTATTGGGTTTTAGCAAAAGTTTAACCTTGAGAAGAGCAGTTTCAAGGGAGTGGTGGCAATGAAGGCATGATTGGTGCGTTCTAGGTGAGAGACTAGACAAGGATGAGACATAGATAAAAATATAATTCTGACCCCCAGTCTGCCACAACCAGTCCTTAACCAGCCCAGGAAATCAGCCTACTCTCTACCAGTCAGAGCTGTGGAAAGTCAGGCCACTATCTCTAGCCCAGCAAACTAAAAAGTAGTCAATCCCTAAGCAGTCACACAGAGCACCTTGCTTCTAGTTGCCTGCCTACAGCTTTCTCATGCCAACAGCCTCCAATCATGGCATACCGGGAGATGTCCCCCTTTTTTTCCTATAAAGCTTTCACTTTCTTAGGCCTGCCTTTCAATCTCTACTAAGCATGAGTGATGGTGGCTGACTCCTTTGTTGCAGCAAGTTCTGAATAAGTAGCCTTTGTTCATTCGCATTTGGGTGGTATTTATTTATTTCCACATAGAAGAAGTTGTGAGAAGAGGAGTTGGAAATAGAAAATATAAACAATTCTTTTAAAGAAAGGTTTTGCTATAAAGCTGAGCAGAAAAAAATGAGTCAGTAACTGGAGTGAGATTCATTTCTTTTTATATTATACTGGCAAGGACATCAAGTTAGAATGACTAATAGAAGCATTGATAGCGGGCATCGTGTTGTTGCTTGATGATAAAAGGAAATCTAGAGTTTTATTTACCATTAACATATTTTTCTGTGCATTTTTGGAAGGTGTCCTAACAAAGGACACCTTCAAATAATGAGAGAGGAAACTGCAGTCTGTTTCAAATTTTAGAAGAGATTTTAGTTATTCCATTTTTTTGTGTAACCATTAGTGAGGGTTGATTTTTTGGCACATGCCTTTCTGATGCATCTATTAAGACCATTTCAAGGCTTTTCATCTTTAATATTTATAATCTACAGAACTATGTTAGTAGATTTTCTATTGCTTAGCATCCTGGGTTAAATTCAGCTTGGACATGATTTTTAAAAATGCACTGCTGATTTGGTTTGCGAATTGCATTTAGGATTGTATCAAGTGAAATTATTTTTCTCACTCATTCTTCAATATTTAGCTTATCAGATTTTGATAGCAATATTTTAGACACTAAGCTCATAATATGAGTTGAGGAATGTTCTCCCTCTTCCCCTACTCTCTGGAAAAGTTTGTATAGATCAAAATGATCTGTTCCTTAAATTGTGATAGAATTTACTTCTGAATGTACGTAGGCCCAATGCGTGTTGTGCGTGCGTGTGTGTGCAATTTGTCTAGGTACTGATTTCATGTCTTTAATGCAGTCATTAAATACATGTTTTTTAATTACTTTTTGAATAATTTTTAGATCATTTTTCTACATTTTCAAATTTGCCGGCATAATATTTTTTGTGGTAGTTTCTTTAAAAAAATATGAGCCATATCATGATTACATTAATATTCCTTTTTTATTCCTAATGTGTTTTACTCATGCCTTCTTTTTCACTTGATCTTAATTTTGTTCTTTTATGGCTTTGTTTTTCATTTAATTAGTTTATACTCATTTCATTTTTTTCAATTTTCTTAGTGTATAAGTTCTAGTTCCTTTTCTAATACTTTAAACTCATTAACTCATTGTTTTTTTCCAATACAAGGATTTAAGACTATCAATATCTTTCTAAATACCATTCTAACAGTATTCTCAGGTTCTGATATAGAGTATTATTATTACCATTTAGTGCTGAATATATTCTAACTTTCATTTTTGACACATGAGGTATTTCTATCTGCAATAGAACATTCTGAGCATCACTTTCAATTTAGTGCCCATGAAAATGAAGTACAAAGAATAAGCAGAGTCAGGGTAACATTTAAAATTCTTTGATGACCTTTGACCAATTTTCTTAAAAAAAATTAAACCCCAAAACCTCAGTGTGCAAAAGTTAACTCTTATCTATCGAATAAAGGAAGTCTGATTATTTTGGTGATGAATGGCTTTACCAATCATTCCTTTAAAATACTGCTCTACATTGTTATGGCTTTGGAGCTGTTTTTGAAATTATTAATTTAAAGGATCATTGGGGTCCCACCAAAGTTTACCTAGATACATCACCAGAGAAGCTTTGTGAAAATAAGTTTCTCCTCCAACCCAGTTGGATAAACCTATCCATCTGTCCCATTTGCAAAGTTGAGCTAATGTACTGTTACTTTCAGATCAGTGAGAAGACTCAAAGAGACACAATTGGCATTGGAAAGAATATCTGATTGAACTTTTAGGGTATTGCTGTTCACTTTATTCTTTTACCATAAACAGAGCTTCATTCACATAAGTTTTCTGGGTGTCATGTGTAGAATGTCACAGATAAGCTCAGAAGGGAACCCACTTCCTATCCCCTAAGAGGCTGGTGTTCATATGTGTTCAGTGGCCTTGTGTTTTGAGTTTTTAATACAGTTCTGATTTCAAATAGTCTACACCATATTCCCCATAAAAGACAGAAATAATTTAGAAACATCTGTTTTTCACATCCAAACAACTTTCTCTGTGACTTTTTGTACTATTGATGTAGATTTGAAAATCCTCTGGAAAACTCATTTCATTTTGTGTTAAAAAAATGTCATCAAGGGAATTGTTACTATACAGTAAGACATAAAGTTGTAAATATCTTACAAGAGGCACAAGTGAAATGCCATTACTTTTCAGAAATAACATTACCTTGCAGGATCAGGGAGGGCCTTATGGAAGCAATGGCATTAGAAGTAGGTGTTAAATAATATTGGTAGTAACATTAACGTTTGATGATTACTGGCACCAGTTGTCTGCCTAACTCATGAGTGTGTGTGTGTGTGTGTGTATCCATTTCTTCTTCAAATCTTGTGAAGTAGTTTCTCTTACTATCCTTGTTAATAAAGTGAGGAAAAGAGATATTAAAAAGACATGTCATGTGCCTAATTGGGGATGGAACTGGGACTTGAACTCAGATATGTTTGGCTCTAAACTCTGCATTTGAATTCACTATATTCCATTTTGTCTTGGCAGAATTAGATGTGCCGAGCTAAGGGTGGGGGGAAGAGTATTCGAAATAGTAGGAGCATCACGAGCAAAGACAGAGACTGAAAAGCACAGGCAAATGGTCAACAGAGGGCAGTTGATTTTGTCGGAGCTAACGGTGTAGGGGAAATGGAAAACAAATTTGTCACCACCATTTTTGGCCAAATGGTGAAAAGCCTGGATGCCAGGCTGAAGATGCTGACTCTTCTCTTTGGTGATAAGAGTTATTAGTGATTAGTGCTAAGGAAGAGTTGGGATAAGCATGTGAGATGCTGGGATAATGAATGGTTGATTAGTTGCAAGGTGAAGGCTCTAATCTCCAAAAGCTGATGAGGATCTGAGCTGCAGAGGAGCCTGGAGGGGGCCAGGATGTGTGATGAGCTACTGAGGTGCACATGGGGCCATGTGACCTGGTGAGTAGACACAGGCTCCACAGGAGGAGAAGTGGTTTAAGATGGAGTATCATGCCCTGGCTGGCATAGCTCAGTGGATTGAGCTCGGGCTGCAAACCAAAGCATCGCAGGTTCGATTCTCAGTCAGGGCACATGCCTGGGTTGCAGGCCATGGTCCCCAGCAACCGCACATTGATGTTTCTCTCTCTCTCTTTCTCCCTCCCTTCCCTCTCTAAAAATAAATAAATAAAATCTTAAAAAAAAAGATGGAGTATCATGACTTCGGACACCCTGGCTGGGACACCGGGGCGGGGGGGACATTTCTAGGAGGCATTTGAAACATTTTCCCTGAACATTTTTCCTGGTGGATCATGAATCACCTACCCCATTCAGAGAAGAATGCTGTATCAAGCATTATGAGAGAATGAAGGTGAGGCAGAAATACAATGAACATTCCCCACCCCCCTCCAAGAAAGACACTGTTCCAGGTACTTTACTACAATAATCCTATGAGATAAAAATCAGTAACTCCATCTTAAAGATAAAGAAATGGCTTAAAAGAAGTTACGATTTTCCCAAAGTTAAAGTATTCACAAGTGGTAGAGCCCAGATTCAAACTGAAGTCTGCTTCACTGAAGGGACTGAAGTCATTACTCTTTGAAATTATCACTTTCTTTTTTCATTTATTCATTATTTATTGGTTTATATAGCATTTATTCTGCACAAAGTATTGCTCAGTCTCCAAGAAAAATTTACTGTGTGGAAGTAATCATCATTTCAATATGCTGCTATTTACGTATATTTCAAAAGACAAACTCACAAAATAATACCGTATGTTTTCTGTGAATACATATACAAAGAATCTGAAAAAAACACACAGTAAATTGTGAACAGTGGTTACATCTGAGGAAGGAATCAAGATAGGCACAGAGGTTAAGGAAAATTGATGTCTAATGTTTGAATAATTTATACGGAGAATATACTCAGGTGTTATTTGTATAATTAAGATTAAATTTTAAAATGGATATCTCTGCCACAAATGGCTTTCCACACAGACGTAATTACTATATAAGGAATTTGAATTAAGTAAATGAAGACATATGTTGAGTTTACAGAGGTTATTTAGAACAACTTTTTGTTAAGTGAGAGACATCTTTTTTTCTCATGACTGCTGGTCCCTTTTGAAGAAAGCTGGACAAGCTTCTATTAACAGCTCTGTGAGACACAGCCAGTTGGGCAGACCTCATTTTTCTGAGGAGCGTGTCAGGCTGTAGGTAGTAGTCTAGGGGAGACTTCCCAGCAGGAGTTGGTATATAACTTGTTCGTTCTTATGGTTGGAATCAATAAAAGCCAACTGCGTTCTTTTGTAAGTGTGCTCAGGCATAAGTCTGAGGGTCTCGTCTATCAAGCTTCCCCGCTGGGGACCTCCTTTAGCCACCTTCAGCCCTGCTCACGCCCCACCGTGAATCAAAGCTGCAGTTGTGATTAGCTTTTCCCAGGTATTCTTATTTAGGCCTTACGGATTTGCACTTATGCTGTCTTCTTTCCTGCATTTCCTCTTTGCTTCTTAACCTGCCTTCTCCTTCACATCTCAGCTTGAACTCCACTCTCACCAAAAAGTCATCTGCATCCCACCTCCTGAACCGGACTGGGTATTTCTTCATGTGCCCCCATAGCCCTCTGGTTCCTGCACCACTGCGTTCCTTTCGCTCATCTAAGGCAATTCTCCCACCTGGCTGGATATCAGAATCACAACGAAGCTTTAAAAAATGTAAACATATGGGCCTTGCCTATCGCATCTGAATCTTCAGGATTTTATCTGGGTATTATTTATTTTTATATATAGTATCCATCATGTAATTGCAGCTAATGCTTCTTGATATTAAGTGCATGAAGAAGAGAGGCTCTGGTTGTCTGCAGCTGCTCATTTTGCTGATGCTAAAAACCTTGTTTCCAACCTCATCAGTAGTTCTGGCCTTATTGGAGTCTCCAGAATAATGTCCTGAAGACAGATCGATTTGACTTGCTTAATTTAAGAAAAAAAATTTATGATATCATAAATGATGCCTTCTGGGTTCTGGCAGTAGATAATGAGACATGTCAAATGAGGCTCAAAGAAGTAAATATTCACAATAGCTTATGCAAAGTGGTCTCATGGCAACATCTGTCACCGGCCATTCTAGGTCAGCCCTTCCCATCACCATACCAACTCATATCTGGTAACAGCAGCAGGATGAGGCATGACCCGGACTGGGAAAGGCATAATATATTCACTTTTGTTCTCTGGAGACTCATTCTTGATCTCATGAGATCTCAAGCAGCATCTCTCACTTGACATTTCAGTAGGTGTTCTTGGACCCAGAAGCTCCTGATACCTTGGTGCCTAGGATTCTGCTTGAAACCAGGTGTGTCCTCCCAACACTCAGTATCCATAAATCAAAGAGAAGCAGAAGAGTGTAGTGTCTAAGAGGTCAGGTTCCGGAGCCTGATTGTGGGTCTGGAGGCAAGTTCTGCCATTTCAGTGAGCTGTGTACTTCTCAGTGCTTCAGTGTGGAAAAACAGGATGGCATCGACTTCTTCAAGTGTTAGCAGGATGAAATGGGTTAATATACATGAAGAATTTAGAAGATTATCCAGTACATTGTAAATGCTTTAAAAATATTGGCTATTTTACTCTTTAAGATTAGGTATGCACCAGGATTACAAAGACGTTGTAGAAAAATATGGAGAAGATAAAGGATAAACTAATCACAGATAATATGAAATCACTAAAGATAAAATAGAGTACAAAATGTCATTGTGCACATGGAAGAAGATTTGAAAAGCTCAGTGTGTTACAATATCAACAAGAGCAGATTTACCAGCTCCATTGTCCCCTTACCCGGCCTGGGAAGGTCTTAGTAATTTCGTATTGTAATTTTGCTTTCTTCTTTTCAAAGAGTCTGTGGTAAAGTGTATGAACTTTAAGACCTGGTGAAACCTGGATCTTCTAAATCAAAATGAAAAACGCTATTCAGAAAGACAAACCAAAAGAGGAATTCAGGCCAAATTGGTGAGGTAGTTATATAAAATATTGACTACCAACTTTTGCCTTTTAAGCTGGAGTTCATTATAACTTACCCAAATTCCATTTCATCTGCCTTTTAGGAAGCTCTTCTAACAACTTCCTAAAGGAATCTGTTTGCCCCATGTTTGGACACATTAACTCTTATTTTTCCCCTTTAATTGCCTTAATGTTGAAATATGAGGAAGATTTAATTAACCATCCTGTTGGGGGAAGAAAAGTTAATAGCAGTTTTAATGAGTGTAACCTTAGCAGGATTTGCAATAACCCTGAAAAGATGGTGAAGTCACTTCTTTCTCCACTTGACTCTCTCACCTTGTGTGAGTGGCTGTAAGCGCTGATTACAGTGATTAATTACCTACTGGAAGGCTTGTCTCCAGCTCATCTTCTTATCCTAAAACCACTGCAGCCAGAAGACTATAATGAGAATTCTCAATGTACAAAGAATAAAGTGCCATTTTTTTTTTTACAACATAAAGACAGAATTTGATAAAGAACATCTGCCTAGAGCTTTTACAAAGCACAGTGGAAGGCAAATGAGCTGCATTAGTCTGGCCTTAGAAATTTCATCTAAAATGACAGAGACTGTGGTCGCCATGCCATTTATTAGAGAACCTACAAAGGTCGTGCTCCAGAAGCTGGACTAATTCAGCCCTAGAGCAAATGATATTCTAGGACCACTCTAAATGCCACGGATGAGACATTTGTACTAACTACTACAAGGCAATGAATTTTTTTTCTCTTTTTGGCCTGGAATCACTCTCTATATTGCAGTGCAGGGAGAACCTAGTGTTATCATTGAACTGAGTATTTAGAGTTCAGAGTTTGGTGCTAATGAGGAAATTGCAATTTATGGGACGGAAGGGGAACCAGAGAGATGAGAGTTATATTGGGAAGGAAGATTCCACTTGGCCCACCAAAGAACACCTGCAGAAGAAAAAACAGCTACTGGGCAGTTGTTTGCTGATCTGAGCTTTGTAGTGCTGGCAGACATCACGTTCCATCCAGAGAAGGACGACCTAGTGGAACACCTGGGCGCTCAGTAGAGAACCTAGAAAGGTCATGCTCCAGAAGTAGGACTAAGTTAGTCCTAGAGTGAATGATATTCTAGAGTCACTCGGACAAAACAAAGACTTGAAAGGATCAAGCAGGCTACAAGTATGTGTACTGTCTTCTGGAATGAAGCCCAATATTCTACTCAGGGAGATAACAAAATCCAGATGTTTGTGATAGAACAAAAATATATTAGAGATGTGAAGCAGAAAACAATGTCCCATTAAATAATCACTTAATATAAACCTGTACCCAATTGTAGGTATGATAGAATTTTCAGATAAGAACTTTTAAACAATTATTATAAATGTGTTCAAAGTTATAAAGGAAAATGTATGTACCTATAATTAGGAAAATAATTAGAGAAATGAAAATACAAAAAGGACCCTAATTAGCTATATGCATGAAAAATATAATATTTGAAATGAAAAATACCAAATTGGATTCACAACAGATTTTTCACCATAGAACAAATTACTAGTAAATTAGTAGAAAAGGGACAAATATGAAAACTGAAGCCAAAAGAACAGCTGAAAAAGCTGTTCAGAGCTTGGGTGATTTGTTGTACTATACTTGTATAAGGGAAAGATTTTGGGATAAAAAAAAAAAACCTTTAATGATATCAAGGTTGAAAAAAATTTTGAATTTGAAAAAATATACAAGGCACACATTTATGAATATCAAAAAAGCAAACAAGATGAACTCAAAACCATATCCATGCACACTATGATCAAACTGCTAAAAGTTGATAAAGAGAAAGTGCTAAGAATAACTAGACAAAATAGCATATTACACACAGAGCAATAGTAATAAGAATGATTCTCTCTATTCATTAGGAAAAACTGCAAGCTAGAAGACGAGCTTAAAGTACTGAAATGACAATCTTAAAGTGCTGGAAGAAAAATTATAACTTAGAATTTTATGTAGAGTGAAAATATTCTCCAATTATGAAGGCTAGTGAAAGCTAATAAAAGGCATTTTTAGAAAAAAACAAAAGTTAATGGAATTTGCCAACAGCAGATCAGCAGTACGTGAAATGTTACAGGATGTTCTTCTGAAGGTAAGTGATACCAGATGGAAACTGAGATCTATACAAAAGAAAAAAGAGCAATGGAAATTGTTGGCATGCAAATGAATTTTTCTCTTAAAATATATTTAAATGATACTTGTCTATAAAAGAGAATGATAAAAGTACTTATCCATGCTTATAATAAGAAGTAAAACAAGATAATAAGAGAATGGGAGGGCTGAAATAGATACTTTGTATCTATTATACTTTGTACACTTATTATAACTGAAGTGGCATAATATTAACAGAAGTGACATATTGTTATTTGAAGGTAGAATGCAATACATTAAAAACATATATTTTAAACCTTAGAGAAACCTCTAAACAACAATAGATTATGGCTCATAAAGCATTCCAAGATAAGGTATATTGCTAAATATCGCTTAGTTAATAAAGAAGAAAACCAAGAAAGGAGAGAATTAAAGAATAAGAAACAGGAGCAAAAATCTCCAGGATATTAGAATTAATATAAATCAAAACCCTGGCTGGCATAGCTCAGTGGACTGAACACTGGCTGCGAACCAAAGTGTCTCAGGTTCAATTCCCAGTCAGGGTACATGCCTGGGTTGCAGGCCACAGCCCCCAGCAACTGCACATTGATGTGTGTGTGTGTGTCTCTCTCTCTCTTTCTCTCTCTTTCTCTCTTTCTCCCTCCCTAAAAATAATAAATAAATGAAATCTTAAAAAAATAAATCAAAGAAACATAATTTTAAATATAAATAAATCATTACATCATTAAAAAGATACTCTGACTGGATTAAAAAAACAAAGCCTAACAACATGCTCTATACAAAAGAAGCACATTAAACGTGAAGCTACAGATGGGTTGAATTTAAAAGGATGAAAAACAGTTATACTACGAAAATACCAAAAATAGGAAAGCTGGCAATATTAATATTATAGAAAATATTCCTCAGGATAAGGATTATTGTAAGAGATGCAGAGACATATTCTATAATTATAAAATGGTTACTTTGTTAAGATACAACAATCCAAGAACATGTACAAACCTAGTAACAGCATTTGAAACTACATGGAGCAAAACTGATGGAAAGGAAAAGAGAAATAGATAATGTCACCATTATGGTTGGAGATAATGTGTCCTTTGAAAATCGAAGGTTTGGGGCAACTCTGCATTGAGCAAGTCTACCAGCACCGTTCTTCCAACAGCATGTGCATGTTACCTTCCCTGTGTCACATTTTCGTACTTACCACAACATTTCAAACCTTTTCATTACTACGTGTGTTGGTGATCTGTGATCACTGATCTTTGATGTTACTGCTGTAGTTGTTTTGGAGCACCACCAAACACTCTCATAATTGACAGTGAAATTAATCAATAAATGTGGGTCTTTGGACTGCTCCTCGGACTGCTCATTCCCTTGTCTCCTTCCTTCTCCTTGGGCCTCCCCATTCCCCGAGACACAACTGTATTGAGATCTGGCTGTCTAAGAACCTCACAAGGGCCTCTAAGTGTTTAAGTGAAAGGGAGACTTATATATCTCTTACTTTAAGTAAAAAATTAGAAATGACTAAGCTTAGTGAGGAAAGCATGCTGCAATCCAAGACAGGCTGAAATCTAAGCCTCTTGTGCCAAATAGTTGGCCAAGTTGGGAATGAAAAGGAAATACATAGATAACTCGGAGGAAATTAAAAATGTTACTCCAGTGAGGACATGAATAATAAGAATGCAAAACAGCCTTATTGATGACATGGAGAAAGTCTCAGTGGTCTGACTAGAAGATCAAACCAGCCACAACATTCCCTTAAACCAGAGACGTAGCTAGAACAAGGCTGGAACTCGCTTCATTTCTATGAAGACAGAGAGAGGTGAGGAAGCTGTAGAAGAAAAATTCAAAGCTCGCAGAGGTCGGTTCATGAGGTTTAAGGAAAGAAGCTGTCCCTGTAACATAAACGTGTAAAGTGAAGCAGCAAGTGCTGATGGAGTAGCTGCAGCAATGTTATCCAAAGACAATTATTTTAAGATAATGAATGAAAACAACAGATCTTTACTGTAGATGAAACAGCCTCATGTTGGAATAAAATGCTATGTAAGACTTTCACAGCCAGAGAGAAGTCAATGCCTGGCTTTGAAGCTTCAAGACACTCTCCCGTTAGGGGCTAATGCAGCTGGTGACTTTAAGTTGAAGCCAATGCTCATTTACCATTCCAAAAATCCTTGGGCCCTTAGGAATTATGCTAAATCTGCCCTGCCTGTGCTCTGCAAATGGAAAAACAAAGCCTGGATGACAGCACATCTGTTTACAACATGGTTTACTGAATATTTTAAGCCCACTGTCAAGACCTACCACTCAGAAAAAAATTCCTCTCAAAATGTTATTGCTCATTGACAATGCACCAGGTCACGCAAGAGTTCTGATGGAGATGTACAAGATTAATGTTGTTTTCATGCCTGCTAACATAACATCTATTCTGTAGCCCATTGATCAAGGAGTAATTTTGACTTTCAAGCCTTATTATTTAAGAAATACATTTCATAAGGCTATAGCTACCATAGATAGCAATTCCTCTGATGGACCTGGGCAAAGTAAATTGAAAACCTCTGCAAAGTATTCACCATTCTAGGTACCATTAAGAACATTTATCATTCATTGAAAGAGGTCAAAATATCAACATTAATTGGAGATTGGAAGAAGTTGATTTTGCCTTCATGGGTGGCTTTGAGGGTTCAAGGTTTCAGTGGAAGAAGCAACTGCAGCTGTGGTGGAAATAGCAACAGAACTAGAATTAGAGGTGGAGCCTGAAGGTGTGACTGGATTGCTATGATCTCATGATAAAACTTGAACAGATGAAGAATTACCTCTTCTGGATGACCAAGGAAAGTGGCTTCTTCATGTGGAATCTGCTCCTGCTGAAGATGCTGTGAAGATTGGTGAAATAACAACTAAGGATTTAGAATATACAAATTAAGTTGATAAAGCGGGATTTGATAGGATTAATGATCAAATTTTGAAAGAAGGTGGGTAAAATACTAGCAAACAGCATTTCATGCTGCACAGAAACTGTTTGTGAAAGGAAGAGTCATTTGATGCAGCCAACTTCATTGTTGTCTTATTTTTTAAAATGGCCATCACAACCTTTGGCCACCACCACTCTCCTCAGTCAGCCGCCATCAATAGTGAGGCAGGACTGTCTACTAACAACAACAAAAAAATGACTTGCCAAAGGGTCCTATGGTGATTAGTATTTTTTAGCAATACAGTGTTTTTAAATTAAGAATGTGCAATTTTTAGACATAATGCTATTGCACACTTAATAGACTACAGTGTAATGTAAACACAACTTTTATGAGCACTGAAAAACCAAAAACTTTCCCCCCACCACTGAGGATCTCCCACAACTGCTGTGATACTTCTCTCCCTTTCTCCCTGTGGTTCCATTCTAATGAGGGGAATGCGAAGGGCTGTGCCTGTGAACTCTTCATCCTCCCTCTGCATGTCTTTCCATGTTCCACAGCCCAATGGATACTGGTTTTCTTTTCCTTTCTGTTTTGCAAGGACACACACATATACACACACGTATATACGTATATACATATATATGAATATATGTATATATGAATATATATGTATATACATATATGTGAATATATATGAATATATATATATATATATATATATATATATATATATATTCTGCTTCTGCCTGTCTGCCTGGTTCCTCAGTGGCAAAGGGATTCTGGAGGAGATGCTGGCTTACTGATAAAGGAATGCCCTAAACTAATACGTTTGTTACTCATGAAATGGCTTAGGAGTGGGAAAAATCTGTCTCCGGAGGCCTTTCTGAGAGAAGGCAGAGAATAAATAAGTCAATATCCACCTAATCCAAGAATCTTTCCTACAATACACCTGACAGGTGGTCATTCAGCTTTTACTTGTGTCTTTCTAGTGACTAATGTTCCTTCCTTCAAGGCTCAGTCCATTTCAGAGTTGAACCGTTGTGTTGATTCTCATGTATTACGTGACCATAATGGGTTGTAAAAGACTGAAAGCAGGGAATTTAATTAATTCTTCTTTGCATCCTCCACAATAATGGTCCAAAATAATGTTTCATATTTAGACGTCTCTCAACGAACTGTTTGCTGAAATAATGAATGAATTTTACTGAGTTGCATTCTTCCACTATAAATCATATCTCTTGGTCTTGGTTCTGCTCCTCAATGCTCCTCAAGGTTGGACAGTCCTTCAGATATCTGTAGGCAGATATTATGTTTTTAGTGAAGCTTTGTGTGTGTGTGTGTGTGTGCATGCGTGTGTGCAGGCCAAGTATTCTATTTCCTTCAGTTGACCTCAAGATGATTTCTCCACCATTGGTCATTTTTACTTGAATTCTTTAAAGAGAAAAGCAGAACACAGCTCTGTGGTCCTATCCAGTGGCATGATCTATTACCATCAGAAAGCAGCTGGGAGGTTACAAGGGAAGAGGAAATATTTTACATATACATTAACAAAAGGCTTGGAAAAATACATTCTCTAGTACATCAAAAAGGGCATGAAATTACTGGAGAGTCTAGAATGTATATTTGGTAATTAATAAAGCATTTGATATAGCTCTCATGAAATTTTACTTGCAAATTTCAGTGAAATTAGGTTGGCTAAAAACAGAATCCCATTGTCTCAAAAAATTAAAAATCACTTAGAAAGCTGTTAACAAGGGGTAATGAGAAGTAGCAGGGATTCGAGATGAGGGCAGTATCCAGAAACCACTGGGTGGGGTGTGAGAGGGTAGGGAAAGTGCTATGCACAGTTCTGATGTTTGGAAGAATGGAGCACAGCACAAGTAAATGCATAGGGTAACTGCTCTTCAGAGGTTCAGGGCTGCAAGCATGCACCAGGACTGAAGTGGGACAGAAAGGATGCTAATAAGATATAATTAAAGTAGATAGTCCTAAATTCAAATGCACAAAATGACAGTTCACATTGCTTCGAGATTTTACCAAATGCCAGGATTCAGTACTTTCCACTCAAATTGGCATGCAGTTTAATGGAATAGCTGTCAATGAGGGGTATAAGTGTGAATGTTAGAGGCTGGTTCGGGCAGATCCGAACCAACAAAATGGTTAAAGCCAGATACATTTGTTTCAACTCACGAAGTCTGGTCCAGTGCCTCTGGTGATCTCAGGACTTTTCTGAAGAACTCATGTTTTGGAGAACTGTTTCTTTGCAACAATAGTTATATGATTTTCAAGCTGGCTAAAAATTTAGGAAAAAAATTAGGCATTTATCTTGTTAGATTTGGGATGCTCTTTGCCTGAGATGATCAAATAATTTATTATTCAAATTAGGACATGTTTGAGAGTGAAAGGAGACACTTTCACTGGAACATTACAATACTTGGACAAAGGCATGGACTGATGTCCTGGGAAAACTAAGGTTTCAGCTACCATACTACGTGTGGTCAACTGCTTTTGACTAATTGGATGGGTACCTCCAGATGCTCTGGGGGTTGTACTGGCAGCTACAGGCTCTTATGTTCTGTGGGAAGCTAAACAATTTTTCTCAGTCATTTGTCTCTGCTTTTCAACTGATATATATACAATAAATTATCTTATGATTTGGGAAATTCTTGTTTGGTTTTCAATTTACAATATGTTTTTGCTTACAACAGAACTTAAATTGCATATTAACTTGTGTGTTATGGCAGACTAGAGTTCCAGCAAATTTTCACAGGTGAGTTGCACATAGTGTTACAATGATTTCTGGGAGGTGGATTCCTGAGATGAAGGATTGCAGGGTAGGGTACTTTTTGTCAAGTAAGATACAAAAAGTACAGCTTAATACCAGGCCAAAGCTGAACTGCCTGTGTACTGACACATGAAAGAATCTTGTCATAGGAGGGTAGATAACATGAACTTGATTAGTATAAAAAAATGTTTACTTTAAATCCTAACACAAAGCCTAAGGGATAACCAACTAAACAGAATAGTGACAATGCATTTTTACTTGATTTCCAAATATATATTTTTTAAAACTGGCATTTGCATTTTAATTCCTCTGCATGTGACACCAAAAATCCTATATTTTTGGCCATGAAAGTCATGAAGATGCAAAGGTTAGGAACCATGAATCTAAGGAGTTAAACCAGTTAACAGAGAGGCTGAAGGCCAAAGAGCATTTGGAGATAGATAGAGCTTATTAGGATTTCTGGGCGAAGTTAAGAGTGTGTGATTCATGCCTTTTGACTATAAGGGAAACAAGCGGGATCTTGAGGGAGACATAAGTCTACCAGATGCCTTAGAGTTCCATAGGGGCACAGTGATATTTGCTAATGTGTAAAGCGTATTGAGCATTAATTAAAGGGCCTGCTGTACGCACTGAGGCTAGTGCGGATATTCTCACTCTGCAGGAGAGAGCATATGCTGTGTGGGACCGTGGGGAGAGCACTGGGCCCACGGTCTCTGATGACACAAAAGGACAGTCAATCTGCTCCGACAGCTGCTTCAAGAGTAGTTCTTGTAGACATGACTCGTACTATTATTTGGATTTTGGGAGGCCTAGGAATCGGTGAGAAAATAATTGAATCTCACGTTTAGAAATGTACACGATGCTTGAAATCTTTTCACAACACTGACCCCATAGGACCTCTCTTCTAACCTCATAGCAAAGCTTGTTGGAAGGGTTCACTTTCACTGTCTTAATTTTCTTTGACAACTTTAAATCTGGTTTCTGGACCAACCACTGATTCTTGGAAAGGTCTCCTGGTGGACTTGTTCAATTACTTGTTTATACCTGAATTATTTCCTAGACAGTAAGTCCCGTGCTGGTAGAGCCTGGGACTCTCATTACCCCAACCCCAATTAGCACTAAACCTAGCTTATAGTAAATGCAATATAAATGCTAGCTGAATAAATGAATGAATGAGTGATCTAATGTGATAGCCAATGAATACGGACTAGTCCTTAATCTTTTTCATTGAAACATTTTCTTTCTGTCTATTTTATTGTTTTTTTTTTAAAACCTTGCCTTTAAACATTGGTATTTACAGTGCCTTACCCTGTGACTTTTTGTCTAATTTTATGTACTTTTCTTGCGTGACCTATCCTTGGATAGATACTTGTAAATGGCTTCAAAATGCTATGTGTAGCTAAGAGCTAAGACCTTTCTCTTCTGTGTGTTGAATCAATCTGTCCAACTATCTGCTGAATATTTCAACCTGAATAATAGGTCGTCCAATTTGTACTTGGAAATACCCAGTAGAGAGAACTCCTCCAGATTCCTCAGGCTTCTATACATTTTTTGAGCTACATATTTTTTTCTGTATCATCTATTCTTCATCCTTATGACTATTCTGGATAATCCTAATCTTTTGTCACTTTTTGCCAGTACAGTTTTATATGGTTCTAATTATTAAATAAACATTTAAGATTTATATGTATGAAAATACTAAAGATAAAGTGGGAGCATCTTAGAAAACATGAAAGCTGCAGGCCTGGGGCTTTGGCTAAATTATACCTTTAACTGAGCTCTTGGCATGTGTCAAACTGTGTGCTAAGCACTTTTCACAAAAGCTCTATGAAATAAGTATTGTATGTGTATTTTACAAATGAAGAAACTAAGGCTCGGGAAAATTATGTAATTTGTCCTAGGTCATATAACTAGAGTGTGCCAGTATTACACTACAACAGATTGCTACAAGGCAAAGCTCTTAATCCACCACATGCACATTTCTGGGTCCCTCTGTGTTCAATGAATTCTTTGCATACTTGCTAGCAGTATTTTTTCTCAGTGAAGCCTCTCTCTTCCTGTCTTAGTCTACCACCCCCACTTGTACTTTGTTTCTGAATCTCTGTTGCTTTCTCTGACTCTTGCTCTTGAGATCCTGGAATGACTAATAGAACAGCCTTCATTAAGAGCCAGAAAACTTGTCCATGTCAAGGGCTCTTGGCTCATCACCGAGGTGGTGAATGGGAAGCCATGAACAAGAATATGAGCTCCTGGAGTGGGGAGTGAATGGATCCGTTTTGGTATAATCAGGTTGTGTTTTGCTGTTATGTTGGATTGGCAGGGACTGGAGAGGATACGCAGATAGAGAGCTGAGCAGTAGCACCTAAGAAACACACACATACTGGGATAAAAGAAAATGTTTTTGACTTCATGGAAAGACACATGACTATCTCAGTTTTGGGTTAGTGGGCTGGGCCACTCTTATCTTTGACAACTTTAAAGAGAAACAACTTCAGTGAGAAAATGGAGTTGGGAAAAGAGAACTTTAGTCTTGAGTTTGAGTTGAGAGGTCACAGGACGTGATTTAGATGCTTCCACATTACAGTTTCTTCGATGCTTTCTCTTAAAATTGAATCAGGCCAATTATGAAGTAGAGTTAGAAAAATACCACTGCTAAAAATAGCTAATTATTTTCTACTTTCAAAACAAATATTTTATATATTTTTTATTAAAGTATAGTTAGCATACAGCATTATATTAGTTTCAGGTGTACAACATAGTGATTCAACATTTTATACCTTATGATTGTTATAAGTTTAATAACAATCTGTCACTGTACAAAGGTATTACAACTTTGCTGACTATATTCTCTGTGCTGTATACTACATCCCTATGACATTTATTTTATAACTGGCAGCTTGTACCTCTTATTCCCCTATACCTTTTTCACCCATTGCCACATCCCCTTCCCTCTGGCAACCATCAGTTTATTCTCTGTGTTTATGAGTCTGTTTCTGTTTTGTTTTTAGATTCCACATATAAGTGTGTCAAATGACATTTGTCTTTTCTGATCTGACTTACTTTACTTAGCATACTACACTTGCACGTCCAATCATGTTGTTGGAAATGGCAAGATTTCATTTTTATGGCTAATATTCCATTTCATTTTTATGGCTAATATTCCACTGCATCTTTATCCATTTGTCTATTGATGGTTGCTTCCTAGGTTGCTTCCCTATTTTGGCTATTGTCAATAATGCTGCAATGAACATAGAGGTGCATATATCTTTTTGTATTAGTGTTGTTGTTCGCTTCAAATAGCCAGAATTGAAGTTGATGGGTCATATGGTATTCTTGTTTTAATTTTTGAGGAACCTTTATACAGTTGTTCATATTGGCTACATGAATTTACAATCCCACCAACACTGCACAAGTGTTCTTTTTTCTGAATGTCCTCACCAACAATTGTTCTTAGCTGTCTTTTTGATAATTAATATTCTGACATGTGTGAGGTAATATCTTGTAGTTTTGATTTTCATTTCCCTAATGATTAGTGACATTGAGCATCTTTTTGTGTTTCTCTTGACCATCTATTTGTATATCTTCTTTGGAAAAATATATGCAGGTCCTCTGCCATTTCCTTTTTTTAAAATCCTAACCTGAGGATATGTTTGTTGATTTTGGAGAGAGAGGAAAGGAGAGGGAGGCAAAGAGAGAGAGAGAGAGAGGGGTTGGGGAGGGAGAGAGAGAGAGAGAGAGAGAGAGAGAGAGAGAGAGAGAGAGGGAAACAGACAGACAGACATTGGTGTGAGAGGGAAACATTGGTTGCTCTTCACATGTACTCCAACTGGCATTGGATCTCTGACCTAGGCATGTGCCATGACTGGGGATTGAACCCACCACCTTTTGATGTACAGGATGATGCTCCAACCAACTGAGCCACCTGGCCAGGGCCAGTGTGTTTCCAATTTTATTTGTTTCATGGTGTTTCTCAAACTTTCTCCTTTGATTTTTCCCCCCCATCCCACTGGTTGTTTAGTAGTATGCTGTTTATCCTCTATTGATATTTTTCCAGTTTTCTTCTTGTGGTTTCTAGTTTCATACCATTTTGGTCAAAAGTGATGCTTGATGTGATTTCTTTCTCCTTAAATTTACTGAGACTTGTTTTATGACCTAACAGATTTATTTATCTTAGAGAGTGAACTGTGTGCACTTGAAATAATCTGTATTTTACTGGTTTTGGATGGTATGTTTTATATCTATATCTATTAAATTCATCTGCTGTGATGCGGTATTTAAGGCCAATGTTTTCTTGTAGATATTCTATCTGGATGATGTCTCCATTGATCCAGGTAGAGTGTTAGATTCCCCTACTCTTATTTTAGTGTTTTCAATATTTCCTTATTTGATTATTAATATTTGTTTTATGTAGTTAGGTGTTCCTTTGTTCAGTGCGTAGATGTTTACAAGTATTATATACTCTCATTGGTTTAATCTCTTTGTTATGTAATGCTTTTGTTTGTATCTCGTTATATTTATTTTAAAGTCTATTTTGTCTGATGTGAGTATTGCTATTCCAGTGTTTCCACTTGCATCGAATATCTTTGTCCATTCCTTCACTTTCAGTCCATGTGTGTCTTTAAATCTAAAAATGAGTCTCTTATAGGCAGAAAATGCATAGGTCTTGTTTTTTTAATCCATTAAGTCACCTATATCTTTTAATGGGAGCATTTAGTCCACTTAAGTTTAATTATTGCAAGGTATGTGCTTATTGCCATTTTTTTATGAAGTTAGCTAAAGAAATTCATTTTGTCCAGCCAAGATAGAGGCATAGGTAGACACACTGTTCCTCCTTGCACAACCAAAAGAAGAAGAACAACAGTTTAAAAACAAAAAACTACCAGAACTGATGGAAATCGAATTGTATGGAAGTCTGACAACCAAGGAGTTAAAGAAGAAACATTCATCCAGACCAGTAGGAGGGGCAGAGAGGGCCAGCTGGGCAGAGAAGACTCTCAGCAAAGTGGCGGCTGGAGGACCAGGGTGGGCAAGGTGGCAGTTGGCGTACCCAGTGAGGTAGTGGCTGGCAGACAGGGTGGCCCCACATTTGCATATGGATAAACCAGGAGGAACAACTGGGGAGACAGACAGACTAAGCAACCCAGGGTTCCAGTGTGCGGGAATAAAGCCTCAAATCTCTGACTGAAAACACCAGTGGGGGTTGAGGCAGCAGTGGGAGAAACTCCCAGCCTCACAGGAGAGTTTGTTTGAGAGACCCACAGACACCCAGAATGTACACAAACCTACACACTGGGAATCAGCACCAGAAGGGCCTAATTTGATTGTGGGTAGTGCGGAAAGTGACTGAAAACTGGCAGAGAGCCGAGCAAGTGGCACTGTTCCCTCTCAGGCCCCTCCCCAATATACAGCATCACGACGCAGTGATATGGGTTGCCCTGCCCTGGTGAATACCTAAGGCTCTGCCCCTTGCTACATAACAGGTGTGCTGAGACAACAAAAATAAATGGTCCAAATAAAAGAACAGACCAAAGCTCCAGAAAAAATACAACTAAGTGATTAAGAGATAACTAACCTATCAGATGCATAGTTCAGAACACTGCTTATCAGGAAGCTCCAGGAACTCACTGGGTACTTCAACAGCATAAAAAAGACCCAGGCAGCAATAAAGGTTGCATTATGTGAAATAAAGAAAAATCTACCAGGAACCAACAGTGATGGGATGGAAAGCAGGACTCAAATCAACAGTTTGGAGCAGAAGGAAGAAAGAAAATTCAACCAGAACAGAATGAAAAAAGAAGAATTCCAAAAAAAAAAAAAATGAGGAGAAGCTTAGGAACCTCCAGGACATCTTTAAATGTTCCAACATCTGAATCATAGGGGTGCCAGAAAGAGAACAGCAGCAAGAAATTGAAAACTTACTTGAAAACATAAGTTTCCAATATGGCAAATGAAATAGACTTTCAGGAAGTCTAGGAAGCTCAGAGAGTCCCAGAGAAGTTGGACTCAAGGAGGAACACACCAAGACACATCATTAGCCAAGATTAAAGATAAGGAGAGAATCTTAAAAGCAGTAAGAGAAAAGGAGACAGTTTCCTACAAAGGAGTTCCCATTAGACTATCAGCTGATTTCTCAAAAGAAACCTTGCAGGCAAGAAGGGGCTGGAAAGAAGCATTCAAAGTCATGAAAGTCAAGGACTTACAAGATTACTCTATCAAGCAAAGCTATCATTTAGAATGGAAGGGCAGGTAAAGTGCTTGCCAGATGAGGTCAAGTTAAAGGAGTTCATCATTACCTAGCCCTTATTATATGAAATGTTAAGGGGACTTATCTAAGAAAAAGGAAATAAAAAATATGAACAGTATAATGACAACAAATTCACAGCTATTGACAACTGAACCTAACCCTAACTCTAACCCTAATCCTAACCCCCCCCCCCCCAAAAAAAAATGAAACAAGCAACTAGAAGAGGAACAGAATCACAGAAATGGAGATCAGATGGAGGGTTATCAGAGGGGGAGTGGGAGGGAGAGAGAGGGGTAAAGGTACAGAGAATAAGTAGCATAAATAATAGGTAGAAAATAAACAGGAGGAGGCTAAGAATATTATAGGAAATGTAGAAGCCAAAGAACTATGTATGACCCATGGACATGAACTAAAAAGGGAGAATGCAGGTGGGAGGGGGTGTTCAGGATGGAGGGGAATAAAGACAGGAAAATAGGACAACTGTAATAGCATAATCAATAAAATATATGTTTAAAAAAGTTCATTCTGTCTTTCTGTACAATAGGTCTAGAAAAACATAGTTGTCTTTAATTTCATTCAAAATAATTTTGTTAGATTATATCATGACAACTGTCATTTCTGTGGTGCACTTAAAAATCATATCAAAATTGTTGAATTTTTGTGTAGCCATTTTAATATTGAAGATGGAAGAAAGTAAGTAACATTTTTGGCATATTATGCTTTATTATTTCAAGAAAGGTAAAAATGTAACCAAGATGCAAAAAAAAAAAAAAGATGTGTGCAGTGTATGGAGAAGATGCTGTGTCTGACAAGTCGTTTGCAAAGTTTCATGCTGGAGATTTGCTGAAGGATGCTCCACAGTTCGGTGGGCCAGCTGAAGTTGATAGTGATAAAATTGAGACATTAACTGAGAACAATCAATGTTATATTACACAGGAGATAGCTGACATACTCAAAATATCCAAATCAAGCATTGAAAATCATTTGCACCAGGCTGGTTATGTTACTTGCTTTGATGTTTGGGTTCCACATAAGTTAAACAACAACAACAAAAAACCCAAAAACATTTTTAACCATATTTCCACATGTGGTTCTTTTTTTCTTGTTCTTTTCTATTATGGTTGTCTAAATTTTTCTCCCTTTGCCTTCTCTGCCCGGCCTAACCCACACTCCCACAGTTGATCCCCACACCGTCGTCCATGGGTCATTCATTCATACATATTCTTTGACTATACGGCAGAAAGAGAGGAGAAGGAATTCCTACTTTTTGTGACAGCATGGATGGAACTGGAGACTAGTATGTGAAGTGAAATAAGCCAGTTGGTGAAAGACAAATGCCATATGATTTCACTTACAAGAGGAATTTAATGAACAAAATAAACTAACAAGCAAAACAGATCCACATGCGATTCTCTGCTTAAATGTAATGAAAACATTCTGTTTTTAAACACATTGTGAAGGGTGATGAAAAGTGGATACTTTTCAATAGTGTAGAATGAATGAGATCATGAGGCAAATGAAATGAATCACCACCAACAACACCAAAGGCTGGTCTTCATCCAAAGAAGGTGATATGTATATGCTGGGATTGGAAGGGAGTCCTCTATAATGAGCTCCTTCCAGAAAACCAAACTAGAAATTCAAATAAGCACTGGTTCCACTTAGACCAGCTGAAAGCAGCACTCAAGTGCTGCCAGAATTAGCATCCAGAATTAGTCAACAGAAAATGCATAATCTTCCATCAGGATAATGCAAGACTGCACGTTTCTTTGATGACCAGGCCAAACTGTTACAACTTGGCTGGGAAGTTCTGATTCATCCATTGTATTCACCAAATATTGCACCTTTGGATTTCCATTTATTTTGGTCTTTACAACATTCTCTTAATGGAATAAATCTCACTTCCCTGGAAGACAGCAAAAGGCACCTGGAACAGTTCTTTGCTCAAAAAGATAAAAAGTTTGGGGAAGATGGAATTATGAAGTTGCCTGAAAGGTGGCAGAAAGTAGTGAAACAAAATAGTGAATGTTGTTCAATAAAGTTATTGGTGAAAATGAGAAGTGTTTTTTCATTTTCATTTTTTCATTTCAAGTCTTTTATTTTTGTAGTTCTGTTCTTTCCCTCTCTTTTCTTCTCATGTGATTTGATGTTATGTTTGGATTCTTTTCTCTTTATTTCTTTTTGTATATTATTATAGATCTTTGGTTTATGGTATGTGTGTTTGTGTGTGTGTGTGTGTATCTCCTTTATTTATATACAAAATCTCAGTCTATTTCAAGTGGTTGGTTGCTTAGTTCAAATGCATTCTAAAAGCACTGTACTTTTATCCCCCATCACATTTTATGTTTTTGACATTATATTCTCATATTCT
Organism: Phyllostomus discolor; assembly: GCF_004126475.2. Taxonomy (NCBI): domain Eukaryota; kingdom Metazoa; phylum Chordata; class Mammalia; order Chiroptera; family Phyllostomidae; genus Phyllostomus; species Phyllostomus discolor. The sequence goes on along the minus strand of NC_040908.2, from coordinate 152,868,877 downwards.
TTGTGTGTGTGAGAAAGAGTTTGTATCATGTACTTATTGTAGATATAAATGACTTTACTACATTTGTCTTTTAACCTTTGTACTACTAGCTTCATAAGTGATTGGTCCATTACCTTTATTATATGTTTGCTTTTACCACTGAGATTTTTTCTGTCATATATTTTTTTATTTCTAGTTTTGGCCTTTTCTTTTTCCATTTAAAGAAGTTCCTTTAACATTTTTGGAAATGCCAGTATTGTGTCGATGAACTCCTTTAGCTTTTGCTTGTCTGAGAAACTCTTTTATCTCTTAATTCTAAATGATAACCTTGCTTAAATATTCTTTGTTATATACTTTTCCTTTAATCACTTTGAGTATAACACATCACTCTTTTCTGGCCTGAAAAGTTTTTGCTTAAAAATAAGCCAGTAGTCTTATGGAGGTCCCTTTAAATATAACTAGTTGTTTTTTCCTCCTGCTTTTAAGATTTTTTAAATCCTTAACTTTTGAAATTTTAAGTATGATATGTCTTGATTTGGGTTTCTTTGGGTTCATATTAGAGATTTTCTGTGCTTCTTGGAGTTGGATGTCTGTTTTCTTTTCACCAGGTTAGGGAAGTTTTTGACTATTATTTCTTCCAGCAGATTTTCTGTCCCTTTCTCTATCTCTTTTGTTTCTGTGACCCCTATAATGCAAATGTTACTGTGCTTGAGGTTGTCCTAGAATTCCCTGAAATTAAAATTAATCTTTTTTTCTTTTCACTCTTCCAATATGGTCATTCCCACTACCTTATGTCCCAGATCACTAATTTATTCTTCTACATTATCTAAATTGCTATTCACTTTTTTTGTATTTATTTTGTTTTTAATTGAATTTATTGGGGTGACATTGGTTAATAAAGTTATACAGGTTTCAGGTATACAGTTCTACAACACATCATCTGTATATTATGTTGTGTGTTTACCACTTCAAGTCAAGTCTCCTTCCATCACCATTTATCCCTCCTTTACCTTCTTCTATTTCCCCCACCTCCTTTCCCTCTGGCAATCACCATACTGTTGTCTGTGTCCATGATTCTTTCTTTTACTTTTTTTTTTGCGTAATACCTTCACACTTTTCACTCAGCCCCCAACCCTCCACACTTTGACATCTGTCAGTGTATTTTCTGTATTCATGAGTCTGTCTCTACTTTGTTATTTTGTTCATTAGATTCCACGTAAGTGAAATCATATGGTACTGGCTTTTCTCTGATTGGCTTATTTCACTTAGCATAGTACTCTCCAAGTCCATCCATGCTGTAACAAAAGGTAAGAGCTCCTTCTTTTTTATAGATGAGTAGATTCCATTGTGTAAATGTTCACAGCTTTTTTATCCACTACTGATGGACACTTGGACTGCTTTCAAATCTTGGCTATTGTATATAACACTGCAATGACCATAGGGGTGCATATATTCATTCAAATTAGTGTATCAGGCTTCTTTGGATATATTCCCTGAAGTGGGATTGCTAAATTTTAAGGCAGTTCCATTTTTAATTTTTGGAAGTAACTCCATAGTTCTTTCCACAATGGCCGCACCAGTCTGCATTCCCACCAACGGTGTTTGTATTGTATTTTTCACTTGAGTTACTGTATTCTTCAGTTCTGATTGGGTCATTTTTATATTTTCTATCTCTTAATGAAATCCTCACTGTCTTAATCAATTCTTCTCGAGTTTGGTGAGAATCTTTATGACCATTACTTTTTATCTATTAGATTGCTTATCTACATTTTTTTCCAGTGGTTTTATCTTATTATTTTGTTTGGAATATGTTACTTTTTTCCCCCTCGTATTGCCTAACTATGTATTAGGTAGATCAGCTACTCCTTAAAAGACTGGCTCTACGTAGAAGATGTCCTATGGAGCCCAGTGCTGCTATACTCCCCAGTCACCAGAGCTGGTTGCTTTAGGAGTGATCCCTTTTGTTGTTGGGCTGCAATTGCTGCTATTGCTGCTGGCATGCAAATGGGTGGGATTTTCCCTGGCCTGTTTTTCTGTGAGGTTGGATTAGACTGCTGCAAGTACCTTGGTAGCCAGGCCTGGCTTCAGCCTTTCTGGTTGCATGGCTTGGCTATGATTATTGCATGTGTGCTGGTATTGGGAAAGACCCCTGGTATGCCTGGCTGTGATACTTGACCTTGATAGTTGTGGGTGCACTGATGTGCAGGGGATGGCCCCCAAGAGTGGGAGCCACTTTGGAGTCGTGCCAGTGCCAATCAAAGCTGCTAGCTGGGTGTGGTAGGGCAAGAGCTGCTTTGAAGGTGGGCAGGACCTCTGGGAAACTCCAGGGTAGGGTGAACAGTGTTAGCAAGGTCAATGGTAAGTATCGTAAATGGTGTCCGTCAGTGCCAGGCCATTAAGGTAGAAGGAGACTTTTAAGAAAATGGCTTCTACCAAAAACTGTGTCCCTGGAGAAAGTTCCAACTTATTCCTATCCCTTAGGCACTTGTCCTAAAATTAGCTAATGTCTTCTTTTTGTACATGACCCAGGTGATTTTCTGGTTGTTGCCTCTGCACTGGGGCTAATGCAAGTGAGTTTGCATGCTAGCCCTTAGGAGCAAGTTCTCTGTTTCCTACAGGCCTTTGGCTCTCTTGGATGTAGTAAGCCCCCGCTGTTGCTCAAAGCCTGATGTCACAGGGCTTCTCTTCCCAGTGCAGGTCCCTCACTGGGGAGCCTGATGTGTTGCTCAAACCCCTTGCTTCTCAGAGGCGACCTCTACAGTTGTGATATCCGTCCCACTTGTGGGTTGCTGCTCCAGGGATGTAAGTCCTGACTAGACTGCCTCTGCCCTTCCTACCTGTCTCATTGTGGCTTTTCCTTTATATCCTTAGTTGTAGAAAATCTGTTCTGCCAGTCTTTGTGTTGTTCTTAGTGGTATTGCTTCTATAAAAAGTTGTGGTTTTGGTGTGTTGGTAGGAGGAGGTGAGCTCCAAATCTTCCTACTTTGCCATCTTGCCCCCTGCCATAGCTCATTATTGTTGTTGTTAACTGCTTTTTCTGTGACAAGCATGTACCAAGACCATGGTATCCTTACCTCCTTGATCATCACAACTCCTAGGCAGAGTATATAATTTCTTCTATTTTAAAGTTGAAGAAACTGAGGCCTAGGGAGGTTACATGCCTTGTACAAATAATAGCAAGACAGTGACAGAGCTGTCCAGAGCTTCCACTGCATTGGACTTACTTAGTATGTCCCTTGGAATATTCGCTGACTTGGTCAATGACATGCTTCATGCAGCCTGAGAGGATCGTTTAGATGTCCTCCTGCCTTTTCAGGGTTGCTGGCTGGAAAGCTGGTACTCTCTGCACTGAGGCACTGAAGGCCATCAAGCTTGTGTCTACATTCACACCTGCAGACATTACCTTGCTCTCTCTGGCAGATTAATGGTGAGGATACGTTATCAGAGATAATAGGACTCAAATAAAAAAAACTGGTCAAGTGAAACCCCGTAAATTGGTTTGTGTGCTTCCTCTGTCTCTTTTAATATCTGATGCTGGGGATTTTCATCCTTGTCCAGCCAGGTTTCAAGGGAAAAGATTAGCATAAATAACTCTCATGGCACCTATAAGAATGTAGCCAGCAGCTTTGATGGCCCATTTATTAGCATGACAGGAATTAAACCTACCTTGGGAGCATTTTTTTTTTTATGAAATTACCCCCCTGTATCTCATTGTTCTCTTCATTTTGTTCTCTTCTTGCTGTTTCCTTCTGTCATGGTAAGTTTGCCATCCAGTTGTCTCTTTAAGCACGAGCACCAGCATGGTGCAGTGTGAACTGCAAGCCCTGGGTTCTCATCCTGGCTTCTCCACTTACTACCTGTGTGATCTTGGCTCTGTTACTTAACTTCTCTGTGCATAATTCGTCCCCACCTCACTTGGTAAATGGGATCATAATATATGCCTCATAGGTAAATATAAAGGGTTGAGAGCAATGACTCGTACAGATTTAAGTGGTTAATTCATGTTAACTATTATTATTGTTGAAGAGGGGGCATCGTACCTAGGAAGGAAGGGTGTTATGTGTGCTTTCTCTGTATCATTCATCTATTCTGTGCAGGTTCACTCTGGCTGTGGGACATGATTTTGTGTTGGAGCTGCCCTAGCTACAGGGTCACTGAGTGACCTCAGTCAGCCGTTGTCTTCCCTTCAGGCTGTTGATATGTGGGGCAGGCACCACAGACAAGTACTGCGTGTGTGTGTGTGTGTGTGTGTGTGTGTGTGTGTGTGATATACAGACATAGTACATTTGGAGAAGAAGCCCTCCAAGGGGCAGATAAAAGGACACTCAAGCTCAAGGGCCCTTTTACAAAAGCTGCATTTCATCTCTTCCTGGGGTTTCTGAAATAATATATATGTGTTACAGTTGACCAGGGGTCAAGTGTCTTGGACACCTGAACCCTGCCCTGCCTTACTTATGCTCTGAAGAGGTCCTCAAGAAAGCTGAGTAAATGCACATTTCTCTTCCTCTCTCTCTTCCTCTATCTCACTGTCTCTTCCTCTCTCTTTCTTGCTAGAAGTTTGAACAAGATTGCTGCTGCTACTATGAACTGGAAGATGCTAATTAATATACCTACCTTAATAAACTCAAGTAAACCAATGATTTTTTTCCCTTAAAGCAGTGGGCATTACTGAACTGCTAGGTAATAGAGGATGTATAAGTAAGTGCATCCTCATAAAGACTGGGAAACTTCCCCAGTGCTAATAGAACTCTGTTTCACAACATACCGTCATTTTCCACTGCTGTAGTCCTAGTAGCTGACTGCTTCTGGCTGTGATGAGCAGTATTCAAGGCATATTTGTTAACTGATTTACGCATGCAGCTTCACCTTTCAGGAAAGATCAACCCCTTTTCTTTCCTTAAGTGCTGATCACTGTGTACCCAGGACTTGAACTTATGAGGAACTCTATCTTCAAGGAACTTAGAATGTCTAATGGGGCAGATATTTAGAAACATATATAAAAATATTATAAAAGTAAATAAAACATGTCATCCAGGAGGGCAAAGAAATTCAGACTGCTGGCAGGTGTGAGCGCTCAGAATATATACACCGAGTTAAAACAATGGAAACTTGCAAGCTAGATTCAGCTTGACAATATATTTGAAAATATGAAAAATTTTCAGTAAAATTACATTTTTACGTGGCTTCTTTAAACACTAGAAAATCTGGCAACATGGGCCTGTGTGTTACTGTGGGAACAATGGGCAGGAATTACATAACAATCCGCCCCTTATGTGATATGAAACGTGGGCACATCAATGTGGCTTATCTTTTACCACACCTTATTGTCTGTCACCCAGTCCACATCACTCATGTGTGTCATCTGCCTGTCTTGTAAAGAAAAACACCTCCCTCCCATTTCCACGCCCCCCCCAGTAGGGAGGGAGGTGGGGAGGGCTGGGGGGAGGTGGGCTAGGAATGGAGTAAAAGACAGGAAACTATACTTGAACAACAATTAAAAAAAGAATCAGTACTAAAATACTAATACCACTTTGTAAAAAAAATTAAAAAATAAAGAATTGGCTAAGCAAAAAAAAAATTAAGGTAAAATAAAGATATTTTAAGTGAAAAAAAACCATTTGTATTTGTTACCATGGTGTCCATTGTCATATTAGTGGCCAGTAATGAACAGCACAGGGGTTCACAATGCACCTGCTGATCAAAATACCTTTAAAGGGTATTAAGCATAGACACAGAAAGTGGAACAATGGGTACTCTAGGATTATGACTGCTAACCTGATGATACACTTAGAGGAGGCATATTCTTGTGTTTTCATTGATCAGCTGTATTTGAGGACATGGAAACGTGATTGATAAATGCTACGCAAATCTTGTGCTTTGGGAAGGCAGGGCATTTACTGGGGGAGGGAACTTGAGTTGAATATCCGTTCTAATCAGGCCTGACTTCAGTAAATAGACAGGGACCCCATGTTGAAGAATGGTAGAGTCCTGCCCTGAAGTCAGGGAGTCCAAGTTTGTATTCTGGATCTGCTATTAAACAGTTGGGTGATATTAGACAGACTACTTTGCATTCCTTGGTCTTTTTACTCCATTATATCATGAGGAAGCTGGATTAGATAATACCTAAATTTCTGCTACTTCCAAAAATATGGATATCCTGTAATATCTTGCTGCATAAGGAAGGAATATGGTGTAGCAGTCTAACAGCCTCTGGAATCAGTTTGGATATACCAGTTTGGGTATATTCCCAGACTCTCTAGGTCTGTTGTCCCATTGTTCTCAGAAATGGGGATCATTGTAATGCCCTCCCTTGTCATGGGGTGAAAGGGAAGATTCGGTGTCCAGTGCTCAGCATGGTGCCTGGCATACACTAAGCACTCCGTAAGTGATAACTTCTTTAAACTTATAAATTCCTGATTTCTGAAAATAAGTATGTGTTCCTCCCTCTCTTTTTAATTGTTCTCTGCTCCTCAAATTTTTATGCACCTGCTTTACTCACTAAGCAAATTGGTATTGTAGAGTCTGGTACAGGAAGTGGACATCCTTCTTTTTAAGTACATTAATTCATTACCAGTGAGAATTTAGAATTTAATAGAGTGAATGGTAGCAGCAGCAATTCAAAAGACTGAAAAACTAGAAGGTAAGTTCACCTAGCTCTGTAGTTGCCCAGCCCTGGTCTAGCACTGTGCTTGGTGAGTACTGAGTGGCCAAGAGATGCTACTTTGACTAAATCCTTTAGACTCTACTGGCAGGTTAATTTTAGTAATAACTAATATTTAGTAGGTGCTTAAGTGTGTTCAACGGTCTGTGCTAAAATTTTATATGTGCTGTCTTATTTAATCCTCATAAAGAGTACTACTTTTTCTACCATGTTACATGTAAGGAAATTAAGGCTTAGAGAAGATGAGTAATTTGCCTGAGATCATACAGCTGGTAAAGAGACAGGGATAGAAATCAGTCCTAGGGCTGTCTTCTTTTAGAACTGAAGGTATTTACCCCTGTGCCATGCCACATGGACACACTCATCTCTACTTTGGTCTTATGGATAGATGAAATGATGTGACCAGGAATAGAACCTCTCCCCAGTTACTAGGCTGGTAGACATTGTAGCTGTTAGGGTTTCAGCCCCTTGAAATTCAGCACTGTTCTTGTAATTGTCAGTGCTGCCATTTATTTTGAATTGCCATTCAGGTAGTCCATCAGATATTGGTGTAAATTCTGTGAACTTGAGAAGTTCTCATGAAACTATCATTGTCACATTCATGTTCCTGGTAGTGAGGTGGCAGATGATGCTTTGCTTTGAGAGTAGGCTGTCAGGCATACATTTGAAAGTAAAGGAATTCCCTCAGAATTCTAGTGTCAGCTGAGCTGTCTGAGAGAGCCACCTCTCTCTGTCTCTTTTTCAGTTTTTACTTTATTCAGCCATTGTTGGCTCTTAGGACAGCTAGTGACTCATCTAGTTGTGATGATCAAACACATGTGACATTTGGAATGAGAGGAAGTAAGGACTCCTCATGTGCCATGATCTAACCTTTTTTAAATAAAATCTGGCTAGGGCATGACACAATTTTCCTCCCATTTGCATTAGCCAATGCCACAAAGATTCTCAATATGTCTGGCCTGATTAAGGACACCCATTAGCTTTAGAGATCACTACCCTTTCCCTCTCTTCAACTATGTTTAATGAACAAGTATATCTTGTTTGCGTGACATTTAATTTTATACAATGTTAATTTAAGAAATGGATTAGTACAGTGGATATATTAATGGCCATGTCTCTTCAATCTATTACTGAACTGTCAGTTTATCCCTGAGAATGTATTACTGGACCAGGACCATTGCTCAATAAGAGTAATTTTGCATTGCCGATGCTTGAGCCCTTGTTTTGTCAAGGCTATGTTACATACATTCTTTGTTTTCTAGAAGTCCGTTTTTTTATTGTTTTGGGGATGCAGTTAATTTAGACTAGATGAAACTCTACCCTTCCTACACAGGTCTCTTTATCATTATTATTTTTGTTGTTTAGTCCTCCTTTAGATTGAAGATATTTGCTCTGGGTTTTTTGTTTGTTTGTTTGCTTATTTTCAGTTTTCTTTCTTAGACCTCAGTTTCAGTGGATTGAGTAATGACACATCTCAGTTCATGTTGCATGATCCTTATTGCTCCTTGCAAGACCCCCATTATTTTCTTTCTTTCTTTTCTTCACTTTTATCCTTATTTTATACCTACTCCCATTTCCCTCCCTTCACTATAGCAACCATCCTCATTGTTTAATTCAGACCTCTTTGTTGTACATGTGTCTTCCAAAATGTGTGTTGCTGTTTTACATGCATGTGCTTTCAGATTATGTAGGTGGTATGATATCAAATATTTCACCTTCTCAGTCTTTACAAAATCAACACTGTGCTTTTAAGATTTACCCATGTTGCTATGTGCACATTTAATTTTTTTGCCTCTACCTGCCTTCTTTCTTCTACCTAAGACCTTGAAAAGGACATCAGTGTCTGGCATGCTGACCCACTCAGATCCTTCAGCTCAGATGATACTTGGTTGACATCAGATCCAAGCGGTGATGTGATGGTCCCAGAGGAACTCCTGTGCTGTTCATGCAGGGCTCTGCTCTGTGACAGAGGCATAGATGTTTAAAACATTGTCAGTTCCTGATTGTACAATGATTTTTCTTGCAGGGAGGTGACAGCAAACCCTACATTGTCATGGAGGCAATGGAAAAAATACTTATTCTGAAGGGAAGCCTCAGTTTCCTCATTAGTAATATGGAGATGATAATAGTACTTACATTATGAAGTTGCTGAGGTTAATATGAGATAATTTATGTGGTCTGTTTAGTACTGTGTCTGACACAGTGATAAAGGCTTGCAATTAGTATTCTAAGTCTAGTGTTCCATTCACATTAACAATGTGTTGCCTTATAGCAAGATTTGTTCTTTTATTAGTGTGGACAATATATGAATTGTCTGGAAGTGTTAGAGAAAACTAGGGATGGGTACTGATGCTCTGTATCAAGATATTTAATTGTGAGCAGACACACTTATGCTTCAATGCACAACAAACCATGAAAGCCGAAAATATGAACTCAGCTCATTGTTGTAATCAAACAAAGTTCTTATCTCCCCATCAATATTCATAATCGTTACTGTGTTGTACGGTCATTACACATAAACAGTAACTGGTGTATAGACACACATCTGTTATTACTTTTACCAGCAGGCCATGTTTTAATTTTTCACTTGTTCTTCCAACTTTGTTTTGCACTCCTAGTGTCCCTTACCTTCATCCACATGAGGGACAAGTGTACAGGGCAAAGGGAAGCCTGACACAGGTCGTGCAGTAAAAGTCACAGTGTATATTTTAGAAGGGGAATCGTGAATGATGGTGCTTAGGGTACTTCGCTACAGCGCAGGTGACTGATGGCCAGAGAAACTGGTGCATCTGTATTCTCCCTTCTCAGTGAAGAAGACACATGGGGCTGTCAGTGGGCTCACATCAATCATGCCTGCTCAGGAGGGCAGGAGCTTGGTGTTGGGAGGTAGTGGCTGCAAAAGAGGGACAGAAACTGTGCCCTCTGGGGCTTTTCCCACAAGAGTCCCCAAAACCTCGGACTAGCTCACCTTTATGCTGAGACTGACAGTCTTCATTCCACTGCCTGTTTCTGTAACAGAGTTTTGTGGGAACACGGCCGCCACGCCCTCGTTTCCCTATTGTCTTGCTGTTTTCATGCTGCAACAGCAGAGCTTAGTAGTCACAACAGAGACCTCACAGTGGGCAAAGTCTAAAATATACACTGTTGACCTGAACAGAAAAGTTTTGCTGACAACTGCTCTCACTCAGTGTAACACTTTCCTTTCTACAGATAAATGTTAGGAGGCAGCGCAGTAGGGTGGTGAGGGGCATGCACTCTGAAGTCAGATGGAGCCCAGGTTACAGCTTGCTGCTGTATGACTTTAGGTACCCGCCTTTTCCTTTGTAAAACAATAAAAATATGCTGTTTCTTAATGTTTTTGTGAAGAATCAGTGCTAATGCATGCAAGGTGCTTCACAGTGCCTGGAATTTAGTAAGCACTCAATGCAGTTTAAGTATTTGTGAAAGTCCAAAGGTTGACACGTAACTGAATACAAAAAGTAGAACAGCCCTGGCTGGTGTGGCTCAGTGGATTGAGTGCCAGCCTGCAGACTAAGAGGTGTTCAGATGGACTTCTGGTCAGGGCATATGGCTGGGCTGTGGGCTGGCTGGGTCTCCATTTGGGAATGAGCGAGAGGCAACCAATCCATGTATCTGTCACACATTGTTGTTTCTCTCCTTCTCTTTCTTCCTCCCTTCCTTTTTCTCTAAAATAAGGTAAATTGTTGGGAACCACCCTGCCTGTTTTTAGAAGCTGTAACCCCCACCAAGGCTAAGGCTGAGGGAGTGACCTTGGACTGTAAGCCACCAAGGAGACAAAAGCTTATCTCCCTGGTAGGAGTGCTGCTTCTGCTCCTTTTACTTCATCCATAACTGGCCCCCAATGCTTGGTTGGTTAGTCAATGATGGGTAAAATTCCCCAAAGGGGGGAATGATCTAAGACAGGCATGATCACATGGGAGGCCCCCAAGGAAGGACTTTTGGAGCTACAGCAAAAGGGGGTGATGTACTCTGACCTCTCGGTTTTGACATAGCCTGAGTCCTCATTGTCTGCGAGAAATCTCCTAACCTCTTGGCTGCCTTACTTCCCTTGCTCCACTTAAGCCTAAAACGATGACAGGGTGGTGCAGCTCTGTGCTGGAAAGGGCGGGTTCCCTTGGTGATCAGACCTAAGAAAGAATATGTAAAATCCTGTGAAACCTGCTTTGTTTAAAATGCTCTCAATTAAATGATAAGGGTCCAAACAAGAAGTAAGTTTGTCCCTCAAAGTTTTACAGCTCTTTAGCTATCTGACCCTGACTCATAATAGGCCCTCAGAGTTCTTTGTTATCTATTGTTTGATCCTTACTTCCTGGCAATGAGTAATGAGCTTTACCTGAATTCTTGTGCAAACAAACCCAATAAAAGCCATTAAGGAAAAGGCTCTTGGTCCTTCTCCTGTGAGAGATCAGCCACCTCTCCTCCCCAAGAAGATCATGTCTTGGTAGACTTATTCTCATCCATGGCGGACAGGGGCTCTGTGGACAAAGGTCCCCCACAGTAAATAAATAAAATATTTTAAAAAAAGAAGAGTGGAATACTGTAGGTGAAATATCAAATCACTCTGTGTGTTGAGAAAGCAGCTTCCAGCTTGTTGTAAGGGAATCACCGAAGAGAGGCCTGGATTGCTGGAGGTCAGTTATGCCCAAGTATTGCCCAGGGTCTGGCCTGATCATTTCAAGTGCATGAAGATGCAAACGAGGGCTCTTCACCATCAACCTTGGGGTCTGCCCACCCATGCAGAGATCTGAGGAGAGCATGTGTGTTTCTGTCCATCGATAGTGGTGTCTTTTGTCCTTGGACATTCATTGTCCAGGAGCAACAGCCTGTTGTTACCAAGTGCAGCAGCCATTCATTTAGGGAACCAGAAAGGGTGTGAACTCCTTCATTTCATGCTAATGGGTGTCCAGGGTCTTTCCCACAGGTACTAGAAGTCTCATCTGGGAAGCATTTCACAAGATAGAGAATGAGAAATTAAGACTCCAAATTTAAAAATCTCCCTACCACTACTGAGTGGCAATAAGGTCATTTTCTGTCAGTCCTGCTCCAGGAGCCATGCTGCCTGCACAGCTGTTACTGAACAGCGTAGGACATGATAGTTCAGCTCGAATGTAAGGACTTAACTGCTTCCTCTCATCGGACTTTTATTCCATTGATGTAATAGGCTTCTGCTATTAGTATGTGCTTGCTCTTTATGATTTGCTAACGAACATGCTGTTTACAATAGGCTCTTAAAAGTGAGCCACTGAGCTTAGCTAATGATGAGGCTGAACAAAATTTTGTGAGCATTGACCCTTCCAAGCATGGGGTTAACCACTGTGTCCTCATTTGGAGCTTGATATATATTAAGCACTTAACAATTATTTGTTGAACAGAGGTTGAATGATGATGAACCAATAAATATTTTAGATATAGTTTCTATCTTAATGATTTCAAAGTGTAAGTGGGGAAAATAGGTATTAATCCTATTATATGTATGGCAGTAAACTCTGAGAGGTAGATATTTCTAAATGAATAAATTGAAGCTTAGATAGGTTAGGTGACCTGCTTAATGTCATACACCAGCCAATGGCAAAGCCAGATTTTGGTCCCAGCTTCAACCCTGCCCTCCTTATCGTTAAACCCCAGGGCACCTCACAGTTAAGACAGCAGTAAGAGAGATGGAAGAGTCTCCCTGGAAGGACTGGCTGTCCTTGCCCCCAGTTGTGGTCTATAGGAGACACTCTAACCTTAAAATAATTCTGTTTTTACTTAAGCTATTTTTTAAAAAGCGGGATTCTTTCTGTCCTATAATTAGACAATCGAAGACTGAGATGTCATAGAGAAGTTCATGCCCAGCGGGGAATGTGAATATGTAAACAGAGACAATTACAGTGGTGCATGATTTGTGCTACAAATAAGATTATGTACAAAATCCTGTGGGAGACCACAGGGCAAGTAGATTTGTATTCACCTTCCTGTCATTTTCTGAGCTGGGGACCAGTCTCATTCAAATATTTTACAAATGATGCTCATTAAGACACACGGAGTGGCAGAAGCGAAACGGTGAAGTGCCACTGTAGAATTCTAAGCAGGCTGTCACCTAAGGCATATATTGTACTGGTCAGTCATTGCTGTTTTGGGAGCTCAGCCCAGGCTCCCTTTTAATGATTATCCTGCTGCTTTTCAAAGTCCTTCATTTTTCTGGCCAAACTCAGCGTCTCTGTGCTGTTTCTCTCTCCTGCTCAAGCTCACCCTCAAGCCTGCAGAAATCTGTCTTCGCCGTGTTAGATAAAGTCACGTACTTTCCATTCTGCTGTCTCCTTTGCTACATTCCATCTTTTCTTTCTCTATGGTGTTCCACATTACCATTTAAGGCCCCATTCACTCCCCACTTTTTCAAGAAGCCTTTCCTAGTCCAACATACAGTTTCCTTTTATTAAAAATTATTGTGTACAGAAAGAAAGAAGGAGCTCCTACCCTTTGCGACAGCATGGATGGGACTGGAGAGCATTATGCTGGGTGAAATAAGCCAGGTGGTGAAAGACAAATACCATATGATCTCACCAATAAGTGGAACCTAATCAACAAAACAAGCAAGCAAGCAAAATAGAACCAGAAACATTGAAATTAAGAGCAAACTGATAGTAACCATAGGGGAGTGGGGAGAGGATAATGCGGAGAAAAGAGGGAAGAGTTTTCAGGGACATCTGTAAAGGACACATGGACAAAACCGAAGAAGGGTAGGATCAAGGGTGGGAAGTGGGGATGGCCGGGATGGCTGGGTTGGGGGGAATGGTGGGGGGAAAATGGAGACAACTGTATTTGAACAACAATAAAAAAAGTTTAAAAAACCAATTATTGTATCAAAACCATATCTGATCAATTGTATGTGGCTGGTGCTATTTTTTCCCAACTAGGTTGAACATTCTTGGAGGGTGGGGGCCATATCTTAATACTTTAATTTAGCAAATAAATACTGAGATATGTGTTCAAGTGCTAGATACTAAACTCAATGATGTGGTCAAATAAAGATTGTTAGATGAGAAATATGTTGTATAAAAATTCATACATATAAAACATGGTAGACAATGGAGGAGATAATAATAAACTAAGGATCAGGATAAGTGGCGGGGGGGGCGGTTAGAAGAAGAAGAGCTGACTCCCAGTTGGGAGTAAAAGACCAAGCTTCCCTGACACCATGGCAACTGTACTGAGCCCTGAAGGATGGTAGGATGTGGACAAAGAGTCCATTTGGGGCAGGAATCTCACTGTACCTCACGGTCAGTGCATCCAGTGGCTATTTGTCAAGGGCTGGGATTGGTAAACATTTTTTTGCAAAGCTCTAGATTTTAGGCTTTTCAGACCATACAATCTTTGTCTCAGTCACTCAATTCTGCCATTGTAGTGTGGAAGCAACCGCAGACAACACATAAATGAATAGGCATGGCTGTGTTCTAATACATTTTTATTTATAAGAACAGGCAGCGATCCAGGTTTGGTCTGCAGGCTGTAGTTGGACACCCTTGGTTGAGGGTGTTACATAATTGACTAAGTAATGGAATGTATAATCACATCTTCACCAATGCTCAAAATTAGTAAAAACTAGAAAGAACTGAGTGAAATGTTGACAACAGTTGTCTTTGACTACTGAGGCTACAAAAAACCTGTCTACTTTTGATTTTTTCCTGTCTACATTTAGATTTTTCTAAACATTTCATAAGGACCACGAATTAATTCTCTAGTTAGAAAAAGCAAACTTCACTTACAGAATTAAAGTATATACAGCAGGCAGTGTACATCAACCAGAGCTTGGCACACAGATGCTCAGGATATACCTGAGCTTCGCTGATTGGAATCATTTCTGTGAGCGTTACCCCCAGCACTAAGGAAACGACTGTCCTTGGAATGCCAGCTCAGATGCGACAGACAAGCTTGCATCAAAAGGGGGCTGTGTCTGCCGTTGCCCTCTGTCACCAGCTTCACAGAGCCATTATGTTGTTTGAGAAACATTATGGCGAAAAGGCGGCCTAGACAGAAATGAAATCGATTTTCCGATTCCACCCTTAACCCCCTTTCTTGTGGTCTCTAAAGGGAGCCCAGAGTTCTAAAGCGCTCTGTGTGACACGCTGCCAAGTCAGATGGGAGATGGAGTAATTGTGGGCTTAGCCTTCACCCCAGATCACAGCCATGTCAACGGATATGGTCAAATGACAAGAGATGTCTGATTAAAAGTGAGCTTGGGAGACAGGCGTTAAGCTTTCAGTACTAAGGTCGAAGTGCTGCTAATGATAAGAGCTATGATTTCTTGAATAATTATGTTTTGTGTGTGTTTCTCTGACTTTCAAAACAATGCTTCAAAGATAGGCATGGCTCCTTCCACTTTACGGGTAGGAAAAGCGAGGTGCAGAAACTTACAGTACTTTGCTCGAGGTCATAAAGTGAGTCTGTGGCAAATCTAGGATTTGAACCTACATCTGCTTGATTTCAAAGACTGCTTTCTACTTCACTACTCTGCTTCCTACCAGCCCTACTCCTTCTCTCACTGGAAGAGACATGTACCCACAATGGAATCTCAAAGTAGCCTTGAAATGCCAGAGCAGTCTGTTTTACAGTTTCCCTGCATAGGAAAGAGGGTATATGACAAGCTAAATAACTCTAGACCACACAGTTTAACTGAGTCATGACAAAACACATAGGTGTGGGGGGCAAGACATTTGACTGAGACTGATGAAATTTAGACTGGGAGCAAGAGGACTAAATTCCATAAAAGAGACTGATAGACTACCTCTTATCTTTAAAAAAATCAAACCAGTGGTGCTGCTGCTTTTCAGAGACACCAATCATAGCCCCATAAAGAATGAGAATGCCTGAAGAAAATTTTATGAGTTGTAAAAAGCTTGGGGTTGGCTTTGTAATGAGATTGTCTTAATTTAAGTCCAAACTTTTCCAGTTACTATGCGTATATGTGTATTTGGGTTCGCCAGAGAATAGAATCAATAGGATCAATCACACATATACATGACAGACAGAGATTTTAAGAAGTTGACGTACATGATTGTGCGGCCTGGCTAGTCTGAATTCTGCTGGGAGGGCCAGCAGGCTGGAGACCCAGCGAAGGGCTGCTGTTGTAGCTCAAGTCTGCAGGCAGTCTGGAGGCAGATAGAATTCATTCTTCCTCAGGGACTCTCAGTATTTTTCCTCTTAAGGCCTCAATGGATTAGAGGAAGTCCTCCTTGTTGTGGATGGTAATCGGCTTTACTCAAAGTCTACAAATTTAAATATGAATTCCATCTAAAAATACTTCTTAGCGACATCTGGAGTGATATTTGAGGAAACACCTGGGCATCATAGCCTAGCCAAGTGGACACATAAAATTAGTCATCCTACCATGTAAATATCCACAAGTAATTTAACCACCCAAATCTTTTTTCCTCACCTGTTGAGCAGGAATAGCAGTATCTGCTTTATAAGGTTGCTGCTGGGGGACCACAGTGAGCTGATGTATGCACACCGTGGAGTGCTGGCACCTGGTAAGAAAGTCATAGGTTTTAGGTAATGCTATTGCAGTGAGATTTCAAACTTCTCTTAATTTTTTTCTAGCTAGTATCTTCTAAGAAACACGGAGAAATTTATGCATTGCTATAATTTCCCTTAAAAATACCCTTTCCCTGTTTTGAGGGGACATTGAAAACTACCACTTATTAAATCAGAAAAAGAAAATAGAAGCCAGAGAGGTCAAGGGTGGAGTGATAGGCTGGAGGTCGAACCACAAGTCAAGTTGAAATAGACCAGGGCTTTCAGCCTCTGTAAGACACTTCCCATTAGACTGTCATCATTTATCATGTTCCCTTTACTTAGAGATGGAACTGTTCCCTCACGGTATTTTCTAAGAAATTCGCATGGAAATCCTGGTGGTGAGGTGGGGCTCCTCTCACTAAGACCTGAAACATCAAAGCAGCTGGAATGGTCAAAAGGTCAGACATGCGCACAGTTGAGGGTAATTTTGATCTCTGTGCTTTAATTTAGAGGATACATTGCTAACTGTCCTGTTAACTGTCTTGTCATGATGAGGAAGAATGTTATGCTGGGTTGCAGTGTGGGCTCTGGAGCCCAGGTGCATCTACTGCCCCTGATGATGACTAGTACAGTGAAGTCGTCATTGTTCACACATGTGCTTTCCAGCCCACTCTCCTTGGCTGCCAGGTCACATCGATGTTGCACAAACCATCCTCATTATATTAACAGTGGCTGGACTTTTTCCTGACAGACCTTGTATATCGTCGTAAGTACTATGGTGGTACTAAAGCAGTGCCTGGGGTGTAGCTGGTGTTCACTACAGTTTGGTTATTACTATCATCATTCTCGGCATGCCACTGTGAAGGCTACTATTCAGGCAGTATGTTCCATGTATAGTGTCTATCAAGCCTGGTGTGTAAACCCTCTTAGAGTTTACAGTTTAAATCAGATAGGAATTAGTAAGATCTTCTTGTTTGGAAGTAGTGAAGTTCCAACTTAATACAATTCAGAAGTAGATTAGGGTCAAAGGGGAGTTCATAAACTTGCCTGTAATCAGAACCAACATCCCTTCAGGGATCATTTTCTTCCTCAATCTCCATTTTTCCTCTTCATTTTCTTAGCCTGGCTTAGCCCTGGAGGGGAGGACAGGTTCTCTGGGAGCTTTGCGCTCATATACTTACACTTTCCTGACCAATGTGGAAACACACTTTCACCCCAGCTTCACTGTGCAAAGCCCCAGGGAAGCACTCTGACTGGACCAGAGGGCGATTGGCCCAGACAGGGTCATGTGCCAGTTCCCATGGAAGGGGCCAGGTGCTATTTCTACTAAATAATTATAAAAATTATTAAATAGAAAAGGGCCTTAGAGGTCATGTTTCCCCAGCATTGTCCAAAACTCAAGTTTTCTGGAATCATTCAGTTGACCAAATGTCTATATTGTGTAGCGATGTGGCTTCGACTTTATTTTCTGTTCCACCCCACTTAACTTGCCCATAATATCTTTTAATGGTGTGTTGGGATTTTCACCTAGGAGCTAGTTGAAAGGTCTTCAGAGGTTTGGGAGGCAGGGCTGTATATGTTTAATTTCAGAAGACCTTGGGTTCCTGATTCACATTTTGGTTGGGTTTGAGGAGGCAGTTGGGGTGAATGTGGGACACCTCGTCCCTCACCATTCCCAGACTGAGAACCACTACGGTAGACCCTCCAAATACAACGACGGATGCAAACCAACTGGAAGAAGACAAATGAGGTTCAGTGAGAAGTGTCAACTATAAACTGTATTCTAAGAAGTGACATTTTGCAACTCATGAAGATAATTAAACAATTAATATCAAGTGTAGTGCTTCCAGGTAGACCTTTGAAAGAATCAATACTAATAAAGCTATAAACCTTTACCAAGATTGTAAAATCTTCGTGATTTTTATCACAGCATGGTTTGTAAAGCATGCTCTTACGTGATTAAAACACTTTATTTTGTAGATATGAGTTTTTTAGAGTTTTTTATTGTTGTTCTGTTACAGTTGTCCCAATTTTCCCCCATTGCTCTCCCCTACCTTGCCCATCCCCCCACAATCACCCACCACCCTGTTGTTCATGTCTATGTGTCTTTTATACTTGTTCCTTTGCTAGACTCTTCCCTTCTTTCTCCCCTTATCCCCCTCTCCCCTCTGCTCCGATTGCTGTCATTCTGTTCCTTGTTTCCATGCCTCTGGTTCTATTTTGCTCATTTGTTTGTTTTGTTCATTAGGTTCCACTTATAGGTGAGATCACATGGTATTTGTCTTTTACTACCTGGCTTACTTCACTTAGCATAATGCTCTCCAGCTCCATCCATGCTGTCCAGAAGGCAAGAGATCCTTCCTTCTTTCTGTCACATAGTATTGCATTGTGTTAATGTATTATGCTTTTTTGATCCACTCACTTACTGATGGGCACTGAGGCTGTTTCCAGCACTTGGCTATTGTGAATAACACTGCTATGAACATTGGGGTGCATAGGCTTCTTTGAATTGGTGTTTCAGGATTCTTAGGGTATAATTCCAGCAGTGGAATTGCCAGGTAAAAAAACAGTTCCATTTTTAGTTTTCTGAGGACATTCCATACTGTTTTCCACAGAGGCTGCACCAGTCTGCATTCCCACCGCACTGCACTACGGTTCCGTTTTCTGACACAACCTCACCAGCACTTATTGTTTGTTGATTTGTTAATGATGGCCATTCTGACCAGTGTGAGGTGGTATCTCATTGTGGTAAAACACTTATTTTCTTCAGCAGGTTAAATATTCCCTCTGAGATCTTGTTTAAACTTGAAATTTGCCAAGCAAAGGAATTTTAAATAAACTGATGTGGAGTGCAGCCCTAAATCCAAGCTGGAAAGAACTTGATTCTTTAACATTTTTGAAAGTAATTGGAGAGGGGAGCCAGGGATTTCATGACACAATATTTAATATTTCACTTAGTCCACTTGTGCTAAGTGGCCCCAATTCCACAGCCTTTTGAATCAGCCTCTTTAGAGAGGAAGTCCCTGTGTTCTATGGGAATGGGAGTGGGTTTGAGAGTGATCCTGGATCTAAATTCTCTGTTGTAAGAATATGTAAAGAATTTTGCCTTCGGAGAGGCATTTGTATCTCCTCTTACGGAGTTAGATAGTGTTTCTTACTCTTTGGCATTTCTGGGATTTTGTAGCATGCAGTGTCTACTTCTAGGGCTCCCCAGGGCCAGCTTAAATGTTAGATTCATTTGAATTACATGAAAGCTACCACATTTTCATTTACTTTTTATCTTCTACAAATCTGTATAATCTCCTATTGTCTTTGCCTCTATGGGTGGTTTATTTAAAAATCACTTTATTGTCATGTTAGTGATGATAACTAGAAGTAACCAGATTCTTGCATTTAACAATGTAGTTTGCAGATATTTGCATGTATTTTGACATTCTTAGTTAATATACTTTTTAGTAGCCACATGGAATTTTATAATTGGGATAAAACTATAATTCATTTACTTTATTTTTATACACATTTAGATTATTCTCATTTTCACAAATATGAAAACCCATATGATTGTATCTTGGTGCATTTGATTATGTTCTTAGGACACAATATGACTCTGAAAAAAATGGTACATACGTGAGAAGGAGTATGTTCATTTGTGCGTTTGGATCCCTGAGGGACACTCCATCACACTCTTCTTCCAACTGATAAATTTAGACGAGAGTTTGAGAAAAATGGCTCTATCAGACCATCATGAACTCATTTTAGATTTGCCTGTACTTATATTTTAATAATAAACTCTTTTGGGGGGGTGGGAGCTTTCACAAATTTTCAGGAAATAAATCATGCTGTTGATGTTTAGAGATGTAGCCCCAAAGTGGTTTTGTTATGCAGTGTAATTGAAGTAACATTGACATACAAAAGAACTGTACATGTTTAATGTATCCAATTTGATGTATTTGGACATATGCATACACCCCTGGTACTATTACCACAATGGGGTAACAAACATATCCATGACCTCTAAATGTTTCCTGTGCTTCCCCCTTTTTAAAGGTCAGAAAGCTTTACATGCAATCTACCATTTTAACAACATTTTAAGTGCACAATACAATGGTGCTAACTGTAGATAATACCCTGTATGTTGCCCAAAGGCTTTTTGTGCTGAATTCTGATATACTTTAGATAACGAGAGAAATTTCATTAAGGAATCAGAGGTGGCAGTCATGTTAATAAAGTAGGTAGGGTCCATGACCAGCTGCCTTCAATCTTATTCAGTCGTTATTGGCATAAACTCAAAGAAGTGTGCAGTCATTCATTTATCCTCCATTTTATCATCAATTTCTTATTGAGTGTTTATGATGTGACAGACACTCTTCTAGGAGCAAGATCTATAAAATTGAATGAAACAGGCTGGGTCCATATTTGCATGGAGCATACTATTTAATCAGAGGGATGTCAGGAAGTGGAAGAAATCTCAGCAGAGACAAAGAATCTATCGCGTATGGGTAAGGGTCCAGCAAGAATTAATATAATTATGTTCCAGCATTTATTCACTGAATGCTACTATGAGCCAAAGATTTAAGTGTTCCACATCCAGTGTGACCTTTAAAAGAAAGCTGTGAACAAGGTATTATTATCATATACTTTTTTTTAGGAAGAAAAAAACACTTTAAGAGTTTAAGAAAAATTTCTGAGGCCCATAATTAGTAAGTGGATAATCAGGTTCACCATGATTGAATCCAAGAGTGTTCTTGAAGGTATACTGCTATCCTCCCACCCCAGGGCGTAAGAAGTTAGAAAGAGCCCAAACATCTGAAATCCACTGATAAAGACAGTCATACCTCTCAGAAACTTATACAGGTGTCTGCAGGGGCCTTTTGACTGAAGTGAGATTTTATAATGCAGCCACAACCTTCCAAATGACACAAAAAAGGAAGATCAGCTTTTAGCTGAATTTATACTCTGGCAAAGGCCTGTTGCTAATCCTTGAAACAGTATTAAAAGCTAAGATTTTACCCATTTTACAGATGAGAGAATGGGCTCAGGGGGTTAAAAAAAGAGAAAAAAGAAAGAAAAGCTTACTCCTCCCCCTGAGCCCTACTGGCTCAAGTCCCACAAAGTGGCAAAGATTAGACTTTGCCCCAGGATTAGAGTTTGCCTCCAAATTTATACTGCTTCCCACATATGAGGATGGTATCTCAGGAAACACTTAAATACTCAAGGGCCAAACAAGTCTGCAAGATCAGGTTTACTACCTGATAGAGTTGCCATTTTTTATTGTGTTAGAGAATGGCAAATGGATCTGTTTCAACCCTTTATTATGCTTCCAAAAGCTTTTAAAATCCTGTCCCACATGTCATATTCATCAATAAACTGAGAAAATAGAGTGCAGCTCATTTTACTGTTAAGTACACAGCTGGCTCAAATTGAAAGTATTTGTCAATGGGGCATTATGACGAGAAAAGACATTTTCAGAAGTTCTATTGTAGTATTTAGAGATTTCATTAATATCTTGGACAGTAGAATGAGTGTGCTTGTTAATTCTCCCATTGACAGCAAGTTGGATGTGTTGGCTAATGCCTTGGAAATAAAATTGAAATTGAAAATGACCTTAACAATTGGGAGAAGCGGGAAGATAGAAAAAGGATGAAATTCAATAGCTAGAAAAATTGCTGGTGGAAAGAAACATCAATATGCTTCACTGTTTCATTAAACTTATCAAATGGCAGAAGATCAAGGCTGTTGGCCCAAGGTGGTATTGCCAATGACTTTTATTAAAAGTTACAACCCAAGCTTTTTAGGTGATAACTATAGAAATCAATGGAGGGATAATTGATTTTCGTGCCTGTGCGAAAGATTAGGTGACTTAAACACTGATACAAATTTGTCTTGAATGGCACCATGCGGCTGAGTCATGTTTAACCAAGTCCTTCCAGTTACGATACTGAAGTTGAATTGTCCATTCTTTCTTCCCCAGAAAGGTCCATGTGTCTAAAAACCTAGTAGTGGGAAAATCCATTTTAAGTTTGAACCTCAGGGGAAACATAAGGTTAGGGATCCAGGGTCATGAGTAAGCCTTTATTGAACACTGGGTTACATATAATCTTAGTGTGTGATGATCAAGCAAGAAATGGTAGTTCATACAGCACAAACATAGGCAATGACGTGTGCCAGGACATTTCTGACAGGCTAAGTAATAATCTTCATGCACGACTCTCTTTCCCATATGTTTGTTTCTATCTGTTGAAAAGTATAGTGGGTTCTGTTTGGCAACTGGCCAGGAAGGAAGGACTTTTGTTTTGAGGAAGGGTCAGACAGGTAACAGAAGAAGGCAGAATGAGGTTCTAGTGTCTGCTTTGGGTCAGGACAACTGGGTTGACTTTGAAATTTTATGGGTAGGAAAACTAGGAGCAGAGTGGTCTTTTGGAAGACCCTAAGCACATGCAGAGCTTTATCAAGGCTTTCTGACGAAGTTGGTCATAGAATTTAGAAAGGAGTTCCTCTTCCTCCCTTCTGTACGAAGCCCAGAAAGGCTCTGGCACTGCAACAATTAGAGGCGGTGGTATTCAGAATACTTTCAATGTCAGATACCAACAAATCTGATGCAAAATGCTTAGAACAAAAAGAACATCAGTTATCTCTCTTAATGCAAATATTCTGGGCTGGATATTCTAGATCCATGCATAGAGATGGATGCAGAGGCTCGCATGCGGCCATGAGCACCGGGCACCTCTCTGTCCTCTAATCTGGTTTTCTTCTCTATTGATTTCCTGCTCGGATGTCTTAGTTGGATTCCTTTGTGATGGAAAGGTGTCTGCCAACAATTCCAGGCTTTCAGTGTAATCTCTTATTTTCGTGGACAGAATTTTTTTTTAGAAAGTAGTTCATCTTTTCTTTTTTAAGATTTTATTTATTTATTTTTAGAGAGGGAAGGGAGGGAGAAAGAGAGAGAGAGAGAAACATCAATGTGCAGTTGCTGGGAGTCATGGCCTGCAACCCAGGCATGTACCCTGGCTGGGAATCGAACCTGCGACACTTTGGTTCGCAGCCCGTGCTCAATCCACTGAGCTACGCCAGCCAGGGCTCAGTTCTTACACACATTTTCAGTCTGACTCTTACCAGTCTCAATGGGATCGCATGCTGGTGTTAGAATCAGGGCCTCCCAAACCCCTCACATTGATAGTGATGGAGGCATGGTTCTCCATGAGGACCACAAAAACAATCATGTCAACAAACAAGTGTGCACCAAAGAAGCTGGCTTTGGAGGCATATAGGGACATCACCCTTTGCATGCATATGTGACTTACGATGGTGGATACAGGCTCCAGAGAACCACGGCTTCCCCACATGGTTCTAGAGGAAAGCAAGGAGGAAGGAATGCCGTGGTGAGTGTGCTTCACAGACTAGGGTGTTGTTGTGTGTCTCCTTAAGGTGTCCAGGAAAGAAAGGGGAATACTTTAAGGGGAAATTAATTTTTGGCAATTAGGCTAAGGGCAGCTGGCACTACAAGAAATTGATCATTGAGAAACAAAATGTGGCCTTAATTTGCAGTTCCTGATGAGATGCATGGAATTTGTATTACAACATCTTTTTTGTGGGATTTGGTGTGAAATAAATTGATTGTATATGGATTAACCACTGGAAAAGGAGGGTATGAGTAAGAACCCCAGAAAGCTATTTCCTCTCAAGAATTATTGGTGACACAATTTGATGCCATATGAAATCATGCTAATGGTGACACTCGAACCTAGGGGTGATTTGCAATTTCCTCAGACTTGATCTGAAATTATTATGGTAATAATAGCTCAAAGTTTATTGCTGTGTGCTAGGCACTGATCTAAGTACTTGCCATGAATTATCTCAATCTGATTCTCATGGTAACTCTAAGAGTTGGCAGTATTGTTATTAATATGTTATAATGGAGAAGCTGACATACAGATAGTTTTGGTCCTGTCTAGGACCAAGATCCCCACGGCTGGTAAGTAGCAGAGCCAAGACATAAACTCCAGGCAGTCTAACTTGAGACCCCATGTCCTTAACCAAACCGTGTATTCTCTCCAAGAGAACAAAGCAGTTTGGGGACATAGATCTTCTTAGGCTAGAATGGGGCAGGGGTATGTTCCCTTCCCTTCTCTTTCCTTCGCTACCTTATCTCCTTTCCTCTCCCTCTCTTCCTTCCCCCCTCCCTCTCCCCCTTTCTCCCTCCTTTCTATTCTCTCTCTTTTAACATTTGTTGGCCTAGAAACTCTGGACAAGTTCCTAAACTACAGGTGTGACTCCCCTCCCACTCCCCATTTATGAAATAGATTTACTTGCTTGGATACCTCCATATTTCAGAATTCTGGATGGGAAGTCTGAAGGCTCATTCCTATATAAAATTAGAGTGACGTATTAATGTACCATGAAATGGGATCATCTTGTTCAACTCCTGCCTTTTGAACTCTTGATGCATTTTGCTATTTTTCATTTGAGGTGGTACGTGTTTTCCACTGTAACTCATTTTGGGGGGCATTTCAGGTTTGAAGACTAATGGGCACCTACAGCAGCCTGTCTGTGTGTGTTCCACACGCAGATGACTTTGGGAAATTGCTTGTGGAAAGAGGGGTCAGTGTACTTAAAGGCTTTAAACTAGCACAGTATGACAAGTTGAATGAAAACTCTAACTTCTTCAAAGTGTCAGAACTTCTTGGAAGGCACGAACAGAAGTCTTTTGCCAACTGCTTGGTCGTCTGATGTCCAGAGGTTTATCTCCTCAGTTTCAGAAGCTCATGAAACCTGTGTCTGCATGTGGGAGCAGAGGGAGCCTTATGAGAAGAAAAGCAAACTAGGGGTGTTTTTGTGTTTGAAAGCATAAGCGGGATGGTGGTAAGAGCAAAGCTGTGGTCACAGAAAATCTTCAAGATTAGTACATCCGTATGCCCTTCACCTGGATTCACCAGTTGTTACTAAATCCTGCTTTTCCTGTGTCCCTCTCTCCTTCCCTTCCTTCTTTCTTCTCTGTTCCTGGCTCTCCCTCCACATATAATAGGCACATACCTGATGCACGCCTAATTATTTGTGTGTGCATGCTGCACTGTTTGAGAGAACGTTAGAGACATCATGACTCTTTTTCAGTCAGTGCTTCAGTAGCTATATCCTGAGGACAAAGACATTCTCCTACATAACCACAATACAGGGGTCACACTCGGGAGACACAACAGTGACATAATACTACTTGTAGTTTACAATCCATATTCAAATTTCTCTAATTCTCTCAATATTGTCTTTTATATTTTTGCTTTTATCCAGGATCCAGTCAAGAGTCACATATGATGTATATGCATTATGCCTCTTTAGTTTCCTTCAATTTAGAAGTATTCCCTAGTCTTTTATTAACTTTCATAATTATGATATTTTTGAAGAGCCACGGCTGGCTGTTGGCAGCATGATTTTTGATTTGATTGCGTCCAGTTGTTTCCTTATGAGTTAATTTTGGTTAAATAGTTTTGACTACAGCCTTCCATGGGTGACGCTATTTCCTGAGTCTGACTTCAGAAGGCTTACAAGGTTCATTTGCCCTGTTATGGGTGATATTAAGTTTGGTGAAGGTGGTGTCTGTCATCTCTCTCCATTGCAAATGTACCTTCTGCTAGGAGCTCATGCTTTGAAGTCTGAGACACCTCATTTTGCATTTTAGCTCTGCCTCTTACTAGTCATATAGAATTTGTCAAGTTATGGCATAACTCATCTCTCAGTTCCTTATGTATTGGGGGATGGTCACAACCTCTTACAGGGCTGTTGTATGGAATTATGTACAGGCATTATGACACAAGGTGGTACGCACCAAATAGAAGTTATTGTCATTTTGCGGGACGTACAGTGTGCGTTTTGGAGTTATGCAGATCTGAGTTCAAATTCTGTCTCTAAGCAAATTTCTGTAAAGGGCTAGATAGAGAATATTTTAGGCTTTACTAGTCTTTACTGGCTTTAGGCTTTAGGTTTTATTTGGCTTGTGTTGTGACTACTCAGTTCTGCCATTGCCATGTGAAAGCAGACATAGACAATATGTAAATGAGCAGGCATGACTGTGTTCCAATCAAATTTTATTGATGGACACTGGAATTTGAATTGCATATAATTTTCATGTGTCATTATTATTAATTATTATTATTATTATTATTATTATTATTATTATTTACTTTTCCCCTTAACCATTAAAAAATGTTCTACAAAAAGCCCTGGATGGTGTGGCCTAGTGGATTTGGCACCGGCCTGTGAACCAAAGGGTTACAGGTTTGATTCCTGGTCAGCACACATGCCTGGGTTGTGGGATAGGTCCCCAGTAGGGGGTGCATGAGAGGCAACCACACGTTGATGTTTCTCTCCCTCTCTTTTTCCCTCCAATTCTCTAAAAATAAATACACAAAATCTTTTAAAAAATGTAAAAAACATTCTTAGCTTGTGGGCTATAACAAAAACAGGTGTAGGTAGCGAGCTGGATTTAGTCCACAGGCCATAATTTGCCAACCCCTTACCTATTTCATTGGGTAAGAATGAAATACTATGTATTAGGTAATGTCTTTAGTGTCTGGCACTGGCATTGAAGAAATTATAACAATTATATGCTACAGTTTTTACTATTTTCGATTGTGCTTAAAGCTTTTAAAAATTAAAATGTATAATAAATTGTAAAAAATAGCCATCAATTAATGGTTGCCTAAGAAGTCCACATAGCTTTTTCCATAAAATAAAAGGTCCCTGTTTTCATTTTCACCAATAACTTTATTGATTTGGATACTTTGAATATGTTGGCTGTTTCCTGTGTGTTATAACATTGATTGTTCTTAATTAATGTCTCGATTTGTTACTATCAACTTCAACTAGTCTGTCTAACTGTGGAGCATTGTCCAGTGAAAAATCTCCAGCATGAAACTTTGCAAACCACTTTTGACACATTTGATCAATCACAGCAATGTCTCCATACACCGCACAAATATTTTTTTTTGCATTTCAGTTGCATTTTTATCTTTCTTGAAATAACAAAGCATAATATGCTGAAAATGTTGCTTATTTTCTTCCATATTCAATATTGAAATGACTATACAAAAATAAACCAATTTTGATAGCTTTTTAAAATGCATGTTGATATGACAGATGTCACAATACAATCTAACAAAATTGTTTCAAACAAAGTTAAAGACAACTAAGTGCTTCTAGAGCCATCTTATGGAAAAAATGAACGAAACTTTTGGCAAACCCAAAATTTGTGTTTTCTCCCACCAAGATATTGAGTCTGTTGTTTTTACCCCTTGAATCTGGACTATCCTGTTAACTTCTTTTAACTAATGAATTGTAGCAGAAGGGATATTGAACAATTTTCAAGCCAAGGCCTTGGCGGTATTATAAGACTTAACTTTTGTCAGAAAACCCAGTGATACTGTGTACAAGCTCGGGCTCCCCAAATGGAGAGTGAGGCCATGTGGAGAGAGGCCCCTGATGGCCCAGCCATCCCAGCTCCCTCATCTGAGGTTATTAGATATTTGGGTGAGCCTAACTGACGTCATAAGGAGAGGAGGTAAGTTGTCCAGTTGAGCCTTACTCACATCACCGACCCACAAAATCATAAGCAACGAAATAATTATTATTTTAAAGCATTCCGTTTTGGAGTGGTTTTTTTATGCAGCAAAAGCTAACTGATATAAGATGCTAGAATGTATCATAAAGGAAGGCATGGAAGTTGCAATGTGATCAGATGCTTGAGCTAAGTCTTTTCCTGCTTCAGGTGGTTCAAAGGAAGCGTGCTGACAAGCAGAATAGGAATAGGAGGAATGTGTGTTGTAGGCGGAAAAGGCTGTGCAGAGCATGAGTAGCAGACAGAGGTACGTGTTGACTGAAGTGCGCCAGAGAAATAGACTTTGTCTCAAGTGTTTGCAATATGATGAATTATGTAGACAACTAGTGGGAAAAATATAGGTAAGTGGAGTAGTTTTAAATTTGAGTTAGCATTGGTCATATAGTTCAAGCTGTGAAAAGCATTGATAACCTGAATAGCTATATCTGACTTAAATTATGAGTATCCTGTGCATATGGATCTTTTTTCCATTTCATTATAATTTTTTAAAAACCAAACTGGGCTTATATGGGGACTGTAATTGACGGTGAGGAGATGAGGGTTTGGGGAAAGCAGAGGCATCGGAGGTGCAGACCGGGATGTGGAGAATGTACACCTTTGGAGGACAGGAAGGCATTGCAGCTTTTCCAGAGGGAGCACAACTTAAACAACTGCAGCTCCAGGCAGAGTGAGTAAGGGTTAAGGTCATGGTCCAACATCACTAACTCCTGTGTCCATGACATGGCCCCAGGCTGGAAATCGGAGTCCTTGACTCTTCTTAAGCTGAAGCCAACTAACTCCTCGTGGCTGTCCTGCTCTTAGGTGCGCCTGCTGCCATCTCGTTCACTCGCCTGTGGAATCCCAGCGTTCCTGTTTCTCTCAATTCCATGATTTATTATTTAGAATCATCCGATTCAATTCACTCATTTTTACCTTGAGCTCTTTAATTGTCAAATGTCAGTAAAATATTGTCACTTTCCAGGATCAGATGCAAGGCTGGATTGGAGTCTATATAGCGAATCATAAGACATATTGCTATTTATATCATTCATTCTAGAAACAATCATTTCCTGCTTACTAGGCAGTGGGCTCCCTGTGGGTGCGAGAAACAGAGTGATGATCACAGACTTAAGGGACTTTAAGGTTCGTGACTCACACATTTGACAAACGTTTATTAAACTACTTAGTTCCACGTTTCAGTTCACTAACTGGAATTTCAAAACAGAGATTTAGCGAAAGGGCATACTATGTTAATTTTCACCAGAGATGTATTTTTTCCTTTCTTTAGTGAGACAGGGAGGGGATTTTTACAATCAGAGCCTGAACTAAAGTCACCCACAGTAGCAAAACTGCAGAGATTCCTCCAAATCATTCTTCCCTGTTATTTCTACTCTCTGTCGTCGTTTGCAAGCGCCTCGCAACGGCTCTCGCCCTGCCCTGTCAGAAACGTAAGACAGACAGCCAGTCTCATCCTGTCTGCAGAGCCGTTTGCCTGCACTCCCCTCAGACTTTATGCGACAACATAAATCTCAGATAATGTGTCCAGGTGAGCAGAGTTACTTAAAAGAGCAGACAGTCAGTGTGGCACATTGATTAACATCATCTATGACGGGGCTGTAATGTACAGCGACTTCTATTTAGTCAAAAAGGTGGGGAAAGTGCTGCTGAGGTTTATGGGGCTGGCCCCGGCCTGGCGAGTGAGTTATGTACACAAATAGCTCTTGCGTATCATACGCTGGAAGCTAATAAACCATCTTTAAGCTCTGCGCTGTCTCCCTGTTAGAAGAAATGGTCTATCATTTCCTTTCTTTGGGATGACATAGTAATGACTCTACACACACACACACAATATCACACACTCCTGATCACCTTCTGGCTGCTCTCAGAAAACCTTTTCTGTTCACACATGACACGAGGCGGGTCATTTAGGGAAGAGGGAATGCTTTTTAGGCTGGACAGGAGCTGGGGAGATGTCAGCAACCAAGAAATTGTAGATCATAAACTGTCATTTCCATTCTTCATGGGTAAGAGTCCTTGGCTGGGTGACTTAGTTAATCGAAGCTGTGGGCGGCACTGAGGCAGTTAAGCACGTCATACAACACCGCGCTGTGCTGTAATCACCTGTATGCCTGTCTGCCGCCCTCCCTGGCCTGCGAAACTTTGAAGGTCTGCATTGTGTCTTATGTATTTTTGTGCTTCCACTGACTCAAAGAGTCTGCATATTAAAGAAAAAAAACCCCTGTAACTTACCCTAAGTATGGTTTTGTTTCCCTCCTTTTTCCCATCTGTGGTGACAACTTCTATGTGTGTTCAATGCACTGAAGAATCCTAATTTCAATGGGAGTATCCTGCCTGTTGGAGAGGAAATGTAAATATGTATTGACTGAAATAACAGGTACATTCATCAGTAATACCTTTACAGAGAGAAGCGCCAGTATCCTTTCCTTTGAGGGTACCAAGAAAGTGGGGCAACTGGTCTTTCTTTCTTTAACAATGTAAGTCCTGGTAATAAAAGCATCACTAAGAAGTTGCCTTCTAAATGCCCTTGGTGGGTGATATTAGTACAGGAAACTCACGGGCGCTCTGAGTTCTAAGCTGTCAGATGCACAGACCTCTTCCCTGGGCTCCTGCCTTCCTCTCCCTGGTTACAGATTGTAGACAACCTGTTTCCTTCATGAGCACTCTGTCATGAAACTCTGATACGTGAAACAACAAAACATACAGCATAATAAAAGAAGGAGGGTTATCCACATCAAAGGTAGATTTTTTGTACTATAAAAATATCTCCAAGAAATTCCTATAAATAATGCCCATAGTATGTTTATTAATTGCTCAATTTATCACAGTTAAATTTGCATTAGATTATTCCAAACTTATCAAATGACTTTTAATATTATCTATTATATGACCCTAAAATAACAGAACCACCTTCCCAAATAAAGACAAATAAACTGTAACTCAGAATCTGCTCCACCAAGCCTACTGGGCCCGTTGCTAGCCCGTGGCCTCTCCTGGCAGACTCGACCGCCTGTTGGAGCTCAGTCTCACCCCGTGACCGCGTCCCTCTTCCCTTTTCACTTGTGCCTGTGCCCGTCTGTAAGGTAATCTACATGCATGAGGTTGTGCATTCCCTAGGGTGCTCCAGAGTAATAAAACGGTGACCAGTGCTTCTGCTGAAATATACTGAAGCAGAGTGACATCTCTGGAAATGATTCCCAAATGCTGGAAGGAAGAGAGAGAGCGAGTACCAGCCAGGCAGCTGCTGTTTTCATTGTCACCCCAGGGAGCTACTCGGAATGCATTTGAAGATTAGACTTTGCTACAGAAAAAAGTGATTTAGTGATTTTACTCAGAATGTCTTGGGCTGAAATGGTTTTTTTCCTTTGACATGCTTTCCCTTATGCTCTGTTTTACCCCTTTTCTTTTTTAGATTGGATAACACATATTGGGTTGGCCAAAAAGTTCATTTGGTTTTTTTTCCTGAACGATGGCTCTAGTAGAACTTAGTTGTCTTTAACTTCATTCGAAACAAGTTTGTTAGATGGCATTGTGACAGCTGTCATATCAGTGTGCACTTAGAAAAACATCAAAAGTGGTGAATTTTTGTGTAGCCATTTTAGTATTGAAGATGGAAGAAAATAAGCAACATTGTCAGCGTAATGTTCTTTCCTATTTCAGGAAGGGTAGAAACGCAACTGAAACATATACACACAAAGACATTTGTGCAGTGTATGGAGCAGGTACTATGACTGATCAAATGTGTCAAAAGTGTTCTGTGAAGTTTTCTGCTGGAGATCTCTCACTGGACGGTGGTCCATGGTCAGGTAGACCTGTTGAAGTTGATAGTGATCAAATTGAGACATTAATTGAGAAAATCAATGTTATACCATGCAGGAGATAGCTGACATACTAAAAACATCCAAATCAATAAAGTTGTTGGTGAAAATGAAAAATCGTGTCTTTTATTTTACAGAAGAAACTAAATGGTTTCTTTGGCCAACCCATACCAAGGAGCCAATATGTTGGCGTGTTTACTTTCTAGGAACATAGTGAAGGTAAACAGTGGGGTTCTCAGAGGCATTATAGCAGAGTTTTTATATTCTGAAAGCAGAAAGGAGGCTTCCAGAAAACTAACCGATTCATTAGGCCTTATCTAAAAAAATCCCTTTGTAAGGGAGGCTGAGGATTTATTTGGTTTGGCATGTCATAGAATGGTTCATGCTTTTAGGAAAAAAGGTTACAGTAGGTCCATTCTCAAGCCTTTCACTCAGACTCTGATGCTAGAGGACAGTTCTGCCCTCAAACAGATGTTTGGGTGGGTCTTTATTAACTGCTACATGCAGCCAGAGCTGGCTCTCTACAGGTTAGGAGGACCTCTGTTTTCTCTAAGCGGAGAAATCGAGAGTCAGTATTAACAGCGGACAGAAACACAGACAAGAGTTGGTTTGGGAAGTGTTCTCTGGGACCAGGAAAAGGCTACCAAGAGGCAGGCTGTGTGGGAAGGGCTACTGGGAAAAGATAGCCTACATTCTCGCAATGCCCAGGGCAGTAGCTGTGTTCATCCAGGGGGCACTGTGGTGGAACCAGGAAGGAGGGCATCATGCTTCTCAGCCACTTTGACAATCACTTTTGTGTCCAGGTTTGAAAGTAGGCATCGCCTATGTATGAGGAACCCGGCAGGTATGGGCAAATAAGCATGCTGGCAGTGACCACTGCGGGTTGACGACCATGGGACCTTCTTCATGGAGTCTGTGCCTCAGGTTCTCATACATCAGTAGGGAGCTTCCCCTGGCCTTCCTTTCTTCCCCAGTAGAAACTGGATTTTCCTCTAGTGAAGCATGAGCATTTCTGACCCTACTGTTACAAAGTGATATTCATGCCTACAGTAAATACACATGTAAAGCATTCAGGAGAATACCTAAAAGACAAGTAATCAGTAGATTAATTTATTATTCTTAATAAAGTATAGTAAGCTCAAATCCGTTGTAGAGTTAAGATCAAAATATTCCTTTATAAAGTTGTTATACAAACTCAAAGAAAATTAGGAATGCCTACAGAGGTGATTAATACACTGCAGACATATAAAAGGTACTTGATAAAATGGAACTAGTCTTAATATATTTATGTATATTTATTTTATTATATTTTTTATTTAGGAGCTGATATATAAAGACTTGGGAGAAAACCCTACAGCATACTATGTTGTTAGCTTAGTTTGCTTACTAAATTGTTAGAACAAAGATCCAATGAGCAAGGTGATGCGAGCTTTCTTTTTCAGCTGGATGGATAAGATGCACTTTGTTGTTGAGCTCCTTCGCTTTCTCTTAGTTAGGGTTTCTTGCTTTATCTGTGGGGAAGTGGGTTCTTGGCTCTTTGCTTTTTCTTAATGGCCCTTATGAATATGTCACAATATTATAATAACACCTCACAAAAGTACTGAGTCCTTTCTCTTAGTCCAACACTCTGGGTTTCTGTTTCTGTAGGTTGGGTTGATCAAACTCAGATTTGGGTCCTACTAAGATGAAAGGTTTTTTAAATGTATATATATTTAAATTTTTTTTTTTTTTTGGTTATAGTTGACATATAATATTCTAGTAGTTTCAGGTAACATACTTAGGTTTCCATGGCTGTCATGGTCATGAGAGGGAAATATCATGGCCCACGAGGTTCACACTTCTGACCCTTAATAAAACCAATGTTTTTAAGTAGCCAGTGCAGAAGAGACATGGTAGAATTGAAAAGTCCTGACTTTGGCCATTGATTTGGGATACCCCTTGTGTGTTTCAACTCCTGCCTTTCCAGTTTTGAACAGACAAATAGACATGTCTCAGATGGAGACGGTTTTGAGTTGAGGCATGGCATGGATGGGCGCTGGGCTCTTTTACTTTCCTGATAGGTGTTTTTGGCCCACTCCTTTGGCACACCGCATCTCCTCACCTCTCATCCTTGGCATTGTGATACTGGTTCTAAAGCAAGATACTATGGACATTCTTATGCTAGAATGTATTGGCTGACAAATGTCTGCAATTTCCTCTGGATCTATTTCAGTAAGGGCTTTGGTTCCTGAAAAGAGAAATGGAAGATTCAGACAGATCAATTAGCAATTGTTTCAAATATTTATTTTTGGGCTAAAAAACATTTGGCTAATTGTATAGTTGGCTATAGCTGGAGTCATTATTGAATGTATCCTGCTTAAATTATGCCATATTCAAAATGTGAAAATTCCCATTTTGGTTGCAGCAATTCAAATGGAAAACTGCAAATCGCCAAACAGAAAATTAGCAAATGTTTGTTCTGTCTCAGCTCAAGCAGGTGGTGGTCTTTTCTCCCCCTGAACAACATTATTCTGGCCTCTTAGCCAGTGCACGTAGCTCTATTTCCCTGCATCCCAGGGGGAAAATATGTCATGGCTACCAATGATTTGATCATTTATTTAATCGTGAAAGACAAGGGTTTAAATAAGAAAGATAACAATGTCTTCAGAAGAGTCACTGGAGGCACCAGGGCTTCAGCAGCTCTGCACGGAACCTCAGCCCCACTCAATATTCTGACCACCAGTGACTGCGGGACGGTGTAGCCAAGGGTGCACAGACACCCGCGCCTGAGACTCTGCACAGGAGGGCTGCCTTCCCACCTCAGTGTCACAGTTTGTTCAGTCAGAGGGTATTTTATGCAAGTTGAGCTGGGGTTATGGACCAAAGGAAACTTCTGCTTATCACACCACTTTTGTTTTTTCCCTCTTTTACAATGCTCGATTTGCATTGCATAATAGATAATATTTTAATATAATAATAACAACTCCTCTACCCCTTTTTACCCAGAATAGACTGAGCACACCTGAAAATACGAAATTGCTATTACTGTGTTAGGTAAAAAAAGAGGTATTTGAGACAAAAAATAAGAAAATTGAATTTTTATATTTTTAGTTGTGTTTTTTTTTTTAAATTCATATTCATTTCAGCTGGTTGAATATCCAGACTGTATTTTTCTGTGGAAAACTGCAGCATTATTCAATAGCTGAAATCATCACATGTGCCCAGAGCCTTCCTCAGGTCCTCCTTTACCCCGAGGTAGAAGTATAATTTCTCATACTGAGGTCACTCAAGATTCAATTCATTTTTCTAATGGTGCTTATCACTTCTCACTTTTTACTGTAGTTACTATAGTTATTTATACATGCTGCAAATACATTATTTATACACTGTACAACGGGCATTATTCAGAGAGGTTAACTTGTTGATAAATAGTGAGCCCAAGCTCACATTTTCCAGTCTTCTTGGTTTCTAATGCTCTACTTTTATTGTTTTCTTTCAATGGTTCCAGATCCTGGTGTTATATTAGAACCACCCTACATTCTTATTGAAATTACCAACCCACCGACCCAATCTGGAGCCAAGTATGCCAGTAGCCCAGGAATTTATTAACTCTTCCCCCTTCTCTCCCTCCCTCTTTTTGTTTGTCTTTCCTCCCTTTTTCAATGCTCAGTGCCTCCTCCCTCTGTCTCCTGTGCAGCCAGAGAGACAACAGCTGCCTTACACCATACTGTCTCCTACTTCAGCTCTTTCCCTTCTGTGTTCTGTGATTGACATGCAGCCTTGCACCTCTTCCATCAGCCTTTTAGATCAACCAAGGATGGTAGCCAGCAAATAATCCAACTGAAGCCACTGGCAACATTGGGTCCCATTTGATAGAAGGTCTTCTGGGTAATTGATTTTCAAGTCTTTTGTTCCCTTGTTACTTGTGGAAACCAGAAGCAGAGTGAGAGACCATGTTTCTGCATAATGAATACAAATATTGGATGGAGAAGTAATTAGGCTGCACACTCGTAACAATCGTCACCTGTTTGTCTATGTTGACCCTACTAGATGCACCTGAGGGCTCTATTCCCCTAGCATCCTGCCTGGCAGTTGACAATTAATAAAAGTATTCATAACAATTGTTATTATTACACAGATTGTTTTACCTGCTGACTGTATTTCTAACAAAGGGTCAAGAACTATGTCACTGAAAGCAACATCAACAAGGCCTATTGTTTGTCTCCGAGTAGACAGAAAGTGGGTGTTGGACTAGATTCTCTGTCAGCATGCTGAGCCTTTTGTGTCGTTAATACATCCTGTTTCTAACTTCTGGAATTGACGTATTACAGAAGTGCCTTTGGGATGAGGGGTGCCAAGCAACAGAATTCTTACTTTATCCTGTGCTCAAGCCATGTCATCTCTGG
Source organism: Phyllostomus discolor (assembly GCF_004126475.2). Taxonomy (NCBI): domain Eukaryota; kingdom Metazoa; phylum Chordata; class Mammalia; order Chiroptera; family Phyllostomidae; genus Phyllostomus; species Phyllostomus discolor. The sequence continues at coordinate 152,832,916 of NC_040908.2, read as the reverse complement.
ATACCCCAAGCATGGTCATTTTATAAACAAAATAATATATTTGATATGTTGTATTATTATAAATTACATCGTAAGTTATAATTTGTATACTTTTATGAGCACGTTGTATGTTTTGTGTCTATCCTAGCAAAGTGAATCCTACATTCACAAGGGGTGTAATAAGCAGTACATATATTTAAATTTACTCAAATCTCCATATAAAAGACTACCTTCTTTTCCATTTCTTAAAATTCTTCAGAAATTCCTTTTTTTAAAGTGTGACTTACTCAGCTATATGTGCAATTCAATTCAATCCCTGTTAACTGAAAATACCAAAATTCCAGGTAGAGTGGGAAGGTGTGTTTGACTCCTCAGATGCAAGGATGATGGGAAATAGACAAAATTTGAGAAGAAGCACAGTGGTTAAAAGCACAAGCTGGGGAATCACGAGTGAGAATTGAATCCTGCTCCATTAGCAAATTGTGATGTGATCCCAGACAATTGGCTTGGCTTCTTTGAACTTCAGACTTGTAAAATAGGGGTAATAATGCCTAAATAAAAGAGGCATCATACGTATTAAATATGATATGCTTGGAAAACATTTAGTACAATGCTCAGCATGTAGGAAGTGCCCAACAAACATTAACTTTTCCATTTTATGGATGACGTTACTGAAAATAACATCAAGCAGGATAATTACCTGCTTTGAGATCACACAACAAGCCAATGGCTTGAGGTCCAAAGCTTCTTGCATTCTATACTGATACACGCTGAGGCCGTTTCACTGTCATAGAGTCAGGCACTGCCTCCAAACTCTTGAGCCTACACAGAGAGTCCTGGGACATTTAAGCCTGCCTTGAACCTGGACAGAGTTTTCCTTTTGCTTGTGTATTGGGGTTTATGGGTGTGTATGGGTGTGTTTAGGTACCTATGACTCTTCATCCCTCCTAGGATGAGGTAGGGACCTTCATTTTTCATGGAGTTAAAGTCCCACTTAAAGAAAAGAACACATAGCCCTGGCTGGCATAGCTCAGTGGATTGAGTGTGGGTTGCGAACCAAAGCATCGCAGGTTCGATTCCCAGTTAGGGCACATGCCTGGGTTGCAGGCCACGGCCCCCAGCAACCGCACATTTGATGTTTCTCTCTCTCTCTTTCTCCCTCCCTTCCCTTTCTAAAAATAAATAAATAAATCTTTTTTTTTTAAAGAAAAGAACATATAGTCACACAAATTTAGACTTGGCACTTCCGTATCATTGGAATTCAGAGGCTTGATAAATGCTTTCAATAGGGATCTTACAGAAGCTTGTGTCAGGGTCTGAGAGACTTATGGGAAGACTTACGGGAATTCCTCCTGTAGAACAGACCAGCGGTTCTCAAACTTGACTATGGCGTGGAATCACACAAAGGGCTCATCACATCACACGTCCCTGGGCCCCACCCCAGAGTTTCTCCTGACTTGACAGCTCTGCAGCTACACCCTAGACTTCGCTTTTCTGGTAAGTCCCCGAGTGTGCTGATCCTGCTTGGCTGGCGACTGCCCTTTCAGAACTGTTGCTTAGACCTTCACCAGGGAGTACTTTCCAGACTGAAAAATGATGACACTGGGCAAGAAGAGTCCCTAGATTTAGAGTTTTCAGAATGAGTTCAACTGTTCAGAGAGGGCCAGCACAATAGGAGAAATACTTCTTTACAGATGGGTCCTATAGCAGGATAAATCATATGATGATTTACTCTCTGTCGCTAGTGACGCCTTCGTTGAAAACAGAAGAGTTATTTATCAGATGTAGGAAATTCAAATCCCATTTTCAAAGGACAGATTTTCTTTAGACAGATGGGAAGAATATACACTTGAGCCTTCTGGCCTCAAATTGTGGTCTACAATTTATTTGCTTCAAAACCTTGAGCAAAGGTAGTTTATTTCTCTAAACTCATCTATAATAAGAGGAGATATTCATACCTAACTTGAAAGGCTGTTGTGAGGGCTTAACATAGTGCTTGGCTGAAATTGGGAACTGAATAAAAAGTATGTTATTGTTTAAAAAGTAGTCACTTTCCTGTTGTTGGACTTGAGAATGCTGAATCAGAGAATGTGATTTCATAAATGTCTCTAGGCTAAACCTCCAAAATATCTTTTCCCTTCAGTCTACCATTGCAAATAAAATTTATGATTCAACATAAAAACCTTTACTGATTTCATGTCAAGTTAAATAAGATGAATGGTCCTATACTTCATTCAGTTCAATGTGCACACATATTAAGCAAATGGGTTTGAGAGGGTTAATTCTATGGAAAAGTGTTTTGTTTTTTTTATCATTTAAAGATATGAAAACCACATGTTGACCGATTATTGACATTTTTGCAAAATTAAACAAAAAATTTTTAAATGACATAGAATTTGATGAAAATAACTTATAGGAGGATCATATATAAAACATTTTCTATAATTTATGGGCAATTTATGGAATTTTCAAAAACACTTTGCCTATGTTGTTGCAATTTTGTCTGCTATGGTGACTTCAGTGCCTAGTGACCATGTGAAAGACAACTCTGCCTAACTTTACTGGCTCGATATTTTGCCATTTGAAACTTTTTCACGAATTGATGGCAAATTTGTGTATATAACTTTCTGGATTGGATAAATGCTCAAATGGCTTAAGTGGTCAGTCTTGTCTCTGATTTCTAGGACTTTGTGATTCTTGGAGTAGTGTCAGGGTCAGCATTGGACTTAATTTTTTATTCCTAATTAGGTAGCCCCTTGTGAATGATTATAACTCCATTGATTAATGGATTCTCTTTGACAGCCAGAAACGTGACTCTACTCTCAAGGAAAGTTATCTTTGGACTGAATGGGTTGCAGCAATAGTGATGGCATCAAAGTTGGAAGAAGTAACAATAGTAACTGACCACCCTGATTAACCTCTACAGGGAGTTGAAGAGGTCACTTCTCCCTTCGCTCCCTTCATTCAAAGATGAGCAAGTTGTGAATGAAGGCATAAAAAATCATTCTCAGGGACACGTGATTGAATCTGAGGTTCAAGCGAATAGCCTGAGTGGAGGAACAAAAGGATTTGATCTAAAACATGAATGTGGCCTTTTCTTCTCTTTCATAAGTGTTCTGTAGTTGGTGGTTTAGTATTTCTCCAGGAGGACAGAATAGAGAATGGGTCTCTTCAGATTTGTTTCAGGTCTTCTCTGATTTTTTATTTAGGTTAGTTTGTACACTCCTTCAAATACCTCAGTGCTGAGAGCCAGGAAGGCCAAACCAGTGTGTGATTCTAGAGGAAGGAGGCCGAGGAAAAGACTGCTTGACTTAGCTAGAATATACAACATTTATTTGCTTCAAAACCTTGAGCAAAGTTAGTTTATTTCTTTAAACTCAACTATAAGAAGGGGAGATATTCATACCTAAGTTGAAAGGCTATTATGAGGGCTTAACATAGTGCTTGGCTGAACTTAGGAACTGAATAAAAAGTAGATGTTTATGTTATTGTTTAAAAAGTAGTCACTTTTTAAGCTAAACAGAAGACCAACTTGTGATTTGGGGCCGAGGCTCATCCTATAATAATGGACGTCTATGTGGGCATATACCACTCTAGAAGCTTCTGTAGCTGAATTGGGGATTTCGTGGCCCAATAATGTCCTCTAGTGTCTCGGTCTTAGAAGTAGGGACCATCAATAAAAGTACCACCTTGCTGTTACATGGTGCATTTGCCAACATGAAAAAGTGCTTTAAAATACATTTAAATGACTTATAAAATATTTGAATTTATGTATAATGCTTATAGCTACATAGTAAAATTTTGGAAGGCTAAGTAAGACACTGTTGACAATTGTTGTGCCTCAGTCACTTTTGTTCTGATTACTCCTGGGCTCTGGGACAAAGGAAAGGCTTATTGCTCATTGCACCCTTGAGTGTGTGTGTGTGTGTGTGTGTGTGTGTGTGTGTGTACTATATGATTCTTCTATTTCCAATAAATGTCATACACTGAAATGGTCATGGTGGTTATTTCTAGGCTGTAGGATTAGAAGTGATTTATTTCTCCCCCACTCCTTTTATTTTTTCTCTATTTCCTGATTTGTTTTTTGCAATGATTATCTATTCCTTTAAAACTAAGCAAAAATAATTGAAAGAGATTCATCTTTTAATCCCCCAAACAACCCTATATTGTGAATGATATTAATCTCTTTGTGTTTCAGTTTCTATTAGGATTAAATAATTTGTCTAAGATCTTATCCAGCAAAACTGGAACTCGAACCTGGTTATCTGACTTATTGCACCAGGCCCCAAAGTCCTCATCTGCGATAAGGAGAGCAAAAATTAAGTCTTTTAAATGTCCACTCCCCTCAGGGACCTCATCAGTCACTGTAGCATTCCATGATGTTTTCTTCTAACGCCTCATCAAGATGAGTCTATTTGAACTTTGCGATGCTTATGAGCAAAAAATTTGGTAGGAAGAGCCTGAAAGAAGGGGGATCGTGCACCACAGGTACTACCAGAGGTATGACCTTCTCTTATCTGTCTTATTCAAGGAATTACATTCTTTATCTTTGAAAGCTGTGCTTCTCTGGCTATATTCGTAGGGACCAGGATGATTGATTAGAATTCAGCCCCTATTGTCTGCAGAAAGACAATTTACCTGTGGCACTAGCTCAGACATGCTTCTTCTAATTCATTAGAAGGGCACTGAGAGAAAGCAAAGGAGTTTGCTATTCCCCTGCAGCCCCACTGATACTGGTTAAGGTGAGGCTTTATAGTCTCATATTGACCGAGCTGCTTTCTAGAAGGATTTATCAGAGTTTTATAGAGAGGGCACTGTGAGGCTGAGGTGACAGTAAAGCCCAAGATCCAGAATTGAATTTCTTTCTTTTTTTTTAAACATTTATTTATTTATTGTTAGAAAGAGGGGAAGGGAGGGAGGAAGAGAGGAAGAAAAACATTGATCCGTTGCTTCTCATTTGTGCCCTGACTGGGGACCAAACTCACAACCTAGGCATGTACCCTGACCAGGAATCGCACCAGTGACATTTTGCTTTGGAGGATGACACCCAACCAACTAAGCCACACTCGTCAGGGCCCAGAATTGAATTTCTGCTGGTGGATGGATGTAGCTAATCAGACAGGAATGGCTAAAACTTAGAATAAGTGCCACCACTCCAGTCCATGTGGCTGGGGCAGTCACTGCTAATTGACTTCTTGGCTGAGCTTGCATATAGACTCGGCACCGTTGTCACATCACTGCAGGAAGTTCCAACCGATTGGCCAGTCTTGTTAAGCAGCCAGTTGAAACCTGTTCGCCACCCCTGGGAATAAAGTGGGCACAAGACAGGAAAGTGCTGGACTCAGCAGTCTGAGTGTGCGTGTGGTTGGAGCACCCCTGCCCCCGAATTATTTCATTTAAAGTTTCAAGTGTACAACATTTCTAGTCACTTTTCTTGGATTGTGCTCCAATTTCTTCTGATCCCATTCAGCTGTCTCAGAAGGAAGTGGACAGAACACATCATTCCACAAGCGACCGGACTAGGGCGGAGGTGAAGGAGCAGGGCGCTTACTCATCCCTCTCAGAAGTGTATCTACGGATGCAGAAGGGTTGACCACCTCCTGTTACCAGTGATCTTGGTCTACTTCATCCTGTAGAGGAGGGGTTAGAGTTAAGAGAAAATATTTTGAATCCACCTGTAGGGTTGTACATTTTATCCATATTAAATTTTACTGTAAGATTTGATCCGTTGCTCAACATTTGGTGGTCATTTGAAAGGATTCTGGTAAAAACGTGTTTTCTCTTCCCCAGAGCTTTTCTCGCCCACAGGTTTGAGAAGTGTCCTCTGTCTTCATTTGTAAGAAACCCGTGCTATTTAGTGTCTGCATGTCTGCACAAGAGTGGAGTGCAACAGACCCTCTCCTTTGACTAATTTCCATCTGTTCTTCAGTTTTCAGCTGTGGTCTTTCCCCTGGGAAAACTTTTTAACCCCCAACTTTAAGCTGTTTTTCCCAGAGATGAGGCCTCAATAAGTCAGGTAAATCCTATGTGAATTGAAGGATTAAGCATCACATTCTATCTAAAGCCTCAGGTTGCTACACTGGGTAATTTGCAAACATACCTGATACATTTATTACCCTCTCCATTTGGCTCGAGGTGTCATTTTGGCTTGTCAAAAACCTTTCCCTCCAAATCACTGTAAAAAGCATAGAACTGCTCTTATTTCAAAAGCATAACACAATAATTTTTAAAAAGACCCCATCATAAGTAGTAGGACACTTTATTAAGTCCAAAGCAGGTTATATCATAACTGAAACGAGTGAGTTGTTTGTGGAAATTAGTTACCACTTACAGCAAATTGAACCCCATTTATTCTTTACCATCCTCCTTCCTTTTTGCCTTCATTGACTTTGGTGACTGCTAAATGATTTGATAGATATAAATTCAGCTCAGCTCCTAAATCAAGATCGCGATCAGCACTTTTCTACCCAGGGGATGTATGAACCATCATTGAGGATGTAGACAGCAAAACAGCAATGTGAGCCTCAGAGAGCGGGTTGGAAAAGAATAATGTACACTTGTGTTTCTGCCGCTGGCATTACAGTAAATCACACCGGGTCCCTTCATTCGTTAGGCATGCTTCCAGACTGGGATCAGAACAAGTTAGCCAGGGTAGTTTTTTTTTTCTTTTTCTTTTGCAAATATCATTTAATTTTTATAAATTTAGGGCCAAGCAAACGAGAGAGTCATCTGCTTAGATACAAACGCCTTATCTGTAGTGGGACCAGAGAGGAAGGCAGGCAAGCATGGAAAGTGTGACTTGTGGCAGTTGGGGAGGGAGAATAAAAGTCTCTTCTTCCCCTTTCATTTTCAGAGAGCCTCAATCAATACCCTGCTTGTAACTGCACCAAGGGACCCGGGAGCAGAGAATCCAATACGAAAGCATTAAAACCTTTTAAATTTGACACAGTGCAAAGGTGGAAGTGTTCTGGACATTGAATTTTTTGAATCATTACAATCATTCCGAATCACCTGGAATAGAAGAGTTTGTGTCAAACTAGCATTATCCTTTGTCTTCTCAGAATTTTAAAGTGTTTTTTTTTTTTTTTTTTAAAGTTGGTATCTTATGATTTGGTTGAAATGATCAACAATAATAATGTTGCTTTAGGAGTTCTATGGGCCTTTCGGATAGATGAACAGAACTTGAAAATCAGCTAGATGAATATGACCTATTTTAAAAATGAGGATTATTTGGAGGTTCAGACAGAGAAATATCTTGCCAAATAATGGCTGAGCTGGGACCGGCAAAAGCTCTGCTGGACCTCTGTCCAGGCGGAGCCTCAGGGTGAGTCATTTTCAATCTCCTTTTTGATCAGACCATGCTTGCGTGAGGTCATCTGCTGTATGCCATCGTTGCCATGGATATTTCACAATTAGAGGACTAGGAGCCCGGAAGTCTGGGTAACCTGTCCTAAGCAGGAAATGGTTGCTCTCATAGGTTCAGACTTTCTTGATTCATGGGTCTATTCGAATTGATTTTTTTTTTTTTAGATAAAAAGCCTCATAGATTAGGAAAGCTAAAAAAAAAAATAGGCTTGCAAAGATGAAACACAGTGACTCTTTCGCTTTGGTGATGTCAAGTTTGCTTTTAAGTGTTTAGACAAAACTCATTAATTGTGGACAATCAGATGTTTTTTCCTTTGACATTTATGTTTGTCTCATTTCTTCCCCTTTGGTATGTTGGTTGTTAGTCTCTGACCCAGAGCAAATGTGAGTCGAGATCACACACCACCCATAGGATTAACAAATGGCTATTTTCATCAAAAGGAAATTTTTCAATGATCAATTCTCTTTAATATTTTCTCTCTCTCCCCCTAACTCTTACTCTGCCAGATCCTGTGATATATAATACTAATTTCCCTATATGTTAAGGTATTGTTCTTCTTTGGCCTAATTTGAGAATCAAGCCCATGATCTGAGTATTAGCAGCATGGCCTACAGACCAGCTAAGCCATCTTCCTTGTCTTCTTTCTCCATTTTCAACCTTGAGTGAGCATTCTTGGTCTATGGTTGCCAATCAGAAAGAATGGTTGAAGTGTCGGGACAGACAGAACAAACCAGAGGAGATTCGCAGCCATACACTCAGTTGGTCCTGGCTTCGGAGATTGAAGGGGAGGCTGCTAAAAGCAGGCTCATTGCTCTGTTGGCTGCTCCGGTCATGAACAGAGCATGTGGCAGATCAGTGAACTTCTTCCTCTGTGGTTGCAGTCTCCACCTCCCCTGCTTTGCTCTCCTGTAGACTTTAGTGCCATGAAACAGTTTTCCTAACACCGGGGAACTGCCTTACTCCCCTCTGAAGCTAGAATCCAAAGGAAGGAAGGGCTCAACCTGAGCTCTGTAGGACCCCTCGCAGAGGCATCCACACCTCTGTGCTGTCCTTTTATTATTGAAAGTAAGAGTGCTCCTCTGTTGAAGTAGGTACAGGGAGCTGTTGAGAAGGAGGTTTCTGTCAAACTCCCATTTTAGCATTCTGCAGATTCCAGGACAGCGTCTCAGTGGAGCTTTCTAAAAACACAGCCACATCTTCCTCCTGGATTTGGAAAATCATGCTACCTTCTTTCTAAGTCTTTTATCAGCCATCCACACTTTCGTAATTGAAATTGTAGCTAAAGATTATTTTGTTGATGTGACAGGCAACATAGAGAGCTCGGCCATCCTGGAGTGGTTCTGAGAGCTCCAAGGACTGATTAGACACAGTGAAAATGCCGTTTCCCTTTAGAAAATGACAACCTTTTGTGGTGTGTATGTGTATGCATGTGTGGCAAATTACTCTGTAAATCCTCCCTTGGCAATTTTCATGACAAGAAAGAGTCATTTTGTAGGAAAATGAGTGAGGTTCTTGTGCAAAGTTATCTTTTAAATGTCAGGGTTTAAGAAATATTGGAGATAAAGAAATAGATTGAGGGAAGGAGAAACTTAGGGAATTTGTAAAGCATGAAGAATGTTGAAGTAGTTTTATTGCACGTTAGGATTTTGTTTTCCTGAGTTTTGATGTTGATAGCCTGCCTGTGAATGTAAGGACCACTGTCATTCACTAACAGATTGGGACATATGCTATTTACTGAAATTCATTTTAAGTGTGCCCTTAGGGTCACAAGCAGCAGTTTTTCTAGATTATATTTGGAAATAGATCAACTAATCCCTACTTATTCTCCAGATGGTCATGGACACACATACACACACACACGTTTTGCTGATCTCAAGCAAACATTTGAAGGACAATATGACCTTGAAAATGAATAAAAAGAAAATCATAGAAATTGCAAATGTGTTATTGAGTCTATTAAGAAACAAGACTGAGCAATAGGTAGTGTTCCTGAGAATATGTTGTGGCTTAATTCTTTTCTGTGATTATTCATTTCACAACTAAAAAAACCAACAAAATACAGCAGTGTCATCTAAGCATTGAACAAATACAATGAAATCTTGTCATAGCGAAGATCTGTGATCCCTAGTAGTAGCTGTTGCCCAGCTGCAGTGTTAAGGTATTATTTAGTATTTATTAACACCATAATAGCAGAGTGCTATAAAATGAATTCTTTTATCCAGATCTACCTTCCTTAAAGTAGGCAGAGAGAGAAAAAGGCAAACACCTTCTTTAGAAAATGCTGAAATAGTTTTGCAAAGTTCAATGACACAGTTGATTCTGTCCGTGTTAGAAGTATCTTGAGAATAAAGTACCTTGAAGGGAAGGATACATTTTTAGGAAATAATGAGTCTTAAGTTTGTATGATGAAGTGAAAACAGGCATCAGAGTCAGACACCGGGGGTTTGAAGGTATTGACTCCTAACTTCTGGGGATCCATAGGTGCCGAGTAAGCAGAATATTTGATATTGCAAAAGTTCTGAGTAACTTTTATTCACTACTTAGTTTTGACGTGTGCATCCAGGGGGTGTTTCTCAGCTCTTGCCTCAATGCACTGGGTGATAACAGCCTCAGCCCTGCCCACAAACACTTCATACCTCGGCCCAGCACAATATAGTAAGATGAATTGATTTTATATTATCAGAGACTCCTAAATACATCTCAGATTCCTTTTCTGTTTCCAACTCAGAATCACATTTCCAATCTTGATGAGACTAACTTTTTCTCTTCTAAGGCTCTATGGTAAAGATATCCAGTAGTCCTGATTTGCCATCTTCTCTAACTCTCTCTACTCTTTCTAGCTAACAAATATATATATTTGCTATATACATATATATATACACACACACACAGACACACACATGTACACACATATATGGATATTACTAAGCCTTAAAAAGTAATGAAATTTTGACACATGCTATAACATGGGTGAACCGTGAAGACATTATGCTAAGTGAAATAAGCCTGTCACAAAGGACAACTATTACAAATATGATTCCACCGACAGGAGGTACCTAGAGTAGTAAAATTTATAGAGACAGAAAGTAGACAGGTATTTTCCAGGAGCTGGGGAAATGGGAAATGTCAAGTTAATATTTAAGGGTACAGAATTTTGGTTTGAGATGATGAGAAAGTCCTGGAGATAATGATTGTGATGGTTATACAACAGTGTGGACATACTTAGTCCCGTTGCACTGTGCACTTAAAGTGGAAATTTTTCAGTTTTTATATTTTACCGCATTTAAGAAGTGCAGTAATAAAGAGATAAGGTCCTGTGGGACAATGAGATACTAATTTTGACTACGGGTGTGAACCATACTTACTAGAGGAGGCATTGTTTGAAGAGAATTTTGAAAGATTGCTGGTATTTTTAATCAGTATAACCAGAGTCCAGAGCTTACAAACCTGAATGTAATTGTTCAACGGCTTGTTCAGTATAATGTGAGAGTAGGCCACATTCATTCTGTGTTCAACAAATATTTACTGAGCACCTACAAAGTACCTGCACTCTGCTAGACATTACAGAGTCTATAGAGAACAAAACAGCCCCTAATCTCCACCATGTATATGATTTGCATTCTGTTGCATGGTGTGACGGATTTAGTGGGAAGTAAGTTTGGTATAAAGGGGGCATGTGGGAGATGACTTTGAATGCAAGCTTAAATAATTTGAACTTCAGGGAAACACTATGACTTTATATGTGGCTATAGTATAAAAAAGGAATTGGCTAGATGAGGCAAGATCAGAGGAAGACCCATTAGAAATGACCAAATTATAGCAAGTGAGAAAGCAGTAAAGGCTTGGAGTATGGAAATGGCATTGGAGGGTGGAGACGAAGAGATTTGAAAGATAGAATCAAGCAGATATGTCAAGTGGGTCGAAAGGGTGGAGTAAAGATGAAAATGACTGATTCTTTTTTTTTTTTTTTTTAGCTTGGACGCCTGGGAAGAACTAGGAGTCTAACCTTTAAGTATAGGTTTTTTGTTTTTTTTTTGGAAGACCAACAAAATCCTGAAAGAAAGTTCAGTCATTTATAATAATTGATAAAAGAGAAAGCAACATGAAATCCTTTCTGTAAAGTTTAGCATAAGCTATAAATGAAGATACCTTCCAGAATTTGGTTATGGGGTTCTATCATTTAACTAAAAGGTTATTTCTTTGACCACATATCTTATTAATTCTCTCATTATACAGTATGTTTGAAATGTCTTGAGAGTTTAAACAGAAGGTTGTATTTGATGAAGATAATTTTATTTCATTTATGGTATTTGGTGACTGATTCAACCAGTGTAGTGAGATCATATTCTCACCAAGATGACAGATCAATCCAGGAATTATGTCTGAGTTTCATATGGTAATTAGGTAATTTCTTTAATTCAGCTCTGGGAAAATGTTTTAGATAAGCAAATAGTAAACTCAGATCAGCTATGTTTATGATATCACACAGTGTACTTGCTTAATGAGTTAACAACCATGCTCAACAATTAAGCCCTTTTAAAGAAGTCATGTAAGATGAATTTTAATACAGTTTTATAATTGCTTTTCAAATATTAGGGAAATGCTGATTAAAGTTTACATTATGGTTTCTGGTAGAGAGGGATAGAAATTAAATATGTATTTATAAGTATTTTAATATTATAAACTACATATCAGGCATCAATTTGAGCAGGAGAATAATTATGGCCTCTATTACTTATTCCAAGGACATTTTATTTATTAGCTTTATGACCTTGAGCTTCTTTCTTAATGAGTCTGAGCTTTATTTTTCTCATTATAAAAATTGAGGCAAAAACGTGTGCCAAGTTTACAGGGTTGTTGAACAGATTAAATATGACAGTGGAGTTAGGCACTCAAGACTGTGCATGGCACTTAAATGGAGTTAGCAAGTGTAAGCTACTACTAAGAATAAAATTGAGATACAAACAGTATGAATCTGGGTGATCCTTAGTCTCATGCCAGAGTTCTTTTCTAGAAAACAGATCCCAATCTACAAACTAAAGAAGGGCTTATTCCTTTCCCCTACTGTAAATTTTCTGTTTCTTTTTGTTGCCTCCTTCATCCTCACCCTCGGCCATACTATATGCATATCTTAGCCGAAAGTTCCTCGCTTTGACCTTTTCTTAATAAGGTAATTATATTCTTTGACATTAGCCTTGGGGGTATGCTGAAACTGTCTGAAATGAAAGCTTGATTGCAACCATTATCAATATCTCAGGCTGTAAATCACTTTTAAACAATTATACGCCCAGGAGCCCAATTGATTACTTTTTAGGATTGCTGAGGCTTATCAAAAAGCTGTGGCTGAGTGGAAACCACTCTTGATTCACCCATAATGTCAGATGGGAGGGAATGAGTGGCATCTCCAGGTGAATATATTTTTATTCCCATGCTCCAGATTCAAGTCTGTCTTTCCTGTATCAGGCAAGGGTATGTTTCTCTGAGGCATCAGGATAAAATTCTGTTTTGTGGTAGGTGTCAAAGAATCATTCAGTGTGAGAGCAGGGAACAGGAATCTTTGGGATCATTCATTGTCCCTGACATGCTACTTTTCTGTGGAGGTGCCATGAGGTGGGGGATGGCCGAGGAGCTTGGTTCTCAGTTACCTTCTTGCTTTTACCCTCCACTTTTTCTATTTTCTATATTGAAACTGCATAAGGGTTTTTTAAAAGCCAAAAAGGTTAGCAGCTAAATGAAATGTTATAAAACCTTTAGCTGCTCAATGTTTTTCAGTTAAGACAATTGAGGTGAGAGAGATAAAGTTAGCTATTTTTTTTTAAAATTACGTGACAAATATTAATTGAGCATCTTCTGAGTGCCAGACCTTGGTCTAGCTCCTGGGAATACAGTGACACACTCCAAATAGAACAGTTGGCTCTTGGAGATATTGGTCACCTTGCCTGCTCACTTTGGAAAGCACAATGTTGTAAAACCATACATATTTTGTAAAATATAAAACATGTCTTTCTAGTAACACTATTGTCACCTTTCTTAAGAATATAAATTAAGGGAGGGACTTCTGGTCAAGACGGCAACACAGGGAAACATGGCTCACTTTCTCACGCAACCACATTAACATTACAGCTAAAATATGGAACAATCATCACTCAGAACCATCAGAAATCAAGTTGAATGGAAGTCTGACACCTACAGAATTAAAGAAACCACATCCATCCAAACTGGTAGGAGGAGCAGAGATGCTGACCCATATCCATGTTTGGTGGATAAAAATTTAGGAGTGATATATTAGGAGTGAGGAGTCCCAGCCCAGGGTTCCAGTGCCAGGAAGATAAATCCCCATAACTTCTGGCTACAAAAATCAGTTGTGACAGAGTTGATAGAAGAAATTCCTGGAGTTGCAAGCTGCTCCTCTTAAAAATCCCGCACACAGACTTACTCAGACTCACTCCCTGTGAGATCCAGCACTGGGGTAGCAGCTTGAAAGATACCACTGGCACTCAGGGAGGAACTGAAGTGTCTGGCATCAAGACAAGAGGATAGCTTTCTCCCAGATAGAAAGGTGGGCAGAGGCCACTGTCCCTTTTCTGAAACCTCCTCCCACAGAGCCACAGGGCCAGAGGCAGGGCAGGAGGAGGGGGGGGTGGCGGGCATATCTGAGACTCCGTCAACCTGGCTATACTCTTTGCCTTGCCTGGAGATCCACTGAGACTCCATCTTACCCAACTTACAGGCCCAACCAAGCTATTAACAGAGAGTTTTTTGGCCCAAGCTGTTAATAGTGGCTTTTCCATATGAATGGCTTCTCTTGGCTCATGCTTCATATTTCAAATCCTCTCAAATAAGAAACAGCTGGCCTCAGTGAGCTCCTAGCCCCTGTACCTCTTGCTAAGTAGCTCCAGGCCCAGCACTAGCAGTAGACAGGCTAGGTTCATAGCTGGGCTTCACCTGGGGATCTCCAAGCCCAGCACAAGTGGCAGCCATGTCAGACTACATTATAGCCTGGGCAGGGTGGTCCCAGGCAAAACACATGTGGGGGATGACCTTGGCCTGCACCACCCAGGAAACCCCAGGACCAGCACATCCAGTGGAAAGCTACAGACCATGTCAGAGCACCACCACCCTGTCCCTGCACAGCTGATCAAACACAGAAGGAGGTTGGTGGTCAGTGGACACAGCCAGTCCTTGTAGCTCGCTGACCTGGGTAAATCTCTCCATTGACCTGCCAACAGCAATCAAGACTCAACTACAAGAAGAGGGTGTACTGAGCACACATGGAGGGCACACTTCAAGTACCCAGCTCAGGTGGTAGGGGAGGCTGTGCTACTGGACCCTCAGGACCCCTACTACATTAGGCTACCCTACATTAGACACAGAATCAAAGCAGCCATACCTAATACATAGAAACAAATACAGGGAGGCTGCGAAAATGAAGAGACAAAGAAACATGGCCCAAATGAAAGAACAGACCAAAACTCCAGAAAAAGAGCTAAATGAAATAGAGATAAGCAATCTGTGTGATGCAGAGTTCAATGCACTGGTTATAAGGATGCTCAAGGAACTTAATGAGAGCCTCAATAGCATAAAAAAGATCCAGTCAGTAATGAAGGTTCACTAATTGAAATAAAGAACAATTTACAGCAAAACAGTAAAGTGGATGGAGCTGAGAATCAAATCAATGATTTGAAACATAAGGAAGAAAAACCCTAACAATCAGAAGAAAAAATACCCCCCCCCCCCCCCCCCCCCCCCCCGCAAATAAGGATAGTGTACACAGCCTCTGGGACAACTTCAAGCATTCCAACATTTGCATCATAGGGGTGCCAGAAGGAGAGAGAAGGAGCAAGAAATTGGAAATCTATTTGAAAAAATGATGAAAGAAAAGTTCCCTAATTCGGTGAAGGAAATAGACATGTAAGTCCAGGAAGTACAGAGAGTCCCAAATGAGATGGATGCAAAGAGGCCCACTCTAAAACACATCACAATTAAAATGCCAAAGGTTAAAGGTAAAGAAACAATATTAAAAGCAGCAAGAGAAAAGCAGTTAATTACTCATAGGGGAGTTCTCATAAGACCATCAGCTGATTTCTCAGAAGAAACTTTGCAGGCTAGAAGGGATTGGCAAGAAATATTCAGTCATGAAAAGCATGGACCTACAGCCAAGATTGCTCTACCCAGCAAAGCTACCATTTAGAATCAAAGGGCAGATAAGAACTTCCCAGACAAGAAAAAACTAAAAGAGTTCGTGATCACCAAACCATTATTATATGAAATGCTAAAAGGAATTTATTTAAAGAAAAAGAAGATCAAAACTATGAACAATAGATGACAATAAATACATGTCTATTAACAATTGAATCTAAAAAACAGACTAAACAAACAAGAAGAAAGAGACAGAATCATGGATACAGAGAGAGTTTTGATGGTTGCCAGATGGAAGGGGGTTTTGGGGGAATGAGTAAAGAGGTGAGGGGATTAAGAAGTACAAATAGGTAGTTACAGAATAGCCATGGGGATGTAAAGTACAGTATAGGAAATAGAGTAGCTGAAGAATTTAAACACATGACCCATGGACATGAACAATGGTGGGGGAATTGCCTGAGGGAGTGGGCAGTGCAGGGTAGAGGGGGGCAAAAAGGAAAAATTAGGGAAGTTTTAATAGCATAATCAATAAAATATATTTTAAGAAACAATATAAATTAAAATTAATTTGATCAAGGCTTATCAAATTTTCTTGTTTTTGTTTACTTTGTCCTATTCCTTTACTCTAGTGTCTCAGGGAAGGGGTTGGTAAAGAGAGGTAGTGCTAATAATTATAAAGGTTTTGGTGGGTGTGGGTAATTTGAATTTTATTTTTATAATTTTAGATAATTAGGATTTACTTTTTTACTTAGATATGTTTATTTTTTAATTAAAATTTCATAAGCTGTTACTCAAAGCCAATATAGCATACTTCATTTTTAATTGAATGAAGCAGGTCTCTATAACAGTCCCAGTTCATTTTTAACATTTATTTTGATGTAATTTTTATTAAAGTATAGTTGGCATGCAATATTATTAGTTTCAGGTATACAACATAGCGATTTGACATTTATATTCCTTATGATGTGATCGCCAGAATAAATCTAGTAACCATCTGTCACCATACAAAGTTATTACAATAATATTGACTATTTCCCCTATGCTGTATATTACATCCCTTTGACATTTAAAAAAATATTGGCAGGAGGATTTGATTTAGCAGAGCCTGGGGCAGCCTTGTGGGGAAGAGATTAAGGTTACGATGGACCTAACCCTAGGGAGGATTTTCAATGCCAAAATAATCTTAATGCTACCACAGTATTTAAAGTTAATTATGTAAAGTTAACAGGCACAGATAGGGACACCTCTTTAATTACTCCATAACCACTAATGTGACTGAGCGTTGAGCTGCAAGGTTTTGATGAAATCCTCAGACAGGTGTAGATAGGGGACATTCTTGTCCCCCTTCCCCTCAGATGCTTTTCTTTCATTGTCGTGATCCTAGGAGTTCTCTTCTTTGTCCTTGTTCTGTATCTTACCCAGATTAGTGAGATCTTCATTGAGCTTGATCATTTTACTTTTGATGGAACAGTTCATCTAGTTGCAGAAGGTTCTCAGTGTCTCTTTGTAATTATTCAGATTTGGAGTTAAAAATAGGACATCTTTGTTAACTGACCCTATTTGCTTTCTGTTCCCATCCTATGTGATGTCAGATCTCTAAGGATGCAGCCTTCAGTTCAGTTAGTGCTCTTTCTGTAGCTGATTCAAAGGGTCTGGGCCTGGAAGGCCAAGAGGTGAGTAGAGAGAGGAGGAGAAGAGGGAAATGAAAAGGTGATCATTATAGACCGTCTTGGCTTTTGGCCAGCAGAAAGAAACCTGAGGTCTGAGGACTATCACAATGTTTTGTCTTCTTATTACTAAAAACACACAACAACCCCCTGTGATTACTTCTTATATTTCACTCCAAAATGTCATCTCTGTGAGAAGCCACCTGGGAATTTGTCGTTGGCTTGACAATTATGCACATACTGTATGTGGGCTACAGAAAGAGAACTTAGACTTTTAAAAAAATATATAGATGAAGGTCTAAATATGTATTGTCTCATTTGCAGTCTGGAAACTCCCTACTCCTTACATTAGATCTCAGATAAAAGTCAAAACAGCTAGAAGGCTCATCACAGAATATAGACAGTTGGAGGCTACACACTATTATAATCTTGTCTATTTCAGATACGTTTGACCTTCACTTACACAAAAGAAAAAGTCACAATGACAGCTGAACATTAAAACAATTTCAAGACATTGTGATGTGGAGAGGCAAAAAGCAAGATACTGGAGGCAGAATTCGGACTGATTTAATACTACTGAGGTCCCAGGGACCGACTCTGCAAAGCAATTCAACAGTTACAGCGGTTCCTATGCCTGAACAGCAAAGCAGCAACTGCTGCTTAGTGTCGGTCAGGCAGAAGTCCACGCACATCGACTGCCCAGATTCGGAGGGGTAGGAGATGATGTCCACACTCCACTTTGTCCAGAGGGGCATGTGCTTTCCGCATTATTCTTTTCCAAGCTATTGATAAATATTATGCCGTGTCTGCTTTTATCCATGATATCAAAAACAAATAAATTCTGTTCAAAAAGGAAGAATGCCGAAAGAGCTGAAATTTAGTATCTTTATTACTTTGTATGGTTCTGTATCTGTATCTATATCTCCTATACACCATCTAAAAACTATATGTACCAGGAAGACCCCCCAAAACTGGAATTTATTTATAAAAAATTGTTTATTCTTACATGTTTAAACTTCAGTCACCTACAAAGTACTTTCCATTTGATGCGATACACCTATCAAGACATTTTTTTTCCACTGATCAAAACAGTTTTTGAACGTATTGATTTTGATGCCTTTTAATGCTTCTGCTGTCTTGGTTTCACGTCTTCCGCATCGGCAAAATGATTCCCTTTGAGGACTTTTTTTTTACCTGGGGAAGCAAAAGAAAGTTGCTCAGGGTGATATTGGGTGAATAGGGAGGGTGGGGCATGGGAATCATGCTGTTTTTGGTCAAAAACCGCTGAACACTCAGCACGGTGTGGGTAGGTGTGCTTGTAAATCACGCATCTCGAAATGGGCAAATGTGTTGAAAGAGTCTTCAAAAAAAAATTCACTAAAGCCAAATGCAGCCTCTTATAACAATGCCAGCTGGTACATGGATCCAGACGGGTCCCTAGAACACTCACCTAGTGGGGGAAGCCTGTGCTCCAAGTGGCCCCCCCTCCAGAAGATAATTCCAGTTACTTAGACATGATCTGCTTGGGGAGGAAAGGTGGCTGATCTCTCAAAGGAGAAGGGGCAAGAGCCTTTTCCTCAATGGGCTTTTATTTGGTTCAATTTGCATAGGAATACAGGTAAAGCTCATTAATCATTGTCAGGCAGTAAGGATCAAACAATAGATAACACGCAAAGAGCTAAGAGGGCTTATTCTGAGTCAGGGTCAGTTAGCTAAAGGGCTATAAAACTTTGGGAAACAAACTCTTTTCCTGCTCAGACCCTTGTCAGAAAATTGAGAGCATTCTTAGCAAAGCAGGTCTCATAGGATTTTACATATTCTTTCTTAGGCCTGATCACCCTGGGGAACCCGCCCTTTCTAGCAAGTGGCTGCACCTGCCTCTGGCATTGTTTCAGGCTTAAGTCAGGCAGGGGAAGTAAGGCAGCCAAGACATTCTTGCAGACAGAATGAGGGTTGAGGGGTGAGGGTCCTTCACCCCCTTTTTCTATAGCCCCCCAAGTCCTTCTCTGGGAGCGCCCCATGATCATACCTGTCTTAGGTCATCCTTCCCTTGAGGAATCTTACTGGTCATTGGCTAACCAATCATGCATTGGGGGCCAGGCAGGGTGAAGTAAAAGGGACAGAGGTGGTGCCCCTGATGGGGAGATAAGCTTTGTCTCCTTAGTGGCTTATGGTCCGAAGGTCACTCACTCAGCCTTAGCCATGGGGGGTTGCAGCTTCTGAAACCAGGCAGGGTGGTTCCCAGCACTATACTATATCTAAACCTCTATCTGTATCTGTGTCTATTTCTGTATTTCTATTCATCACAAGGAAAAGAAGGAACAAGATATGCCAGATTTAATATTTCATCTGGGGCTTTCAATTTTGCCAGTTTAGTAGTTGGGCAGAAATGAAGTTACCTTTTTCCACAAAGAGTCTTGATCATCTGAGTTGAATGTTTTCCATTGCTTAAAGAAATATTAGATTTTTCCTTTTATTTTGGGTGGCAGTGAGGTAGAGTTAAATAGGACTGCATCTTTAGGGTCATCTATACCTGAGTTCAAATCCTGCATTATTCCCCTCACTGGGTGTACAGCCTGGGAAAAACTACTTTCCTAAGCTTCAGATTTCTCATGTGTGAAATGAGGATATTGCCGACACTGTACAGTCGCTGTAAACTTTAGAAGGACATCAGAATGTGCGGGGAGAGAAAGAGGAAACTGACAGAACAGGGTTAAACAGCCACTAGGGAACTGATGCCCCGAGTCTGCTGTTCCGTAAGAGGCTCAGGTGCTAGGTGTTGCTTTCTCTTATTTTATTCAAATTGGTTTTTCCGCTCTTTGTTATTGCTGGCCTACCCAGTCATCTGCCCACCACTGCATTACTTTTCGCTGTGGCGTTTTGCATTTTAGAACATGCTGTCTTTTTTCTCAGATGGTTGGAGTTAATTTAAGACAAAATAGGTTCAACAGCTCAGCAAATAACAGGCTAGTGAAGAAGACAATATAGTTCGAAAACAAACATTAAAAGACAAAAAAAACAGACCGCTAGAAATCCTCAGTCTGAATCAAGCTGAAGGAGGAAGGGTAACTGTGAAAATAGACCCACAGAGCAGAATGCAAAGATGCGCTAGTTGCTGGTCAGAATATTTTAAGTATTTATTTAGAAGTTTAATTAAGTGGAAGGCAAGAGCATTCTTTGTGTCAACATGTGAGAACTTAAAATTTGTGTCCGTATTCACTTTTGGAACAATGCCTGCCCACGCTATAGTAATTAATTCAGTCATTATGAAAATGCTGTCCCTCTGAGACAAATCCATTTCTCTGATAGACCTAGAGTGAGAGAGTAACCGGGATGTGGTCTCGATTTGAAAGGAAGGGATGTGTTCATATTCTTAGAGAGCGGAGACCTGGTTCCTGTTAACCCGTGAAAGCAAATTCACTGATAAGGGGAACCTTATCAACAAAACAGACAAGGACCAAAATATAACCAGAGACATGGAAATAAAGAACAAAATGATAGTAGCCAGAGGAGGGGGGGAGGGGGATAGTGGGAGAGAGAAGGGGAGGGGCCAAGTCAAGGAACATGTATAAAGGACCCACGGACATGGACAATGGGTGGGGATTGACTGTGGGAGTGGGGGGGCGGTGGGTGGGGAGAGCAAACAGGGAAAAATTGGGACAACCGTAATTGAACATGTAAAAAATGATTATAAAATTAATGTTAAATGTATTGTCAGTAATAAAAAAGAGGGTAAGTTAAGTAAGAAACCAAATCCTTTCTTTCTTCCCAAATATACGAAAACTCTACTCTTCCATATCTACTCTTACACCTGTCACGTAGGACCTGTTGGTGATTCCACACGTTTCCCAAAATTCACTGTGGGGAAGAAGGGGATTGTGTAGCTTTAAGAGTAGACCAGTCCTTTCCGAACACCTGTGCCTGCCACCGTTTCTTCAGTGAGAATGAAATGGCTCTATAGCGGCTTCTGTTCCTGTCATTGTCTTGTCATAAGAGTGTTACTGTAATTTAGTACCACTGTCTATTTCCATTACAGCCCTTGTCCAGTGAACAGATTAATTAGGCCACTTTTGGTTCCTTTTTTCTGTTTGTCAAAATCTGGAGATTGCACAATGAGGATAATAATGAAACTTTTATTAGAGTCAGTGAAAACTTATCAGCTTTCATGACAACCATGGTAATGACCTATTGTAAGGAGGGATCAGGGCTCAGCCCTTGTGCACAAGTTCGCATGAGAGGGCATGTAGGGGGGTACCTGGGGCGATGGGAAGCATTGTGGGGAGAAGGGCGGAGATAAAGTGGAGTGCAGGGGGTGCCTGCAAGTTTTCTCATGGATGAAATGCACCAAGTATGTTCCAGATCCTAGAACTAGCACCTGCTTCTCCTCATGAAGATTCACATTGTTTTCCCCCCTGAGGCAGTGTTATATAGGGAAACAGATGCAGGCTGACCTTATTTCAAATATCAGTTCTGACTTAACCTCTTTGTACCTCAATCCTTTTTATCAATAGAATGAAGATCGTAACAGAACTCCCCCATTGGCTTATTGTGAGAAGAGATGAGTTATGAGGGTATAAAACATTTTGGAAACTACCAGGCGCACAGGATACATTTATTCTGCGCAAGTTGCTTTGCATCTCTGATCTTCAATTTTTCCCACCTGTAAATTAGATAATAATTGCTTTTCAGGGTCCTTGTAAAGATTAGCGACAATGAATGTAGAAGATTCATCCTGGCTCATAATGGATTTGGTAAGTGTAGGCATTAGCATATCACTGCATACAAAGTAGGTATGGAATCGTGAAAGAAGGATACTGTTTACGCATGGCCTCCACTGTTAGTCTGTCAACCATCTTCCACCGTCCATCAGTGGAGGGATAACCGAGGCCCTCCGCTATTGAGTGCCCTTGGCCATTTCTCAGTTCTGGGCTGGCTTCTATGCTTTTCTCTTTCGTATCTTTGTCACAGGCTTGTCATAATGATTTCAAATCTCCTACCACCGACTGTCTCTCTTGGCTGGTCTTTTCTTCTGCAAGCTTGGCTATGGATAGATTTAATCTTCATAGGTTCCTCAAAGATAATCACACAAGTCCTTCCTTTTAAGTGCTTTCCCTCTGATCCTTGGGAGAAGCCACAAAAAGCACACACGGCAAAGTATGGTGGTTTAGGAATGTTATACAGTAGCACATAGAGTACTGAGTTCTGGTTGATAGACTCCCTCCAAAGTTTTTATTGCCTAACGACCCTTGTTGGCCTTTTGCTCTTTTATTTTATTCCTGCTGCTGGAATTTAGCCAACTAGACCTCTTGTTGCTGAGGCCTGAGGGTGTAACCCAGGCACCTGTGTGAGTGAATTCACGTCCTCTCAGGGGCTATTGAGCCCAGCAGGCTATTTGCATTTTTGAAAGCTGGGTAATCGTCAACATCTGTTGTTCCTTAAGTTCTTCACCTTATAAATCATCAAATAATTCTCCCTTTGGCTCTTGATGTTTTCCCATTTGGGGGACTTGTTTTCTCTTCACCTTTTTATCTCTGTGGAGGCCAAGCATCCTTTAAGGTGCAGCTGGACACACCTATGTCACAATGCTGCTCCCGAATATTTCAGCCTTATCAGTAAGTGTGGTACACCTTATGCATTGTGCCTGCCCTGATTACGCCTTGTACCAAATCCTGGCCAAATTCCAGCTCCAAAATCCTATAGGATTTAGCATTTGTCCGTAATCATTAGTTTTGAATAATTACATTGTGTAGAACTTTCATTTTTCTCAAAACTCTCTCATATTAAGGAGTTCATTTTATTGTTCATTATTGGTAACCTTATCAAACAGCTAGGGAGTTATTTTTATCCTCATTTGACATATGAAGAAACCAGCCCCCAAGGAACGTGTGCGTTTATGTGTTTGGGGAGAGTGAGTACCTGACTTGGGTAAAATTTCATAGCTAATCGGTGGTCAAGCCGGGACCAGATGCAAGGCTCCTTCCCTTCAAGCCTGCACCTTACCCCTGAGATCATCCTCCCTGCTCATCCTCCCTGTTGTGCCTTTTACATTTTAATCTATGAGTTTGATTAGTTTCAGGTTTCACCACCCAGTACTCACACATGCCTGCCCAAGAAAGCTCTTATCAGTGATCTTTTAACTCTCATTATAACTCATCTAAAAAACTATTGTGTTTAAACGAAAGGTACGTTCAGCATTAAACTGGTGGTGTCACTAATGTGCATACATAATTATATGCAGTAGATAAGTGTAAGATTCGTCACACAGAACGCAAACTGCTCTGAAGTGGGCAGAGTTCATCAGAGATGCAGTAGCAGCTCTTGTTATCTTGTCAGTTGATTAGAGACTGCATATTGGGACACACGGGCTGAAGCATCTTGACGGTATAGGAGCCGAATCTCCACAATATTTTTTAGAGATTAAAACACTGATTTTTTTGCTGAAACACAGTATTTCAGTGTGAGGGCATAAAAAATTGTGAGTAGCAGAACCACACACTGAAACTGAGAGTGTGAGCCTGATGGGGAACTTGACGTTACCTTCCTCTGTGACAGCGTCACTGGCCTCCTCTCTTGCATTGCTCAAATAGCAGGACTGGGCATATGCCTTGTGAGGGAAAATCTGAAATTCTCTCTGTTGATTGTGGTGAATACTTCACAATTTATGCTCCTATTAAATCATCAAGTTGTCCATCTTAAACATATACAACTTTTAAAAATATATATATTTATTTATTTTTAGAGAGGGGAACCAAGGGGGAAAGAGAGGGAGAGAAACATCAATGTGTGGTTGCCTCTCAAGTGCCCCCTACTGGGGACCTGGCCCACAACCCAGGCATATGCGCCGACTGGGAATCGAACCAGCAACATTTCAGTTTACAGGTCGGCATTCAATCTATTGAGCCACACCTGCAAGGACCATATGCAAATTTTTAATTGTCAATTGTAACTCAATAAAATTTGAACAAAAGGAAAAATTTTCCCTGTTGAAATTAGGGAAGAGACTCACCCTCTCCCATTTTCTTAGAGCCTCTACCTTAAGACATTTTTGATTGTAAGTCCTATCCCTGTCTCTTTGAAATATATGTAAATCATTTCAAAAGCTTGAAAAACTTTCATTTTGGTTTAAAAAATGAATAAAAGTTAAATAAGCCAGCTTCACAACCGAGGGATGTCTTTCTCCAGGACCTGGGATCTGCCTCTTTGAAATGTAGTCAGTAAGGCGGATCGTGTCTCTAACCCTCAGTTTCTGGGAGTGGGTGGAGACCTAATGTGAACAGGTGCTTTGATCCAAGTTGCAAAACTGCACTTGTCATAAACATATGAGAAGTTGATTTTCTTTTTGATAAAGCCAGTTAGCTAACACAGATGGCTACCCCAATTACCAAGTGAATTTAGGATAAACTGTGTGACAAATGGCACTGTCAAGTTCTCTTACTTGAGGACTAATTACTGTTTATCTTGAGAGCATGAATGGAATGGGTTCCATCTTCTTGGCTACATGGAAGGGTGAGATTTCTTTCAGTTTTTGCGGTCTCTTAGAGGACTGCCTGTGATCATGTTCTCGTTTCAGTTCATTTGATAGTAGCTCGTTTTGTTTCCCCTAACTTGGTTGGAGAGGTTTTCTGGATTAAGAAGAGACTGAAAAATATTTTCCAACAATGCGTATACCTCAAGTGAGCAAAAATTGGTAAGGAAAACGCTTGCACTGCGTGGCTTCAACCAGGGTATTAGTTCCTTAAGAGCTGTTTTTGTGTCTTTTGTCCATATTTTTGTATGCCACAAAGCACTGAAAATATGATGTGTGGGACCCTTAGTTAAATTGTATGTGGTTAAGTCTGTGGTGTGACCACCAGAAAGCTCTGGATAAATACTTCGTCTAATTTGTTATATGGCCAACTTGGTATATAACAAAAGGATGCTGTGAGGATTTTAATAGTGAGTAGAACATAGCAATGTTGAGCTAATTGCTAGAATTTAAAGTGGATGCTGGCATGTACTTGAGAGCAGGACAATTGAGGCATAAGAGTCAAACTTGACCACTTCACCTTGTATTGCTACAACCTGAAGAAGAATTGTCTGATTTTTTAAAGTATTTTGAGACTTGTGTTACTGTCTCTGACATATCATATCATCAGTTACACTTGATTTCTCTTAAGGGAAGAGGGTAAACCGACACCCAACCCTAGTTTTCTTTTCTCCTGTATTGCACAAATATCATTGTTTCTTCTGTGCATTTTTTCCTTGGAAGATAGGTACCTCTGATCTTCCCTGAGGCTTCCACTCCTTAGCAGACCCCCTGGTTCACCCTCCATTCCTTAATACCAAAAGGGGTGGCAGAGAAGGCCTGTGGCTGTGCACATTTTAATTTGTTGGCCAATTTTTGAGGGTGTCAGAAAAACATATCCAGACAAGGCTACAGCCACATCCAGACCTGAGGGTCGAGGATAATGTCTCTGGTGTTAATAATCTGGGACTTGCACAGCCTGAACTGGGGAAGTGATTTCTTTGTTGGATGGGAAAGTGTGAAAAGGTTGTCCGTGGTGGTGGCTCTAACTGACTGAGCAGGAATAGTAAGCTAGAAGATTTCAAAAATGCCTTGAACATCTACTATGTATTTCATTCAGAGCATAAAATGTTTCATTGAATTTCACAGCCAAGGAAAAAATCAACTCAAACATAATAGAACACATGCAGGTCAACACATTGCCTTCAGGACAACTGGGCTAATAGGGGGTTGAGGCCATGGGGAGAATTTACATATGAGATGACACCGGTGAAATCTGGGCACAATAACACCCTGATTAGTGAGCACAGCTGCTCAGCATCCAGAATTGTTCTGTGCCAGTCTCCATTTCAAGCTTATTGTCTTCCTAAAGTTTGGTGTTTCATCACTGAGCTCCTGAGTCCTGTTCAAAAGTAGCAAAGGGAAAATCTAACATCAATACATTCCCAAGTGATTAACTTGAGTTTGAGGGGCTTTTTTTTTTTTTTTTGAGAGGCTTAAACAACATCTCATCAGTTTTCTGATTGGGCTGATTTCTCCCTTCTGCTTCTGCCGCTGTCTCAAGGATAGTGTGAGTGTTGAAATGAGTTCTCCTCAGCAGAAGTAGCTCTACCCATGTTGTCTTCTCAGCAACAGGGAGAAAGCAGGAATACCCGAGAGTCCATTGGGCTTAGAATTAAGACAGGTACACTTCTAAATCCCAGTTCCAACCCTAACAGCTGCTTGAGCTTGGGCAGTTACTGAAGCTTTCTATGCCAGTTTCTCACTAGTGATGCAGGGTTAATGGGTATAGTGTTCTGGTTCTTAGAAGTCACTGCACAAGTGTTAGGTGGACTTGATCCTGAAAGAGGAAGTGTGGGGATAAAACCAAACATTTTCTAGATGGGCTAGAATTTGAACATTTCACAGCAGTGGTCCCCAAGTGTGCATATGCTCCTTCTGGATATATCAGTATAAAAGAAGGGGTATTTGTGTTATTTTAAACATCTTTAAAATTGTTTTTTTTAAATAAAAACACCAGGGAAAAAGTTCCACAGCATCTTTTTAACTATTGAAGAATATCCAGAAGATATTTTTAAAAGAGGCAAAGCAGGAAAGAAGGGAAGGAAGAGGAAACATAAGCATAGGGAAAGCCAAACCAATCAAAAGTACAAAATAAGATGATAGGAGTAAGTCAAAAGATAAAGTATATAATTGTAAATGTGTGGATTTCTCAGTTAAAGACAGAGTCTGTCATGTTGAATTAAAACAAAAATGCATCAATTGGCTGCTTATAAGACACAGAGTAAAAAAATCAGTCTTAAAAGGAGAAAGAATTGAAAGTGGAAGAATGGGAAAAGATACACCAACTATTTACCTAAAGAAAACGTTGGTATGTATGTTCCAAACCTAGGCTTAAAAACTTAAGAAGAATTATTATAAACAGTTCATGGATGAGAGAATAGAATATAATGGACATCAGAAAATTACATAAAGTTTGACTATACAGAGAAAAAAAACCTCTGCACATCAAACAACTAAATCAATATAGTGAGTCCTTAATAGTTATGTTAGGTAAGAAGAAAGACTTGACATTAGTGAAATATGTTTGCAACTCAAAGTTATTAAAAGAAAAGCAGAGTAAACTTAAGGAATGTGGAAGACTCTAATTAATATATGTGACAGATATTAGTAAGAAAAAAGTACAATAGAGTAACTCTAGGTCATTTGAAAAATATTATAAAATATGCATATTTTTGGCAAGATTGATCAAGAGTAAAAGGGAAGAGGCTCTCAATAAAAAATAGGAGAAATGAAAAAAAATGGAACATACACAAGTAGAACAGACACTTAAAAATAATCCACTCTGTTAAGAACTCTATGACAATAAACTTGAATGTAGGCAAATGGACAATTTCCTGGAAAGCTATAAATTACTAACACTCAAAATCAAATGGACAACTTGGATAGGTTAAGGAAATTAAATGAGTAGTTAAAGAAGATCTAAAAAATAAAAAAGGCAAGATAACATTGCTCAGCCAACTTTTTATGTGTAGGTAAGTTCTCACAAACATTTGAAAAGCGCCAATTTCAAGCTTCTGCAAACGGTTCTGGAGGACAGAAAAAGACAGAATGCTTCCCAGCTCATTTTAAGAGTCAACTATACTCTTGATATTGAAATCAGATGTGAGAAAAACATTAAAGACCAGTCTCACTAGTAAATCAAGATTAAATAGAGCTAAAATTTAAAGAAAGCAAGCTGAATCCAGGTATGTTTAAAAAAGAATACAATATAAGGAACTTGAGTTTATTTTAAGAAGGTATTAAAAAAATTTTAATGCAATTTACCACATTGACAGATGAAAGGAGGCACACATTAAATGCAGAAAAGTGAATCAAATAACAACAATGGCCCCAAATCTTTTAGCAAACTGGTAATAGCAATAGGAACTTCCTTAACCATGTGATGATATATAACAGAAACACAGAACAAATATGATGGCTGACGGGAAACTATTAGATATATATTTTTTAAAAACTAGGACAAACTGATGATGCACATAATGCAACTTCTGCTTTATGTTGTATGAGAGAGAGCTCCAACCTGTGCAATAAGACACAAAAAAATGAAGTAAAATGTATAAACATTTAAAAGGAAGCAATAAGACTCTTGTTTTCAGATTCTATTATTGCCTACATAAAAAATCCAACAGTAACTGTGAACTCATAAAATTAGTAAGAGTTTAATACAGTATCTTGATATAAAACCAATATTAAAACATCGTTTATTTTTTGTACATCAACCACAAACAGCAGCTGTAGTATAAGAAAGATGCTATTTACAACATCAAACCAAAAACTGTATAATACTTTTATGGAGAAAATTTAAAATCTTTTTTGAAAGATGTTAAATTCCCAAATGAGTGGTCTAGAAGTCTATGATCATAAAGATCTTCATTCTCTAAAAATTAATTTATGCATTTATATCACTTGCATTGAAATCCTAGTAGGATTTTCCATGGGCTTTGAGAAGCTTATTCTAAAGTTTATATGGAGAAACAAGGAATCAGGAATGGTCTGGAGAATTTTGAACAGAAAGATCAAAATAGGAGGACTCAACTTACCAGATATCAAAACCCCTTATATTTTAGTAGCTAGAACAATGCACTATTAACATGAGACAGAAATATGGAGCATGGTAGGAAGCCTGTACACAGCTGACGTTGCCAACCAAGGAGAAAGGAGAGATGGTTTGAGGGACCACTATACCATACATGTGAAACAGATGTAAAATAATATTGACTGGCAGCTGTAATTGAATAATTTAACTTTTTAAAAGTTAAAAATTAAAAGAAAAAATAGCTGTAAAAAAGAAATAATTCTGGGACAATTAGTTACTCTTAAGGAAAATTGAAATCGGATCCATTCCTTACGACATATTCTAAGATCAATTCTATTTGGATTAAACATCTACATGAAAACAAAATTTAACAGTTTTTAGAACACAGTATTGAAAAATACAGAAGCAACCCAAGTACCCATCAATAGCCAAGTGGATTAAAAAAGTGCCCTACATATATACAATGGATATTACTCAGCCATACAAATGAATGAAATCTTACACTTGTGACAACATAGATCGGCCTACAGGGTATTATACTAAGTGAAACGAGTCAGGCAAAGAAAGACAAATGTCATATTATTTCACTTATATGTGGAATCTAAAGAGCAAAATAAATGAACAAACAAAACAGAAACAGACTCATAGATGCAGAGAACAGACTGATGGTTGCCAAAGGGCAGGAGGTTGGGGGGTCTGGGTGAAGGGATTAAGAAGTACAAATTGGCCCTGGCTGGCATAGCTCAGTGGATTGAGCGCAGGCTGCGAACCAAAGTGCCGCAGGTTCAATTCCCAGTCAGGGTACGTGCCTGGGTTGCAGGCCATGACCCCCAGCAACCGCAAATTGATGTTTCTCTCTCTCGCTTTCTCCCTCCCTTCCCTCTCTAAAAATAAATAAATAAAATATATTTTTTAAAAAGTACAAATTGATACAAAATAGTTATGGAATGTAAATTACAGCATAGAAAATATAGTCAATAATATTGTCATAACTATGTATGGGTACTTGAAACATACACTTGTAAGTATATGTTTGGCTAACCACTATCCCATAATCCCATTCACCTGAAACTAATCAATAATAATATTTGAGGGTAAACAGTATTTGGAAAATAAAATTAAAAACATAAGGGGGAGGAGAAGGATGAAAGGGGAAGAATTTTTCAAGTCATTGCTTATCACATATTCCATAGGAAAAGCAATAGGACTCTCAAATACTTTGAAATAAGAATTAATATCTATTTTAAATTTAAATACGTAACTCAGTTATATGCTGTGAAGTGGTATTTTATTAAATAGACATGAATTTTAGCACTCCTCTCAGATTTTCCCCTGTACATTGTGCTATTTATGTTTTTATATCAGTAGAACACAGTCTCCGCAGGTCTCTCCCGTTCCTATGTATCTTGCTGGGTGTGTCAAGAATGTGAGGATCAGACCAGTCTTTCCGAGGACCCTTTCTCAGGGCTGTGGGTGCAGTGAGCAGCCTTGAAGGCTGAGGGGGCATCTCCCTCTGCAGCAAAGAGCATTTGTGCTTATGGATCCCCCGCTGTGGCACAGGCCTACTGTGTGCTCAGTGTTCATGTGGACCCACTGGGTTCTGCTCCTTGGACTTGGGGATGAGAGGGACTCGGTGGGCTGACACTGAAAAATGAATCAGCAGGACTTTGTCATGGAGAAGGATTTCTTTAGAAAATGAAAGGCAAAACTATGCAGGCAAACAATGATAAAATGAACTATGTTAAATATTTAAGTCTCTCTGGCTCATATCAAAACCAGAGTGAGAAGGTATTTGTCATAGAATGAGAGAAGATGTTTGAAACAAAAAATAACAGCTCCAGGATCATTGTGCAGTGTCCTGAGAGAGCTCTTAAACAACAAGAAGATAAATACCAACAGTTCAATTTAATAATAGACAAATCACCAGATAAATCACCAACTAAAAAACTAAAAAGGTCAACAAATGTGTACATGCATAATATCAATAGTATTCAGGAGAATTCAAATTAGAGCTATAATGGGATGTCATTGAGTAGCAATGAAACTGACAAAATTAAAACAATTAAAGGAAGTGGAACCGTGGACGCTCTCAGACAGTGCTGGGAGGAGTGTAAATTGATCCAGTGACTTGAGAGAGCAATTGACAATAGCGGGTACAGGAGCCTCTGCGCTATGATCTATGTATTAGAATGTTCACTGAAGCATTGCTTGTAATGCTGAAAAAATTGGAGACAACATAAATGCCCATTAAAAGGAGAAAGGATAAATTAATTCTGTTATAATTATACAACAGAATCCTTTGCAGTGGTTAAAATTAATGAACTGGAGATAAATGTATCCATATGAATAAATCACAAAAACATAAGGCTACGTGAGGAAAGCACATTGAAGAAGAATACTGTGTTAGTGCAGTTCCTCTAACACGGAGGCACCAAGACAGAATTAGACGTTCAAGATATTTGCAGGTGGAAACAGCAGAGAAGGAGAAAGGGGGAGGGGCTGCAGAAGCTGGGAAGAGCTTTCAGATGGTGATGCCGGACGAAGTCTTGTGGAGTAGCCAGGTTCACCGAGAGTTTAGGAACCAAAGGTGCCCATTAATGTAGTCCTGCATTTTGCAAGAAAGAGCCTGCCTTAGTTACCCTCTTGTCCTCAATCTTGGCTGGGAGTAGCCTGTGGGAAGTACAGCACAAGGCAGGGTGGACCCACAGGCCGATACTGTAGCAGTCAGTCAATTGCTCTCCATTGGAGCAGGGAGATAGGAATGGCACATTTTCATGGCTACCACAAAGACATACAGTACGATTCTGATTATATGAAGTGAAAATCTACAACATAATCCTGCATACTGTTTGTGGATGCCTAGACATACAGGAAACATTTCAGAACATGCCT
Organism: Phyllostomus discolor; assembly: GCF_004126475.2. NCBI lineage: Eukaryota > Metazoa > Chordata > Mammalia > Chiroptera > Phyllostomidae > Phyllostomus > Phyllostomus discolor. The sequence continues at coordinate 152,801,270 of NC_040908.2, read as the reverse complement.
GGGAATAAGGGCCAAATTCAGGTTCATGGTTGACCTCAGGGGCCAGGGAAAGAGGAAAATGAGAACAGGCTGGGAACATCATTTTGGAAATTTTTGTTAAAAATCTAGATGGTGATTACATTGCTATTTGCTGTATTAAACTCCCTATACTGGTTTCATTTCCTAATATGTTTGTAATGATAACACACTACAGATAATTACTTAAGAAGCAGTGTAGTGGGTGTGGGTTACAAAAATAGTTGGGAAATCTTGTTTCAATGGAGGTTATTGTATAGATGACTTCTCTGCATCTGAGTGAAAAATCTTTTGACTTTTCCAAGTCTGTACGAGGACTTCATGGTTTAAGTCAAATTGTCCTCTGTAGGCAGTGACTCCAATCTGATTGGTCATGATGGGGACCGAAGTTTGCATTCAGGGAAAGGAGATCTCTATTAGGAACTCTACTTGCATGTGGATTATTGAAAGGGTTTATAGGTACCCCAGAAGACTGCATGGGGCATGTCTGGGGTAAAGAACAAGAGTAGTGTAGTGGTTAAACAAGGGAACCCTTGCTAAGACCGCCTGGGTGTGAAATCTGCTTCTGAAACCTACTAGTCATGCTTGCATGGGCAGGTTATTTAACTTTTCTCGGCCTCACTTTTCTCATCCGTAAAGCGGAATTAATATTAGCTGCCTCATAGGGCCATTGTGAGAATTAAATGAGGTAATACAGGTAAAATACTTATCACAGTGCTATTAATAATCTAGGCACTCAATAAATATTAGCAGTTATTCTTAACACTTGAGAGACACGACTGGGGACATGGAGAGTGAGTGCAGAGTATTTGGAATATGTTCTCAGACTTGTGCTGACTTTTATACTCATTTATTTCCAAAGACATCCTTCAGGAGAGCTGAGGGTGCACAGATTGTTAGAGGAGAGAGCATCATGCCATCAAGAGAACATAGCTCAAGGCTTTTCAGGTTCTGGACATGGGCGTGGGGAAGCCATGTTAGTTTTTTGAGCCTCAGTTTCCTTTCTTTTTCTCACAAAAACATTAAACTTTGTTCTTTCTACCCCACTGGGTTATCATAAGATGGAATGCTTTATAAATTATAAAGTGCTGTAGGTATGTAACATTCTTTTTTGGGAGAAGCTGTGTATAAATTATGGATAAAAGTACTATGCAAACGTAAAGAATTATTACCATTGTATATTCTGGACATGCCATTCTGATACATGTATCCACTTAATATTAGTATGTGTGTGTGTTTGCTGCTTTAGGAAGGTGCCCAGTTGTAAATGACTCTGTGTGTGTGTGTGTGTGTGTGTGTGTTTGGTGGAACGAAATTCATGTGAATTAAAAATGTAATGACTTATTACAAGTTGATTATTTCCCAGAGGAAAAGAAAAGGAAAATTGTTGAGTTCTGTCCTGAAGATCAAGTCATCGGACAGTCACATTCCCTCAGCACGCCCGAGCACTGCTGCCTGAGAGAGGGCTGAGCAGCCACTTGTCCATTGCTCAGCCTGGGGGACAGTGGCAAGGGGAATGGCCAGTTCTTTGAACACAATGTCCTTGGGAAAATCGTTTCAGGTTTCTGTGTAATTATCCTTTAAACTGCAATGCTCTTCTTGGGCAAACTAGGAGTCACCTTGACTTGGGGCATCAGTCTTGCCTGGGGACTATATTCTAGTTGTCCTCTATTTTGGTTTGGGTTTAAGAGATAAAGATTTGATTAGGTTTGATAAGAGACGGTCTTGTGAGGTGTCCTCATTTTCATAATGAAGCCCACATTCTTAGACCTGAAACAAAAGTCTCAGCAACCTAAGTACCCATCAGTAAATGAATGGATCGAAAAACCATGGTACATTTACATGATATTATACTACCCATCAGAAAGAAAGAAGGAACTCCTGCCCTTTGGGACAGCATGGATGGATCTGGAGAGCATTATGCTAAGTGAAATAAGCCAGGTGGTAAAAGACAAATACCATATGATCTCACCTTTAAGTGGAACCTAATCAACAAAACAAACAAGCAAGCAAAATATAACCAGAGTCATTGAAATTAAGAACAATCTGACAGTAAGCGGAGGGGAGGTGGGAAGGAATGATGGGAGAAAGGGGGGAAGGGATTTCAGGAGCAGCTGTGAAGGACACATGGACATAACCAAGGTGGGGGGGGTGGAATCAGGGGAGGTAGGTGGGGATGGCTGGGTTTTGGGGTAGTGGTGGTGGGGGGAAATGCAGACAACTGTACTTGAACAACAATAAAAAAAAGTTATTTCTTGTTCTTTTTGTTATTTGAATATCTGCTACTAGGGTATATACCTGAAATACTAGGGCCAAAATACTATGTTTTAGTCATTTAAATAAATGATATTATAATAAATTAAAAAAAAAAGGTCTGTGTTGTTTGGTCCTTGCTCCTTTCTTCAGGCTCATCTGCTCCGGCTCAATGTCAGCAATTTGCACTCCAACCATTTTTGAACTGTTTCAGTTTCCTGAAAAAATCACATCTCTCTTACTTTGAACACCTTCTGACCACAACATTCATGTCTTAAAAGTTATCTCTTAGCCCTGGCTGGCATAGCTCAGTGGATTGAGCATGGGCTGCGAACCAAAGTGTCGCAGGTTTGATTCCCAGTCAGGGTGCATTCCTGGGTTGCAGGCCATGACCCCCAGCAACCACACATTGATGTTTCTCTCTTTCTCTCGATCTCCCTCCCTTCCCTCTCTAAAGATAAATAAATAAAATCTTTTAAAAAAAGTCATCTCCTCACTCTCCGCAAGCAAGTCTCCTCTACCTCCCCAAGACTGGGTCATGAGTCCCTCCCACGTGGTCTTCCAAGGCGGTCATTGTGGTGTCTGTCATCTGGATCATAATTTCTCCTGTACTTGTCTGTTTTTCCTTGTAGGCTTCAAGCAACTTAGGGCAATAAAATGGATAAGTTCTGTTTTAGCTGTGCTATGGTCTGTAGAATCTTCATCGAGACAGCCTCTGCAGTTTGTCCCTTCCAGGGGGTGCTATTTTCAAGGATTGTTTATTCATCAGCCTTGCTTGAGTGATTAGCTTACTAGGCAGCCCCACTGTGGTAACATCACTTGTCTCAGACTTCAAGACTGTGAAAGGAAAGGACCACCGGATGTAATAGGAATGAGGAAGCCTCTTGCTGCTGCCTCTAGGCTCGCCTTTTTAGAAAACTAAGCTCACAATTGTTACAATTATTTTATGATTGGTAATACTGCATGCTAACTGTGTGTCTATTAATCTTGCATACCTCACAACAACCCAGAGATTGTTGGTATTATTTCCCTTTTTTGAATATAAGAACCAAGGATGAGAGAGGTAAAATAACTTGTTCAAAATCATAAAGACAGTAAGTGGGACCCAAAATCAGGATGGCCTAAATCTAAAGTTCACTCTCTTTCCTCTTTATCTTGAAAATGCAGCAATATAGTTAGAAAAATGAAATGGTGAACTCAGGTTCTTCTTACAGCTGATCTCTGACCCTGAATGGGTACGGATAGTATGAGTCCATATTGAGTTCGGGTGCTTGTTCAAGTTTCATTCGTGGGTCCTGTTTATGGTTTTCTGGAAGTGTGTTGGTTTCCCCATCAGTCTATATGAGGTGAATAATTGTCTGGGCATTTGGATCAAACTGATGATGGGTTCGAGTGAAAAATTGTTGGCAGCCAGAAGAATTGTTTTAGAGTTGTAATTCTAAAGTACTTGGTTACTCTTGAGTAACCAAGAGTAGGCTACTCTTGGTTACTCAAATAATAATAAATGAAATTAATTTTTTTTAGAAGAGACTAGAAAGAACTCTAACCCAGTTGGAGAGATCACTTAGAAAATTTGTCTCTGTTTTCTGAACTTCCAGCAAGATGAATCTGAGTAACTGTGGAGAAGCATCCAGGGTACATTTGGGAATTAAAGTATAAATAGTGGGTTTGTAGTTCACTCTAGGGTCACCGTATATCCTGAACTAAATGGCATCTCCTCTCCCAGGATGTTGGCTATATCCAGCTCTAAAAAAAAGTTCTGCTGTTCTGTGCATTTCTCCTTTACTTTTTACACTACGACCACACTCACAATACTTCATTTCTGGCACCCCTGGTCACCGAATATGTGCAGGTTGCTTCCCACAATAGTAATTCTCTATGACACCAGCTGGTGTCCTACAACTTAACTTAATTCTAACACTATCTACCTGGAGATAGTGTGAGATCCCACAGTTAAAGGGCTGTGTCCCCACAGGACTGCTCCCACTCCACTTCAGATGTCAATCATAAGTAGTAGGTCCCAGGTAACTCACACTTCCTCTGATTTGGTTATAAATCAGTGGTTCCCGTATCACTCCCCCTTCCCCTTCAGTTTCTCTTAATTTGCTAGAGCAGCTGACAGAAGTCAGGGAAACACCTAGGTCTACCAGTTAGTGAAAGGATGTGGTGAAAGATGCAGATGAAGAGCCAGATGAAGAGATACCTGGAGTGAGGCGTGGGAGGGTCCTGAGCACAGGCGCTCTGTCCCCACAGAGTTGGCTGTATCACCTTCCTGGTGTGGATGTGTTCGTCAACTTGGAAGCAGTTGAGGCACACAGGTGGCACCCTTAAATCAGAAAAATTGGGGGATTTGGAGTCGAATCTATGTTTGAAACATGGCTTTCTATTTACTGGCTGAGTAATTTTGAAAGGCTCAGTTTTCTTCTTTGTGAAGTGAGAATTCTAGCATTTACTGTTGACTATATCTCTGGAGTACCAGCAAGTCAGATGCTACCATGGTGCAGTAATATTTATTGAGCTACCATCTCTGTGGGTACTTTGGAGGAGATCACTTAATATTCACAACAAGGCAGCTGGAGATTGGCTGCATACACTGAAATTGAAACACTAGTGCACAGGGTTTCTCTTTCCCATCTCTCTCTACCTGAAATGGTGAAGAAGAGTTCCAATATGAGTCCAGGGTGAAATGCATTTCAAGAAGAGCCAGAATTCATAAATGTGTAATGGACTTCACCATCTGTCATGATTGTTGTCATCTCTCAGTGCTATTGTCACTCACCTCTTTAGAGAGATGAGCAGGGAAGGAATTCCAAGGAAATAAAAACTCATAATTCTCAGCTAGAAATGTGGCTCCAAATCTCCCACGCCATTGAATATGAATATAAAGAATAAACAGATATAGGACACCAAGACTCCTTTTGCCTTTGTGATGCAAGGTCCAGAATGCCAGCCATGGGAAGAGAGCCTACAGAAGAAGGAAGCCAATGGAGGAAAACATGGCTCGAGAGGATAACAGAGAGGAGAGGGAAACTTAATCCCAATGAAATGATCCTACTCCTGAATCCAGCCATGGCTGAAGATATAATTTCTCTGGAGTTTTCAGTCAATGGGCCAATAAGTTCTTTTTATTGCTGAAACCATTTTGAGCTGGTTCCTACACTTGTAATAAAAAAGATTCCTAACCAATACTGGCGTGAACAAAGACAATGGACATGGATATCCAGATGTAACTGAAATGGCAAAGAGAAAGTTGATGTGATTTCATCACTGAGTTGCAATGGAGCTTTGCAGAGGAAAAGTAAAATATGCCTTTGGGGTTGGTGTTTTGAGTGGTAGAATAATGATAGCAAAGATTGGTTCCCACTGGGCTGGATTTCTGCTTTTTTTCCTTCCAGATACACTCTCCTCCTCCTTTTACCTTGCTCTGCCCTAGAATCCTGACCTATGTGATCTACATACACATACATGGGAAAAGCTACCATGTCTCCTGGCTGCCAGCAGGGTGGAGTGAATGGGGAGAAACCGGAATACATCCCTCTGATTCGTTTACAGTGAGGTTACCTGGGGTTGGTTGACTGTGTCTGTGAAAGAAGATCTTTGCTCTTCTCAAGGTTGCCTAGTCTTTATGATTTGGTCATTCTGGATTCTTTAGGTTACCTCTTCCCCCTGACATTTTTTTCAGTCTTAGAGTAATGCCCTGTATGATGCTCTTGGCCTCAAGTTCCCGAAGTATCCCTTGTGGTTCCTCTACTTCTACCCACACCCTTGTAATTAGTTTCTTGGTAGATCACCCCCATCCCCTGGAATTATCCCAGTTTGAGTGTTTCATTTGCTTCTGCTGGCTATAGCAAACTGATACACCTAAACCTTTGATAATTTATAAAAAGACATGTTTATGTTAAAACAGTTTTACCATCTAGACAGGATCTTTGACCATTTTCAAAATTTCATTATTCTTATAATAATCTCATAAGGTAGGCAGGTCAGGTGATGTTTTTCCCATTTGGAGAAGGAAACCAAGACTTAAATAAGAACAAATGTCCTAGTTAGCCAATAGGCTACCCTTAAATCAGTATCTTCTGACTCCAATTGCTGTATATTTATTCTCTCATATCTTTATTTACCTGAAATGAATTAATTTGATTGCATTTGACTCTCTCTTTTATCATTAAACCAATAGCAATATAATTATTCCTATAATTCCTATAGGAATAAGCACTAACAAGTGTAATTCTCCATCAGATAGATGCAACAGACATATGGGAACTTTTGACAGAGAAAGAGAAAAATTGTGTAAGTGGGAAAATAATGAATCTAGATTTTGCATATCAAGACCCACCTTATATAGATTGCAAAAATGGGGGTCAAAATATTATAGATATGTTTGTTCATTTTAAAACAACAAACACTTCAGTATGATTTATGTATTTGAGATAGGCTAAAACCTCGCTAGTATAATAGCCGAATCATTTGTCTTAGCAAGTATCTTGTTATTGGCAATCAATAATGCAGCTGAGATGACTGATGGCTTTGTTTTCTTGTGGTGCCTCAGCTGGTCTAAATTATTTATTTGACATATTGCCTCGTGGCAGATGTAAGGAAACCAATCATAATACGTTTGCATTGCTTGGATGTACATCTGAGAAGGAAAATGGGCATTTTCTTTCTGTTTCTGACCTTTGGCATATAATTTAGGTTGAGATATGTCTGTAGAATCGTTATGCCATTTGCTGCATGTATTGGGAAGAACGAGGCTGTGAGGTTTTTAAAGTGGTATTCCTGGTTGTCCTAAAATAGAATAAAGTTCGTTACTGTCAAGAGCACGATTCACTGGTAGACATCTGACTTCCTCCCAGGCCCCGGGGCTCTACATACCACACTGTCCTGATTTATTTGTTAAGATGTCTTTCTTTCTCAATAGACAGGGAGGTCCTTGAGGACAGGAACTGTGTCTTATTCATGTTTGTAATCCCAGTGCCTGGCACAGAGTCTGACACACGGTAGTTACACAGTAAATTTTTGTTGATGAATGAAAGACAGGAGTGAATGAATCAGGCAAAACATTTATAGCCTTTTCCTTAGGTTTAGAAGTCATTAACCTTATTCAATAAAGTACTGCTTTAGAAGGAGGCATAACTAGAAGTTAGATCCTGCTTTTTGAACCTCAATCACAATGGACAAGTTATTTAACCAGTTTGAGCTTCAGTTTTCATTATGCAAATGGAAAAAAAAACAATACTTTCTTAATAGTTTTATTATGGGAATTCAAATGTAATAATGGACTTGAAAAACTTTGTAAACTCTAAATGACTATATTAAGAAGACATTTATGTGAATGTAGTGGTTTACCGGTAAACTAGCTTTGTGGAAAAAAAAAAAAGCTCTGATTTATAGCATTTACCAATTTCTATGGTATAAATATTTCCATCGGGGCTGATTTCAAACTAACCAAAGTTTTGAAAACAGCTCGTAAAAAACTGGCTCTTTTAAGCTGGCTTCTGGGCATCACTGGGCGAGAAGAAGGGAGTATCTAGGTGAGCAAGAAATGTGATGCCCTTAGTATCTGGTTGACATGTGGAGGAGTGTTGTGTATTTCAAGAGGGGAAAGACACAACACAGTTTCTGGCAGGGATGGATCGACTTTGAATCTGTAATAATTCGAGCACCATAGCACTGTTACAGCGATTATCTTAGTGACAGAGTGGTGGCCAGGAATTTTTTCACCCTTAACCAAGAATTCACTCGACACATAGTACTGCTGGAAAAGTACTAAACATGGAGAATGTATTTATTGGGTGATTTCTGATTTAAGGAAGAGATTCACATTAGCCTTGTTTTGGGGGGTAGGAGAGGGGAGGGGGCTAATGGAAGGCACCCTGGATCTGACCAGGAGACATCAGAACCTGGGACGGCCCTGTTGGTCTCTTCTCTCTTGGTCTTCATGATCTCTCATGGTGTCCAATGTCTGTCTACTAGTCTGCTTCATCTTCTCTAAACTTTTAGTAATGCAGCAGATGTAGGGTTATGGGCTATAGGTCACAATTCCGTCTAATGCACTGAACTTACCAGAATCTGTATTTGCAGGGACATATCAAAAGTTCAGTGAGACGAAGTTAATGTGTACAAGTCAGGCAGCGGTTCTCAACTTTCTGTGTGCATCAGAATCTCCTGGGGAGTTGCTGAAAATCAGATTCTGGGAAAATCAGAGTCACTATAATTCAATGTCCCGGGTGGAGCCTAGAAATCTAAGCAACACTGATGACTCTGGTACAAGTTGGTCAGAAAAAGATATTTGGAAAGAACTTGCCAGTTTTTTAAGTACCTTATCTTTTATGGTTGGACTTGATCTTCTGGGTCAGTGATTCTCAACCTTGGCTGCATACTGGAATCACTTGAGAGCTTAAAAAAATACTGAAGCCTGACACCCTCCAAATTCTGATTTAATCAATCTAGGAGGATGTGGTGTGGCATCAGGATTTTATAATTGCTCTTTAACCGACTCTCATGTGCAGCCAAATTTGAAAATCATTGTGCTGTGGGGAGCCTCTGAAGGGTTTTAAGCGGGTAAACTGTTTAAGAGTGAGATAGATCAATTTTGCATTTGGATTACTCTAACTGATGGGTGAAAAAAGGAACTGAGAGCAATCCAGGTAGGAATGAAAAGACAGGAGGTTAGGACACTACTGTAGTGTTTTCTTCAGGGCACGAGGCATAGTTGCACTTCCCATCCCCTTGTAATTAACGGTGGCCATTATGGCTTGCTTGGACTAATGTAGACAAGTGAGCAGAAGTGATGTGTGTTACTTCTAGATGGAAGATTTAAGAGCTAGTTCAGGACTTACTATACTAATTTCCCTCTGCCTCGGCAACCACGGACATTTTAAATCTGAAGTCTGTCTCAGCCTGGGATCCTGGCCCAGGGCCTTCCTGCTGAATTTTGATAGACAGGAAGCAGGAACTGGGACTGACCCTTTGGGGTTTTTTTAAGCTCTTGAAATTTGAAATTTGTTTCTTACCTCAACATAACCTAGCTTGTTCTGACTAATACAGAAATCAGTGTCTCAAAATGGTGCCATCATAAAAAATTTAAAAGTATTGCATTTGCTCGGACCCTGAGTAGTAAACAAAACAAGGAACTGCTTCAAAGGTTGGAAAAGTAACCATCCAAGTTATTTTGTGCTAAAGCATTTTGTAAAATTGTCACTTGTGGTGACTTGGGAGACAGACCACGGACCAATGAATGTTTAAGTCCAGGGCAAAATTTCAGAGAACAAAGCTTAAGTATCATGTGTTAGTTGTAGATGGCTATATTTGGGGAGAAAAGACAGATTTGTAAGTAGGAATGAAAGGAAATAAAATGTATACACAAAAAGTGCTTCACAGTTAGAAGAGTGAACTAGTCCCCATTTTAACAGAAAAAGATATGATTGAGAAAGCTTTGGAACAGGAAAGAATCATTAAAACAGCATTGGAGCGAGCATCAAATGGAGAGCGTGGATGTCACACTCATTGCAGATTGGGTTGCCTCAAAATAGAAGTCCAACTAAGAATATGTTGCCCGGTGATGTGGTACAATATGGCACAGAGCTCTGGATATGATTGCTACTGCCAGTGTTTAGCTAGGAAAGGGGAGCAAAGAGAACCAGACATTGAATTTAATAGACTGGGAAGCATGAACCTATTTGCTTCACCAGGAAGCTACAGCTTTTCATACCCTAGGGGATTACAGCATTGCTCTGCTAAGGGGGTTAGCACTCCACCCTTCCCCTCTCTGATGCTGAATTGCTGTGGGGTGTGGGGGGACATGCTGGACCATAAAGGCCTGCCAGTCTAACTAGGGGGTGTAAACCCATCCAAAGCCCTCGAAAGTTTGGGAAGTTGGTTCTTTTGAGGAAGCCTCTGATCTGTCCCAAACCCAAGCTAATATAATCCCAGAGGAACAAAGGGGCTCGTTCTCTCTCTCTCTCTCTCTCTCTCTCTCTCTCTCTCTCTCTCTCATCTGGGTGACCTGCATTCATCCCATGCACTCATCTCATGCACTCATATGTCCTCTCGCCATAGCCATGTTGCCTTAGCAGCCATCTGCCCATAGGCCTTGGAGACTCTACACACTGGCTCCAGGAGGGAGCCTGAACACCACAGCACAGCAATGAACTGCAGCTGGAAACACACACTAAGCTAGCAGGATGCTGGACTGGGCTGTACTTCAGTACGGAGCAGAAAGTCTGAACACTGGTTTTTGTATTGGCCTTACTGAAGACAGGATGGGACTTTTTCCATGGTGGGACAGTTGGAAGTGGGATGTTGGAAAGTCAGGAGGGGTACTCCTTTAATTTGACATCATCCATAAACCACACCACTGTGTTGGTCTCAGGAAAAAATCTTTTTCTTAAGGTATCATGAGAATTTGTTTCCACTGATAACATGATGACAAGTTCTCCTAGTTTGCTGGGACTTCCATTGCCCAAACTGCAAAGGTCCAAAGCAAACCTCAAGAGTTAGTCACCCTACCTGTGGACTATGTGGTGGACATTTTGCCTGAATGGGAAATAAACCTTTGTGGTTTTAAGCTATGACCGTTTGGGCACGGTTTGTTACTGCAACATGACCTCACCAGTTTTGGCTGCTGTAGGAGGAGCAGAATCACAGCATGGGAAGAGGAATAGTTGTGTGGACTAGAATACTTCACTTTGATTCCTTATGAAGTATAAGGTAGCAAGGCCAATGGAATTAGCTAACCTCAGAGTTCTAATCAGTATCTGGGTCAAAGTCTTGCCATTGACACTAGATGCTGGAAGCCTGTGAAGGCAGAGGGCATATTTACTTTGGCATTTTTTTCTTTGTTTTTTTAAGTGAACTCCCTAAGGACCCTTAAAATGATTTAATCCACTCCTCAAATTCACATGTACACTTTTTTTTTTGTAATCCTCACTCCAGGATAAGTTCATTGATTTTAGAGAGAGAGAAAGGGAGAGGGGAGGGAAGAAAAACATGGGTGTGAGAAACACTGATCAATTGCCTCCCATACGCATCCCTACTGGGATCAAAACTACAACCTTCTTGGTGTACAGATGATGCTCCAACCAACCAAGTCACCTGGCCAGGGATCCCATGCAAAGGTTTTGATGCTCATCTGTTGCATGATATGTGGTATTCTTTCCCTGTGAGTTGTTTTGGGCCTCAATATTGTATGTGGGTAGGTAGAGGTTTCTAGACCAGTTTGAACTGATCTGGAAAGTGTTAGTTGGTACATTGCTCCTTTCCCTTAGGAGGACAGCCTTAGGCTCCGAATTACAGTGATTGAATGTGAATGAGATCTGGGACATTTTATTTTTATTTACTTTTCTTGTTCAAATGAAATGAATATGCATTGTACTGGGAAGGCAGACAGGGCTATTACCAAGTGCAGCTGAGAACAATTAGTTCTTATTTGCTTAACACCAGTTCTTAATGTGCAATTGTAAAACTTTTCACAGGATGTTTTAAATGTAATCAATTTTTCATTGCTGTTCGTAATAATTCAAAGAGCCTGACATTTGCAATCAAGCCAACTGTGGTCGATACCCATTTTCTCTTAGTTAAATAGGAATTTAACTCAGTGACACAAGTGGTGGCTTCTGGAATTGATTCTGCGTACTTATTCTTTTGTGAGCGCTATACCCAGATTCATGAGTTTGCAGAAGGGACAGTCAAGGACCACAGGCGCACATGGGCCCACTGAAGAGCAGGGCTCGTCGGCTTGATCAGAGCTCACACCCTGGCTGTGCTACTCCTAGAAGTGTGCACTTTGGCAAGTTGCTTCTCTGCACCTTAGTTTCCTCACTTCTAAAACGAAAAAAGAGTTAACTTCAAGACTGTAATTAAATGAAATAATGCATTATTAATCAGAGTGTATTACTCACTCTTAGCTGCAAGGGACAAAAATCCAACCCGAACTAACTAAAGTTAAAAGAGAACTGAGTGGTTTGACCGATTTCAGGACATGCGACACCAAAGCATGGCACCTTGGTATATTCCATATTTTAATGAGAAGAAATTTGAGAAACAGCAGGCTCAGGAAGGACTTTCAGATATTCTACTGAAGCAGGTCGTGTGACCCTTCTGTGAGGGGTGCCTTCCTGCTACCCAAAGGAAAGGGACACCCTTATCTCCAAAGATGAAGGGTTGTCAAGAGGAATTTAAATGAAGAGGTTTTACCAAGTGCATTATTCTTAGCACATATTCCCTTGTCGTATCATGGCTTTCTACTCCTCACCAAACCTAATACTCTCCCGTTTAATTATTTCTTTAGGTTTTCATTTCCTTGTGAATGCTCCCAGGTCACATAAAACTTGCGCTAAATAAATTCGTATGCTTTTGTCTTGTTAATAATCTGTCTTTGGTTACAGAGACCCGGTGGAAAGCCTAAGACGGATAGAGAAGACATACTCTCCTCCCCTACAGGCTCCTGTAGGAAGCATACCTGTGGTTTTGCTAATGCCAGGGACAGCTGTATACAGGCGCTCAAATGATGTCGGGATTCTCTTTCCGCTGTTTGAATTGATGTATGTTGATCTCATTCTCTTCCTTTTAGATCCAGGTCCTAAATCAGGGGCAACAGTTCTGGGGTCATGGGGGAAGAAAGGAATTTTGGGGAGAGTAAAAACAGAAAAAAAATGATAGCTTTAATGACTTTTTCAACAGGTCTCACTGGCTTGCCTTCACACTCCTTACTTTAATGTATTTTAATTATATTTTATTTTATTTCATTTTATTTTTTTAAAGAATCTCCGATCTCTTCCTTAAGCATTCTTTTTTAAAAAGATTTTATTTATTTATTTAGAGAGGGAAGGGAGGTAGAGAGAGATAGAGAGATAGAGATAGAGGTAGAGATAGAGAGAGAAAGAGAGAGAGAGAGAGAGAGAGAGAGAAATATCAATGTGCGGTTGCTGGGGGTCATGGCCTGCAACCCAGGCATGTACCCTGACTGGGAATCGAACCTGCGACACTTTGGTTCGCAGCCCGCGTTCAATCCACTGAGGTATGCCAGCCAGGGCTTATTTTCATTATATTTTAAGTCAGAGATTGGCAAACTCTGGCCAGCCAATGGAGCCATATTTGGCCTGCTGCTGGAGTTTGTAAGCAGAGTATTACTGGAAGACAATCTCAATGCTCATTTATGTATTGTCTGTGGCTGCTTTCCTGCTGCAGTGGCATTGCTGATTGGCCGTTGATAAACATTGTAATCAATCTGGCCATTTACAGAAAAAGTTTGCTGGTTCTCTACAGAAAAAGGTTTAAATTAGTGGTTTTTAAGGGGGCTTGTTTACTAGGTGGTATACAAGACAATAAGTTGGAAAAACAAAAATATATTTCAGCTTATATTTTTTCTCAATTTCTTTTTTTAAAAAAGTCTTCATTTAAAAAATTATACCTTTATTGTGGTATAATTGACATACTATTATAAGATATTTCAAGTATACATTGTGATGATTTGATATATGTATATATTAGGAAAGGATTCCCCTCTTCTAGTTAGCTAAAACATCCATCACCTCACGAATTTCTCTCTCTCCCTCTCTCTCTTTTTTTTTTTGTTGGTGTGATAAGTCCTACTCTCTTAGCAAAAGTCCATTATACAATACAGTGTTATCAACTATAGTCACCATGTTTGAGATGAAATCCTCAGACCTTTTTGTCCTATAACTGAAAGTTTGTACTCTTTTTCTCCATCCCCCAGCCCCTGGCAACCGCTTTTTTACTCTCTGTTTCTATGAGTTTGACTTTCTTTTTTGAGTCCACACGCATAAACGATGCCATGCAGTCTTTGTCTTACTCTGCCTGGCTTCTCTCACTCAGCATGATGCCCTCTAGGTTCACCTGTGTTATCACAAATGGCAGGATTTCTTCTTTCTCATGGCTGAGTAATATTGCATTGTGTGTGTGTATCACATCTTTGTATCACTTTTTCTAAAATATTTAAAGAGTAGACTTTTCTAATATTTACTAGACATCTTGATAGTATTTAGTGACTGTATGTAACTAATGCATATATTTAATATAATATGCATATTTGTTTTAGAATATATTAAACATGTATTTGTATTAAATATGTTTATATATTTAAGGTAGTATGTAAAATATAAATATGTTTGTGCATCTATGCATAATAGTATATCTATATTTATCTATTTATTTGCTGAGAGAGAGAGCGAGAACTTCAAAATTTTGTACTGCTGGTACCTCATTTTAGGACAATGTACATATATTGACTCTTCTCTTGCCATCCCAGCTCGCTGTATGTATCCCCCTGTGTCTCCCACCCCTGTATCATGAGGATGCTGTGCTATATCTAAATGTTCATTTAGAGGTGGATGTGAAATAATTAAAATATTGTGGAAGGAAGGGTGAAGGAGGCAGGCTGGGCCCCTGATTATTGAAATCAGGCACATTGTAGGAGCATCAAAGGAATAAACAATTAGATCTGTCTTATTTCTGAAATTTAAAAGGGAATAATATTTCTATTCATCATTCATAACACCTGGAATTTGAACAAATATGGGATTTCTGGCAGCAATTATTGATTTTTCAATATTTATGGAAAACAACACATGTTCTGTCAAACGTGATATTTAGGAAGTGAGGTGAGTTCTGCAAATCCAGAGGACTGGCAAACGTGCACCACAACATTTGTAAAATACGTTAAAGCTGATTAATGAGGGACAGAAACATCAGTGAGTCACTAACGTGAAACAGCGCAGAGGTGTGGGAATGCTCGGGGACACCTGAGGCTTGGTTCCCAGGGGACCGGCTGGGCTCGGAGCAGGGAAGCCTGGGCCAAGCCTTCACACTCCTGGAAAAAATTGGTTATGGGGCAAAAAGCCTTTCCTGGGGGAGCAGCAGGTGTGTGTGTGTTGGGGGACGTTTACTGATATTCTTTCTGTCAGTCTGGCACTCTTTTTCTGTGGGATTTGATGTTTGAATCTGTTGGATTTCTCCTTCACTTAAGACATATAGATGTGAGTGAGAAAGAAAAACTGGTGCTATGTGGAGAGTTTGTTTAAGAAAGGTGGGCTCGTTTGCATAAGTGTTGGGAGAAGGGATGGAGATCCTCAATCTAAGATGAAAGCTTTTTGGAACCTCTCAGGGTGAGTGGACTAGGTAAATTCAGACCAGATCCCTAGGGCAGGTATCGGTCCCAAGACTTTTGCTATAAAATCTCCACTAGAGAGGAGAGATGGGGCAAGCAAAGGCTCCTAAACTGAATTCATTGAAAGGGGGTGGGGCATGAGTAAATCTGTGTCTGACAAATGGCAGTCCAGGTCCTTCCCTATCCCTGCACACCTTCCTGTAATGAATTCATGCCCCGAGGGAATGGAGAGAGAAAGCTGTTCAAGAGTCATGATACTGGAAAACCAGGGCCAGTTTGCGTGTGGATTAGAGGGGACTGAATCTTACAAGTAAGGAAACTTTATTTTCTTATACTCTGAAGAACATGTGAGTTCTTGGCAAGGAGATGTGTGAATACCAGGGGTCCTGGCCTTAACTTTGTTCGTACAGATGAGAGAGGCAGCCAGAGCAATTAGCTGATGGTTCTTTCCCAAGCAACCAATTTCCTATAGTTGTCGTGGGATGTGCTAGCTACAAGGAAGGTAACACTGAGCAGTGGCTTCTGTACTTGGGCAAAAGAAATTTACCAGCTTTGTTGAGATTGGGGATTCTCAGCCAAACAGGGGACGAGCATGCTACATAGGGCAAGACTACATTTCTTGCTTATGTGGGTAGGTGGGGGACATGAGTTGAAGTCATACTTGTAAGCCATTGTTTCCACTCCATTTGTAAACAGGGACAGTCTGACTGCGTTAAGCCATTATTCTGTGCCATTCAGTGCTATGCTAGCCTTTGAAGACATCGAGATGAATTAGACATGGAACATGAGTCATGATAGGTTTACAGCAGGGTGCAACCAGAATAGATAAGATAAGCCCATGATTTTGGGACAAGGTCAGAAAGGGCTTCCTGGAATAGAAATGTTAGAACTGAGTCCTAGCAGGAGGTGAGGGGGCTGGGGTTGTCTCTAGGCAGAAAGTTCAGTTGTGAGAAAGTATAGCAGTGTGACCTGGGGAGCTGCAAGCAATTTGGTACCACTGGGGAGAGAGTCCCAGTGAGGTAGAACAAGATCAGATCGATAGATGGAAGGCCTTGAATGCCAAGCTGAGAAGTTTGGATTTAGACAAAATGCAGTGAGTTACAACTAAAAGATTTTATAAAAGGCTCATATCACAGCGTTCTTGTTTCAGAAATCTAATGTTGTTATGAGTTAAGATGTGAAGAGGGAGGGTAGCTCTAGAGCTGAGGTAACCATGTCAGTGAGGATTGCAGTAATCAGAAGTTGTTATCAAAGTATCGTGCACACTCTCCGTGCCCATTACCATGGAACCTGGCAAATAATTTGCTTGTCCTTACAGCGAATACCCTGTGCACCAATCTCAGACCAGACCATTGAAATAATTTAGGTATGAAATCTAATGTCTTCAACTTCTTGACCTATTCAGTCCTGAGATCCTCTCTTCTCAACTACTCTTTTGTCCCTTCACTCACTCATTGTAAGGGATGAGTGGGTCCCAGTGTTCAGGGTGAGTCCCAAATGTGCAATGAATGATCTTTTCTTCTCTGCAATGATATAACACGATGCCTCCCCTTACGCTGGACGAGACTGTGCTTGCAAGTCTTATTTATAACCCAGTGTGTCCATTTCTTCCTGGTCACTCTGTGGAAAGCTATTTTCTGTAAGTCAGTCTAGGAGACTCACAGTATATATTAAAACAAGCTGAAGGCTCACTCTGGAAAGTCCTACAGGAGGAAATCTGGCTTTGCTTTTTAACTCAGGATTTCTCAAACTTATCAGATCAGAGGATTTCTTATGTATCTGTACTATTTATTAAATTCTGAAGAGCCAGTGTGTCAAATAATGTACTTTGGGACTTTCTGTCTTACATGACTAAATTTATAATTAAAATATTAACATAAGGGCCAGGTACTCAAGGGTCAAGTTGATCTTTCTTTTTGCATTGCATCCCTTGGTTATTTATTAAGTCTTCTAAGTTCTCGGGTAACATTGAGCTCTCTGGCACCTAGGAAACTGACATAAGGTATTCTGAATAATTGAAGGCAGCTCCACTCTTACAGAAATGCAAGTGATAACATGAAGCATTCATGACAAAAGCCTGAGAGCTGGTGACAAAAAGGAATGCTGATTTGTTGATGGAGACGGGGAAGAGGCACGGACTCTGAGGCTTGGGTTTTGTTTTCTTGCCTGCACACTCCGAACCAAGTGTGCCTGGTTGTAGGTTCCCAGGATAGGGCACCTGCTTTTTGAAAGAACGGCTGTGAAACACTGCTGAGCTGAAAAGATTAAAAATGCAACCCACTGACATATACTGATATCAAGGTTTGAGTAATACAGGGTTCAAAATCATAGATTCTGCACCGAGACTGCCCAGGGCCCCGAATTATTAACTATGACCCTGGACTTGATTACCTTTTGTGTGTCTGAATTTCCGTCTCCATAAAGTGCGGCAAATTATAGTGCTTACATGACAGAGTTGTTAGAAGGACTGAATGAATTAATCCAAGGAAATTTCTGGAAATAGAAATAGCACATAAGTACTCTGTACGTGTTGGCTACTATTTCTGCTTGGTACCGTGCGAGGTGGGAGGGATGCAAAAATGAGTAAAACATCATCCCTGACCCCAAGACCAAAGACTAATTCAAGTGAGTTACAAATGATTTGGGGTGAGAAGTAGATTTCTCAAAGCCTGCAGGAGAGAGGTAGTATCATGGTTGTTAAGAGTAACTTCCAGGGCCAGAGATGTGGGTTTGAATCCTGGCTGTGCTGCTAGCAACAGCTTAGACAAGCGACATGCTTTCTGGGCCTGATTTAATCACGTGGAAAATGACAAGATGCTGCAGGGGAGATTACTGATGCTAGTTGTTATTCTTACTGCCGCTGAGCTAGCACAGAGCAGGGGAGATGGAGATTTTTGGAGGAGATACCGTTGAATGTAGCCCACGCGCCTGTCCTGAGGAATTCTTTCCAGCAGGGTCTGAATCCACCTGCCTCTCTCCTCACACAGTGAAGAACATGAATGTCTGCTGGAAGGGTGTCCCCAATTTGGTTCCAGTGCTCTCCTCTGGGACAGGAGAGCTCGAGGCCATTTCCTCCAGGTCCTGCATTTTTCAGGCCCTTGGGGCCATGTTCACCCCAGGAATCCACCTGTGAAGGACCTAATGGCTTCCTGTCCATCTCTCCCTGTCCTGTAACGCTCTTCCTGTTGCAAGCAGGGCAGATGTGGTCTTAGGTCTGATGCAAGCTCAGGATGGCAATTTCACGTGAGGTGTCGGGCAGATCCTGAACATCTGGACTGCCTGACTTGGCATTTGGAAGTCTTGCCAAGTGGGAGACATCTGGCTGAGCAAGGGACCTATGGAAGCGCAGACCCAGCCTGCAGCTTCGAAGGGGGCCAGGAGGCAGTAAGCATTTTTTTTCTTTTTTCTTTTTAAAGCCTCTCCATACGGAGCCTGAATAAACAGAGCTCTGGCTGTGTGGCTCCTACCCTCCCCTTTCCTCACGTTGTGAGAGCAACTTGATCTTTCTTTCAGTGCTATAGACTGGGCTCTGCCTTGGTGGAGGAAGCTTCTGAAATTCATCAGTCTCCCAAGCTGCTGATGTGAACAGAAGTGTCCCCTGAGGGGAAGAGAGGACCAGTGTGGACAGAGCTGTCTCCTGGAGCTTCTCGCCTCTCACTAATCCCTCCCACCCTGGGCCTTGCAGCCCAAGAATCTTCTGCCTTCTGCTCCTCACAGATAAAGCAGGGAGTAAAGGCAGAAGCTATAAAGGCAGAAACTGTAAATGCAAGCATCTTTTTTATTAAATGATTTTTAAGTTCTCTTTGTGGATGTTTTTACTTGCTTGTTTGTTTTGTCACTGACTCTTTTGGGGAGGCTTTCATCGAAGGAGAAAAACCTTAGCTTCAGGGATATTACTGGCTCTGGCATAGAGAAGACTCAGTTGCTACCTCTGCTCTTGCAGGGCTGAGCCATTTACTTGTTGGGCCCACCTCTCTCCTGTGGAGTTGTGGGAGCCCTGATCCATTCCTGATGGTGCAGATAGACATGCAGGGTAGAAATTGGGCAGCATGTCATCAAATAGGTATACCTGTGCCTTATGACTCAGCACATCATCCTCTGAGTATATATTCAGAACTGTAGAGGGACATGTTTGGGGATATTCTTGTAGCACTGTTTGTAAAGATTTGGGGGCAATATGAATGATCTGGATATGCATCATTGGAGAAATAAATGAGTACAATGTAGTAGGTTCCATTAACGAGCTCTATGTAGCATTTAGAAGCAAATAGATGTGCAAATAGCAACATGTGTAAGTTGTTAAAAATGCAATACTAGATTTTTTGAAAGTAAAACACAAATAGAGATTTATAGCCTAACACTATGTACAAAAGTGCATGCAGAGACAACAATATTACACATTTCTATAAGAACCCATACTGATAAAAGGGTAGGCATCAAGTATATTAGAATCTTTGGGATAAATGGGAATAAATAAGGCAGGGAAGAAATTGTATGAAAACCAATGATGATGGTATAGAATGACTAAAGTAATAACCCTCTGAAAGTGAGATGAAAAATCTCTGATCAAAATCAATTAATACATACTTGACATCACATCCAGTTAAATGAGTAAGAGACAAGATGTCCTTCCCACCTACCACTTTACATCTGGCTGTTGGGAGCGCCAACTCACAGCTGAACTCAGTTCAAAATGGCTTGCCTCCTGAGAACCCCTGGGACAAGTAGAAGATTTCACTCATAACATTTCTTAATCCTTTCTGAGATCATTCCAGGTCCATTCTAACCTTCTATGGTGGCAAGTTTATGGTCATTTTTATCTCTTCTTTCTATTATGCTTTTCCAGAAAAATAGTCATTGTCTCTGCACCATGACCGACCCCACCAGCCCATGTTAGCTTTTATCTCAGGTCTGGCCAGGATCCCTTATGATATTATTCATGCTTCTATCACTCCTGTCTTTGGTTTCCAATGTCCACACTGCTAGACAGCAATTTCTTCTTTTGCATAATGATTGTATTAATTGAATACGTGTTTTATGTAAGCCTCGGGTTAAGTGTTTGGGAGGAAAAAAGGACGATAGAGTCTGTGTTAGTTTCCTATTGCTGCTGCTGCAAAAAAATTATCATAAACTTGGTGGGTTAGAACAACACAAAATTTATTATTTTACAGTCTGGGAAGCCAGAAGTCCCAAACCACTTTCACCAGACTAACCTCAAGGCGTCAGTGGGCTTCTGGAGGCTCTAGGGGAGAATCTGTTTTCTTGCTTTCTCCACCTTCTAGAGGCCGCCTGCATTCTTTGGCTCATGGCTTCTTTCTCCATCTCCAAAGCCAGCAGCTTAGCATGTTCTCTCCTCTTTGACTTCAGCTTTCATCATTACCTCTTCTGTCTGACTCTGATCCTCCCTGATTCTGATCCTACCTCTTCTAACTACTCCTGCGATTACTTTGGGCCCATCTACCCACACCAGAATCATCTCCCAATCACAAGGCCCTTGCTTTAATCACATCTACAAAGTCCCTTTTGCTATGCAACATATTAGATTGCGGGGGTAATTATTCAGCCTAGTACAGAGTCTTTGCTCTTAGGCTATCCATAGCCTAGTGATGGACACCAACCAATGGGTTGATAGGCAATTTATTGTGAAGAGTGGTGAAGAATGTCACGCCCAGAGAAGTACAGGACAAAAGAAGGACACTTAATCTAGTCTAGGTTTAGGGCTGGCTCCCCGGAGCTAAGTTCAAGACAGGTATGAACTAACCAGGGTGTGGCTGTGCGAAGAGAGGAGGGGCTGAGCACCATGTGCAAAGGCCTGGAGGTGAGAATGAGCAGAGCTGGAGCTGACCTACTTCCTGTTCTCTCTACTCATTCTCTTGTTCCGCCTCACTGCCTTTGCTTATCTTCTTACTTTTATTTGTCATGCCGCTCTCACCACTCTACTTACCCACTGAATGTGTCCTTCGGAGAGTCTTCATCCATACTCCACAATTAGCAATTAACCACAGTGAATTCCTACAGCTTTTTATCTGGATTCAGCTTACACTTGTTTGTATTTTTGCATACAGGTTATAGGCTCTGAAACACTTGCTGAAAGTGTTGTTTTTTTTGTCTTATCTCTTTTTTTCCCTTGTGAACTTGAGATAAGAATCAGTAGAAGACTGTGAATTCTGCTTTCCCATACCCCTTTTCCCTCTCAAACTGTTTACTCCAGCAACAAGAACGTAACAGATGACCAGCAAATACTGAATGACTCAGTGACCAACAGCACGTCTACATCCAACCATACATTGATTCTCTAATTCTGGCCAGACTGGGCAAGCCCTGAGGAGCATGTGGCTGCTCACACTGAAGAGGTTTTTAATTTTATTTTTAAAGATACAGTTAAGGTACATTGAGTCAAACCATCCATTTATTCCTTTAAAGTAGCCATTGTACTAAGTACATAGACAGAGCTAAACAATATCCTTTATGATAATGATGAATTGGATTTAAGTTGACCCAATATTAGCCTGGTATGTGTATGTTCACTGTTTTGGTATAGAGATAAAGAGGAGCTAGATGGTGGACAACTGGATGGAGAGAAGAGGACAAATTTATATTTATTGTTATTTCTCATTGTGTAGCTATGATTCTGATATAAAATTTAAATATCAGGTGTGGTTCATTGAAAATATTTTGTGTGAAAAGAATTTGGAATCTCGGTTATAAACACCATGACATAGTTTCTACCTAAATGGGATTGTACATTTATCTTCTAGAGAACAAAACATATGTGTTTAGGTCCTCCAAAAACATCATTTTTGAGCAAATATGCCAGTGTGGATACAATAAAATTTACATTTCATCCAAAAAATAAAACAAATGTAATATTTAGGGAAGTTTTTTCATCAAATAACTTTGGAGATAACTTTTTACTACATGTTTTTTCCAAGTTTTTCTTTGTTTTCAGTGGGTATAATCAGCATGTTCCCAGCAGTTTCTTACAGTCTCTGAGACTAGACCCTACAGTGGGATCTTCGCATCTCCTGCTTCTCCTCCTCCGAGAGAGTCCGTCCTCCCTCCACCTTCAGGAGCTGCCTTTCAGGAGCTTCTCTGGGGAACTAGCTGAACCCCTACACTCAATAAACTACTTAAGTTCACCCTCACCTGAGGTGGCTCTTGTCTATTCCTTACTCACTCTGACAGTTTTGGGATTTAAGATTTTGCTACTGGTCCTACATGTTCCTTTCAAATATTTTGGACTATAATTATTTTCCTGCGTGAGACTACCATGAAAATCCAATCACAGTTGTCTTCCTTTTTACCTTAGGCATCTTCAGATGGTCATGGCTTCCAGATGATCTGTCACCTGGTCAGTTGGGATTAAGGCTAAGATTATGATGAGATAAGACTTAGGAAATGGGAAAAAAAGCTGAGAGTATCCCTAATGTACAGAGTGTGCAGTTTTGGCTTCATTACACAGATGTCCAGTTGTTTACTTGACCTCTCTTGGGTATTTCAAACGTACTTCAAACTTGAAAGGTCCACAATCAACCCATGTCTACCCTCAAAGCTTGATCTTATACCATTGTTCTTATTTAGCAAATAGCACCACCATCCATCCAGTTGCACAAGCCAGAAATCTCGGGTGAATCCTTGTACCCCCTCTCTCTGTCTCCCCACAACCAGTACAGCACCACCTCATGTTGATCTGACCTCCTAAATGTGTCTTGAATTAATCACATTTTTATCTTATCCACTAACACTCTAGCTACCCATCTTCTCTGAGCCTTCCTATGGGAATGATTATTTCCCTCTCCCCAGCTATTACAATAGTTTCCTAAAGTCTTGTCCTTTGTCTTTCCCTTTCTTTAGTTCATTCATTAATATTTAGTCAAAGTAGTCTTTAAATGGTGTCTGATTATGCAAGTATCCTTCCTAAAAAGTATTATGATTTTCCACTGCTTTTAGGACTGAATAAAATGCTGACATGGCTTATGATGACCTGTGTGGCCTGGTCACCTCTTACCTCACACTTTTCAGTGCTCTCACTCTGCGGACCATCGTCGCCTTGCTCTAGCCACGCACTTTCTGTTTACCTTAATCCCTCCTGGCTCTCCATTGGAGTACGTAACTAAAAATGTCCTGTAAGCAATACCCTTTCCTCCCTTTTGACTAGCTTTATTATCCTTCCATTTTTCACCACTCTCTAAGTGAAATAAATTCCTGCTCTCTCTGAGTGGGTCAAACCTCCCCACATGGGCTGGGAGAGTACAGTGAAAATCTTCCCAGCACTTTCTAGAGTTGAAATTTTATATTTTTTGCCTAAATATTTAACTCATCCATTTTTCTTACTAAATTGTAAGTTCCATGAAGGTAGGTCAATGTCTTATTGTTTCTCCTAGAGTTTGGTACAAGAGTAGGAGCCTAATAAATATTTGTTGAGTGGATGAATTAAAGTCTTACTCCCGGCCAACTCTGGATGACTGCTGTCTGAAATAAAATAGTATTTACTTCTGAAAGAGGTGAACAGAGTTCCTGCATATTTTAAAATGCAAAGTGACATATAACTAACTATAGATATGGGAAAAGAAAAGTTAAAGTGTATTAATTCACAATGAATTTCTTTTTTCCAGTTTTTTTTTATTTTTTAACAATACATTTTTATTATTGTTTATTCTATTACAGTTACTACAATTTCCCCCATTTTCCCTCCTCCTCAAAGCCCACCTCTGTTCCCACAATCAATCCCCACACCATTAGCTTTTTTATCTATTCATCTACTGATGGAAACTTGGTCTGCTTCCAAATCTTGGCTATTGTAAACAATGCTGTAATGGATATAAGAGTGCATATAGTTTT
This sequence comes from Phyllostomus discolor, assembly GCF_004126475.2. NCBI lineage: Eukaryota > Metazoa > Chordata > Mammalia > Chiroptera > Phyllostomidae > Phyllostomus > Phyllostomus discolor. The sequence goes on along the minus strand of NC_040908.2, from coordinate 152,777,032 downwards.
TTGAATTACTGTTTTGAGCACCTTCTGAAATTATATATATATATATATATGGACCCATGTGGTACGTATTCTTATTTTTTGCATGGCTCCTTTAAAATAGCAAATTCTATATTTTATTTTTATTTTATCACTTATTTAAAAATAGTTTCTGTTTAATTTTCCTTGATATATATATATATATATTTAATTATTTTATTGCTGTTCAATTACAGTTGTCTCCATTTATCCTCCCCTCCCACTCTCCCCCAACTCCAGCTGGACCCACCTCCCTCCCTTTCTTCCACCATCCCCCTTGGTTTTATCTATGTGTCCTTTATAGTAGTTCCTGAAAACCCTTCCCCCCATTATCCCCTCCCACCTCCCCTCTGGTAACTGTCAGATTGTTCTTAATTTCAATGTCTCTGGTTATATTTTGCTTGCTTTTTTCTTTTGTGGGCTAGGTTCCAGTTAAAGGTGAGATCATATGGTGGCAGTGAGGGACGAATACCACAGTGAATTTCTAAAGGCAGCCTGAAACAGTATGGTTTGGTCAAGAAAACAGAGAGACTGCCAAAAACATAGAGATACAACTTAAATACAGAAATTAGTGTGTGTGCGGATGTCGGGGAAGCTGGGAACTGAAGGTTGGAGAGGACTGCGAAAGCAGTCTCTAACTACTCAGATCGAAGCCTTGGCATGCGTGCAGGCACGGGAGCTTTCAAGGGAGTTTGAGATATCACCTGAGTCAGGGCTACAGAGAGGGAGCCCCTGGAAGGTCCTGCTGAGCTGCTGTGCTTGCAGAGTGGGGAGCTTCTGGGGAACTGGGGAAAACTTTGTGACCTCTTAAGATTAGTGAACTCAGCCAGCTTCATTTGCACTTTCCAAATCTCCTGTGAGTTCCCTTCGTTGGCAAACCCTGGCTTAAGACAGTATAGTAAAGGGATTCTGGGAAGCACCGAAAAGTGATGGAGGTGCAGATAATTTGGCAACAAACCTCATGGCCCAGGAAGACAGTTGCTTGATTCCATTCCAGGGCTTCCTGTGGGCACATCATTTTTTAACTGGAGCTGCTAAAGGAAAATTCAGTCCTGAGGCTCACTCCAGAATCTGACTTTTTTGAGGGGGGTGTCTCATGGTCGTAGATAAAAATAAATATAAGTTTTAACATGTGCCGATTAATCTTCAGGTGGAATCTAGATTTTCTGGTCTTTGGGATGGTTTTCAAAAGAACAAATAATAAATGTATAAGCTGCGTCTAAAGGGTCATTAGATAGTCTATGAGCCTGACTGGTCTTGTAACTGTATGTAGCAGTTACATACTGTGTGTAACTGTATGTAACCATTTGTCCTCTTTGGTCTGGAGCTCCTGCTCGTATGAAAGAAACGGAATCCCCTCCTGCATGGCACCGGAATGGCAATACTTCCAGTGCTTCTCTGTGGAGTGCTTATCACGTATCAAGTTCAGTGAGTTCTGTACATTGGCTTTTATCCATACAATCACCCAGGAAGGGCAAAAATACAGAATCAGTAATACATTTGGGGGTTGTTAGGAGATTTGAATGAGATATCTGTTATGCACCTCGAATATGGCCTAACAGAGAATTGGTACACAAGTGACTTGCTCTATGGTCATATTGCCACTAAGTGAGAGTGTAGAGATTCCACACATTGTTTATCACACAGATTTTTTTAAAAGGTACACATTATTGTAGAATCCTCATACATAAGAGGGATTGACTATAAAAAGAAGAAAATTGCAAATGCCTTTTAGTGTTTTTTGGTTCTCATCTAGTTTCGATATATTATCTGTCACTGACATCTTCACGCACAAGTCAGTAATGAATAATAGAATAGCATACTACCCTCATCTTTGTAGTTAATGTTCACTTTCCAAAGTATTGTCACACATGTGATCTCATTTTATCCCCTCAAATACCCTGTAAGATATGTTGGTCAGTAATTATCATCTTTATTTTATAGATATGGAAACTAAAACCCTTGGCTTGTTCATGAAGAAAGAAGAAATTGTATTTACTGGGCTCTTACGATGTACAGGGAAATTTTAGTCTCTATTACAGTTTCCCCTTTCAATGATATAACATAGAGACTCATAATTTAAATAACTTAATAAGGTTACACAACCAGTGAAGACATGCCAATCTGATCAGTTAAACCCAGGGTCATCTGGCTTCAAAGCTGTTATTCTTTCCATTGCATCTTGGTCCTTGACTCATAACCACTGAAGGACACAACCTAAACTAGTACCTTGAACTCTTGACCCATTTCCAAACTGGTAATCTAGTGAATGAGTTATTTTTCCACCAAAAGCTCTAGGTATAGTAAATATTATGAAATTAACCATGAGAAAAAGAGAACTGTAGTATACTGGTGTTTCATGAAACACTGTTATAGAAAGGATGCTACTCAAATGATCTGACATAGTTCTTTTTCTTCAAAGAAAAGATTAGATAATATGCTCTCAGTTATTTTATGTTTGCTTATTTTACTTACCTTTCTGGTTTTTTAACAAGGTTCAGTTGTGTGTGTTTGTGTATGTGCACAAACGTGTGTACAGCACACACACACATATACATCTAATTGGGCTCTATCTAAACAAAGAATGTCTATTTTGGATGCTGAGTTTTAGCTACAATGCATTATGGGATAGAGCTGGTGATTGCGCCTGCCTTGCATCTGGGAACAGAGACCATTAAAAAAAAAATCCCAGCCTCTGGAATGGACTGAGCAATTTCTCCTGATCTGAAAGGTCGAGCAATTTACCTTTAGAAATACCCCTTGTTTCAGAGCTCCATGGATTAATTTTACATTATGTAAAGATCACTTTCCTTTGATCTAAACACTGTCATAGTCTCGTTTTATGGGACAAGGTTAATCGGATCACACCATTATTTTTATATCATGCTCATTATTTGGTATATCTTTATCTCATTTCCTCTTAGTATTCCCCTTTGCCTAGTCTCTTAAATCATATGCCACACGCAAATGCATTTTAAAAGCTCTCTGAAAAGCTAAATGGCTCTGAGTTTAAACATTGTCATAAACACTATTGATAACAGCTTTCCGTGTTATCAAGTCTACCTTAACTCTGGGCACGTGTAGAATGAAGAGCTTAAAGTCACAGACGTTTAGTTAAAAACAATCTTAGAAGAATGTTTTCTATGGGAGCTGGTTCTAAAAATGACTTTGCACTTGGAAATGAGAGTGTCATTGCTGTCTACTGAGAGAACAATTTGTGTAGAGCGGTGGAGCTGAAGGCAGATTCCCGTGTCCTGAAGAGGACCAGTGGAAGAAGAAGTAGAGGTGGATGTTAGACTATATTTTCATCGTATTTAATAGAGAAGACATTGCAGCTTGCAGGAAAATTAGGGTTGACAGAAGGAACTTGAAATAATTCGAAGATGCATCTGCCCATTCTTAAACACACCAGCATTATTTCATGAATGAAATATTTTCAGTATGGTTATTTGGTCATTGATTGATTCACCTAAACAAGCTACTGAATATTTTTGAAATCCCATGACAACACATTTCTTTCCTCCCTTGCTGCCACCCTCGCCCCCTTCCTCCTTCTCTGCTTGTCTTCCTCTCCTTCTCTCGTTATCATATTTGTTGGGCCCCACTTATATTCCTGCAGAGTATTATTCTCCCACAGTACATGATGGGGAAGACATAATTCATGTCCTCAATTGGTAGAAACACTGCTACAATGCCATGATTTATCAATCTAAAACCACCTGTCTAAAGAGGAAAAGAAGAAAGGGAACCATGACTTTTAGTTTTTAGTTAGTTCAATTGCTTCAAATGATCACTAGTCATTTTAAAATGCTTCAAGCCATATTCTTAATTACCTGTTCTGCAACGATGCTTAGGATAATGATCAGGCTTGCAGGTTTGCAATTTTAAAATCCACTGTGGTGCGGGAGAGCAATTTCCCTACCTGTAATCTTCTGGCATCTCTCCAATTCACTGTGAATGTTGAGAGATTTCAGACCATGAACTGTGAATATATCTGGGCTTCAGCATTCTGTTGTCTGATTCATTCTGGCCCAGAGACTCTTACCATCTTTACCTACCTTAGCCTCTATTTCTCAATTCAGTGTAAACAAATTAAAAAAAAAAAAACAAGAACAAAGTAAAATAAAGTTACAATAGTATACTAATTTAATTATTTTTCCTGTTTCTTTAAAAATGCTTTTAAGCTTTTAGAAAGGTTGCAAAAAAGATTCAAAGAATTTTTTTTCTGAACCATTTGCGAGGAAGTTGCACTCATGATGTCTTGATACCTTTGAATGCCTTAGTGTCTAATTCCTGCAAAGAACTACATTCTCTTACATATATAAACTTCAGTGCAACTACCCAAGTCAGGAAATTAACATGAAGGATTGCTATCAGCTAAGCCACAGGACTCATTCAAGTCTTGCCAGTTATCCAATCACGGTCTTTCGGATCTAATCAAAATCATGTTTCATGTACTTGTCATAGCGCCTCTAATAGTCTTTGTGAATCTGGAAAATTTTCTTTAGTTTATCCCTGGCTTTTATAACTTTAATATTTTTAAAGATTATAAACCAGGTATTTTATATGTTTCTCAATTTGGGTTTTCTGGTGCTTCCTTGAGATTACACTGAAGTTAGGCAGTTTGGGACAGCAATATCATCTTGTCATTGCATCCTATCAGCTTGCATGCAATTTCAATTTGTCTGGTTATTAGTAATATTAACATCATGCTAAAGTCACTCTTTTGTTTGTTTTTAATTATATTGTATTGATTGTTATTACAGTTGTCCTGATTTTTTCCCCCTTTAATCCCACCCACCCAGCATCCCCTACTCCCTCAGGCAATCCCTACACCATTGTTCATGTCCATGGATAATGCATATAAGTTCTTTGCCTATTCTATTTCCTATAATGAACTTTATATCCCCATGGCTATTCTGTAGTGATGAATTTCCTTAGTTTTTCCTTGTCTCAGAGCTTTTTATCTGTCCTTTGATTCTAAATGATAGCTTTGCTGGGTAGAGCAATCTTGGCTGTAGGTCCTGCTTTTCATGTCTGAATATTTCTTGCCAATCCCTTCTAGTCTGCAAAGTTTCTTCTGAGAAATCAGCTGACAGTCTTATGAGAACTCCCCTGTGAGTAACTAACTGCTTTTCTCTTGCTGCTTTTAATATTGTTTCTTTACCTTTAACCTTTGGCATTTTAATTATGATGTGTTTTAGAGTGGGCCTCTTTCTTTAGAGTGGGCATCCATCTCATTTGGGACTCTCTGTACTTCCTGGACTTACATGCCTATTTCCTTCACCAAATTAATGAACTTTTCTTTCATCATTTTTTCAAATAGATTTCCAATTTCTTGCTCCTTCTCTCCTCCTTCTGGCACCCCTATGATGCAAATGTTGGAATGCTTGAAGTTGTCCCAGAGGCTGTGTACACTATCCTTATTCTCTTAACATTTCATATAATAATGGTTTGGTGATCACGAACTCCTTTAGTTTTTTCTTGTCTAGGAAGCTCTTATCTGCCCTTTGATTCTAAATAATAGTTTTGCTGGGTAGAGCAATTTTGGCTGTAGATCCATGCTTTTCATGACTGAGTATTTCTTGCCAATTCCTTCTAGCCTGCTAAGTTTCTTTTGAGAAATCAGCTGACAGTCTTATGGGAACTCCCTTGTAGGTAACTCATTTCTTTTCTCTTGCTGCTTTTAAGATTCTCTCTTTACTTTTAACCTTTGGTGTTTTAATTATGTTGTGTCTTGGAGTGGGCCTCTTTGCATCCATGTTTGGGACTGTGTGTTTCCTGGACTAAATAAGTAGTTTTGGAAGGTACTATGAAACTATGTAAATAACCCCATCTGCATTCAAATTTTACCCATTAGTTATAGCATCTATTTTTTTTTGTTAAATTATGACTATGATGTTTGCCAAATGTTGATTTTCTACAATAATATCATTCCTTCAACATTTATTGGTTGACATTCCACTATCAATAAATAATTTATCTTTTTGTTCTCATTGTTTAATTTGCTTATTTATATCAGTTTTGACTCATGGATTTACACTTTATTTGTATAGTTATCATCTGCTTATTGTTACCAAAACAACCTTGGCATCATCCTTTAGTTGTTGTTTTTTTCCCCCTCCTTACACACCATAATCTAATCTATTATTAAGACTAGGTAGAAGTAGCTTCAAATCACATTTAGAATCTATTGTTGTCTTTCATTTTTACTACTACCTATACGTTCAAGCTATCTTTGTCTTTCTTATTTATGTAGTGACTTTTTGACTGGCCTCCTTGCCCGGCCCTCCTTGCCCCTCTACAATCAGTTTTCACACAGCAACTGAATGATTATTCCACAGAGAAAATTGTCATGTGACTCACTTCTTTGCTTAAAATCACCCAGTGACTTCCTGTTGCCCTTGGAATAAAATCTAAATATTTCACCATGGTCAGTTCGACAGAAGCCAACCCTGCCTGCCCCTCTGACTTCAGTCCATTTATTTCTACCCTTTACTTGTCATGCTTCAGCTATCTGTGGTATTAAACTCTCTGTGTTACATGCCCCGTTTAACACTTCACCAGGCTTTGAACTTGCTGATCACATTTCTTCATTTGATTCGCTTCTCTTAGCTTTTGGGCAGCAGGTTCAGCCTCATTAGAAAGGTCTGCCTTGACCACCCAAGCTAACGCAGCTCCTGGTGCTGGATTGTGACACACTGCAGTCATTTCTGTGTCCCCTATTGCTGTATCCCCAGGACCCAGCAAAGTGCTTGGCAGGAAGCAGGTGTACAATGAGTGTTTGCTGGATGTTTTATTGATACTGTCTGTTCCCGTGACACCACCTTCCTCATGTAGATGAGTAGTTCTTTCTTATTTTGTTTATATAAATATAAAGGAAAATAAATAACAATTATAAATTAAAAGTACTATCTGTTGTCTTTAGCATTTTTAATAGGCTCAGATTTTTTTAAACTATGCACAAAGATGACAGAATGGGCCCGTTATCAATGATATAAGAAAGACTGGTATAAAGCTGTAAGGATATGTGGAAGACTGAAGCACATTATACACTGTAGTGAGGAGAATAAAAAGAAATTCAAGGGAAATTTGTGGTTTTTGACATGAACAAGTGACACTTAGTTTGATCATCACCAGAATCACTGTTTATCTAGTTCTGAGACTGTCAGAGAATTCCCCGTGTACTCATAACTATTGCGTAGCTGGATGTTCACTTTATACCTTCTCTTATCTCTTATGAGTAATTTTTCTCTTGAGAGTTTCTGACCCTAGGACCATAGTTTTTTTTCTTTGAAATTTAAAAACACATGCCTTCCTAAATTCTAGGTTAAGTATCTGTTAATCTCATATTTTTCACTTGTTTGTTAGTTGGATAATTTAACTTACAAAATTCCACAGCTCCTGAATTCCTGTGATTTAAATATCACCAATGGTTTCCCCTCCATTCAGTCTCCTCTGATTCCCAGAAAATGGAATGGCCAACAAGGAAGGGAACTGTGGAATAGTTACAGAGGTGTAGATTACAGCAGGGAGATCACCCTGTAAAGTACATGGCTTTCTAACCACGTTGCTGTTCATCTGAAACTGACACAGAACAATACTGAATGTAAACTGTAATCAAAACATTTAAAAAAATTAAAAAATAAAGGGAAACATTAATCAGGGCTCTCCTTCTAGGAGAATTAGAGTTGCAGATGTTAGGAGAATTGATTTTTTTATTGCAATTTATACATTTCCAGATTATGCCCATTGGTAAAGCCTTCGTTATCAGAAATTCACATAACCATGCTATACAGATCCTTTTCTATTTCTTTCTGAGTAAACAAACTTTGCAAATTTTTTGAGAACCCCAGATGTGTGAGGTGTCTTTGTGGTTTGAGTTTTCTCAACTGGCAAGCATTAGCAGCTTTGCCCAATTAATACTGGGTTGTGCATGAATTTTATGTTATTTGGAATTTCCCCTTGACTTATAATATATTAAGATATTTTGGCACATGCATACAAGTGGATTCATAAACCATTCTGCTCACCACCCTATAACATTCTTTGCTAACTACGTTTCTTATTTATTTGTATATATTAATTGTATAGGCACAGAAATGAATAGATAGATAACCTATTTTAAAAGCATTATGCCTTTTTTCTATAGTACATGCTGGGCAGAATATATCTTCATCTTTTAACTGAGTTTTAAAGTTATTTCTTGGCACAAGTATATTCTGCCCTTTGAATTAGAATGACAAAATATTGCTGAGGGAAATTTTTGAAAAGAACCCTGGTTGTTGGGTGCAGAATGGATTGTAGAGGGGCAAGGAAGAGGCATGAAGGCCAGTTAGGAGGCTATTGTGGTCATCCTGGTGAGACAAACTGGTGGCTGGAAGTAGGGTGGTAGCATTGAAGGTGCAGAACAGTATGCTTTTGAAGGGCTGCCAATTAAAGTTACTTATGGATTAAATGTGGATGCTGAGGGGAAAAGAGAACATGCTTACAGAAATTGTTAAAAATCATTTGCAAAACAAAAAGATACATTTTACTCCTCTGAATGTTATTCTAAGTTGAACTGCCATTTTGCTCAGACATCTCATTTAGACAGAAAATAAAGCAAATGGTTTTTCATAATCAGGTCTCCTTGCACAATTTAGGTCAATGAAACAGTTGTAAACTTATGTATGTACTTTCACTAGGAAGAACATCCACAGCTTTTATTATTCTAAAAGAGTCTTTGAGTAAGCCCAGGTTAAAAGCTTCTATTAGTCCATTATCCCTCAAAATGCTATGTAACTACCCACTCCTAAACTTAGTGGCTTAGACACCCATCCTTTGTTGTCCTTGACATGCTTCTGTGCTGGTCTCAGTGGGCTGGGCTGGACTGTGCTCCAGGTCGTGTGTTCAGGTCAGATCTCTCCTAGTGTCACTCACCCTTCTGAATATACCGAGCCACTTGGGATATGTTATCTTCATGGTAGTGGCAGAAGTAATAGAGTGAAAACTCAGCCCTGCAAGCACATTTCAAGCCTCTGCTTGCATGGCTTCTGCTGACATTCAATTGGTCAAAACAAATCACATGACAGATTCCAAAGGGGGAAGTCCTGCAAAGTCACATGGCAAAGGAACGTGCAAAGGCAGAAGGCAAACTAATATCTTGTTTTTATTTTTTATTTCCCTTTCCAAACTTATATTACCAGAAAAGTCAGTTGTTATTATTATGTAGAATGAATATACCAGTTCCTCTCACTCTTGCAGCATCTCCTACCTGGGCTTTGCAGTTGAGATCTTCCTCAGCTAATGCCTTGATCTTTGGCTGTGGCTTGATGTGAGATACTGAACGTTTGTCTTTCTAAATGACCTTAACTCAGTCTGTAACCCTAGGGCTTGCTAAGATGAAAGATTTTTGTCCTAGTGACTTTACGCTTCATTCTGACAACTTGTAGTTTGACTTCAAAGAAACAAAAATTCAGTAAAACCAACGCATGCACATGTGTGCACGCACACAATCTGTAAAGAGGCACTTGTACTCCTTGCAATACCGTGTCAGTTTTCCAGATGTTAGGTGTCCCATGGAGCTATTAATAAAGGGTCTCAAAACTCAGAATGTCTTTTCTTTTCTTCCAACTTCAACTCACTCCAAAAAGTCTTTTCTTACCCTGCATGTTTTAAATGAAAATGCAAGCAGTGCGATGATTTATACCCATAGTCAGCTAGTGACTCCGTTCCCATCTCCCTCAGCCAATAGCCTGAAAACTCTTCTGTGGAATGAGGAACTCCCTGTAATTACATCCAGCCAGACTTCAATCAGAGCTCTGGCATATGAAAGCCCCTTGGTTTCAGATGTATTTAAAAAACATTTCCTTTCATTCTCTTGAACTTTCCTGAAGAATAAACTTTGCATTTTCTTGAAAGCATCTCCTCTGGTGTACACATGCAGTTTTTAATCTTTTCCTCTCACCGGGGCAAAGATTGAAGCGATCTGTAATTACTGACTTGAAAAATATTTAGCTGGATTTAAGGAAAGACAGCCAAACAGTGAAAAGCTCCACAGAACTACACATCTCCTTTAATTGAAGGAATGCTAGAGAATCTGCACAAACGGCTAAGACACGGAGGCAGTCCCACACTGACTCACGTAGGGATACGGATGCCTGCTTATTGGTGTTTTAGTGGCTCTCCTGACACCGGTTACAGAATCAAGATGGCCTAAAGAAGATGGATGTTTAAGGCATGTTTTTATTTGGTGGCAGGGGACTCACCTAGATGACCTCTTTGTATCTCTTCCAATTTACTCCAGACCAAATTGACTTCATTAAATAGGATCTCTTTCTCCTTCAAAGCTGCCCGTGTTTAGGGAGAAAGGATGTGCGTCTATCTCTGCCTATTGATTTTTTTCCCTTGTAGAACGGTGAAGGAGAAACATCTTGCAAAATCTGTCTTTGGCAAAGGAGTAAGCAGACAATCTATTTTAAAGGCATGAGAATATAATGGGATGACTGTGGGGCTATGGAGTTAGAACAGTTTGCACTGAGATTCTGACTCAATACCATATTTATTCTGAGGCCTTGGGGTACTGGGTGAACTGAATTAATAATAGTTTCCTTCACAGATTTTGGTGGGGATCGTGAGCAGTAGTGCATGTATAGTTCATTCTCAGGCTAATTCCTGCCACAAAGTAAGCATTTTAAAACTTTGTTTAATAATAAACTGCTTTATTTATTGTCTTTGTTTAAATCTTCAGAAATAAGTGGTAGTATGGGCTATAAAAGAGAGTGAGATATCAGTTTAATTTGTTGATCAAAAATAACATTTGAGGGTACTGTGCAAAAAGGCTCATTCTACCTCCTGGGTGACACAGAATTTTCCAATAATGGCTTTCTAATGAAATGCCACCCTCAAAGCAACTTGTCAATAACTGCTTGTCATCAATATCTAAGGGAAGAATGAGAATGGGGGTCACGTAGTCAAAAGGTGGTCAGTTAGGTGAATTAGCCTTTAGATGAGCTCCTGGGAGGGGAAAATTTAGAACTAGATTTTAAGTAGGCGGAAAGGACAGAGGAAACATTCTTTCTTTACATTGCTTATCTTTTATTTTTCTTTTATAGACCAGGATATGTGCCCTATCCTGCTGCAGTGGGGGATCAAAGGTGAAGAGACCAGGTCTGAGAGCAGGTGGGGCTCAGGCCTACTATGTGCTCGGGTCGGAACTTTGTGCTCTGCAGAGAATGCCTGAAAATGTGTTCTCTCCTGGCAGTGGGGGCGGGGGAGGGGTTCTGGATGGGGAAATAAAAATTGATGCTGGTGATCTGGGTGGAACCATTACAAGAAAAATTTTACAAGTTATCTTGAGAAATCTGAGGAAAATTTAGTAGGAAAAATAGATTGATTTTTTTTTTGTTAAAATGGTGGAATGATCAAAATGGTAGTGAAGAATGCTTACTTCAGCAGCTGTAGTTTATTTGATTAGATAAGGGAGAGAATGGGGTTAATTGGGTCAGGAGGTTGCTACAAAAGCTGCTTCGGATAATCTTGTTCACATTTTCCAACGTCTGAATTTATCACAGGGTATTTCTCGGTGCTTCAATTTTTACTTCTGGGGAAGGATATTAGAAGAGGAAGTGATTAGGGGCCCAGCCCCAGAAGGAGGATGTCTAGTCAGCTAACCTGTTTCCAGAGTGCTTCAGAATCAGGGCCCATCAGAGAAGCTGATACTCAAGTGCATTAAAAACGAAAAGTGACGTTTACTTTGCAGAAATGGAGATAGGGTGAGGTATAAAAGGTTTACTGTTATTCAGAGACAAATGAGCTAATGTTTTATATTTTCTAAGGAATTCCTCAGAAAGGCCAATAGAGTTTTTAAAATTTTGAAGTGGTATTTATAATATCATTATATCAGATACTATCATGTGTCGTGTATCGTGTCTCTCAAAATTCATATGTTGAAGGCCTAACCCCATAGTAAATTGGAGTTGTAAGGCTGGGGCCCTAATTCAATAAGACTGGTGCCCTTGTAAGAGGAAAGACACTAGGGCTGCACACGCAGTGAGGAAAGGCCGTGTGAGCACACCTCATGGGGGCAGCCATCTGCAAGTCAAGGAGAGAGGCCTCAGGAGGAACCAATCTTCTGGCAGGCTGATCTTGAACTTCTAGCCTCTATACTGTGAGAAAATACATTTCTGTTGTTTAAGACTCCCAGTCTGTGGTGTTTTGTCATGGGAGCCCCAGCAGACTAACATAACCTTTATATGGAAAACATAAATATGGTACTTGAGCATAATATTACAATGTCACAATGTGACAATAGTTCACAACATGAACTATTTCACATTGTTCTTCAGCAGAAAGCCTCTATTGAGCAGCTACTGGGCAGCATTTTATATGCATTATTTTATTTAAGTGTCACAATTTCGTTATGTGATATGCGTCCTTCCCACAGCCCAATAGCTGGGAAGTAGCAAAGTTGGGATTCACGTTTAAATCTCTGTTTACAAGTGTAATTATTTTCCCACAATTCCATGCTAGATTCTACTGACTGGAATCTAAAAGTCACTGCATTTTAATTCATCACCATTATTGTACAATAGCTGGAGGATGAATTATCACACTGTCTTTTTAATTCTTTTTCTTCAGTTCAGACACTGAACTACCACCCCATAGCGACATCGATCAACTGAAATCAGAGAGCATCTGGTTTAGCTGCAGGCAACAAGCGTATCACTTTCCATGAACACACGTACTATGAACTCATGATTAGAAAAACCTTGCATCGTGTTTCAATTTAACGGCAGTTACTTTTTGTTCAAAGGTCTTGCTGTGTGTTCCATTTTCCCTCCAAATGTCAGAGGCGAATGGGAAATTGAAATGCCATAAAACACTTGGAGCCTTCACTTATTGCAGATTAATTAGGGAATCAAAGGGGAGGAAGGAGCAGGATTCCAAACCCTGGGGAACTAGTGTGTAGCAGAATGGACTAAATAGACACTAGGGATTGAGATTTGTGTGTATGTGTGTGTGTGTGCAGAAAAATAAGGTTTATAGGAGCAAGACTGATGAGTACAAAACTCAGAGTGTCAAGAATAGTAATGTAGATTAGGATAATGTAAAGACAGTAACATGTTCACTAAATCCTAAACCTCTAGAATGAGGACTTTTATGAAACTTTCCAGACAGCATGGGGAGCCAGTTTGGGAGTTTCATCTCAAAGATATCTCTAATTTCCAGACACTCAACATTCCAACTGACCTAGTCTTTGACTACAAGGCTGTGGCCTTCACCTTAATCGCTGTCTCCAACACAACAGTGGCAGTGTGTATGTAACAGAGGTAGGCACAGACAGTAACAGGGGACCTGTTTTCTCACATTGTTTCCTTTCTCAGCCACTGGATCGTAAGTAAAAGCTCGAGGCCTCATTTCTAAGAGAAAAGTCCACATGCATTGCTTCTGAACCACTGAACTTCTCACACAATTATGAACACACTGATGACTTCCTAACGAACTTGGAACTTCTTAATTTCTTGTTTATTTTGAAGGCTCAGCATATGGTGCATGAGGAATTGGAATTGGAGACTCCCAAGCACTGTTTCTTTGGCAGAATTGAGGAAATGTTGGAGAGATGGCAGGAGGGGTGGAGGAACGTGCCAGAAGAGGTTGATTACAGAATCCTCTAGGTCTATCATCGTTTGCCTTTGTGTCATGACTGCTGTGAGATTAGGTGGACATACCAGTGACTCATTTTCAGTCGACACAGTGTCTTTTAATTTTTTTCTCTCTCATGCTGTAATCTCCACGGGTATAATAGTTGGGAGTCTAACAAATAGTTGCCCTTGGATTCATGAAAGGAAATTTTATCCAAGGAAGGGCCAAAATACAACCTATAAAGGATGCCAGACTAGCATCTTGGGGTAATTCATTGGAAAGGTAGGTAGTATTTTTATTTCTGAAGGCATGGACCTCTCACAGCACCAGGAAATGTTTGTGTGTATGTGTGGAAGACAGAGAATCCATTCTTTTAAAGGGCTTCTGACCAATATATTATTTGTATAGGAATAAAAGTTCACAGCTTATACAGTGCTTTCCATGTAGATGATGTCATTTGATTCCCATAACATTCCTATGACATAAATATTACCCTAGATTGATAAATGAGGAGACCCAAAGGTTAATCAGCTTGGCCCAGCGGTGGTAGGTGGCAGAAATATCGCTTGAATCTATTTTCATGCAAGCGTCATGCTCTAGCAATGGTGCCACACTGAACACTTGTATACAAGTGGGGCAAAAGTAGGTTTACAGTTGTTTGTATGGAAAATAATACAATAATTAAGAGAGAATAATAAAAGAATAAACTCTCTTCCCCTTACGACTGTAAATCTACTTTTGCCACACCCTGTGTGGGCTGACCAAGGCAACTACATAAGCCACAGAAGATAGTACCCCTACTTGCAGGTATTTACTTTGAAAGATGAAACAGTTCAGTCTTGTCTCTGAAGAGTGGTTATGATGGGACCCACTCGTTAAAACAGTAGGTTAAACCTTTGTGATAGTAGTGACAATGGGATGGGTGATTATGGTCTATGGGTAAGTGCAATAAATGATAGCAATGTCATGAGGAAGGAGAGAGAGGAATTAGGAATGCTGTTCTAAGATACTTGCACTATCCACATAGTGGTATGGTGTTACTCCAAAGTTTAATCAGAGTAGTTAAAATGTATATTGGAACTCTATAGCAACCACTAAACATTTTGAGAAGTATGTTTGATATGCAAAGAGAAAAGACAGCATGGAATCATGTAAAGTACATTATTAAAATCACAGAGGGCAAACGAAAAGGGCTTGGGGAAAGAAAGAAAATATGCAAACATGGAGAATATTAAACCGGCTATGTCAATAATAATTTACATATGAATGGCCTACATATACTACTTAAAATACAGAGACTGTTAGAGCAGATGAAACCGGCTGATACTGGCACTAGGGCAGGAAGTCGTGAGTCTGGAGCATCTTTCAGTACCAGAGAGTAAAGAACTGCGCTATAAACAAAACACCCATGGCGATGTGACATGCCAAAGGGACAGGGCCATCAGCTGAAGAGCTCCCGATTCCTAAAGCTAGAAAAATTTCAGCCACAAAATAGTGTTTAATTAGATCCCAAAGTATGAAATAAATATCCATGAATGCATGCTTTTGTGAATAAATGTTTAAATCAACCAACAAACAAATAAATATATGGTGGAAATGAAACAAATTTCTGATGCAGAATCCCAAATCTTTTATGTAGACACTCCCCTTCAAGGAGGTGGAATATCACTTCCCACTCCTTCCATGCAGGCTGCTCATAATGACTTCCTTCCAAAGAACACCGTATGGGGAGGGGGACAAAGAGTACCAGCCTAGTGAAGAAGTGTGATAAACTCTTCCTCCAATCAACACTGATATGTCTGTTGGTAGTTTATACTCTTGATATGATGTGATAAAAACAACAGTTTTCCTCAGTGGTCTTTCTTTCCAAAACACACAACCCCAGTGTAATCTAGAGAAAACTTCTGACAAATCTCCGCTGGGAGATGTTCTACCAAACACTTGAGCAGTATTCAAAACAATTAAGCTCATCAAAAACCTGTAAAGTCTGGGAAACTGTCTCAGCCAAGAGGAGCCCAAGGACACATGATCATTCAATGTAATGTGCTGTCCTGGATGGGATTCAAGAACAGAGAAAAGACACTAGACTAAAATAGAAGGAATGTAATTAATGTATGAATTTCAGTGAATAAAGAAAGATAATATGTAATTATTTAAAATTACAGAAAACATTGAAAGTATGAAGAAAATTTCCCTATAACATAAACATTTTGGTAATTTCCTTCTATCCTTTTATATCTATGAATATTTACATATCTGAATGCATAGCAAAGATCTATCTTTTCCCTGAAATAATATGGAATGAATGTTGAGCACGCACATACCTACAAATTGAGCCATACTTTTTAATAGTTGAGTATGCTACTTTTCACTTATAATACTTTTTGCATGTCATGAGGTATTCCCAGAAGAGATTGTTTTAAGTTCTTTATGGTCCATCATACTTTTATTTGATCAGATCACTCTCTTTTGCTTGTTAGTTCTGTGTGTGTTTCAGGTGAGCAGGTTCACTGTGCCAGGCTCAGTGTCCTCTGCATTTAGGCCTACGTTGGAGGGGCCATGTTGGTCCATCTGGGTGGCTCTGCAGTCCCTGAGTCTGGGTTCTCATCTCCAGCCCTTAATCGTGTTCTAAGGCAAGACCCTTCACTTTTCTAGGCAGCAGCCATCTCCTTCCCAAAGTTGTTGTTAAGAATGAGAGAAGGAGCATGAAGGTTTGTAGTATAGTAACTGGCATACAGAAGGTGCTCACTGAATGAGGATCCCCCCACCCGCCACTTCTCAATTAGATAGAAAAGGCCTCTGCTATTTCCAGGAGGCAAGCTTTTGGTACCCAGTGGGTTGAGCAGAGAACCTTCTTTGGTTCAGGCAGAGAAGATCAGAGCTTATGCATCTTTAACCCAGTCCCTTTGCTTGGAATGTCATTGGGAAGGTGCTTAGAGATGCCAATTACTATGTGTCAGCCATCATGCTGGGCTCTCAATATTCAACAATGAATATGCCCTCAAACTGTCTAAGATATCATATACCTTGTCTAAGCTAACACTGTCACAGCAGTGTGAGTCTGCTTAGGATGCCGTAACAGGATACCATCAACTCAGTAGCTTAAATAATGAACATTTATTTTCTCACAGGTCTGGAGGCTGGAAGTCCAAGATCTAGGTTCCAGCAGCATTGCTTTTTGGAGAGGCCTCTCTTCCTGACTTGCATACGGCTGTCTCCTTTCTGTGTCCTCACGTGGCCTTCCCTCTCTGCACATGTGGAGAGAGACATCTCCAGGTCATCTTTCTTGGTTCATAATGACACCAGCCCTCTCAGATTAGTGCCTAACTCTTACAACCTCATTTGACCTTAAATACCTCCTAAAAGGCCCTATCTCTGAATACAGTCATGTTAGGGGTTGGGCTTTCAAAATATGGATTTGGGGGAAACACAATTTCACCTATGACAGCTCCTAGGGGGTAGAGTCCAGATCGAAACACAATTTCGTGTCCAGTTTTAAAGCCCCATCTATCAAGTGGCATTGCTTGTAATGGGAATAAAAACATGCCACTGGTCAGCATCACAGGTTGTCATGATCATCCTCATCTTTATTCAAAACTGACGAGCTGTTCTGCATCAGCAGCCATCATTTTTTTCCTCAGTCTCTTTCTTTTCTTTGGGCTCTTTTTAGATCCCTTTCCCGAAATGATGTCAAATGAATGTCAGGAGGAGCTAATGAATTGTGACAACAGACTGAAAGGAGCTGCCCAGTCGTGGGAGGGTTTTGTGGTTTCCAGCTGTGCACGTCTCTGCTAATGACGCCAGACGTCTGGTCCCCGGAACTTCCACACCGTCAGTGAGGGTCTTTAAATTCTGTCGTCTGAATGGTTGGGGTCATGTGGGAGCTGTTCTGAAGGCGAATATTTTATTTCCTCTTATCCTTGCATGGCCTTGGGTCAGTCTAGGTCCCTGTCTGCTCTTCACTTGGTTTTACATCATAATCCCCACCCTGTCTTTCTTTTTTTTTTTTTTTTTTTTGGTATCAGGTGCAATTTGTAGTCTCGTCTGAAGCCACCAGCTCACTCCACAGATGGTGAATTGCAGTTGAGAGTAATGGGCCTATTCGGTTCGGCCCAGAGAGTATATTAGTGTCTGATAGCCTATAACTGCTGAACATTAGACATCGTTTACACTGCTCCAAGGTCATCTGTAGGGCTGCCTCTCCCTCCCTTTCTTCACTTTGTTCCATTCCCCTCTGTATGTCTGTTGGATAGGAATTACATGGAAAGTCATGAGGCCATTAGGAGTTCATTCTGGGACTGTGGAACAATGAGTCTTTGTTACCAGTCTGCTCAGTTTTGTTCCAACTAACCGAGAAGACTGGCCAAGCATTTGAAAGAGCACTCAAACAGTAAAGGCAAGTTTAACTGCTAAGATTATGTGGGTGTTCTTTGGAGAAAGTACCAGCCCCATGCTCTAAAAGACATCATTTCAAATAGAAAACAAGAAATCAAGCAGCTGGTGGAGTATATCAGTATGGTGCTGGAAATTTTAATGCTACATTTTGGGCTTAGTCTTCATTAAACAAAGTATGTGAATGTGCCCAGCCTAATGCTTGGCACCTAATAGTGAAAACCAACCTTCCTTCCTTCCCTCCTTCCTTCCTTCCTTCCTTCCTTCCTTCCTTCCTTCCTTCCTTCCTTCCTTCCTTCCTTCCTTCCTTCCTTCCCCTTTTCAATTCTCCCCTTTCTCACTTTTTCTGCTTCCATAGCCATCATATTCACTAGGGAACACTGAGTAGCTGGGAAAGACTTCTTCATAGTCTGAGCCATATTTGAGAGGTGGCTGTACATTCAACTGTATGTCTCTAAGTTTCACAGCTTTGACATGTCTTCCCAAGAAACACTGAGAATCTTTTAAAATGTTTTGAAATTTTGCTTATTAAGATGGCCGTGGTATGAGAGCTTTCAAATCATAGGAATGCCTAGGTTCAACTCCAGCCTGGAGGGTTGGGTTGCATTTTCTCTCATGTCTCAGATTGAAAGGACTTTGTAAGTATGGAAGAGAAAGGGTGAGGATAGAATAAGGGGAAGGGTAGGACTTACCAAGAGAAAGCAAGAGGTCTCTCTCAGTGACAAGCAAGGGATCCCCTGGTACAACTTGTCTACCTAGATTTTGAGAACTATTAGAAAAAGAAAGGAAGGAGAATTCAGCAATTATCAAAATCAATAAGCAGGCCCAATGGCAGCGAGCCTTGAGACCATGGAATATTGAAGCTGAATAGAACATGGAAATCATCTACTTCAGGGATCGAAATAACTTTTACTTGATTTGTTCCCATTTACTCTGAGAAGAGGCAAAGTTGACAAAGGCAAAACTGGGATTTAAACCCAGGTTTCCTGGACCCTCCTCTAGTGATTTTTTAAAAAGAAATACTTCACATGGACTCTGTTGAAATATCACTCTCTGGCTACAGTTCCAAACTGTTTAAAACTTTCCCTCACTTCTCCACTTAGCCAGAGACAGTATTTCATATTCAATGGTAGAGTTTGAGGTGGCTGGATAATAAGTACTTTTGTTTCTTGAATTTTGAGCCAATTGAGATACGAGACAAAAGAATAGGTAAAGGGAGACCACTTATACATTTTATCATTTATTAATAAAGCTGATATAGAAGAATGAGGATGAGGTATGAGGCAACAGTGACCTTTGTAATAATGAGTTTCTCCTCTAGAAATCTCAGCAAGCGTGTCTCTCTCTAGCTCTAAGGAAGGCGTAAGTTGACTGGAAAAGAAGCCAAGAGCATTTAGGGAAAATTATTTTTATGGAAACCAGAGGATTGAAGATTAAGTATCCTCCTGCATACCTTCCTGTCTCTTTCTAAGCACTAAAATAACAATCAAAGCCGATGTCAGAATATATTGTTTGATGATAGAAGGTAATTAAAACCTGGCTGAACCTTAGAAATTCAAGATAATCACTATGTTTTTATTCTAAAAGTTCTCAATCTTTATCCAAGTTCCAGAGCAGAATTTGTTCTTTTTAAAATGACGATAAATCAATATGATACATTTACTGTGTGCTAATGGTCAAATCGGAGATGACCATGAGTGAAATACATGGTTTTCAAGGGTTTGCACTCCTTTTAAGTAACCTTAAAAAAATAATAGCTTTCTGGAAATAATGCCTGTGCCTTTAGTTGTCTAACTCAGAGTCATCATAATGCATTAGGGATGGTTTTTGTTGGAATTAGTGAGCTCCTTGGACTCTTAGATAACAGTGGCCTGGATTGAGAGTCTAAAATTTCTGTCTTATGTTCTTCAGACAATTACATTTCCCTATTAAATAGTCACTGATGTAAAACTCTAGGGCCTTTTGTCATGGCATACTTTGTCTTTACTTTTCCTCTGGTTGATTAGTAGCATCTGCTTTTTTTCCTCAGTTTTCTGAAGCTAAAACCATTGGAGAAGTTTCCAAGCACCAAGATGGCAAAATGAATATCACAGGATGCTGAGCGCTGCTCTCCCAGGAAACCTGGGAGAAGACTTCCCAACACAAACGTCTCTGAGTTAGGGTGAAGGTTAGGGGCAAGTTAGGGGCAAGATGTGGGAAGCACATCTAAACCAAAATTTGTTCAGAATGTTTATTTGAGAGGTGAATGGGGGAGTGTACAATCAATACCACATTCTATGGTTCTGCCCATCACATTTATATTAGCATCTATTGCTTTATTAAGTTAATAAACTGTTAAGTATGTATTATTTCATAATATCAAAAAGCCACATAAAAGGAGTTATAGAAAAGGAAGGCTTTACGCCAATTAACAAATGATTATAATTTTAAAGTTGGTCATAGGAAAGGACAGTAGAGTGACCAGGGATTTGATAAGATTGTATTTGAGCAGAGGAGAGAGTGGTCACAGAAAAGAGCACATCATTTTACTTAATAGGGACATCAGTCTTCAGAAATGTTAAGTCCTATAGTGGTTTAAAACTCAGTTGCTGACATCAGTTTTTTTAATTCAATTCATTCATTTATTTTTAAAATTTTTATTGAATTTAATGGAGTGATATTGTTTAATAAAATTATATAGGTTTCAAGTATAAAATTCTATAATACATCATTTGCACATTGTATTGCATGTTCACCACCCAAAGTCTCTTTCCATCACCATTTGTCCCTCCTATATACTCTTCTACCTCCCACCCCATACCCCTTTCCTTCTGGTGATCACCTTATTGTCATCTGTGTCTATGAAGTTTTTTTTTTGCTTAATTCCTTCACCTTTTTAACCCAGCCCTCTAACCCCCTCCCCTCTGACAGCTGTCATTCTGTTGTCTGCATCTGTGAATCTGTTACTATTTTATTTGTTAGTTTATTTTGTTCACTATATTCCATATATGGGTGAAATCATATGGTACTATGATACTTGTCTTTCTCTGACTGGCTTATTTCAGTCCAGGTCCATTCACATTGTTGCAAAAAAGTAAAATTTCCTCTTTTTTATGGCCAAATAGTATTCCATTGTGTAAATGTACCACAGCTTTTTTTATCCACTCATCTATTGAGAGATACTTGGGCTGCTTCCAAATCTTGGCTATTGCAAACAGCACTGCAATCAACACAGGGGTGCATGTATTCTTTTGAATTAATGTCTCAGGTTTCTTCAGTTATATTCCCCAAAGTGCTATCAGTGCATATAAGACAGTTCCATTTTTAATTTTTTGAGGCAACTTCATACTGTTTTCCACAGTGGCTGCACCAACCCGTATTCCCACCAACAGTGCACAACTATTCCCTTTTTTTCACATCCTCACCAACAGTTGTTTGCTGATATATTGATGACAGTCATTCTGACAGGTGTGAAATGGGATCTCATTGTGGTCTGATTGGTATTTCTCTGAATATTAGTGACATTGAGCATCTTCTCATATGTCTATTGGCCATCTGTGTGTCCTCTTTGGAAGTGTCTAATCAGGTCCTTTGCCCATTTTTACATTGTATATATTGTTTTGGTGTTGAGTTGTATAAGTTTTTTATAAATTTTGGATATTATCCCCTTATCAGATGTATCATTGGTGAATGTGATCTTAATTCAGTGGGTTGTCTTTTCATTTTGTTGATGGCTTACCTTTGCTGTGCAGAACCTTTTTATGTTGATGTAACCCCTTTTGTTTATTTTTTCTTTTGTTTCCAATTCTTTAGTCTGTGAGTCACATGATCAGCTCAGCTCCTTGTTCCTAAATTTCCACAGTCCCTGCTGTGGGGCTGTCCTAGTCATGGATTCCCGCAGCAGGGTGGGTGGTGGATCCAGAGCTCAGGGCTCAGCTTCTTTAGCCATTTTGCTCACTCCATTCCATCTTGCTTTTAAAGTTCTCTCCAAAATAAGCCTTCTTCATGAGACAAGCTGCTTCCTGATATAGCAGCTAATTCTCTTTCTGGTTCTACACTGGAGTCACTGATCTTTTGACTAAGTTTCCAGATAACTCATGCCTGTACCAATTGCCCCTTCATTTCTCTTAAGCATTGAAATCTCATCCTTGGAGGATAGTTCTTACATCTATTCCTATTATTTACTGTCTCTAAGGCCTCTCATCTCATGAGCCCACATTTACTTGCCATCCTCCCTTCCTTCTCTCTTCTCCCTCCCGCTACCTGGTGCGATTCTCCAACCACTTTCTTAGGAATGTGACTCAACATATGTTGGCTTTATGTGGCTCTAGAGGTAATATAGTCACAGAGCAGGTTTTCCAGAGCAAACTCTAAACTGGGGATTGTGTGCAGGAAGTTTGTTAAGAAGTCCTTGAGGGAGCATGAAGGAAACAGGATCAGACGGAGTTGAACTGTGCTCCATTCTCAGCAAAAGTCGTAGCCAATTTTGCAGAAGCTTTGACGGTGGGAATTCTTTTTAGAGTTGGGATAAAAGGAGGCAATGGAGCCAGGCTTTTATATGTTTGCAGCTACCAGTCATTGGGAGGAGAGACTCTCCTGATTGTTGTCAGCTATCAACACTCTGAGCAGCTACAGAATGAGTCCTAAAGGGGGTCCAGCGGGACACCCAACACTCATACAGGGTAATGTGAAGGTTTGCGATAAGATGAGGGAAGCCCATCAAGTGCACTTGAAGCACTTTTCTTAGGTTATCTCATTCATTACCTATGACGATCCTGTTGAATAGGTATCACTATTATCATTTTAATTTTATTTTGTGGTAAGAACACTTAACATAAGATCTACCCTCTTAACACATTTTTAAGTGTACAGTACATTATTTTTGACTATAGGTTCACTGTTGTACAGCAGATCTCTAGAGCTTATTCATCTGGCCTAACTGAAACTCCATTCCCGTTTGTTAATAACTCCCCATTTCCCACTGCCCTAATCCCCTGGTAACCATCCTTCCACTCTAATTCTGTGAATCTGAGTATTTTAGATAACTCATATAAGTAGAATTAGGCAGTACTTTTCTTTCTGTGACTGGCTTATTACAGTTAGCATAATATCCTTAAGGTTCATCCACGTTGTACCATTATTATCTCTACTTGGCTAAGAAGAATACTTAGGGAGGTTACACTATACGAGGGAATTCTGTAGCCTTGACTTGTGAGGGTGTTTGTAGACTCAGGGGTTTTTGTCTACTCCATAAAGTCTTGGGAACTTTGCAAAATAGTATGTGTACTGTTGATGATGCCTGTCCCCAGCCCCCCACCAAGGATTAACCTCATATGAGAGGACCTCAGAGATCTGATGTAGCCTGGGAATACAAAATCTGGTGGCCTGCTTTTAAAAAAAAATTATTATTATTATTATTATTATTATTATTATTATTATTATTATTTTAAGAGTTTAGTCTATAATGTATTCTGGACCACACTTTTAATAAAACTGCTCAGATCTAAATACAAATTGAAAGCATGCAGTCTTAGTGTTTGTCACTTTCTTGCCTTTATCCAGAGAGAACAAAACTATGAATCCTCATTAATTGATGTCACATATTCTCTGGTACGGTCAAGTTGGAAGGACCCAGGAGTGTCTAGTGCTTTGACACCCAGCTGATGAAAGTCAGGATTTCCTCCTGTGTAGTTAGGACCTGAATCTCTGAGGAACACCGGCTTGTGTTTTGGTGAGGCCTACAGCTGTCTGCCTCCTCTCCTTGCCTTTCTTCTTCTTCTCTGTATCTCTCTCTCTCTTTCTTTCAATTTTTTTTTTAACAATAGAGACCTCAACTTGCTCTAGTGATAAGCTGCCTGGAATTGATAGAGACATTTAAACAGTAGTAAGGCCTGCAAAGAATTTGCCTCCTGACGCTGTCAGCTATGAATAGGACCTAGGAGGTAACCATGTAAAACTCCCTCTGTCTGCAAAAGAGTGTAGGAGGGGTCATTATCTTCCTCTTTAGGTTTTGCCTGATCAGCTTCAATTAAGTTGAAGCTGGACAAGTTTATTTCATTTGTCTGTGTAACTTTTGCTGGCATAGCAGAGTAGAAACAGGAGGCAGGATCCAGACACAGAGTCCAGACCTCTGTGAAGCGCCAACTTCACAGGCCTGGCACAGGGTAGGGCCGTGAGATTGGTCTAACACTGCTGTTGATATCTTGTAATCCTTAATGATATTTGAACACAGGGCCCGGTAGCTGGTCCTATTTAGGGACCCTGAATCATTCATTCACCCTGAATTTAGAGCTTTTTGCATGTAGTTTCAAATCCCAAGAACATCACTCTCTTCTTGAAAATATGATAGTTTTCTTTTTACTTCCAGCTTTATTGAGATATGATTGACATATACCATTGTATAAATTTAAAGTGTACAACATGATGATTTGATATTTGTATGTGTTGTAAAATGTTTACAACAATGATATCAGTTGACATATCCTTCACTTCACATAATGAGTTTGTTTTGTTGTCTTTACAGCATTTAAAATCTACTTTCATAGCAACTTGGAAGTGTATGTCACCCTGTTGTGAGCTATAGTGCTATACATCAGATCCCCAGAACTTACTCCTCTTATAACTGGAAGTTTCTACCCTTTGACCAACACCTCCTCATTTCCCCTACTTCTCAGCCCCTGGCCACCACTATTTCACTCTGCTTCTGTGAGTTTGGTGGTTTTAGATACCACATGTAACTGAGATCATGTCATATCTGTCTTTCTCTGTCTGAACTGTTTCACTTAGCACAATGCCCACAAGGTCCATCCATGTAGTCACATGGCAGAATTTCCTTTTTTATGGCTGAGTAATTTTTCATTGTATATATACAACATTTTCTTTATACATTTATTCCTTCGAAGATACTTAGGTTGTTTCTATGTCTAGGCTATCATAAATAATGCTGACATGAGCAAGACAGAGCAGATATTTCATTGAGATAGTAATTTCATCTTCTTTGCATCTATACCCAGAAGTCATACTGCTAGATTATATGGGGTTCTGTTAATTTTTTAAGGAACCTCCACACTGCTTTCCATAGTGGTTGTGTCCATTTATATTCCCACTAATAGTGCACAAGGATTCCCTCTTCTCCATATTCTTTTCTTTTCTTTTCTTTTCTTTTCTTTTCTTTTCTTTTCTTTTCTTTTCTCTTTTCTTTTCTTTTCATTGTTGTTCAAGTACAGTTTTCTGCCTTTTACCCCATCCCAGCCCACCCACAGCCCTCTCCACCTCCCACCCATTTCCACCCCCTTGTTATTGTCCATGTGTCCTTTATAATTGTTCCTGCAAACCCTTCCCCTTTTCCCCTGAAATTTCCTCCCCTCTTCCCTCTGTTCACTGTTGCCTATTCTCTATTTCCGTGTCTTTGGTTATATTTTGCTTGTCATCTCTTGTCTTTTTGATAAGAGCCATTCCAATGTGTCATGCGATATCTCATTGCTGTTTTAATTTGTATTTCCTTGATGATTAGTGGTGTTGAGTACTTTTTTATGCACTTATTGGCCATTAATATGACTTCACGGGTGAATGTTTATTCAAGTCATTTGCTCATTTTTAAAATCATATTTTTTGTACTGTTGAGTTATATGAGTTCCTTGTATATTTTGGATATTGACCTTTTATCAGATATATGGTTTTCAAATATTTTCTCCCATTCCATAGGTTGTCTTTTCATTTCATTGACTATTTTGCAATGGAGAAGCTTTTTAATTTGATGTAGTTCCATGTGTTTATTTCTGTTTGTTACTTATGCTTTTGGTGTTACAACCAAAAGATGATCACCAAGTTTGATATCAAGGAGTTTTCCCCCTATGTTTTCTTTTAGGATATTTATAGTTTGGTATTTTATGTTTACTCTTTAGTCTATTTAAGTTAATTTTTGTGAGTGGTGTTAGATAGTATTCAATTTCTTTCTTTTTTCTCTACGAATATGTAGTTTTCCCAGCATCATTTATTGAAGTGACTATTTTTCCTCTTTGAGTGTTTTTGACTCCTATGTCAAAAATTAGTTGACCATATATGTATGGGTTTATTTTTGGGCTATTTGTTCAATTCCACTTTCTATATGTTTGTTTTTATGCCATTATCATACTGTTTTAATTATTATAGCTTGTAATATCATTTGAAATCAGAAAGTATGATGCCTTCAGCTTTGTTCTTTTCAAAGGTTGCTTTGGGAAAATCCAATTTGAACATAGTGAATGATTCTTTTAATGTGATGTTAAATTTCATTTGCTATTTTGTTGAGGATTTTTGCATATGTATTGACCTGTAGTTCTTTTTGTATCCTTATCTGACTTTGTTATCAGTGTAATTTTAGCCAAATAACATTTGAAAGTGTTCCCTCCTCTTTAGTTTTTTGGAAGAGTTTGAAAAGTATTGGCATTAATTCTTTTTAAGAGTTTGGTAGAATTTATCAGTGAAGCCATATGACCCTGGGCTTTCCTTTGTTGGGAGGTTTTTGATTCCTGATTCCATCTCCTTACATGCTATCAGGCTCTTCAGATTTTCTATTTCTTCATTACTCAGTCTTGGCAGTTTGTATGTTTTCAGGAATTTATTCATATTTTCTAGGTTGTCCAATTTGTCGGTATATAATTCTTCTTAGTCTTTTATGAACTTTTTTTGTTTCCCTGATATCAGTTGCTGCTCATCTTTTATTTCTAATTTTATTTATTTGGGTCTTCTCTTTTTTTTCTTTTTGGTGGGTTACCAGGAGCTGCTATTCTTCCCACTGTGTGGCTGATGTTAGTTGCTCTTGCCCTTCT
Organism: Phyllostomus discolor; assembly: GCF_004126475.2. Lineage (NCBI taxonomy): Eukaryota > Metazoa > Chordata > Mammalia > Chiroptera > Phyllostomidae > Phyllostomus > Phyllostomus discolor. The sequence continues at coordinate 152,750,210 of NC_040908.2, read as the reverse complement.
TCTTCTTCTGGATTCTTCTTTGCTTCTAGCAATTTCCATTCATCTCAGTTTTACTGACCTCTGAGTGGGGTGAAACCAAAGTGGGTCTTTCCTGCTGTGTCCCCCCAAGGCTGGGGAAACTGATTTCTTACCCTTTTCTCTCTCTCTCTCTCTCTCTCTCTCTCTCTCGGAGGGCAAATCTTTGTAGCAGGGGAGCTCCCTCTTGGTACTGACGGAGTGCCAGCCTGCAGGATGGGAATGTGCAGACAAAATGAAGCTGTTTTCTCTTCACTTTTTGTTCCACTGTGTTGCTGAGACCTCTTAAATGGACTCCTCAGATCTCCTAGAGCTGGTTTTGTTCATAGATTGCTGTCAGATGGTTGATTTTTATGGAGGGATGGATGCTTGGTCTCTCACTTTTACATCTTGGTGATGTTAATCTTGAAAATAGGGTGTTGATTTTCAATTGTTCAGTGCAATATAGTAAGTAAAATAACGCTGAGAGTTGTCTGGATTCTATGTGACAAAACTCTCAATTAGCAACCTGAAAAAAAAATGTGGGTAAGTGTAAGACACCTAATTTTTGTTGAGCCTCTGCTATGTACCTGACATTATATAACTATTATATCATTTAATCATGACTATAATTTTCCAAGTCAGGTATTTTACAGGTAGAGGTTGGTGAGGAGAAGAAATTTACTTAAGATCACACAGTCAATAACTGACAGAGCCTGGAATTGATCTTATATCATTCTGGCTCTAAATGTGGGCACATCCACTATCTTCTGAAAATAGCTGAATAATGAGATTGGGCTTAAGGAAGGTGAAATGATTGAATGGAAAAGTCCTGCTGAGAACTGGGAAAGGGCGTGATTCAGAATCTCAGCTTTGAGAGAGAGCTGAGGAGGTCATACCTGTAACTAAAAACCGGATGTGACAGTATGTTAAAGTGAAAACATTACAGGAGTGCTAAGATACTGCCACCAGCATATTCAAAGTGAGGTGTAAGAAACAGATGCAATTTTAAAAGACCTAGCCAAAAAGCTGAGTATAAAACTCTTGGAACCCCTTCTCACATTAGAATTTATAAAACAAGCCAAAAAAAAGTGAAAATGAGGAGAAAGAAGCCTCTTCTGCAAAGAGGAATTCTGGAAAATGCTTGCTGGTGTGCAGTGAATCTTGTCAATCACACCAAGCAAGATGGGGAAGGTCCCTGCCTTGTAACTCAAACTTGACAATGACTGGCTTCTGTGGTCAAGGTTTAACATGTGCCCTCTCTGGTTTGGAGGACACAATGTCCTGTTTCTAAAAACTGCTTGAGAAATATAATGGGCAAGACCTGATGAGCTACCTGCTTTGGGGTGAAGCAAAGGAGTGTTACTGTAGCATAAGGGACATTCCCAAGGTTGGAGGGAAAGAATGAGTGAGTGTTTCCCATGGACCAGATGTGGAAGAACAGCTGAAATTCAGTTCATGTCAGGGCTGCACAATGAGTTCAACATTCTTCATCCAATAGGAATGGACATTACCACCAGATTCTTAGGGACTGACAAAGGATTAAGTGACTACCTGAAGTGAATTTATTTGCAAGGGGAATTATAGATAAGGAAATTTCAGTGGTGAATGGCATGGTTTTGAAAAACTTTCGCAGGTATCTTCCAGAGAGTCATATTTTATATATGTTGAGCCCAGAGAGAACAAAGAAACCTACCAGGGGACTGGCTGAATATGAGCATTCCTAACTTAACTTCTGATCCCTTCACCTCTTCTCTCTCCTTTACACCAACTTGGGAAGAGAAACCAACCACACTTCCATTCTCCAAATTTAGGGATCTAAGCTGAGGAAGAGGAGAGTCGAGTCCCAAACTTTATAGAAAATGTGTAATTTTGACTGTTGGGTAGCATATTTTAATTTTTAGTCTCCCTAAAAAGGGTGAGAAAAGTCATAGGATCTACCTAAGCTTGCAATTGAAAAGATCTCTCCACTGAGCACATTTAAAGGGGATAGAGTTACAAAATAAAATTGCTTTTTGATTACCTCCTGTGACTCATACTGGTGCACTGTGCTGGCTGAAGAGACATGTTTTCTGACTCTGGTAGGTGCTGAAGATGTTTGATACCAAGCAGTACCTAAGAACACAGTCAGTGGGTAGCGTTTGGAAAGTTTGTGATGAAGGTGACAGGTAGCAGTCTAGGCAGGTAGCCAGCAGGGTAGTTGATTACTTGACTCATAGGTAGAGTACAGTGATGAGTGCCTGGGAAATCACCTTTCCTGCAGTGGATTCTTTTGGTGGTCCTTCCAGATACCCTCTGCCAGGCTGGTGCACTCATCTCCCAGTTGCTGAAAATGTTGGCTGATAAAAGCTCATACCTATATCCATTTCCTAAGAACTTTTCTTATGTGACATGAGCCTCTTTATATAGAAACATTTGGGGGATTATGCCCATGCTCTTGGGGTGGTTCACAGCCAGTGCCTGACAAATGTAGGGATTCAAAAGTCTGACCACTTTGCCTCAAAATGGGACAACTCTGTAGGTCTATACATGTTCTAGAGATGCCCAAGAGATTGCTCTAAAGTTAGATTTCAGCAAAATTACATATTTGCTTAGCCCCTTCCCTGGCTCTATCCTGACTTCCTATCTTTCTTACAATTTTCTTTTGAGAACATTCTCTCAATAAATCACTAGCACGAAAATCCCATCTTACATTCTGTTTCTAGGGAATCTGACATATTCTCAGAGTGATCCTAGAAAGTTGACTTTGAAGAATGATCCAACTCCAGATTTGGATCATTCACTGGCTGACTGATCATGAGGTCCCTGTCACTGGTGACTGTTAGTGTACAGGTGATCCCTTGCATGATGCTGCAACAGTGAAATTGCTTTGGTGTTCACCTGGGATGGTGTATAAGCAGAAGGGGATCCATTGGCTAGTGAAAGCTCACTGGAATTGTATTGCAATATAACTAGAGGGATTGTGGAATTGGATGGTGGTGCAAAGCATGACTGACACACTGAAGAGAGAAAATTATAGCTTTGCATCTATTAATCACTAATTTGAAGCAAAATGTGAAATTCAAAGGGCTTCCTTGGCAATTTTTTAAGATAGTATCTCCTGAATCTGGAGGGCCATCTGAGCTGATGACCAGGATTCTTCATGTTTTAGAAGTAGCATGTTCCAGGCCCTGGCTGGCGTAGCTCAGTGGATTGAGCACGGGCTGGGAACCAAAGTGTCCCAGGTTCGATTCCCAGCCAGAGTACATTCCTGGGTTGCAGGCCAGAACCCCCAGCAACCACACATTGAGGTTTCTCCCTCTCTCTCTCTCTCTCTCTCTCTCTCTCTCTCCCGCTTCCCTCTCTAAAAATAAATAAATAAAAAAAACACTGTTTTAAAGAAGTAGCATGTTCCTTAACTGTGAATACTGCTTTCATCCATTTATTGCATAATGTTGAAGGCTACATACTTTGAGTGAGGCTCAGAGCAAGAAAATCCTCTGTAGCGGGTCTAGGCTGTTGCTTTGTCCCTTCAGCCATATGGCTCAGCTGATCCCATATTCCTAAAAGTATCTGTATTGAGCAAAGATGCATGCAGTATCTCTGGCAAGCCCCAATCAAAGTTATAGTCAAGACCCCTCAGGTTCTGGAGCAAGGCCATGCCATCTGCAAAATGCAGCTATTAGAATCATACTGGGTCCTGGTAGAAACCAGTGGTCTGACCATGGGGTATCACGGGAATTTGTAGACAGCAGTGTTTATCATGAACTAGTAAGAGGGACCCTTTACCATGTTCTTAGACCCACTGACCCTGAGGTTTAGGGACCCAGCAGCAGTCCACTGCAAGATTTTATAGTACTTCTGAAATTTCATTTAGAGGTCACAGGTAAGCTGCATGAACAGGTGGCCTTGTCACTCATTGTTATTGCCCTGATGGCCCTCTGAAAGTTTGTACCTGTGGTTTCATGGGGAGTTCTCTGTGATCAGCTGATAGAGGAGGAAACAAACAAATAAACTTCTTGGTTTGTGCAGAAGTCAGTTCTGATATATTAGTGCAAACCAAAAGCAGAGTGTGACTTCAGGACAGCCCCATTCATGGGTGATCCTCTGAAATAGCAGTGAGTGGAAATCCTCCAAATGGGAAGAGTGAAAGGGCTTTAGTGGCTATGCTTGGTCATCTACTTTGTATGAACAAAGAAGTAGCCTGAATTACACAGACACACGTGCATTTATGGATGGCTTTACTGGGTGGTTAGGAACCTGAAAGGAACAAGATTAGAAGATGCCAAGGAAGTCTGGAGGAGAGTCACATGTATGGACCTATCGGAATAGATACAAAGTATAGGGATCTTTGTATCGCACATTAATGCTCTCTGTGGAATATCCATTGAATAAGATTAAAAGAAAAAACCCACCTAGTATACAGGATGACTTGGCTAGTAGATGGTGGCCAGCTCTGTCCTCTGTCAGTCCTTGATTACACAATGGACTAATGAAGGGAGAAAAACACAGTGATAAAAATGGAGGCTATACCTGCATTTCCAGGCATTTTCATTTCCAGAAACGGAGGGTGACAGCTTGGGTTCCCTCTTACTGAATATGATCTGGTTATTATCATTGCTGAATGTCAACTTTTCAGTAACAGAGACCAAGACAGCCTTCAATACTGTACATTCCCTGGAGGAGACCAGTCATGCATTTGGTATAAAGTTGATTACGTTAGACCCCATTAGCATTGTGGAAAAGGTAACAATTTACCCAGATTTGGACTGACACATATTCTAGGGGTGGTTTGCCTTTTCTGGCTCCAGTGTTCAGTCAACACCAGTGTCTGAGAGCACTTTTTAAAAAAGATTTTATTTATGTTTAGAGAGAGGGGAAGAGAGGGAGAAAGAGAGGGAGAGAAACATCAATGTGTGGTTGCCTCCCATGCGCCCCCTACTGGGGACCTGGCCTGCAACCCAGGCATGTGTCATTGGGAATGGAACTGGTGACCCTTTGGTTCACAGGCCAGCACTCAGTCCCCTGAGCCACACCAGCCAGGGCCCCAAAGCACTTTTAACAAGAGATTCTGTATAACTTTTCCTTGTCACTAAACTTAAGGTTACTACTGTGGTCTTGTCACTTTGGGCTTCTCATGCTTACAGATAAGAAGGCACAGAGCAGAGTTACCAAACCAGAGGGGGTAATTGAACCTGATTACCATGAGGAAGTAAAGCTTCTGTTATATCTTGGGACAGAGAAGAATATATTGGACATATTCTTGGTACTACCGTGCCAAGTTTTAACAGTAAGTGGCAGGTATAGCAACTGTGGTCTGATAAGGGCATAATAAATAAAGGCTCAGATCCCTTGGGGATACGGTTCTTGGTCTTTTATCCAGGCAAGCCTCCAGCAGAAGCGAGAGAGATCTCTGTGTAGAGGGCGATGAGTATTGGTTACCACCTGAGAACCAAATTCAGTGGTTGGAACTAGAGTTCATCCCACTGGTCAATCCTCTGCTTGTAAATTTCCTCAGACATTGTGATAAACCAGAATCCTCAAAGACTCTGTGTCTAGATGGAATAAACTTAATGTAAAATAAAAGTGGCCTTGAATAGTGCAAGATGTTGAGGGTAACAGACATGTTGGTGCCTTACCCAGATCCCCATTATTGAACTGGGATGGCCACATCCCAGCTGTTGACACATTGACTGCTAATGACCCAAACAGGCATCTTTCTTTTAAGAACATCCCTTAGTGAGCAGGAATCACCTCCTCTGTAAATACATAGGAAATGGTAATTAGGGCCTGGACTATGGTGACATAAGCAAGGCACCTAGAGAATAAAATTTAAGGAGGCACTCATTATCAGAGTGGAATAAGCAATGAGTCAGCCTCTAAGAGTGAGTGCCTCCTTAAATATTGCATCCCAGGTCCCTTCATTGCCTCCCTCCAGTCCTGGTTCTCATTTACTCTCCCCCAGGGGACGTCTGTGTCTGCAGAATTACTGATATGGTGATATAGTATCCTGGCCCCCTTCCTCAAAGCGAGACAACTCTGTGGAATATGCGTGCTTCAGATGTCTCTGCAGGATCAGCAGAGGCCAGTCTTCATCTGAAACCTTTCTCCTGCTTTTATGTCACTCACTGTGGAGGATAAGTGACTATCCCATTTGAACTGTACCCATGGGATTTTATGTGTCCCTGTTAGATATCAGACTATTCTACACACACTCTAAATATTGTTAAAATCCATTGAGCTACTTTTGTAAGATGCTGGGGCAGACTTGCTCCAGGTCTCACAGCTGCTAAGAGGAAGAGTCGAGACTCAAGTCCTGGTTTCGGTAGCCCCAAGCCCACCCACATATATTACTTAGCAGTTGAACTCTGTAGTGGACTAATACATCATTTGCCTTGGTCATCAACTGTCTCATGTCATTTCTGGTTTTCTGGGTTGAAGATGACTGATGTGGAAACCACTTTTTCCTCATTTCGCGTGTTTCTAAAGAGGTACATTTTTTCACTACTTAATAGAAAAAAGTATTAGAGGAGTTCCTTAAAGATTCTTTCTCTTCTGTCTCAGTTATTCTTCCCTATAAAAGGACTGATTATTATTGTTGTTGTTATTATTATTAAAGCTGGTTGGTGAGAAGTGTAGAGCAAGTTATCTGTTGAGTAATGTTAATGGCAGAATGTAAACACACACACACACACACACACACACACACACAGGGTCCAGGAGAAGTAACACCTGCTTAAGTGTGGTTGGTAGAGTAATAATATGGGTGTAATACTTTACAGTTTTAATTTGAACATTTCACCTAGAATGTCACATGATGTCCTTGAGCGTGATATTACTATGTTACAGAATTGCATGCTTATGATTTTGTAATAAAATATTTTGTAATAAAAAGGCATTATTTGTGTCAGAAGATTTGATAGATATATACTCATGCCCAGGCAGAGTGTGTAGAGTAAGAAGAGAGGCTGAGGATGGATCCTTTAGGAATCTTTAGGAACATCGACAGTAAAGCAGAGAAAGAGGGCACTTAGCAAAATGCCATGGCAACCGGAAATAAAGAGGTTGTCAATAAGGTGGTGTGTCATCAGCTGTCAAGAAACGGGGCAAACTCTGTATAGCTTCTCAAATACTCTGCCCCATTTAATTGATACCAGTCTGCCTCCTATACTCTTCCCCTTTCGTCTGTTGAAACTTCAGGTTTTCTTTCAAGTCAGCACAAGGGCCACTCTTTCGGGGAGTTCCCCCTGAGTCCCACAGGTAGTACTCGGAGCACGCTTCTTTGTGTCTCCATTCGTTTTGATTCCGCCCATCACATTGCATTTTTTTGTACTTTTAAAAAACTAAAAAAATTTTTATTGTTGTTCAAATACAGTTGTCTGCCTTTTCCCCCAATTCACATTGCATTTTAATTATCGGTCTACAAGCCCATCTCCTTTCCAGACTGACTTTTGGCTTTATTTTTATCAGCATCACTGCCGAGTGCCTGGATTGCTAGTGTCTAGTGTGGTTATATTATGGAAAACACTCGAAACTTATTTGTTGAATGAGTAAAACTATAAAAAATGACAGAATCTGAGTTGTTAATGATGAAAAAAGGCAATATTTCAGACCATATCTTCCGTAGGGATGATGTTACAAAGTAGCTTAGGCAGTCGTTGCATTTTCTGGGGAATTTACTTCCTCATTAGTAAAAATCAAGATATTGGTTCATGGTGATCAAGATATTGATCTATGCTCCTTGACCAGTTTTATTCAGCTCTCACTTCATTTCTAGACTTAAATAAATATTTTGTCTTTCTGTTTTAGTTTTTCCTCTAGATTTTAAATGCACATTGTCTGTGTGTAGAGTATATTGGGTCTCAGTTTCTTATGTGCATTTGTTACTTTTATTTTCCATGAGAATTTCTGAACATGTGTGGTTAAGGCTCACAGACCCAGCAATGTCTAAATACATGCCAGCAGGTGTTGAAAGGCTGTGGATGAGAAAGTCCCTTCTCTTCCTGGGTGATTGGAACAAGGCAGAAGACACTGCACACAGGAATTTGACAAAGGAGTAACCTGTCTCCTCTACTGTAAAGCAGTAATGGGTTCCTTTGTTACCCATGACACTGCTTGTTACCACATCACAGGGGCCGGTCACACAGTTTCTAGCACACTTGCCCAGGGCTCTGATGAAACAGCTGAAAACTGACATGTGAAGATGGGACCTAGACGTTGGTCCCATTTCTAGGTACCAGCCCATGTGCCTCATGGCTCATTAAACTCTTAGATACATAAAGGAGAGTAGATGACAGGACTGGAAGTCATGCTTCTCATTTTATATTCCTTTCTTGTATGATTTTCATGGTAATTCATGATCAGGGAAACCCTGAGGATATTTGCTATAGTGTATTGGTGAAACAGGGAGGGCTATTCATGTAACCAAATGGAATATATGCTCTAGTTCCTAGAATAGTACCCGACATTATGAAAATAGAATCAGGCCCTTACAATAATAGATATTAATACATAAATACTAACTGATTAGAAAAGACTATTTTTATATATGGGTGAGAAAATGAATATCTTGTAGACTACATATTCACTTTTACATCATAAGGAGTTGAAAATGTTTAGCATGCTAACCACAAAATCAGAGATATATGCATTTTTTAACTTATTATTTTTTCCTTTTTTATTGAATTTATTAGAGTGACACTGGTTAAGAAAATTATATGGGTTTCAGGTGCACAATTCCATAGCACATCATCTGTAAACTGTATTGTGTATTCATTATCCCAAGTCAAGTGTCTTTCCATCACCATTTATCCCCCTTATATCTTCCTGCACCTTTCTCCAACCCCTTTCCCCCAGAAATTACCACACTGTTTTCTGTGTCCATGATTTTTTTCTCTCATTTTTCTTCTTTTGCTCAATTCCTCCACTCCCCAGAACCCCGATCTCCCTACCTCCAACAGCTGTCAGCCGGTTCTCTATGAGCCTGTCTCTATTTTGCTTGTTAGCTCATTTTGGTCATTAGGTTCCATGTACGAGAGAAATCACATGGTACTTGTCTTCCTCTGACTGGCTTATTTCACTTAGTATAATGCTCTTCAGGTCCATCCATGCTGTTGCAAAAGGTAAGGTTTTCTTCTTTTTTTTTTCATCTGAGTAGTATTCCACTATGTAAGAGTACCACAGCTTTTTTATTCATTCACCTATTGAATGGATACTTGGGTTGCTCCCAAATCTTGGCTATTGTAAATAACACTACAATGAACAGAGGGGTGAGTATCTTCTTTCAAATCAGCATATTGGGTTTCTTTGCATACATTCTCAGAAGTGGAATCACTAGGTCATAAGACAGTTCCATTTTTAATTTTTTGAGGTGACTCTATACTGCTTTCCACAGTGGCTACACCAGTGTGCATTCCCAGCAACAGCGCACAAGGGTTCCCTTTTCTCTAATCCTTGCCAGCATTTGATTTGCTGTTTGTTGATTTATTCATGATAGGCATTCTTACAGGTGTGAGGTGATAGCTCATTGTGGTTTTAATTTGCATTTATCGCATAATTAGTGATGCTGATCACGTTTTCATATGTCTATTGTCCATATGTATGTACTCGTTGGAGAAGTGTCTATTTAGGTCTTTTGCTCATTTTTTAATTGCATTGTTTGTATTTTTGGTGTTGAGTTGTATAAGTTCTTTATAAATTTTGCATATTAGCTCCTTATCAGATATATCATTGGAAAATATGTTCTCTTATTTTCATTTTTTGATGATTTTCTTTGGTGTGCAAAACTTTTAGTTTGATGTAGTCTCATTTGTTTTCTTTTGTTTTCATTGTCCAAGGAGACATATCAGAAAAAGTATTGCTATGAAAAATCTCTGAAATTTTGCTTCCTATGTTTTCCTTTAGGACTTTTATGGTTTTAAGTCTAACACTGAAGTCTTTAATCTGTTTTGAGTTTATTGTTGTGTATGGTGTAGGGAGATGATATAGTTTCATTTTTTGTATGTATCTGTCTGATTTTCCCAATACTATTTATTGAGTAGATTATCTTTACCCCAATGTTCTTGCCTCCTTTTTCAAATATTAACTGAATTCATTTATCAGTTCTAGTAGTTTTTTGATGGAAACCTTAGGATTCTCTACATACAGTATCATGTTATCTGCAAAAAAATGACAGTTTTACTTCTCCCTTTCCATTTAGATGCCTTTTATTTCTTCTTGTCTGATCCTGTGGCTAAGACTTCCAGTGCTATGTTGAATCATCAATAAATCAACAAACAAGTGTTCATGAGGATGTTGAGAAAAAGAAATCCTCATTCACTGTTGGTGGGAATGCAGATTGGTGCAGGCACTTGGAAGTTACCTCAAAAAAAGTAAAGAGATTAAGCCAAAAAAAAATCCTCATAGACATAGACAACAGCATGGTGATTACCAGAAGGAAAGGGGATAGGGAGAGATAAAAGAGGATTAACAGGACATACATGGTGAAGGAAGGAGACTTGACTCGGGGTGATGAACACACAGTACAATATACAGGTGATGTGTTATAAAATTTTACACCTCAAACCTATGTATTTTAACCTATATCACCCCAATAAATTCAATTAAAAATGTTAAAGTAGAACTGCCTTATGATTCAGCTATTCTAATTCTGAGAATATATCTCAAGATATCAAAACACTAATTTGAAAGAATATATGCACCTTTATGTTCATTGCAACATTATTTACCACAATCAAGATTTGGAAGCAGCCCAAGTGTCCATCCCAATTGTCCATTGGTAGATGAATGAATTAAAAAGCTGTGGTACATTTACACAGTGAAATACCACTTGGCCATCAAAAAAGGAAATCCTACCCTTTGCAACAGCATGGCTAGATCTGGAGGGTATTATCCTAAGTGATGTAAGCCAGTCGGGGAAAGACAAATACCATATGATTTCACTTATATGTGGAATCTATTGAGCAAAATAAATCAATAAACAATACAGAAACAGACTCATAGAAACAAAGAAGAGACTGGCAGATGTCAGAGTGGGGGGGTTGGAGGGCTGGATGAAAAGGTGAAGGGATTAAGCAAAAAACCAAAAAGGACATAAAAACAAAAACAACTCATAGACACAGACAACAGTATGATGATTACCAGAGGAAAATGGAGGTGGGGGGAGGTAGAAGAAGGTAAAAGGAAAATAAATGATGATGGAAGGAGACTTGACTTTAGGTGGTGAACACGCAATATACAGATGATGTATTATTGAATTGTACATCTGAAACCTATATAGTTTTCTTAACCAACGTCACCTCAATAAATTCAATTAAAAATAAACCTCAAAATACTAAAAATGAGATAAGAAAGAGAATAATTTCAGTAGTGAGATTACTGAGGAGTCAAGGGAGAAGAGGACCCAAGGCTTCTGATGGAGGTTTGGGGGACTCCTATCAGAAGAAAGGTGAAGGTGACGACATATTTGTAGATTCTGTAGTGGTATGTGTGATAGTTCATGGTTTATAGCTTGTACTTTCTCATGAAATGTGAGGTAAGGCCATTCATGTGAAAGAGAGGATTGAAAGAGGTAGAAAATGTAGAGAATGGAGAAGGCATGAAATCATAATTGCAGATAATAAGAGGGCATGAGAAATACCAAACACACGATCTGGATTTGGTGACCTCTAGAACTCAAAAGATTCCTTTGTAATTCTAGCCTTGTAATTCTTTTACTGATTCACAGAACTTGTGTTTTTCTGTTCCACAAGATTTGAAGCAACAGTATCTTCAGAATTTCCCTTATCCCACAATGACATCTCAGCACTGTTGCAAATTCTGAAGGCTTATTATTAGAAGCTGTGGGACACTCAGCCTCGGCTTCTCCTGACTCAATGTATAGAGGACACGGATTGCTCTCCAAGGTTCCATCAGTGCACAATTCACTGTTCTGTTCTTCTATTCTATTTGTCCGTTTCTCTGAAATGTGCAAACGGAAGATCAGGAAAAAATGAATTTGTTTGTTAACAGAATCATTGCCTGTTAAAACCTGCTGTGTTTCAATGATGGGTGAGGTCCTGGGGTCATGACACATGGGTCTCCGCCTCGTCCCTCCCAGCTGTCTCCATGATGCTTAAGGCTCTGAAGTACACGCTCTGTGTGACACTTCTTCAACTTTTTCTGGCTTTGGTGTAGACATTAAATTTCAGTTCTGAAATTATTTAAGAAATTTAAACCATAATTTTTTAGAGCTCTAAGACTCTCTGTGAACGGATCCCCTATTTCACACGTGAGACAGTGGACACCCAAAGAAGTGATGTGATTTGCCTTAGGTCACTTAGATGCTGCCAGCCCAAACTGGAGCTCTAGTCTCCTCATTTCTAAACTGGTGCATTTGCCACAATAGTGACCTCTTCTTAGGCTCAGGGGATACCTGCAGAAGATCTGATCTGTGTGAAGGTACAGCGGAAGCTATGTTTACACTCTAGAGGAGGCATATTTGTGCCAGCTTGTTTCTTCCCTAGCACTGACACATTGTTCATTTAATTTGCTCAGTCTAATACTTCATTAGCCTTATCCTATGGTGGGGCTGGCCCATTTATCCCTGCTTAAAATTTAATCAGACATTTCACTGCTCATCAACACTTTAACGGGACCATTTAGAGCACAGAAACTCCACACATCTCTGCTTAATTGCTGCTAGCTGACAGATGTCACTTTCACTGCCCTCTCTTCCCTGTCTCCTCCAGTTGCACAAACCTGAAGGAGAGGCTTATTTTTTAAATAAGCCTTAAAGCGAAAAACAAATCTGAGATTCAGGGGGGAACACCAATCTCACGTTTCTACCTGTTTGGAATCTGGTCATTTGGGGGAAGTTAAAGATTGTAACTGGTACCTACCTCGTCAGGACTTGAAGCCCACTTTTAATTTTTGTTGTTTTTGTTGTACAAAGTGGGAGGATCATGGAAGGTAGGAAGGGCGCAGAGTAAATGACAAGGCTCCCCCATCTGCCACGCTTGTCTTGCTTTTCTTAGGATACCCTCTGCTCATGCTTGTTCCTCATTCAACTGTGAAATTGGAACTGCAAAAGGAATGTTGTGTTTTCGTTGCCAAGACTTTTCTCATGATGGAGCACAAGGAAGGGGGACTGCTTTTGGAGCTGGAGAAAGAAATGTGGCAGGTGACAAGCACTCTTGGCGTGTAACAATAGGTCCAATTTATTCGGTATTATGAAACTGTGGCTCTCTCCAACCACACACTCCTCCTCCCCACATGCATATAAATGCTGTTGTCAAGGGCACTGTAAATATTATTGCAGGAAGCCTCTGAATATGAAAAATTCATTTAAGCTGAGCTGCTAACAGTCCATGCCCCTTTTCCTTCGAAACAGTAGCAAACCAGGGCCATATTGGATGCTTTGAGAGTATGGAAGAATTTCAGATGACTAATTGCTATTCTTGGATTGAGTAAAGTAGGATTTCCACAGGCTGAGTCTAATCTGCTGTATCAGTTATCTAGTGCCACAATAATGCTGCATAATAAACAGTCATAAAATTTCAATGGCATAGAGCAATGCATGTGTTTGCAAGCTTCAGCTGCTCTGACCTGGCTCAGGCAATCTCATATGGGCTTGCTCGTGAACCTGCAGTCAGCAGCAGCTTGACTGCGTGGTTTGGCTGTTTTGGGCTAGGCTTGCCATATGTCTGGAAGTCACTGGATGATGGAGTTGATCTGTGATGGACTTGGCATGCATGACTGGGTCAACTTGGTTCCGCTCCGTGTGTCTTTTATTTCTACACGGCTGGATCAGGCATGTTTTTATTGAAATAAGGGAGGGCAAGAGAGCAAGTAGAAATGCATATCCACTTTGTCCAACCTCTTTTTGAATCACACTATTTAAATCCCATTGGCCAAAGTAAGTCACATGGGTAGATCCAGAGTCTGGGTGTTAGAGTACCATAAGTTTATACAGGAAAGGTTGTAGATACTTTCCTGTAGAAAGGGCAAAGAACCAAGAAAGAATACACTAAATCTACTGTGCCTGAAAGATGAAAGACTGAATGCTTTCTCTGTGATATCAGGAACAAGAAAATATTTCTACTCTCATCACTTTTGTTTAACACTGACCTGGAAAACTATGCCAGTGCAATAAGGTTAGGAAACAAAAGGCATACATATTGGAAAGAAAGGAGTAATTTTTGTCTTTATTCAAGATGACAGGGTCAAATGTATAGAAAACTCTAAGGAGTATACTAAAAGTATTAGAGCTGGTAAACAGATTTAGCAAGGTCATAGGGTATTAGATTAATATACAAAAAATGTATTTGTAATGCTGACAAATAAAAGTTTGAATGTGAAATTAGACAAAAAATACTTAGGGATAAATTTCAATGTGTAAGTTCTTATTACCCCAAAGGACAAGATATTGCTGAGATAAATCAAAGAAGACCTAAACAGAGAGTTTCATGATGTCTTTGGATTGGGAAAAACTGAATATTATTAAGATAGTAACTTCCCCAAAATTTGTCTCTAGGATTAATGCAATCTAAATCAAAATCTCAGTAAAGTATTTAATAATTTGTCAAACTGACCCTAAAAATTTATATGGAATTGCAAAACACTTAGAACACAAAGTTGCACAAAACAACTTTGAAAAAAATGATAAAGTTGAGAGACTTATTCTGTTTGATTTTAAAATTAATTATAAAGCTGCAATAATCAAGATCATATAGTTTTGACAGATCTATCTTATTTTAAAACAAATTTCTTTTTATTTGATTTTAAAACTAATTCATCTATCTAACTGATTTTAAAAGTAAAATTATAAAGTCACAGTGACCAAGACCCTATCATTTTGGCTGAAAAGAAGACACACAGATGGATCTATCTGAGAACTCAAAAATGGAGCTATACCCATATGGTGAATTGATTTCTGACAAAGATGGTTTGTGGTCACAAAGCCCAAGGCAGATGGATCACCTTCCAATTAATAGGTGGGATGATGATACTCCACACACCAAGGGGATTTGCGAGGAGACACAAGTCACACAAGAGACTCCCGAGGAGTGGAGATCAAGCACAAGCAAGCCCGGGCTGGCTTGAATGCGGCAGAGAGAATGCATTGGGACTTTGTAGGAGCCCAGGTTAGCACTGGTGAGTGTCCAAATGCTGCCTGGGGCTTTGGAAAATCTGAATTTCCTGTTGGTACTTGTCTAGATGCAGGGCAGAATGGGAAGAGGAAAGTGTAGCTTGAAAGCTGTCAGCACTTAAATATAAAAAAGTGAAGTCAATCCCTTAACTGCAGGTGCAGAAATAACTTAGTGTCAAAAAGATCATGTTTTCAATACATAAAAAAAGTTTTGGCATAGCCATACTATGGAGTTTTATGTAGCAATAAAAATAGATCACAATATTAATACTCATAATATAAATTTCAAAACCTTGATTCTATATGAAATATTATTGATGTAAAATTAAGTATTGTATGGTGGTTCAATTTATATGAAATTCTAGAAGGGGCAAGACCATGGTGACAGTGGATCATTGGTTTCCTTGAATGGAGGGTGGGAGTTTTCTTCAAAGGGACATAAGACAACTTTTGGGGGTGTTGGAGGTGTTCCAATCTCGGTTGAGGTGGCAGTTGCATTACTGTTTATATTTGTCAGTATCCGTCAGACTCTGTACTTATAATTGGCCAGTTTTATGGCTCATAGTTCAATAAAGCTAAATAATATATTTATGTTGATAAAATTATTTTCTGCCATGGAAACAGAGAGAAGATCCAAAGTCCTTTATATGCCTTCCTACAGGTCTCAGGATCTATTGCTGTCATGATATTCTTGTTCTTAAAGGCACGAAAGGGGGGACATATGAGGTTCATGCACATCCCCATGGTTGTATGGAGACACAAGCTGCTTCTTCCCCAAAGAGATCTGTGTTTATCAGGATACTCCTCTTCTATAGGGTTTGTGTTTGGGCCACATGTGTTTTATTGTAGAAATATTCAATTAAAAAAGGCTGCAGCCCTGGCCAGTGTGGCTAAGTTGGTTGGAGTGTCATTCTGTAAGCTGAAAGGTCACCAGTTTGATTCCCAGTCTGAGCACGTGCCCGGGTTGCTGGTTCGGTCCTGGGTCGGGGAATGTACAAGAGGCAACCGATGTTTTTCTCTCACATCGATGTTTCTCTCCCTCTCTTCTTCCCTTTTTTCTTTCTCTAAAGTCAATACACATACCCTCAAGTGAGGATTTTTTTTTATAATGGACTATAATCCTCTGGTTTTCTAGTGCCAAAGAAAATTATCTAGTGCCTACAGGTGGACCTGTCCAATAACCAAAAAGGCCAACCATTAAGCTGGCCAGAACAGTAAGAACGTGATATGTTGTCTCTCCTTGCTTTGCCTTATTTTGCCATCCCTTGCATTTTCTTTTCTCTCCGAGTTCACTGTAAACAATTTACTTATTGATAATATTGTCTCTTTCATTTCTTGGCACAATATCTACTTGAGACTTAAGTCTGCTTACCTGGGGTTTAGTGGTGCTGCCCGCATTAGAATCTGTATTTTGAGATACAGGGGTGTGACTACATCATAACACTCTGTGGAAGGAAAGGAGAAATCTGCTAATTTTTGTCAATGTTCTGGTTATTTATCCAGTCGTTGGAGAATCACCCACTACTAATTGCTCGTTTGACTGAATTTAAATGTTATTTGTAAAGTCACAATTTGTCAGTGTTAGAACTTTGTGTTCTCAAGTAGATTTTGCTCAATGGATACATCTGGCTTTGGAGGATGCTCACTAAAGTGCGCGTGCAGGCAAACCTACAATGAGCCACTTGATAGTGGGTGAGATGTTGAGAAGATGGGCTCATACTACAGCTGGTTGGTAAACAGAGACTCAAATAATGTAGAACCTAAACTAAAAGTGTCCTAGAAGTTATTTAGCCTAGACTCCCATTATATACATTGGGAAAGCAAGGCACAGAAATTAAATGACTTGTCCAAAGTAATAAATTATACTAGTGATACATATGGAATTAAAACTGATGTTTTCTGACTTGTATTCTAATATTGTTGCCACTATACCCTGCTATATACTTCAAGGCTGATAAGAATTCAAACACCATATTCGGTAGAGAGAACTTCCTCTTAGTGAAGGTGGCGCTAGGGCCCTACATTCTAATGCTGTGTGTTGATTCAACCAGTACCTGGGGTGGTCCAAAGGACTCCTGTGTGTAGGCTCACAGCATTCTTTTAGGTGGTAAAAGGCAGAAAGTAACTGGGTGGAGATTTTAATAGCTTCTGGTAGTAAAACAGTGACAGCCTCATAGAATTTGATTCTGTTTTCAATATTTTATAACAAGTTCACTTTATTCGAAATGAATGGTGGTTCATGTGGTTCCAGGATGAATTTCTTTTATGCAGGTTCTTATTCTTTAAGAAATATAGACATGACCATAAAAACAATTCAGTCTTTTACCTCATTGCCTCCTTCTTCAACTGGTAATAAATTGTTGGCTGAGGCCAGATAGGCACATAATAGGCAGTGGGAAAACCCTCCATCAATGAAGAAATTTATCTCTGAATAGTCTGAGAAACATTCCTTTACACAATAAATATCGGAGGTGGGAGTGTGGGCCAGCAAGGAATGAACAGGCTATAAAGTGGCATTTATCAGGATGATGGTAAATATCAACCTTCAAAAAAAAAGGAGAATTCTATAAACCACTGTCACTATCTAAGTTTTTTATGTGCTATTTTTTTTATAGGATCTGCCTTAAACATCTCCTTAAACAAATGCATTCTAAACTTCCATAGAGATTTTGCCCACAATACCTCTCTGTGTCCTGTGTTGAAACCTTATTTCTATGTAAAATTAACTACATTTTGGGGTAATCTGATTTATTTCATTAGTTCAGCAGAATTCATTTCATTTTATTTCTTATACCCAATACTGGTTCATGTGCTTACCCACATGGGCAGAGGATTTCCAATTCTTTTCTCAGTAAAATGCTGAATGCGTAACAGTTGCTTGATAATTTTAACTACTGATAGCTCTTGGGAACTGACTGTTCTCCTTCCTCAAAAACTCTTGACTTATTTTTTCAAATGATTATATTCAAGATATTACTAATTTCTTGGGAAGTCTTCATTACAGATTTATATAATTCTGTCTTTGCCTTGCTATTTTATAGTTCCTTACAGCTTGGAGGAGACCCCTGGTGGACAAGCACCCTGCATATTTTGTATAATATTTCCAAAGATCTGCTCCTTTTACTGTAAGTACAAGGACCAAAACTGGGCCTAAATAATGGAAGATGCAATCTGATTCACTAAGAACTATATTCTGCTTCATCATTCATGTGATGAATGCTTTAAAGTGTTTTCTTTAATCAGACATTGAAATTGTGCAACATGAGTGGATTTGCAGACATAACTGCTCACTGATCATCTTAACTTTATATGAATTCAAATAATTTGAAGTTGGCGTTAATGAGAGATTTGGACTGTAATATACAAGTTATGCACTCACCGCCCCCCAAGCCCCAAACACTTATCCCCAAAATTAGACTTTTAACTTATCCAACTTAAGTTGGAAACCCTCAATTGAAATAGACAGATATTTCTCTAGCAACATGGGCTTATTTCAGAACAACACAAAATTGTGATTTCGGACAGGCCATTTAAGGGTTAACCACGTGCAAGTCCCGAGAAACAAACAAGAGAAAACTCTTCTACAGAGGAGCAGAGGAAGCTGGGAGGCTACTCCAAAGGGGTCTTCCTGTTGAGCTCTGAGATCAACAGAGGGTGTGAGACCTCCCCCATCTGGCCTCCCGACTTATTTTTAAACGAGGCTTCTGTATATTAATTTTTATACTTCCGTTTTTAACTTAGTAGGTTAATGTAAATGAGGCAGGATCAGTATATATGTACAGCTAACTTTTATTATCTACTATGTTCCTGATGCTCTGATTAGCATTTTACCTGCAGTATTTCATTTAATAGGCACAGAAATCTTGAGGCAGGTACTTCTGCAATAGTCCCCACATTTAGTAGCTAGGAGAATTGAAATTCAAATAGCTCATGTTATTTGCCTGAGGGTCACCCACCTTGCAGCAAAACTGGGACCTGAATTTACACTTGTGTCATTCCCGAGTCCCTGGTCTTTGCCTCCAGGCTGTGCAGCATCGGAGCTGGAGCCTCTGAGGGGCCTCATCCCCCTCTGCGTGTTCACCAGCTTTAGCGTCAGGAGGTCTGGGTGTTGTTCTCTTTACGCCCAGGAATGGACAACCTAATTGGCATTTTGTTTGTGCTCAGTAAATGTTTGCTGAATGAACACTTGCATGAAAAGGGATGTTCCTCCTCTGGGTTTTTGCACTGACCTTGGATGGTTTCTCATGTCACTTGTTAAAATACAGATGATAGTGCAGAGGCACTAAGAAGGACAAGGAGGACCAAATAACCAATTTAAAATGTTTTATTCCAAACACTTACTAACACAACACTGGAGTGAAAGTACTGAACGTAACAGATGATGTGTCCTCTTCCAAAGAGTACAGTTATTCATAAAGTGAAGGACAAAGCCAGTTTGTAGTGTTTTTATGAAAGAGAAACATATATCAGAGGGCATAATGAAATTTTTGATAATAGAGTTTTGCCTTTCTTCACCAAGCCTATCTTGCAACATAAATTCTTAATGAAGGAAAAGATCAACAAGCCACAGACAGATCCTTTTCTGTGAAAGATAAGGCAATTAGGAATACAAAAGAAAGGAAAGAAAAAAACTCCAGCAAACTGGAACAATTACAAGCATTATAAGAAAATCAATAAAATCAAACCTACTCCTCTTAAGGCAACAAGTCTATTCAGGCATTGTTACAGAATCTGATCATTACAAAGAAATCTCAGCTTGGAAGATTACAGGGGAATGAAACAAAACTGAAAAATGTTAGGAGCAAGGGAATCATGCGAGAGACAGCCTTAATGCCTAGCAAGGAGGTCACTTCATGAAATATTTCCTCATGCAAAAGCAGATCTGTGGGTCCTCCAATTCACGGAATCAGTAGGCGAGACAAGAGTTGGGATTCACTTCCTTTCAGCCAAGTTACTGGTTAGTCATTTCAGTCTTACTCAACAGTCAATACTATTGAGTTATAAATCAAAGCATAGAGCGGTGCTAGAGAATGCGGGAAGAAACTGCTTTTTAGGAGCTCTGTCCTCCCCTTTGGTTTCAAAAACTGTCACTCATGCCTCAAGAATCATTTGAAATGCTGCCTCCTCTGGGGCACTGTCCCTGACTTCTTTAGATCGAGTGAGTCACTTCCTTTTCTGGGCTGGGCAGCGATGAATTTGGTCCTGAACTCTGCCCTGCCTGTCTCTCTTACAGCCCTTAATCATTGCATTGTTCTGGTTTGCTTATAGCTGTCCCTTCAGATTAAGGACCACGTTTTCAACAGTCTGCATAGAGCAGATGGTCATAATTTTATTGAGGGATGAACAAGGGAATGAATCTAAAAAACAGAATGGTTCTCTTTATCCGTGCCTGTTAACCCACCTCCAGTGATTTATGTTATCCATTCATTCAACAAGTGCTTACCAAGAGCCCATCATAGTCTAGGCCCCTTGCCAGTCATGCAGAAATAAGATGATACCTTAAATCAAGGAATTTTCAGTTTACAAAACTGATCAACTCATTAAAACCACCTTCCCTATGGTAAATGAGATGTTAGGTTTTTTACTGCAACAAAATATTTAACTTTCGTTTTATCTTCAAAAGTTGCCATACAAGGAAAAGCTATGGAATTGTTTCAAATGGAAAAAGATGAAAAAAGGCATGATCCCAAAATGATTCTGTACCTGCATCCTCTTTTCTGTAAAGGAGTTTTTTAGGAGAACTTGTTTGAATGGGGTCTGAGGATTAGATGGTAGTAACGTATCAGCGGTAGTACGCTGTTTTGATGGTGGTGTTGTGGTTATATAAGAGTGTCCTCGCAGGAAATCCTTTGGGCAGAAAACAGACATTACCAGATGGAAATCTGTATCTACATAAAGAAATAAAGAGCACTGGAAATTATACACACACACACACACACACACACACACACACATACATACCCACCACACACATTATGTTCCCACAGACTCACAGAGATGTTTCTAAGTCAGTAACTTCAGGGACTTGATGTTACCAGTGGAGGGAAGAGTTGTTTGTGTTTTGCTGGGAGAATTACTCTGCATTCTTTTCATCATCAACAAAATCATTATATGTTCTGGAACAGACCACTCTGGTTCTTTAAGAATGGTCTGGTTCTTTAAGAACCAGAGTGTTTCACTGAGAACCGTACTTTCTTTAGTTTCTTGAGGTGAGAACCAGGCACAAAGTTTGGCTTTGTTCCAGAGAAGGGCAGGGTCCATTGTTTCCAGGAGAAATCATTGCATCATTACCTGCAGAGCCATGGGGAGAAAGATGGGTGTTTTGTACTTTCATTTATAAAAATAACTGCACATATGTATGCACATGAAATTATTATTTATAATAGCACCATACCAAGATAACTGCTTTAATGCTTCGGTGTAGTCCTATCTTTTATTACACATGTGTATGAATTTAGCCCTATAGCTATATGAGCTGAAACGTGATATGTTTTTGTTTCTCCAAATCAAATTAAATGAGTCTTTGCATTCTTTTTGCAATGGTCTCTGTCATAGGTTCCCACAGGAATTCTGGGGATTCACATGGTACCCCACAAAAGAAAAGGCCACTAGTTTTTAATCCATGACAATATAAACTGAGATATTCCCTGCCCATGCCCTCTTGACCCACCCTCCCTAGTGCAGTATTTCAGGTGACTCAGGCCTCAAAATATACAGTGCTCACAACTGTCGCTCTTAAGTGTTGAGGTTTCCAACATGGATAAGCTACCTGGTCAAAGGACTTGTCTCCTGGGCATCCTCCACTCATAAATGTCCCCCAAATCCAGGATTCCCTTCTGCCTTAGGCCATTGTCTTTTTGCTGCTTCTTCCATTTACATATCTCGGGGCAATGTCCTCCAGCCTGCACATAGACTGTAGCTTTCTTTCCCTCGGTAAACCTTGGCTTTTAACAACCAATGGGCTGGATGGTCTTGTGGATGTCTCTGGACTTGATGATACAAAGACTTATACCTTCTCCCTAGGGATGAATGTTATATATGTATGGCTTTCTGATTCATCTGCAGTAGGAAAAAAGCATCATAATTAATAAATTATCTTGCCACACATTTTATAATTTGTATTTTATAGAATTAATGCTTTGAAATAATACTGAATAAGTATTTGTTGAGCATCTGAGATGCAACAATGAAGAAGACATTTTCTCCAACTATGAGTTGAAAAACTCATAGTTTGGAGAGGAGCATAGGTCCCCAAGTGGCTATGTATTCAACAACTGTGAGTGATAATCTAAGTGACTGCTTCTGAGAACGGGTCTCTCTTTTCCCTGTGATGTTTCTGTCTCTACCTCTTTTCTCTTCTTTTCCTCTCTTCTCTCTTTGTCACACCTCAGCATAGGAGCAAGTTACTAGCATCTGTGTTGCTGCATAGGAAAGCATTTGAGCCGTTCTCTAGTCTTAGTAATGCCAAGAGCCACGGGTGTGTCTGATGCCTTCCTTTTCAGTTGATTTCAACTCTTTACTCCTCCCTCTTTTAGTCGGAATGGGAGACATTGGTGCCCATAGACACCTGCTGGGCACAGACATTACCTTCAGATGCTGCTGTAACGTGTAGTTCACCCAGGCAGAAATACTCCTCATTAAGGCAAAATTCTGCCAGCAGAGATGCTTACCTGGCTTTCCCTACTGTGTGGTACCTGAATATAGACTGTGATTCTTCCACTGAGCCCACCCAGTCCTAACACTGTACCATCCTGGGAGTGGTTGTTTAACTGGATCTTATGAAAACAACAAAACAATGACTCTAAGGTACCAACATTTGCAGTGAAAATTTTATCAATATAGCAATATAAATACAGTCTAAATAGATGACATTTATTGAACTTACACAGGTAGTGGTGCTAAGTGTTTTCTGTTGAATTAACCCATTTAATTCTCATCACTCCATCAGGTAGATGTTATTTTTTTCACTTTATGTATGTGTAAGAAAATGCAAGCTTTGAGTGTTTGTACCCAAGGTCAACAGCATGAACAACTGACAGAATGAAATATTCTAGTCTCAGCACCCACGCTCTTAACCCTGAGATCTTACTGCCTCAGAAGACGTGCGAAACCTGTAGGTGATATCCAAGGCAGTTCTGACTTTAAATTAGCTGCTTTTCACGTACAGAAAACAATACCCACATTCTTGTCTCTATGTGGCCTGCATCAAAATTATGGGCATATATTTTAGGGCACATTTTTATAGTTTCCAGAACTACAGTGTAGTTCCAGAACTACATTTTAGTTGTTGCACATACATTTGTTCTTCCACCTATCATGTAGTCCTTATCAACTAATTTCCATGGAAATTTGCTCCTGCCTCTGCTAAATGTCTGAGGCTCATTACCCACTGTGGAGTGTGTTCGTTTCCTGCTTCTGCTGTAACAAATGACCGCATAGTTCCTGATTTAAAACAACACATGTTTGTTCTCTTCCATGTCTGGAAGCCAGAAGTCTGAAATGGGTCTCACTGTGCTAACATCCAGGTGTCCACAGGGCTGTCTTCCTTCCAGAAGCTTTAGAGAAGAATCCACTTGCTTGTCTTTTCCAGGTCCTAGAGGCTCCCACACCCCTGGGCTCATGACCCCTTCCATCAGCAATGACTGCCTCATTCTGACACTAACACTTCTGCTTTGCTCTTCCACTTTAAAGGATTTTTATAATTCCCCTGGGCTCACCTGAATAGTCCAGGGTAATCTCTTAATCTTAAAGTGAGCTGATTAGCAACCTGAATTCCATCTGCAACCTTAAATCTCCCTTGCCCTGTACTGTAACATTCCCATAGGTTCTGGGGATTAGGACGTGGGTATCTTTGGGGCTGGTCATTATTCTGCCTACTATGTGGAGAGATAGTTTCACCTCCTGTCGTCTGGAGCTTCTACCTGCTTATCTCTGCATTGTGATTCAAAGCTCTCTCGCTCTTCCCATTCTCTGCTGTCCTCTGATAATGTTAGAGGTTATATATCATATATTAGGGTAAAAATACACTTTTTGATTGGGAATGAACTAAAATTAAAGTCCATATTGGGGAAAATTAAGAACACTTATAACCTTTCCTTTGTAACCCTATTATTACATTATCCTCCTTGCTGGGGCAACTAGGAGTCATTTTTGCTTTACTGTTACCCATCCAGTGTGGCATGAGTTAAGTTATTCAGGGTCCTGGGGGGACTTCAGCAGATAGAAACTAAGACCTGGGGCTATAGGATTGGCTAGGTATTGAAAACCCCAAGTTTCAATGGATATAGGTCCATTCTAACAAAAGCATTAGTTGTAATCATGGATATGCTTAGCTTATGGAGCTTTAGATAATCTAACTGTATCTACTCATTTTATAGGTAAGGAAACCAAAATCCAGAAAGATGAAATGGCTTGTCCAAGGTTCTACTGCCAACAAATCACAGCTTTGGAACTGGAGTTCAGATCACTACTTTTCCAGTTCATCACAAATTCTTCCGTTAAGTAGTGGCCCCTGTTACACTGGTTCTGTTTCCTTCAGAGACTTGCCAAGAACCAGTTTCCTGTCCTCTAGCTCCCAAAGATGGACCCTTAGATGTGGCATCCTTTGCGATGTGTTCCAGCTCTGGTGAGGTGTTTCACGTGTATTATGGGAATCGTGAGCTCCGAGTAACTGAGTAACAATAAGGCTCTTTTTGAACACCTCCACTGGCCAAGCCAGGCACTTCACTGACCACGTAACTGACAATGTGTCATCTAACCCTCCCAGCTGCGTGATGCTTCCCTTTGGCAAATACCATTAAGGTTTGTTGACACCATGTTATCTATTTCCCCCCAGGCATAAAGAAGAATACTTTTCAGCCCACTGTGGAAGAGGTTGTGAGGTCATGAGCTAGTCCACATGAGTAGAAGGGGCCCACTTGACTTCCATGCTGGACACCATGGCCCTGTGCAGTCCTTCAGGCTCTCCCTCCTCTCTGCCCCTGTGGCGTGAGGAGGCCCTGGCTTCCTGGCTGCTGGGACGGCATGAGTGTGGATGGTAGAGCCCCTTGCTGACTGGTGTGGGACATACAGCTTAGTGGCAATATGTTTTTGGTTGGTACACATCCCCTAAGCCTTCAGGATTATTGCTGAACCTAGTCCATGCTAATATAAGTAGGCATTACTTTGTCCAGTTTTAGCTGATGAAGCTGAGGCGTAGACTAGACTAGGTAAGTGATTGCTAGTGATTGACAGAGCAGGGAGGCAACGCGTCCCTGACCACCTGACTTCAGAGCTTGTACTGAGAATCCACAGCACTGCACTCAGGGCCCCCTAGTAGAAGCCAAGGAAAAGGGGGAGGGGTCAGCCTGCAGGATAAGCTGCTTTTGAGGAAGGGTCTGCCTGTTTGTACAGCCCAGTCTTCTTTGGAGTCCTTTTCACTTGATCTTCAGAGCTTCCGGTTTCCCTTTACTCTAGTGTTCCCTTCTCTATTCCGAGCCTGTGCCCTCAAAACACTCCAAACCCTTTAAAAAATTAAGCACGGTTTTAGCTTTCCCTCCACACTTCAGGGCATTTTGCACATGCCCTTGAATGATTTTCAACTTTAAATAAGTCCTCCGTCTCTCTCCCTCTCTGTAGTCCCTGAGAAATGTGTCTGCTTCCATCCCTTTCATGGCAGAAAGCACTTTGTACTAAACAAAACAAACAGAAAGACGTGAGAAGGCAGGGAACAAAGATAGCTGCTTAGCTGAGCCAGGGAGCCAGGTAGGCCTGTCAGTTAAGCTGGAGTGGAGAGAAAAGGCAGGAATGGCAGGCACCTGGCGACTGGATCATTTCCGACGTGCTTTCCCTGGGGGTGTCCATTTGTGCTGCGTTGTCACCCTTCAGCTGGGGAAGCTGCGGGGAGGAAGTCACTGTGTCTTTGACCGCATTCCAGGGAATGACTGTGGTTGAGAAAAGTTAATTATTGGAAAACAGGTTTGGCCCTGATCCTGGGCCGTGGGGCCTTTCTGGTTTAAAACCGGATCCAGCTGTTTTGCATAAGCCTTATGCCTGTGTGTATTAAGACAGCAAGAAGCTGCTTCAGTCAGTGATTTTAAATATTATTTATTTGCTTAAATTGTGTTTATTTATTTAGTGGGAGAAAGGTTTTGGCTAAAAGTGAGAGAGGTCACAAAGTGATAGGCGTGAGAGATGAGCTAAAAGAATTTTCTTTCTTTATTCTCTCCTGGGAAGAGTCTTGGCAAGATTATAAATGCTTAAGAGGCTAAGGTGCTGGTTTGGGAACAAAACTTTTGTATGGTCCAAGGAGGCAAAATTAAGTCCTATGAGAGAGAATTTTTAGGGCAGCTTTCTAGGAAAAAAAATATAAGAGACTATTCCTAATAGACCTACAATAAACACAAGGTATTATCATGGTAGTAAGCTTCTCCTAATTGGAATGAGTTTAAACAAAAGTGAAGAAATGTCGTAAGAGGAAATCAAACAGCTTACAGGCGGAATCTTCTAAAAGGTGCCCTGTGGGTGACCTTCCGAATCAATTCAGGGGCTTGTTAAAGATGCATTTAAACTCAGACTGGGCATTTGAGAATGCCTTCAGTTGGGTTCTGTAGCCTGAGTTCTTGCAGAAAATGTTACTAATCTGAGGACCACTCTTGGATAGTCGTGCTAATGTTGTCGGTGGAAATTGAGCTCTTCAACGGGATTGTGAGGAAAGCATTCCCAGGACCCATGCGTGGGACTGTGTGGTGTGGCAAGGTGGTTTATGCAGGTGGATATCTGCCCCAGGAATTCCAGTTTCCTATCTCCCTCTGCTCATCCATGGAAAAAGTACAAGCATGTCCTCAGCCAGGCCAAAACAAAAGCAGTGTTCTGAGTTTCTGCTGCAGGTTAAAGCTCGTCCTTTTGAAGCCCATGCCTTGTGCTGTGGTTCCCCGTAGCTGCTAGAGCTGCATGTCCCATGTTCCTGGGCGAGAGAACATGTAAACAAATGGGGCTAGTGCATTACCAGGTGGGGGAGAGAGAGAGACAGTGCTCAATTGAGCTTCTTTGTTCCCTTGACATTATATTAGCTTGGGTTTGGAATGGGCCAGGTGCTTTTTCAAAAGAACCAATTACCTTCCTAAGCTTTCAGGGGCTTTTGATAGGCCCATCTCCTAGTTAGACTGACAGGCCTCTTTGGTCGAGCACCATCCCCTGCACCTGCAACCATCTGGTCCTGGAGGGGGAAGGAAGGAGTGTTAAATCCATTGGTGGAGCAATGCTATGATCCCCTGGAGTGTGAAGCTGTAGCTTCCTGGCGAAGGAAACAGGCTTATGCTTCCCAGTTTATTAAGCTCAATGTCCAATTCCCTTTGCTCTTTTTTAAAAAAATCAATAATTCGCTAACTACTTACCGACAGTAACACTGGGATGACTTTCCAAGGTACTTTCAAAGATGAGAATTCATGACAGGTTCTAGAACTGCTTTTGCTTTTGACAAGATAGGTAACTTTCAACAAATCATTTAATCCCTCAATTTCCTCATCTCTCCAGATGATCTCAGGTACGTTTGGGGGTTTAATGTGTATTTTTGGCTCCTGTTCTTGAAAAATCTGATTCAGTAAGTCTAAGGTAATTTGTTTGATCAGCCAGTTTGAAAACCAATGAACTAGATTATCTCAGGGATTTTCTGGCATCAAAATTTCATGAGTCTACATTATTTAAACTTATCAAAAATGTGTTATACTCTATCTTATTCCTGTCTTCTCCAGCGAGGATGTTTTAGGAGTTGTTTTTTCTTTCTGGACCGAACTAGTTTCGATCCAGAGGTTTGTTAAAAACAAATTTGTTAAAACAGATTTGTTAAAAACAAATTTATTTGTTTTTCTAAGTCACGGCAAGGTAGACATTATTCAGAAATATGCTTCCCCTTGCCCCCCACCCTTAGTGGATGTGGAATCAAGGTGCTGTGGGACCAAGAGAGGTCCAGGCATCATCTCCGCTCTTTGTATGCTCTGCAGACTACACCCAGGGATTCTTGTGGAGTCGGTAGCTCTTCTGGCCCTTTTTATTTTCTCTTACAGAGCAGAAATTAGGGGTCACAGTGAATTTTAATCACACCACTCTCAACCTTACTTAAAAACACTATGGGACAAAAATTTTCCCAGTCTTTTATAGAAACACACAAGTCAGGCAAGTGTGGCTTCATAAACACACAGGGAAAGGTTAAGGGGAGAAGTTTTTGGATTACACATGCTATTCCAAGTACTGTAGATATGTAGCTTATATTCTAGAAAGGGGTAAAAGAATATAGTGCATGTTAGGCATGAAAAACTACAGTAATTCCACACATCTGTTCTTGGGAGAAGGAAACATCATCACTTGGTGCTTCTGGAGGTCTCAGGCCTCCCCCTCAAGGGAAGTTTCCCAGGGGTTTGCAATCGCACGGAGTTTGAGGGTTTCTGACAGGACAGTCTTACCAACGTTCAGGTGAAGTACCAAGTGTGAATCCATATGCTAGCGGCTCTGTTCTAAACAAAGTGGAGATAGATGTCCAAAAAAACCCATATCCCGAGTCCATAATTGAAATTGAGACTCCTTTATTATCTTGAAAATGATTTGGGAGAGATTCCCAGCCTGATATTGGGATACTAAATAGCTTCTGACTTCACCAGCTCTACGGTAAAATGTTTATTTTCAATGCCTTTGGTTGTCCAAAATAATCTTTTTTTGTTTAAGAATTTGTGTGTTCTAGGACAAGCAAATGTGTATTGTCAATTAACTTTACATTTGTGCCCATAGTGAGCCCTTTGAAATTGAAGCAATGCTTTGCTTGCCTCTGCCCCTCAAGTCAAAGAAATTTACAGCGATCCTTCTTCTTAGTGAGCACAGGAGAGAGGGTCTGAGAGAGGGGGAGAATGAAAGTGAAAGAATTTCTGGAATGAATTTCTGAGTTGGTGAATGTAGGTCAGGGATGTGGCTCAGGAGTCATCGGCATTTTAATAGCAGCCCCATATGCACAGTTGATTTTGGGGGAAGGAATCCTCATTCTGTCTTGGCAATAAACATGGCTTGTGAGTAGAACGGGGCAAATGTTGACCTCTGAATGACCCCTAGACATTGTGTCTGCGTGCTGATGGCCTTCTCAGAAAAACCACAGAAATACAGGCTATACATTAACAGTGGTTACAAAGAAAATCATCTGACTCTTAAACATGGGGACCTAGGAAAGGTTGCTTGAAATTCAAACAGATTCAGACAAAGAACAAATTTGTTATTATGTATCACTTAGACGACTTAAAAAAATTTAAGAGGTTTATTTGAATAAGGGTAATTTTGAATAAGGACAAGGAAGGGAAAAACAGAATCTAGCATACAGATGATAAGTTGGATTTGATAAAGTCCTATTTATACAGTGACTTTACTTAATAATTATGGGTGTAGGTTCTTTCGTTTGATGTTTTATTCCTCCATTTATTTACTATTTATTGAGAATATACTACATATGAAGTTCTGTGTAGGGCACTATCAGGAATTTTAAACATCGCACATGGTAATATCTTTAGTTGTTAAAAATGTCATAGGAGATTCAGGAAAAGTTCACTTATAAAACATTAAATATTGAATAACAACACAACGCACAAACAGTGTCACTAAGCAGCATATGGTTAAGTGCCAGGTAAGTGGGACAGCGGTGTGCCAGGATGTACCTGTCCCTTGTCCACCTGATGCCTCCTACTAGCCAGGTGGAACCTGTTCCTCTGTTCTGTGTGCCCTTGGGTATTAGGTCCAACCGGCTTAAAATCAAGGTTCCTTCTGGCCCCTCAAGCCTGTTTACGTGGCCCTTTGTTTGATATTCCTGAAGCTTGTGCATCAGTCCGTGTTGGCAACATGCTTGGTGTTTTGTTCCATGGGCTTACCTTGCACGTTTTGCAGGGATAGTTTGGTTGCTAGACATAGGAACCTAATCTGACTCAGGTGTGGGTGAATGCAAAGGTTGGATTGTATCAGTCATTCTCACCCATTTCTCAGCTCCTCTCCCTTCGTTGGCCTGAAGCAGGAACCAGCTCTTGTCATGGGGGGGTGAAGAAGCTCGTGGCCGCACCAGGCTTACCTGCCTTCAGTGCCATCGTTTCCAAAGGGGGTTGCTGGTTCTCCTCACATTTCCAGTGAACAGGGTGGGCGGTAACCCGAACTCAACCCAAAATTACGATCTTGGCGATTGGTTTTGTTTTCACTCCTGGAACTGGTGAGCGATAAAACCCAAAAACCTGCTAGGCAGGTGAAAATGGTGACACGGTCCTTACACCTTGCTTTTCAGATTATGACAAAGAAGTATAATTTCATAAATATAGTTATAGCTTTTACTACTGTATGGCTTCAGCCACCTGAAAATACAAATATATTTTAATAAGTGTGTCTGCCTACATAAAAAACCCCAAATAAAATACAACAGTTCTCTAATGCAGCGGTCCCCAATCTCTTTGGCATGGGGAACCGGTTTCATGGAAGACGGTTTTTCCATGGACTGGTGTGGAGGGGATGGTTTTATAGCATGCCACTAGATGTAGCTTAATTGTTACTTTACTCAAATACCCTAAATTCCTATGATTAGAGTAAGTGTCTGCCTTTGTTACAGAACAACAAGGGGGGGCCTGGGGCAGGCCAGAGGACAATATACTATTACCTGAAAGGAACCCCCCAGGTTTGTTATGTCTGCCGCCAGAGGAAAGACATCTCTCAATGCCAGAGATTCGTGAAAAGGAAAGGAAATGTTTATTTAATGCTATACAAACTTAAAGTAGTGACCTAATGTCTTCATCAAAATCCCAAAGTTCCTGAAAATACCCACAAATACACACAGTCCTTCCTTCCCCTTTTGCCCAGACTGGGGTACCGTATCTCAGGAAAAGAAATAGAAGTCTGTGGCTCAGGCAGCCCCTGGTTCTTCTCAGTAATCTGTCTCAGCTGGTAGGCCTCCCTCGGTTCCTGGTACCATCAGCTGTGTCGCTGGGATCTCTGCTAAAGCTGGGTGGTGGTTCCCCCTTCTAAAGCTGTGGGGGTCCCCACTCTGCCAAAGCCACGTGTTTCTCCCTTCTCAATGGCTGCTGAGACTCAGTTTAAATCCCTGCGCCAATCTTCCTCTGCA
The DNA here is from genome assembly GCF_004126475.2 of Phyllostomus discolor. NCBI lineage: Eukaryota > Metazoa > Chordata > Mammalia > Chiroptera > Phyllostomidae > Phyllostomus > Phyllostomus discolor. The sequence continues at coordinate 152,719,002 of NC_040908.2, read as the reverse complement.
GCCCCATTGCCGACTCTTCCTACAATCAGTTACACCTGCCAGCAGTCTCAAAGCCTTCCAGCTTTACTGGGCTGCCGTCATGAGTCTGGGCAGGTGTGGCCCCTATGTCATGGAGCCAATCTTCTCCAAGCTCCCACGCAGGTGCTGTAACTCAGGGGACCTGCCTCCCAGTTACATCTTGGTTGACAAGTTACTTCCATTCCCCCTGGCTCAGAGCATGGTCACAGCTATTTAACATATCTATGTAACCAGTTAAAGGTTATAGATACGTTAAATGACTGTACCAGAGGTTACCTGCAAAGCTGTTGCTATGCAAAATAGCTCTCAATGGCCCTGCTCCATTTGTCCCTTCCCTCAACCCACACCTGTGGGGACGGGGTGGGCAGTGAGGGCATCCTAATATTCCTGAACAACTTGTGTTCTGGACCCCATTTCAAATCCCTATTTGGGGCCCCCCTCTTGGCTGCACCCTGTAATACCTTCCTTATTTTTTTACATTAGTACAACCACCTTCATTCTATTATACAATGTAAAAACTGCCATGTATTATCTTTTTATTATTATTTACTGCTGACAATGATTACTTACTGCATAGGAAATAAAATGTTGTCGAGAAAATCCTGTAATCACTAGTTTCAAAAGCATAGGTGCACACGAATGGGGGAGGAAGTAATTATCAGTAAATTCACGGGTGGTCATCCAATAAGTTTGCTTTAGGGGAAATATACTTATTTTTAAAATCCCATTAGAAATGTATCAAAGCTGTATTTTTCTCTTGTAATTGAGTTACCCACACATGTCCCTGGGGATATTCAGAGGATCTTCTCACAATACAGTGACTTTCAGGCTATAGCATTATTTGAAACTTAGCTCAATGATCGAACTTGAGATGGGAAATTTAGAAAAAGAAAAAGAAAACTTAAAGAGTTTGAAAGAGATTCAATGATCTGGTAGGTCAAGATTAACTGAAAATATTTTCCACTTTTTTTTTTGTCCCCTAATGGGATGTCTTTCAGATATCTTCTGTGAATGATCACCTGAAATATTAGGAAACTGTGGGATACAGGCAGACATGATTGAAATCTTGCTTTTACCTCCAACTGGGCAGTGACTCTGGCAGTCTTAGTTTTCTTATCTATTTAATGGAATTCAAACAGATACTTCATAGTATCAATAAAAGCATTAGTGGATATAATATCCTTAAAGCAGTTATGCAACACATAAACCCCAGGCAATTTTCATTTCCTCTGCTTAACTTGGAAGCATCAAGGTTTGCACCAGAGTGGGTCTAAGGCATGGACAGAGGTGTAGATTTCTGTAGTTATCATGTAACTTCTCTGAAATGCTTTCTTTCCTAGATGAAGTGCTAAGTGGTCATCAGGAACAATTGAGGAAAGGGGCAGGATTACAAAATGATTTTGGCTTTGTAGAGGGTCCGTGTAGACCCTTTCATATAAAGCACCGGAGTGAGAAACAGAGGATGTGAGTTTGCCTCAGGCCTTCTCATCTGTAGAGGGAGAAGCAATAAATGGGATGCTTTTGAAGATGATGGCGTGCTATATTTGTCTGATCTTTCATCATGAAGTAAATATTTCATATTATTAAATATGAAGTAGATAAGTGTGGAAGGAATTCATCCATTTACTCAAAATATATTTGGTGCCTATTCCGGATCTGACACACATTATTTTAGGAATTGGACCACAGCCTGAATTAGAAAGATAAAATTTCTGACTTTACAGAATTTGCATACATGGGAGGAGACAGACAATATATCAAAAAGGATAAAATATGTGGTATGTCAGACAGTGATAATGTTAGGGAGAAAAATGAAAACAAAGCATAGAAGGTTGATAGTTAATTCTGACGGGTGTTGCCATTTAAAATAGAATAGTTGGGGAAGGTCTCACAAGGAAGGTGGCATTTTAATTAAAGAACTGAAGGAAGTGAGGGGTGGAGGAAGAAACATTCTGGGCAGGAAAGAGCAAGCGAAACGCTTTAAATGGGGCCTGACTGGGGTGTTCAGTGAACAGTAAGAAGGAACTGTCGTGCTCCAGTGAGCCAGTGAGAGAAGCACAGGGGATGGAATTAGAGAGGCGAAGTCTCCTAAGCCATTGTAGGGACTTTGACTTTTACTCGGAGTGAAATATTAGGAGCTTCTGAATAGAAGAGTAACATAATTTGACTTACTTGAAAAAGGTATCCCTTTAGTTGTACTGAGAATAGAATATAAGGGAACAAAGCCAAAAATTAGTGGATGTGTTAGGCTAATCCAGGTAAGTATGTTAGTTGCTTAGATCAGGATGGTTATGGTGAATGTGATAAAAGTGATAGGTTACTGGATAGACTTGAAAGGGCCATCCATCAAGATTCGTTACTGGGTTGGGTCTGGAGTGTAAGGTAAAGGGATGAAACTAGAGTGTTACTAAGGTATTTGTTGTGAGCTATTGAGTGATGATGGGTTGCCATTGACTGATAGGGATATGAGGAGGAACATAGTAAAAGCGGAATATCATATTTTGTAAATATGGATAGAAATGGATATATATTAAATTCCAGATGCCATCCAGAGGAACATGTGGAGTAGGCTCACTGACTTTGGAGTTCAGGAACTAGTAGATCAAGGCTGGAGAATACATCTGTGAATGTACGCAAATGACAGTGAAAACCACAGGATTAGATGAGATTATCCAGGGAGCAAATGCAGATAGAAAACATTAAGAAGCCCAACAGGTGAGATCTAAAATACTCCCAAGTTTAAGATTTTATTTATTTATTTTTAGAGAGGGAAGAGAGGGAGAAAGAGAGACAGAGAGAGAGAGAGAGACATCCATGTGCAGTTGCTGAGGGTCATGGCCTGCAACCCAGGCATGTACCCTGACTGGGAATCGAACCTGTGACACTTTGGTTCGCAGCCTGCACTCAATCCACTGAGCTACACCAGCCAGGGCTAAAATACTCCCAAGTTTAAAGGGAAGATTGTTGAGGAAGAATCAGTAAGGAATGCTGAGAGCCAAACAGGTAGGAGGAGAACCAAAGGAATTTGAGATCCTGGACGTCGAGTGAAGAATCTGTTGTAGGGACCAGAAAGTGTCCATTAGATTTAAAAGCAGGAAAGCCATTGGTGATCTTGACATTTCTTGAATGGAAATCTGATAAGATTTGGAGTTTGCCCCTGTTCAGTAATCAAACTCCTGCTGGACACATTGAACTAAATGCATGGACACAGAGAGAAATAGGACATGCCATCGGAAGCAGTACCCCCCCCGCCATACTGGGCCAAGTAATGAGCAATTAGCCCAGGGGAGCTCCCTGATGAACAGAGGCTAAGGGAATCACCGTGCTCCTCTTGCACCCTGTAGCCCATCCTGGAGAGGCAGTGACAGCTAAAACTAAGCTCACTTCTCACTTGGTTGATATTGAGGGATTTTTAAAAAAATTAACTATTCATTTTCTTTATTTAAGGTATGACCTATATGTATAATTCTATAAAGGATGCTTCTGAGTCTCATTTAAGGTCTTAAGATACCTCCCTTATGTCTCTCAAAGCAGATCATTTTAGGACTCAGCATCCAACCACTATCTTGATAATTAGTTTTATTAAATGAATTAGTGAGTGGAGAAAACTGCAGTCATTTATTTTTTCTCTGGGGCAATCTTAAACGTCAGTGTATTCTGCATATTCAGCTTTATTCATCCTTAGAACATGGGAATTTTTTTTTTCAACAGAGCTGATATGATCCTGTAATGCTTCCTGTGATACCATCTAAACTGCTGGGAGGTACCTGTAGAAAAGAAGGGTCAGCTCTCTAACTGTCTGGATTATACCTGAGATGTAGCTCCTTCCACTTCCAATTATAGTAAATGTTTGTGCTTAGTAATTACCTAAGGCCATTAAAATGTCTCCCCTCAGCCTACCCCCGGGTCCCTGGCAATTTGCGGCTATGATGTATGACTTTCATTATTAGTGACACTAGGCATAGAATTTCACCTTGGGTGTTCTCTGGAATTGGGTTATCTGTTGGGGTGTTGCTGGGATCAGACACCAAGGAAGAAAGGGGTTATCATATTATTGGCAAAGAGATGAAGATTCCATAGTATTAGTGGAGCTACAAAAAAAAAGGAGGGGTTAGGGGCTGGTGAACAAGATGAAGAGATCAAGCAAAGAAAAAAAAACTCAGGGTCACAGACAAGAGTATGGTGATTACAAGAGGGAAAGGAAGGGTGGGGGGTAGAGGGTGAAGGGGAGGTCAATGGTGATGGAAGGAGACTGGATGTGGGGTGGTGAACACACAATGCAATATGCAAATGAGGTATTGTAGAGTTGTACACATGAAACCTATAGGACATTATTAACCAATGTCACCCCAATGAATTCAGTTATAACTTTTTTAACAAAAACAAAAATACTTTGACTATAATATTCAGGATGATCAGTTTCCTAAACAGCTCTGTGTCCTTTTTTCTCTTTTTTCAATGATGTCTTATTAAAAATTTTATTAAGAACTACATATTTTGCACCTACAGTGAACAATATTACCTCAGTGTCTACAAAAACATCCCATGCACTTTTCCCTAATGGTACCTCTACTGCTCATTCACTCTTCAGAAGCAACGTGTCAATCACGTAAGAATAATATCACAACATGGCTCACAAATCCAGTCTTATAAGTTTGAAGACAGAAGTGAGATTTTTCTCTGCCATTTTTGAGTGTGATTCTGAGCTAGACGTTTGGTCTTTGAGAGGCTTAGCTCCTTCCAAAATGGAAACAACATTTACCTCCCATGATGTGCACTAACAGTGCTGCGTATGGAGGAGACATTTTAAATAAATGGTAGGATTACACCCTAGAATATTTTGTGTGTTCTTACTCTTCCCCCAAGTACCAGACTCAACTGTAAATCATAATCAATATTTCTACAAAATAAAATCCTCTTTCAAGGGATTTGTCTTATAAGCAATCCATTTAAAAATATGTGCCAGGAACACCTTCTGTGTAACACTCTCATTTATATAACCACTTAGTGGACAAGGTTGTTGACTGTAGTCCTTTCAGATATGGGTGTTGAAGCTTCTACCTTTGACCCCACCTTGCCCCATAACCCCTCTTTCACGGACACTCTTTGGTCTTATTATTCTTGGAGCACTGCAGGCAGGCATTCCCAAGGGGCATCCAGATCGTGGCAAGGCTGTCTGCTGTGTTGCTCCTGCTCATGGTGAGGGCTTGGTGTGGACAAAAGGAAGTTCCTGTCCATGTGATGTCTGGACACAGGTGCAGTCCTATCAGTCTGGCCGTCAATGACACGAAGTAGTGATAGAGTACTACTGAAGTATGCATTGTATATACAACGTACATGCTTGCTCCCCATGATGTATACTTATTAGATTTATCCTCCTGGAGCACTTTTCCTCTCTGGTCTCCTGAAGTTTTCCTCTGCTTCCTATTTCCTTCAGACTCTCAGCTCCCCATCTATACTTCCATTATCCTTCTCACCGAAAGCTCTTACCCACCTTCTCTCCATCTCTTATACAGAAACACTCTTTCACAGTAGCTTTTAGAGACGAACAAAGAAATGTCTGAGCTCAAATCATTACTGAGCTCGAGCTATCAACCACAGAATACTCATGAATGGTTGCCCTTTACTCCAGGGTCAGCTTTGAAATAAAAACAAAGACTGCCTGACTACCTACCTATTTTATGATGGGTGGGAGTATTTTCATCCTATCCTGGAGAAGGTGGCCTTCTTCACATGAATGTATCTAATGATTTACTGTAATGTATCATAGACAAGCATAACCTTGGAGTTTTCATGTCAGAATGTAGGTGGAACTTTCATATCCTGCTGCATTTACTGTGATTTAGTGTCCACAAAGGAAAAAGAAACAAAAAAAATTTCTACAGAACAAAATAGCTCTTGTGTATTATTGCTGCCTCCTCCGTCTTCTACAGTAAAGCTTTGGATTCAGCATAGTCTTTAGCCTCAGTCTTCTCTAAAGAATGAGACAATGAGGGACATTGTTTCCGTATTACGTAAATAATTTCTAGAAGGGATGTATTTGCTCACAGGGAAACATCACTTGTGTCTTGAGATGTCTGAAAGAAATGTGGGAAAATAATGCAGGGGAGAAGATGGCACATTGTCTTATCCTGGAGGTTCATAAGAGACTCATGCCTGAATTCCTTTTTTCCCCCAAAGCTTTATTCAAAGATAATCCCAATACTGTACAATTTAATGGTTTTTAGTATATTTACAGTTATGTAACTATCACTATAATTAATTTTAGAATGTTTTCACTACCCCCCACAAAAAGAAACTCTTTCCCATTAGTCTCACTTCTCGTTTCCTTCCTGTCCCAAACCCTAGATTCACTTTTCCAAACCCTAATCTACTTTCTGTCTTCGTAGATTTGCCTGTTTTAGACATTTCATATAAATGGAACCATGCGATGTGTGGTCTTTATGTCAGTCTTTTTTCACTTTATATACTGTTTTCAAGCTTTACCTATGTTGTAGCATGTACTAATGTTTCATTCTTTTTCATTTCTGAATAGTATATTATTGTATGGATATACTATATTTTATTTATCCATTCATCAGTTTATAAACATTGCATTATTTCTCATTTTTAGCTCTTGTGCATAATGCTACTATGGACACTGGTATACAAGGTTTAGTGTCAACTGTGTTTTCATTTATATTAGATATATACCTAGGAGTTGAATTGATGGATCAGAGAGTAACTCTATGTACTGAATATAATTTTTTGAGGAGCCACTAGACTGTTTTCCATAGTGGCTGCACCATTTTACAACACTACCACCAGTGAATGAGCATTCAAATTTTCTTACATCTTCTTCAATGTATTACTATGTACCTTTTGAACTATAGCCATCCTAGTAGGTATGAACTGATGTGTCATTGTGTTTTTTTATTTACACTAACCTGCTAACTAATGATGCTGAGCATCTTTCCCTTTGTTTATCAGCAATTGATGTATCTTCTTTGGATAAATATCTATTCAGGTACTTTGCCCATTTTTAAATTAGGTTATTTGTCTTTTATTGTTGAGTTGTAAGAGTGCCTTATGTATTCTAGATACAAGTTCCTTAGCAGGTATGTGAGTTGCAATTATTTTTCCCCATTAAAATATCCTCCTAATTTAAGAAATTGGCAATGTACTTACATTTATGCATAAGAAAAATGTAAAAATAGCAAACAGTATTTTCTAAATACTGTTTGTCTAAACATAGTCTCAGAGAAAGTCTACTGTTTATAGTTGATTTATACCTTCAGCTTTAGTTTTATCTAAATTACTGTTTTCAAGATGCATAAAAGTAAGGGATTTATAAAAATATTATAATTAATTATATGTGGCCAGTAGGGTTATGGGTTTTAAAAACCCATTTTTTTCATTTGCTAGATTTCTGCAAATTAAAAAAAAATAACTGCTGTAATTTAGTTGTGTCTTATAATCTGGCATACTGTGTATCTTTCCAGTGCCATGCCCTCAGTGCCCGGCACAGGGCACACAGACTGACGAAATGAATGGATGAAAACAGTGAAGAAATTGTGCTAACTTTTTCTTACACGAATTGTTTTTTCAATCATCCTTTCACATGGAGAAACTTTATTGTTATAATTATTTAACATGAAGAAACTGCAGCTCAGAATAGTTCAGCAAGTAAAGAACTGACATTTAAAAACATTCTGTCCCATTATTATGATAATGGGTGTATTTAATTTTATATTAGAAACTCAATATTTCCGAAAGTTTCACAATGAACTCTTGAGGAAGGTGGGTGGCAGTGATTTTTGCTGCTGGCTGCCCAGAGCCGGGCCTCCCTCCCACCCCGTCATGGGAACAACACATCAGATGGGAGGAGAGTGTTCTGGAAACTTTGCTTGTGAAGCTTGGAAATTTGTACCTACATGACTTTTCATTTCTCTGCCTAGTTTTTAACTATCAAAACATGCCCTCTTGTTTTTGAAAATTAAAAAAAAGGAAGAAGAAAATAACTGCCAAGTTTTTTCCTTCTCCCAACCAGCATGTGTCTGTAGCGGCGCAAGGCTGACGACACCAGCAGGCCTCTGACTGCCGCCTCCCTAGCCGACTGTGCTGTGTGCTGGGCTCTCACTGGCTTTTCCACTAAGGCATAAATACAAGCCCCAGATGGTTCCTCTAAAACTAACATTTGTGCTCCAGGCCTTGGCCGGTCCATCTGGCCTTTCATGCCTATTAATAGATTTTCCACCTGAGCCCTGGAAGTCGAGAATAGAAATGTGCTTGTTTCATTGGTTCCTGTGTTGCCAAGAGATAAATCATTGAAGACCATTGGAAAGATTTAAAATGAGCAGTGTCTTTCCTCAAAGATAGCAATTCCTGGCTTCTTAGGATTATGCTAATTCCCTTACTTTATATTGCTAAGCAGGACTCTGAAAGAGATTCATTAGACCATATTTTAAATTTCTTCATTTTCACTCTTTGTTCAAGCGTCTCTGATTTTTCTCGACTACTTCTTCCTTTCCCACCCTTTTTTCACCATGATCATTTAAATCTTTTGAGTCACTTGCTCTTCAGTGGACAGATGTTACAGAAAATAAATATCATCTCCATTTGATAGGTCATATTATTGTGTCTAAGAGAGAGCAAGTGACTTGACCACTTAACGCACAGCTGTATACATGGCAGATGCAGAATACAAACCGTATCATTATCAAACCCATGCTTTTAAAAAAATATGCCAGATCCTGTTATTAAAATTCATCATTATAGCTATTGCTCTAGCCATGGACATGATTCTTAGTATTTTATTAATCTTTTGAACCTGATTTGGCTTGCAGCAAGGAGAATCACTGGCATACTGGAAAGAGCAGGATAAGGGGACATTGTAGACATATGCATTTAACTCTCCCAGATACCCATTAAAATGCCAATGGAATAAAAATTATAAGAAAAAACACACTTGTATCAATGTGCGAGTCACAGAAGGATTACAGTCAAAGCAAGAACAAACAAACAAAAGCCAATCAACCAAACCCAGAACACATGTTCCAGCCAAATAAAATGACATGGAAATTTGCCATATTTTTTCATGCTCTGAAATATACTATATAAGAATTATCTATTTATTAATGATATGGTTTTCTTTCTACACTTAAGTGAAGGTTTTTGTGCTATCAACTCAGCAGTCTCTAAACTTTTTGATCACACATTTATAGTAAGGCATTGTGGAGCATTTATTCCCATATATGAATACACAGTATATAAGTTTTGGAATACACAGGATATAAGATTTGGACACAAATGCAAGTTGTGTCCTCACTTGCATTTTCCTGCTAGTGATAGGAGCACTCCCATTGAACATATGATAAATATTATGAAAGCATACCCTCATCTCCATTATTTTACATACCAATATATATAATAGTGTTAAGATTTTCTTCCCACAACCTATCGATTACCTAGTGCACCCATAGATTGTTTGTGTACTAATACCACCCTTAGACATAGATAATCTGATTTTCTTCTGCTTATTATCATCTCTCCACTTGACCCTGATTAAGTTGCAGCAAAACCCATGCCAGATCAAGGAAGTTGAATAGCTATCCTTGGGGGTCCTGATGCATCCAAGGGGTGTGATGTAGGGGAATGGTTTATGCAGAGTGACATATACCCTCCCTATACCCAAGGCTTTCCCCAGTGCCTTCTGAGGGCCAATTATGAAAGGCTTTTCTTTTCTGAGTTTCTTAAGGCTAAACAGAAACCACTGATTTGAAAACTAATCACCTGGCTCCTAGTTTGTCTCAGAAATTTGTTATAAATGATGAAATGAATAAACACACTAAAAAAAGCATTCTGTAGGTTCATATAGCGGAGCATTTTATATATATATATAAAATTTGGCTGGCTGTAAAATCTATCAAAGTTTCTCAACAGCCCCATATTTTTTACATGCCTTCACTGCCACCAGCAGCTGCCTGTACATATGTTCCTTGATTTTATGGGTGCATTACAACAGCATCAAAGCTGTTGTAACATTGCAGGCACATTTTTATGGGGAACAATTTCAGCACCATGCCATGCGTCTGGCCCACCCCAGCCTTCTGTTGCTGGTATGGAATGGCCAAGCCATTTAATAAAAGCTATAAGGAGTGAGAGAGAGAGAGAGTGGGTGGCCCAAGGTGTATATTGCCTTTCCTTTATTCTAGGGGAAGGGATTCGAAAATGCTTTCTTTAGCAGCTCATCAGGACAACTGGCTTCTGTAGAGATGGCCAGGAAGATGAAGCATTGGAACATTTTCATTCTGGGAGAAAAGAGACCCTGGAAGAGCAATTTATAACCTCCATAATGACAGCATGATGAGCGTCTGTGGCTACATGAGGGTGCTTGCATTCCAGTGAGGTGGGCAGAATAATTACCTCATAATTAGCATTGCATGTAATGATTCTATAATTATGTCATTGATATTGAACATTGAGTCTTTATCTATAGGAGGGATGTACCTCAAGCATATTCCTCTGGGGCCCCAATTTTCTTTTTCCTTAGATTGAGAGAGCAAATGAGCAAACAGTGTGTGGGTGGTCTTATATTCAAGTCTTAAGGCCTCCAGACACCATCCCTCCCCGCAGACTCACCTCTGCTTTCCTCACAGGACACAGACTTGAATGTATCTAGCCTGTGCCTCGTGATCAAGAGGTGCCAGGCACTGAGACTAGGGAGGCGAGATGCAGGGATGTGTATGGGAAAGACGAGCTGGAGGCTTGTCTCCTGGCGTAGAAGATAGTAGCTCCTGATATCACCTTCATGACTCTGAGCAAGGACTCTTTTTAAAAGAACCGAGGATGACTCTTATGTTCCTGGGAAAGTGCAAGAGTTTCTGGGTCTGAGTTTCAGTCTATACTGGTTACAATGTAGTTTCAGCCAATGTCCTCAAAGTGATCTTAGGTTTCATTTTGAGCATTGACTAGGCATTCACTGATTGATGTTAATTCTGCAACATTTCACTTCCAGGCATATTTTCTTACTCAACTTCTACTGGTCCAGGCCCTATGCTAGGAGCTGCCTGGCAATTTGCTAACTTCCTGATGCTAATCATTCTTGAATGCCTTTGACAGAAAAGACACACAGCATGCGTTGGTGGGAAAGGGACCTCAGAAATCATCTGGTGCACCCTCACTCCATCTTCCCTCCTGGGCTGGGGCATAGAGAGGGGAGAAGTGATTTGTCCTGGGGAAAGGGCAGAGCAGGAAGCAGGTCAGAAGTGAGATCTTCTGATACCTTTTCCACTGTATGTTTTCAGAGTTGCTTTTAACTTCAGGCTTGGACATCAGTGTCCTTATCCTGTAGGTTGTCACTTTTGATTTGCCTTTTATGCATTTAGTCCTTTGTCAAAGGAGTTGTGTTTGGGGCATATTTTCCCAAGGGCAGTGATGGATCGGCACCGAGCTCACTGTGATGTTTTCCTTACGTCTGTAGAGCAGGACCCTGCCTTCTGAAAGGGGTGCCCCCTAGACAGAGAGCTGTGTGATCTTTCTGTCTCTTCTGTGCACCTTCAGAATACTTGACATTCTCCCCAAATGGTCCAAATGCTGACTATCCAGCTTCACTCCTGTGAATTTCTCTTCTGGCATTTTAAACTCAAAATTTACTGACTCCCTAGTATCCTGCTTTATCTGCATTAGGGCTCTCTCAGTCTCTTTCTGAACATTAGTATGTAAAAAAAATCAGAATGTATATTGTATGGGCATTGTTTTAATTATTTTTGCAAATTCTTTACTGCATAAGGGAAAACTTCTGGAATTTTCATTGTATCTCATCAGTTCACATGAGACAGCTTCTTTTTATAACAGCCATTTCTCTCACTACCATCTTGTTATAAAAATCAAGAATTAGCAGATTAGACTCGTTTGCATTTTCCAATGAGAGTCCATGGAAGTGAAAAGAAAAAAAGGAACTTTTTGGAGTTTGTAAAAATAAAGAGAACTCAAAACAGTCTCTATGCTAGGCACTTTACAAACAATATTTCCAATCTGGGCAATCAAGTTTCAAATTCAGCGTTACTTGGCATTTGACAGATGAGGAAAATGAGACTCAGGACACCTGAGTTACTTGTACAAATTTTCATGGATAAGCAGTGTCATAGCTGGGATTCCTCCTTGCCCATCTTGCTTCAGAACTCACGTTCTTCTGCTGCACACCTGGCTGGGCTGCCCGCTGAGCGCACTCACATCATTTCTTTCATTTAATCTTCACAGGGACCCTCTGGGACAGGTGTTTTAAGTCCATTTTACAAATAAGGAAACTGAGGCTAAGAGAGGTTAAGTAATCTGTTCAAGGTCACTTGGCAAATAAGTGGAAGAGCCAAGGTTCAAATTCAAGTTGGCCTGACTCCAAAGTTTATGTTCCTTCTGTAACACATAACCATCTGCCCTTTTAAGTGACATGTATTTATAGCCTCCATTTGCTCATACTGCCAGCTCTCCGTTATTTGTTTAGGGATTAAACCACAGTATATACTTTTTTATTTCCAAGACAGTTATTTAGATACTTTCAAGTGATTTCTCTAATCTCTGTGAGTCGTGGTAAATAACCAAAGAACTGGGAAGGATCTGAAGGTGTCTAGCCAGAAAAGTGGCAACCAAGAAAAGATATGAATGAGATTTACAATCTTTTTCAAGGGTTGCCATATGGAGAAGGGATTAGCTTTTGTTCTAAATGACTTACTAGATTAGAGTTATGACAAGTGATGAATGTAAGCTACAGGGAAAATATTTTAGATGGGTATAAAGACAAGCTTTCTAAAAGTCAAAGCTGTCTAAATAGGAATCGGCTGTCTGGGAATGTAGCAATGTTTAGGAGAAGCAGGGCAACCACTTGGCAAGTTCGGCGTCGTCAGGATCTGATGACATTTAAGGTCCTTGAGATTGGATGGTTTTCTGACACGGCTTTGCATTCCTGCATATTCATCACTGGATGCTTGTCTGCTAATTCTGCAGAACCTGGGATGTGTCCCAGAGAACAGTTGGCACAAGTGGCTGGGAAATATGGAGAGCCAGGAAGGGCGGATCTCTCCCTCAGCCTTCGGCAGCCCCGGGAGTGTCAGCCCGCAACCCGAAGGAGGAAGTACATCCATGCCAAGCATCATCCGTGGGCCTCTGTCAACGTCCTAGACAGAGGGAGAACGGGGTGCTGTTTGTAGGGCCCCTTCTCATGTCTTCATGTCGCAACAAACAGAAAAGAAGAAATGATACACCCTGGGCGGTGTTTTTAAAGGCACGGAGTAGTTAACACATCGGGTTTTGAGTGAGGTTATCATTTGCAGCATTGATTAGGTTTTTTTTTTAGTTTAAATGGCAATCGCACAATTATTATATATAATGATAATAATGATGAGATTACAATGATAATTATTGGGGGACTACTGTATTTTAGATATTCTTATTCCTAATATTTTACAGACGAACAAAGTAAGGTGTATAAAGCTAATGCAACAAGGTCACACAGCTATAAGATGGCAGAACTAGGCTTCAAACCCAGGTCCACTTGATATCGGAGAACCCTCTGGGACAGAGGGTTTTCTTATTTTTCTTATGTTTTCTTATTTTTGTCGCTAATAATTTTCATCTCCTATGATGCTTCTTACCCTGTATATAAGGGAGGTTTTCTTAATGTTTCTCTACAACTGGATTGTATCTTTCTGCATGAGATGCTAAAAAGGAACCACAGTTGGTCTCTTCTGGGTGTTTTACAGCCGGGTGGCCCATCCATCTATAAATAGGGCAGTGCACATTGTCCTTGGTGCAGTTACATTGTTTTCTTCTTCACGCCTTGATTTCTTTGTCTTTGAACTAAAAGGGCGAATTGGATTATGTTTCCTGGAAGCAGAGCCTGAGAGAAATACTTGGGTGGGAGCAGTTGTTTAGGAAGTGAACCTAAGAAGCCAGAAAAGCCGACCTGAGGGAACGTCCCTGAGGTCACGGCAGTCAGCCACGGGGTCCAGTTCTGCTGGACTCCTGAGTGGCACACCAAATGTGGCCCAGAATCGACAACCTGAAAAACGAGAGACTAGGGCACTTACCTACCCACTCCTGTTGCTGTTTTGTTGAGGGTTAAACCCAAGGGCTATACTTGTGTGGTGCTCAGTGAGCTAACCCGGGAGCAGAAGGTAGAAAGGTGGGGTGCTTGCTTGAAGTGGGGCGTTGGCAATGTGAAGGAAGCGTGACCATTCGTGGAACTGTCCACGCGGCAGCTGACATCAGAGGTGGGCTTAGGGCTTCTGATGCCTGCCACAGATCATTAGAAAAGATCATCTTTCAGCCCTGGCTGGTGTAGCTCAGTGGATTGAGCACGGGCTGTGAACCAAAGTGTCGCAGGTTCGATTCCCAGCCAGGGTACATGCCTGGATTGCAGGCCATAACCCCCAGTAACCGCACATTGATGTCTCTCTCTCTCTCTCTCTCTCTCTCTCTCTCTCTCTCTCTCTATCTCCCCCTCCCTTCCCTCTCTAAAAAGAAATAAATTAATTAATTATAAAAAGAAAAGATCATCTTTAAAATGTCTTTCAATATAAAATGTATACATCAATACAATTTTTGTATCTGGAATTATATGCAATCATTTAAACCTAACTCCATTTTCAGTGATGGAAGCTGAGGTCCAAAAAGAGGACCGATCTGTCCAAGTCCCACAGTGAATTAGTGGATGCACAGAGTCTCACGTTCACAACCCCCTGAACTCTGGCCGCTGTACCGCTTGGCCCATTTCCAAGCTGATGCTAATTAATACCTAATTAATGACTGCTTCCCTTTTTGTAGCCTTGGGAGTCCTAAAGATTATTATCACCTTTGGCTTAGTTGAGCCTTTTACAGAAGTTATCCCGGCAGGGTTGCCTCATCCATGTTGCCTAATTCCTCTTGAGACTCCGGGATAAGAGGGATCAGGATGATAATTAGGGAGAGGCAGGCAGCTCCTTCTCCAGGACTGTGCATCTCTCACGTTGCTCATCTCTACCCCTTCTAATCCTCTCGCACTGCCTGCCAGTTGCATTTGCATACTTCTATTGTACGCAGCAAAGGCTCAGAGAGTGAGGAGGAGGGATTGCCAGAATATGAAATCCAATAAGGATACCGAGTTCCATCTTCTGAACTCAGGAGCGTGGTAATTAAAGCGGTATTTACAATGCAATAAAGGCAGAGCTAATTACTAGCAAATGAGATTGAGGCGATGCTCTTTCCCAGTGAAATTAGACCAGGATCAGCCTTCATTATAAATCCTCTAACTGTCTCCCTTGTTAATTATGATCTTCATAATTCCCTTCTTGGCAATATTTCCCTAATTTATTGTTACTCAGTAACAAAGAATCGATGGAAACTGAGGTAGAAGCGATAGAGCTCCGGACGACTGTTTGAGTCCCTGGACCATTAACAGAGAAATAAAAATCTGGAGGAGAAGGGGGCTGCTGGTGGCAACCTTAAGGCAGAATGAAGGCATTCTCTTGAATAAGCAGTAAGACTCAACTTTGCTAAGGTACACGGGACTTCACATTTGATAACTATTTCCAGATTGCAGACAGGTGAGGCACGCAAGGAGTGGTTCAGTCATCTTCATCATATACTGCAGGCTGGGGCCTCTTGGCACGGTGCTGTGACTAGTCAATGCTTTCTAAGGAGAGTTGCATCCCTGATCTCAAAGTGGGTGAAGTACAAATTATTAATACAGATGTCAGCAAGCTTTTTTTCTGTAAAGACCCAGATAGTAGATGTTTTAGGCTTTGTGAGGCTACATACGAGCTTTATCACAGACCTTCCTCCTCCCTCTCCACCACCTCTTCTTCCTTCTCCTGTTTCTTCTTTTTAACAACACTTTTTAAAACAAAACAAGAACAAAACCATCCCGGCTTCCAGGTTGTACAAAGACAGGGCAGGGCTGGAAGTGGCCCGCAGGCCAGAGTGTGCCGACTGCTGCAATGCTTGCATCGCGTACTCGTACAGCCAGCCCAAACGTCCCCGTGCTGGTACAGAAGCAGATCACCGATACCTTGTCCCTCCAAACCCGTCGAGGATTAAATCTGGAGTTGAAGCACCATGTAGAACTAATGAGGGCACAAGAGAGACAACTGGAACAATGATGGACAATAAATAGTTTTTACATGATGATTATTTATTTATTTTCTTGTTCTTTTGCTTTTAAACCTAGTAAGATTGCACAACATAAGATTTACCATTTAAGTTGTGTTTAAAAATCAAATATACATTTGCAATGTCGATAAAAATTTTCGTTTTACTCCCCCCATTTACTCTTTTCTCCTCATCATTTATTGTTTATGGCTATAATTTTAGAAAATATCTAACTAATACTAATATCAACTTCTGAGGCAAGGCTGACTTTTAGTGACACCTTTTGTGTGGCAGGAGTGTGACGATCTGAGGGACTGTGGGGCAAGGTGGTATTTTGTCAGCAGAGTTCAACCACAGGCTTGGGACCGAATGCCAATTCTGTGGCAGTATTTCCAACAAAGGAATTTGTATTTTGATACTTTGTGAAACAGTTTCACATACCACCCTTGGATTTCCAGTTCCCTCCCACTAAATGACAGATCAAATCTCCAGTCCATGTGACCATAGCAACACTTCCCACACCTCCAACAGATTTTCACATCCCATCACCAAACACCACTACCTCGGAGATGGGAGGTAGACAGTGTCTTCCATGATTGAGAACCACTGAATTATCCAGTTCTTGGGTGCCAGGGATGCAATATGAAGGGGTATCTCACAGATCATTGAGAATATGGCTTCAGGGAGAGCATGGAAATGGTGGCTCACTCCTCTTCTTCAACTCCGTATTACAGCTACAAGAGAATACTCTTGCTGCGGTCTTCCTCAGAAGACGAGGAGGGTCAGTTTTCTTGTCTGTGTGCCCTATCATCCATGCTGTCATATACTAGGTGAGCAGGGTTTGGAAAAGCACATCACAGGTGGCCTGTCCATCACAGCTCAATCCAGGGTGGCCAATCCAGTGGCATACAGGTGGGAGAACCATCTGGAATCAACAGGTGACTTTCTCAGTGCACGTGAAGTGTGAATGAACTACATGTTGACTTAAATATTTTTAGTTTCATGTTGCTGAAAGGAGATCACATTCTCAGAGCTAGAGGAGTCACTGGTGGCTGTTCTAGGGCATTCCAAATCCCATACGTGCTTTTGTGTCTTCTGTTCATTGGCAGAGGACAAATGTGGCAGTGTGGTGGACCTTCTATCCTTTTTCAATAATGCCTCAAGAGTAAGTGCTGTGAATAGGAGACGCTCCTTATGATTCAACACCAACAATGGCTTTGCATTTGAAAGTGTTACAGCAGAATATGTTGAAAGAGCACATGTTTTAGAGTTAAGTAATTGTATATTTAAATCCCTTATCTACCACTTGCTAGCAGAGGAACCCTAAGCAACTTCTCTGAATCTCACGGATTATAATGCCTGTCTTGCAGGGTACGGGAAAACATGATTCACTATAAATGAAGTGTTTAACACAAGGCCCAGGCTATAGTAGTTGCTCAATTTTCCATTGCTATTGATAATGATATTAATAATAAATCAGTGACCCTATGCACAAAACATGGTCTATTGACTATTTACTGTTTTACTATTAGTAAATATACTATGTAGTATATACTACATAGTATATTTACTATTTACTCCTTATTTGTAAAAAAAGACATCTGAACAGATCACTCTGGGTAATTGTGAGGATTAAACTTGATAACACACCACCGGCTGCAGCCTCCAATACATATGAGTGGCTCAGAACGAGTAGATTTTCTTTACCTCCCTGTTTGGTGCTTGTCCTCGGCAAGATTTGCAATAGACATTTGTCTTTGACTTGATTTCCTTGCTTCTCTGCACTTTTCTCTTTCCCCGTGTTGAATTTTCTGGTCTCTGAGGTACCCAACAACAGCCCATTCATATTAAGGTGAAGGCGATTTCTTACCTCGCTGTCTCTTTCCATTTGGCATATAGCGGGTGAACCCTGCCTCCACTATTAAAGAGGCATTATGCAGTTTATGATCAACAGAACAGTGGCAGGGTATCAGGGCCAGGTATGAGAGGTAGCTTCGACTATTCAGAGCCAACATGGGGCCCCTGGGTAGGTCAGCCCCAAGTGGGGAGGGACTGGGGGTGATCATATACATGTGGCACCAATAATCCAGGGCCACGTTAAGACAGCACAATCACCTGCAACAAGTTTAGTATAAGACAGACTGAATAATAAGCCACAAAGTGGTGAAGAAACAAAAGGTGATAGCATTTGGGAATGTCATCAGGGTTATTGTACTGTCTTAGAGGTCTACAATATTTTATCTGAAACTGTTAGGGACACATCTGAGTTTTGGAACTCAGAATTTTTCAGATTTTAGGAAGGCGACTGCAGTACAAATAGAGTGTATTATACAACAGCCCCACCAAGGTCCAGGGCAGCACCCCATTATCCAACACAGTATGTATTACTTTCTCAGCAGAGTGGATACATAGTCACACTACTTCGAGTAAATAAAGATTAAAAATAGCCTTATGTCAGTCCAAGTCAGGATTTCCATGAATGAAGTCAAGTCAGGTAACATTTTGACACTAAAAGAGTTAGGAGAGTACTTTTGGTTTTCAGGAGTTTTTGTATTTTGGCATTGCTAATAACGAACGGTGAACCTGAAGCAGAAAGTAGATACATAGAAAAATTATGGTCAAATATGTGCCAAGGTAACAAAATTCACATTTTCTTATCCATGTGCCAGAGTTCATCTACCTGCCCAATAAATATTTATCGAGTGGCAGCAACAACATGCCAGCCAGTGGCTATGCCAGAGAATGAGAGAGAAAAAAAATCTCTGCTTATGTCCATCTACCAGAGGCTCAAGCTCCTCTTCTGTACACTCCCCTCCTCTTTCTCCTTTCTTTTTGGGTAAAGGAACTGTTTGCTTTCTGTTACCTGCTTTCTTCTGTACCTGTGAGATTCCCTGGCTTTGTCCAGGAAGAAAAAGTAGTTTCTTCATCTGTGAGCCCTCAGGGACTTGGTACATGTCCCTACTGTAGCATATGGAAAGTGGTTACTCTCTTCCATCTGACTCTCCAGTTAAACTCTGGGCTCTTGAGAAGAGGGAGTTTTAGAGCCTGGATGTCTAATTCCCTACACATAGTCGGTGCCCATCAAATGTTTAGTGAATAAACACCTGCTCCTCTGGATGACTGAAATACCTTTGGCTCTCAATTTCATTGAATTAGATAGGAAGAGTGAATTTAGCCACTCTCTCTTTTCTGGCTGTCTGATTGCTTGGCTACTTTTTTCTTCTGAATTGTTAAGGCAGGACCAAGGAATAAAGCATATTTTTAGCATTACCTACCAGCAGCGAATCACTAATAGTGATGATAATTTTACCCTTCCCTTCTGTCATAACTCTACAACATTATTACCTTTTTGTAATTATTGGATATTAAAGTCATATTAATAATCAGGAACTTATTACTTAACCTTTAGACAATTTAATCAATTGTCTAAAGGTTAAGTAATATAGTAGCGCATTTGAAGGTTAGTGGCACCCGTTAGGTGTAATTCACCAAGAACAAACTTAGCTCCTTCTCTGGAGATAAAACAGATCATATTGTTTTCTGGGAGATTCATTATCATTATGATATCTTGGAAAATGCAATAAAACCAAAGTCAGTTGTCTGACTAGACTTTTTAAGTTATACATTAGAAGTTAAGATGATGGAATCATTCACCAGAGGTAGGGTATAAGAATTGGTTACTTAGAAGGAAATCTCTTCTTGCTTCCCACACTTCCCTATTGCTTTCTTTGGTATGGTTAGGAATAAGGGTCTGAGAAGGAACTCAGGCTAAGTTCTAGGGTCTCGCCTATCCACACCTGACAGTCTAGGCATCTCTGGACACTTAACCTCTGTGGGACTTGGTAGAGGAAGAGAAGTATCTTCTCACTCTTTTCTCTTTCAAAGATGCTGTGAAGTTGAGTATGGTATTTCCTGAGAATTTCTTTTCAACTCTTGAAAAGGTAGGTATGTTCATTCAGATATAGAGTGAAGAGACTTTGGGGTCTTTTCTGATACTCATTGGCTGTACTGTCTTAGGGAAGAGTCTTAACTTCTTTTCACCCAGTCTACTTAGAATTAATAAAGAAATGACATTACTTAACCCTCTCTACTTGGAAGGACTGTTAGAAAGTTCAGTTGTTTGCAAAAGCACTTTGTAAAATATAAGCTGCTAAGCAAATTATATATATAATATAATTATATATATAATTATATTATATATATAATTATTACAAGAGAGGGTTATTCAAATCCCTACTCTTTATGAGCCAGAATCATGGGACCCAGATCAGGGTCTGTGTCACTGGGAGAAGTTGACTCACACAGGACGTGATTCTCTGGGGGACCTAGAGACCTGAAGACCACCTGGCCCCTACAAGAATTCACATGGACTTTAAGGGTCTGGCATGTGAATTATGTCATAAGGACGTTAATCATGCATGGATGTGAATAAAGACCTAGTTAGCACACTCTCTGGGATTTCTTCCAGCAGCATGGTTGTAATAGAAGACACTAGGAACTGATCATCTAACATGGTTTCCCATTAGGAGTCATGGGCAGGTTTGGCCTGTATACCTAAGAAAGGAACTAATCTAGAGTTCTGAGAATTCAAAGCTAGACGAACAGATTGACTCAATAAAAAAATAAGTAACTGAATTTTTTTACTTCTTTTGAAACTAAGTAACTGCAGTGTCAATTAAAGCATAAAGGAATAAATAAAAGAGAGGAAAAAAGATTTGGGGGAGGATTGAGAGAAATAGTCTTTCCAGAGATTTAATATTGTGAATACTTACAATCATCTTGAATCGGTCTCTAAAACCCTGAATTATAGAATTTGATAAATTGTTATTAGTGTGTCAGAGGGGAGCCTCTTTGTCTGTCAAGAAGGTACATTGGCTAATGTCTCCCGTGGTCTTTAGGAGCCCAGTGCTCTTCTAGTCATTGGTGAAACTTGGGGAGAAAGTTCTGTTTTTCAGATTGTTTTCTGCCTGTTGCATGGATACTATTCTGTGCTGTCTCATTTCCCTGAAAGAAACTGTTTGTGAACCTGGATTATGGAAGATGTGGAGCTTCTCTTTCGTGTCTTTCAGGCCCTGCTGGAATGTATTATGTCTGTTTGGCCAGTACTGGGGATTCCAAACTCTAGCCATGATTGGTTCCATGGGAAACAAACAGAACAATAAAAACATTCCACCTTTTTGGAGATATGTATCACTGTAATTTCTGGTTAAGTGATGCAGACATGTTGGGGGCAGCCCTGCCTGGTCTCAGGAAGCTGTAACCCCCTGTGACTTAGGCTGAGTGAGAGACCTCCGGACCAGGAGCCACTAAGGAGACAAAACTTATTTCCCTGGCATGAACGCTGCCTGTTCTGTGCCTGGCCCCCAGTACTTGGTCAGTTAGCCAATGGGTAAGATTTCTCAGGGGGGAATTGTCTAGGACAGGCATGATTACCTGGAGGCCTCAAAAAAGAGACTCGGGGGGCTGTGGAAATGAAGGGGTGATCAACATCGACCCCTGCCCCCTCAGCTTTGTGATACACTACATTAGCAAAATGAAGGATAAAAATAATGTGATCATCTCAACAGAAGCAGAAAAAGCATTTGACAAAATTCAACATTCATTTATTATTAAAACTCTCAACAAAGCAGGTACAAAGGGAATAGAAATCAATGTAATAAAGGCCATTTCTCTAATCAGGAACAAGACAAGGCTGTCCACTCTCACCACTTTCATTCAACATAGTATTGAAAGTTCTAGCCAGAACAATTAGGCCATAAAAAAGACATAATGGGCAATGGAATTGGAAAGGGAAAGGGAAAACTCAGTATTTGCAGATGACATAATTTTATATGTAGACAATCATAAGAATTTCACAAAAAACTGTTAGCATTAATAAATTCAAGTGAAGTTGCATGATACAAAATCAATACACAAAAATCTGTTGCATTTCTATACAATAATACCTATCAGAAAGATAAATTAAGAAAATAATCCCACTTAAAACTGTGTGAAAAAGTTATAAAATGCCTAAGAACAAATTTAACCACAGAGATGAAAGACCTGTATGTTGAAAACTACAAGACATTTATGGAAGAAACTGAAGATGCAAATAAATGGAAAGATATTCTCTGCTCATGAGTAAGTGCCCTGTGGATTATTTGATTTATACATTATCATTTAGATCCTCTAGTCCTTCTGTACCAGTGCTATATTTTTGCAGTTGCATTGTCTCCTTTCCTGTATTCATCTTACAGCCTCTTTTTGGATGATTCTTACATTTTCAAAATCCAGCTCCCACCTATGTTGTGACAATCAGCAGAGAAAGAAAAGCTAAAAGCATGGGGTGACTAAATTGCTTAGGAAAAGGAGTTAGTACGTTTTGTTTATTGTGTGCTAGCTCTTGCAAAATGGAAGTGGCATTTTGCAGAACTAGGTTGAGAAGTATTTCTGTAGTCAGTGGAAAAGAGTACCATAATTGACTAACAATGTGTTCCTTGCATACATGAACACAGAGAGATTACATTTGTGCAGAAATATACCATTCCTATCCTAGAGAGCTGAGGATAGAAATATGAAAATCAGAACCTTGGGAGGTTCTTTTGTTAACAGGTGTGATAGCTAAATTTTATGTGATGGTGAGGCTATGGTGCCCAACTCTTTAGTTAGAAACTTGTCTAGTATTGCTGTGAAAGTATTTTGTAGATGTCGTTAACATCTATAGTATGTTGATTTTAAGTGATGGAAATTAACCTCCATAATGTGAGTAGGTCTTATCTAATCAGTTGAAGGCTTCAAGAACAAAAACTTGGATTTCTAAGAGAAACTCAACATAGAAATCTTGCCTGAATTTTCAGTCTGCTAGTCTGACCCACAAATTTTAGACTCAAGACTTGTAATGTCCGTCTGAGTTTTTAGCCTGGCAGTAGGTTTCAAACCTGCCAGTCCCCAAAATTGTATGAGCTATTTTTTTATTGTTGTTCAATTACGGTTGTTCTTATTTTCTCCCATTACTCTCCCCTGTCTACATGAGCCATTTTTTAAATTAAAAATTGGGGTGTCCATCCTTAAAGAGTAGATCAAGCTAGTGTATGGTAAGTCTAATTCAGGTTATTCCTTCAATAAAAGACATAGTTACAACTGCTAGTTTGAACAACACAACAAGTTTAGCATTTACTATTCAAGAAGCAGCTACATTCAGGGATCAAAGTTTTCTATTCCATGAAGCTAACTAAGGTGATACCATGTTTTGGGAAAATACATTGAGCCAGAGTGGTTTTGCAAGTACTTCTTGCTGTTGCCTGTGCATCCTGGACTAGTAACATCAGTGATAAAGTTCAGAGGTATTGTTTAGATGAAATATGACAGATGGTAGACTTCCTTTCCCTCTACGTGAATGAAATTCAAAAGACTTAAATGCCACTTGGTCTTTCCAGCAAAGTTCACCATTTTCTGTTACTCAGTCATATTCTTTCCATGTGACCTGCAACAGCTGTTCTTTCACCAATTACACCACTTCTTTCTGATAAATTAAAAACAGCTCTAATTAAATGGTATAATGAAACCATCCATCTATGTTACTGAGGCAGAACTGTAATGTAATTAGTTATTGATACCACAAAGCAGGGCTTTGTTAGGACGAGAGTAGAGTGGGTGGCTGGCTCTAGCGTTCTCACAAGGCACATGGTCATTGTTGGAGAGCCCTAAGTGATTCATCTGGTTGTTTTCCCAAAGGACATTTGTTATGTAAATATGGCCCATGGGAGCATTATAATCAGTTGTCGTTGAAATATAACACAGCAGTTCTCAAGAGGACCCATGAGGCCTACAAGGACAGAATAGATTATTTCCCATGAATAGTCACTAATAAATAATTTCCTAGGAAAGAACAATTGATTTGAGAAATGAATGAAAATCGTGGAGGTATAATGAGACCTTCTCTATTCCGGATACAATTCTTATTCCAAGGAAAATGTGACAGTGAGAGGTACTTGATAACGTGGATTGTCTCCTATGATTAATTTGGTGCATTTCATCTCTGCTGCTTGCCGTACATAGAAAGTTGTCAGTAAGTGCTCACTGAATGAATGCCTCAGTGTTTAGAGTAATTGTATTAGGCAGCCCAGTTTCATCTTCCACAGCTGAATCATCATTAATTCAAAACTATACCTGTAAACACCCCCTCCTTTAAATAACTCAAAAATACATGCACCAAAAGTGTATATATGAAAAAAAAGGTGTGAAAAATATGTTAACATACTAAGATTAGATCATCATATCTCTCAGGCTATATAACAAATGCCGAGTGCTTTAAATATTTGGATTTTTTTCCCCCTGAGAATGTTAGTAACAGTGTTAACATGTCAATATGAGTGAGATAGTTTTTTTAAAACATGTAAACATAGTACTATGTGATTAATTATTGATCTGTTCAGGAACTATAAAAGTGTTTTGCATGGCAAACAGCATCTAGTTTAACCAGAAAAAGAATTTATAAAAGATTACAGTAGGTCCTCTAAATGATGTCTTTTCATTCCATGTCATTTCGTTGTACCACTGGTAAGATGCCAGGGAACTTAACTCCAGTTTATACCAATTAGGCTATGCTAAAATTGGTTTCCTTACATGTTGGTTCTTTTGCTACAGTTCCAAGAACCTATCAATGACATTAAGTGAGAACTTACTATGTTCTCCAGGCAGGCTTGAGAACCAGATTCCTGAGCCACAAATTCAGGGACAATAGTTAGTCCTACTAAAGGGTCTTCTGCAGAAAAGCGCCATCCCATCATTGTCTGGCCTATGATACTGTATGATATGTGGGTCTGGATGCCAGAAGTTTCACCACTGCTACTCACAAGAAACCAGGTGCCTCTTGCACCACAGTTGTCAGAATATCCATTCCAAATGCACAGAAGTGTGTGTCTGTCACCTCCTTTAAGACCTAAATGTGCTCAGGTACATGTGAGTGGCCAAATCCATGTCACAGATCTGTGCTCTACTAGCAGGGATGCCTGGTGATGAAAGTTTCCCAGCTGTGCCTTGGAATGATAAGAATCCTAAATGTGGAAAGTGACCAAAGTATAAGGAGAATGTTCAGGCGTGTTGTGGAGTCACAAACGGTACATGTTCACTGCACAGAGGCAGGTGGACAATTTGTCCACAGTATTAGAGGCTTATGAGCTTTTGAAATGTTTGAAATATTTTCAAATAAAAGGGAACATTCACTAATCTAAAAAGTATAGCTTTGTCAAGCTATTTATAGTCCTCCCAGACTAGTGGAAGTTTGGATTTTTATTATAATGAAGGTAGAACAAAATGACCTGGCCAATAAAAAACTTCCAGAATTCATGAGGCCAGAGGCACCCACAGACATTGCCTGACTTCTAGTGCTACTTCTTTGTGAAGGCATTTATCAGCTCTAAAGGAAAGTAGCTGAATAGATTACATTGGTTTGGAAAGGATTAATTTATTGAGAATTTTGGAAAGAACTTTATCTGCATGAGTTAGACACACATTCAAGGGCAAGGTCCGGATGACCAGTTATTGGGGTTGGATATATTTCATAGAGGGAAATGTTCAACTTTTAATAATGAGGCTACTGAGGAAAACAAAGCTTTATCTGCAAAGATGTTTCTGAGTATATTACAAAGTCTATAGAAGACGATGTAACAGGAAAGGTTACCTTTGTTCCAAATTTTCCTATTTGAAAGAGATTCTAAGTTCATTTCTATAGAATTGCTTGGAGGCAAATATATCAGCAAAATCAGAGTGCTTTATTCTAATTTATGCTAATTTCTTCACCTAACCTCAAGTTTATGCTAATTTTCTTCTATATAACCTCGGACATTTTTCCTATTTCCTGGGAAAGTTTTGAAATATTAAACAATGTTTTCTTCATCCCTTCTGACAATTCCATCCTTCTGAACTTTCTTCTTATTCAAACAGGGAGGGCATGCTGGGCCATTGCCTCAGGAGAGGGATGTGGCAAGCCAGAAAAAGAAGAGAAAATAGCCTGCCAATCCCTTTCTGGCTTGGCTTTGCAGCCTACAGCACTTAAAGAGAATTGAGAGGGCTCCAAGCCCAGACAAAACGTTTGGAGAAACATAATGAGCCTGAGGAAAAGTGTTGCACACACGCCCCCGCCCACTGATTCTACACATTCCCAGTCCCATCTCTTTTGATTACAGTGACCATCTTTTCCAGAACAGATTCACCTAAGCTGAACTCTAGGAAGCAGCAGTATTCCGAGAAATGGCTGCTTGTCAAGTCCAACCCTGTTGGGCCTTTCCAGAGCCTCAGAGAGTAGTGTCCTAGAGTGACCTAGAAGCTGATAGGCTCCTGCAACAGCAAGCATTTCACAAAAGCAGCAAAGGCTTTGTACCCATAGGGTTCATGTGAATGGGAATCTGGTGTATCTCTGTGGCTACCTGTGTGGATCTATGACCAAAGACAAAACAGGATGATGGACTTACTAGTTGATGCCGACATGGAGAAGAGAATGCCCACCTTGATCCCTCAGCCTAGACAAACCCAGTATGGAACTTGGAAGCTTCCCCAAGAGGAAGGAAGGGGGGAACTTCAAATTGGCTGAGATTTCAGGACATTATTTATATCTTGAAAGATAAATTATGCTTTTACAGAAAAAAGATATAGAGTTCCATTTGTATGCCTGAACTGGGCAGAGATTTGGAAGAAATAATTGTGTTGAATTTCAAACACAGTTATTTTGTTGAACACAAGTGTATTTACCTGTCATTTATAAAATTAGGATTCTATAGATAAGAATAAATGTATTTCTTTATTCTTTATACTTTTCTGGGGGTAATGTGATTTTTGTACTATTTGTTTATATGAATGGAAGCAAACTCAAAGGGTAGTTTTTTTACAATGTAATTATAATAGGAAAACTAAAAGTTTTACATGCAGTTGCTTCTTAGGCGTAGTTGACAGGATATTTTACTTTATGATTAACATTTTAGTGTCTCTTATTTGCTTATCACTATCACTGTTCTCTTGCTTTATACTTTATTTTATATGTGAATCTGGTTTCTTTTTGAATATAAGAGAAGATAAAATAATAAATATTACTACCACATTTTTTAGTATAAATGTATAGATTTTGTAGATCCCAACATACTAAACTATTTATATATTTTAGAACTAGGTTTGAATAAAACTGACGAATAAGGTACATCTTGCTACCCGGATCTCACTAATACTGACTTTTCTTAGTCCAGGTTATCTTGTATTTAGGATAAGCTACTAGGCTTGATAGGAATACTTCGTCAATCAACACAGTATCTTTACATCTCATCTCAGAAGCCTTCTAGGACTCACTCATAATTCTGTCTCTTATTTTTTTGGATTTTAGAGAAGTTTTACATAATTAGTCTCTCTCTCTCTAGCTTTTTTTCTCTGTATTTCAATTTCCCTACCACAAAAACAAACAATCAAGAAACTCCTTAATTTTCTGTTTATAACTTGCTATGAGAAAAGTGACTTTTTAATTTGAAAATACTCCTATCACCTTACCTTTCTCTTAAATCTTAATTAAGCAAGTAGAGTGTTAGAATGAATTTCATGATGTTACCAACTGCTGAGTTGACATCTCACAATACTGAGATCTGGAAAAATGGAGCAGTTTTTCATCTCTCCATAGAACTAACTTGCCCTGATTTTCCTTTTATTCTTAATGTTACCAACAGCTTTTAAGGATATTAGTTCAGTTAACGAGTATGTTTATATGAGTGAATGACTGAGTTTCCATGGAGAACCAATTTCCTCACCTAAGTTTGAGCTACAAGTCTTTATCAACTTTTACAACTTTCTTCTAACCCAATCTCCTTTAATAAAAGAAAAGAGCTTTCTGTTTCCATTCAGGTTTACCTTGCTTTTGAAAAACACACTTAAACATTTTTTCATTTTAAAAATATTTATGGAAGTCCCAATATCTACAAGCTACAAGTCATGTCATGTCTGAGATACAAGATAAGCAAGATCCATCCCCTCAAGGAGTCCATGTTCTTGTAGAAAAGATAAGACTTACACGTATAATCACAATAAAAGTAGCAAATAATAAATTCTACAGCAGAGGTAGAGATAAATTGCTATGGGTGTGAGAAGCTAGGGAGATTACAGAACATAACAAGGTTTTAAAATAGGTATAAAACGTTCCCTTCAAAGTGTAAATACTGTAAAACAGTGTGTATATTTGCTCAGCATGCCTCTGGAATTTAGGTGACTACATTAATATTCTCTTTAGTTTGCAAAGATGGTCTTCTGATGGCTTTCTTGGACATGAAGTTTGTGTTTTCATTTGGGAAAGTCTCTGCCATACTGGCCCATGGCAATGATGACTGGAGATATTGTTGCACTCTGCCGGGGAAGGGGTCTTCATTTTAATGTGCTGGGGGAGTGTGATCCCTACCAGAACATAGATTTCAGTAATGGAAAGGGTGGTTTTCTGTCTAAGGCATTCTTTATGCTCGATGAGGACAGGAGGGAAAATACCTTTTTGTTATGTTGAAGCTCAAATCTCTTTTCCAGCCGTTGAGGGAACTTTTGTAATTTGGTTTAAGACTTTCTTTCCTGGTTGATGTTCATCAAAATTCTATAGTTTCTATTTACTTTTTGAGCTTGAGCAATTAGAACAACTTCAGGAACTGAGAGACTCATGGCACCGAAGGGTATTTGAAGCATACAGAAAAGAAAGCCTTTCCAACAGGAGACAGATGGGGTGACTTGTCCTAATGGGCTGTGTGTTCTTGGCTGGCCTAAGTCTGAGTGTGCTGACTCCCTTTGCCCATTAGTTGATACTGAAAGGAAATTTCTTTCAAGCACGAGTCAGAGGGGAGTCATTGGGGCTAAAACTTGTTTGGCATCTGTGATTTCTGCTTGCAATAGTTAAGATTATTTCTTTTGCACAGAAGCATAACTTTGCTCAAATCAGCTAAATTAAGAACAGGAAGCCCTGGCTGGTGTAGCTCAGTGGATTGAGCGCAGGCTGCGAACCAAAGTGCCGCAGGTTCAATTCCCAGTCAGGGTACGTGCCTGGGTTGCAGGCCATGACCCCCAGCAACCGCAAATTGATGTTTCTCTCTCTCTCTTTCTCCCTCCCTTCCCTCTCTAAAAATAAGTAAATCAAATATTTTTTTTAAAAAAGAACAGTAACTTATTTGCTTATGTATTTGGGGAGGACAGAGTTCAAACTTATTCACATGTTGATCTAGGGGCTCAAAAATTACTATCAATTCTTGGTATTTGTCCTGTCATCAAAACTGGTCCTTGTGTTAGTTTAATTTGCAGGCTCCACACGGTGGCCTAGGGTCTAACAGGAAAGAGGGAACTCTTACACTAGCCTTCAGATGCGTTCTGGTTGCTCCACTGATCCCAAACCACTTACAGCGGCAAGGGAATTCCTTCTACTGCGTGACTGGGACGAAGTGATGTGCCCCTTATCTGGAGATAGGAGTGATACCCCGCCTGAAATTCATGAGCTACGAATGGGGAAATGTTAGTGGGTAGTCAGAAAAATCGGTGTCTACTGCAGTGCTCTGTAGCCTTTGCTGCTTTTTATTCTGGATCTGATGCTTGCCAGAGCAAGGAGGTCTGAAGACCTATTTAGGCAAAGAAGCAGAGTTATTAATAACCATGAAAACATGCAACCCTAGAAATAAGAGTATGTAGAATATACGTTTGTGTCTGCATGTCTATGTGTACAAAAGGGGAAGAGAAAAACATGCATATATATTTGATAGGAAAAGTCTGGAAGAATATATTCAGAATATATGTATATATATTCTTTCAGGATTGTCCTTCAGGAAGAATATATATGAGAATATATATATATATTTCCCAAAATGATTTAAGTAATAGTTTAGTAATACTAAATAGTAACCAAATATTAAATAATTTGGAAATACTAAATACTAAGTAGTAACACTAAACTATCTATATGCATATAAGAAAGATTATTATTCATGTGGAATTCATAAAGTGGTTTAATATTAAATAATTTTAATTTTGCTTTTTATTTTATTTACCTTAATTTTCTAAGCTTTCTGTAATCATCTATCGTAATTAAAATAATAACTAAATATTTTGGAATTATATAGTTGAAATAAAGTAAGTGTTACTAAATAATTAGTTAAAATAAATCATGTTTCATCATCTTATTTTCAAATAGAAAGGCAATCTAAATCTGATAATCAGTCTGGGTCATACCTAGCAGATGTTGAATTAAAGATACGCCATCCTGAGTTGTAGTCATCCCTCTGAAGTCTCTACTGGCTACCTTATTAAAGGGAGGAAAATAATCTCCCCTTTTTTCCTCTATGAATTCTTTCAATAACTGGGCTTATATTTTGGGTTTACTATGTACTTATATATATTTTTTTTCCTCTCCTTTAATAAATAGCAATAAAAGCAATGGTGATAAAAACAAGAATAAGAACACAACAGCTGCCATTTGCCAAGCAGTCACAATGCTCCAGGGGCAGAGCTAAGAGCTTTGTAGGCATTGCCTAATTTCACCCATTCAGTAACTCTAGCATTCATACATCTACTTAATCAAGAGATATTTATTGAGTACATACTGCCCTCTAAAAAAATGACCTGAAAGGTGGATATTGTATTACGAAGCTGAATTTTTAACAAGGGAAGCCACTAGGAAATGGAGAGTGGTCTGTTCCAAGGCTGAGATGAGTTCCCTGGGAGTATAGCGGGGCATCAAGGGCTAAGAATGATGGGGACATATACACAGGTCCAGGTAGCTCCTTAGAGGTAGCTAGGAGGCATTCTGATGAAGGAGAAGAGGGTGAGCACACCTGGGGACTGAAAACTCAGTACCATGCTGGACTTGGTCCAAAGGGGAAGTAAAGGGGAACGGGCATTTACCTGTAAGAGCAAGGCCATGCTGCCTTTTAGCTAAAGACGTATTCACGGCGCTGTGCCTCTTTCTGCCATTAATTTAGACAACGATGATGAGCAAATCATCTTTTCTGGTGTACCTTTGACTTCTCTCCCTATACCTTGTAGATTATGGCACTGGCTTAATATTTAAGAGTGAGAATACTTGCTTTTGAGAGAACCGAGTTTAAAGCACAAATCTGCCAAGTGATCTTGATGAAATAATGTAACCCTCGCAAGGCTCAGTTCCCTTGTTTGTAAAATTGCCTTAGTATAATTGTTAATAGCACTTGGAAAGTGACTGTAGCAGAGTACAGTCAATGGATATTTCACACACTGGCATTTGATTGCTAGGTTCATATCCTGGGTCCACTTCTTACTAGCTGTGTGACCTTGGACAATCTACTTACAGTTTTTTTTTTTTTGGCCTTGGTTTTCTCATCTGTAAAATGAGGATAATACAAGCAGTTCCTGTCTCATAGCATTAGTGTGAGGATTATATGAGTTAAAGTATGTGAAGTGCTTAGAACAGAGGTGAACTCAGTATAAGCACTGTGTCCATACTTAATATATTAGTACTTATAAACTAGTTGAGAAGACTAAAAGAGTGACTGTTGAATAAAAAAAAAACTTAGCATAATGCTTCTACACCCTAAGTGCTCTATTAACTTATATTAAAGTTAAGGACCATAATATCAAACAGATTGACCGAATACTGCAGGCTGACAAGCACGCTCCAGGGTTCACTCTGATTTCCGTTCTCAGACTAGGGATTTGACAGTTTCAAACCATAAAGCAGAGTTGTTTCAATGATGAGATAACTGCATGAAGAGTTCCTTTGGTAACTTCCTTAAATGTGGCAGCTTGTTTCAGTGTGTTCCTGGTCATCCTATAAAGTATTTGCTTCAGCCAGCTTGCAATACTTTTCCTCGGTATTCATGGATGGTTATTTTTCACTGTCTTCCTTATTTGTCCTATATTTTAGATTCCAACTATAAATGTTGGCCAGTCTTGCTGTTCTATCCCAAGATATTTTGTCTTTCAATTGAGTCTCCATAGATGCAGTAATCCAGGCCTATGACTTAAATGCCATTTAATAACTACACTCGTACTCTTAAACTCTACCTCTAATTTTGGCATCTCCCTAGAACGTCAAGTACATACATGACACATCTCAAATCAAGTCAAAACAAAACTCTCAGCTTCGAGCTCCTTCTGTCCCCTCTGTTCTCAGGCTATCATCTAAATGTGCACTTAGTCATTCTAGAGCAGAAATTAAAGGGGGGAGGACAGATGATCTTTTATTTCTCTCTCTTCCTCATCACATTTACTCTACCAGTAAGTTCTGTCAAACATATCATTTATTTATTCACTAAAGCAATTCATTTCTCTGCATCCCCACTGATAACCGTTTTTATCCAAACCGTCATTAGTTTTCTATTGGAATACTCCAAACTAGCTAATTTTTCTTGCTTTTACTATTAGGCCTTTCTACAATTCACCCTTAGTACACCACCTTCATGTAAACTTCCATTTTATAGTTTGCTCCCCAGAGAAGGGGACCTAGGAAACCTTCGCAAAGCCCTCCCTCTCTTGTTCCTGGGAGACGTAGGCTTTCCTTTCTCTGAAATCCTCTGCCGGGGGTGTCCAACCATTTGGCCTCTCTGGGCCACACTGGAAGAAGAAGAGTTGTCTTGGGCCACGCATTAAATACACAAACATGAAAAACAATGAGAAAACAAAAGGGTTTAAGTGAATTTATGATTTTGTGTTGGCCTGCATTTGTAGCCATTCTGGACCACATGTGGCCTGTAGGCCGTGGGATGGACACCTCGGCACATTTCAGATATTATGGTCTTGACACATGTCCACCTTGAACTTTCTATCTGTGTTTTGCCTTCCTTATTAGACCAGCAGCTTTCCAGGGATGGGATCTATGTCTGATCCCTCTCTACATATCCTCCAGTTTTCAGTCTTTTGCCTTGCGTATATAGCAAATACTTGCTGCAGCAATTGAGTCCAGCTTGCAGTATGAACTGTCATTTCAGGGTTATTTCAACAACTAAATTTTAAAGTGTGATTATGAAGCACCTGGAGAAAAAGCAACCTATTTTAGGATGATAGTGTGTCTGCACAGATTAAAATGAGGGTTTCAAGCTTAATTACCTGTAGGATGAACAGCAAAAATAAATAGGGAAAGTGGAGTAAATGTAGGAAAATGGGTAATTGGTGAACTGTGTATACTATGCACAGTAAAGAAGAGAAAGCCACTAATACTCAGATGCGGCCAATTACTGCCAAGAGGGATAAGGGCTCCATGTTGCCAAATCCCTCTATTTTTTTCAAGAGAATATGGAAATCCAGACCCTATATGAGTTTTTCTAATCTTTCAAACATGTTGGAAGCCAAGCAGACAGCATCTATGAATTGGATTCAGTCCTGGGGGGTTGCAAGCCTGGAGCTCCTGGGAAGGAACGGTTAGGTTTTATACACCTTTGGTTTTCTGAATTGTATGCTATCCGTCTAACACAGCTGTATTTCATGAGAGATGATGAACTGTGGTTACTTGCAAGGCCACTTTTAGCCACTGTGATGTACTTGTATTTGTCACAGAGAGAACCAGAGGCTGATGGTTATGTGCTGAGCAAAGGACTTGGGCCATCATTTCCAGAATGTTTTAAGAGCCTCGGAAGAAAGGTGCAATACAGCTCTAAGGTAATTATTGTTGTATGTTTTTGAGGGATCTTTCTCTACCTGTAAGATAAGCTTGTGGAATGGACTAACAGTCTTGCTATTTATTAGAAAAGGCAGCCAGGTCCTCTTGTGCCAGCACGACTGCATGTGTATTTCAAAGATACGTAAATAGAAAATCCAGACCCAGTCCAAATCCTTTCTTCTACAATACAGAGAAATATCTTTCCTTTCTTTTCTATCAGATCACTCCTGACATCAATGCATTAAATATGGCTTAGATAAGGGCTCAAGCATTAAATTTCTTTTGTTTCTTTTAACTCATAAAATAAGAGTATTCATGTGGGTAAGAAAAAAAGCCTTGTTTGTGAACGCATAGCTACTTACGGGTGATATTGTGAATGAAGGAGGCACGTGTGTGTGTCTGTGTGAGACAGAGGCAGCGAGGATGAGATAGAGAATTATTCAAGCCCAGAATATGGGTTGTGTGTGTGTGTGTGTGTGTGTGTGTGTGTGTGTTGGGGGGAGGTGGCGTGGTGCAACATTCTTTGGTGCAAATGATGAGAAATTCAATGACCTACTGTGCAAAATGCTAGGAAAACCCAGTATCTCACTAGTGAGGAATTCAACTCAAATAGGTTTATGTTTTATTTGCTAAGAAGATAATTATTAAGTTAGAATCTAATTTACTAAATGGAGGACATTAGGGTGGGGCTAAGGAAAGGAAAACAAAAAGCAAATAAACATCAAGATTTATGATACCCTGGTAAAATTGTCTTTGGAGCCCTGACTGGTGTGGCATCATCCTGTAAAGCAAGGCCGCGGGTTCAATTCTGGCTCAAGGCACGTGCCTAGGTTGCAGGCCAGGTGTCTAGTGGGGTGCAGGATGCAGCCAATTGATGCTTCTCTCCTCCTTTTCTCCCTCTCTTCCCCTCTCTCTAAAATAAATAAATACATAGATCTATTTTTAAAAAATTATCTGTGGAAAATGCACAGAAAAGTCCCAATTTAAGGCATGGTCTTATTTGGTGCAAAGGAAGAAAAATCACACATTATATCAGTTATTACCATCTTCCTGGAGTTAGATTATGGCTTGTGAACATCAGCTTTAGGGAGATGTGAGAAATCAGAGGTGAAGGACAGGTATGTCTTTTAAATCAATTGTAATCATATGTCCATGTGGATTAAGATGTCTTACCTTCAATACACAAATTCAATAAACAAAGTAAATTTAACATATTATTATCCAACGGTGTTCTTAAACTTCATGTATTACTTTACAGCATGGGGATTAGGTCTCAGTCGATATCCTTTAAAAATCATTCTTTATAAATAGTTTAAAGGTATTAATTTAAAGAACAGAATTTTAATGTGTATGACAAAGCTATTGACTTGGTTGTAAGTAGTGACCAAGCTAAATGTCCTCACTTGTTTCATATATGCTTTCATTGATTTTGAAGGGAGACAATATAAATATCTGTGAAACAAATCCATAAATGTTATTTTTAATTGTCTTTTGAAAAGCACCAAGCATTTTACCTCCATGGGGTTTTATTGAGTCGTGTTCTCCAGTTCAGTAGGTGGGGAACAGACACAAAAGCAAGCATTTTGCGGTTGGTGGGGACTAGGACCCCTCAGACCTCAGTTGTCTTCCATGGACTCTGGCCAGCATCCCTTTGGCCCATATGGTGTTTCCAAGCAGCATTGCCGACTGAATAGTGTTCTCATGGAAGAAAAGCCCGTCTTGCCTGTGAGTGTTTTTCAGTGAACGGGAGCTGAAGATCGGGTTGGACTGTGTCAGATTATCTCTGACCAGAGTCCTTGTCTAGACCTCAGAGTTTTATAGCCCTTATAAAGGGGAAGTTGAGGCATTTAGTTTTAGTTCTCCATGCCCCTTGTTTTATTCCAGATGGGCATGTGGTCTTAAAGATGTGTCTCTGTCTGAAGACACTGACAATAAGGTACACCAGCTAGACACTAGCTGAAGCCTTTCAACTTCTCAAGGGTTTGCCCATTTATGTCCAGGCTTTCTGTGTTAGATGTTGACAGAAACACATTGGTAGCAATTACTGCCTTGGATCATGTCAGAAGTTCTTGAATTCAGGGATCTTTGAAACACTTCTACTTACTTAGTCCCACCCTCATGGCACCCTTAACTAACCTGGACATTTGTTCACATCCTCCCATGAGGAACTACAGCTCTTAGCTCTCAAGAACTTACCTGACTCCTTCTTGATAACCATGATCTGTTCTGATCACAACGCTGCATCATTATGACCACTTCTCCCCAGGATCAGCACCCCTAGCATGGCACGGATCAAACTTTCTCACCAAGGTACTCTTAAATAAAGAGGAGAGTGAACATATATTTTTAAATAGTCTGGGGAAAGAAAAACAGAGGAAACTGAGTGCCCAACATAAAAGGTGATGCTAATGATATCTGAAGATAGTTCCTAAATCCTGGTTTTTGGTAATCGTTGCCATTTCTTTTATAAATTCCCATCACAATTTAACATTCTGTCCTATGGTATATAATGCCAAACCATATAATACATTAAGTAATTTTCATATTTGACACTTTAATAATATATTAATATTGAATAGATTAGCATTTTAAATAGTATGATTCTTATTGGTTCTATATGAATTATTTCCTATAAATATTGGAGTTAAAATGATTGTCCATGACACTGTGATAACTTCCTTCGGTGGTTTCCTCTACTTTTCTGGCAGAGTCAAGCCCGTCACTGCCCAGAGGTGTAAGGGGTACGTAATGGGAAACGTAGTCTTAAGAGGTATGCTGACTAGACAGCTCAATATTGCCTTACATGTTTATTCAGAAGCCTGGGGTTTTACATTTTTATGAAGTTTTTACTTTTAATGTAGCACATCCATTTCATCCCTTCCCCTCTTGAAAAACTTTCTATTAAGAACAACGAAGTAAGTCACAATCAGGAGTGCTGTCACATGTCATTACCCAGAACTGGTGGGCAGGACAAGGCATACACGGACCCCAGAAAGGGTTTTTAGAAGTGAGCTACTTTATCTTTTCATAAACTGTCTGGAGGTTAGAGTTTCATGAAAAACAAGAAAATACATCTAAAAGATAATAGGATATAGC
Source organism: Phyllostomus discolor (assembly GCF_004126475.2). NCBI lineage: Eukaryota > Metazoa > Chordata > Mammalia > Chiroptera > Phyllostomidae > Phyllostomus > Phyllostomus discolor. The sequence goes on along the minus strand of NC_040908.2, from coordinate 152,682,185 downwards.
TAAATCAATATTGATTATTTAGAGTGAGAATGCTTTATGGGAAGCAGTAAAATCTTTTAGGACCCTGGGGGGGAAATATGGGTATAAAGGTAGAATAAATTACCACAGTTTAATCACTTGGTAAGTAACTAAAACACTGTTGCTGGATTTATAGAGTCAGAGAGCAGCCTCCTATTAAATATAGAACCTGTTGGTGATTCAGTTGTGATGGATTTTAGAGAAACGGTGTGAAAGCCATTGCTGTCTTTATAGCTTACCTTTCGTATTTCTCTTCATTATTCTTCCCTGCATGTGAGTCCATTTTAAAATGTCCTGTGTTTGTAAAAGCATACATTTTTATTTGAAGGGAGCCTTTCAGATTCTGAACATCCACTTAAAAGCTGTACTTACCTGTGCTACGCACTGCTGATCATTTTCATCGAAATCACATATGACTCTAGTTTACTTCCTTCGTTACAGCCAGGGCCGGCCTTTTGGCCTCCACCCCGGAGCTGTATTTGACTCCAAAGTGTTTTCAGGTGACGGCTATAGTTATAATTTTGTGCAAGGTGACAAAATTAATGGATCTTTGGATATTTAACATTTTCTGGCTGCCACCGGCATTACAGTGGTAAGGCATTGATAGGAACAAGTAGAGACACCAGGTTAGTAATAGGGCCACTTGTCGAAACCATGCATTTGAGCCCAGACTAGTGTGGCTCGTTTGGGCATCGCCACGAAGTGAAGGGTTGCCAGTGTGAGTCTAGGTCAGGGCACGTGCCTGGGTTGAGGGTTTAGGTCCTCAGGCGGGGCATGTCCTAGGGGCAACCGATAGATGTTTCTCTCTCACACTGATGTTTCGCTCCCTCTCTTTCTCCCTCCTTTCTCCCCTCTCTAAAAGTAAATTAAAATAAAAAATAAAAAACCTTGCATGTGATAAAGTTAGACTTTGACTCCATGAGCAAAACAAGGGGCACATTTCCATTATCCATTTCTCCAAAATACTTTGACAAGGTCTTTCTTTCCTGAGCCATTCTGAAATTTGAAAACTTTTTGTTAGCCTTCTTATCAAAATTTGTTACCTTTGTCTCATTTTTTATTAATTGAGTAGAAACTAGTGGAATAGAGGAAGTCTCACTAAATAATAGTTAATATATTACTGTTTTGTGATGTTTTTATTTATTTTACATATCCATGTATTTGTACTAAAATAACAATATATAAGGAAGTGCAAAATGTTAAGAACACAATGTACAGAGAGAGAAATGTTCAGTTATAATATAACCACTTCTACTCATTTTACAATTTTTTTCTCATTTTTGGTTAATTGTTCTCATACATGGTATTTCCTTTGCCAAATGACCTTATATCAGCTTGAACCATGTGAGATGGCCCATATCTGAGTGAACCATTGGGGTTCAACCCAAAGAGAACCTGTGAAAGATATAAATTAAGACATTGACTACTCATAATTAGTACTTGAGGTTGTGGGGGCTAGCCAGGAGAGTTCCACATCACAGAGCGGGCGGCCTGGGAAGGCAGGCTGGGGCCGTCAGCGGGGCCTGAAGCCGCTGTTCGCAGGCAGATGTCTTCATCAGAGAAGCCTTGGCTCAGCCGCCCGAGTGATCTGGAATAACCTCTCCTACTTACATTAACTGATTATGGACTTCATTCACATATACCAAATATCTTCACAGTAAAACCTGCACTACTGTCTGATGGAATTTTGTAGGGGTAAAGGTGGGGAGACAGTCTTGCTAAGTTAGAAAAGGCAGGTAAATGTGGTTTGACTTAATAGTAAACATAGCATCCCACATTCTTCCTATATCTATGTGACTTATTTTAGCACTTCAGAAAATCACTCTGAAATTGCCTTGAACTCATAACTGGGAAAACATTCGATACCTTTTTAGATGTTTCCAAGACTCATGAATCATATTAGAATGTTGCTATTATTCCACAGGAAGTCTCTTTTATTGTTTGAAGGCCTGCCCTTTTGTTACTCTTTTCTTCCAGAAGTGGCCAGCTTCATGAATTGGGCTCTCCTTTTTTTTCTATTTCATTCACAATAAGATAATAAACTAGGTTTTGCTGAGCACCTAACAGATAGTCCAGTGCACTTTTGCTATAGAATTTCTCTGCCCCTCAGTGTAGGAGTACAACAATAAAAAAAAACCCAGTAGTTTCAATTATTTTCTCATCTGTAACCAACCAGACATCAGACTCTTCTCACAGTCTGGTGAGTCTCGCAGAAGGACTCACAATTTTTTTTTCCTTTTAAATAAACATTATGATGACTTAGCAGTTCTTATAAAAAAATTATAAACCAAATCTTTGGCTCAACAACAGGGGCAGTGACCTGCTGCTTCTTAAGTGAGGGCAAGAGGGACAGTGTTGTGCATTGTGCTTTGCCTGGTCCTCAGAAGCCTTGAAGACCTGGCTGTTCTTTTCTGGATGAAACAAGCAGAGGTACTGGTTTAGCTAAGCAGAGCTTGGCGAAAATGTCAGAATGGTCAATGGAAAGCAGCAGTTTTAAACTTCAAAATCTTAAAACAGATGTTGTAAATATGTCAACCCTGTGAACAATTGATTGCCAGGACAGTTTTACCCTATACACTTGAGTCAGTATGTTTCCAGCATCACTGACGTTATCAAATTTGCAGAGAGTAAATCTGCATTATTTACGGTCAAGGTCATACCTGTATTATTTTTTGTCCTGCCATGCTCCAGGATAAATCAAATCCCTTTGTACTCTGAGTCAGTAGAAGTCTTACTGGCTTTCAATCACTGATTCTCATTGCAGCATTTGCGGGGGGAAGTAGTATCTGTGTCTAGGAAAACAGAGAGGAGTCACTTTTCCTGTGCTTCCTTTCACGGAGTTGGGGCACTTACACACCACCGTGCCATGATGGAACCAGTGAGGACCTAGCTGAGGACCCTGAGCTGGGACGCTGAGGTGAAAGAGGAGGGTTATTAAATCTTCAGAATTTGCAGATCCAAGGAGCTACTTCAGAACCAAGGGTTACTCAAGGGGGTGGTAGACACATATAACACTTGACCATCTTCAGACTCTCGACGATGTGGCACTGTTTGCCAGCCTTCTATCTCTGTGACAGTGTGCAGCAAGCTTTGCTTTCTGTAATATATGGCCAATTTCTTTCCAGAACTGAACAGAGGCAGCAGGCTAAAGGGAAGCAATTTTTCTTTAAGGGACAAACCAGAAATCATGGATTAATGGGTTCCAATAATAGTAATGTTGCATACTATCTGCTATCAAAATTACTGATTTTTTTGAAGCTACCATTATCTGCTTTCTTCACATAAGGAAATTAAGGCTCATAGAATTTAAGGAATTTACCCAAAGTTATGAGCTATTAGGCGATGTGTTGAAGACACGGACTCAGGTGTGACTGTGGCCCTGTTCTCTGTACTGTTTAATGACGCAAAGGGAAAATGGCTTCTCCAAACCATCCCACCAACTCAGAAGCTCCCGTTATTCCAGCTGCGAGAATTATTGGTGTCTCCTCAATGACATCATCCTGTCTTGTGTATTCTGCCATCTCCACTCACCTCCTGCCTTGTTTAAATGACTACATTCCAGTGGTTCTCAAAGGGTCAGCTAAACACCACGTCTTCCTCAATGCCTTGTCTTTAGGTCAGGTTCCCTCTCTATGGGCACCTATAGATCCCAGACTTATCTCTGATGTAAGACTGATTTCTTATTGATGTTCTCCATGAAACTCTGAGCTTCTCGAAGACACAGGACTTCATGTTTTCTGTTAAATCTCCAGGACTTAGCAGAATCCCTAGCATCTAGAAGATACTCAGGAATGTTAGTTAAATGACATGAATTACCAAAACCATGACCAAATCCTTCATTTGATATGGGGTTCTTTCCTTTTCTACCCTGGGAATATTATATATATTTTATATACAGTATATATTTATATATGATATACTTACATAATATATTTATGTATAATATTATATATTTTATATGATATATATTTATATGTAATATATGTATATATATTATAGACATATGTTTGTTTTTGTGTATATATTATATATTATAGACATTGTTTTTTTCTACGTGATTGCTTTAATAGTGCTTAGTTTTCTTTAACTTCATTCAAAAACACTTTTGTTAGATTGTATTGTGACAGCTGTCATATTAGCGTGCATTTTTACAAAAAACTTATCAAAATTGGTGAATTTTTGTGTAGCTATTTTAATATTGAAGATGCAAGAAAATATGCAACATATTTAGCATATTATGCTTTATTATTTCAAGAAAGGTAAAAATGCAAGTGAAGTGCAAAAAAGTAAAGATTTGTGCAGTGTACAGAGAAGGTGCTGTGACTGCTCAAAAATGTCACAAGTGGTTTGTGGAGTTTGAGCTGGAGATTTCTCACTGGACGATGCTTCACTGTTGGATAGAGCCGCTGAAGTTGATAGCGATCAAATCGAGTCATTGACAACAATCAGTGTTATACCACATGGAAGATAGCCAACATGCACAAAATATTGAAATCAATAAAGTTTTTGGTGAAATGAAAAACATGTGCCTTTTATTTTAGGGAAAAAACTAAACAGACTTTTTTGCCAACCCGATATTATACATTATATATCAATAGCTACATATAGATATATCTCTTTGGTGTGTTACTCTTTGTTTCGGTTTTGCTAACTGCATGAAAAGGAGGTAGACAAACATGCAAATTAGCTTTTGAATGATGCTAAACCACAGAGAAAAGTATTTGCCAAAGAGTTCTCTTTCCTTTTCCATTTTGATTCCAAGGAAAGGCTTCTGTGCTCTCCTCTTGGCTGCTACATACCCTCCTTACCCCTCACTGCTCCCCTTTCTTGAGGCCGCCATTGCTAATCCAGCATGAAGGTAAAACCCTGATGAATTGGTGTGTCCAATCAGTTTTCGTCACACTGTATAAACTTGGTTATCGTTTATTAATCAATTCATCACTCCAGTCAAAGGTGCTGATGTTGTCACTCTTGCTGCCACTCCTGAACCAGTAAGGTCCTGGCCAGGGTGCCTGGGGACCTTGGAAGATTTGTTAACAAAGGTCTTTATCCAGAAAGTCAGTGCATTAATGATGTGCCAGGAAATGTCAGATAGCAACCGCTGTTGTATATTCTCCCCTCCTCTTAACAAAGTGCCTTGCTGTACATTCTTATTGCCATTGACCTGATTGGGAATTGCTCTTTGAGCATAAGATGCTCTGCATGTCATTTCATGGTAACTATGAAGAAAAGTATTTAGTTTAAAAATATATAAATGAGCCCTGGCTGGCATAGCTCAGTGGATTGAGCACAGGCTGTGAACCAAAGCATCGCAGGCTCGATTCCCAGTCAGGGCACATGACTGAGTTGCAGGCCATAGCCCCCAGCAACCATACATTGATGTTTCTCTCTCTCTCTCTCTTTCTCCCTCCCTTCTCTCTCTAAAAATAAATAAATAAAACCTTTAAAAAAATAAAAATATATAAATGAATGAATGAATGAATGAATAAATACCATACATGAAACAAGTTTACTTAAAACCATCCTCAATTTAATGATATTTATGAACCATATCTAAGATTTTATTCCTATTGACTGACAAGACACTTTTATGTATTTTGGTGTGGGTTTTTGTTTGTTTGTTTGTTTGTTTTTGCATCATTCAAGGAGTGTTTGGGTTTTAAATGTGCAGTCACAGTGCTAAAAAGTGAGAAGTGAGGAAGAGGTCCACAGTGAACAGAAATTGCTGCTCATTTATTTCTGGGCTGGAAGGTGGTCAGAGGAAAGGGCCACGTTCCCACCTGGGTGTGCAAATCAGTATCTAGTGCACTCCACTCAGAACGCAGGCATCTCTAAGACTGGGGTGAATGGGTGAGACACCATCGCTGCTCTGTTGGCTGTGGGTGCTATTGTGTCAGCTGTTTGATGGGGCACCCAGTGCCAGGGCAGGGAAACCTTGGGGGTAATGAGGCACTATTTACAGGACTTTATATGTTTTGGGTGAACTAATAAAATACAAGTTCATGTCATCCAATCATTATTTCTGCTGACAACAGAATAATATCTGTTTTGGGAAACACATTACTAGAAACCACCGCTGGCTTTGTGTGTAGGGACCGGTGATTAAACACAGGTCATTGCAGTTTACAGGTAACTAGCTGTGTGTCAGTAATGACATTCATGTGGGACGTGGATTGCTGAAGGTTGGGGGCCTTTGATAGGAGAAGGAACTGCCAGGCTGCTTGTCTGGTTTTGTTAAAAAGTAGTTGTCAAGCCCTGAAGGACATCTTACCTTCCTTTTGTCAAAACAAGGCTGGATTCTTTCATGGTCAATGCACGACTTGTGTCTCCGGAGTTGTCTGTTGTTTAGTTATGTATTATTTAAATATTATCTTGACAGCATGATTACTATGCGGGCGAATTGGTTTGGGGTATGTTAATGTCTGGGAAGGTGATATTGATCACTGCTTCCCGGACATGACTGGGTCTACGTGGTGCAGAGCTGGGGACACGGCACCAGTTTTATTGCTCGATGCATTCCAGAATTCCAGAAGAGGAATCGGCCTCCTTCTCCCTCCTTCCTTTCAGACTCTAGCCTCTCTCTCTCTCCAGTATATCTTCACTGTAAAAAAAATATTTGACTATGTTTATTGAAGAAACTTGGAAAATAGAGGAAGTCACATGAAATTAAAACCACCCATATCATACTATCCAAATACCTGCACCTATAACTTAACATTCATTGATTCATCAAATATTTACTGAGTCTTCCAGATGCTGGGAACACACTGGTGGCCCAAACAGGCAACAGTCCCCGCGCTTTTAAGAATTCTGTTTTAGCGGGTTGAGTCAATACACAAAGAGGTAAGTAAGCATTGTGGTTGTCGGATAGTCTCCGCTTAGATATTTCCACACTGCCCTGTTGGAGAATAAACTTAAAGGACCACATCAATCAGTCCCTTTGTCTTCTGATTCCGGTTGGCTTCAGAAAGTGGGGAGCAAGAGAGGCCAGCGTAGTTATTCCTTTTGGGTCGTGGGTTTGTAGTGACTTTGTTCCTTCACACAGGCCGTGGCTCCTGTCCAGCAGCCTCTGCTGCGGTTGCTACCACTTTCTCCCCAGGTTCTGATGATGCTCTCTCCCCTTGCCCTTCACTCCCAGGGATGGCGTTGGCTGCTCCTGGTGTTCCTTCTCCTCCTCTTCCTCCCCCTCTGACTCAGAAGAAGGAGGATATTTTCTTGGGCAGCCCATTGTTGCTCATCCTGGGATGCTTTGCGGTGTCTTGCTGACTCTCCTTAATTCTGCTTACATCCTTGTAAATAGTCCATGCATTGAATTCGTTTTAATTACTAGACTCTGAGGCCCATCTGTTTCCTTTCAGGACCTTGACAGATAGATTTAGTATGCTACAGAGTTATAAACACCATGGAGGAACAATAAACAGGGTGTTGGGATGGAGGCATTTGTGAAGGCCTTGGGCTTTTAGATACAGTGTGCAGGGAAGGCTTTGACGAGAAAGTGAGTTTTGAGTGAAATCTGAAAGATGAGAATGAGGACATTCTATATCCAGAGAGGGGGGAGAGAGAGAGATGGGAGAGAGAGAACATTCTAGGCATATACACATTAATATATTGCAAGAATAGAAGCACATTGTTGCACTCTGTGTCTGTAACTTAACTCTGCAGGAGCGGTTCCTGGTGCCTTGAAATATGCTTTTATTTTTTGACGGTAATGACTGTACGGAAATTTGTTTTAAGGTTATGGTATACTTTACTTAATTGATCTGCTGCTTTTAGAGAATTAGGTTGATTTTGCAACTCCATTCTTATACATGAACCCTGTTGACAGCCCTTACTTTCTGAAAGCATTTTAACCGATTTCCAGGGCCTACTGGGTCATCTTTCAGGAATCGCTGTTTTTGCTGTCTTATAAGATGGCAGAATGGCTTCAATGCTGAAAGTTGTTAGTGTCAGTCTTTGGGGCAGATTCATCATTGGTGAGCAAGAGAGCAATTCTGCAAATGTGTGTGGGACGTCTAATTACCATACTGAACAATGAGAAACAGCATCTGCCACAAGGGCCGTGATAAAGGAGTGAGAGCTCTTTTTCCTCCTAAACGGGAAGTTCATGTGGTGAAAAGGAAGTACAGTGTTTATAACTGCAGTCCTCATAAACCTGAAGAGTCTTTCCTCACCTACAAGGTCCCTCTTCTATGTCCTCATGCTGATCAGAGAAGGAAGAAGCCCCCAGAAGTGGTTACAAGTTATGTGGTTGGCTTCTCTCTTTGGATGAGATCGAGGGGCACAAAGACGGGGTCAGCACATGTGCATGCCCATTTGGTTGAATGTGAAGACAGAAGGGTTTCGCTACCAGCCAGGTTTGGAGTCTTCAGGGGAAGAAGAGAACGGTGCTTTGTCTTGCTTCCTCATGCTGGCCTCCTAGTTCCAGTTAGTCTCCGGGGACATAGGTCGTCCTCAGAATCAGGTTCTCAGAGAAGCATAGCTTTGCCAAGACGCTGATCCTCCTGCTTCTAATTTTGTTCTTGGACAGATTTTACTCTGTACTGAGCTATTGCTGAAAAAGAAGAGATTAAAAGGCATTCACATAGATATTTTATAAACATTAGTTGAAATTATATGTGAACATATTTTACATCATTTTAATGTTTTCTCTCTCTCTTTCCTTCTTTCGTCTGAGCCATGATACTCCTCCTTAGTGGGATTATGCAGAGAGACGCCTCAAAAGTTATTTAGAAGTCAACCCAAAGTGAAGAGACAAACTCTGGCACTTGCTCTGGCTTTTCAGAGTTTTGTTTTCTCTGGTCTTTTTTCAAATCTCAGTCATACGTCCTGAGATTCCAAATGCCACCGCAAATACCAGTACAACTCATTCGGTTTCTCAGACATTGCTCAAAGTGAATCAGCAATGGCAGCCCTGAACTATGCAGACTGGAGAAAATTAGAGGAAACCTCTGATCCAAACTTCCTTGTGAAGCCAAGTTTGGATCAGAGATTTTCCCTGCCAAGGATATTTCCTCTCTTTTGTCCAACTTCGGAATGGATTCTCATGGCAGCTCTTGGGGACGGAACACTGGAAGGGTTCATGTCATCGAAGAAATCCCATATTCTCCTAAGTGTTATGTTTGCAAATATTGTTATTGTCTATTCATAAATAAAGAAATTGTGGTTCAGAGAAATCCCAAACTACACAGCTCTTAAGTGCTGGACATACAGAGCATTCACCACAGCAACCAGAAATGTAGGTGTTCCATGTTACATTGTGATGACTCCAGAAAAAATTGGAGAATTAAACCCCTTTGAAAAGTGGTACAGGTGATTCAATAGGTATGTGTTAGGGCTACCCCATTAATATAGAAAACATTGCAGAAAATTTGTAATTTAATATGTCTAGGTCTGACTTTTATACACCAGAAAACAAAAAATATAACCTTTTTGAATATAAAGTTTACTGACTCTTGTCATAAGAGTGGATGTAGTATGCTTTTGTCTTATTTTAGAGCAGCTCTGTAGGGACTAAAATAACAGACACATCCTGTCATTACACTAAATTATTGAAATCCTTTTAGTTCCCTGAATATTCTAATTCTTTCTTCACTGCTGGACCTTTTCCCATGCTCTCTGTCTTTTTGGATGATTCCCTATGTCCCCTATTGCTCTTTCGTGACCCTACCCCCCATATTTATGCTTCCACATTTTGCTCAATTAGTTCCTATTTATTTTTTAATTCTCAGTTCAGGTCAGCACATTTAAGTGGAACAGATGTTTCTCCTCAGTTCCCACCACAAAGTCGACCCACTGTCACCCTTATCGCTTCATGATGTAATTGTCAATTTAGTTCTCTGCACTTTCTATTAAGTGGGAGTTATATGAAGGTAGGAGTATTGTATGCCTTGTGTAGGGCTGCATCTGTAGCACCTAACGTGGGGTTGGTACACAACAGAGGCTCAATAAATCCGTTTAGAAGGAATAGATGGATGAAACCATGAATGAGTGAACAGACTAAGTAGGTTAATTCTTCCAGCAGTTAAAAAGAGTTTGCTTTTAACCCTTTGCATATAGATCCACTAAGTTCAGGTCACTCAAGTGCTTGAAATATTTGACTGGTACAGTTGTAGAGTCATAACTGAAAAGCTTCAGATCCCTCTCCATGTTGCCCACAGCCGTGCTTTGGTTCTGACTTTAGAGTGCCCACCATGCTTCCCCCTTGAGATAACTACACAACAAACCACCACACAGAATAGAATGGGCCCCCACTCACAATCTGGTTCAGTTTCAATGCTGGTGACACCCCACATAGACCCAAGAAAGAAAGTATGAAAATCTTCCTTAGTCAAACAGTAAATTTTTCTGAGGAGACCAAGGTGGCCCCCAAGAACATTTTCAATGGCTTGATTATTTTTTGGTGTTTAGGGGGTGGGACTAGAGTGAGGGCTTCTATGCATGGCTGAAGTAGGTGACCAGGTTGGAGAAACCTACCTGGCAAAACAAAACAAAACAAAAAAAACTGTTGGCAGCCTTCAGGAACTCCAAGTGGCCTCCACAACCTGATGGTGGCTTCCATCCCACAGCACGGCCAACAAGAAGCCTGGTCCTGAATTCTCTGGCTGCAAAGAAGTGAATTGTGCCAATACTCTGTATGAGTGTGGAGACAGATTCTTCTTTATTTAAGCCTTCAGGTGAGAACATAGCCAAAACAGTGCCTTGATTAGAGTCTTGGGACACTGAGAAACCCCAGACTCATGAGCCACAAAAACTGTGAGATAATAAATGTGTGTGTTGTTCTAAGCTGCTACACTTGTGATAATTTGTTATGCAGTGATAGAAGATTAAAATATATTCCAACCAAATAATCTGTCACACAATTTTTCCAGTATTGCCTTTTCAGCAGATGTCATGCCACCCTCATGAATCTCTACCACTAGTTCATCTTCCAGAATCACCCAGGTATTCCACTGCTATGGTGGTCTGGTACACCGTGTGAATTCCTAGGCTTCTCCAAGTCTTCAGGGCTGACCCAGGATCATACAACAAAGTAACTGACACCTTAATAACGCCTTGTAATAATTAGGAGCTTTTCATGGCCAATGCTTCCCAGAATATCTTTCATCAATTATCCCATTACATTCTCACAATAAAACTATGAGATGCCTAACATCATTTCCCCCATTGCACAGATGAGGAAATGGAGAGTCGTGGACTTTGAGGGACTTGTAAGAAATGATCTAGCTAGTCAACATCAGACCCGGAATTGAAGGCTAGGCCTGCACTGAGTACACACATTATTTTCTTCCTGTGAGAAGGTTTAGGCAACTGGTATCCCCTGGTGACATTACGACTTTAAAATGTACCTTTAAAAATATTTTTCCCCAGAACCACTTTTATTTATAATACATTTAGGCTCCCAACATTCAGACAAATCTACCACCATGATTAAAGTCCCCAAATCAAGAGCACGGCCTCTCATTTCCTTAAACCAAGGTCAAAGTTGTCTTCATCGTGCTACCTTAAGACTTCTGAGCTATTGCTCTGGAAAAATCTGCACGTGTCCACTTACTTTTTGCCCAGTGCCCTGTTCTTGTGACTTTAGGATATAGCATGTCCAGCTTAAAGAAAAATGTGAAACAGAAGCAAGCAGAAAAAAAATTTTTTTAGCAAGAATTATTCAAGGAGACCAGCTGGAATCAGACAATTTGAGGGCAGATTCATTTTTTTGCAGGCAATGTCTAATGCTAATTTATGCTTGGGCTGGGTGTTTATCTGTTAAGTAGCATTAGTGCAGGAAGATAATCTAGATCTCCTCTTGAGCCCCTAGGAAGTAATACATCTCTTTGTTTACCCATTGTATAATTAGTTCAGGCCCTAGCTATATTAGGTAAGGGGTGGAAAATTTAAAAATAAAAAGGGTTCAGTAATTCTGGGAACATGCATTTATTACTGTGATAAAAAAGCCATCTCTCTCAGTCTGCACTGCTGTTGTTTCAGTGCCTCTCATCTCCAATACATCACAGAGGCTGGGACCTGGTCCCTCGACTGAGAGCAGTGCCTGAGATGGAATGGATGCTGCAGGCTGCCTAATAAAGGTTCCAACTCGGCTTCCATTTTTGGACCATCATCTAGAATGTGTATCGTCCTGTGAAGGGCTATCCTTTTACTGACCTTGGCCTGACTTCTACCTTAGACTCAAGTAGAATATACGGATTTTCCCCAGGATTCCTGGAAATGAGGCTCGTGAAAGAATTACGTCGTTGCCACCCTAATAAAAAGTGATACTATAAAAATAATACTATTACTATTATCAACTTTCCTTCTGTCCCCTATCTTGTCCTGTTACTCTGCCCTTAAGGTGCTCCAGGTGCTTGGCCTGCAGGCATAAAAAACACATGGTCCTAGAGTTTGCATCCCATCCTTTCTCCCCACCCATCACAACTTTTATTCCATGAGCGAGTGGGGCTGGAGTATGAAAACCCTCTCTCTTCACAAAGGAAAGCGGAGAACATGGCAAACTTGGAGGTAAAATTTGTACTCTAGTGTTCTCCTGCAGGATTAGGCTGAAATTGTGACTTGTCCTGAAAGTGCACCTTTGCTGGGCTCCTTTTCCTTCCCTGCCTTGCCTCTAGGGCTTCCTTCCAATTTTCTGTTAGGAGCACACACCTTCGTTTTATGGCCTGCTTCTTAATACCACTACCTATGACAGCCACAGATTTTACATTGAGCATTTACTGTTGCCCAGCCACATTACATTATTTGATTCTCACAGAAACCCTTCGCAGTAAATCATTATCCTCGGACCACAGAAGAACACATTAGCCAATTTTCCCAAATAGCTAATAAATGTTGCAGCTCAGATTTGAACGCAGATTCATGCAACTCTTAGACCTGTTCTCTGAATGTGTGACATATGCCTCTCCACTGAAAATGTCTGTAATTAAGGGTCGATAATTTTATCATAAAATAGTAGCCAAGGAACCGCTTTACCTGTCAGAGCCTCTGGATTCCCACGACCCTTTTACTGGGTATGTGCATTTAGGAAACTTACTTTTCCCCCCTAAACATTAGTTTCTTCTTTATAAAAACAGAGAATCTAATATCAGCTCTCCTATTTTTAAAAAAATTATACAGGATTATAATGATAAAGGTATAAGCTGCTTTGGAATTTTAAAGTATTAGAGGGAAGGATGTAATCTTTGGATCTGGATTTGATGCTGGATTTAGTGACTAACTGGGAGTGTGGTCTTGGGTAAAACAATCACCTCTGGGGGCAATGTCTACTTGAGTAGAGTGGGGAAGATTATGCCTGCTTCACGTAGGTGCTAAGATAAGATCGGGTAGGCACTCTGAGCTTTCTACTGTGTGAAAGTCAGCCCCACCCAGTCTGGCACTGGGTGGTTCCTTGACAAATGGTGTCCACTGTCCTTTTACGTCTATTCTTCAAGTAAGAATATCCTTCCAATACTGTGAGACTGAAGATCCACGGTGTTTTCTGTAAGAATCCAGACTATAAACATTTATGGCTTTGCAGGCCACACATTCAAGCTCTGTGATTGTGAGCAAGCCATCATCGACAACATGTAAATGAATGGGTGTGTCCATGTTGCGATATAACTTTATTTTCAAAAAAAGACAGTAGGATGGATTTGGTCCATAGAACTGTGTCAACTTCTGCCCTGCAGTGATTATGAAGGATAACCAGTATATGAACTGGGTTTTTTCTGCCTTCAGAGCCTATATATTTTGCAATAATCTCTGCTCTCTTCCTAACGGGGTTTTGAGATTAGAAAGAAACCCAACTACACCTTGCTAGATGGTGGCTTTAAATTTCAAAGCTGTCAGGAGAATCCATGGCTTATCAGCTTGTACAACAGCTTACTCAGGGGCATATCCTTGAATTAGACGTTTTTGTGTCTGGGAAGGAAAAAAAGTGCTGTGTCTCTCAAACAGGCCTGGCACGATTGAGCCTGTTGAATGAGCACATGCATGACGCCAATAGGCCAGATGCACTCTGAGTGGTCCTTGACCTCTCTAGTCTGGGCCATGAACCATATCAATGCTTTGGATTTACTCTGAGGGTTCCAGAAGGGCTTCTCTCTAAACCACTGTTTCCCTCCAAGGAGGCAGGAAGCCTGGCTCTACCCAAATGTGAAGAAATGACCTAAAGCAGGACCCAGTGCAAGTAAAGAAGAATCTAGATATGGCTGAGGCCTGTCAGTACAGTCACATTCCATTGGCCTTGAAAAATAGCACAATTATCTTCCATTTCAGTGTGCAGAAAAACAGTGCAGCAATGTGACTTCATACTTCAGACCACACACCCACCAACACTCCCCGTGCGATTAGCTATGGCTGTAAATTGCGCCCATCTAAGGGAAAGGGATAGTCAGTTCTATCTGTCTCCTAGGGGTCACATGAAGCAGTGACAGAGTAAGACTGTTCCCTGCTGTCGCAGCCATCAGAGAAGAGAAAGGTTGGGTTTCTACTTTGGTGGATGTGCTAGCTGGCAGAGCACTTGAAATAAAGTATAACATAGTGATGGGAAGAACCCAGCCATGGATAGTTCATGGACGTGATTTTGTTAGCTAAAAAGGGCAAGAGAACAGGTCCTGGAATTCAAAATCTAAACACCTGGCTTCTGTTTTCATGTAGGGCCTTGGGCAACTGTGCAGGGAAGAGTTCTGGACCCAGAGTCAGATGACTTGGTTGAAAGTTCTAGTTCTCACACTTATCAGCTGGGTGGTCCTGGCCAACATCACTTCATGTGGCAGAGAAGGCTCTATCTTTATGTAAAGCCATTCTCTGTTCTTCCTAAGCACACCATTTGGCTATACCAGGCTCCTTGCAATTGGTTTGGCCATGTGGTGGAGTTATGATTAACGGAATATGGGTGGGAGGAATAAAGGCCACTTCCAGGCATGAACTACCAAAAACAAACAAACAAACAAACAAACAAACAAACAAACAAAGAAAAACCTCCCCTCATTCCCTCTCCCTTACCTTATTTATAGGCTACATATGTGGGATCCTTCCAGGGACCCGAAAGCTCTTAGGGCTGATGAGGAGCCGGTTTCTCCAAGTATAGCAAAGCTACTTTATACCTCCCCACTCCCCCCACCACCCTCAGCTTGCCCACTGGACTTTATATGGGTGGTTTAAACAACTGGGACTCCAAGATTTATCTGTTACATAGTGTTAGCATCTTAATAAGAACGGCGATGATAGGAACACTCCTTACATTAAGGTAGGCATTGGGCTCCCATGAACTATCTCTTATGACCTCCAAACAGTAACATTACAAGTTCTGTTAATGTCCTTATTTCAGAGTTGAAGCTGAGTCATACCGAGGTGAGACACCTTGTCTAATCTTACCCAGTTTTTGTGGTGGAACTGGGATTTGCTGGAAACCCCAGTCTCCTCTGCATAGGAAAGGTGGTCTGTCCCCTCCCCCTGTCACCTGTCACATGAGTTCAGATCTAGAAAGGCACCTGGAGGACTAAAAGCATCATATAAATGCTATTATTTCTGATAGCATTATTATTGATCTTTTTGAGCCTCAATTTCTATAGCTATAACATTTTTTCCAGTTAATCACTATTTTTAACACAGTAACATGAAACATTTATATGTTCCATGGAGGCAGGTGGTGACAATCTAACAGTCTTTCTGTGTGAGTGGCATTTAGTGCTAATAAATGAAAGAGAGAGCAAGGAGCATGAGAGGTGAGTTTCAGTAGAAAAATGCAGCAAAAAAGAAAGCACTTAAGAAATTTTCTCTTACCATCTTCTCCTCTACTCCCTCCAACTAAATATTTCCTCTGGTCTGTTGTTAAGCATGTAAATACTAATTGCTAGGTGTCATCCTAAGTGGTCCCATCATTTCTCAAGTGGGTGATATAATATCCCGGGTAGGACAGGTCTCAGGGCCTAAGGAAATGAGGGAAATCAGCTTTTATGGGTTTTTCTTTAGAGAAAAGATAGAAAAATGTTATAGCACATGCTAATTGATACTCCTATGCAATTCTGATGTAATTCTCAGTGTAGGCCAGCTCTTAGGACATAAAGAAATGGGAAAAACCCACTTTTATGGCTTTTTCCTTTGGAAAAAGAAAACCTAAGTTATTATACCATATATGAAGAAGTTTAATGCACACTTAGAAGGGAAACATTTATGACAGATTTTTGTGTTACATTTTAGCATGTCTGCCATCTATGTTTTAACTCAAACATGACAAGCTTGAGGGTTCTGATCTGTTTCTGATGGCATCAGTGTTTTGTTTACCTGAAAGAGGGACGTCCTATGTGGTGTGATATTGGAATCACGGAACCTGTTACACACGGGCGATGGGGATCTGCGTGGCAATATACAAGATCTGGAAACTTTGAGGCTGTGTTCTGCATGACAGTGGTTGCTTGGCACTGAAGGGGTCCACACACCCAGACAGGCCACACACGTTCTCCACTTGACCACAGTCACTACTGCTCTGTGTCACTCCTCAGCATGGTGGTGTCGGTTCCCATGTAACCTCTTCCATCCTGACCATTTACCTCCTTTACACTGATGCTCTGCTCCCTGCACCGAATCTGCTGCCTCTGCTTTAGAGTGTAGCTTTTCTTGGCAAACAGTATTTAGCACTGGGAATAAAACTGGACCCCTCTCCTCCCTGTTCTGAAGCACAGAGAAAGAATGTACCCCTCACTCTGCCATTAAGCTAAGCTTTTCAATATTTGTTCAGGTACTTTTCGTTTAGCATAAAAATCCTCCCTTACAATTCCTTCTCTATTGGAATATCCTCTATTTATCATTCAAACTCATCTCTAATGTCACCTCCTTCTGGAAGTCTTCCATAATCTCAACCACCTCAACAGACTGGGTTGGTTTTTCTTGATCTGTTTGCACATAGCACCGTCTGCTCATTTCTGTCACAGAAGTTGTCATTGCAATTGTTGATTGACTTGTTTGCCTGTTCCACTAACACGTAAACTTGGAAGAACCATTGCTCCCTGGATATTTCATACTCTATCCAGTTGCCATGCCTTTGCATACACTGTTTCCCTTTCCTACAATGCCACTGCCTATTTTCAGCACTGTTCTTGGCACAGTTAAATACTATGGATCTTTTAGGGCTTCTCAAGCATTGCTTGGCTTCCCTAACCTACACTCCCATAGTGCAGTTTCAGACATAGTACCTATCACAGTATGCTCTGCCTCTCACACCAGAATGCCAGAAAATTCTTGAAATAAATGAAAGTCTTTAGTCTTAATAACTTTAGCTTAAGTAGTATGCCTAGACATAATAGAATACCACACACATATGTGTGTGTGTATATATGTCCGCACACATACACACACACAAACACACACATATATACTTACACACACAAAAGGGATAACAAGAAGGAAGGAAGGAAGGAAGGAAGGAAGGAAGGAAGGAAGGAAGGGAGGGAGGGAGGGAGGAAGGAAAGAAGGAAATTGTGACATAGTAGACTTATCTAAGTTTTTAGTGTCTTCCTCCACTTTCTTCTGCTCTAAATCCAGTTGGGCTTCTGCTCAATTGCTCATTGAATACCACTGATATGACTTTGCCTGCTTTTCTTCCTCAATTGTCTAGTAATTTATGAAATTATTATACAGTATTTTATTTGGTCAACTTCTCAGTGGATTTTCTTATTGTCTGAGTTTCCCTGTCTTGCCTTTGGAAAGGTCCTAGGTAAATGTCTGACTAGGTCCTAGTCGTTCTGTAGTTCTGTTGTCATATATATGTGTGTGTATATATATTTATGTAAATGGTCTCAGTTCTCACAAAGCTTACAAACTAAATGGGAAATAGGATGTTTGAACAAGTAAGCGTTACACAGAACTGGTCGGTCTATTCATTTCAGTAGACATTCAGAGTGTGCAGCACATGCCACTGTGCTGGACTAGACTCTAAGAGTATAAACATGAGTGAGAAACTGCTGTGATTGCTAAGATATTCTTCATAGACTGCAACAGGAGTCTAACATATAAACAGTTCATTTCAACCTAGAATAATTCAATATTTTCTGACAAATCTCCATAGAAGGGAAAATACCTACACGAAGCAAACTGTCTTAGAAGAATCCAGGAAAGAGGGAGAATATATTTGGGGGAAAAAAAGAGCCTAAATAGAAAGAAGAAATATAACCCCAGGGGATGTAGCTGGAACAGAGATGCGGAAGCAGGAAGACACAGGATGGATTTAGAAAGTGGTGACAACCAGTCAGGAATTTTAAGAGATGTGGAAATGTAGGTGGGACTAGATTATGGCATGTTAATACGTTAAGAGTTTTTTGCTCTACAATGAGAAGTAATTGAAAGTTTTTGTAGGCAATACCTTGGTATTCCTGATGGTGGAGGGGTTGGGTACAATTTGGGGGATGGAAAGAGATAAGAATCTGTTAAAACCTCCTGCAATGGAAACTATTTTCTCCCTCTCTGTTACATTTCATAGCTCTTGAGGGACTGAACTTATATTTCTGCTCTCTGTGTTATCATGTTTCCAATTAAATTGCAAGTCTTTGAAAATAGGGATGCTGTTCTGTTGCATTCCCTAGAGCCCTGTTTAGAGTGTGTTCTAAATAAATAGAGTGGATGCAAAAAAAAATTGAGAGATGAATAAATGAGTGAAAAAAAATGAATTGTTCCAAGAGAGGAATCAGATATCCTATACCATGAATGTCCTCAGCATTTGTTCAGATCTTGAGCCTCCTAAGGAGAGCACACATCACCACGCAAATCTTGACTGTTACTTTCTAAATGTGCCGACTTGTGTCCGTTGCTCTTTTCTGAGCCCCTAATTATTTTTCCTGGTGAAATGGGGCTAATAATTCCTACTATCTACCAGTGATAGTGTGAAGATGAAAAGGAACACTGTATATAAAGCACTTAGCTTGTTACCTGCACAAAGTGAGAACTCATTAAAAGATATGGCTTAATATGTTTTCAATAGCCTGCTGGTGATAGGGCTAGAAATGGACTCTTACCTCCTCTCAATCCTTTATTTAGTCATTCATGCATTTCGTATTACGCCCATTATTGGGCATTGAAGGCACAGAGTGAAAGAGGTCCAGTCCATCACACTCACAGGACTCACCATATAATGGGGAACACTGGAAAGTTAATGGACATTTACAATACAATGGGGTATGTGCTAATAAAGGGGAATGCATTTGGAGGATGCACTTTCTGAGCAGGTAGGGAAAATTCAAGGAACTATGAGAAATTCATCTGGCTGGAGCTTCAAGGGTGAGGAAGTGTAGTCATGAGGCTGGAGAAGTGAGTTAAGTCAAGCCACGGTAGACTTGTCAGCTTTTCAAACTTTTGAGAAGGGAGTCCTAAATTCTGTGCTGCGCACCACTTCAACCCCAAACATTACTTAGGGCAAGCTCTTTGTTCCCTTTGTGACTCTGCAAAGTAAGCCATGCCTTAGGAAGTACAGGGGGTTCTCAGAGAACCAGGACCACAAGGCAGATTGTCCTTTGCTGGAATCCAGGCTGCCTCGCTGGGCTTGCCATTCAGCCAGAGAACGGATCCCGCTGGGGCTGACTTGAGTCAGCTTGCAAAACTCATTCCGCACACATGTGTTCTCTGAGAGCCACTAGGAAGTCCTTGGCTGGTGGTGTTAACAATCAATATCTGTCCATCTGTTGGAACACGGGAGGGCGGGGGCTGGGTATGCAACGACAAGCTGGACAGAGCAAAAGAATCAGAGGCACCCCCAGGATTCCCTGAGCATGGAGCGTCTTTAAAAATTAAAGTTCTGTTTTTCTTTTCTCTTCAAAGTTTCATTTTTGTTCCCAGAACAAAACCTTTGTTCTCTGTTATTAAGGGCAGGAAAGACAGAGCTGCATTGCTGTATGTCATGGTCCACCCTTTTACTCCTGAAGATGTCACAGGGTAACCAGTTTGGCACTACGCGGCCCTTCACTTCATGCTTTCTTCCTTTGGAGTGCTTCCTGGGGGAAAAAATTTTGTTTTCAAAGCAAGTGAAGTAAGCAAAATATGATTGGTCAGAGAGTGGTGGAGGAGGGGGGAAGAATAAGAAATTACTTCACCAGACTCACCTTCTCAGCCTGCTGGAAAGAGATGAAAAATGAAGTCCAAATTGGGTTATATCCACTCTGATGCTTTTCCTGAGACATGGCCATTGTCCTCTGGTTGGTCGCACAGAATCAGCTTTGGCCGCATTCGTTGTCTTTGCCAAGTGACATTAAGTTTCAGATGGACATTGTCATTAGGCTCTGGCCACCCAGCTTCAGTATTTGAAGACAGGCCTGGGCAAACAAAGGCTCAGGTTTTTCATTCTGGATTATCTGAGCCCACAAGGACCACCTCTGCCCGGAGCCCATCTGGCAGACACACACCAAGAGTTAAGTGTGTCTTCCAAGATGGTAGCTAGTCAATCTCATAAGGGTGGCTGGTGTATGTATTGGGTACTTGACCTGTGCCAGGGGCTTCCCCTACAAAGGTTGTTTAGATCTCACTACCATCCATGTAGTAGTATTCCTCTTTTATGGGAGGAGAAAGATGGCTCAGAGAGGCCAGTCATCTGTCAGGAATCACAAGCCAATATGTGGGAGCTGGACTTAAATCTGGATTTATTGGTTCCTCTTTCTTTTTTCCAGAGCACTCCTGTGTCCTTTCTTCCCTCTTTCATCTCTCAAAGTGCGTCTCTCTCTCTCTGTCTCTCTGTCTGTCTCTCTGTCTTCTCAGTGTCAAGGGCCTATCTTTTGATTCTGTAACTCATTTCCTGAGCCCATTTGGTCTATGGCTCACTTCTTCTACCTCTGTGACTTTTTAAACAAACTTTCTCTTATAATTTCAGTCTTGTCTCTGAATTCTTTCTTAGCCAGAACTCAAGTACCTAGGTTGCTGAAGCAAGGTCTAACAACTGGTGCCATTTTGCCACCAACACATGAGCAAAAGGTAGAGAATTCAATTTGCATTCTCGTCAATACCTTTCTGGGACTGATGGCCTTCTTTTTCATATATTTATAGGGGGGGAAATTTTGGAATCTGTGCGAAAAGTGGCAACACATGGATAGCCTGCTAAGGGGAACATTGCAATGGATAGATATCAAGGCTCATCTCTGTTTTGATGCAGACACCATTTGGCAGTGTCTGCGACGTTATGGATGAGACATGAGACATTCACATGGACTACCAAGTTCTGTGGAGGAAAAGGGATGGCACGGCTACCCTCTTGAGGGGAAGGTGTCTTGGAGGAGCCTGGCAACTTTCTCAAGAGGAGAGTGCCCCAATTCTTCCCTTCACAGGTTTTTATTGGAATCAATTTGCACAGGAATACAGGTAAAGTTCATTAGTCATTGTCAGGCAGTAAGGATCAAACAATAGATAACATACAAAGAACTCTGAGGGACTATTCTGAGTCAGGGTCTGTTAGCTAAAGAGCTGTAAAACTTTGAGGAACAAACTCATTTTCTGCTCAGACCCTTATCATTTACGAACATTCTTAGCAAAGCAGGTTTCACAGGAGTTTATGTATTCTTTCTCAGGCCTGATTACCCAAGAAACCTACCCTTTCCAGCACAGGGCTGCACTGCCTGTGTCATTGTTTCAGGGTTAAGCCAGGCAGAGGAGGCAAGACAGCCAAGAAATTAGGAGACTTCTCGCAGGCAGAATGAGGACTCAGTCTTTGTCAAAGCCAAGGGGCAAGGGTCCATCATCCCCTTTCTCCATAGCCCCCCAAGTCCTTCCCTGGGGCCTCTATGTGATCATGACTGTCTTAGGTCATTCCCTTCTTGGGGAATCTTACCCGTCATTGGCTAACTGATCAAGCATTGGAGGCCAGTTATGGAAAAAGGAGCAGAAGTAGCACCCCTGCCAGGGAGATAAGCTTTGTCTCCTTAGTGGCTTCTGGTCCAAAGATCACTCCCTCAGCCTTAGCCATGGGGGGTGGGGTGGGGAGTTACAGCTCCTGAAACCAGGCAGGGAGGTTCCCAACACTGTTTACATTTTTCTAGTTCTGACAAACATTTTTGGAATGAGTCCAGGGTCAAATGAATAAACTAGTAAATTGTCCTTACTGCTCAATACACTAGATGAAGATCCTGGAATCTAACAGCAACTTGATACAGTTGAAACTTACACTTTAATTATAAGAATGGGTTCACAATCAGATTTAGGCTCCATCTCCACATAAGCATTTTTTTAAATGTATTTTTTCCATTACCATTTATCCTATTTATACCCCCTTCAGTCACTGCACTGCTGTCTATGTCCATGAGTCCTTTTTCCTTTTTGCTTAATCTCTCCACCCTTAACACCCCTACCCATAGCTGTCATTCTGTTCTCTATCTATGAGTTTTGTTAGTTCAGTTTATTTATTAGATTCCACATATAAGTGAAATCATATGGTATTTGTCTTTCTCTGACTGGCTTATTTCATCTAGCATAATGTTCTCCAGGTCCATCCATGCTGTCACAAAGAGTAAAATTTTCTTCTTCTTTTTTTTTTTTATGACTGAGTAGTATTGCATGCTGTAAATGTCCCATAGTTGTTTTATCCAGTCATCTATTGATATACACTTGGGCTGCTTCCATATGTTGTGATTGTAAACAATGCTGCAGTGAACATAGGGGTGCTTATGTTCTTTTGAATTAGTGTTTTGGGTTCCTTCAGATATATCCCCAGAAGTGGGATCACTGGGTCAAAAGTCAGTTCCATTTTTAATTTTTGAGGTATTTCCTTACTGCTTTCTATGGTGGCTTGACCAGTCTGCATTCCCACCAACAGTGCCAAAGGTATCCAAAATTTATAAAGAACTTGTAAGACCTAACAACAACAAAAAAACAAACAATACAATTTAAAAAATGGGTAAAGGACCCAAATAGAGACTTCTCCAAAAAGCACATCCAGATGGCCAATAGACATATGAAAAAAATGCTCAATGTCATTTATCATCAGAGAAATGCAAATTAAAACCACAATAAAGTAATACCTCATGCTGGTCAGAATGGCTTTCATCAACGAATCAACAAATAGCAAGTTGTGGCAAGGGACCCTTTTATGTAAGCGTTTTCTTGCTCTGTTTTCCTGGGCTAGTTACTGCATATCTCTGAGTCTCAGAGTTCTTGTTTATAAAATGCTAATATAAGGTTGCTTCCCTCTCCGTTATTTTGAAGATTTAATGTGATAATTAATGTAGGAGCTTGGCACACAATAGGCTATTTGTAATAGTACCCATTACTATTAACTTGAAATCGGAACATTTGAGCTCTGACTTTATTTGCTTAGTTCCATAATTTTTATAGGCCTAATCTAATGTAAAACCAATGCAAAAAATCCCTCAAAGGACAAAACAACAAATAAAAACAACTTCATAAAAGGAGTTTGAATTAGTTCCCAGCATTTTCACTACCACGTATTTCTTATTTTAATTCTCATCTACTACTTGAACTGCATTTATTAATACTTAATTTGTTTTCCTATTATTAATTAATCAAAGATATTATATATATGTATATATACATGCAGCAGAAACAATAAGTATTAAGCCCACCGCAGGAAGACAGAACAGAAATAAGACAGTAGTAAATCTTATTAATGTGCCCATGTTTTCATTACCAAATGAGGCCTTGTTTTGTGTAAATATTCAATTTTCAATGGCTTTTTCTGTGTGTATATCTACAATAACTTTGAATCTCCAATGATTCATTCTCAGATCCCAGGAGATTTCAGTAGTCCGGGTTTGGCATTAATAGCCTTGTATGTGGGTCCCTTCAGCTATATTAGGTCTTCAAAACCCTGGGCCTATCCTTAAATATTAAGGTTGTTTCCCCCCTAATTTTCTGCTTTCTAATTCTGCTGCTTACTTGATTCATCATCAGGAGCATTCATCAACCCTCCCCCCCCCTCAACTCCTTTTCAATAATAGAAATTTTTAGCTCAAGAGTGTCACTCTGGAACCTTGACCCTCAAGGTAAGGCCTGCGGGCCAGCATGTCAGTTCTGCCTGGCAGCTTGTTGGAAGTGCTGACTGTTAGAACCCCCTCCAGACTGAATACACTTGAACCTGTACTTGAACAAGGTTCCCAAGTGGTTTGCATATACACTGCGCTTGAGAAGCCCTGGCTTAGGATCCAGATTAGAACCGAGCAAGGAACAAAGCCCTCGTAAGTCCAGGTTCCTGATCTCTTGCCTTGCACAAGCCATGTAACTTCTGGGAGCCTCGGTAAACGAAGGGTAAAAGTACTGCTGGTCTTACCTGGAAGTTTTGCTGTTAGTGTCAAGAATACAATCAATTACAAAATATTTCATAAGCTTGTTAACTGAACTACATATTGTTTCATAATTTTTGTGTAACATTTTTTTCCTAAGAATCAGAATGAAAAATGGGCCTTAAAATTGTTTTTAAAATTCTGAAAATACTTCAAAATCATGTCACCATGCCCCTGCCTTTCCCTTGGGTTTTGTAAGTCCTCCCTATCAGTGGTGTCCAGATTGAATTGGAGCTACCCGTTTACCTGTCTGCCTCCCCTTGAGATCCGTCAATTCCTTGACATCGTTGATATGGAGACCTCACCTCTGCTCTCCCTCCTTCCTTCTGTGTGCTCCTCCCCCTCTTCCCAGTGCCTAGAGCAGTGCTGGCTGGCCCTGCATATGGGCTCAGTGAATGAGCAAATAGATACAATACTACTTGACAGCATCTCTCTGAAAAACAAAATGCAGCCAGTGCAGTGGGTACCTGCGCCACCTGTTTAATAGGGTTGTTAAGAGAATCAAATGAGACTGGGCATGCGGTGGCCCTCTGTGAGCTGTAAAACACTGGATAAAATGAGAGAGTATTATTAGGCATATGTAGTCTGGCAGGGTCTTACAGATGGCAGTCACCTGTCGTTATGAAAACTGTCTCCAGCCAAAGCCAAACCGTAGTGACTTCAGAGGCCTTTGAGGCGGTGAATTATTAGCTATTGCCTCTGCTCCATCCCTAGCCAGTTTTCATTCACCACCTGGGTTGTGTTTGTACTGTTGTGCCCAGGGAGCACAGCCACCTTGTTATGCTTGTTTTCGGGAGCTGTGGGTGGCCTTCTGGGGTGCCGCATTTGGTTGGCAAGGGCTCGTCCTGGGCCATGTGCTCGCTGTGTTTACACGTTGTGTTGCTTCATTAGGGAGACCCACTCAGACTGTTTTGCTAGAAAACAATAAGGGCCACACTGGGATAACGTAGTTGAATAGACATTTATCTTCTTACAGAGCAAATCAATGAGTAATTTTCTGGTTTGAATGCTATATTTAACACCATCTGGGAAAATGCTGTCAAGCATGTCCTATTCCAAGGTGGCTTTATAAAAAAGATTGTAAAAAATATATATTATTTAAGATTTCTAGAACATTCTTTTTTTTTCCCCTAAACATTTCCAGGGAGTAGGTGCTCCCCACGCCCTGGTCCTGATGGGCAGCCCTGTTGGAAGTGGGCTGTGTGCTGGCAGCAGGCACGTGTGCAGGCTCGCTCTCTTTGAGTGCCGTGAAATAGAGAGGCAGACGGGCCTTTTGCTACATCAGATCCCAAAGCCAAGCTCTCTCCTCTACTGCATATCAAAGGCAAGGATGGGAAGACATTCCCGTCTATCCACAACTGTCCTGCTGCCCAAAGCAAAGCAGAGCAGTGGGTCAGGGCCCGTGCATGGCCAGCGCCCTGCGGGGCATAAACAGTGGGCTTGATTCCCTTTCAGCTACCCAGTCACTTCAGTTTGTGTGCTAAGAGGTCTTAAACTTCAGTGTCTTTTTACATTTTCAGCTTTTATTCCAGCATCCTAAAGCTGGATTATTTCACTCAACTTCATCAGTGTACAGACAAAACAAACAAACAAACAAACAAACAAACAAACAAAAGGCTCAGAGAGGTCACACAGCTAGTATGGACAGAAGTGGGATGACATCTTCTACTGGTGGGTTGGCCCCATTGTCTTCATGCAGAAATAGCAGGATTGATGGAGGCTGGGAGGGCACGTTTATTTTCATTGATAGGACCAAAGTTTGAGGCTAATTGGTAGCTGTGGGTCCTTGGAAGAGCTTAGATATTTTTGAAGACCTCGAATCTGAATGATTCGCATCCATAAAATGAGGGTACCAGTGGTATCTATTACAGGAATTTGTGTGTATCAGGATGATATTTGTCAACTCTTGGTAAAGTACAGGAACCTTGTAGAGTTGTAGAGACTCCAAACAGACCTTTCCATTCTGATGTGTTAGAATTTTCATATGTACAAGTAATGGCTGATTATTCATTATGGATTACAAAACACCCAAATGTTATGCAAAATGCAAACTTGGAGATACGACCACCTCACATTAAAACTGAGATTTTCTTACATTGCGTATAGCAACATAGAGTTTAACACTGATTTTAGAAACTCTTTGAGGCTGTTGTCAAAGGAAGGTTCAGTTGAAGGGCAGCAGCCCCTTCTGACTGGGTCGGCTGTGAATAATATCGGGACAGGCCGTTGTTTATGCCCCAGGGACAAAAGGATCATTCCTATGATTTCATGGCAATCTGTTCTTTGTGACATATTCACATTGGTACTTGCTTAACCTTGTGCAACGCGACAGGCTGTAGGTCCAAACACCAAGGAAGGCAACCCTGTGCTACGAAAACCGGTGTCATCCTACCTCCCTGGCCAGTGCACCGAACTTCCTAAAACCATTGGATTTGTAAGATATCTGATGATTTCTGGACACTTCTGGAGTTTAGTGACTCT
Source organism: Phyllostomus discolor (assembly GCF_004126475.2). NCBI lineage: Eukaryota > Metazoa > Chordata > Mammalia > Chiroptera > Phyllostomidae > Phyllostomus > Phyllostomus discolor. Next base: position 152,655,441 of record NC_040908.2, on the reverse strand, counting down.
CTCAGAGTAGTTCTCACAGTCAGCTGTAGGTGGCGATGTTGCACCAAGAACCTCCTCCGCAGAGGCCGGGGCAAGCGGAGGAGCATCCAGCTGTGGCCTGCTGAGGCTCAACTCTGTGAATCCTTTTTTAAGTACCTCCGGTTGGTCATAACCCAGCAGTTCTCCTCCTGGGCCCCCTGCCTACCCATCATTCTCCACCTCTGCAAGTCGGGAAGGAGGCTCTATCTCCCTTACCTCCTCCCTCGTTTTTTACAGTAGTCTGTGATTAATGGCAGCGCCAGTGAACAAGTGAGAGGGAGAAGGTGCTTGTGTAATGGAACAGCAGACAGATTAAATGCAAGCGGGTGCCAAACCTCTTTAGCGAGGGAGAGCATCCTTGCAAATTTGTTTTCCCTTCCCTTCCACAGCGGCCCCCTCCTCAGAGCGCAGGCAGGCGCAGCGACTTCATTAATCAAGGCGCTTTTCAGGGGCTGATGAATTTTAACAGCAAATTGTCACTTACAATCCTTTGCTGTCTCCTGTATCCCTGAGCACTGGTTATTTCATCCTCACCAATTAGTCAAGGCAGCCACAAAAGCCACCCTGGAGTTTATTAGCAGAAAACAGGTTTTCTTTTCCCGAGGGACAAGCTTTCTCTGTTTTTTCGAATGTAAAAGAATACCTTTGCTTTAGTTTTTTGGTTTTGAGACACACCTGTGTTGCTTCTTATCTCCCTCTCTTTCTTAGAAGATAATTTCACAGACTTTTCTCAAATCTTTCCACATTTCCTGGCTGTAAGGATTGGAGCACCTTGAAAGGAAGGTCGACAGAAACCAACCTTTGTTAAGGTCCCTTTTTGCCAACAATGTTTCTGAAACCTGTCTGCTACCTAAATACTAATTAATAGTATTTAGAGAGCTTTTCCAAAAACACATCAACAGCAAACTATCATGGAATTTCTGGAGATGTGGCCTGGGCGTGGATATTTTTAAAATTTCTTCATGTAATTTGTAGACTGCATTGACAACTGCTTTAAAAGTTCCTTGCCCACCTGGAGTTGGTTGGTATGTTCATTTATAAAATGAGGGGCTTAGGTCAGTGATTTTTATACCCATAGCATAATTCTCTTTAATTTCCAAGAGAAATATTTTGACGAGCTGCCCTGGCTGAAGCAATACCATGTTTGTGGAGTTTCAAAGCTGCCTTAGTATCCCTTTCCCTAAGGCGGAACAGCTTTTGTGCCCAAATATTTGCATAACACATTTCTTTTGTTCTTCTGTTCATTCATTCATTCCGGAAAAACCTTCTACTGAACATTTTGCTCTGAAACAGATGAAATCTCTGTCTTCATGGATTTCAAAAATCAACAAATACACAAATTACATTTCATTACAGTTATGACAAGCACTGTAAGAAAAAAAATGCAGGGTGCCCGAGAGAGCATCTGATGGAGAGATTGGATGTAGCCTGTGGGTCCCAGGGGGCTTCCCCAGGAAGTGACATTTAGAAGGAGGCCTGAGAGTTGACAGGAGTTAGCCTGGTGGGAGGTGGGATGGGGAGAGGAAATGGGTTACAGAGGGAGGAATAATTTGTGCTAAAGACTAGGAGGAAAGGGGTTATTGTGGGTATTGAAGGAAGCCTAAGGGGGGAAGGTGGAGTTTGAGGCCAAGAGGGAGAAAGTTACCAGATTACATGGGGCTGTGTAGGTCGTTTTGGGGGCTTTACTTGAAAGTACCAGAGGCTATTGTATAATTTTAAGAAGAAGAGTTAAATGCTTAAACTTGTGCTTTTAAAAAGGTTACTTTCAGCAGGGGTATCCAACCTTTCAGTGTCTCTGGGCCACACTGGAATAAGAAGAGTTGTCTTGGGCCACATATTAAATACACAAACACTTACAAAAACTGGTAAGGAAAAAAAATGGTTTTAAGTAAATTTACCATTTTGTGTTGGGCTGCATTCATAGCTATCCTGGCCTACATGTGGCCTTTGGGCCTCAGGTTGTACACCCCCTGCTTTAGGGGAATTACCAGAATGGCAAAGTAGGAACGTCAAAAACCCATTCCTTCATAAAAGCAACAGTGGCAAGAATGGACAAAATCAACTTTTTCAACTTTTTCAGAAATTAACCAAAGGCTTAAAACAATTGGGAACTGATTTTTTTTTTTTTTAAGAAAAATGGTTGAAGCTCAGTAGAACAATGAGTGTGTGGTGTTTTAACATGCCCTGTTCCAGCCTGCCACTCCCCAGTTCTCCAGTACTTGTGAGCACCAGCAGCCTTGAAAGTATGGTAGCTAGGAAGCCCAGATGCCAAACAGCCACTGGAGGGGGCCAAAGGGTTTGGAGCCTCTCAAAAAGTCCTCTCCCCAGAGCACCTTCACTGTTTGACCTACATGGCAGCTTCCTGGAAAAGCCCCATTAACGGGGCTTGTTTTCATTTGATCTGACTCAGAGATCACTCAGTAGGAAAAGCCCTTTTCCCAGGGCATTTGCTGACAATCATTGGCAATTGTTTAACATCACAAATATCTAAGGCAGTGCTGCCAGGTGAGGCAAACAAGAGACTGGCCAAAATATTTAAAGGAAAGCCTGGGGACTGAGGCATTTACAGGGGGCTTTGTAAAGCTCTGCTGTGTTCCTGGGGATTTATAAGGCCATGCACATAGGCAGGGCTATTTATGTACAAAAACAAAATAGAAAAAAAACGAAAGAAAAAAAAAAACTAAGAAGGCCCTAATTTTTCACCTCTGGCTGACTTTGAACGTATGTGCAAGCAGACCCTAAAGGCTAAGGCACTTGCAAACTTTTGGAGTCTTGAAGATGTTCCCTAGCACACACACAGAACCCTATAGCAAAGGGTGGGGGACTTGTTATTTCAAGGAATTTAATACAATCTTTGTCTAATCACTAGCTAACAACTGAGCCAACCAAGCAGATTCTCGAGTCAGTGGTCAGACATAACAAGGAATACAGAATTTGCAGAAGTAGATCAAGAAACTCATTAAACAAACAAATGGCAACAGCAGCAGCAACATAAGGCAATGGCATGAAAACCCTGCAGGGGTTTGAGGTTCTGATTTCCAGAGCTGCCACAGTATATTACTTATAATGATTTAGTTTTAAACAAAAAATTTAGAAAACATGCAAAGAAACAGAAAAGTGTGGCCTACACATGGAAAAAAAAAAAAGCAGTCAAATAGAAACTGTCCCTGAAAAAGTCCAGAAGTTAGAATTACCACAAAGACTTTAAATGAATTATTATGGATATATGTTCAATGAACCAAAGGAAGCCATGTTTAAAAAAGTGTGAGGACAATGCCTCCCCAAGTGGAGACTGGCGACAAACTGAGAAAAAATGAAAAAGAACCAAATGGAAATTCTGGAGTTGAAAGTATAATTGAAGTAAAAAAAAAAATCACTAAAGGGTCTCAATAGCAGATTTGACCTGGTAGAAGAAAAAAAATTTAAAAATCAAGAAGAAAAGAATCAATGAAGATAGGTCAATTGAGAGTATACATCCTAAAGATCAAAGAGAAAAATGAGTATGAACAAACAAAGCAGAACTCTTGAGACATGCCCAACACACCATCACATACACAAATGTGTGCATAATAGTAACCCAGGATGGGGAGAAGGAAGACAAAGGGGTGGGCAGGAGAAACATTTGAATAATGCTCAGAAGTATCCTAAGTTTGATGGAAGAAAACAATTTACACATTCAAGAAGTTCGTGATCTCCAAGTAGGCTACACTCAAAGAGTTGCACTCCTAGACACATCATATTCAAATTGCTGAAAGCCAAAGACATGAAAAGAATCTGAAGCAGCAAGAGGAAAATTTATCACAATTAAAGGATCTTTAATAAGATTAATAGCTGGCCCCCCATCAGAAACCATGAAAGGCGAAAGCAGTAGAGTGATATATTCATGGTGCTAAAAGGAAAAAATCCTACCAAAAATTTATATCCAGGAAAACTATCCTCTAGAAATCAGTGTGAAATGAAAAGTGAAGGCACTCCAGGTAAATAAAAAGTGAGAGAATTTGATGTCAGCAGATCTATTCTATCAGAAATACAAAAGAGAATACTTCAGGCTAAAATGAAAAGACATTAAAGAATAATTCAAATCCACATAAAGAATTACAGTACACTGATAATGGTGAGTATGGTGGTAAATATAAATGACAATATAACAGTGTTTTCTATTTTAAAATCTTTTACATTTAATTTAAAAATAACTTCATAAAGCAATAACTGATATAGCAGCAATATTTATTAAAACACAAAAATGGCAGTAATGAAGTAATTGAGGAATAAAAAGCATATAAGACATATAGAAAATAATTAGTAAACTACCAGAAATAAATATTAAATGATCAGTAATTACATTAACTAAAAATAGAGTAGACACACCAACCAAAAAGGCAAAGATTAAAAGGTGAATTTGAAAAAATTATTCAGCTGTATGTTTTCTACATACAAGCTGAATGTATGACACATTACAAGAGACATATTTTAAATTCAAAGACACAAATAAGTTGAACATTAAAGTGATGGAAAAAGATATGTCATCACAGTAACCAAAAGAAATCTAATGGTAATAATCATATAAGACAAAATAAATATATGATATATGCTGTTGTTTGAGATAAAGAAGGATATTTCATAAAAGCAAAAGGGTCACTCCATTAGCAAAAACATACATATCATAAACATATATGCACCTATCAACAGAGCCCCAAAATACATAAGGCAAAATCTGACAGACTTGAAAAGAAAAACAAAAGTTGGCTTTTTGAAAACATCAACAAAGCTGACAAAAACATTAGCTAAACTTACCAAGAAAAATGAGGAAATAATAACTAGAGAGGAATGTTTATAATCAGTGAAAATGCATAGAATGGTTGCTACAAAAAATGGAGCAACTATGGGCTGATGTCATCAATTTGAAGAGCTTTGAGTGTTTACTGTTAAAGTAGTATCATGTAAATGTGAATTTTAGAACGAGAAGGCAACACAGGCTTATTTACTCCAGTGATTACTATACTAGGGTGTTGGACCCTTCAGAATCCTGGAAATGCAGAGAGGGTCTATTGTGATCTATTTTCTTTTATTTAAACATAATTTTGTACTATTAAATTTCTCTTTCACAATACAAAACAACAGCAACAACAACAACAGCAAGCATGTATTTGCTGAAACTACTGATATAGCATAAAGCTATAAATAAATGAAATGCAGGGCCATTTTCATTTCCTCCCCAATCATAGAATATATAAATATATAGAGATACATGGGTGTTCATTCTTTTCACGGAATAGCATCATGTTTTACATGTTATTTTGAAACTTGATTTTCTTTCTTAGTATGTCATGATCATTCCGCCACATCAATAACTATAACTCTAAAGCATTATTTCAAGTAGCTGCATACTTTTTTATGGAACCACAATTTATCAAACCATTTATTCATGTTCAGTTTCTTCTCAGTTTTTCACTTTTTCAAACAATGATAAAAACTTCTCTTAATATTTGGCTTGACAACTCTACTTTTATATCAATAAGGTAGAGTCTTAAACTGGTATTTCTATATCTATTTTAAATTTAAGTGGATATTGACACCTAGTTTACAAAGAGGTTGTAGGAATTCATTTACATATCGGCAATATTTATAAGAATAGCTATTCCTCTGTGTCCTCAAATGTGGTATTCTGTTTCACTTTAAGTGTGAAAATGTAACTTTATTACTGCTTTGTTTTATTCTGATGACTCTTACAGTTTAATGTATTCTTACATGTTTATTTTCAATTGAAGGTTTTTTCTTTTTGAATTTCAAATTTATATTTCATTTTCATCTCTCCATTGATTTGTCTGTCTTCTGATTAATTTGGAAGACTTCATTGCATATTATGGAATGATAATTATTTCTCTGTTATATAAGTTGCAGATTTTTCTCTAGCCTAATATACAAGTATGTGAATATAACTTATTTTTTATATACACACACACTTGTAGTTATTTTGCTATTATATCTATACTTTTCCTTTATAACATTTGAATTTTTGTGTTCTGAAAAAATTAGCAAGAAATAAAACCCTGGAGCTTATCAGAAGCTCTCATTTTGAGAGTACACACATAATTTCGATGAATAAAGAATTATAAAGTGAGATAATTGCTTAATAAATGGAGTTTTCATCTTTCAAAATATGGAGATTATGATATCTTCCATAAAAGCTGTTCTTAGCTGTAAAGTGTTTGAAAGTTTCTGGTCTAAGGCAAATGATTTGTTTTACTGGAGAAGCAAAAATGCAGAATAGGCTTGTCTCTGCTGTTGAAAATGAACAAATTTAATGAACCTGTGAAATATCTGAAAATACATTTAATGAGAACTAGATGAAACTGGCTATAAATACCTTCCCACTGACTTCTGCCTGGCTACATGCTTTTATCCACATTCCACTTCCGCTTTACGAAGGACAGCTAGCCCAAAAACGGGCAGTGGGGAGGGCTGACCCTTCCTAGGTCTCCAATGACATACCTGATAAGACTTCTCTTCATCTGCACTGATTCTTTGCTGTTATCACTATAATAGTGTAGTTCCACGATTAGACAATGGTATTACAATAAGGAGAAAGAGAATAAAATGGGTTAATAAGCTAACGTGAAAGCACCTGCAAGACTTCTGGTGACAGAGACGTGAGTGTTATTAGGATGGTCCAGAAACAGGAGAGACACTTATGAATAGTAGATGTCAAGAAGCAGTGACAACCTGCACATCCGAGTCCTCAAGGAACATGGCACTTAGCTATGAAGTTGTATATCAACAGCACAACAGTAATGATAAACAGAACATATTCAAAACTTTATTGCTCACCTTTGACAAGGTACATTACTATGAGAGAATCGGTAGTCCCTAGCTCCCTTGCCTGATACCCGAAGGTTTGAATCAAGCTTCTTAGATCCCTCACCTACAAGTTACAAGTGTACAGACAGCTCCGCATGTCCCAGTGGGACAGCCTAAACTTGAGCATAATGAAAAAGTCAGTAGGTACTTTTTTAAACATTTTTTTATCAATGTTCAAGTACAGTTGTTTCCATTTTCTCCCCTACCTGGCCCCCTCACCCCAGCCGTTTCCACTTTCTACCCTTGATCCTACTCACCTTTGGTTTTGTCCATGTGGGCTTTATAGATGTTCCTGAAAACCCTTTCCTCTTTTTCCCAGTTATCCCCTTCTCACCTCCCCTCTGGTTACTGTCACTTTGTTCTTAATTTCAATGTCTATGGTTATATCTTTCTTGCTTGTTTGTTTTGTTGATTAGGTTCCACTTATAGGTGAGATCATATGGTATTTGTCTGTGTGAAGACATCAGAGAGTTTTAAGAAGAAAATGACCTGATTTATTTTATTTTTTCAAATTATTAAAGCAAGTTTATTTAAAAAGTGGTAGTACAAGTGAGCCAGCTGGGCTGTGTAGGCTCAGCAATCAAGTTGCAGGATCTAAGCACCTCAAACATCAGTCCAACACCAATGACCATTCTCTAAAGTACCTGGAGCCGTCACAAAATGTCACCCGAGTATGAGTTACTTCCCTGTAGAACATCTCTCCCTTCACATAGTCTACTGGATGCACTCATGTAATCGTCATAGACTTCGCTTCCAAAAGTGGTCCGTAGTGTTCAGTCTTCTTCATGATGAGAGACACCATTTCATCTTACTCTACTTAACTGAAGTTGCTGTGGTTGTTTTGTCAGAATCCCAATCAGTTATGATAAGGAGGAAATATAATCTGTTGATACAGTTCTTCCCCCCACTAAAGATTATATGTATCTCAAGTTTGTCCTGACCTCACCTCACTATCTCTTCATAGCCTCCAAGAATCTCTGTTTTGGAGTTTCCACTCCCTCTCTCCCATAGGTCACTACAGTAGCCTCCAAAGGTGTCCTCCTGATCTTCTATTTCATCCCCCTATTACTTTCCCCAAAGGTCAACATTTCTCAAATGTAAAGCTCATCATGCTTAAAATATTTCAAGAATTTCCCAGGCACACATTGTTATACAGCTTGAGCTCTTTGGGGTGGCATTCTATAATAAGGGGTCTGACACCATTTTTTGATGTTTGACTACTAACACCTTTTAAGCCTTAACTCTGCCTTTTGCCTTCTGCTCATAAGCCTTCTGTGGGCAAACTTGTAAGAAAGCTTGGGTGCTCCTAGAACTGAATAGCAAATGGTGTCCCACTGCCTGCCACCACTTTCTAGGCAAAATCCTGAAGGCAAAGTTTTAGTGATAAAGGAAAGGAGTCTTTATGCAAAAGCTACACTATTTTGGAATAATAGCTTTCCACATGCATTAGTCACAGTTTTAAGCACTCAATTAAGCTTATCAATTAAGGCTAAAATCTTTAACACCTGAGTTCTCCTAGCTTTCCTCTGCTCGTTTTTAATTATCTTATTTCTACAGGATCAGTTAATAAACTAAAACAACATAAGATATGAAAGCTACATAATTTTAGAAGAACAGCAGGCTTCAGCCTCAGAGCTCCTCCCCTCTAGAATATCCACAGAAGAAAAAACGCTGCCACCCTCTGCCAGGCCAGCCCTATCCTAGGCTGCACCTGGAGATTCTTCTCCTAACCAAAATCCTTCCAAAATGCCATCCTTTGGAAAATGCAGGCAGCTGCCACAGAATCATCCAGGCATCCTTGAGGAAGAGAGCCCAAGAGCCAGTCTCTGCCCTCTTTTTATTTAAAATCTCCTGGCCCATAATTCCACACACTCTGCAGGCATTCAGCTTCTCAGCCAATCCTACCTTAAACTATACTGTGGCCTCAGGCAACCTCCTACCACTTCCCTCCCTACTCTCCCCAGTGATCTGATCAGATCTCTGTATCACTCCCTCCTTCAGTGTTGTGAGATTCAATCCATCTAAGTCTCTGTCTATATCCTAACTAAAATAAAAACCCCAAGTCTATCTCCTTTCCTTAGTCTGTCCAGCCAGTTTTGGACCAGCTCAGGAAGTCTTTCCTGTCCTTCCCCAAATTTCATTATGTAAGTAATAAACACATTTTCATATCCACTTGGTGTGTGTGTGGCATCATCAGTCTTGATATCTGAACCAGATTTTGGTGGAAGGTCCACCCTCTTTATCTGTGTGGCCACAATGTGGATCAGGCTTTTCTACCTATTGCTTACCTACTTCTCATTCTCGTTACCTGCTTCAGTGTTCTCATCAACCAGCAAAAACTTCCTGAGGGCCTACTTTCTTCATGTACTCCCTAGGCTTTTGGGAAATGGTAGAAACAACCCAAATAAGGTCCTTGTACTTAGACATGATATTCTAGTGCAGTGAAATAAATAATAAGTAAACAAATGAATGAATGAATTTATTTGGTGATAATTGCTATAAAGAAAGAAAAGACAGGGTAACCTGACAGTGTGGGTGAAGAGGAACAGACCAGATTGTTAGAGAAGCTTTCATTGAGAAGGTGGTATGTGGCTTAGCAAGACGTTCTCAGCCATGCAGATATTTGGGATAAAGTCACGCCAGACAAGGAGAAAGACAAGTATGAAGTCCTTATGTTTGGGGAGAAAGAACTTGTGTTTTAGAAACAGAATAAAGGTTATTGATACTGAGCATAGTGCAAAGGGGAAAGAAAAGCAAGAGGTAAGGGCTGGAGGGACAGGCAAGGGCTAGATCACAGGATCTGGTAGGTCATAGCAAGGAAGATAGGTTTTATTCTAAGTTCAGTGGAAAGCCAGTGAAGGGTAAAGCATGATCGGATTTGCTTCTCAAAAAATAATCTTGGCTGCCAGGAGGAGAATGAATTGCACTGGGCAAGAGCAGAAACAGAGAATGATTAGTGTGCTAAGGAAAATAATTCGGGTAAGAGATGGTGGAGCCTTGGACAACAGTGGTAGCATTCATGGGGGAGGATCTTGAAGTGGATGGACTTGAGTATAGGTATTCAGGAAGGAGAATAAAGGTTTACAGTTTGATTTACTCAGGGTGGCAAGCACTCATTCTTTGGGCATATGGAACATTATACAGTTCATGAACACCGTATAGTTCATGAACACTTTATGATTTACCCTTGACAGTGCCCTATAAATGTCACACTCCCTGCTGAGAAACCTTTTACGTGGGGCTCACGCAGAATCCTGTGACTACTTTTATCAGGGCTCTTATCAGAACATATTGTAATTGTTTCTTTCCCAAAATAGGAAGTTAACCCCATGGTGAACACGGTGCTGTGCTTGACAGCGTTGGCACTTTATAAATCTCTGGCGAATGAGTAAGTGAGAGCATGCCTTATGAGACACTGCGATGATGGGGTATGAGCATCGCCTTGAGCCTTGCAACAGTCCTAGCATTTGAGGAGTACTGCCAAAGGTCAGGCACTCATCTGAGGATTACTCTTTTCTTTTAGTTACTTCAGGAACTCTCATGAAGAATGATCAGGACATCTTAAATGGTAATGATCTGGAAAATGGAAAGGGGCTCACAAATTGGAAAATGAAAATAGTAACCTCAGATGTTACAAAATTAGCTTAAAAGGCAAGCTAACTGGAGGGAGGAAAGCAAGTCATCCCAAGAGAAAAGATTAAATTCACCTGAGTAAGGTCAAGTCCTATTATCTAATACATTCATCTTGCAGTCTTTCTTTTTTTCCATTTCCAAAAATTACTTTTTAAGGCCTGATTGATATCCTATTATTTCGAAGTGTATTTCATACTGTAAGAGCCCCACAAGAAAAATAATACAGTAGTGGGAATTTTTTATAAAAATGGGATTTCTGATGCAGGTCTTGTCTTTATCTTGCTCTGTTGAGAAAGTAGATCTTGGGGACTCAATCTCATCATACATTAAAGAAAAATAGCAATATAATAGTGTCCTCTGCGCTCTTCCCAGCTCTAATATTTCATAAGCTCTGTGGCATTTATCTGTTTAGGATTTGTCTTATTGGTTTGGTGATGTTGTGATAGGGAGCAGAGAACCCTAATTCTACGTAAAAATACATAAAACGTTGGTGGAGGTTTGCTAAGTAAAGTGACGTGGGCATCCTGGTGAGAACACAGGCTCTGTGAGGTGTGCCTGCCGGACCATCTCGGCTTTGCCTGGATGTGTTACCCTGAGTTTCTTGGTAACGCTTTTACCACGTACAAAGTGCTTCCACCTCTGTTATTTAAGGGTACTTTTAAAACGTTTGGTTCCTGTACAAAGTTGGTGCTGTCAGTCCTATTTTAGAGATGAGTACACTGAGTCTAATCCATCTATTTTATGAAGCTAGGTAACTTCCATGGGACATAACCAAGGCTTGGACCTAGCTCTTCTGGCTCCCAGTCTAGAGTGCTTTCCCTAGCTCCAGAAAATCTCTATGGCTAAGATTTCACATGTTACATGGTATAAGATTCCTGAGCAGTCCTACGATGTCGGTATTAATAGTTCCCATTGTCAAGAGAGAAAAGTGAAAATCTGAGAAGTCGGGTAACTTGCCCAAGATCTCAGAAATATGAAGTGATTGAATTGAGGTGACATTCAAGATCTAATTCTAAAGACCACCATAAAGGACTGTCTTTCCAACTACTGAGAGAAATAAGTGCCAGATTCAATTAGGGAATTATGAAAAGCACTAAGTAGATGGTCAGGGTGGGAGAGCAGAGTAGAAAATTGTAAGGTAAATTGTAAACTCAGGATTCTTCATGAGATGATTTGGATGGGGCCTTTGGGGCATACATTTGACATGGAATCCCATGTATTTAACTCTGCATGTCTATAGAACAGAGATATCTAAGTCTAATGCAGTACTTCATAACAGTCATGGGTGTGACACAGGATCCATAATACTTCATCTTTAGAGAATGCGTCATTCCTTCCAGGAAAAATCTGCAGGTATGTACGATTATGAAGTATGGTATTGTTCCCCAGTCTAAGGTTTTTGTATCCTGCTGTTTCATTGTTAATCATCTATCACATTCTTTTTTTTTTAAAGATTTTATTTATTATAAGAGAGGGAAAGGGAGGGAGAGAGGGAAACATCAATGTGTGGTTGTATCTAATGTGGCCCCCACTGGGAACCTGGGCTGCAACCCAGGCATCTGCCCTGACTGAGAATCAAACCTGCGGCCCTTTGGTTTGCAGGCTGACGCTCAATCCACTGAGCTACACGAGCCAGGGCATCTATCACATTCTTATGAATAACCTATGAACGTTATTCCTTAACTATGTAGATTTTGGGGTTATGTCTCATTTCCCCCTTTTGCTATGTACCAAGATACCATTTTGAAATTAATTGCAAGTGATTTACTAAGTTCATTCATTAAGTTCTGTAAAACTCAGGATCATCTCCAGACACATGACTTCTAAATTCTATGCAATTTAGCCTTTACATACCCAAGCCTACCTATTCTTTATGAGGACTGGCACCTTTGTTTGAAGGTTTATTATTCCAAAATGTCTGAACTGCTATTCTTTTCCTGTTGAGAATGTGCCTTTAAATAAAAGAGTTTAGAGACAGCTTTTAAGTGTTAGTCACCATTCCTTTTTGGGGGATGGCAAGGCACTCCTTTACCTTTTTATGTTTTAATTCCTTCTGTAGCCCCACCGGTCATGTTGTCTCTTTTTATTGCCTTCCTAGACCCTTTGCCTTCCCCTTAGTTTCTAAAGGATTCAGGTTATGGAGTCATTTTTCTTGTGTACTTACTAACCTCTCTTATTGCATCTCAGAACATCATAGAACAAAAACAACAACAAGACATTACACAGAGGAGAAAATAATTCTCTAATTTTGCTTTTGGGTTAGATTTATACATATATATATATTTTTTACCTGAAGAGGTATAAATGATATTGATTACGCAAATGGTATATGCTGTGAATGAACTTTAGCTAAACTGAAGAATACTTATAGTAGCTCTTTTTTCTTCCTTGAAATGAAAAATCTAAAGGAAAATATGAGTCACGTGTATGGAGCTTAAACATTCCTTACCTAGTGGCATTTGGGGAAAATTATAGGCTTTGGAGTCATAGTTATCTGGATTCAAATCATGAATTGATCAAATATCTCTATAACCTTGAACAAATTTCTTCTGTACAACTTAGTTTCTTCCATATCATGTCGACCACAAAGAGTTGCAGTGAGGATAAATGAAGTATGTATGTGGAAATGTCAACTAGCATAGTCTTTACAAAGGACTTTTGATGTTTCCTTTTTGACTGTTAAGCATCGAACCCTTGCCTATTAGCTACCTGCTTTCTTGTCTTGGGGATGTTCTCTTACTGTGCTTTCTTAGTGGGCAGGGACATTCTTGTCCCTGCCTCCTCCTGATGACTCACTCTATGGAAATGGTGGGAAGCTTTATCTTTCTTCTACATATTCCATCAGACAATGAGTGAGGGGTGTAGGCTTGGCCAAACAGTCTCTTGTCTATAGGACGTTAAACACTGAGATAGTGAAGTCAATGGGGAAAATGTTTGGGGTTTAGATTAATCAGAGTTAGCAATGCTCTATCAAACTCCTTCTGTGTTGTGACAGTAATAGAGTATCTTAATCTAGAAAAAATCAGCATTACAGAGATTTCCCATGAAATTTAAGTGTCCTCCAATAGCTTGAATTAGATGGAGCGACATAACATGTCAGCTAAGAGATGGGAGAGGAGGAGTGGAAGGACTGAGTAAAAAGGAAAAAGGACTCATGGACCCATGTCCTTGTCATGGACATGGATGACAGTGTGGTGATTGCTGGGGGGAGGGGCGTATAAGGGGATTAAATGATAATGGGAAAAATACAATACAGATTTAAAAAAAAGTCAAGTTTAGAATTGGTACAAAGGACCTGTATAGGAAGCAGTGTCTCTAATACCTCGGTAAGTTACTTAATTTCTATTTATCTTTGGAAGGGAAATAATAATATAGGCCATGTTGATGTTGTGAAATTCAAATAAGAAAACAGGGCTGAATGTCTCTACAGGAACAGAACGTGGCCTTAACACTTATTTTGGCGGTATAAACGTGAGGATCTGAGAGCTGAGAGGAGCAGTAGTTTTCCTTGTGCAGTTTAAAAGGCTTATTGAACATGGCAAACCTAAAAATAGGGAGTTTACCTGCAATAAAGGAAATAAGTAGTTGCTTTTTGACCTTGCATGTGAGGAATATGAGGACTGTTCAGAAAGTATCCAGCCATGTGCCATGAAAAATAGACACATTTGTTGAAGAAGATAGAAGATACAAGAAACACTGTAGAAGGAGCAAAAGAATAATGATGTATTTCCCCAGACAGGTATGAATAACAGATGCAACTAAATGAAAGGTAGCTTTTGGATTTTGGTGACACCAATTAATACCATACGGTTAGCTTGTGTAACTTTAACATTTCTTTCTCTGCCTGGATGAAGGAACTGCATATCTTTTTCCCAATGCCTTAGCCTCTCTCTCCAAGCCCACCTCAGTGCTTTGTCTCTACCGGGAATTCCTCACTAGATGTATTTTGCATACTAATTATTGCCATGTTCTGTTCTCTTTCATCACTGAATCTGTTTATCAGTGAAATACCACATTTACACCAAATTAGAACAAAACAAAAACAAGAGGATTCCCACCTGGTTTTCTTCCCTGGAATGAAGAATGACACTAATGAGATATTTTTCAAAGGTAACAATGAACTGAATAAAACCTGCTCTGGGTCTCTCCAGGCACAGTGTAGCTACCCATCCTGAGAAGAGTGACACTCTATGTTGTGTAGATGGTGGAGTCTGAAATGATAACTGTTGAAAAGTTTAGGGATATGAAAAGCTTCTGAGAAGATTCCATTTTGCTGTTCCCAAATGTAAGTTAGTGGGAGATGGTAAATGAAGTCTTTCAAGGTGGCAGAGTTGTGCCACAGATTATGGTGAAATTAGCTATATACACATGTTTAGGAAGAGTCACTTTGATCTTCAATTCATATACACGTGCAAAAATAAATGTGTACTCCAGTGGTCATCAGCAATCACAAATACAACCTATGCCTGTGGATGGTCCTGAGGAGTTAGCTGCAGGTGCATGATGCACACACACACTGATTATGTTGTTAGGGGAGTATGTGCTTTTGTGTGTGTGAGAAGATTCGTAGCTTCTATTAGATGCTCAAAGAGCTGTCGCCCATATTCTTCCTTGTTCTTCTTCCACTTAATAAAATATGGAAATTCAAGTCAATGGCAGTTGATATAATGCATGGGATAACCTCGAATAAACTCTAACTATTGTTACTCACATGATGCTTGAGCTGTTCCTGATGACAGACCTCACAATTGATTGTCAGCCGCCATGTCTATGCACCATGTTTGAGAATTGCTGCTCTAGGGAGCTACACAGATTCAGAGAAGCACAGACTTTCAGAGTTGGATTGCGGAGTTTATTTAGAACAAATATTTTTCAAATTTATGTTCTGTAAAAAAATACAATGCAACCCCATTTTCAAACAGAGTACTATGCAGAAATCCCAACACATAAACTGCATACACACACAACAGAAGCTGCTTTGATAAAAGTTGTCTTTGACCTTGAATTGTTGCTGTTCAGCCTCCTTCTCACTTCTCCCTCAGCACAAGGATAGACACGCCCAAAGTTTTGTTTCCTTTACAATCAGTTATTTTTTATTCTCTGTTGTGATTATTTCAGTGTTCTGTTAGACTTTTCAAAGGATGCATTATGTCATGTAGCTTCTTATGAGTTAGAAAATCAAGGTCTTTGTGGAGTCCCTGTTCAGTTGGCTGACATTGATCTGAATGCTTTCAGTGCTGATCTTGGAGTTGGATTTGACATGCAAGCGTGGCTCTGTCATTTATTAGCTGCGTGATTGTAGGCAAGTCTCAGAACTGCTTTACAATCCAGTTTCTTTATCTGGGAATTAGTGGATAAAAATCAAAGTAGTTACATTGATAATGCTAATAATTCCAATAATAATGATAACAGTAATAATGTAAATACACACCTGCAGCCTTGCTGTGGGTTTAAATGAAAGAGTGTTCATTTTGGTCATTATCTTAATGACCTAAATTCATTTTTGATAATTTTGCCTCTGACTGAAAAGACATTAAATATAAATATAGTTTTAAAATATTAATGGAAAATTATTATAATTTTGATCTAAATCTAAGACAGACCATTTTCAAAGATAGAAAAACTATATGATTGCATCATGTAAAGAAGTTTATGGAAGTAATAAATGTGTACTTGAAATTAAAATAATATGATTTACATGTAAAATTTAATGTAACAATGGTTTAATTACTCACTGGAGAATTGAGGGAAAGGTAGATAATGTCTGTAAAAGAAGATTCAAAATGTTGTTCCTTAGAAGTGTGTTATCTTTATTTTTATTTAGTTCCACTTCATGTTTATTGAAAGATAATTGACATCTAGCATTATAAAACATTAAAGTATATATTGTGATGATTTACATGTGTGTATGTGTGTATATATACACACACATATATGTGCATATATATTTATATACACACATACACATATATAGTGAAAGGATTCCCCTATTTAGTTAACTAACACATCCATCATGTCACATAGTATTTATCTTTTTTTGTGGGGGTGAGAACATTTAAGTTCTACTTTCTTAGCAGATTTCAGTTATACAAGTCAGTATTATCAACTATAGTCACCATGTTTTATGTTATATCCTCAGATGTTATCTTATAGATGAAAGTTTATGTCCTTTACTAACCTCTCTCTATAATCCCCTACCCCCAGGCCCTCACAACCACTTTTCTCCTCTGTTTCTATGAGTTTGACTTTTTAAAAATTTACATTCCACTTATAAGTGATTCTATATGTTATTTGTCTTTCTCTGTCTGGCTTATTTCACTTAGTAAAATGTCCTTAAGTTCCATCTGTATTGTCAGAAATTGCAGGATTTTCTTTTTTCTTGTAGCAGGGTAATATTCCATTGTACATATATGCCATGTCTTCTTTATCCATTCATCCGTTTATAGACATGTAAGTTGTTTCCATATTTTGGTAAGTGTGAATTATGCTTCAGTGAACATGTGGGTGTAGATGTATTTATGATACTCTGTTCCTTATGTCCTATTTGGAAACACACACACACACACACACACACACACACACACAGGGTGGGGCAAAAGGAGGTTTACAGTTGTGAGTACACGGATCAAATTTTTATATTATTAATTAATTAATTAATGTATTTTTTTCACAGAAACCGCCATAAACCTATTTTGTCATGCCCTGTATATCCAAGCTCGTTATTTTAAAACAATTTTCTTCAAAAAGTTTTAGCTGTTTTTGGCTTATGGTTGTCATGTACTCAAACGACACTTAATAAATTTATAGCAAAGGAAAGAACTTTTTCATACCTAAATAAAAGCTACAAACATGGTGCTTTGAAACACTGGGGAACAAAATATGCGAAGCAAATGGAAAAATCTCAGACGGCACTGCCTTGTCATCACACTTGCTTGGCATCTATACACAAAACAAAACCATTTAAGTTCATTGAAAGTGTAACTCATTCAGATTTATTCTTTACGATATTCTCTAGCTGGAAACTTGGTGTCAAGTAAATTGGTGAATATGTCTTTGCCTGAAGCCATAATGTTGAAATATTACCTTCTATACTGTATTTATTTAATGTGTTTGGGAAGAAAAAAATTATCATACTGAAAACAAAAGAGTTAGTGTCCAAAAAACACTATTACTTTTCGAGATGGTGCTTATTCTTTAACTGAAAAGTCATTATGTGTGGTTAAGTCTGTGTTTCGCATAGTTCTAGACACCAGGGCAGGAAATTAAAGAATCTAATTGTCTCTGTTCTGTCAGCATACACTCTTTTACTCTGTATATGTCTTCATCTCTAAATACTACATTTAAAACTCCAGCTTCATAGAAAACTCTAAAAGGGCCTATGATGTCTATGAATCACAAAGCAATATTAATATCTCAAAACCATACAAAGCGATGTCTCTCCTTCATCTGTGCAAAAACTCAAGCTGACTTCAAATTTGCATCGAGGCTGTTTCTTTTTCCTAAGAATATTGAAATAGTTCCTTGGCATGTCATGTTGTTTTCCAACATTCTTGTGAGATACAGCGATAAATATGTACTCTCTCAGATGAAGCAAACTAGCAAAGCAACATGAGCTGTCCATGTTTACAAAAGCTGGATTCCAACGATGTCTGCATTACTTGGTTTCCTCGTTTATGCTTCTCTCAGAGTGAGCACACTGAAGATAGATATCAGACATTTAAATGCCTTTCCCCATTGGTATTCCCAGCCTCAGAAGTTAAAATGACTAGAAGCATCTGTTTGATAATCTCCCATTAGAAACTTACAATGTATTGCTCATTCTACAGTCTAGTCTTAGTGTGTCCATGGATTCATCCATGGACACCTAGGAGACCTTCATTTTTACCAACGCTATACGTTTGCGGGTACAATTGTCTCTGGCACTGGCTCATTCCTGTTATTGTGTTGGAGATGATGGATGAAGAAGTCCTAATGAGCTGGGGAATTATCATTTGAAACACACTGTAGTGGCAATGAACATATGCTTTGCAGACTCACCTTCAGGGAGCACAGTTGACTCATAAGGCCCCCAGCTATGCACTTTGAAATCCACTAATGGGTTTTAACATGAATTCTATGTGCTTCTTCCAGCCAATGACAGAGGACATCAATTCCAAAGCCAGCTTGTGCCTGGGAGACATGCCTCTTCTGATGGCAAACTTTTCTTGGGCTGTAGGCAAGACTAGAATACTTCTACCTATTCTATCCTTTTCTCTCTTTTTCACTTTGTGGCAGACTTTTTTTCCCAGTGTGATGACTCTACCAGTCTAGCATCAAAGAAAAAATAAATACAGACTTCGGAGAGGGGAGATGGGAGGGAATTTCAGGGAAATAGGGGAAGAGCTTGCAGGAACAAGTATAAAAGACACATGGACAAAAACTGGGGGGCGTGGCAAAGGGAGGGAGATGGGGAGGGCAGGGGGGGCTGGGATGGGAGTAAAAGACAGAAAACTGTACCCAAACAACAATTAAAATAAGAAAAGACTATTTTATTTAGGCGAGGGAAACATTGAAATAAGATCTCTCTAACCATGAGAGTTTCAAGCTCAGGCAGAAAAGGGCTTTTCTTTTATAGGGATGATCAAATAAAGCTAGAAACAACCAGGTGTGGGCAAGTGGGATGGATGAATGGTATAATTAGAAAATTAATCAGGGAATATTTTCCTCTGAGGTCACTTGATTCTTGAAGGAGCTTTCTAGATAGGTGCTGTTCTATGTTCCAATCTCAAGGGCAAGCCAAAGTTCAAGGACATGGAGAGTGTAAAGAGGCCTGACTCAAGTTTGGTTAAATTAAGTTAATGGGCATTTTATCCAGTTGGACAGTGGTGTCAAACAGTTCCACCAATAACTCATGAGACACAAAGTGGGAATTTCTAGTCTGTGTCATAAATAAACAAGCATTTTATCTGCCAGGCTTCTCTAAGTCAAGGGTGGTTCTTTGCAGTAACCTATTTTTGTGGAACACAAAATGGGGGGAGAAGTTCCTAAACATCACTTTTTTCCACAAGCATGGAGCTCAGGTGAAGTTGGACATTGTTATTTGGCTTCCTCCCCATTCTGTCTCATAGGCTTTTCCCCCAAATAAAATTTCTTGCACCCTTAATCATTTCTTGTTGTCTGCTTCTTGCAGAACCTTTACTAATGTATGTTTCTAATATGTCTTTCTTTGCCTTTCCCATTAGTTTAATGCTCTTTATGCCAGAGGTTCTCAAATTTTATTCTGCATAGAAATGATATATAGAGCTTGCTACAATGCAGGCTCCTTAGGTACAGTACAAAAAGATCTCATAGATCTTGGGGGGGAGCCAGAAATTAAGCATTCAGTTGAGTTAATTATGAGAGGTCTTCTTAATTAAACTCTCATGACCATGAGAGGTCAAACCACACATTGAATAGCACTGATGAAGTCAGTCTGTGCAATATAGGAAAGATTTATATTATTATATGAATACATACTTGTATGTTAATAAAACTTTACAGTAATTGTTATGTCTCCTAGGAATGTCTGTCTGATACATTTTCTTGACTGTGGTTATTTGAGCTTTGCTGCTACTAGTAGAATAGCATCATGTTTTGGAGCCTGGGCTCTGGACTTTGAGTGCCTGGATTTTAATTTTAGCCTATGCTTTCTAACTTTGTAACTGTGGGAAAAATTGCTTAACCTGTCTGTAAAACACCTACCTCAAGGAATTTTTATGAGGATGTTATCAAACAAAAGGAGGTTCATTGGTGCATGTACATCAAAACCCCATAAGCCCTGGCTGGTGTGGCTCAGTGGATTGAGCACTGGCCTGTGAACCAAAGGGTCACTGGTTCCATTCCCAGTCAGGTCACATACCTGGGTTGTGGGGCAGATCCCTGGTTGGGGACACGTGAGAGGCAACCACACATTGATGTTTCTTCCTCTCTTTCTGCCTCTCTTCCCCTCTCTCTAAATATAAATAAATAAAAGCTTTAAATAAATTTTTTAAAAGCCCAATAAAACATGAACAGGAGTTTGCAGCAAAGAAAGTAAAGGTTTATTTAAGGGAATGGCACAAAACCCAGAGTCACCTTATTGGTCTAAGACTGGGTTCCCTCTATGGCTTCTACAGAATTGGTTATATGAGGGGGAAAATCACTAATCATGGTGACTAATAGCATTAGAGTCATGGCCAGGGTGATGGTCTCTACTGATTAGTCAGTGCTAGGGTATGGGGTCATTGGTCATTGCATCTGGTCCCAATGTCAGCCATGGCATCACTTTGCCTGGTTTCACTAATTTTCTGAGCCTGAAGCTGAAACACAACTGAGGCCTAGATGTTATCTCTAGTTTGACCAAAACTCTGTCTCTGGGGTCAACAGACCTGAGGTTTTGTTCTTAAGATAATTTGATGCTGATCAGAAACTCATTATGCTGAGGGCTTAGTGAATAAGGGAGTGATCAAACAAGGAGGAGGGAGAAGAGTGAGTCAGGGCATTGGAAGAGGCTTTTGAATCAAAAGGAAGGAAAGGAGAAAAGGTCATATTAAAGAAATGAAGGTTCTGCGTGGTCACAATTGTAGACATTTTATCTTGGACAGCAAAGAGCTGAGGACTTACTTTGCCTTATTTATTTTTTTAAGATTTTATTTATTTATGTTTAGAGAGGGAAGGGAGGGAGAAAGAGAGAGAGAAACATCAATGTGCGGTTGCTGGGGGTCATGGCCTGCAACCCAGGTATGTGGCCTGACTGGGAATCGAACCTGCGACACTTTGGTTCACAGCCCGTGCTCAATCAACTGAGCTACGCCAGTCAGGGCTAGTTTGCTTTATTTTATTTTATTTTTTAAGAAAACTAATAGTGTTTTAGCATTATGCTTCAGCTTACATCTGAAAGGGCAGAAAAAACCTTTTTTCTATCCTTCTAGGTTCTTTGGCTGATCTAATTAATAATCAAATTGACATAAGAGAAAGTAACAGGAGGGAAAAAACAGATTTAATTTTGTACATATGGAAGCCTCATAAAAACATGAGACTCAGCAGACAACTAGGTAATCGAGGTTTCTATTACATTCTGAGCTTAAGAAAGGGGTAGAAGTGTGGGGAAACGGGGCAGGAAGGCCATTCACAGGATGACAGAGGAGTTGTTTCAGAAAGAAAGGTTGCCCTGCAATGCAGATACGTTCCTCAGGTAAAAAAGGAGCTCCCACCCTTTGTGACAGCATGGGTGGAACTGGAGAGCATTATGCTAAGCAAAATGAGCCAGGCAGGGAAAGACAAATACCATATGACCTCACCTTTAACAGGAACCTAAACAACAAAACAAGCAAACAAACAAAATATAACTAAAGACACTGAAGTAGAAAACAGGCTGACGGGGACCAGAG
The DNA here is from genome assembly GCF_004126475.2 of Phyllostomus discolor. NCBI lineage: Eukaryota > Metazoa > Chordata > Mammalia > Chiroptera > Phyllostomidae > Phyllostomus > Phyllostomus discolor. The sequence continues at coordinate 152,633,545 of NC_040908.2, read as the reverse complement.
GAGAGAGGGGAGGAAATTTCAGGGGAAAAGGGGGAAGGGTCTACAGGAACAAGTATAAAGGACACATGGACAAAAACTAGGGATGGAAATGGGAGGGAGATGGGGAGGGATGGGTGGGTGGGCTGGGATGGGAGTAAAAGACAGAAAACTGTACTTGAACAACGATTAAAATAAATTTTTTTAAAAAAGGAGTATCTAGATTTATCCAAGTATATAAAAAAAGTTATCTCTGGTAATAGCTCTATTCCTGGTACAGGCCCCCCTTCCAAGGTAATTTGAGGCAATTAAGGGGGGAGGCAAAGAACTTGCCTTGAATCTGCTGGTTCTTGATTGTCTTTAGCTCAAAATAATCTTTATGTCAAATGCATATTTTAGGGTGACGAATTCTGTTCCCTTTCACATTAACACATAAAACTGACAAAAATAGCACTTAATTTTTGTTTCTTTGCTGTAAGGATGTTATTGAAAATAAAGGCCATTATTCAACACAAACACATGAGACTCCAAAGGAGAAATCTAACCCAGGAAATCCCAGGAGAGCTAAAAAGAAGAAACAAGTAAGCAGACCAACTGCTTTGTTTGAAGGGTGGATTTGCTTTTGACCTATGGATTTTGTAATTAGCCATGTTTGATTCATTTTTTTTGTTTGCTACAAGCCTTAAAACTAAATTTATAAATCTTTTCTTCTTACAAATGCACTTTCTTTCCTTTGTTTTTCAGGACTTTCTATCTCAGGAGGCTCTTACCTATAAGAGGTGTTCTTGTGTGTGTCTTCCATGAAAATTCCTTTAGATGCAGCTCTGTTAGTACTGTGGCTAAAATATGACACTATATAAGTGGATTTGAGTTTGCGCTGTTCTCCTTTGGGAGGAGTTTTATTGGTGAAATGTTTCTTAAACCCATGTTAATCCTAATATGAATTATACAGATAATTCCCTGACCTTGGAGAATATTTTGGTACTGTAAATGAAGAATCACCCATTCTATACTCTAAAAATTTGTGTTATGATTAGTTTAGTTCATGATGGTGTGGAATTTAATAGTGATATGCCAAATTTAATGAGTTAATTGAATAAAAATATTTCACTTTTTTTGGGTTAGGTAAATTCATTAGATGCTAATTCAAGAAATTCAAGTATTCAGATTAAGATGTAAGTCCCAGCAGGAAGATAAAATGAGGCATCCACTTACCATAGAATTGGGAAGGCTATTCCACGAAGAGACAAAAACATTAAATCTAGAAGAGGCAGTGCTAGGATGACTCAGCCACTTGAAAAGTAATGACCTAAGTCAGGAAGGTCTACACTCACCCCATTTTATTTAGATGGCTCTTCAACAAAAGGCCACAACTTCAAGGTGACAGATCTAAAATAATAGACCTATCGAGGAGTTTATTTTGATGTCTCATTTGGTCCTTCTGCTTCTGCTCTTGCATGCCTGTATTTTATTCTCTGCACAACAACAGCCATTACCTCCCTACATCACTTAAAGTGAAAGTCAAAATCCTTACCACAGGCAGACTCTTGCTTCCTTGATACTTTATTTCTCCTCCCCCTTTCATTCTCTTTCTCTCTCTCTCTCTCTCTCTCAATTGTGATCTCTCAGAGGAATTCATATAAATCTACAAACTTCCAAAAAATGTTAGGCAATTGTCATCTGATAATTTTACATTAACTAAAGTTTTAGTTTTGTAAAAAAGGATAATGGGTAATTTTTTCTCCTAGAAAGTCCTCCTTTGTTACAATCATCTTTCTTGAGGTATAAATTCATGACACAGGTGACCATACAACCCAGAGTGATTGTATTGTTTTAGCTTTGCCTTTACTGATATTCTTAAACATTGAGGGAGTGCCCCATGACTACTGTACATCATTCCATTTAAATTTCATTAGATAAATGGGTAATATTTTACTCCGAGGATGACTTCCTGATTAAGTTGATATCCTGTGAGATCCTTGCTCATTATAGGAGTGACCATCAGTAACTTGTAAAGGTCATTCTATTTTAATCTCATTGAAGGAAGAGTTGTGAGAAGATGTAATCATTTTTTCACCTGATTTACTAATTTGGAAAGTATTAAAGAGGTTTATAAAATAGAATGGTCACAGCTACATGCTTAATTAGCATTCTAAGTGACAAGGATGAACTACTGAAAGTCAAATTGAAGGGGAGAAGTGAACATACACAATGTAAAAAAAATAGCCTTTCTCTCCTTTTAATCTTGATGTGATTTTTATCTTACAGACATTATTTTTTCCCAGCATTAAGATTTTGACAAGGCCAGTTCCCTCAGCTTCCCTCGATCCCCTCTCGTACGTTTCAACAATTTGAATGCAAAGAGAGATAGGCTGATGTCTCTATTCCTTCATTTGCATGCACGCCCTGGACACCACATGCAAACTCGACTATGCCTTCTCCTGTATGCTTCTAGTGCTGCACCTTCACCATTTCTTTTCTCACCCCTGCCAAAAAAAGTTTTCTATATTGTAGGGCACTCCCCTACTTTGGATTTATATTATCATCTTTCTCAAAAGAATATCAGGGCTTTTGTGGGGGACATTATAGGTACATTCTTCATGGCACCTGAAGAAAGAACCTGAAATTAAAACCAACTGAATTTAGGAGTTTTCAACTTTTCTATTTTTATCAGTCATGTTATATAAAAGGGAATAAATGACACTTTAATGATGCTCTCAGATGATATTAGTGTTGCAAACTATAGGAAAGAGATGAATGACACCATAGGAGCTAACAAGATTTAGTTACATGGATGGTTAGAATGAGGAGAACAAAAATGACCCCAGAAAATGTTCTAATAATTTAGAAATACCCTGTGCTTATGTGCATATGTATACATGTGTTTTTCTGTGTGTACCTGTTCTGTTACACTATTTAAATTTAAACATATAGAATTTCATGGAGAAAAAGCAAGCCAGGACTTGCCATAATAATCTAGGGTACTTACTTCTTTCTTTTCTGCAGTGGTTTGCATTGGGATTGGTCTGTATCCAATAAGAAGTTCCATTTTCTTATTTATAAAATGAGGAGATTGCATAAAATTTATGAGCCTTCTGGCCTTTAAAATTACATTGATAAATACTTGATTCATAGTTTCTATGGCAAGTAGGGTATAGAACATGTAGCCATTTGAGCATAGCTTAAAAATTAGCTGAATTTTCTCTGCTGATACTCTTATCCTTCAAATGAGTACCCCTTATGACTTCTCTATAACATCCCACTTTTCATCAGAAATCATCTTTGTTCAGGCTCAATCCACAAAGTTGACTTCAGCCAAAAGGCTCACAAATATATTTTGGCCTCAAGATACCTATGGGGTAGAGGGCATTCTTGTGTATTATTTGGAAAAATTAATGAGCACCAAAGTCAATATCCACAAACTGACCTAAGGATGATCTACCTAATTGTAGAAAATTTAGCTGAACCCTGGGGAAATTTGAACATTATAAATGTAGGAAGTAGGAAGGACCAAGATGCTAATTACTTGAAACTGATGAGAGCCAAGTGTTTAGAAAAAGTAAGTGGAGTTTCTAGGACAGTAAGTTCACTGATAGACTGATTCACCTGCCCCAAGAGCATACCACCCACAATACATTCAATATTTACATCTCCCTTTTAGTCAGAGCCTGATGAGGTTAGGACAGATTAGACTATAAACAAGTGGCTAGGGTTGCAGTCCCAAGCCTGTAGTTCCAAACAGTAATGTCACGGGCAGTCCTTCCTTCTCCTTACTCTCCATATCTCTAAAGGAAGAAGACGCATAAGGAAAGGCCATTGCAGTGGATGCTGGAAAGATCACTGGTGGCTTTCAAGTTTGTATTTGTGTTGGCTGTTTTATGCCTCCAACTCTTAGTTGACTTCAATTCAAGGTTATGCATGAAGGCATTCCCTTTTCTTTAAATGAATAGACTTTATCTTTTGAGCAAATGGTTTCACTATAACCCTTCAACCCTCCTCCCAATTGCTCCATATCCAGGGAAAACTCTTCCCCTGAGTTTCAGCTTCCATATCTATAAAAAGGAAGAAGTTAGTCTACAGTCATAGTGAGCTCTACTCTCCTGGGGCCCATGTTGTTATAGGAAGGGAACCTTGAATCCTTATGTGGATGAAGATGTTTGAGGTTTTTCCATTGGGTGAGCAGCAGGACAGTGCCTTTAATAGATGTAGGGCAGTTAAGAAGAGGAATGAGTTTCAGGGTTCATAGTGGTAGAGAAAATAGTACTACTCAGTTGAGAAAAATACTTGTGTTTTTATGCTTAGTCATTTACCACTTATTTGCATTGTGATGTATTTGAACCACTATTTTCTCAACTGATATGTGAGAATTTTATTCTTAGGATTATTATAAAGATGGGATTGAGAAACAGCATAAGACATTCAGGGGTTACATCCCAGGCAATTTGAAAATAGGTTAGTAGTATCTACTAGTGCAGGGGTAAGGGAAGAAGCTGCATAAGGAAAGGCCATTACAGTGGATGCTGGAAAGATCACTGGTGACTTTCAAGTATGCATTTGTGTTGGTTATTGTATGCCTCCAACTCTTAGTTAACTTCAAGGTTGTTCATGAAGGCATTCCCTTTTCTTTAAATTAATAGACTTTATTTTCTGAGCAAATAGTTTCACTATAACCCTTCAACCCTCCTCTCAATTTCTCCTGTTTCTAACATCTTGCCTTACACAGTTTTAATTAGGTAACATAATTCAGATCTCAAGAAAGTGAGCAGTGAGAATGGGTAGGAAGAATAGGCTGCTCATTAAGGTTATCAGTGGTAATTAGAAGAATTAAGAGGAAATGGTAACTAAATATATAGAATAGCAGGCCAAACTGATTTTCTGTTATTGGTAGTGTATGATTTGACTTTGCCATCTTTTAAACTTTTTGGTTATGGGTTAGGGGATTTATAAGTCTGTTTGAAATCTGAAGAGAGGTATCCAGGGAATAGGGCCAAGAGAAAGAAGGAGGAAAAAAACAAGAAAATGAGAAGAAATGTTGAAAGAGTAAGAGAAGTTGATACTGGATTTATGGGGGAAGAATTTTCTTTGAAACTGAACAGAAATCTTTGGAATACTTTCTCTGAGATCAGGGGGAAGGAGGAGAGTTATAGTAAAAATGAAAAGTTGTATAGGTGGGGGGTAAGTAGGAGAATCGAAAGTGTTTAATTTGGTGGGCCTCGGTTTTTGATGTAGTGTGGCTGAGGAGGGGAGGCTGTGGAGAGCTGGGTGTGGTTAGGCACGAAGTGCTTGGTTCCTTTGAGGACGCACTTGATGGCGATATGCTGGCTGGATTATATTGTATTCGAAGGCAAGGGGGTGAGCGGTTCTGATCTACCAGAAAATAAAATCCAACTGAGCTGTGTGTGCAGATGGGAACTTGCCTGCCAATGGCACATGGGGCTTTTCAAGAGAAATAGTTTGAATTTTTCCATTTTCTTCCTACATGACCTGTAGGAAAGCCTACTCAGAAAGAACTACCCATTTCCACTAGTGCAGGGGCTGACAGGTGACTCCTGTTGCCTCCCAGGAGCTGGAGGAGCCTCAGCATCTGTCCATCAGGGCTGGGAGGGATCATCAGGATTGCGGACTTGGCAGGTCTCCAAGTCTGTTCTCATTAGGTGCCATTTTGTGGGGCTGAGGGCATCCAGGAAGGAATCTGACATATTCAAGCTTCTCTTTTTATGTTTTTTTTGTCTTTTCCTACAAGTAGACTCTTGTTAACTCCAGTAAGTTGAGTCCATCATCTCAGGAATTAATGCTTCATTCATTCCCTTCACACAGCATCACCTGAGTAGCCCATCGGGAGGTTGCCTGACTCTTTCTAAGAGACCAACCCAGGAACTAAACTTAAGACTATTGCCCTAGTTTACAAAGGGTTTTGGAATATCATTCTCTCTGTTCCCATTTTCTTTCCACACCTCTGAATATTGCTATAGAATCTCCTATCTGTCTGTGACCAATAGAAAGAGTGGTGGAGAAATATGTTCTTATTGGCTTATTAGTCTGTGATATTTTTCAAAGCAGATAAATAATAGAGCGCTGTGGTGATGGTGATAATGATCATGATGATGACAGATAACTGTTATTGGCTACACATTATGTGTGAGGCACATCTTCATTTAATACCCATAACAGCAACATGCTTAAATGTTCTGGGGTGCTACTATTCTTCTTTCCATTTTACACATTAGGAAACTAATTTGATTCAAAGAAGTTAGTCAAATTTTCCAGTATCACACTTTCGTATTTTCTAGGGATGATTCTCATCTCAGACTGGCAAAGGGGAGTTTATTGGCTCACACTTCTGAAATATCTATCGGTCCTGTCTGCAGCCCAAGACGGATTCGGGGGCTTAAATAATGCAATCAGAAAATACTTTCTCTGTGTATCTTGGTCTAATGTCCTGTGTGCTGGCTTCATTTTAATGCTGACTTTCCCAATATGTGGTCAGTAATGGCCAGTTTGGCTCTAAGCTAACATTGCACTTCCAGCATGCAATCATGGGAAAACACAGCACCTTAATTTTTGTAGCTTCAGAAGAAGCCTTGGGAAGGGCCTTGATTGGTCAGGTTTAGTCATGTGCCCATCCATGATCTGATCGCTGTGACACAAGTAGCATAGTACTTTGATTTAGCGGGTTGTGGGTACCTACCCACTCTGAAGGAGGTTAACCTTCCACTTCCACTCAGTGAAGTATGTTCCCCACAAAACAAAAAGGACTGTCCACAGAGGAAGGAATAAAGGGGGAGAATACATAGGGCAGTCAAAATTTGCATATTTCAAAGTTCTTTACTCCAAGTCAGATGGTATGAGATCCAGGATTTGGATACAGATGATCTGTCCCTGGACCCAGCACTATTCTGAGGAGGCTTTGTGCTAGTTGATTTGCAGAACTTATCTCACTTAATGCCCACCGAAACCACTGGGAGCAAACATTATTAGCCACATGTTATAGGCAAGGAGCCAAGGTAAAACAGCTTGCCTGACTCTTTCTAAGGGACCACCCCAGGAACTAAACTTAAGACTATTTTGCTTTGCTTTTAAATTTCATTCATCCATCTATGGACATCATGACAAGCATCTGAATGATTCTGAATGTCAAGAAGAGACTGGGGATGTGGCCCATATGAATCCATTTTGCTGTTTAACAAACAATCAGCATAGCCCAGTGGTTTACAACACAAATATTTATTTTCATCACTCACGGTCTGCTGGTGAGCTGGGCAGCTCTGCTTCAGGCTGAGGATGTAGTTGAAGTTGGCTCCATCTGTTGCGTTCTGGAGCCTAGGCTGGAGCAGCATTAGCTGGCCAGGGGAAGTTCTTTTCATGGTGGATTACTGAAATGTCAGAAGGCAAGTCCACTCGTGCAAGCTCATGCCAAGTGTCTGCTTGCATCCTGTCCACTCACACCCCACTGGTTGCAGTGAGGTATGTGGTCCAGCTCTGTATCCGTGGACTGGAGAAGTGCACTCTGCCCGCACTGGGAAGAGGGGAGTGAATAGTTGCTTATAATCCAAACTACAATGAGGTACTTTGAAGAAACTATACGAAGGTTCTTAATTCAGACTTGCACTATTTTTTTTTCAAAGCACAACTTCTTTGAAAAGCATTGTCAATCAGTAAACCATAGAGGTTACAAGTCAAATTTAGGAGGTTTTGTTATAATGCTAAACCTATGAAATAGTATTATTTCTACCACCCTTTGAAACCTGGGTGAAATATTTTACATCTTACTCTCTAGCATGGATGTTATACTAACAATACTCTTTATGTATTTGGGGGACAATATATTAAACCTTGGTGTAATAACTTAACCTCACATCGAAGGCGATATGGAACTCTGGAGTGAAAAATGGCTGTGACCATTGACAGCTTTGGGAGCTAAATGCAACTGTTTGTCCAGGTGTGAAATAATAGCTATTAAAATCCTTTTATTCTGGCATCAGTTCAAGGCCTTGGAGCTTCATGGATAAATTATGTTCCACTGATTTTATTCCTAACAGTTAAAATTCATTCCATGCAAAAGTTATATCTACTCATGAAGAACTACAACCTGATTTTTTTCTGTCAGCAATACTTTCCCATCCTACCCTGAAATCATGAAAAGCCCAGTAGGGGTGATTCTGACATTATCTGCGCAATATTGTTTGTACAATTGAAACTGCAGACACTAGCATTAAGAGAAAAAGGGTCAGAAGTTCAGGTGAAATTGATATTGAAGAGTTGGTTTTATTGTCGTGCGTGAGAGATATTGAATACATTAATTGTTTGTTCAATGAAAGTAAACACTTCAGTGTACCAGTGTACATAGTATAGTTACAGGTCCTGTGGAGAGGCCAAACAGAAACACTTAAAGGTGTGATTTCTATCTACAGCGGAATGAGCATGCCCAAAAGGAAAGAGACTTTTGAACAGAATCAGAAATCCTCGAATTTTACTGTCAGTTAGCTTTCGGACTGTGAAGGAATAATAACAGCTTTCTAGTTTGTTACTTCTTTACCTTGAGAATAAGACAGTTTGTCTCCATTGACTTTAGGGGGAGCCATGGTTCAGACACGGTAGAATGCTGAGGAGTTTCCTACCTGATCTGAAAGACACAAAACGTGAACAGGTGGTGCGTTCAGTCATCAAGTGTGGAGCATCCACCACTTTGTGGGGAGCTTTGTTCTCAGTTGTCTGGATAGAGGCATGAAGAGAAAAAGCCCCGAGCCCTGGAGAGCTTACATCTGGTGGGAGATAGTCAATAAGCAAGTAAAAAATAATTATATATCTTAATTCCAAGTATTAATAAATGCAGTGAAAAAATTAAAACAGGCTGAAGGGAGAGTGCCTAGGAAGAAAAAATTATTTTTGATAATAAGGAGAGTTCTATCTGAGGAGGTAGCACTGGAGACTTGTATTAAATTATGGTATTAGTTTTGCAATTACCTGGGGACAAATCATCTCTCTAGCACATGCAATGAGCCTGAGGTTGGAAGGTATTTGGTACGTGTAAGGAACAGCAAAAGTAATAGCTTAATTATGCAGCACAATCTCTATGGGATAAAATGGAATAATATAAACTGCATCCTGTGACATGGTGAAAAGGTATGTTGAATTAATAAGAGGAGGGGTGAGCTGAATGAGTCCCGTGATCAGGTCTTTGCTTCATTTTTCTTGTTTTATTGACCACCACATTCCAGATATTTTACCTTAACTTATATCTACCCCTCGTTTCCACTCTCATATCCAGTGTTGATCTTAGGTGGACAGTTGCAAAGGTAGTTTTGAGCCATCCTCTTATCAAAAAAGTAAAGCTGACCACCGAACTATGTGTGTCTATGCTTCCCTTTGATGCTTCCCTGTGAGATGGAGAAAAAAGTAAATTCAAAGTATTTAGCACAGAGGACTTTTATGACTTGTCCCTGACTGCGTAGCCTCTTCTATTTCCAAACTTGCCTCCTTCCCTTAATTCTACAACCACATCATAGTACTTGCTGTTTCCCAGAATACCCTGTTCCCCATTTCTTCATCTATGACTCCTACCCTCTGCTTAACTTCCTTCAGGTGTTTTAGGAACCAGTTAGGGCATATCTCTACCTGTAGTTTTCTCTTAACCTCACAGTCTGTTTCTCTAGCACAGAGCATGCTGTGGTGGAATTGCCTTCTTCATTACCTCTTCGCCCCACTGGGCTGTGAGTTCCCTGAGGGCCTGGACAATGTTATTGTTTAATTTCTGTATTTCTGACATCCAGTTTAATGCCTGGCACCGGGTTCAATACATGTTTCTAAAAATAATGAATGTGGGGCATAGCGTATGGATTATTTAATTTTAGTATATTTTAACCAGCCAATTATTTTGTCCAACTTATTTCTCTTTCCCCTTTTCTGCCTTCCATATCTAACTTCATGGTTATACAACAGTGCAGGTGGCCCATGGCAAAAACTGGTGTTTCATGCAAAGGGAGGGAATGACATAGCATGTGAAAGAGTGGTCTTCGTAAGGACATATTGAAAAAGAATAATTTTTAATTTAAAGTGTACTGATCAGTATCTCATGTGGTCATTATAATTCTATTACAAGATTTTTTTACTCATGACTTCTGGCCAAGATGGAGGCATAGGTAGACACACTGTGCCTCCTCACACAACCAAGATAGGGACAACAACAATTTAGAAACAGAATAACAACCAGAACTGACAGAAAACTGAACTGTATGGAAGTCGGACAACCAAGAAGTTAAAATAGACATGTTCATCTGGACAGGTAGGAGGGGCAGAGTCAGGCAGCTGGGCTCGGGTCGAGGCACAGAGAGCAGAGAAGGTTGGGACCAGGTGTGTAAGGCATCCGGGGTGCACAAGACCGCAGTGGGTGGACCCTGAGCATGCAAGTGGCAGCTGGCAGGCCCTGGCTGAGGGGTGGCAACCAGCAGACCCAGCGAGGTGGTGATTGTAAAGCAAGGCACTGCGCGCAACCCAGGATCTCAGCACTGGGAAACGGAGCCTCAGGACACTGATTGGAAACACTTGTGGGGGTTGAGGCACAGGGAGAGACTCCCAGCCTCACAAAAGAGGTTGTTGGAAAGATTCACGGGATGCACAAGCCCACCCACACGGGAATTAGCACCAGAAAGGCCCAGCTTGCTTGGGGGAAGCAGCAGAAAGGACTGAAGTCTGATGGAGAGTAGAGCAAGAACCATTGTTGCCTCTCAGACCCTGCCCTCACATACAACCTCACAACCCAGAGACTGGGTTGCCCCACCCTGGTGAGCACCTAAGGCTCCACCCCTCATACATAACAGGTGCAACCAGACCAAAAAAAAAAAAGATGGCTCAAACAGAAGAACAAATGAAAGCCCCAGAACCAATACTTTTAAGCGACTGAGAGATAGCCAACCTACCAGATGCACAGTTCAAAACACTGGTGATCAGGATGCTCACAGAATTGGTTGATTTTGGTCACAAATTAGATGAAAAAATGAAGGCTATGCTAAGTGAAATAAAGAAAAATGCACAGGGAACCAATAGTGATGGAAAGAAAGCTGGGTCCCACATCAATGGAGTCAACCAGAAGGAAGTAAAAAACATACAATCAGAAAAGAATGAAGAAACAAGAATTCAAAAAAAATGAGGGGAGGCTTAGGAACCTCCAGGACACCTTTAAACATTCCAACATCTGAATTATAGAGGTATCAGAAGGAGAAGAGGAAGAGCAACAAATGGAAAACTTATTTGAACAAATAATAAAGAACTTCCCCATTCTGGCAAAGGAAATAGACTTCCAGAAAGTCCAGGATGCTCAGAGAGTCCCAAAGAAGTTGGACCCAAAGAGGAACACACCCAGGCACATCATAATTACATTAGCCAAGGTAAAAATGGAGAGAATCCTAGAAGAAGCAAGAGATAAGGGGACAGTAACCTACAAAGGAGTTCCCATCAGACTGTCAGCTGATTTCTCAAAAGAGACCTTGCAGGCAAGAAGGGGCTGGAAAGAAGTATCCTAAGTCATGAAAGGCAAGGACCTACATCCGAGATTGCTCTATCCAGCAAAGCTTTCATTTAGAATGGAAGGGCAGATAAAGTGCTTCTCAGATAAGGTCAAGTTGAAGGAGTTCATCATCACCAAGCCCTTATTTTATGAAATGTTAAAGGGACTTATCTAAGAAAAAGAAGATAAAAAACATGTATAGTAAAATGACAGCAAACTCACAATTATTAACAACCACACCTAAAACAAAAACAAAATAAGCAAACAACTAGAATAGGAACAGAACCACAGAAATGGAGATCATATGGAGGGTTAGCAACAGGGGAGTGGGAGGACGGAGTGGGAGAAGGGGGAAAAGGTACGAAGAATAAGTAGTATAAATGGTAGGTAGAAAATAGACAGGGGGAGGGCAAGAATAGTATGGGAAATGTAGAAGCTAAAGAACTTATGACACGTGGACATAAACTAAATGGGGGGAATGTGGGTGGGAGAGGGTGTGCAGGGTGGAGGGGAGTGAAGGCAGGGGTAATGGGACAACTGTAATAGCATAATCAATAAAATATATTTAAATAAAATAGTTTTTAGTCATTTCTGCCCCATTTCCTTTTAAGAACAATGGATTATTTTTCTCACTGAGGTAAACAGTCTTAGATTAAGTTAGAGCAAGAAAACCCTCATCATTTATTGGAAAGCCTTTTAGATTTGTTTCCCTTCTCCTTTGAGCAGTGGGCCTTGTTTTTCCTTTTCTAAGAAGTGAGAACCAAGCAAATGAGAGGCAGCCTGTAGGTCGTTTCTTCTGCTCTTCAAACTAGTGCAGTGAGTGGCATTATCTCCATTTTTCCAGCTGATGAAAATAAGTGATTTGTCTGGGCAGCTAATTGATGGAAGAGGTAGAATTGAATTCGAGTCTTATAGACACAAAAGCAAATGTCTTTGTACTCCACCATGTCCCATCATTAAGGGATGACCTAACCAAAGGCTGTGTATGTTCTAACATATAGTACCATGTAAAAATGGAAACACACAAAGATTAATTGCATATCCCAAATGGCAGAAATAGCTTATTGGGAAAGTTTGGAAAGCAACTTTCTGGTATTAGAGTATAGGTGAAGGCTCTGACAGCTTCTCCACAGACACTGCTAATCCCTGTGACCCAGGTATGAACTCATATTGACAACAGAAAGCAGATTTAGAAGCATGCTGTAAGCTGGAAGAATGAAATTAATGGCTTGTTTCAAAATGACCTTTCTGATTCATTATTTATAATAAGAAAACACATGGCAATCCTTGCTTCCGGCTGAGTCACAGCGCTCGGTGGCATCATCTTTGTCAAGATTTCATTCTTGAATAAGAGGTTGTTAATGAATATTCTAATATTTAACATGGAATGGGAACATGGAATGTCCCAGACAATGCATTAATGTTTATTTATATGCATGATTACCCTATTCCTTAAAATGGGTTGCTATTAGCTAACAAAATAACTGAGGATTAGAAGGTTAACTAACTAGTCCAAGGGTGTACCTGCTGGAAAATGGCAAAGCGAGGTTTAAATCTAGTTATCTGATTATGACGGTTGTGCTCTAAATTGTCCATTCTTTTGAGCTCCTGAGGGTGCCTTTGGCCTGGAGCCTGGAAACTAGCTTTTGTCCCAGGGTTGATACTGACAAGCTGTGTGAGTTCGGACATGTGGCTTTCCTTCTCTGAACCTGTTTACTTATTTGTTGAGAACGGATGACCAGAACAAGGATTTCTGATGTTTCCTGCCACTGAGAAATTAAATGATTGAAATGCCAGAAACGGGAGCTCATTTACTCACAGCAGGACATGATTTCCCAAGATCACCCTGGCATAAATATCAGTACTTGCTGCACCACAATACTTCTTAAATGAAATGTTAATTTTGCTTCATATTTAGACTCTGCTCCTTATTATTATTTCGCGTAGAATTCCATCAGAGTGCTGAAACTCCAAATTCCATAGAGTGTGGAAATATATTGATTTTTTAAATGTCAGAATCTCTAGATACAGTTCCAGTTTCTTGAACATTATTTTTGTTCAACTCTACATAGGTGTATTTATATTGTACTGCTTATTTTATACTATGTAATTATCCTATGTTTCTGACTTGAACCAAAGTTAATGAAAAACTGAAAAGGAGTTTCTGAGAGTGTGGGGACAGGCACTAGGTTTTGTTTTTGTTTTTGTTTTTTTTTAAGAGGCAAAGAGTTCACCTGATTATATTTTAAGATGAACTGAAAGATCCTCACCATCTTCATTTTCCTTCCCTTCCTCTGTATCATCGTATCAACACTGTGAAAAAGGACTGCTCGCGTAAATCATTAACTAGTACCAGTCACCCTAGAGAGTCCTTCTACACATGTTGTTTCATTAATTTTTCACCATAACACTGATAGGTAAATCTGATTTTCCCCACTTTACAGATGAGGACATGAGGACACTGGTTCTGCAAGAGAGAAAAGAACATGCCTAAGAACACATAGCTAGCCCGTACAAAAGCAGACAGAGGTCCCTTTGACTTACAAATTGGTGGTCCTTCCATGGGGCTACGTTTTCTGGGGATTGAAACACTTTACATCAGCACAATACACTTGCTCTCTTAGAAACATCCTTCTCCTCAGGCACCCTCCCAGTTGTATCCTGTAACACACTTTATGTATTTTTATTGAAGTAATTATCTTTCTCTCTATCTCATATTGTAACATTCACAAGGACATTATATCTACGGCTCAGTAAAATTTTGTAAAGTCCACCACATACGTAATAAACGTGCACATCAATATATAGAAACTGAGCAGCGTCCCTCATTTACTCACAGCCACGACCTCCCCAGAGGTGGTCAAACAGGTACCACCTGTTTGAAAACAGGTGGTACCTGTTTTCAAACTTGCAGTTCATGGAAACATGAGTCTGTACTCTTTTGTGCGTGATTCCTTAACTTATTTCCTTACATCTAAGTTTCCTTCTGGTAACATATTTCACTTGCCTGCTATATAGTAGCAGAGGTGTTTGAGAAGCCCCCAAATCAATAATTTGCTAGAAAAGCTCACAGGAGTCAGAAAACGGGTTAGAAAATACACTTGGTTATAGCTGATTACAGCGAAAGGACAGAGATGAAAATCAACAAAGGTAAAGGTCACATAGCACCAAGTCTGGGGGAGGCCAGGTGCCAGCTTGCAATTGCTCTCTCCCAGTGGAGTCAGATGAACAGTGTTCAATTCTCCCAGCTGCGATGTGTGACAGAATCTGCAGCATATTGACAAGCAGAGAAGATCCCCGAGCCTCAGCGGTCTGGGGTCTTTACTGGGGGTGAGTCAGTAGGCAGGAGGCAGCCATGTGACTGACCTCAGTTATTCCATCTCCAGCCCCTCCAGAGGTCAAACTGATATCGTGTGGTTCAAAGCCCCGCCATAAATCACATTGCTAGCATAACTATTTGGGCTGGCTCAGCACTGCAGGTATATAAAGACACGCTAACCCAGTAGAGTATTTCTGTCTCCCAGAAGCCAAACCTTTCTTTGGGATGTGCAGAGCTCGAACCTGCCCACGCCCACCAAATTAATCGTTTACTGTCCAGTGAGCACCCCATGCTTGCCGAGTGAACCCTGCATACAGGCCTCATAACAATGAATTTCTTTAGTTTTTGTTTACCTGAGAAGGTTCTACTTTTCCCATATTTTTGAAAGATATTGTCTCTGGATATTGAATTCTGGGCTAACAGTGTTTTCTTTTC
The DNA here is from genome assembly GCF_004126475.2 of Phyllostomus discolor. NCBI lineage: Eukaryota > Metazoa > Chordata > Mammalia > Chiroptera > Phyllostomidae > Phyllostomus > Phyllostomus discolor. Next base: position 152,618,312 of record NC_040908.2, on the reverse strand, counting down.
TATACTCTAAATGTATCATTCCTTTGTCTTGCCTAGCTTCTAATGGGAAAGCTACTATAATTCTTACTATTTTTCTTCTGTTGTTGATTTTTTTTCTGTGTGCCTTTAAGATTTAGAAAAGGCCTGTGCTGTGATGATGATGTAGCTAGCTGTGTGTATGTGTACGCACTATTTACCCTGCTTGGAATTTTCTGAAATCATTGAAGTAGTATCCCCATCTTCAACCTCCCTAGTTCATTGGTTGCTCTTTTTGTGTTTTCGTTTTTAGTAATTTACTACAATATGTGTAGATTTTTTTTGTTGTGTATATATAGTTTTTGGTTCATAATGTGTCTTGAATGTGTATGGTTTTACCACTATTTTATAGCAATTTCATCATGCTGTGGTTTTATTATCTTTTCAGTGTTTATTCAGATTGGGCATTGCTGAGCTTTTTGAAACAGCTCTATAAATGTTATCAAAGATTGAAAATTTAAATACATTCATATCAAATGTTATTTGACCTTTACTCCTCTTTCTCTTTTTAAGTTTTTAGACTCTTATTTCAAACCACCCGTAAGTCACCGAGACTGTTAATTTATTTCCATGTTTTATCTCTTGTCCATCATTTCAATACAATTTCTAACGCCTTGTTTTCAAGGTTACTGATCTTCTGCAGAGCCTAGCCTGCCATTAAGCCCATTTGATGTATTTTCCATTTTATATAGCACGTCATTTTGCTTTGCGTGTTCCTTTTGGTTCTTTCTCCTAGTTAACGTTTTTCTGTCTGTTAGGTTTCATGTTTTTAGTTTACACCTTTGAACATAGTTGTAACAGCTGTTTGAAAGTCCTGGCTGGTCTGCTACTTCCATTGTTTCTATCATCTGGGGACCTGTTTCTGCTGACTGACTTCTCTTTGTTTATTGGGCACATTTTCCTGATTCTTTTCCTATTATTTTTTTTAAACATCAGTGTATGGTTGCCTCTAGCACACCCATACTGGGGTTATGGCCTGCAACCCAGGCACGTGCCCTGACTGGGAATCAAACCAGCGATGCTTTGGTTTGCAGGCCTGCACTCAGTCCACTGAGCTACACCAGCCAGGGCCCCTATTATTTTTTTTTGGGTACTTGACATTGTGTATATGTTGACAGGGTATTTTGGCTTCCCTTATACATTGTGTGAGTTTGTTTTGACGAGCAGCTTAATTTAATTGCAGTTCAACTTCATACTCGCAAATGCTCCTTTTTGAGCTCTCTACATTTATTTATAAAGTAGGCTTACCCATGTCCTATAAGAACTTGCATCATCTGGTTTATAACTGTCTTTCTCTTCATCTCCCATATTCGTTTTCTTTTGCTCCATCTGTCTCATTTGCCTTTTTGCTCTTCTTAAAACCTGCCAAGTTCGCTTCTGGCTTGGCTCTTCATTCTTGCTTCTTCTCTGCCTGGAATGTCCTCGTTCAACATGGAATACCAAACCCTCGCTTCAAGTATGTTTGATTGTGGTCTCTTCAGAGAGTGTTTTCCCGACTGCCGTTTAAAAAATAGCCTTTTTTCTCCCCACCTGATCACAGTTTTCTTACTCCACTTATGTTTTCTTCATAACAAATGTTACTATCTGATATAATAAATTCATTTACCTGAAGTACCCTGCCTATAATATGCACTCCTAAATTTCGTCTTTTGCATAAGCATCCCAAGTGACTAACAGAATGCCTGACATACTCAAAAAATGTATGTTTAATGAGTTACTAAGTGATTCCTAGTTCCTTGTGCATCAGATATTTATGATAATACCTTCCCTGGAAATCTCATGTTTATTGTTCCTGAGTTAAATGATGTAATGTCTGTGTTATGCACATTTGTCATTTTTAAAATGCTCTTACTATATTTGGGGGAATCTTTGGTTTACATGTCTCGGGGGGATATAAGGACCTACTTATTGCTGTTGAAAATAAAAGAATCCGGTGTTCATATTCCTAGCTTCCTTAGATGGGGCTATCACAGCTCTGGTTTGATTGGGGCTTAGGGACTCCTGAATTTGGGACTTTCACTGCATGTTTCCTATAGGTGGCCAATTCTAGGCTATTACCTCAGACTTTGATGATGTGGTGGGTGATGTAATGAGGTCAGTGGGGAATATATTCCGCCCACAGCAGGGATGCTATGTCCATGTGCTGTGGTGGCAGCAGCAGTGGTCTCTGGTGTTCAGTCACCATGGTGTTCAGACCAGCCTCACCCAACAGCACACTCTTATGAATTAAGCCATCTAGTTCCCTAAGATTCCTCCCCAAACCCCACTTTTGGTTAATGTCATAAAGGGAAGTGTTTGTTGCTTTGTAGGCAAGAACCCTGGTTGATACACTCTTGAAGCAGTTTGGAAGATGGAAAATTGTTAAAAGAAATAAAAGCATGCATTATCATTTTTTATTAGTGCTGAGCAGGGCTCAGCTGAACATCTAGTTAACTAGTGAGAAACACCTGCAAATATGAAAGTTTTTGCTGAAATGGTTATTGTGTGTGTTTTAAAAAGTTTGATTATAGCAAATCTTGGGCTTTGTAAGAAAAGCACTTCATTTCCTAGTTGTTATACCTGTTGGGTTCTACACGAATATGTTTCCATAGTATAATAGGTAGAGATGAGTTTAGTCCCCTTAAAACATGAAGGCTGTTTAGTTCTCTTACAACACATATACATGAGCCAGTTGAGGAGATCAAATATATTTTAAATGACAAGGGGACATTAGTGTTGACTAATAACCCAGCTGTGTCTATAGGGGCAAGAAAAAAGCTCATCATAGAATTTCCTGTACTGGGGGGAGGGTCTTCTTACTATGCAATTTTATTTGTTCTGCTTTGTCATAAAGAAGAGCTTGAAGGACTTTTTAGAGGGAATTTAAAGTGATGTGCTTATTTGTTAGCTTTTGATATAAATGGACAATTATGTAAGCTCGGAGGTTTATAACAGAAAGTGTTTATTGCACATGTATAGGTGTCCAGCCTGGACTGAGTAGATGGCTCTGCTGATCTTGGCTGGTCTCCGCTGGAATGACTAGGGTGACTCAGTTCGGTTCCTCCAACATGCCAGCCCAGGGACGCTCTCATGGTGATGGCAGAAATACACAGAAGCAGGCATGTCTTCTTGAAGCCCAACTTTGGAACTGGTGCAGAGTCAACCCCATCTCATTCTCTGGGCTTAAGCAAATCACGTAGTCAGGATCCAAATCTAGAGGCAAGGCCAGCCACCCTGTGCACAGGCAGAAGGCATTGCCAAGTTCATGGCAAAGGGATGGATCTAGAGAAAGTTGAAGAATTTGGGTTATCATTGCAATCTACCACAAGGTGTTTTGTACCCTTTTGGATAAATAAAAGTGACTTATTATAGGCAGTGATTTAAAGAGAAGGTAAGTACTATCATGTTGCCTAATGTTTCCATGACTCTGCCAATTCGTGTATCCTACATAAGTTACCTCGAGTTCTTTGTCCTGAAGTTCTCTAAATGGGGAGCCATGACCAGTCAGAGTACCCATGCTCAGCCACCCCCTGCTATCTCTTATTTATTTCTCCTTCCCAGTTTCACTTGGCCATAGAATAAAACTTATCTCATTATTATAAATTCTGTGTAAGCCGTCTTGTTAGTCCCTGGGACTAAGGTGGTACAAAAGATCAACATGGTGCCTACACTCATAGTCTTTAAATTGTAGCAGTAAATAAGGACACTAATAAGTAATATATACAATAGAGGTCAATTAGAATTCCTTCCATTTTCCCCTCACTGCACTCTGCTGTTGCTTCACGACAATGTGTGCACTTTCTCTGCAGGGCCTTTGCACTCACTGCTTCTGTTTGGGACCGTTATCCTACAGATTTCCACATGGGCCACTTCCAAGTGCTACAGCCCCCTGCAAAAATCAGAGAGGCCTTTCCTACCCACCTGTTTAAAATGACACACCTCCAATCATTCCCTTTCCCTAATCCCTGCTTTAGGGGTCTCTTTATAGGGACTGTGTGTGTGTGTTTATCATGTTTCTTCTCACCCCTGCCCAGGTGATATACTCAGTGAGAGCAAGGACTTAAGCTCTTTTGTTCACTGATCTTTTATGATGCTGCTTTCAACAAGGAGCAGCATTCTGTAGTCTTCCATATTTTTAAGGTGGCTTATGCCCATTTGACATCATTGCTAAACCTATAAAAGAATACATTTTATTTTTATTCTTATCCTTATTCACTGCTCAGGGCTACTAAGTTTGTGAGGCGCCTACCACAAGGTTCTTTCTTTGCTCAAGTTTTCTGAGTATACAAGTAATAGTCAAGAAGTGATTCCCCAGCCTGGTTGCAGGGTCCTTGGACTTTCTAGCTTGTACACTCAACTTGATTAGCTATCTATGTTAGGATATCCTGGAGTATCAATATTAAGCCACCGAGTTGATTTATATTAGTACTTTTTCCTCGGATTCATTTGGAACCAGACCTTCCAGCTAATAGTGAGTAGAAAAAGAGCTTTGTGAAGAATCTTCAGTCTCCTAAACACTTCAATGAGCCAGGTGCTCTGCTCAGCACTTCACTGAAATGATTTGATCCTTACAACATCTGTGTAGCCTAGGAACTACCATGATTCTACTTACAGATGAGGAAATGAAGTTCAGAGGGTTAGCCAGTTATTCAAGGTCATGTGGCTGTTAGGTGGTGGAGATGGCGTCCAAATGCAGATAGTGAAACTCTGCCAGGGCCAGTAGTCTAGTCACAATGTTAACTACCCTCTTTTTGTCCAAGGAAAGAACACCAACCTACTTTCACATGGTTAAAGCTCATTGTCTGGCTCTCTTAAGACTGGAATTAACCAATCAACCTTTCTGAGGAAAGTGAAGTACATTGAGCAATGAAATGTGGTAACTGACAAAGTATTGGCACAATGTGACCAAAGGCATGGCAGCGAAGAGAACATAGACAAATTGGACTTTATAAAGATTAACAACTGTTATGCATCAGAAAACATTATCAACAATAAAAAGGCAATACACAGAATGGGAAAAATATTTACAAGTCTGATATGAAATTGATATCCAGAATAAATAGAAAACTCCTAAAACTCAACCAATCTCATTTAAAAATAGATGAAAGACTTGAACAGACATTTCCCCAGAGGAGATATGCAAATGGCCAATAAGCACATGAAAAAGATGCTCACCATCACTAGTCATTAGGCGAATGAAAATCAAAACCACCTCACACTCATTAGGATGGCCATGCTCAATTTTTTTTCAAGTGCATAAACAACAAACAAACCCAGAAAATAACAAGTATTGACAAGGATGCGGATAAAACATTAAATGGACTCCTTGTGCACTGTTGATGGGAATGTAAAAAATGCAGAAAGCAGTGTGCCATGTGCCACAATCTCTGTACGAATTATCTTGTTTGATACAAAAATCCTGTGGGGTGGGTGCAATTATTACTTGAGAGAATATGAAGTGTAGGTGCAAAAGAATGAAGCCACTTCACCAAATCCACATGGCCTTTAAGAGTGAGGATCTATACCAGGCAGCTGGGCTCCTTGTCTTGCCCTCACACAGTCCTGTTGTCCCTATGGTCCTTTGCACGGGGCAGGGTGGAGTGGAGACCATGATCATCACTCAGGGTGTGTCAAAAGGGCCAGGGCCACTCTGACCTGGCATGCTATTTTAAATTCAGGAAGACCTCGGACTCCCGCTGTGAATCTATTACTAGCTCATTTAGTTGCATTCATCATTTAATTCCTCTGAGCCTCAACTGCATAATCTCTAAAATGGGTTTAATAATCCCTACCCAGCAGTGTATGTGGGAGGGTTTAACAAGACATTGAACAAGATCTCAGACTTGAATGTGGTTTATGCAGTACAAAGAAAAATGCATGCTTTGTTTTTGCTATTCTTACTGTGGCTAGGTTTAATACATAGCCAGATGCAGAGACTGCAGAGGTATCGGTGCTGCCACTATCCCACCTAGAATCTTGGTTTCATCGGTTTGTTTTCAGTTTCCATCTCTCCAGGGGGCTCACTAAATACAAGGCTGACAATCTAGTTTGGTTTCTCTGGCACCTCAGCCTCCATCTGGATTTTACGCTGTTCTCTGCTCTTTGTAGAATCTCTACCTCCTGGTTCATGTTATCTTTCACTCTCTTATTATCATCTGGAGGCAAAAGGTAGGCAAGTAGGAGTGCCTAAGGATGAGAAAATTAGTTTTTTACTTACAGCAGTTTGAGTCAGCAACATGGGAGCAGGGCTTGGCTTGAGGTCAAAGGGTAGTCTTGAGAGATACCAGAGGGAAAGCAAGGGAAGGCAGGGAATGTAAAAGCTACGGAGGCAGGAGGGTGGGCTAAAGGATATAAGGTCACACTTGTAAGGTGCCGGGGTTCTAGACAAGAACAGGGAAGGCTACAGTGACAGTAGCCTCAGTCCCCTTTTTAGTGCGTGGTGTCTGCTACGAGGAGAGAAGGTACGTTTAGTGTGACTGAACATGAACGTCACTGGGTTGGACTGGTTCCTAATAGCAGCTTAAAAAGGGATCATTTGAATTTAAGAGAAAACAAGCCTCAAGTTAAAGTAATGAAGGGTGAGGTTTCACTTTAACACCAGGAAGCGCGTGTCACTAGACGCCTGCCTTTCCCACAGTCCCGTGGTTGCCGGGTGGCGCTGCCAGTGGGTGTCAGCTGTCAGACCGCAAGGGCCTGGATGCTCAAGCAGAAAATTGAAATACCTTCGGGTCCAGGCAGAACCTTTCCTGCTTCTCTGCTGCCTTACTTCTGTGGAAACAAACTCAGGATCTTAGAGAGTTTTCCCATCTGCTCAACTATATTCAAGTTAATGACCTTTTGAGTCTGATTCCTAACAAACTTAACTCATCCTTCCAGATAAGCTCCAGTGTGAGAGCCGAGAGCATCCTGCAAAGCGGATGCCTTCTTCACTTTTATTATGTTCATTAGAAGGTTCTAGAAGTCACTGGGACATCCAAATTGTCTTTTAATGATGGACTCCAATAACGAAACCAAAAAACAGTGGGTGGAAAGGGAACGGAATGAAACCATGGGGTTACTGTCTGACATCTCCCCAGAGTCAGTCATTTGCCAAAGAAAGAGAACTGTGTGGGAGCGACACGGAGGGTGGCTGTGTGTACCTGGGAGTGCAGACGCTAAAATCAGAGAGAGATGATTTGCAGCCATGTGCACTGTCGGTGTGACCCTGGGCAAGTCCTTAACTGTCTTTGACTCTGTTTTTTTAGGTATAAAATGGGAATTATGACACGATAGTTCTTCTGAAACTATTCATTGTGCTAAATGTGTCCAAAGTGTTCAGCATATTTTCTGCACTTTAATACATACTTAATACATATCACTGATTATTATTGCTCCTGACCTCTCGTTTCTCTTTTTTCAAGTTTGTACTATTCATCAACTTGATTTCTCCTCTTTTCTCCCTGCCTCTTCCTCTATTACCGCATCATATCAAATTACGTCCAGTGAAAACTCGATCCTTCTCCACCATGAGATGCATTTCGGTACTGAGGAACAAGTCAGTACATTTCAGGATATGATGTAAATCTTACTTAAGTCTTCAGACTGATTAAGACACGTATTTTGAGGCTATTCTTAGGACTGGAAGCCTGACCTATATCTGAAACGTGAATCAGGGCTTTCAAGAGCAGACAGAATTTGTGTAAACCAGGCCAGATTGTTATCTGCATCCCCACACAGCAGGATGACACACCCACTTCTTGTTTTTACACATACTCTTCTCTGGGAAATGAAGGCAAAATCGTTTTTATTTAAATATATTTTTCAGTAATCAATCCTTGCTGCTAGGGATGCCATAAGGAATAAATGAGATTATAGAGGTAATGCAGAAAATACATAGATTTTCCTTTTCAATAACCACTGTATTTTCTGGTTGTCATTATTTTAGTTCTGCCTTGCAGTTAACAGGAGGTAACCCTGTCATATGGAAGTCATTTTAACAGTTTCCAAGGTGGCTCACAGAGGGCCCGAGAGACAGCAGCTACTCAGATATATCTGCCTTTGCTTCTCTCCCTGTGGCGTGCCACTGTGGGGCTCCAGAGGGAGAGAACTGGTGTTCGAAGTTAGAGAGAACCAGGTTCCGCTGTGGCCTTGAGCAAATCCTGTCACCTTTTGTTTAGCGTCCTCCCTTGTGAATGCTGGGAGATAAAGCTGCTCGGAGAGTCGAGTTGAGGAGAGCCTGGCACCGAGTGATCCAGCGATTGCCATGAGCCCCAATATTTGTATTTTTTAAAAATACAGGTGGTTCTGCTGAGAATCTGGGTATTACATGTGTATAGCATTAATTCCCTTTATTTCCATTTAGAATGAGAGGGATCTAGTATTCTATTTCACAATAAGGGATAATTTATTTCAATATAATCTCAGAATTTGAATATTCCTTAAAGGTCAGTGGTTCCAAAATCCTCTTTGATTTATGATTTGTTTTTACAACTTATTTTGACATGCGGTCTTTCAACTTTATTTTAAATGCCTTCAATGATTAAAAATCTACTGGTCTGTTAGAATTACTTATATTGTTTTGCATTTTGTAATTTGATCAGAGCTCCTTTTTCAGCTACTCAGAAAAAGTTGAATTACATTTCTGCAGGTCATTTTTTATGTCTTTGAATACGGCTAGAAGGTCCCTCTAAGTCATTTCTTGTTCATGGTTAGTACCTCCCAAAAAGCAATTTCCAAATTGACTGATCTTTAGATCTCTAAGGAACCTAAAAAGTATACAGCTTTCTGTTGCTCTTGAATTAGAATTACCACAGTGGATCTCTGGAGTCAATTATTTTGAAACAAGTTTGTTATGTGATTCTGTGAGTATAGGAATCTTCACTTTCCAGGGATTTCAACTGGGGGCAACATTATACCCCAGGGAACATTTGACAATAGCTGAAGGTATTTTTTTGTTGTTACAACTGGGGAAGGGGAGCTCCCGGCATCCAGTGAGTAGAGGCCAGGGATGCTGCTAAACATCCAAACATTCCCAGGGCAGGCCCCACAATGAAGAATTATCCAGTCAAAACGGCAGTGCTGCTGACATTAAACTTATTCCACTCTAATCTGACTTAGCTTTCAGGCTCCTCACTGTCATTCTCTTACCTGCTATGTAAATGTCTCCAAAATGTAATGCATTGAACACAATGAAGACCTGGCATTTTTGTTTTCAAAGAGGAGGTGAAGAAGTGGTATGTCCCATTAGAGGATGATTCATTCATAGAATTTCAGTACAATAGTAGGAGCTGAGATTGATTCCTCCAGGTGCCGTTGAATATCACATGATTTGACTTCAGCAAAAATGATCATGACCCTAGGATATCTAAGCAAACTGGGAGAGCTCAGTAAATCATATTGGCACAAAATGTTAAAAATATATATGTTAGCTCTCCCAGGAGAAACCTGCAAAATGACTTTTCATAGCAGGAATTTAGAGATCTTTTTTCTCTCTTCGTGAACATTGACACTCTAGGGAGTATTGTCTCTGTATGGACTTACAAAAAATTAATTTAAAAACTTGAGCAATAGCTTCATTGTTCCAGTCCATATATACACCCTTTTACTGAAACATTTGAATGTTGTAAGATTTGGTGAAGGAGTTCCAAGTATCATTTACTTAAGAGAAATGAAAACTATAGAAGTGAGAGACTCAATACGTGACACCTGGGAAAAAGTCCAGCCATTGTTAATGTAACGAACAGTTTGTGCAACATGGATGTAACCAGGCAGCCAAGGGAAGTGGACTGGAATGTGCATGCGTGAACAATGATGACTTCACTGTACTAGTTTGACTGAGCAAGTAGAGTAACGCATCTGTATCAGATTTTGCATTAAGCTTGGAAATTCCTCCGTAGAAACTAGTTGGATGATTTAGAAGGCTATCAGGGACAATGCACTGAGTGCAGCTCCAATAAAAGTGTGGCACAAAACCTTTCAAGATGGTCAAGAATCTGTTGAAAGCAATCCATGTTCTGGAAGGCCTGCAGCAAGCAGAACCCCTGAAATATTGAATGTGTATAGGCTGCAACCAATAAAGATCAGTGACTAACAGTGCGCAAAGTAGAAGCTGATCTGGGGATTCCAAAAACTACTGAGTCCAAAATTTTGACACAGGATCTTGGCATGAAATGTGTCATGGCAAAATTTGTTTTGCTGCTTCTACTAACATCGTGCTGCACTTGCTAATGACTCGACTCAAATGGCTACCAAAAAGCCAGATTTCCTCAAGAAGGTCATAACTGGACATGAATCGTGGGTCTGTGTTCATGATCTGGAAATGAAGGTCCAGTTGTCCCAATGGAAGTTGCCTGGTTCTGCACACCTGAAGAAGGTACAGCAAAGTCACAGCAAGATCAAGATCATGTTAACTGTATTTTTTGATTGGGAAGGTGTTGTCCATCACGAGTATGCCCCTCCAGGCCGAACAATTAATAAGGAGGACTACATCAGTGTTCTTCCTCAGTTGAGAGATGCAATATGATGAAAACGGCTGCAGCTATGGGCAACTGGTGATTGGCAACTTTATTAGGACAATGTGCTCACTCATGCATCACGTCTCATGCAGAGGTTTTTCATGAAACATCAAATCACCCAGGTGATTCAGCCCCTCTACAGCTCAGATTTGGCACCCTACAACTTCTGGCTTTTCCTCAAACTAAAATCACCTTAGAAAATAAAGAAATTTCAAACCATTTGTGAGATTCAGGAAAATATGACAGGGCAGCTTATGGACATTCCAACAAAAGATTCTGTAGAGGGTTTTGAACAGTGGAAGAGATACTGGGAGAACTGTGTGAAATCCCCAGGTGTCGACTTTGAAGGGGACTGAGGTGTCATTGTCCTGTGTACAATGTTTCTTGTATCTTGTATCTTCTTCAATAAATGTCTCTGTTTTTCATAGCACGTGGATGGATACTTTCCGGACAGCCCTTGTACAAACAGATAAAGGCCAGGTCGTATATAAAAGTGGAACTTGGGAAAGTCAGACACTATCTCTAGCAACAAAACCAGAAAACCAAACAATAATCCCTGGAATAGTTGGCTTCAAATGGCCTGGACTTGACTGATAACTGACAGTTTCCCTATCTTTGTCTTTGCTTCCAGTTTAGGAACAGCCAGAAATGACCAAATATGCTCCCATAACTAATCATGTAGGATACCCACTTCCGGCTAGCCTGCCTTCAGCTTCCTCGTGACAGCAGCCTCCAATCAGGGCACGCCTGAATCCCCCTGCTTTTTTTTTTTTTTTAATTATAAAGCCTTTTCCTTTTCTGCCTGCCTTTGAGTCTCCAAAAACCCAGCCTGACCCCCTTGAGAGAGCCAGCTCCTAATAAATAGCTTTTGCTTATTCTCATTTGGTTGGTCTTATTTATTTCCACAGGAATTTAATATTTTAAATAATATTCCTTCCCCAAAGTGTCCATTATTTTATTTAATCCTCATGATGACGTTAGAGGAAGGTTACATTGAACTCAGCTAGATGATCAGGAAAGGGAGGCTTATAGTTTTTAGTAAAATTACCCAAAGTCTTATTGTTAGGTAATAGTTGTGCTGGGATTTGAACCCAGAACGTATGACCTCCTCTCTTCCCCCCAAACCTGCCTCACACACTTGATTCCCCGGCTTCTAAATTCTGGTTTTGTATCATGTTTGTGGCTCCATTTTCTCCTGTACATTTGAAGCGTGGCCTTGCTCTCTCTCTAATAATTTTGTATTATTTGCCCCAACCTATTCCCACCAGTCCGAAGTTATGCTACAGTTCAAGCTAGCTTCTCCTGACCCTAGGTAACATGGCATGTTCCCTAGGATGGGTGGGGCAGGAGTTCTCTACAGGTTTGCCTTCCCCCCAGGGGAGAGGAAGTGGAACCTCTTCAATATACACAACCCGGCAGGGGTGTCCAACCTTTGTCCCAGGATGGCTATGAATATGGCCCAACACAAAATGTTAAATTTACTTAAAACATTATGAGATTCTTTTTGTGATCACGTGTCCTGGTGTATTTAATGTGTGGCCAAAGACAACTCTTCTTTTTCCAATGTGGCTTAGAGATGCCAAAAGGTTGGACACCCTTGTCTAGAATATCATGGACAACACACACACGTGCATGCAAGCACACACATGCATACGTGTGTGCACATTCCTGGTTAACTGGAGGCCGTCTGGGAAGAGGCGGCTCACTAAGTGAAAGTGTTAGCCAGTTGCCTGAAGTTCTGGGATAAGCTACGCAGAGCATATATTTCACAATTTCACTTTAATCACTGTTCACCCGGAACAGTTTTGCTCAGCATCGTTTCCTGTCACAATAAAATTCGTAAATGAAATGTCAGTCGGGAAGCTTGATCTGGGACAGAGATGGAGTGAACAGAGCTGTGTTTCTGAAAGGAAAGATGAGAGATGGTGGCGGTCAGCAGTGAGAGTGAATCAAAGTAGAAGTCAAAATTGAGACATGTCCTGGGATGTCAAAGAATCAGACACTGGGGGCCACAGAGGTGGAAGAGACGAGCAAGGCGACTCCACTCGGTGGCTCTTGAGAGGAAATTTTCTTTTCGTGCTCTGTAATGATGTGGAAATAGATCTACATAGGGAGGCTCATGCTAGGGAAGAGGAATGAAGTGGTGAACTTTCTGAAAGATCACAAGTTTTTCAGTTTATAGTCAGCCCCGAGGTGCCTATCAAACTCATTACAATGCAGCAGCCTTGCCCTTTAAGATATTTTTCAGTGCTGATGGCTAAACTTGACCTTTCATGTAAGCGTATGTGAAACTGCCAGGACTATACCGCTGTTGACTAAAGGAATGACAGAGATGGGAAGAAAAAAATAGATGTACCTTTAATCATTTTGCATTTTACAAGCTCACACAATAAAAACTGAGATCCATCTCCAGAGAAAGCACACCCTGGAAATAAGGACTGCATTAAGGAGTAAATATCACTGGTTTTATTGGGCTCCAACTCTTGTGACCATGTGGTTCTAGAATCCGCCTCGAAGACTAGACTTTGAAAACCTGTAGTGTCCGCCAAGGAAACTCGGTGGCTGTGGAGGAATTCACAGGTGCCGTGCTGCTGTCCAGAGGCATTGTCCTTGCTTTCAGATCAGGTCAGCAGAAATGGGGGGGGGGGGCAGACTTGTGGCATTTAAAAGAGAAGTTCAAAGACACAGAAACTGCCCTGCTGTCAAAGGTTTACCTTCTCTGTTTTGACCCCAGATCCGTGTCTCTTACCATCTAATAAATGAATATGTCAAGGGGTTACTGCCATGTAGAAAGGTTAGAAAGTTGAGATCTCATCCCGAAGACTATTTTTGAGACCACAGAGTGCTTTGATTACTACAAATGATTATTTTAAAACGCCGGATAAAGGACAAATCAACTTAGAAATAAGAGAACGTTTCACATGGTATTCAGAAATAGGAGTAACTGCGGTTTATTGAACACTCACTCTAGGCCAGGAACTAGGCCAGACACCTTCTATACATTATAAAGATGGATGTCTTTGTGGGTGCATGTCATGAATCATCACTTAGGAGCACGTGTCTACTGCTCTGAAATTTCAGGTCACGGGCAGAGACTAGTGAGCTGGCTGGTATAACCAAGACAATAAGTTGTATAACCAGAAGTAGAGGAAAAGATAAATACAATTTGAAACCTGGAAACTTGAGTTCTAAACAGTTCCAACTCATGCACAAATCACATTTTTCCTTGCTCACTCGGTTTACCTTAGAGAGGCAAGGAGAGGATCATACGAATGAGCACATGAAAAGTGCTTTGAAAGCTAGAAAGACTAAAGAAATAGAGTGTATATATTTAACTTACTATATATTAGTTTCACCTATATGCTGGCTTATTCTTTTCTCTTTGTGTACTGATTGTTGCCGAGTTATATATCTCTACCTATGCATTACTTACTTGTTGAATTTCCACAAGTGTGCACTTAATACAGGCATACATACCTCAGAGATGTTGCAGGTTCACTTCTAGACCACTGCAATAAAGCAAGTATCACAGTAAAGTGAGTCATTATCTTTTCTGCGGCTGGAAAAATCTTGCCTTCAATTTGTAAGAAACAGTGCCTGTGAAGTGCAATAAAGTGGGCTCAATAAGAAAGTATGCCTGCATATTTTGAAGTTACATCATTAATGCCTAATGGTTCCCGATTACAGTATTCATTGACCTTTTGTTTTAGTGTTTATGGGTAACCCCACTTCTTGTACCAATTTCTACATGTACTAGAATTTTGGGTTTTGTGTTTAAAAACAAAATAGAAAACTGTTGCTATTTTGAGCAGGAATAACAACAGCAACAACAACAAAAATGGAAGACTAGAAAGCAGCTGACAGCATCAGAGGAAAGCTTCTAAAGGACTGTGTTTGGAAAAGCGTAGGATCAAGGTGCTTGAGACAATTCAAATGTTAGAAATAGCAGGGTACCAACATCAGTAGATGTGAAAACCGAACGACTTTCATCCTCATGTCACTCTGCTCATGATTTAAATTCTAAGGGAAAAGCAATTTATTGGCCCTCATCAAGTACAATATTCACCTCTTGGCCAATTGCAAATGGGTCTTCATTGACAGTCCCAGAATACTGCATCCAAAGCAAGACAGGTGAAATCTAAACGAAAAATCAGTTTACTATTAACAGAAGGAGAAATGTATATAGAAGAGGCTAAAATCATTGCAACTCTGTAACTACTAAATGTAACTTACCTGCCAAAAATTATAATTGCATCATGCAAATGATCTAAAATCCCAACCATGATTATTAGTCAGCTTGGGTACTATAACAGACTGACTGGCTTGAAAAATAGAAATTTATTGTCTCTTAGTCTCTGGAGTCCAAGATGAAGGTGCTGTCTGATTTGCTTCTTGGTAAGGTCTCCTTCCTGGCTCATAGAGGGTTGCCTTGTCCTCACGTGGTCTTTCCTCTGAGCCTGGCCTTCTTCTTAGAAGGCCACTGGTCCTATTGGATTAGGTCCCCATTCTTACTACCTTAAACTTTATCTCCTGAAGACCTTGTTTCCAAACACAGCCCCTTGTGGGTTAGGGCTTCATCATATGATTTCTGGGTGGACAGAACTCAGTCCACAGCACATACACGTTAGCTTTTAGAGGGAAAGACAGCAGGCAACAGTAATAAGCAAGGATGTTCTAAGATTTTCCGTGAGCACATTTGCATTTTAAATCATTCATGCTATTGTTCGCTTGCCTATCAGCTGTATGTAGTACAGTAGGTTATAGATGGATGCGAATTCTTAGCTACCCCTCCCTTTACAAGAGAGTATAGTTCCTCCTTCCTTGAATCTGACTGACCTTAGTAACCTGTTTGAACAATAGATTTGGGAGGAAGGACATCCTGGAACTTCTGAAATGCAGCTCCTAGGAGTCTCTGGAACACTGCTCCTAGAGCTTCGATGAAAGAAGTCATAGATGTGGAAACCAGCACGCTATGACAAGCCCAGACCACACAAATGGACTCCGAAGGACGAGCCCCTATGGGGAGTAAGAGAAGCCGAGGAAAACAACGTTGCCAGCCATGTGCCTGGAGAGGGCCTCTCGGAAGAGAAGCCGGGCAAGCCCCCCCCCCAAAATCATGAGTGAAAACAATGTTTTGTTTTTAAACTAAATAAGTTCTGGGGTAGTTTGTTTTGTGACAGTAAGTAAACAAACCACGCCCCAAAGCCTTATGAAAAGTGCCTGTGTGAGAAAAACTTAAAATGGTTATTATTCATTCAATTTCTAAACATTTTTAAAAAATGAGGTTAAGTCTAGAAGAGCTCCAAAACAATGGTGTCAAGTTAGGCTCGCATTTGAGAATTACTGGATCCTGATGAGTTTCAAGGTTCCCTGTGTTTATGACAGACAGCACAATGGGGGAGGTTATCCCAAGGATACTCACTGGTGCAGATGAGTGAAGAGCCAATCGCCAGTGGCTGATGTGACAATGGCCTCAGGGGAGAGGTTTCACTTTCCCTAGAGTCGAACAATGGAAACAAGCTGGAGGCGAAAATCCAGAACAAATCTATATTCTCTTGATGAAAGGCTGTTTCCTCCGTTTTCTAAAGACGGATTTCTGCAAAGAGCTGGAACCTAGGTGATGCCTCTCGGATGCCATTACTGAGAGCTGTACCTGGCATTCAGATGGAAAAGACTCTTCTCTGTGACTGTAGCTGCTCCCTGGTTTCCATGCGGCAGGACCACACAGTTCGAAGTTAGAAGTTTCATTTTATTGAAAAGAAAGCGGGAACTGGAGCTACCCTTCAACAGGATAGTAGCAAACATGCGTTTGCCTCACGCTGCAGAAAACACGGGGGCTATAAATGTTCTCTTTATTAGGCCTTTCAAATGGAATATTTTGAAGAAAACAAACAGCAATTGTAAGATTGTAAAGAGAAATTAGCATTTTACTTGAAATAAATGGCAATTAACAATGATGACAATGTGATTTATACTAATTGAGATTAAGTCAGACGGCGTGGCAACATTAGTAATCATTTGAAGTGCTGTATTACTCATTATTCTGTGCTTTGTAAACATCTCTCTCGAAATTAAAAAGTAATTAGTAGCATTTTAGTCATTTAATTCAGTCTAATTAGGATTTTAGAAAATCTACAGGCCTGCTGTCGAAAGCCTTTCCCATTTTGAATTGAGAAAACACATTACTTTAAAAAATCTTCCAGCGCTAACTCTTTCTTGATCTCTACTTTCCATAAAAAAAAAATCAAAGAAGAAAATGGTATAATTAGAAGCACTAGGTAGGAATTTACTTGAATTGGGCTAAATTAAAAATTTTAATACATCATAATTTGTGGAAGGTGCATTTCAATCTAAATTCTTTTTTTTATTCTTGGTGTGAGTCGAAAGCATGTTTTGTCTTGCCTAAAGGAAGAAAATACAAATTTTTTTTTTGGTCTAGTCCAGTGGCACCTTCACAGTATGTCAAAAGAAAAAAAATGCTTTTGCCAGAGTTGTTATTTGGATGGCATTTGAAATATAGAAAATTAGTTTATCACTAGGCCTTTATGACTGGTGATAATATTTGCTCTTTGTACTTGATGAAAGGAGAGACTGAAACCTCACCCTTTGGGGCATTGTAAGTGAATGGCAGGGCCTAGAAAGATTGCCTTTCTCTCTATTAAATGCTGTAGCAGAATCGAGCACGTTCGGGTTGGATTTTCTTTCGCACTGCTGATGTTAGTCGTAACGATGGCCATGTTTGTTAGAAATTATGGGAGGTGTATTCATTTCTTATTGCTCTTATAACCCATTCCCACCAAATTGGTGGCATGAAAAAACACAAGTTTATTACCCTACATGTCTGGAGGTCAGAAGTGCAAAATGGGTCTCGCTGGGCTAACATCAAAATATGAGCAGAATTGTGTTTCTTCTGGAGATGGAAAATTTGTTGTCTTTTCTGTTTGTATGGTCCACTCACAGTCTTGGCTCATGGTTTCGTTCTTTCTGTAAAGCCAGCAACTGCATCACTCTGACCTCTGCTTTTATTGTTATATCTCTTTCTCTATTAGTCTCTTCCTTTCCTCTTTCACTTAAAGCCTCTTATAGTACACCTCAGTAGTCCAGGATAATGTCTTGCATCTCAAGTTAATTAGCAAACTTAATTCCATCTGTAACTTTAACTTCCCCTTGCATGTCAACACATTCCTAGGTTTCAAGGATTAGGATGTGGATGTTGCTGGGGACTGTTATTCTGTCCATCACAGAAGGATCAGAGAACGATTGGACAGGACCAAGGCTCAGGAAAGCAGGTGTTCCTAGATTCTGCCCAGATCTAATCTATGCCTGTGGATCTCAGAGTTTTCTAAGGATGCTGTATACATCCCTGTAAACAAAGTGATAAATGGGAAAAAAGAACCATTTTGATAGGTGGGCATGGGCCCCAACAACCAGTGTCGGAATAAAGTGGGCTGAGCAATAGGGAAACATCCCATTTTCCTTAATGTGGGGAAGGAAAAAGAAATTCCTTGTACCATTCTCAATTCTTCTGGCTAGCCTAATAAGCTGATATGAGACAGATTAACTGTAGAAAAAAACCAACTGTATCACAGAAGTACATACTGCGCTTCCAGAAGACTATGAGAGAAATCCAGAAGTTGAGCTAAGGAAAAGGGGTTTGGGTGGGGGGGGTGGTTGTTGTGGTTTTGACTCCCACGTGCAGGAGGGCAGTTCACATGAAGATGGACAAGCAAGGGTTTGGCAAATAAATATTTGCAAGTGCACCTTTAACAAGACTTTGATCAAGCAGGCCTTGCCGGTTGCTCCCTGTCGATCACACCTAGTTCATATTAAGTTACAGTTACCTGTGATCACCTCCCCACTCCTGGAGCAGGTCCTCCACCTGACTTCCTTTTAGGAAGTTAGGGGTGAGCTGAGACATTTTTTTTCTGAGTCTTTCTTTTCTAAAAAATAACTAGCTTAAAATAATATGCCAAAGAGGCATATTTTGGGATGGCAAACTCCGCTCGCCTCACTAACTAGTCCAAAATAGCTTTATGTCAAAGAATGCCTCTGTCTCTTCAATTACCTACCACCTGACCTATGCCTAAATCTGCATCTAGTAGTGCCATATTCATGTATTTGTTCACTCCCTCTGTGAATACTAACTGGGCACTTGCTATGTGTTGGCACTGCTGTAGATTCTGGAAATAAAGCAGTGAAGTGAAACAGACAAAAAAATCTTGTTCTCAAAAGCTCACATTCTAGTGTGTGTATGGGGTAGCAGGAGATACAAAATAAACTAACAGAACGTAAATACAACTTTTGTAGGATGGTAGTAAATGAAGCAGGGATAGAAACTGCAGAGAGAGGGTATTCACATTTTTTACAATGGGTGCAGGAAAGCTCTCATTGAGAAGCTGACTTAGGAGCGGAGACCATAAGGCAGTGTCAATCAGCCCTGTGGATACGCGGGGCAAGAGCAGTCTGGCAGGAAGGGGAGCAAATCTGAAGGCTCTGATGATAAAGCCCTGCAGGGTACATTTAGTAGAGAATTCAGCATGGAGAGAGGAAGACTTAAAGAAAATGAGATCACAGAGCTACCTAGATCAGGTCAGACATTGTGAGGCCTGTGGCTTTTCCAAGGGAAATGGGAGATAGAAGGTAGCTGTGACGACATCATCTGACCTAGCTTTCAAAAGGATCACTCTGGAGCTGTGTTCTAGAAAGGCTGTGAATACAAGAAAAACAACAACAACAACAACAACAACAACAACAACAACAAAAGAAGGCTGTGAGATATGAGAATGAAAGAGAGAGATGGGTTCAGAGCTATTGTCCAATCCAGGACAGAGATGCGGTGGCTTGAATCAGTTTCATAGAAGAGGAGGTGATGGGAAGTGGTGACAAGGAGGGACCAAACAGAAGAGAGCTGAGAGTGAGGGTAGCCGCATGGGCTGACGAGAAAGCACCAGGCTGGAGCTATAGTACTTAGTTATCTGCCCACTTGTGAAAAGACCTTAATCGATGTTCAGTAATCTGATTGATTTTGATTAATGTTTTTCCTTTTTGAGGATTGATGAAAAGAAGCAACAGCATGAAAGGCATGGTGGCAGAAGAAGACTAATACACAGTCAATTCCCACTCCAAGTTTGTAGGATTTATTTGGATACTTTTCTCAGTGCATCCCTGCAGGGCCGAGCCTTTGGATATATGTACATGCCAGTGAATGAGCAAGATTAATTGAGATTATTTACAAATGTGAGAGAGGTGTGAGATGCCAGTGAAAGAACAGAAACTTACAGATCAAAAAGTGTGCATTTCCACTCTGATATATCCACTAAATTAAAAAAAAAATATTTTGCAAATCCTGTCTTTGTGTAGCATCTTGTATTTTCCAAAGATGACTGCGCAATGTCTTCCATCCCCCATGGTTTTCCTAGCTTTCCAAGAGGTGGTATCTAATTTCCCTCTCTTTGAATCTGGACTGTTATAGTTTAATGCAACCAACAGGATGTGTCTCAAATGACACTTTGTGGCTTTTAATGATATGTTATAAAAGGTGATGCAGCTACCACTTTGATCCCTGGAGCTCTGAGCCAACACCTACATCCCGCTGTTCTGCGGCTGCCCTGCTGTGGAGGAAGCCCTGGCCCCACAGAGGGCAAATGTAGGTGTTCTAGCCAACAGCCAGCTCTAACCCCCGGACTCGTGGGTGAAGGTGCCACTGGATTCTACCCTCCAACTGTCACTCCTGGCCTTTGAGTCCTCCCAAATTAGGTTCTGAACTATGGAGCACAAATAAGACTTCCCTGCTTTGCCTGTCCAGAATCCTGATCCAGAAAATCTGTGCATATAATAAAATAAAATGACTGTTTTATCTCGCTACTTTTTGGGGTGATTAATGCAGAATTAACCGACATATCAGTTCTCTTATACATGAAATAAGGATAATTTTGCTCCCTTCCTTGTAAGCATTAAAGCTTATATGAGTATGTTAAATTACTTTTACTAGTAAAGCTTAAAAAAAGAAAATGTAAGGCTTACTGAGTGCTCATAATGAACACTTTAGAAATGCTTTAAAGCATTTTGCATGTATTAACTCTTAATCCTCATGACCAGCCCACTTTAGTTCCAATTAATAAACTGAAACTCAAAGAAAATAAGTAACTTGCCTGAGGTCTGATCCCTAGTAAGTGGGTGTGCTGGGATTTGAACTCCGGTAATGTAGCTCTAGAGGCTGCATCCTTAACACATAACATATGCTCTCAAGTAGAAATAAGAGGGTGGGAATAATTTTTAAAAGCTGTAATTTGAGTTAAAAATTCTTTCTACCCATGCCTTGAACATGTGACGTGGAATCACTACACTCAGCCTCTGTTTCCACATTATTTGAATTGGGAATTGATTGTTTGAACCTCTGACCTCGCTGGGTTTTGCTAAGGATCAAATGGAACAGTGCATGTGACAGTTGTCTGGAGTCTGCGTAAGCTATAAGGTGTTACCATCTTCATTCCTATTAGAGAACCAGGCATGTGATGTACTTGGAAACAGAACTTGAACTTAATCTGAAGCAATGCCACCCTTCCTGTTTGTCTGATGAATACACTGTGTATTGTTGAAAATCCAGGATCTCACAATTTTATTTAGGGTTTTTCTTCTCATTGGAGATGGCTTTAGCAATATGCCCTCCTACATGTCAAGAGAAGAGGTGGGCCTTATTTTACTTGCTTCAGCACATGGAGCCTCTGTTTCTCAGCTCTGACCCTATGCTCTTCACATAAACCAAGACATCCATTCAGCAATTAGATTCTGAGGAAAGAGGCTGAGCACCACCCACAGACCTGATGGTAGCAGAAGTCCTGATTTTTCCCACCAGATCTCAAAGCTTGCCTTGCACATTCTGCTTGGTTCTTGCATTTCTCTGCCTCTTATTCTCCAATGCCACCTCCCTTATAGGGGTTCCTCTCCCAGTTTTAGGTACTGACAATAGCCAGCATCTTTGGTTTAATTCTAAGTACGTTTTAGGATTGCCACTCAGTTTTAACCATTCAGTGAAGTTCCAGGTTTCTTTCCATCCTTGGAACCCACCTGCCAACTAGCCAGTATGGTTGGCTCTACTCACCAGTTCAGCTCAGGATCCTCATGCGGGGGCAATGAATGACAGCCTGGGTAGCTAGTCCTTCCTGTCAGAGAGAGAATAGGATGGACAATGCAATCTTCCCTGCTTTCTTTGTCATCTTAGTTTTAATAAGATTGTGCTTGTGAGTTGTAATTAGATGTCAATTTTATTAATTTCATTGTTGAAACAGGATAGGAAAAAGTGACTATATTCTATTAATGCTAACTTTTATGGTGTGTTATTTAGATCTCCTAAATAAATTAAGGCTAATATATTGACTTTAGTTGGTAAGTAGTAGAAATGAGAGAAGAAACAGTCAGAGGGAATTAGAGGGACTTACAGCTACAGAGGAGTGGAGGAGTGTAAGGGCAATTTAACCCAGTTAAATTGGGCTTTAAAGAACATAAAGAGACGGGGCTGGGACCTCGGGGAGGGAGGGAATATAGTCCTTGAAACAATGAAGAACATGAACCCTTTAGATAGAGCAGGAAAAAGGCTTGAAGGTGCTGTGGTAGAGGAGTGATGTAATTTGAATGGTGAGCACGAGGCATGCAAATAAAGAGCCTAGTAGTGGCTGAGGAGAGAGTGGGAAGATTACCAAGGAAATCTGTGTGTGTGTTTGCATGGCTCTATGTGCTCTCAGGATGTTCTCCTTAAGCCCTGGTTGGTGTGGCTCAGTGGTTAAAGCCTGTCCTGTAACCTGAGGGATCGCAGTTTGATTTCCGGTTACGGCACATACTTAGATTGGGGGTTCGTCCCCACCCAGGCATGTATAATCCCCAGTCCCAGCAAGGTTCCCCGCTGGGTGCATAAAAAAGGAAATCAATCAATGCCTTTGTATTAATGTTTGTCTCTCTCCCTTCCTCTTTCTCTCTAAAAACAAACAAACAAATGAAAATGTCTTTGGGTAATAAGGATAAAAAATAAATAAAAAGAATGTTCTCTTCAAGTTTCTCTGAACTGTCACAGACCATGAGCTATTATTTGGTTTCAAAAACTAGCGAATACAGCAAGGGTTCTTCAGTCTTGGCACTGCTGACATTTTGGGCCAGGTGACTCTGGGTTGTGGGGACCGTCTTGGGCACTGGGGATGTTTAGCAGCATCCCTGGCCTCTCCCCATGAGGTGCCAGCATTAGGTATTCCCCCACCTGTGATAGCCAAAAACATCCTCTGACATTACCCAGTATCCCCTGAGGGATAAAATCATTCCAGGTTGAGAACCACGGGGTTAAAGAAATAAACATTCTCAATGTCACCCGTCTTCCGGTGGGCCTAGTCTGTGTCAGCCACTGCTTCAGGCACTTGCCTTACCTTAGTCCATATATACTGGTCTCGGTGTGTCTTTAGAACAGCTTACAAGAATCAAAGATGCTACGTGGAAGGACATACCCCTGTAAATTTGGTATTGGAAAATTCCCAGGAACAAATACTATGCCAGTTTGTGGCCCCACCAGCTTTATATGAATGCCTTTTATCCCGAAGTCTCATTAACTCTCTTTAAAAATGGTGCCACATTGTTGTTTTAATCTACATACAGTGTGTTTATTGATGGTGTTAAGGATCTTGTCTTTGTTTTATATTCTATTTTCTGCAAATGTATTCTACCTTTAGGGGGGTCCATTTTCTTTGGAATTCCATGTGTTTTCTTGTTTCACCTCTAACAATGCTAACCTTTTGTTTTTCATTTAAATTTCAAAAATTCTCCCTGTTTTTTCATTTTACTCTGACATTTTCATGGCCTCTGGTTTTCATTATTTTCTGTGATAAGATTAAAACTTTTTTTTTCTGTGTAGTTCCGAGACTTAATGTCATACTGAAATTGACTGGACTCATCTTGAGATCATAAAATTATTCTCCATTATTTTCTTTTATGACTTTTAAGGCTTAATATTTTTGTTTTGTTTTTAAATCTAGCATCTCAATGGGCTTAAAGTTAATATCTGGCTAATTTTTTCCTCAAATACTATCACACCCAAATGTAATCTACTCTAACCTCCTTTGTTATTTTGTAATTCCATCATGTTTTATTTCCAAACTTTTAAAATTAGTCTACTAGTAGATCATTTTTGACACTGGTAGAGATGGTGCTAATTCATTGTGCTTATTTTTTAACATTTCGAGTGTACTTCTGAAACATCTTTGCAATATACATATGAGAAGGCAGGAAGGTTTAATAAGGCAGATGGAATTAGGAGCCTAAAGTTAAAAGTTAATGATTTTCTAAGAAATGATTCTGTCGATTGTCCAGGGTGGGATACATGTGGCTGCAAACAGTTGGCTTACTCCCATTCTGTACTTGTGGAGTGATTTGAGTCATAGCATATGGGGACATTTCTGTATGGTAGTTCATGGTAGCAGCCCTTTCTGTAGGTCACAGGGCAATAAGGCCAGTAAATCAGCAATTCAGTGTTGTATCTGAGCTTACAGCTGCTGCTATTGTTGTTGACTTACAGTGGTTGAATATCAGTTAGCATCTCCAAAGAGTCACGTGACAAAGTGCCCCATTCCAGAGTCACGCCAGTAGGCTGGAATGAAGATGGGAAATGTGACCAAGGTTTGGTTGCCATGACAGCTTCGTGGGATTCTTTGCATTGGATAAGGCAGAACTAGTGGGTACAGTCAGGAGTTCAAGGGAACTAAGTGAACAGTCCAGGTGGGAAAGCTTGGGTTCAAGGTTACTGTGTTTTGGATTGACTTCCGAAATAATGCCGTGCTAGCCTACTCTTCGAAGGATGAGTCACTTTGGTCATCACTTTGAATGATGAGGGACATGTTTGCATATTTACAACACTTTTCTTTCTTTTTTTAATTTGGACTGTCTTACAGGGACAACTTGTTTTATTGAAGGTAGACTTTCAATGTATGACTGCAAGAACATGCCCCAGGAAACTACAAGGGAATTCCATATTGAGCCAGGCCTCACCCTTGTTCTGTTTCGGAAATGACCTGCTGATTTTCCTCATTGACTTGTGATTTTCTAGGTAATTTGGAATGTTTGAACCAGTCTCTGCCTCCTATTGTGCTCAGTACCCTGACCTCTAGGTACTTTATATCTCAAAGTACTCTTTGAATCAATTTTAGTGCTTTTATGCCCCTGATGGAGCCAGTGGGTTTGAATCACTGAGGGCTCTGAAGAGTCAGTGGCTGTATATGAGGTGATTGCTTCATCTCAGCTGTTGTTGAATGATTCCTGCTTGTGCTTCAAGTTTTGCAAACCACTTCAGGATCCTTCTGGGCTGAGAAGGGCTAGAGTAATATCAGATATCACCAGCAATGGTAATAACCTTTTATTTATCAAACACCTTGCTTCCAGGGAGCTCGCTCTTATACTTATCTCATGAATCCTCCTGACATCCCTCTGAGGCAAGGAGCAAATGCTCTGTGATCCTGGAAAGAAAGCAGTAGGAGGAAAGGTAGTATATATAGCAACCTTCCATGAGAGATGAGGGTAACTCTTAATGGAGCAGTGATGTAGTATTTTTGGACAGACAATGCAAAAAACTCTATTCCCAGCAATATAATTTCCATTGACAATGATGATAATGATGATGTTGATGATGATAAATAATATTGATCAAATGCTTACTATATGCCAAGCACTTCCTTAAGCACTTTGCTTGTATTAACAAATTAAATCCTCTCAACACTCCAACGAGACTGTTGCCATTAGTCTGCCCATTTTAAGATGAGGAAGGTGATGTAAAGAGGAGTTCAGTGAGTGCTCGGAACTAGGAAGCTTCAGCCCATAGTCAAACAAAGGTAGTTCAGTTCTATATGTCAAACTCTTAACTGCTCATCATATCATGGAAATTATGCTGTAATAAGATCTGAGGCTAGTACAGTGGGTGATATATTCCTTTGTGTTATGTATGCTCTCACCCAGAAGCCTCCTTTCAAAATATAGGTGGTCTCAGGATAGTGAGATTTTCAGTAAATGCTGATATTACTATTGCAACATGTTCCCTTTTGAGTAAATATAATAATGTAGTTACTATATTAGCTGATTTTTAACCTCTTTCACATCAGATGATGGAATTTGTGGATTTTCAATGCAGGTACGGTCAGAGGAGAGAAACAAAATGCATCACATCCCCGATATGCTCTAAGCACAGTGCATGATGCTTCTCTCGTTCAACATTTCCAACACATCTCTGAGGTAGGAAGTAGTATATTGATTTTGTTAGTGAAGCAAGGGTGACTTAGGTCATACAGAAGTAAGTACCAAATGTCAGATCAAGACCTGGGACTCCCTGGCTCTGAAATCTCTTCTCTTGCCCACTGCATCTGTCTGGCAAGGGAAAGGAGGAAATAGAAGAAAGTCCAGGGTGGAACTGTAGGCAAAGTCAGCCCTGAGTCCACGAGAAGGAGAGAGAGGAGGAGCTAAAAAAAAGAACAGTTAGTGAGGTGGAAGGCATACCATCATAAGCCCTGGAGGGAAAGGAAAGAACTTCAGCCTGAGAGCAGTCAGTGATGGTAACTATAAGTCAGGAAGGCAAAGGACTAAGCAGTGACCTTTGGGCAGGTAAGTGATCATGATGGCCTTAACAAAGAGATGGGATGGTGGCAAAAAGTCATATTGTAATAGATATCTAGACTTGAAACAGAGGGAATAGATTAAGTAATTCAAGATAAAACCTAAAAGGAATTGGGGCTAAATGAATTTGTACATTTTCTTGATTTTGCAATTCTCCTTTGAGACTCTATTACCAAAGTGTTTCTGGTGAGGCAACAGAGGGCCAAACATTGTAAATAATTAGGTGAAACTATATAGTTAGTATGGGGCAAAGCCATGATCCAGACCTAGTTGTCACTGATTCCAAAGTCTATGACATTTTTCATCTTCTCCCTCTAATGACTATGGACTGCTCGTTGGCGAAGCCTGCCTATTTCATACTCTCTTATTGCTTACTGGTATTCACTACCCCTCCTTCTATGAGGTTACACTTCCCTGTTCCAGTGATGTCAGGCCTGCCCATGGAATTTGCTTTGGCAGGTTAGTGTGCGTTAGAGCTGAGTGGCACCTTTAGGAGCCAAGCCATAGATCACTGTGTTCTTTTCCCTTTTGCCAAAAGACCAGCTGTGTTACAGATGAAGTCTGCTTAGTCAACTTAGATTCCAAAGTGAAGATAATGAGCAGCAGTACAGTCAGCCTGTGATGGACCTGTGAGTGAGAAATAAACTACTCATGTAAGCCACTTATATTTGGGGCTCATTTGTTACTACAGCATAACCTTGTCTGTTCTGACCAATATACTGTCTATGGCTGGGAAGAGGGGAAAAGTGGTAGCCAGTGGTGAAGGCAATTAAAATGCAAAGGATGTATACCTGTCACCTAGTCACTGTCAAATTAACTGGGCAGTATATCATGGGATCAAACCCAGCATCTCAAAAAAAAAATAATCACCAGCTTGATAAAATACCTAACTGTGGAAGAATGTAGCTGAGAATACTCCCAGGGTAATTCCAGACTTTTAAAAAAATTATTAGTCTGATGAGTAGGACAGATACCCTCATTCATATTAAATATGCTGTTGAAAGTGATTCATTCTGAGGAGAGATAGACCCTAAGCAATCTCAGAAACTCAACAGCAAATGTATATTTAATGTGACCATTTTTAAAACAGAACACTTGGTAGAGAAGGCATCTGCAGAGGTTGGGGATAGAGAGGAAACATTTTATCCTGATTATAAAACAAAAAAAAGCAAAATGAAAAAAGAATCTGGCCTGCACAGGGGTGTGTATGTTTGTATGAGTGTGTATGTGTGTGTGTGTGTGTGTGTGAGTGTGTGTGTGTGTGTGAGAGAGAGAGAGAGAGAGAGAGAGAGAGAAGGCAAGATTTGTGAGATGTTAACTTGGGCATTATAACCTCTACTTTCTCCCAGTATGTGTTGTTGTTGTTGTGATTATTTTTAAATGGCTACCTTTCACTAGAAAGGTCAGTAATGTCTTACATGAAGTTCAATTCTCTAGAGATATTATCAAGCCAAGATTCTCTCTGAATAGAGACCAAGTCACCTCCTCAGAGGATTGTGCCAATTCCAATAATTTATCTCTTTACTGTCTTTTCAGGATTATTGGTGAAAAGCTCATTGTGACTGTAATGGTGTCAATGTATTGAACATCCCTCATGTGCCAGATCCCTCCTTGAGGTACTCTCACACACATCTTCTCAGTTGACTCTCATAATATCCTTAGCAGGCAGGTTGCAAAGTTCTGCACAATGTGCCCTTGACTATCTGTCTCTCCAAACTCATTTTATGCCACATTCGTATTCACGACATTGCAATATTCTTTCATCTCACTGAAATATTTTTCTAAACTCAAAGCATTTGCCTGTATTGTTTCCTCTGCTTAGAATTCTTCCTCCCATAAAATTCTCAACTTTAAGGTCTTGGTTTCAAGGTTCATTCACCAGAGATGTCTTTTCTCAGCACTCTGTCTGATGTAGGTATCCCTTGGCTAGGCTCTGTCCCAGCCCCTTTTACAGATGCTTCACAGTGGAATTGTATTTGTCTATTCACTTGTATCTCATCTGTCTCCCCAACCAGAAAATAAGTTCCGTGAGGGCAAGAGTTACTTCTAACATTCAACCCCTGAATTCCCAGCTCCAAACACAGTAATGGGGATATTGAAATATTTCATTATTATTTACTGTGTAATAGATTATTGTCATCCCTTCTCCATGGATGAAGAACCTGAGATTCAGAAGAAAAGTGAGTTGTTCAAGGAGACTTAGCTAATGAGTATCAGAGAAAGAACACAAACTTAGGTCTGTCCAAACTTGAACCCCATGCGCTTGACGCTGCCCCATATGTCTATTCACTCACCACTCACCAAATGTTTCCTCATGGCCAGACATTACTGTTGTGCATTAAGAATTTATATTGTTCTGGTAGTTATGTGGGAAAGAGGATTGAGAGGAGGCAAGAGTGTATACAGGAAGAGCAGCTGGGTGCTAGCATAATAGCTTGTAGTCCTTTGGGTAAGGAATGGGTCTTTCCTGTTTTTTTTATTGAAGCTGGTGAGCTGGTTGCTGCCGTTGTACTTTAGTAGTACAATAATCGACATGTTATTTCTTCCGCCATCATCACGATTCTCAAAAAACAGAAACTTCCAATAATGGCAGCCTCATGTAGAATGTGACCCTTATGCTGCAAATGGAAATAGTCCTAATCTTTCTGGGTTTAACATTTAAAGTGTTTGTTCTCCAAGTGTGTACTGGGAACCCCTGGAGTCCCCATGAGCTTTTTTGGCAGGGGGAAAGGAGAATCACAAGATCAAAAATTTTCATAATAATATGGGGCACTTTTTGTCTTTCACTTTCATTCTCTTACAAGTGTACAGATAAGTTTTCCAGGGGCAACATGGTCTGTGCTGTAACAACAGACTGAATGTTTTGGGTTGGCCAAAAAGTCCATTTAGTATTTTCTGTAAAATAGAAGACGCATTTTATATTTTCTCCAATAACTTTATTGATTTGGAATTTTGAGTATGTTGGCTATTTCTCACATGGTGTAAAGTTGAATGCTCTCAATTAATGTCCCAATTGGATCGCTATCAATTTCAGCTGGTCTACCTGACCATGGTGCATCGTCCAGTGAGAAATTGGCAACACAGAACTTTGCAAAGCACTTTTGACACACATTCAACCCATCACAGCACCTTCTCCATACACTGCATAAATCTTTTCTTTGCATTTCAGTTGTGTTTTTACCTTTCTTGAAATAATAAAGCATCATATGCAGAAAATGTTGCTTACTTTCCTCCATCTTCAATATTAAAATGGCTACACAAAAATTCACCAATTTTGATAAGCTTTTTAAATGCATGCTGAGATGACCCCTGTTACATTGCAGTCTAACAAAATTGTTTTGAATGAAATTAAAGACAACTAAGCACTACTAGAGCCATCTTACAGATAAAAAAACAAACAAATGATCTTTTACAGATCATTCTGTAAACAGATAAGAGAATATAGGTGTCTTTTATTATTATAGAAACTAAAAGGATATACATGATAAACAATGCAAAGGCCAATAATCTTACTAATTACTTTTTGGGGAAACAATAATTATTTTAATTAATATATTATTTATAATTATAAAGTAATATATACATTAATATTATATATGAGAAGGGACCCCCAAAACCTGGAAATATCTTCTGGAAGGTGGGACCCTTGTGGCACAATCTTCCCCTGCTAGGTGAGTGTTCTGGGAACCCATGTGCATCGGTGTACCAGCTGGTGTTGTTGTGAGGGGCTGCATTCAGCTTCAGTGAATTTTTTTGAAGACTTTTTCAACTAGTTTGTCCATTTTATGATGGGTGATTTATGAGTGCACCTGCCCGCATTGCGCAGAGTGTTTAGTTAGCAGTTTTTGACCAAAGGTGGCATGAACCCCATAACTGACCCTCCCTGTTCACCCCATCTCACTCTGAGTGACGCTTTTTTTTATTTCCTGGATGAAAAAAGTCCTCAAAGAGAAATGTTTTGCCAGATGTGGAAGAGGTGAAACAAAAATGCAGAGGCACTAAAAAGCATCAAAATTGACAAGTTCAAAAACTGTTTTGAGCTGTAGAAAAACATGTTGATAGGTGTATTCCATCAAATGCAGAGTACTTTGAAGGTAATAAGGTTAAACATGTAAGAATAAATACACCATTTTTATAAATAAATTCTGAGTTTTTTGGGTCCCCCCTCATATATGTTATTTTATTATTATCTTAAATAAATGTATAAATAAATATTAAAATTTCCCAGCTTTAATTTTAATAGAGTAAATATGTATATGTATATAAATTTATACCAATAAAAGTTTTGGGGGCTCCTTAATAATTTTTAAAAAATATAAAAAGGTCCTGAAGCCAAAAGTTTGAGAACCCAGTACATAAATTCCTACATGACATAAGAGACCATATATAATGTCTAATTTGGCAGAAAAACTTCACTACTCTAAAAGAGTAGTTAATATTTAACAGTCTGTCATTAAGGGCTAGTCAGGGGTGTTTGATTAATCCAGGGCCTGTCTTTAGCCAGAGTGAATTCTTGCAGAAGCAAATAATATATGGTAGCGACTAAGTGAATGTATTTATTTGTGCCATGCGTTGTTACCCAGGAGGTGAGTTGGAGACACAGAATGCATTTTTGCTGCATGAAGTTGTACCATTGCAGTACCTACATTAGTAACGTATACATAAAATGTTCCAGAGACATATTTCATGAAAGAATAATAAAACTTCATGAATACTCTAAAAGATATGATTTGGAAAGCTGTTTGGGTTAGTCTGAGAGAGTTCATTTAGCATGGTGATGGGAGGCCTTATAAACTTGTCAGAATGGTATCAAATCCTTCTGTTTCTATGTAGTATAAATAAGAATTAATCTAGGTAACACTCAGTCTTCAGAAACAAAATAGACATAGTGATCTTTCTGATACTTATAATCAAGATTTATCTTGATTTTAGTTTTCTGGTAGTATTTTTTAGAAAGCTAAAATAATATTGATATTTGTCATAAATTTACACAGTCTCTTCAGGGGTATTTATTTTTCTTCTTCAGTCTTTTTGGGATACTATTAAGTTTTAACAAGCAGTTTAGGAATTATCGGGATATGTTATTTTGAGTTTAAGCAAGCAGTTTAAGTAAGATCTTTGGGGTGGAGTTTTTGTGCTCTTTACACCAGAGTAAAATAAAGAAAAATAAAAATTAGTGAAAGAGGTATGAGAAGAACTGACATATAAAGACCAAAGTCCTCTGAAAGTTAATTTTAAAAAGCAATAACATGTCCTTGGAAAGAATTGCTTTTGATTCATCATATGTCCTTGTAGATTTTCCATGACTGTCTGATGATTTCATGGGTGGCTCCCATGTTTCTCCTCACATTCCTTCCTCTTACCATGAGGGCCGATTATTTTACATACTCCATTCTGCCCAGATTTCAAGACCTGGTTGATATTATCTCATCTATGCTGGGGAGGATTTTTCCACTTTTAATTCACCAACTTCTATGAGATAGAACTGATCATGTGCCCCCTGGGATTTCTGCTCTTCCATATAGGACACTAGTCTGAGCATCCATTGTTCCAGTGTTCTTTGCTTCTGCTACACATGTGATGTATGTATTACAACATACTGTCTTAAGCAAG
Source organism: Phyllostomus discolor (assembly GCF_004126475.2). Classification (NCBI taxonomy): domain Eukaryota; kingdom Metazoa; phylum Chordata; class Mammalia; order Chiroptera; family Phyllostomidae; genus Phyllostomus; species Phyllostomus discolor. Next base: position 152,586,579 of record NC_040908.2, on the reverse strand, counting down.
TCTCAACATGTTAATTATAATGCCACCCTTTCTTTTTCTACTCAAAAGAAATTGAGACAGTTTAGGGACTTGGGCCAGGGAATGCATAATACAGGTGGCCAGGAAACCAAGCTAAAACCAAGTGATCAGAAGGAACTCTGGATAAGCTGACTGCAAAAATGTCGCCACCCCTCCACTCCTACTCAAAAAGGCAGAGATAGCTGATTTCCCTCCCTTTTAAGCAAGTGCCTGCTTAAACTGCTGACTCGTATGCGTATTTGACCAAGGTCATGGTGGTGGTAATAAGCAGTCCGCCCTCTTGCCCATGCAGCGCAGGTGCATCCTCGTAACATGGTTACCAGGCGGTGCAGATGGAAAAGGCAGTCACTGACCCTGGAATGGAAAAGTCTGCCAGCCCTCCTTTTCCAAATGCCCACTTTGTTCCCAGGCCAGTTCAGAGGACCAACCTTCCCTCTGCACTGCTCACAATGGTTTGAGCACAAGCTTAATAAAACCTGCTTGGAAATATCTCTGTGGTCTTCCCTAAATTTGTATTTTGGGGAACCCAGGAACGCCCATGCTGATAACAAAATTACATCAGAATATAAATAGGTATAAGTGATGTAATTTTAGATGTAAACTTCTGTGGGGGAGCTCCATCCAGCAGAGCCCTCCGTCTGCCATGGATGAGAATAAGTCTACCAAGACCTGATCTGCTTGGGGAAGAAAGGTGGCCAGTCTCTCACAGGAGAAGGACCTAGAGCCTTACCCTGAATGGCTTTTATTGGTTTCGTTTGCACAAGAATTCAGGTAAAGCTCATTACTCATTGCTGGGAAGTAAAGATTAAACAATAGATAACAAGGAACACTGAGGGCCTATTTTGAGTCAGGGTCAGATAGCTAAAGAGCTTTGAGGAACAAAGTTACTTCTTCTTTGGACTCATCATTTAACTGAGAGCATTCTAAACAAAGCAGGTTTCACAGGATTTTGCATGTTCTTTCTTAGGCCTGATCCCTCGGGGAACCCGCTGTTTCCAGCACAGGGCTGCACCACCCTCCCTCATTGTTTCAGGCTTAGGTGGAGCAAGGGAAGTAAGGCAGCCAAGAGATTAGGAGATTCTCTCACAGACAATGAGGACTCAGGCTATGTCAAAGCTGAGGGGTGAGGGTCCATCACCCCCTTTTGCTGTAGCCCCCAAAGTCCTTCCTTGGGGCCCTCCCATGTGATTGTGCCTGTCTTAGATCATCCCCCCCTTGGGGAATCTTACCCATCATTGGCTAACTGACCAAGCACTGGGGGCCAGGCAGGGTGAAGTAAAAGGAGCAGATGCGGTGCTCCTGCCAGGGAAATAAGCTTTTGTCTCCTTGGCGGCTTATGATCTGAGGTCGTTCCCTCAGCCTTAGCCTTCGTGGGGGTTACAGCTTCTGATACCAGGCAGGACGGTTCCCAACAAACTTGTATCTCCAGCACCCAAGCAGTAGCAAGCACTTCATAGGTGGTTAGCTGTGGTTTATAAATAAATGAATGCATGAGTACTTTCTGATGTTCCCCTGAATCCTGGCCCTCTAACTTAGTTGTGATAGGACTTGAGAAGGTAAAGTACACCTCTCTGTATATCAGTTTCTATACCCATAAAATTGATACAACAATATCTTTCTACCTGTCATGGCTGTTTTGAAGTTTAACATGCCTAAAGGTTCTTTTTAAGTACTAAAGTACAATGTGATTGTAAGGTTTTTTTCCTTTTTCTTTTTTTTTTTTTAAATTTGTTGTTGTTCAGTTACAGTTGTCCTGCCTTTTTCCCCATTGCTCACCTGGCCTTCCCACCCTCTGCTCCGACAGTCAATCCCCGCCCCATTGTCCGTGCCTGGGAGTCCTCTATCGTGCCCTTATTTTCAAATGAACGTTGACTAACCAGGTACTTATGTCCCTTTAAGACCTGATTATTGCTTGAACACTTCCTCCACTCTAGGGACTCTGTTGGAAGAACTGATTTTCTGAGCCACATGTGGGGATATGCAAATAGTTGTTTTCCGCAAACTTTTATAATAAAGGGTTTTGTCTGTAGCATTTTGTCTCTCTCCTTTCCCCAAAGTAGCAACTTTTTCAGATTAAATGTTTTCTGCTGCGGAGTCAGTGACCAAGAGAGACTTCGTTGACTTGATTTTCATAAATTGCCTCAGGGTAGATTTTAGGACACAGACAGCTTGGCGAGGGACGTGCTGGGATCCTTGCTTCTTTTCTTACATAACGATTATTAACACAGCAGGCGTCGAGCCTGGTGCCCCCGCAGACAGTGAACACCTAAGCCTCATAATAACTTGTGCCATCCAGTAAGAAACATGCTGAGGGCAAATGGGGGAAAATTGCATGTAAATATTTTATGGGAAGCAGGTTTCTCTCTAATCCCTCCCTTTGCTGTCATTTCCTTGGAATTGCCAGGCTTTGTAGGATCCTGATTAACAAGCTCTCCAGAAACTTTTACTGTTACCCATGAACACGTATACAAGGCACATTAAGCTCACTTGTTCCTTCTTGCCTAAATTAATTATTTCTTATTCTATGTGGCAGTGTTGTCAGATGTTGTGTTTTTCTGTATCTTACGCATTTTACGTTTGCTTCAGACCTTTGTATGAGGCATTTCATGTATCTACAAGCCCTCCTGCTTTTCCTGTGTAACCTTTTCAGAGGCTCGTCTGAGAGGGCTTTTCCTTGAGATGTGTCTTGAGTTTGTAACTTCAGGGAATAGATACAATCAGTTCTTGATCAAGTAGGTTAAGGAATGCAGGATTAATGAAGTGGCTACCAATATGCTAAAGCTGTGATTTGTTTGTTCGACACTTGGTGTAGGAGATGGCAACGCAGTTGAAACTGACATTAGGCATGAGCGAGGATTTGTGGGCTCACATATCTAGAAAGTCCACTGAAACATAAGCTTCAGCCAGGACTCTATCCAGGGAGATAAGTGATATTATCAGGGGGCTATCTTTCCTTCCAGCGTGCATAAAAGTTTTCTTGTAAATAATAGGCAGGGTGGCTCCAGGTGCCTCAGAGTTACATCTTACCAGGTTAGTAAGCCAGTGGAAAAAGGCGATCTTTCTCAGTACATAGAACAGAGAGCTCCTGTGGAGGACTTGCTTGCATAGGTTAGATCATGTGGCTACTTTTGAATCAATTAGGCACATGGGATGTTTTGATCAGCCAAGCCTGGGCATTGTGCTTACTCTAAATGGGGATTTTCTCTACTCCAGTATTAGAGAATGAATTCCCTGCTTGAAGTAGAGGTATCAGAAAAGAGGGCTAATCCTAAATCAATGAAAATAACAGGTGTCTTTAACATATGGTCAAAGCAAAATATGGTGGAAGCATATGTGGTGGTTATATCCAATATTAAAAAACACATTTATGGGTTCTTCAGTCAGACATCTTCCAAGAATATCATAATGTCAGAATAACATTTTAAGAAAACAAGAAATCAAGCCCTGGCTGGTGTAGCTCAGTGGATTGAGCATGGGCTGCAAACCAAAGTGTCATAGGTTCGATTCCCAGCCAGGGTACATGCCTGGGTTGCAGGCCATAATCCCCAGCAACCGCACATTGATGTTTCTCTCTCTCTATCTCTATCTCCCTCCCTTCCCTCTCTAAAAATAAATAAATAAAACCTTAAAAAAAAAAGAAAACAAGAAATCAGATAAACTTATTACAAAAAAGTATGGCAAAAGAGTTTATCTTTGAAATAGTCTCTTCCTGAGTTGGGTGAGGTTTAATGTCCATATTTTAGAATGGAATCTGAATAAGGCAGAAATTCTGTCACTGTCGTACCAGCATTGTCCTCCGCAATTCTCTTTTTCCAGTGCCTTTGCACTTGAAGCCATTTCTCCCTGGTATCATTATCTATAGCTACCTAATTTTTTCTCACTGTTGTCCCTCTGAAAAGACCATTAGCTGAGAATGGACTGGTCAAGGATGGTTTGGCTGAGTTAACGTTCCTGACCTCCACGCTTTTGCCATTTTCCAGCAAGCTAGCATGGGGGTGGGGGGGCGGTGTAAAGGAGAAAGGCCTCCTCTCAGAACTGCCTCATCTTCACTTTGTCATTATCTTACTGGCTAAAGCAAGCCGCGAGCCCAACCCAGATATAATGGACAAATACAATCACATTCTTTTATGGGAGAAAACTGAAGGTCTATTGAAAGGGCGAGGATACATAGAATTACCACAAGCTTACCAAAATAGATACCTTTACTGCATGGTTTCTTCATCATGGCTTCTGCCAATAAACCAGTTTTTATTATTTATTAAAATTGCATTATTGAAGGGATTTTGGGTTTCTGGTTCCACATGTAAGGAGCTTGGGAGTCACCCCTCTGTCTTAAGAAGAGGTAAAAAGCTGAACAGACTTAAAAATGAATATCTCTTTTTGTATCCGTAAGAGAGGGGAGGACAGAGGGCAGAGCACTGTTCCCAAGATTGCTAAGGTAGGGAGTCACAGGTCACCAGAGCATAGACTCACATGCAGAAGTCACCATGAGATCCGGGGCCAGAGTGGGGAAACCTGAATCGTAGTTGATGAATTGCTACAAGCGCTGCATGGGGGACACAGTCCTAGGAGAGCCCCTCTAGACCACGATAGTATGTGATACTCTAGGGGCTCAACCACAGTCCCCCAGTAAATATCTGAGAAATGTCCCTTTATGCTTTGGGCAGGTGAAGATAGAAAAGACCCATTTTGAAATGAGCTGGAACCCTCTGTTCTTCTAGACGAGGCCTATTTTCCAGGAAACTAGTTAATCAGAGCTTACCCTGCTGGAATATTATCAGAGTGTAAATGACCTGGAGAAGTGCAATACCCAACTTCAGCCCACTCTAGCCTTCTTTTCCCACAGAAGGGGGAGGAAAAAACCTGAGAAACACTTGTGAGGTTTACAGTCCAGGTGCATAGGCTCACTAAAAGACCAAGACCTGCCCATGAGACAGAACACTTCTCCTCTCCCTCTGCTTTATTATCACATCACCAAAGGCAAATTTATAGCTGTTTCTTTTATAAGAAAATTTTACAGTGCATACAGAAAAGGAAATACAAAACAAAAGCAAACAATCAACAACAGCAAAACAGTCTGAAGACACAGAGCAAGCATTAGACCCAGATGTGCAGGGATGTTAGAATTATCAGACAGGGAACTGAAAACAACTATGAGTAATATGCTAAAGGCTCTGATAGATAATACAGCAGCATTAAAGGATAGATGGGCAATTCGAGCCGAGAGATGTGAGTTCTAAGGAAAAAAAATAAAAATAAATACTAGGAAAAAAAGAATATTACAAAAATGAAGACTACCTTTGATGGGCTTTATGAGTAATCTGGACATGACTGAGGCAAGAAACTGAACTGGAGGATATATTAATAAAATTGCCAACAACAAAAAAGCAAAGAACAAGACAGAAAAACCAGAGCAGAATATCTAATGAGTTTGGGACAACTACAAAAGGTATAACATATGCATAATGGGAATACCAGAAGAAAGAGAAAAAGAAATGGAAGAAATATTTTAAACAATAATGACTGAGAATTTCCCCCCATAAGTGTCAGACATCAAACCACAGATTCAGGAAACTCAGGGAACACCAAGCAGGATAAATGATAAATAAAACAAAACAAAACAAAACAAAACCAACTGTGCCTAGGTATATCATTTTCAAAGTACAGAAAAGCAAAGATTAAAAAATTTTCTGAAAGGAGCTAGAGGAAAAAACTCTTACCTATAGAAGAACAAGGCTAAGAACCATATTTAACGCCTCCTTCTCAGAAACAGTGGAAGCAAGAGGACAATGAACTGAAATAATTAAATGTTGGGTGAAAATGCCACCAAACTAGAATTCTGTACCCTGCAAAATTATCCTTCAAAAGTGGAGGAGAAATAAAACTTCTTAAGGCAAACAAAAATTTAGTGAATTTGTTGTTGGTAGACTTGCCTGAAGAGAAATGTTAAAAAACAAAGTTCTTTAAGGAGAGAGAAAATATTATAGGTCAGGTCAGAAACTCAAATCAGTATAAAGAAAGAAAGAACATTAAAGAAAGAATAAGTAGAGGTTAAAAAATACCCTTATTATTTTATTCTTAATTGACCTAACAGATAACAGCTTTTTCAAAATAATAATAGTAATCTGTATAATGTATTATGTATGCTTAGGTATATATTATATATTTATTTATATACATAAATACATATTTATACATGCTTATATAAATGAAATGAGTGGCAGCAAAATGTAAGAGACAAGAGGAAGAAATGAATATTATTTTATTATAAGGTTCTCGAACTACCCATGAGCAGTATAGTATTACTTGACAGTGAACTCGTATTAGTTGTGAATGTATATTGCAAACTTTAAGTCATCTACTAAAAAAGTTTTAAAAATCAGTATAACCGATATGTTCAGATAGGGCAGAAAATTCATGTAAAGTGCTCAATTAAAATTATAAGAGGCAGAAAGGTAGTGGAAAACAAAGATAGAAATGAAGAACAAGGGCAACAAAAAGGAAATAGTAATGAATAGGGTAGATTTTAATCCAACTATATCAAAATCTCTTTAAAGGCCAGGGATCTAAATGCATGAATTGAAAATGATTGTCAGAGTGGATTAAAAAAACATGACCCAACTAGGTGTTGTGTAAAAGAGATCCACTTTAAGTTTTAAGACACATGTGTATTAAAAGTAAATGTGTGTAGAGAAATACATCATACTAACACTAATGAAAAGAAAGCAGGAGTAACTACATCAGACAGAACAGGCATCAGAGTAAGAAAAGTTATCAAGGTAAACAAGTGCATTACATAATGATAACGGGGTCAGTTCTCAAGAAGACATAATTTTTAACATGTATATATTACAAGTGAAGAGAGCATCAAATTATATGAGGCAAAAACTAATAGAACTGCAAGGGGAAATAGATGAATCTACTATTATATTTGGGAATCTCAACACCCTTCACAAAAATAAACAGATTTAGGAGGCAGAAAATCAGTAAGGACATAGTTGAACTCAAAAGCACTATCAATCAACTGGATATAATTGACATCTATTGACTATTTCATCCAACAACCACAGAACACACATTTTTATTAGGTTTACATGGAATATTTCCCAAGGTAGATCACATTTGGTGCTATAAAATACACCTTAAATTGAAAAGAACAGAAATCATACTGCTCTCAGATCACAATGAAATTAAACTAAAAATTAGTATCAGAAAGATAATTGTAAAATCCCAACAAACATGGAAATTACACAATGCTACATAATACATTTGGTCAAAGAAAAAATCTCAAGTGAAATTAAAACTCTTTTGAAAAAAATGAAAATAAAATATACCATGTCAAAATTTGTGGGATGCAGCAACAGCACTACTTAAATAATAATTTACAGCATTGAATGCATATATTAGAAAAGAGGAAAGATCTAAAATGGATAATTAAATGTCCACCTTAGGAAACTAGAAAAGCAAGAAAAATTAAATCCAAAGAAGAAAAGTAATAATGAGCAACAGAGGAAAATACAATGAAACTGAAAACAGGAAATCCGTGGAGAAAATCAATAAAACCAATAGCTAGTTTATTGAACAAAAGCAACGGAATTGATAAGCCACTAGCAACACAATAAAAAACATAGACATAACACAAATTACCACTATCAGAAAAAAGGGACCATAGATCCTGTGCACATTCAAGTGACAATAAGGGTGTGCTATGAATATCTCTAGGTCCACAAATTGGATAACCTAGAGAAAAGGAACCATTTCCTTGGAAGACACAAGCCTCCAACACACACAAGAAGAAATATAGAAAATGAATCAACTTCATTTTATTGCATCTATTAAATAAATTGAATCGATTATTAATAACATTTCAAAACAGAAAGCACTAGGCTTAGATAATAAGTTCACTGGGGAATTCTATCAAATATATAAAGAAGAAATTATGCCAATTTTGTACAATTTCTTTTAGAGGAGAGATGCAGAGAGAATACTCCCTAACTCATTCTGTGAGGCCAGCATTACTGTAATATCAAAACCAAACAAAGACATTATAAGAAAAAAAAAACTATAGACCAATTTCTTACAAGTAAAAAATACAAAAAATCCTCAACAAAATATTATTAAATTGGATTAAAAAATGTATAAAAAGAATTACACACCACAGCCAAGTTGTATTTATCCCAAGAATGCAAGTCTAGGTCAACATTCAAAAGTCAACTAATATAACTATTATACAAATAGGATTTAAAAAATCACACGATCATATCAATAGATGCAGAAAAATCACTTGACAAAATCCAATTTCCATTCATGATAAATACACTCAGCAAACTACAAATAGAGGGAAATTTCCTTATAAAAATCTACAAAAGCACCTACAGCTGTTTTTATATTTAATTTTCATTTCTTATTGAAAATTAAAGGTACAAAGCAGTGGTATCCTCTTTCACCACTTCTTTACAACATTGTACTGGAAGTTGTAGCTTATGAAATAAGAAAGTGAAATAAAATGTATACAGATTGGGAAGGAAGAAATAAAACTGTCTTTATTCACAGACGACATGATTGTACATGTAGAAAACCTGAAAGAAGTGACAAGAAATGAATCTCCTGGAACTAATAAGTGATTATAGCAACATGGTGGGATACGAAGTTAAACAAAAGTCAATTGCTTTCTTACATCCCAGCAATGAATACGTTGAAGTTGAATTAGATACAATACCATTCACATTAGTACCCAAAAATACTTAGGTATAAACCTCACAGAATATGTATAAGATCTGTTTGAGGAAAACTATAAAATTATAATGAATAAAATCAAACAAGAAGGGAAAAATGGAGATATTTTATGTTTATGAATACCAGGATTCAATATTGTCAGGATGTCAGTTCTTTTTATCTTGACCAATAGATGCAATCTCAAGTAAAATTCTAGCAAATTACTTTATATAGATATAACAAACTATTCTAAAGGTTATATGGAGAGGCACAAGACCTAGATGACCAAAATGATACTAAGGAGAGGAACAAATTTGGAGGATTGATACTACATAACTTCGAGACTTACCCTAGAGCTATAGTAATCAGGATAGTGTGGTATGGGCAAAAGAGTAGACAAATTAGTCATTGTAACAGAATAGAGAACAATGAAATAGACACATACATACACTCATCTGATCTTTGGCAAAGGTAACAAAGGCAATGGAATGGAGCAATGATAATCTTTTTAACAAATGATGCTGAAACAACTGGACATATTCATGCAAAAAAGTATATAGACACAGATAATAACCTTTAACAAGAGTTAACTAAAATGGATCACAGGCCTTAATATAAAATGCAAAACTACTGTATATACCTCTTGAAAGATAGGATGAAACCCAAATGACTCTGGATATGGACATGACTTTTTAGATACAAAACCAAAGGCAAGATCCATGAAATAAATAATTGATAATTTAGACTTCATTAAAAACTTCTGCCCAGCAAAAGATAATATCAAGAGAATGAGAAGACAAGCCACAGACTGGGAGAAAATATTTGCAGAAGACACATCTGATAAAGAACTATTATCAAAAATATACAAATAATTCTTAAAAATCAAAAATAATGAAACAAACCAGATTATAAAATGGGCCTACATCTGAACAGACACCTCGTTAAAGAAGATATAAAGGTGGGCACGAATCATTGAAAAGATGTTTCGCATCATATGTCATCAGGGAAATGCCAAGTAGAACAACAATAAGAAACTACTACACTACTACACACTGTTAGAATGCCCAACCATAATATGATCCATGACAGCACCAAATGCTCTTGGGGATGTGGAGCAGCAGGAACTCTCAAATATCACTGGGAGAATGCAAAATGGCCCAGCCAATTTGAAAGATAATTCGGAGATCTCTTATAAAACTAAACGCACACACCTTTCTATCCAGCAATCATGCTCTTTGGTTTCAACCCACAAGCGCTGAAAAGTTATGCCCAATGATGGCACCTAAAAACCCACACAGAGATGTTTATAGCAGCTTTATTCATAATTGCCAAAACTTGGAAACATCCAAGATGTCCTTCAGTAGGTGAATGGATAAATGAACTATGGTACATCCAGACAATGAAATATTATTTAACACCAAAAAGAAATGAGCTGTCAAACCATGAGAAACACGGAGGAATCTTATTTGCATATTAGCAACTGAAAGAAGCCAATCTGAGAAGGCTACACATACTGATGATTCCAAGTACATGAGGTTCTGGAAAAGGGAAAACTATGGAGACAGTAAAAGATCAGAGTTGGAGGGTGGGGTGACAAATAGGCAGAGGGCAGAGGATTTTTAGGGCAGTAGCAATACACGGGGTGATACTATAACGATGGATACGTGTCATTACCTGTTTCACAAACACATAGGATGTACTACACTAAGAGTGAAACCTAAGGTAAATTATGAATTTTGGGTGATTATGATGTGTCCATATAGGTTCATCCTTAGTAAAAAATGTGTCATTCCGGAGAGTGATGCTGATAATGGGGGAGGCAATACAGGCATGGGGGCAGGGAGTATATGGGAAATCTCTGTATCTTCCTCTCCACTTTGTTGTAAACCTGAAACTGCTCTAAAAAATAAAGTCTCTATTTTTTTTTTAAAGAAGTGCATTATTGCATCTGTGGTTTTAACACAGTTACAATAAAAAGAAGGCTTGGAAACAACACATATGATCAAGATTGAATTCTTAGTTTTTCCATAATATAATGCCTTCAGGGAAGGAATCAGTTATTCAAAATTCAATTATTCATTTGTAAGCCATTGATTTCCAGTGACTGGTTTTACTGAGTCATTTCAAGTATTTATAAAATTAGTATGGTTGTTAAAGTTTAATCCTTTCTTCAATTTGATTGCTTCGTGAACACATCTTTGTCATCTATCAGGAGTCCATGTCTTTGCCCAGTATTCTTTCACTGCACTCTGATGGGGAAACAATAACTAATTCGATGCAGCTGTTTATTGTTTCAATGCGCATACACTTCTGGCTGACCAAACACTGCTGGAAAAAATAACAAAATCATGCAGACAAATACCCCTGAGAAATCATGGCCTCCGACCTCTTCGGCACCATCAGTGTTGTGAAGCTGATCCTTCCAGGTTTTCTTAATGTGGTGATTGCTGAGGGGAGCGGGGAAAGGGGAACCGAAAGGTAAAGTAAAAGACTACAATAAAGATTAAGTTTAGAAAATTACTCATTCGCTAGTGTTTCAGGAGTACCTCTTCTCTGACACGCACTCTGCTAGAACGCTATGAGGAACACTAAAGTTCACAACAATAAAATAGTCTTTCATTTCATGGAGGCTGTCGCCTAGTGTATTAGATGAGAGAGATGTAAAACAAATAATCACACAGACATGTGCAATATAACCAAAGTGACACGTATTATGAAGGAAAGGCAGAAGATAATACGATGACTTGTAAGCAGAGGGTTTATCACATGCTTGGAAATCAGGAAAGGTTACCCTGGAGCAACATTGTTTCCATTTTCCATAGTGGTTATCTCAGACTTCTTCCTGTGATGTTCATCATTTCCCTCAGACTTAACACTTGGCGGAGAAAATGTAAAGCGCTAGGAGGAAACTGTTAACGATCTACTACAAAACTATGAACGCGGTTAGTATACTCATATTCTCTTTTCCTCCTGTTGTACTGCAAAAAAAAGTCCTTTTTAAATCTGAAACTAATCTTGTCCAATTCCCCCACCCATCTCACATTTTTCTTACGATCTTTTTCTCCCACTTTTTAGAATTAAGTTTAACTAATGCATGATAAACTGAACATTTAAAGAGTGCAGTCTGATGTCTGACCTGTAAAGTCTTCACCGCAATCAAGATTGAAAACATAGCCATCATCTTCAATAGTTTCCTTGAACTCCTTTGCAAGCTGTTTCCCCCTCTCCTGGGATTGCTCTTCCTCTGGGTCGATATTTCCAGGCAACCACTGATGTACTTTCTATCACTTTAAATTAGTTTACATTTTCTTGCATTTTATGTAAATCAAATCACATGATATTACCTCTTAGTTAACTTTTTTCATCAAGCATAATTAATTCAAGTTTCACGAACATCGCTAGGAACATTCATGCAGACATTTTCATGTGACTTCAGGCAGACCTCAGAGATACTGTGGCTTTGGACCACCCCAATAAAGCAACATTTACGGATTAAACTTGCCATTTATACAGACACAGTTCATGGTGTCCCAACACAGTGACAATAGGGACATCAAAGATCAGTGATTACAGATCTCCATAACAAATATAATAACAATGAAAAAGTTTGAAGTAATGCAAGAATGACCAAAACATGACACAAAGACATGAAATGGGCAAATGCTATTGGAAAGTGGTGCTGATAGACTTACTTGATGCTGGATTGCCACAATCCTTCAATTTGTAAAAAACACAGTGTCTGTGAAATGTAGTACAGTGAAGTGCAATAAAACACGGTATATCTATATATGCCTTTTGTTCTGTCAGGCAAATATCTAGGAGTGGCATGGCTAGATTAAATAAATACATGTGTGTTTCATTTTTAAAGAGACTCCTCAACTGTTTTCCAATCTCGTTGCACCATTTCATATTCCCACCAGTACTATGAGTTCTCATACATCTGCATTCCCGTCTACACTTGGTATGGTTGTGTTTTTAATATTGGTCTTTCTGATATGATTATAACTATATCTCATGGTGGTTTAAATTTTGTTTCCCTGATGACGAATGATGGTGGACATCTTTTCTGGGGTTTATTTGTCATCTGTACATGTTTTATGGTGAGGTATCTGTTCAAATATTCTGCCCAGTTTTTTTTGTTGGGTTGTTTGATTTCTTATGATTGACTTTTGAGATTATTTCTCCCTATCCATGGCCTGTCTTTTTATTTTCTTATAGCATATTTTATACAGTAGGAGTTTTTACCTTTGATGAAAAACAATTTGCCACTCTTTGTGGATCATGCATTTGTTGCTGTATCCTAGAAATCGTTGCTTAATCCAAAGTAACAAAGAGATTTGCTTGTGTTCTCTTCTAGAAGCTTTGAGTTTTAGGTGCTAAGTTTAGGTCAATGATCCATTTGAGTTAATTTTTGCATTGAGGTGTGGGTGGAATTTTGTCTTTCTTTCTTGCTTATGGATATCCAATTGTTTAGGCACAGGTTGTTGAAAAGACTAGCATTTCTTCACTGAATTGCTTTTGCATTAAATTTTGGACATGCTAAATTTTGTGATGCTTGTATGATATCCAGGAGGTATGACCAGTGAGTTGCTAAGTTTAGAGTTTTAAGAGAAGAGAGTGTACATATTTGGGAAACTATCACGTAAATGGGAACTGAATCTATGAGAACAGATAATAGTAAACTACAGTAAGAAAATCAGGAAGTGATCAAGTATTTGTAGCTTTTACTTATTTAACTTTAAGTCTTAAGAATGGCTGTGATTGAAAACGAATTTGCAGAATTCCAAAAAACTGAGCATTCAGCTCTCAAGTCTGGTTTTACTTGGCTTCAAAAAACCACATGACATTTCTCTCCTCTTGAGCCTCACTAATTTTCTTCCATATTTTCTATTTTTAACTCAATCATATAAATATGCTATTTTTATTTTTCTACCAGTTTAACTGTTAAAATGGTTCTCTTCCCTAGTCAATAGTTTTTTGGGGAACTGTCCTTTTAAAAATATTAGAGTGTTTTTTTTTTATTATAATACACATTCACTGTGAGGGAGCTCTGCCCACAGGGCCCCCCTGGCCACCATGGATGAGAATAAGTCTACCAAAACATGATCTGCATGGGGAGGAAAGGTGGCCGATCTCTCAAAGGAGAAAGGCCAAGAGCCTTTTCCTCAATGGGCTTTTATTGAGTTCATTTTGCACAGGAATATAGGTGAAGCTCATTAATCATTGTCAGGCAGTAAGGATCAAACAATAGATAGCATACAAAGAACTACGAGGGCTTATTCTGAGTCATGGTCTGTTAGGTAAAGGGCTACAAAACTTTTGGAAACAAACTCACTTCCCATTTGGACCCTTATCATTTCATTGAGAGCATTCTTAGCAAAGCATGTTTCACAGGATTTTAGGTATTCTTTCTCAGGCCTGATCACCTGGGGAGCCTGCCCTTTCTAGCACAGGGCTGCACCACCCTCTGTTATTGTTTCAGGCTTAAGTCAGACAGGGGAAGTAAGGCAGCCAAGACATTAGACTTCTTGCAGACAGAATGAGGACTCAGGCTATGTCAAATCTGAGGGGTGAGAGTCCATCACCCCCTTTTGCTATAGCCCTCCAAGTCCTTCCCTGGGGGCCCTGTGATTGTGCCTGTCTTAGATAGTTCCTCCCTTGAGGATTCTTACCCATCATTGGCTAACCGATCATGCACTGGGGGCCAGGCAAGATGAAGTAAAAGGGGCAGAGGCGGCACCCCTGCCAGGGAGATAAGCTTTGTCTCCTTAGTGGCTTATGGTCCGAAGGTCACTCACTCAGCCTTAGCCATGGGGGGTTACAGCTTCTGAAACCAGGCAGGGCAGTTCCCAACAATTCACAATAGAAAATTTGGAAATATAAAGAGGAATATAAAACTCACTAATAATTTTACCACTCTATAACAATAATTTCTGAAGTACGTTGGAATTTTATTCTATGCCTAGTTTTAGCTGCAGAGAACTAAATATCAATAACAACTTGATCTTTGACCATTTCTTCCTTATCCTCAAAGTCTATTCCCCATATATTTCTCTCCAATAGCACTGACATTACATTTGCAGCAGTGCTGTGCTGGTCTCTTGGTGTTAGAATATGTGGTCTTAATAAGTTCTGACAATTCTGTCTCCATCTTCCCAGTCTCTTTTGAGACTGGGGATAACTGAGTGACCCATATCAGGCCAATGAATCAAATGGGTAGAGAGGGAGGTATTGCTCTGGGAAAGCTTTTACTTTCCTGATAAAAGCCGACAGATGTATAATAAAATACATTCAGTTTCTCCATCATCCTCCCTTAAACATGTGTGTCTGGAATTGCCCCAGACACCTGGGAATGGATGGGCTGACAAACATGAAGGAAAGGCAAAGGGAATTTCACAAATGCCAACCTTGGACAGCTTTGAGCTACTGAAGTGAAGCCAGAAGCTTCCTACCTCCAGAATTCTTTTTAAGAGAGAAGAAAGAAAATCTGATATGTTTAATCTACTGTTAATAAGATATTCCTGCCTGACGTGTGTTTCTCCCTTGCCTTCTGTAGCCTAAACTCCATCGTACTGAGCTCTGCCCTTTTACGCTTCCCCACTTTTGCTTACATGGGCCCTTTGACTAGGAAGGGGTTTTTGTCCTTGATTACCTGGCTTTCAGAATGAAGTAAAATACAATTTTCTATGTAACTGTTTAAACTCTTCATTCAATCCTCTTCCCCTGTAGGATTGGAAATGCTCTCTCCTTCACCCTTATTGTACCTTGTATATTTCTCTACAGTGCCTACCCATTGCACTCACATGCATTTGTGCCTGCATTCTCTGAACTTCTGGTAGTGCCGTGTTTCTCAACTTTTTAAAAAATTATCCTCCTAAGAAGACTTTTTGGACATTTTCTCCCTCCTAATTGCCCCTTATCCCCATAATATTTAATACCACCAGTATACTCTATATCTGCTTATTCAAAGCTTTATACAAAACGTTCTCACCCCCAGAAGAACCAATTTTTGTCCCTTTAGGGGCAACATTACCTCTCTTGAGAATGCATGCTATAGCTAAAATACCTGATTTTATTAGTCACTTTGTAGACATTTGTTGAATTAACTAAGTAAGCTTGACTTTCAGGAACTTAAAACAAACAGTCTACATGTGTGGGAGAAATAGATGAAAGCATAAGGGAACTTTTCTAATTTATTCTTGCAGCCTGTTTCTGAGCTCCACTCCTCCCTGTCATCTGCATGAGATTGCTATTTCAGTCAGGATTCTCTCTATTGAGAATTATAGGTGGTCAGACTCCAAATGCCTAAAGCAGAAAGCATGTTAAAGTGATCAAATATTAGGTATAGTTTGACTTCAGACATAACTTGATTCAGAGCCTCCAAAAGTGTCACCCACACCCTATCCTCTTGGTCTTTCAGGTCTACTCTATTCTTTCACTTTACTTCTTCTCAGACTTGCCCTTCCTGGCTGAAAAATGGCTCCTACTGAGCCCACAGGTTTACATCATTCTAGATTTCTCTTCAAGAGGAAAGAGTAGGGGACTTCATTCTGTGAGGGAAAAATGACATTGCACTTTACTGCCTGGGGCATGTGCTAATCCCTGGACAAACCCGGTAGCCTGGGAATACAAGAGGCCTTGGCTTCATCACTATATTCAGGGACAGGATTGTAATTGGGAAGAAGGACTATTGACTAGTAAGAATAGACTGTTAAGTAAAAACTGAAATTTTCATAGGCACTGTGATAAAGCAATACCAAATGGGGATTATTTCAACTGACACCTCAATCCACTTAAATTGGGTCCCCTAAATGCTGCCAGAGGGGAGATAATGGGCTGAGTTTTATCCTCCAAAACTCAGATGTTGGAGTCCTATCCCCAGTACCTTAAGATATGACTGCATTTGAAACTAGAATCTTTACAAAGGTAACTAAGTGAAATGAAGTCATATGGAGGGACCCTAATCCTCCATGACTGGTGCCCATAGAAAAAGAGGGCACGCGTGCACACACACACACACCCACACACACACAAAACACCACATGAACACACAAGGAGAAGAGATCATCATCTACAAACGGAGGGAAAGAGACAAAAGAAATCGAACTTGCCCACACCTTGATCTCACACATCGAACCTCTAATATTGTGAGAAAATAATAAAATTTTGTTGTTTAAGCCATTCCTCCTGGTGTCCTTCATTATTCGATTATGGCAGCCCCAGTGAATGTATACAGCTGAGGACTGTCAGAGAAGCAGACAGCATGCTTGCTGATGGCAGAATTAATTTTGCTCCTCAGAATCTGTGAAATGAAGAGACACTAATGGTGGTTCGGAGGAGCTCTTGGCTCAGGGAGGTTATTGTACCGGGACATGCTCTCAATTTTTGCTCTGAGGTACTCTCACTGCGAAGATAAATTGACATTTAAGGCCTTTTTTGAAGTGAATTGTTATGATGAATTTTGACACCTCAATCCACTTAAATTGGGTCCCTAAAATGCTGCCAGAGTGGAGATTATTTTTGGTCAGCTTTTCTTTTAGAATCCCCCAAGGGTCAAACCTGGTGCTTTGAAGAGTAGGTACAACTGCCAAGGTTAAGGGAAAGGCCAATAGTCCAATGGCTGAGAAGGGATGAAGGGATTCTGTCTGCCTTCAAACTGCGTGGAGGCAGAACATAAGAGCTTCTCCCAACATGCTAGAAATTGTCTTTTATGCAGGCTTCCCTTTTGTGGGTCTTGAACTGAAATCTGCATTTGTATTTTTTTTTAATGTAGTTTTCTCTAGGCAGTATGTCTGCTGGTTAAAGGCTCTGCCTTTTGCATGAAATAGACCCTGGTTTATGACCTCATTTGACTCCAGTCTGGTAGTGCAGTGAGTAAAGAAACTTCCTTGAACTCTATATTCCTCTCTATTTATTTCTAAAATTGAGATCCTAACAGGACTCACCCCACAGGGCTTCTCTAAAGATTAAATGTAATAATGCTCCCAAGGTATCCAGCATAATACTGGGTTTATATGAAGGTGTCTGATGCTTGTGAACTGGGCTAATCTTAAATGGTAATTAATAAAAGTAGCACAGAATATTGCTGACCATTTTGATCATAGTGGTGAAAGAAAATGACTTTGTTAAGTACAGCAAGCACCATTTAAGAAGGAGCACTGAGAAGGGTGCTCATCAATCTTGTATTTACAGCCAGGAGCACACCAAACTCTGTTTAGTGTAAAACAACTGTTGTTATCTCAATGATGCTAAAATAGGCCTATGATCCACATACCTTTTGTTGGTTTGGATTTGTTGCTCTCTGTAGTAGTAGTTGGTGACATTTTCCCTGAATACCAGTTTTTAAGTTAATTTTTCTGAAATTCAGGAAGGATTCTCTCTGGATTCTCTGACTTGCTCTACCACCTCCTTTACACTGTCCTGTGCTGGTGTCTCATGATTGACGAAGGTTTTAGCCTTCTTTCTGGCAGTTTTCAGGTCTGGAGCAGCGTGTTGCTGTACTTCCCAGATATATTTTTTGTTTTTCAAAGCTCACAGGGAAATTCAATTAAGTTTCATTGTTTTTTCGTCTGGAATAATAAATAGAAGCATGATAAGAAATTGACTTTACTGACTGTATTACTGACTGTTGTACTTACTTTCTAAGTAAGCAAAACTTTGGAGGATACACAAAAGATCATTTACTTGGATGAATGTCTAATAGTCATGACTTGTCATGAATATTTTATGTCAGCAATTTCAAATTAAGGCTTTTTATGTATTTATTTTATGTAGCAATTTTAGATAAAGGGCTATGGCATGATGTGGACATGTAAAAAGATATATTTTCATTTCTTAAATGTTATATATCTTTATTTGTGTGTGTGTGTGTAATTATATAGAAATATATGTCCTGACTTAGGAAAATGAGCATAACGTGTTTTTCATGAGTCCTTTTGAGAATTCATTGTGAAAATTCAAGGAGGAAGATGATTAAGTTATGATCCAATGCATGTCATTGCTGTTAAATAGTTTCTTACATGTAAAAGTGAGTATCTCAGATTGTTGTATTATACAAGAGGGAAACTGAAGTAAGAGGTAGAAGAAATTTACTCCCAATTAGGTACCTTATGTAAATGAGTTTGTGACAAATCTTTTGCTTTTCTAGGCCTCAGTCTTCTCAGTCTTCTACATAAACCAAGTCTACAGACTAAAGGGTGTTCGAGGGCATATGTGAGGCTGTTTTGCTAGGAACATTCAAAGTTTCCATCTTTGGCTTGTAGTGAATGAGTTGATGTATGAGGATAGGTTCTGGGGCTGGTAGATGGCGAGAGGGTGGAGGACATGGAGAAGGCCTTGGACTTAGGTGCATAAGTTAGTATGGCTACGTAGGAAGCACAGAGGCCTGAAGAGTTTAGTGCATCTAGGTTGTTTTTCCAGTATGCAACTTAGGAGGAAACACTTGATTTCTTCAGCTTTCCTTATCTATATTTCAGCCATTTCTAGTGATGGGATTCTACCTTATTCTGACCTCCACAGTCAGGGTATCCCTCACTAGTTGAGGTAACCAGATCATGTGGTGATGACAGAGACCAAAGAGGCTTATAGGTACGCTTGTTGTCCCACCTTGATCCCCTTGTCTATGGTCAGTAGCATTATTGCCCTGGGCAGTGCAGCCTGGTGGTTCAGAGTGAGGCCCTGGAGCTGGTCTGACTGGGTTTCAGTTTCAGCTTCATTGCTTACAAGCATATGATGTGACCGGACATTTTACTTAAGCAATCTTTGCCTCACTTCCCTCACCTTTAAAGTGGCCGTGATTATAGTATCACTTCCCAAAACTGCCATGTGGAGAAAATGAGTTAAAACGTGAAGACCTTGGAATGCTGCCTGAACATCATAAGTGCTTAATAAATGTGCATTATTCCTATCCATTTCCACTGTCCAAACTATGTCCATTTGTAACTTAAGAGCCTAACTGTTAAACTGAGATGGTTCTATATTTCCTTGTTCAACCTGAGAAAGAACACTATGCAATGTTGCCTTTCTACTCTCTTTCTTCTCCCTTCCTCCCTTTTCTCTCCCCCACCTCCCCTCTCTCCTCTTTCTTCCTTTCTTGGCCTGAGCCTGCTGTATCTTTTTCCTCATGGTGAAAAGGGGTGGGGATTTTTAAGTGTCTCTGTTGGGAAGAAGCTCCCCCTATGTAGGATCTGAAACCCATAGCCAGCTGATTTGGTCATTGCCATGGTGTTGCCTTGAACCCACAAAACATTTCTTCCCAATGTTGTGTAGAATACAGAATACTTCATATTCTTTAGAGAGATGAAAATATTTGGAAAGGGCACATGTGCCATTGTCTTTGGTCTTAAGCCAGCACACAGTTGTTCCACACCCTTGTTGGTATCTCCTTTTTAATCTTGCCCAAGAATTCTGATCTAGGATAAGGAAAGAGAGGAAAGAAACACAATGAGATAGAGACAGAGGGTGAAAGGGAGACACAGCTAAAGGATTAAGATGGACAGTTTCTAAGACTTCCTGGAGGAAAATGAAAAATAATAGTAACGATGCTGATTACATAGCTAATTTCATGTTAATTTGGCAATTTCATTATGTTTCTGGCAATCACTGATTTTTCCGGAGAAGGATAAAGGGACTTGGGCTTGGTTCTCCCATTGTCCCTTCTCTTGATGCTATGATTCTTTAATTTATTACATCACCCTTTGCAGTATGGGCATGTAGGACACATATCAGGTAATATTATCTACTTTACTCTCTTATCTTACAGAAGGTCAAATGTATGTCTTGTTCATTCCATATGCACCAATATCCCTAATGTACTGACACATTTATAAAGATGCTTAATGCATATTTACTGAATAATCCACTGGATAAAAATTATGCAAAGGGCTCATATCTTTTTAAACTACATTAAGTACTGATTGTTTTTCATTTTTATTTCCTTATTGTCCAACATTCAGAAATCTATGTTTCAAGTGATTTTATTTTTTTTGCATTTATACAACAGACTATAATAGTTTTCCTACTTTCTGTTTTCTACATAGAAATTTTCAAAGCATTCTGGTAATAAATCCTGTGACAGGTTTTGACCATAATGGCTTTTCAAAGCTTCCAAACAATGAAACTCAGTTAAGACCAGGCCATCAATAAGACCTCAGTGCTGAAGCAGGAGAAGGCCCTGTATATCTAAACCCATTAAATGAATCATTTATTTTGCTACTCATCTGTCATGTTCTGAAGGTCACATAACAATGCTTATTTCTTACGGCCCATCGGCAAGCTGTAGAATCAGAGGCTGAATCAAGTCCTTGAGTCAAATACTTGAGATGGGTAATTGTATTTCCAGGACTAATACCTGCGGTTATGTTACTGGGTGAAATCAGATCTCACGCCCTGGGAGGGCACAGCATGCCTGCAAGGGCAGGCAAAGAATTTCTCTGCACTACATGTAGCTTCTGAATAGTTAGGTGATATTGAAATATTTTTGGGAGTGTGGTCAGCGTTTTTTGTCACCAAAGGACCAGGGGATTTTCACAAGTTGAGTGGCGTAATGGTGTGGAGAGGATGTGTCTGTGACACAGGACCTTCTGGGTTTGAAACTCCATGTGGCCACTGACATACTGTCCATCATTAGACAAGCTGCCTGACCTCTCTGAACCCCCTTCTCTTTATGTGTAAATTGAGGCTGATGCTATCTATCTTACAAGATTGCTGTGAAGGTGTGATGATTTGGCACCTGCAAAGCGATTTCTCTGGTGCCTCATGCACAGTAGATACCCTGTGTATGTTAATATTCATCACGCCCCTGTTATTTCTCACAGCCGGAGCCACCTAGGGTTAGGATCCTCCCCAGAGCTCTGCAAAAGAGCGCTGGCAGTTCTGGCAAGACTGCCCTCTACATGGCTAGATGTTCTAGTTATTCTTCCACAGTTTTGTTAAAGTTATGGCTTACATACCGTACACACATCTTATGTGTGTAGCTCCATGGGATCACATATACATATACCCATGAAACTTCCACCTTGTTCAAGATGTAGAATATTTCCAACACCCAGCAGATTCCCTTGTACCATTTTCTAGTCCATTACACCGAGAATCAGCTGCATAATGTGCAGCTCACACTCCAAAATGAAAACATGGCACCCTGTGTTCTAAAAAATTAAGAATTTCAAGGTGGGGAGAGCAGAACATTAAACTAAGCACAGGCCCTGACTGGTGTAGCTCAGTGGATTGAGTGTCAGACTATGAACCAAAGGGTTGCTGGTTCAATTCCCAGTCAGGGCACATGCCTGGGTTGTGGGCCAGGTCCCCAGTAGGGGATACATGAGAGGCAACCACACATTGATGTTTCTTTCCCTGTCTTTCTCCCTCCCTTCCCTTCTGTCTAAAAATAAGTAAATAAAATCTTTAAAAAATTAAGTAAACTAAGCATAGGGCCTTTCTCAGTGTGGAGACTTATTAGGCATGCACCCCTGAAATGTGTCCTGATTATGTTCTACACCACCAGGGCTGACTACTATCCCACCTTCTACTGCTGTCCGTTATGTTCATGAACTTACATAAATTGAACTATACTGTACACACTCATTTGTGTCTGTTTTTTTATTCCTCAACATAATATCTGTGAGCTGCATCCATGATATTGCATGTTTTAGGAGTTTTTACTTTTCTTGCTATATATATAGTTTATTATAAAAATAGATATCTCTGTTGATGGATATTTTGATTCTTTCCAGTTTGAAGCTGTTATAAATAAATAAAGTTGCTTATATTGTCTTTTGTGGACATGCATACTCATTTTTCTTGGGCATATACTAAAGAATGAAATTGATGCGTTATGGGCAAAGCACTCTAATAGGAACTTCATGTGAAATGATTACACACCAGGCAAGTGCACGTTAAAACCACAATGAGATCCCACTAAATACTCAGTAGAATGGCTGAAATTAAAATCTGGAAAGTCTGTATCTTGGCAAGCATTTTGGAGGAATTATAAATTGGTTCAGTTGCTTTGAAAGACTTTTGGGCGGGATTTGCCTAAGCTAAACGTATAGCTGACTTATGACCCAGCAGTTCCATTTCTGATATATTTATTTTCTACCTTCCGACGGCACTTTGAGAAAAAAATATCTAAAATAAATTTCAACCTGATTCTGACTTTATTAATATGCTGCAGTGGCCATTTGCAGTGAGGTCAAACAGTCCTACCTGAGTTGTGCCCATGTTCACCAGGCGTTTTATATATCTGTTTAAAAGCTCTTGCGGCATTAATTCTGCTCCCTACTTGTAGGCAAGAGATGGATCAAGGCAAAGGAGGCTTGATGGGATAGCAAAAGGTCATCATTAAAAACCGTCTTTTATGTCCTATTTTCTTATAGCTTATTAGTGGAGGAAAGGTGGGATAAGACACATAGGCACTTGGTGTGTTGTCAAGTGAGAATCAGTGGACTCAGATGCATCCCCGTGAGACAGGAGTTAAAGCTGACCTGCAGAATGCATTCAGACGGGTCCCGATCACACAGGGACATTTTAGTGCAGCCGGCTCAGTCTCACCCACTTCCTTCTTAGCTCATCGATTTCCAAACAGTGGCCCACAGACTGTGTCCTGGTGTCCCAAGGAAATTGAAGAAAAGTCACATTCCCTGGCATTATCCCTTGGAGATTCTGATTCAGATCATCTGGATGAGGTCCTAGAATCCACATTTTTCAGAAACTCTTCTGGATTCAGCAACCCATGCTGGCCAAGACAGACAGCAACAACTGTTAGGACTGTAGGTGCATCGGCGCCGAACCTCTGCCGGTTTGGCTGGAGCACAGATACTCAGTGGAGCTTTTGCCAACCCCCACCCCAGATGGCCCTGTTATTGTCTTAATCTTATGAAAGTCAAAAATTAAAGTTCTGAGATTAAACTGATGTCACCCAACAAGTCTATAGTCCATCTCTCTTGATAGGACCTGCTCTTTGGATGGATCCTTCTTGCATAATAAGTGCCTCAGCTCTTAAGCTAATCACCTTGTCCTTGGTCCTTTCAGGTGTTTTTAACAAAGCCAGCCTCTGTGGCTGAGCCAGGTAACCATTCCAACTATGTACTGAATGTTTGCTATTGAACATTTGCTATGGCCTACTCTCTTTGCACATAGATGTTCTCATTTAATCCTTACAACAACTTCCGTGAGCTTGATATTCTGGTCATGCTTACTTCATAAGTGAGAAAATGAAGACTCAGAACAGTGAGCTACCTTGCCTAGTTAATATTCTAATAAATAGTGGGAGAGCCATGGCACTATGACACTCTTGCAGGGCACACTTGGGGTTACTAAGGAGAAACCAGGATTTGGCCACAAGGCTTTTTGATTTTCTAGATGACATGGGTGTCCAGTCCCAGCCTCCTTTGCCTCTTTCCTCAAACACATTGTTTAGGTAGCAACATGTATTGCATTTGAACATAGCTCTTTACTGTTCGTTTTATAAATGCTTGACTTGCAGCTCTGGCACTCCAAGGAAAGGGGTTTTTACCCTCGGTTGTAGGGCTGACGTGTTTCCTACCAGGCAAGCAGATGGACAGGGATCCGGGGTTGTTTCCTGATGAAGCCCTGTTGCACGCTGTTCATAAATTGGATTGCTCTTCTTAGTTATATTTTCCCGATTCCCACAGTAGTTTGACCTAAATGAATAGATAATTACTCAGGCTGTTACCAACATCCTGATCCACTTGGTGATCCCTTTATTAAGTGAAACCGGCCCTTTTTTCCTTTTCTGATACTGCCTGTTAATAGAATAATCTCAAAGCTATTAGCATTTTAAAAGGAATTAGACAAAGATGTCCTGAATTGTCCCTTCTCCTGGCTCTTGGTGCTCATGGGACCCTTGCTTTAGCTAATTAGCCTGAAATGAATATTAAGTGCATTGATCTCTATCAGGCACATCCTGGAAGGAAAGCTTTTGTGAAAGTCATTTCAGCTGCAGATTCAGGTTGCCCATACTGAGTTTCCAGCCCCAAACAATAGACACTAGGAACATTCCAGAATTCAAACAAAACAAAAACCCACAAAGATAAGGAGAAGGGTTCTCACATTTCTTGATATGCCCTCACTTAATCCTCAAACCCCCACGGTTTAGCATTATTTCCATGGGAACCAAGAGAAAAAAAAGTATGATATCTCTTCCCTCCCCCACCCACCCAGCCCCAGAGAGCTTATATGAACTGTGCCTCATGGCTTAGTGTAGGGACTGAGTGCTCTGCTCTGGAAACATCTGGGTTCAGATCCTGACTCAGGCCTAACTCATGGGACCTTGAGCAAACAATCTAGTCTATTTCAGCCTAAATTTATAGACCTTTAATATGAATAAAATTCTTTCACATATTCCCTGTGTCACAGAGGTATGAATTGGATGTAGCAAAATCACTGAACCAATATTGGTTATTATTTATAAAAAAGATCGGGATAGAGTCTTTGGACACGGCATCCAAAATAGCAAGATTCTGTCTTGCTAGTTAAATGTGAAAACTGTCAGAGGTGAAAGGAGAGTATTTCGTTTGTTTATTTCTTTTTTTTTTTAAGGGACAGTGTGATGTAGCAGGGTAGTAGGAATACCAATTGAAGTTTGGTGACCATAAAGACCTGTATATAGACCCATGTTCTATCTCTGATTTAATGTCTTCATCTGTAACTTGGAGATAGTTACACTTACCTCCAGGTGCTACACTGTCTGAATTCATGAGGAAATGTTTATCGAACACCTGCATTACTGGACTAAAGGATCTGCTTACATGCAAGCATCAAAGCCCAATGGGATGCGAATAGGAGCTTGCAGCATAGACAGTAACTGTTTATTAGTTGAGGGAGTGGCCCAGGTCTGGAGACAGGTGAGCTAATGCTCAAAGACCTGCATCCCCCCGGGGCTTCCAGGGAATGGGTCATATAGGGGAAAAAGGTCATTTATCATGGTGACTAAGGGAGTTAGGGTTGTGGTCAGGGTCGTGGTCTCTACTGATTGGTCAGCGCTAGGATAGGGGCTCTTGGCCACTGCATCTGGTCCTGCTGCCAGCCATGGAGTCACTTCCCCTGGTTTCACAGCTTTGCTGGGCCTGGAGCTAAAACCCGACTGAAGCCTAGATATTATCTGTAGTTTGACTGAAACTCTGTCTCTGCATTCAATAGATCCAAGGCTTTATTTCTAAGATTATTTGATGTGACCAGAACCTCATTGTCTTGAGGGCTTAATGCTTCAGGGAGTGATTGTGCCAGGGAGAAGGAGGCAGGTGAGTCAGGGTGTTGGATGAGCCCAGCTTGAATTAAATTAAATGAAGTAAAAGGAAAGAAAGGAGAAAAGGTCATATTAAAGAAATGAACTTTCTGTGCAGTTGCACCTAGCACACTATTCATGCTCAGTACATTATTGTTCTGTTTTCCTTTTCCTTTTCTGGGGCCAAGTATTGCTGTTTCTCCTGTTGAGAATAGATGGATAATGGATGGTGAGGGGTAGTCCCTGGGCCTGGGTGTGGGAGGCTGCAGGGAAGCAAACAGTGGTAGTAGACAGCAGTAAGGCGACTTTGAACTTTATAACTCTGGTTTCTTTCACTCTTGCAAATCATCCTGAAGTCCAATGGAAATAACTACCCCCAATACTTGAGAAACAGTCAACTGTTTTTTCAAGGAAAAACACCCAACACACACACACACACACACACACACGCTCAAAAACATACTCACTCTTTAGGGTCATTTCCCTATTTCTTGCCACTTCACTTCAGCCCACAGAGCAAGATTGTGAATTCCGTTCTTCGTTCCAGCTGGCCTCTGTGCCTTTCCTGCAAATGCATGAGTTGCTCGGAGAGTAAAGGAGGGAGAGCAGAACGTCATGCTTCTCCTGAGGCTGGGAATGCACCTTTGCTAATCAACCAGGGCAAGTCCGGGGCCTGCACCTCCAGACCGTGTGCTTCGAAGCTTCAGCCAGGCGAAGCCGTGTGGGGTTGGGAAGAGGAGTTCTCTCAGAGTGGCCCGACTTGGAGACTTGGATTTCCGTACTGCCTCAGTCTTCCTAACTCTCTGACCGCTGCTTAGAGCCGCAAAGGGTGTGGAGTCCTGCTGCTGGAGCCGCAGGGCCGGCGGCAAAGCCTCTTTAATTTCCCTCTTCGTTGGAGACACACGTGCCTCCGACACAATAAGGCACCTGCACAAGCAGTGCCCTTGTCACCATGACAACCAGCACAAGATGGGGATAAGACAGGTGGCACCGACGGAGGCCCATGCTCCTGATCTCCTGCTGGGGTGCTGCTGACATACAATCCTTCCACAGTTGCTGGGACACTGTTACCCCGACCCTGGGGAGAGGTATAGAGTTGGGGTGGGGCGGAAGGCTGAATTCCAGAAGCAACACTCATGCTGGAAGAAGTGGCCAGGGTCCAGGGAAGCAGAGGATCACCTTTCCCCTCCCCGCCTTCTCACCTGCCCCCTCTCCCCCTCGCCCTGCCCCCCTCCATTAGTGCAGTCTGAGTGGTTGTCTTTTTAACAGATGAGGCACTTTCCTCATGGGCAGGAAGAAAAGAGGAAGAAAAGAAATTCAATCAATTCTTTATTGAGGCTTCTTACAGGCCTCCACCTCCCAGCCGCTGCCACCAAATGAGCAGGTCTCTGCAGTAAAGCAGAGTGACACGCACAGAGTCTTCGGAATAACAGGGACGAGTATGAACTCCAGCTCACAGCTTGCTAGCTGTGTATGCTTCGTCAGCTCCTGACCTCCCTGAGACCCTCATCTCAGCCACTAACTGCGGATTAACAAATCCATCACTGACTGGTTGTGAGGGTAAAAGGATGGTGATCAATGCAATATACCTGTTGCATCTACAGCCCAGATAGACAAATAATTGTGGATTTTATTATTATACCATTCACATCTGTACATCTATAAGTTAGGATTTTGAACCTCTTTCCCCCCCCCCCCCCCGGAAATTGTAGGAATTGACAGAAAGTAGATTTGCAGGATCCTGAAGCAGCTAGTGTTTGGATACTTTAACCTGGTCGTTCTCTGAGTGTGCTCCTGAGACCTGTAGCCTGAGCATCCCTGGGGGCTTGTTAGAGATGCAGGGTCTTGGGCACCGAACGTATCTAGTGAGTCAGATTTCTGGTGGGGGCACTCCACAAGCTGTGTGTTCACAAGCCTTGGTGTCAGTGTGAGAACTGACTGCCCTCAGGGAAGTTGATGACCCTGGACTCAGAGCTTCTTGAGGACAGAGAGGGTGTCTTGCCCAGTTGTATGTTTCTGGGGTGTAGCAGAATGGCAGGGGCACCGAATGCATTTGCTGAATAGATGAGTCTCCTGCTGTCCTGTTGGTGGCAGTCCCGCCTTGACTCGCCAACGTCACTTTCTGTGCTTTGTTTTCATCCCCTGCGCAACCATCAGCAGGAGAACCTTGCGTCCATGTTCCCGACGCAAAGACGTTTCTTGGAAACACTGTTAAATACGGTTAAACAGGATTATCTCTGACCTGACTTCGCAGAGCCTTTCCTTGTCGACAGGCTTCTCTGCTGCGACTCTCCAAAGGGTGTCAGCACCAGCTCAGGCATCTGCTGCCTCCAACTCTCCTAAGCCATGTGACCTCGGGAGAATGTAACACTTCTCAGCCTCAGCGTTTTTAACATCATTATTTAAGGAGTTTTCAGATTCAAAGTATATGCTTTGGGATAGAGATTGCAACAAATTTAGTAAGAAATATACTAACTAATAACCTCCAACAAATGGATTTTGTTCTTGTTATTATTTCAAGTAAATATTGATAGGAGGAACTTGAGGTTTTATATATTTTTTAAAATATGCCTAAATTTCATGAGAGGCATTATCACTGAGCCTAGTGTGAGAGGGGAGGTTCTTCCTTGATCAATTTGTTTTTCAACAGAGGAAAGTGTGATGAGGCAGCATTTGGAGAATGGATAGGCCTGGGCAGAGAGGAAACTCTAAGTTAAGTCTGAGCCTTTATTATTTCAATGGTAAACTAGCAATACTGCTCTTGAAAACCTCATGTTTCCTGGTTGCCCTGAGTCTGTTGCTTTAGCCGCTGCAGTGAAGGTATTTTGGGAGGGTAAGAACCCAGCCTGGAACCCAGCCTGAAACAAGTTTCTAAGTCCATGAGGAGACTTAGCAAGTGGTTTTGATGGAAGAAAACAAAAAACACAATCTGGCTTTGGTGAGAGAGAAAGGAGTGTTCTAAGAACTCCTATAGCTGGGTTTACATGTTAATATTCAGGCCTAAAAATGAAGAGCCAAAGAAAGATATTACAGAAAAGAGGAGATAGACAGAGAGGGCAAGGGGGGAGAGAGAGAGAGAGAAAGAGAAGGAGGGAGAGGGAAGAAGGAGGAGGAGAGAGGGAGGAGGAATTAAGAGAAGAGAGGAGAGGGAAAAGAGAGAAACAGAATAACAGAGTTATGCTGGTAGTTCTGAATACATGGAGTAAACACTGTGTTCTCTGAGCTTAGGCAAAAATTGTAAGACTCAGATACTCTGCAAATGACAACATGAGAAATAGAGTAACAGATTCTAAGGGAGGACTTTATGTGGATCGACTTGAGATTAGCCTCATATTGTCCCACACATTGTAGTCAGCTTTGGAGAGAGCAGGAGAGAGTTCTTGTTGCCTTTGTGGAGAGAGCAGTGCTCAGAATACTAAAATCAGGACAGACATCCAGATTGTATATTGACCTAAAGCCCGAGGCAGTGGCAGACAGCATCATCTTCATCATCATCATCATCATCATCATCATCAAGTTCACAAGACCAAAAGGAACTTGCCACACTTCAGTAAATACCATTGCAGAGTGCGTGTTGACCAACTATATCCAGTGATGGTGCAAGACAGAGGGCAACACCTAGGAAAATAAACTCCACCATTCACCCTAAATGAAGGCTGTTTTCCTTCATTTTCCCAAATGAAGACAATTTGAAAAGTATTTGGGAACATAAGTCTCTTTCTCCTAGTTTACCCTTGACTTATTTTAGTGAGAGTTGAAGGAAGGGGAGGAAGAGAAGAAAGAAATACTGAGAACCAGAAGATTTATCCAAAGTGACGAGAGAGTAAATGAAATAATAACACTTGAGTTTGGTAAAAACAAAAATAAAACAAGTGAATAGTAAGGATGTAAGTCGAAGTAAGGTGGAATGATTTGCTTTCTCTAAGCAGATGACTGAGTTTGGTCAGAGTTCCACTTAGAAAGAGTAAAGATTTTTTTCCACATATGAGTTCTAGAAGGTAAATGTCACCTTCTCTCCCATTACCTAAGCAGGGCATGTTTGACTGAACTTTTCTTTGCTGGAGGACAGGGGAGACCCTGTGTTGCATGAAAAGGCTCATATCCAGGGAGTTTTCCCAAATAGGAAGGCACTTGGGAACCTGGGGAGTCCAAGGAGGACGAGATGGTGCAGCCGCAGTGCTGATGCTCCAGGGAACATCGGAGTTCGCTGCCCCAATGAATGGCGTCCCACCGGAGCAGTAAACTTGGTCCAATGAACATAGATGTGTTAGAAGTAGCTCCTTTGAGATGGTGACGTCGGGGGCTTCCTAGAAGATGCAGCACCTGGCACCATCTCATTCCTGCACCCAGAATTTTGACATGGAATTCAGGTAACACTGCTCTTCTGCCCCAAACTCTTCATTGGCTCCCCACTTTCTTGGACTGAAAACCGAAATCCGAAGTGACCTCATGACACCTCTGACCTTCCTGTATTTCCATCCTCTTATGGCCTTTGCACTGGTTGTCTTCTCTGTTCCAATACTCTTCTGCCAAATATCTGTATATTAACACGCTATGTTATTTATGTGATTT
Source organism: Phyllostomus discolor (assembly GCF_004126475.2). Classification (NCBI taxonomy): domain Eukaryota; kingdom Metazoa; phylum Chordata; class Mammalia; order Chiroptera; family Phyllostomidae; genus Phyllostomus; species Phyllostomus discolor. The sequence goes on along the minus strand of NC_040908.2, from coordinate 152,556,032 downwards.
TATGTTTGCTTATTTTCCATCTCTTGCTTTTGGAATAGATGCTTCACAAAAGCAGGGGTTTTTTTACCCATTTTGTTTAAAATGTTTTTGATGCACTAGAATAGTACCTGGCATAAGGTAAACACTCAGGAAATATATGCTGAATGAATGGATGGGTGAATGAATGAATGGCAGATAGGATAACCGCTCTGAGCCACATTTTGAAATGGAGGTAGCAGTTGGTTCATACAAGACTGTGCATGTTTTTTTAAAATAAATTCTTCATTTACAGGTAACTCAAAGAGTGGATATTTTGACGTATTCTCCCTAAAAAAAAAGATGAAATTCCTTTCATGGAAAAAAGTTTCATATTTATCAGCCATAGTACTTGACTGGAGGAAATTCTGTTTGTGAGTTTCCATTCAATTCTCAAAGTTGTTGCAAATTCTCATTGGGATTCGGGGAAAGACTTACCTATAAAAGCCATCTAATAAAGAAGTTTCCCCATGAAATCTCACTGGAGACCAAAGTTTCCAAGATCTCATTAAACTGTTATGCATACAATGGGCTTCCTCATTGTCTGGGTCACTTTGCTGCCAATGTGTATCATGAAAGGAAGGTGATAAACCTCCCCAAATCTTCTCTTGTCACCCCAAGTCTCAAGTTAGGAAAACCGTCCACCACCCAACACGGATCCAGGTGGGCTGGGCAACAACAATGAAAGGTTCAGCACAACGCACAGCGGCTCTTCTCAGGGGGAGTCTTTTGGATGTGTGAACACAGAGGACCTCGGATCCTCGGGATACTTTTGTTGCTAAAGAAAAGGAATTCCTCTGTAGTGTGGTTCTATAGAAAACAGGAACAATGTTGAAGAGCCATTGTCATGTTCTCCTAGAGCAAACGTGCACGGCTTTTAAGTTAAAATTGGGTATTCGAAAATCTAAAAGCTGACTCTGTGGACTTTTGTATTAGAAGCTGTCTATATAATATGTGGACCAGTGGGATACTTTGGAACCTACATCCATTGTGCCCGCATGAAATAGGCCAGACCCCACTAGGAATCAAAAGAAAAAAAAAAAAAGAGTAAACTGCTCATTCATTTGGTAGAGCTGGGTGCAAGGGGGAAGGGGGAAGATGAACTCTTTCGGGAGACCAAGTGCGGATGGAGACACGGACATAGTAGATATGAGGTGGGGAAAGCGGAGGAGTTCTCTGTGCGCGATATGTCAGCGGTTCAGATTTCTATGTGTACAGGAAAATCAATACATTCGATGTGATTTTTCAGTGTCCCTGTTCAAATGTAGATATGAACTTAAGTTTACTTTTATAAAAACATTTCTGTTGCAATAATCTTGTGTCCAAAATTCAAAGTACCTGAAAGAAAATAGAAAAAAAATTGCATTGACAAAACCATATTGTCTTATATGGAATAGTTTTATGAGCTATATTCTTGTCAGGCCTTGGTTTGTTTTTTACTGTATTAAGACATTCTGGCATTAAGAAGACTTACTGGGTAGTATTTTGTGACTTAATATTAGTTATTGTAAAAATATGATAGAAAACAAAACTGTTGTTTCTTGAACACTTATTATAGGCCAGAAACTTTGCTAAGTGATAAAGACTTTATTTCCCTGTATCTCCCTGGCTATACAGAATAATTATCTTCATCTTACATAACAGAAAACTGACAGTGAGAGAGTATAAACTTTTTTTCAAGGTCCATCTGCCAAGGGAAGGAGCAGCTAGCTACAAAGTCAACAGCCCTACTGACATGTGACTACTAGAATACACAAGAAATCCCTTAACTGCTACATGCACACCCTCTACAATGTGAAAGCGATTTTATTTGAGGCCAATACAATCTGGCTCAGCCTTTTTCCCCCATTTTAATTGGGAAAATTACATAATATTAAAAATTTAAAAAGCACTCCTGATGCCAACAGTTTAAAATAATTAAAGGATATTATGTTTATACAAAACTGTAGGCAAATATATTTTGCATAATTGTAATCAGTATGACCAGAGGGTTTTATACTTTGTTTTTTATTAAAACTTTACGTCATATGTATTTTACACGATGTTGCAAATTTTTAAAATATTTTCAAAACGACTTGTATAACATTTCAATGAGTGGGCATACCATAATGGGCATTTTAATTATTTCTCATTTTTAGGTGTTATAGTTTATGTTAGAGTTGACATCTTAATTGAAAGAAAAAAGCCTCAATGAATGATTTCTGAGACTTGGATTACTGAGATACCTTTATTCCTATTGATATGCATTGATATATTGCTTTTCAAAATGCTAGGCCTACATTGCAAGTGCACCCCAATTTTCTTGAGCTTATAAATTTTAATACATCTTCAATATCATTGGCAATTGTAATTTATTTTAAAGTGTTTATCTGTGTAATAGCAATGAAATGTAACCTCATTGTTTTAATTTGCATTAATTTGATTATTGTAAACATTTACTGAACATTTCCCCCATATATTCATTTAGAATGTTCATTTTCTCTTTTTTCATGCAAATCATTGATATCACTTAAATACTTTATTTTGCTATCTCTAGTACTCACAAAGATCATAGACATATATCTAAACTTTTCTAATTATATATATTTATACACAAATACCTATAGATGTTTAAGAATGTATGCTTATTTCACTTTCACATTAGATAGAAATCATTGCAGGGCACAAAAACTATCAAATGGTTCTTTTCTCTGAGAGGATATTAAAAAGTCTAGCGTATTTATCATATGCTGCTGAGAACTTAAATTATTTACTTTAATGATATAATCCATATTACCTTCCCCAGACTCTTAAGCTTCCAGTAACTCAATGAAATAGTCACCCCAGTCTAGTTAAGGGGTTGTCATTAGAATCCTCTTTTCTGCAGGCTGGTGACTCGCCCGCACCTGCAGGCTATGCGGCAAGAAGGCAGATGATAGATACAAGACGCGATGCGTCAGCAGAGCCTGCACCCTGTGCAGTGCTTTGGCCCCCCGAGAGGGGGCGCTAGGATTAAGTCCAAGATGTTAGTGCTGCATTTTGGCCGGATGCACAACATACAGAATAATTCTTGGGGTAATTCCCAGCAGCTGCCATCTACAGACCTACTATTTAGTTGTAGGCATTTTTTGGTCTCATAAATTTCCATGAAACTGGCCCAAGGAAGGATTTAAAGCTATAAAACATATCTTTCAATGAAAAACAATAGAATCTGTCTACTTGTTTGAAGTGTTTCAGCCATGGAGGCAGGTTTGGACGACTCCAGACCGGGTAGACAGGCTTGCATCCGGATAGACCAAACTCATTCTCTCCTATTGTTTGGGCAGCACAGCTGCGCACTGGGCAGTGTTCAGAAGCTCTTTGACCTGCAAATGGACAATGAAGAGCCAGGTGTTTGGAGAAAACTAATGAGAACATGTGGCTCTCATTCTTTCTTTTTATTTCATGGTTAATACCCTCTTCGGTGGTAATCAGGAATAGAAAACCTACCCAGTACTACACCCATCAAAAGGTTAGATGGTCTGAGAACTGACATCATCCATTTAAAAAATAAGTGCAGTTTTCTTATCATTTGTTTACTCATAAGGTAAGGGGCACACAACAAGTGACAACAGAAAATTTGAACTCCAGGGTGTTAAGTTGTCAACTCTCTCCACTAATTTAGCGGTGTCCTTGAACTAAATAGATAGCACATCGGAGACTAAGTTTCTTACTTACGAATAAGAAACCTGACCAGATGACCAGGTTTTTCTCCTGCTGTCACATTTTGTGATTCTTCATTAACATATACATCAAGCACCTACTTCTGGTGCAACGCCCTTCAGGCTTACGAAAAAAGTAGGAAAGAAATGTAAGGCGCATTCCCTTCTAGGCCAAAATTGTCAATCTTGTGACTGCCCATAGACATAACAGGCACGTAACAATGCAGGCACCCAGAGGAGAGGTGCAGACAGTAGTGATGTTCTGAGGGTGTCTTGATGGCGGATGAGACGATGCGGTGTTCGGAGGTCGGAGAGAATATAATGGAGTGGAAGCTGTGTAGCCCTGTGTTCCGGATTCCACTACCGTACCTGCTCTCCGGGCTGCCTGGTATAAGTGATTAGTTTGCTTACCCGTCAGGTGGAAAAGTAATGATTCTCTTGAATTGTTTATTGTTGTAAGACTTAGACATGCCATGTATAGGGAATCACTAGTTCCCTGATATGTTGTAGACACTGAAAAAAAGTATAAAAACAGGATGTGGAGAAGGAGGAAGATGCGGCTAGAGGAGAAATGTGGCAGCATAAACCAGGGCTCAAATTGTACATTACAAACCATTTTTTTTGCTGCAATTTCAATTGAGTAAAGGAATTTATAAAGTGTTGCATGCGTTTATATCACTTACATCATAGGGCTTAATGTTCTAGGGGGACGCAAAAAGGAGAATGAAATTAATATCATTACCACGGTGAGTGCATTTCGTGCCTGGTGTACATTCGAGAACTTACAGCAAGATGACCTGATTTAATCTGATGTGTTAGAAGATAATTCTCTAAGGGAGTGACCTCTGTGTTGAAATCTAAAAGATGCTAAATAAGAGCTGATTAATTGATGGAGACCACGCACGTAAAGCCCTGAAGTGGGGAGAAGGAAGGCACGTCTGAGCAGCTAAAAGGTTAATAGAACTGGAGCAAGGAAGGAAGCCAGAGCGGTCCCAAGGGTCCAGCGGATGGAAAATTAGTCAGAGGAAACATCTAGGGTGAGGAGGGAATTCTTGCTGAAGAGAGTTCAGGTTGATTAGATATCAGCTGGAGGTGCTGAAGGATGAGGAATTTGGTCAGATATCGGGGTGGGTTTGGGGTGAGGGGACTCTTGCTGAACTAACTTAGCAAGGTTCTTGCTCTAATACACATCAAGGTCTCAGCTTAGAGGGCTTAGAGAAGCCTGACGAGACTCTGGAAAAGGAGAGAGTCTTTTCCAGGTGCAATTACAATGTATTTTCAATTCATGTATCTGATTGGATAAGAAATAACTGAATAAGTTCTTTCTAAAAAGTATATATTCCTTTTGTACATCATCATCACATCTTCTAAAATGATTTTTTCCCTGTTATTCACATACTACACTAAGTTCAAAATGATCAACATCTGTAAAGAAGTTTTTAAAGTGTTGGTGTTTTTTAAGTGTGCTAACCCTTCAGGGTTAATGATGTTACCGCCTTTATGGGACTTAGTCTTGAAAAAGGTGTTGGTCAAATGCATTCTTTCCTTTGATAGGTGTTGGCTTGTGTGCCATTCTTTCAACAGATCTGTACGGTAAACCAGTGGTATGCATTGTGGAGATAAATAGAAGAGTGAAGAAAAGAAATGTCTTTTGTACTCTAATGGAGATCTTTCTTTTTTTCCCCAAATGACTGCCAAAGCCTTTAGCCTTGAATATAAAGCCCTGAATCTACCTGGGCAGACTCTACATTGCCCTTCATATTTTTATTCTTGCATGTTTATGTCATCTTTATAACAATGCTCTATGAAAGTAGATGCAATAGATTCAGTACTTGGGTTTTGTAGTCAGGACTGCTGGGGTTCAAATCCTGACTCTGCTATTTATTAGCTCTTTTTTTTTTTTTTGCTAAGTGCATTACATGTGTTATTTTAAACTCAGAAATACCTCTATGTGAAAAGTGTTGTTACTTTCATTTGCAGAGGAGAACATTGAAGTGAAGCTCAGAGAAGTGAAGATGTTTTTCCAAGGTCACTCACCGAGCTTACCTAAGGTTAGTGACTCTCTCTTTTATAATTAAAAATATTACAGATTTTCCTGACTCTGAAATTCCACAGACCTCCTGAGGTGGACCAATATCTAGGCCTCAAAACACTTTGCCTTATTAAAAACCAACAAATCCTCCCCACTGAAAGCGTTGCCTGACCAGGGAAAACATTTTTCTCTTGTTTCTTAATGGAAAAATCAAGCCTGCTGATTAAAACAGAGTAAGAGTTTCGAAAGCTGCCTCTTGACGGAGCATTTGCTTTCTCATTTCCTAATGAATTGCTCCCCAAAGAAACTCATTATATTTCAAGACCCAAGGCTCCCTGGAGACTTCTCCACCTCCACCGTTTACTTACTAAAATGTTCATCATTTAGAAACCTGTAAGCCTTGCCAGAAGCACTGAGTCCTTTGAATTCTTTGCTTATCAATAACTGTTTGTTCTGTTATGATCAAAACAAGTTTGGCTCTCAATCACGAACGGAAGCTGTTTCTTACATACAAGGAACATTTTGCTCATGAGATGAAAAGATAGTATTATCAACATTGTTATGCTGTTTTATTATTAAGATTATTATAAATATGGTTTAAACAAAAGTCTTGGCTCATGGGTGTATAAACAGAAAAACGGTTCTGTTGTTTCCAATAAGAAGTCCCAACGCTGTTCATTTGATCCTTCTTTCCCACAGGGGAGCAGGTGCCTTTCATAGTATCGAATTTCATAATGTTTTAGATTCTTTTAAAATGTTTATTCAAATAGCTTACTTTTAGTTCTTAAGGTTCAGATCTTTTAGTTTTAAGACTTCAGATTCATATGAGAATCCTTCCCTGCCTCGTCCTGGCTTCTGGAGGTGTGGCCCTTGCTCCCTTGCCTTCTGCGGCTCCTGCCACTCTCATTGCTGCCTCCGCTGTCATGTGATGCTCCCTGTCGGTCTCCGTTGTATGTTCTTAGAAGGACATAGTGGAGCTAGGGCCCTCACTACTATCATATGGCCTCACCTAACTTAACCCATGACAACTACAATCGCTAAAGAAGATCACTCAGGCAGGTACTCAGGTAATGGCTTCAAGATATCTTTTGGCCCTGGCTGGCGTAGCTCAGTGGATTGAGTGTGGGCTGTGAACTAAAGTGTCGCAGGTTCAATTCCCAGTCATGGTACATGCCTGGGTTGTAGGCCATGACCCCCAGCAGCTGCACATTGATGTTTCTTTCTCTCTCTCTTTCTCCCTTCCTTCCCTCTCTAAAAATAAATAAATAAAATCTTTTAAAAAAGATATATTTTGGGAGTACATGATTCAACCCACAACACCCCTCCTTCCAGGCTCCCAGATTTGATAAGTGATTCCCTTGGCTTTGAAAACCAGAACTAGTCACATGATCCTCTCCTTCCCCAAATGGGGTGAGCAGAGAAGAAGTAGAATTTCTTCGTGAATTTTTCATTATTTCACCTGCTCTTCTTGCATATTTATTTTCTAATGTACCACAGTTTATTTAGCTTTTCTTCTACTGGAGGACATCTTGGGTATGTCTACATTTTTGCAATTATGAATAAAGCTGCTAGAAATCTCTGTGTGCAGATTTCTGTGTGGACATAAGTTTTCAGTCCATTTGGGTAAATAACAGTGAGTGCAATCAATAGATCATATGGTGGGAATATATTTAGTTTTTGAGAAATTGCCAACTGCCTTCCAAAGTAGCTATACCATTTTGCATTCCACTAGCAATTGGATGAAGGCTCCTATTTCTCCACATCCTCACCAGCATTTGGTGTTAGTATATTATGATGCAAGGTTTTGACCTCACATTTCCAAATGTTTGTTTAAGGATTTTTCACTCATTTTTCAGTGTAGTATTATAGTTTTCTCAGCATTAAGTTTGTTTTTGTGGAATACAGGAAGAAATTTCATGAGCTGAAATGATTTGCTTCATCTGTTCTGTTTCTATTTCTGTCATTTCATATCAATATCATCCAATTTTTTTTTTGCTATTTGTTTGTTTGTAAACATTGTTCCTAGTGCAAGAATTCTCTCCACTCTGTATACTCGTCTGTGCAGTTTGTTTCATGGGTGGGGTTGGTGGTGGTTGTGGGAAGGAGGGGTTGATATGCCTTATTTCTCTTTTATTTGTGTGATCATTAATTTCCCTCCACTTTATTCCATATGTCCCTTTTCGGTCTCATTGCTAAGAAGAACCTCCCATTCCCTAAAAACAACATTGTTATGTGATGATTACCTGCCAAGCTCCTTCTCTGTAGCCAGTGCTGTAAGCCACCGAGTTCTGACCTGTATTCACTATGTGGTGTTTAATATTGCATTTTCATGTTCACAGGTGACTTTGTGCTTTTTCTGTTTCCTGCATACTTTTCCCTTATCATGAAGTCCCTTAAGCATCCTCTATCCCCTTCTCCACATCTATAGGTTTGCAGTCATGGGTGGGACCCCTGTTGAAATTTTTTAATCTACTTACAATTAATTTAAAAGTGGTGCTGTTTTTATCTTCTAGTAATGGTAAAGACCTGTTATTTTTGTTGATGTTGTGAGTTTCATGGGGAGGGTATTGGGAAGATTTGAAATGGGAAAGTTAACTATCTTCAAACCACTAACTTTGAATTAAAAGCAGAAATTTCAAAACTAGAAATGATATGACCAGAATGCAATTTTGTAAGAAGATAAGGTCCTGAGCTTTCAAGGACTGAGGCTGTGGGCATGTATTTCAACACAACACATGGAAGTGAAGTATTTGAAATGAAGAAAGGGTAGCTGGTTAGATGAATGCGTGGGGAGACAAAAACATATGGATGAATAGACAGACGCATTGTTAGATGATATGTATACCAGAGGCAGAGGGATGGTGGGAACTTTTCCCGTTTTGTGAGGTCTGCTGACTAATTGGAAGAGGATTAAAAAGGAGGGAATTTCCTGTTTGAGAGAGGCTGATCCATGGTGTCTCTTTGTACATTCCAATGAATCCAAATTAAATGGGCAATTACTGCAAACAAAAAGGTGAAATAATGAGCAGAAAGTTAAAGAAAGAAATATTTTCTTAGGGAAAGCAATATTTTTGAAGGAGTCATCCTCTGTCTGGACGGTGCGTGGTGCGTAAGGGGTTGAGGTGTTAGAGCTGACCTTTACCCGAAGTTCTGGAGGAGACTTGTCCCTTGTCCAAGAGTTTCTGAGCCACTCAACTGGTAGAAGTGCCTGACTTTGCCAGTGAGTTGCAATAAGCACGGAGGGGGCAAAAAACCCTGTGGTAGCCTACATTCCCACTGCTTGGCAAATGCACAGGAGTTTTCCCTGGGTAGAAAGGACATTGTGAAAGACACTAGAACTCAGGCACCTTGCAAACCCCCTAAATGAACCCCCGCACCAGAGCAAAGGAATTCAGGTAGATTATGGAGCAGAACACCTGTGGCATGGAGAGAAAGAGGAAGATTTGTTTTGCAGGGTTACTAATGTTGGATATCTACTCAAAAAGAGGCTTCCATGAACCCCTTAATAACCCAATTTTTTAAAATTTATTTTTAAAGAGGGAAGGGAGGAAGAAAGAGAGAGAGAGAGAAACATCAATGTGCGGTTGCTGGGGGTCATGGCCTGCAACCCAGGCATGTACCCTGACTGGGAATCGAACCTGCAACACTTTGGTTCGCAGCTCGCGCTCAATCCGCTGAGCTACACCAGCCAGGGAAATAACCCAATTTTTTGCCAGCAGCTTAGAGGGAGTTAGGAGCCAGATAATGCTTTATGAGGAAGTGGTAGGGGCAGCAGAGGGAGGTAGAGAAGCAGATATAACAAGTTTGTCAACTAGTCTGTATCGTCAACCAGTAGACAGTGTCTTCTTCAGGGATGCGGAAAGGGTTTAGCACTGTCCTCTCTATTTGCCATCTCTTTAACACACACACACACACACGCACACACACATGCACGCACACACACATACACATTTCTGTTGGCAAGTCTCCCTCAACATGCTGGTAGTGGAGAATTAGAGTGTGAAAGATACTAACGATCCCGAGAGCTGACCAAATAACTACCACAAATGAGACCACTTTAAGTGAAGAAGAAAAGAGTTTGGGATCAATATTTATCAGACGAGACTGATATCTAATCGATTGCTTTTCTTTTCCATGCTCTTCCCAGGTAGTTTGCAGAGAGTGGAAACAAAAAGTAACAGCTATTATTAATAAAGAAATAACTGAAATCTCTCTTGTATATTACATTTCCATCGATCTGGCAGGAAACAACTCTTGCGTTACCTTCCTGATATCTACAGTTCCTGCTGAAGCCAGCTCGCCCACCAGTATTGGGTATCTGGGAGGGATCCTCAGACTCCTCCTTCGCACTGCATGTTTGTTTCTTGAGTGCGGAATATGTGTTAGCTACTATTTTAAGAAATGTGCATGGGTTGCATTCTTTTAATACTTACAATGAGTCAGTGCAATTACTTTTCTAACTTTATGGAGGAGAAATGGAGGCACAGAGGAATTAAGTAACTTGCTTGTCACACAGCTACACATGGTAGAGCCAAGATTCAAATTCACGTAGTCTCACTCTAGGCAATGCTCCTGATTACTAACTTAAACTGGTAACTTTTGTGGTCCATACTCCTGTTGTGGGGCAGAAGTGTTTGTAAATTATACTATTTATGTAATAATCTCTGACTTCTAAAATGAAAATTTGTTTCTGCTCTTACCTGTTTACACACACACACACACACACACACAAACATACACATACACACATACACAGTACCAACTTCTTTTCCTTTGGGAAAAAGTGACTTGGTCTTTTGATGTTTAATCTTTCTGTGCTCAATGAGTTATGTCTTTTACCCCTGGATTTATTTTATCTTTTACAATGGTGCAGCTTAAGGATTTTCATTGCCATCCATTTGAGAGCACTGAAGTGAGAATTATTCCATCTGAGGCCACTATTTATTAGCTCTGTGGTCTTATGTAAACCTTCTCATCTTCCATATCTTTTTCCCTGAGGAAGATAATTCTACCTACCTCTCAGGTGGGTATGAAGATTGGACAAGATGCTGTACATAATCTCTAAAGACCTTTGTAAATGAACGGGGCTACTAATAACTAATTTGTCTTATTTTCTGTATATTTTCTTTGTCATTCTTTGAAAAAATGAGATTTCCCTTGGTCTTCCATCCCCTACCAATCCTCTGGAGCTTGAGTACAATAGATAACCTAAGTTTCTCACATAGAAACTTCATCAGAGATGTAAGAAATATGTATTCGAAAGTGGAGAAAAATAAGGCCAAGGAGTCACACAGGGGAATTGAAACCAGATGTAGTTCTAACTCATAGACTAAATCCATTTTCTTTAGATTATAGTGTTCACCATTTCGTGCCTGTGGTTTCCTTTTCATTTCATCATACAGCATTTTCACCTCTATTCAGAGCTAAAGAAGGAAAAAATGAAAACAAAAATTAATTCAAATCTCAATTCAGTGGGGTCTTTTTCATCAATTTTCAGGGTCCTAGTCCTATTGTTTATATATAAATAATACATTGGTAAGAATTTACATTTCTCTAGGACTTCATTACTCGGCAGCACCCATAGTCACTATTCAATATGATTGCTCTCAATAATTTGTTTTAAGACGTATCAAGTAGATGGAATCATTCTTTTACTTACAAAGACCTAGAAGTGCAAGAAGCTGGACAGGGTAAACCTCTGGTTAAAGAGACAGAGTGGAAGGAAAAGGATTCTCAAAGATAAATCAGAATGCTGCTCCCTTTTCACCTGGGGTGTTACCATTCACTGCTTAATCAGAGTTATTCAATTAAGAGTTTCCAGGCTTTTGCCAGAGAATTTATAATGTGAGACCCAACTGCTTATTTGTTGTTCTGAAATACTGAGCACTCCAAAAGCCAATCATTTTTAACCCTGGCTTGGATTTTAGTGTGCAGTTTAAGATGGTATTGTATTTGTAAATGGTAGGTGTGGGCCCGAGGCATCGGCTGGAGATGCCCAGGGGAGATGAGAATTCTGTAGAAAGGAATCAGATTTTCAGTATGTGATGCATAATTCATCACACTCACATGTATTCGAGCATTTGCATACATTATTTGGCAATTAGCCCATCTAATTGCTTTCTGACATTAGAAATTAGCTTGCCTCTTTGCTCTGCTTTTCTGCTTAGTGCCACTACCAATACGTCACTGAAGTCCATTGATCCCCGCAGAACTACAGTATGGCTCAACTCCCAAAGGCCTCATCATAGTAAAGGGAGGATTTCAGGATTTTAGAATCATCTTTGACCTGTGAAACCCTGGAAGAGAGAGCACACTCATTTTGGTGTTTTTTTGTAGAGCTTATAAATCATGAGGATTATAGTACATGATAATAGTCAGAAAATAATTAGAGTTTACAGTTAATGAATATGCATGCATGTTGGCATTATATAATCCTAAACATCATCATCATCATTTCACATGGCAACAAATCACCCATGTGTACTGCTTTGCTGGTTTATACAAACTGCTCTGGAGCACAAAATGCGGACAAGCCACTAAAGAAGGTGCATGCTGTGTGGGCTAGGGTCAGTCACAAAGAACTCTGTGGGGAGGATGGATTTCATGTAATTCCCAAAGAAATAAAAGGTAGATAATGAGGTGTTGGAGTGTTTCCAGGGAAAGTTGCCTGATTTGCCTTCAAGAAATCTAATAGGCAAATATAACCATAGAAACAAAAAAGTTTTACCAAGCAGAAGTCTCTCCAAGTGTGATGGTTAATTTATATGTCAACTTGACCAGGCCATAGGATGCCCAGATACCTGGTTAAACATTGTTTCTGGGTGTGTCTGTGAAGGTATTTCCAGAAGAAATTAGTATTGCCATTGGTAGGCCGAGTAAAGCAGGTTGCCCTCCCCAGTGTGGGTGGGCAATCACCCAGTCCATTGAGGGTCTGAATAGAACAGAAAGGGAGAAAAGGTTGAATTCTCTGTCTGAATGATTGAGTTGGACCATCCATATTCTGCCCTCAGGGATCCTGGACCCCAGGCCTTGAGATCCAGACTGGAATCTACAGCACTGGCTCTCAGGTCTTTAAACTACACACTGCCTTTTCCAGGTCTCCAGCTTGTGGACAGCAGACTGTGGGACTTCTCAGCCTCCGTAATCACATAAGTCAATATCTCATAATAAATATTTTAAAGATATATCTATAATTTATATAGAGAGACATAGATACATGGACATATATGTAGATATAAGTATATAGAAATATAGAAGAGAATATAGAAATATATATATTTTTAGACATGTTATATATCTGTATTTCTATATACTCTTCTATTGTTTCTCTTTCTCTGGAAAGCCTCACTAACAATTTAAGGTTTCAGATACTTGAATTTCTCAGTTCAGATGAGTTCGTTTGATTCAGGAGACTGATTCATGCCGGAAAGCCTCACAAAAGACTAAAGTATGCATACCAAAATGAAGGTGACTGGCTGAAGGTTTGGATAAAATAAGACTTTGTTTCATCCCTTTCTTGCAAAGTCGTAATCAGAGGGTAGCTTGATTAATATGAGTGGTAATAGAAATTAGTTGTGAAGCTGGATAATCTGATGGTATAATTGTTTTCTGTGATAAACTTTCCCCCAGGATGAGGATATGAGTTAATTAACGTAGAACCTTTCTTTCTGATCAGACTTTAAGCCATTATTTGTAAAACGGGTCTAAGAAAGTTCTTCTAAACCTGGTACTGTATATGCTCAACTGCTTTAGTTTGATTAGCATCGAGTCTTGACTTGGTCTAGGAATTTTTGTTTCCATTTAAGGTAATGGTATATCACTTTCATGACATATATTGGTTTGATTTTATACTTTATCCCTGAGAAGTTATATTTCTTTTCTCTTAAAAAACATTTTGGAATCATCGCATTATTGTCTCATTTTAATGCTCAGGAACATTAGGAACATTTGGAAAAATTGGGGACGTTCCTATTATAATGTAAGCCTAATGCTAAGCCTAACGGCACAAAGTGAGGACTTATAAGCTATAATAAACTATGTGGGTAAAGGGTTTAGGAGTGGCTTGGTTTGAACCAATACAAATATTGTCAAGAGTTATGAGATCCTGGATGGATGCTGGAGAAAGATGAATTGGAGGTAGGTAGTTGCAGATTCTAGAAGACAATATTAGGATAGAATTCAATCTGGAACGCGAAACCTCTGAAAGCTCTTGCATAGAGAAGACTGAGGCGCTCTCGGGTCTGTCATGGAACTTCACTGATTATGGGCCGCTCTGTCTGTAGCCGTGTTATGGGTCCCGGCGAACACAGAACTGAACGGTGAAAGGAAGAGGACCGCCATGCAATCCACAGAGGAAGTCAAACATTAAACGGTTATTTAAAAATTCATTAAGTAATCCATTAAGTGGCAACACACTGCAAAATAGAAGTTTCGAATTCCATGGGAGGAAATCCAGTGCTATTAAACAGAATCTGCAGGGGGGCTGGACTCTGAAACACCTTTCTGGAATAATAGAAAAACAGATTCATTTGCTTCTAAGTATAAATCTGCAATTACCAGCAAGGGATTATCATATGTAAAAAGAAAAGTAAGGTCTAATAGTTGTTGAATGTGGGCTCGGAGGATCTAAGAATCTTTCACTTATATTGTTGTGATATTGGCAACACAAGCAGGTGTCTTTGGGCAAATGTTTCTGAGAGTCAGCGAATGTCCTGCAGTGTCTGGGTAATAACTAGACTCGGGGTTCCAGGATGTATCTAACTCCAGTGCCTTTACTCAGTGACCCTGTGCATATTACAAACTCCAGATGCCTATTTTGAGGTTTATCTACTTTTAAGCATCGATATGTGTCCTAGACAGGAATGTGGAAGACAGAACATTAATAAGCTGTACCCAAAAACTGAGGAAAGTTGAGGAGCGAACACACAGTAGGTGGGACCTGTGTCATTTATCCATTCTGCAAATTGTCACCTGTGCCAGAAAGTGCAGCCAGAGTTTCAGTGGGATTCGAGAGAAGGTGAGGTTGACAAATCATTTTCTCTTTCTTCTCCTGGGGTTTGAATGTCACCAGAGCCCTAAGATGCAATAGAAGATTTTAATGTACATTTGGGTGTATGATCCTTCCTATTATCATTCTGATTATTATTATTATCATTCTTCACATCCTATTAGCTTTTCACCTTAAGCTAATGTGACATTTCAGTGGTATGCAAAATCAATGAGGCAAAAATTTCTCATGTCACCACAAACAATTACTGTTGATGTAAGCACAAAGACTAAATACCACATGGACAATATGGAAAAGAGATTAAAATGCAGCATATCCATACCATCCGCTATTGAGAATCTTTGAAGTGGTCTTCAACATTAGTGTTTTCTGCTGGGGAGAAAAGCCTCCCTCACTGAATGACCATAACCTGAACTGAAACCTGCTTTCGGCATAAGTAGCTACGTCCTCACTTCTGATAATGATACCAAACCTCGGGTTTACATAGACTTGAATTGCTGTTTTAAATTGTCTCCTGCCTCAGGCTTTGCTTTTTTTTTTTTTTTTTTTGCCATCTCATTCTGTTGTTATTGCTTTCCATTCTCTATTTTTGCTCCTGTGTGGACACCGCAACAACTAACATGGTAGTCACAGAGCTGAGCGAGCAGGGCGGTCCTCTCGAGAACACTTGAGGTTTTGCCAAGAAGCTTCTCTGACTGAGATTTTGTGTGACAAGAGCGGTGGTTTGCCAACCATGTTGTTAGTTTCTCCTGGGAAACCGCAGGCTCAAGATTCTTTGCAGCTGGCTTTGGTCATATGACCAAGTCCTGGCCAATGGAAGGTGCACGGTAGTGATCTTTGCTCATAAAACCTTTCCCAGGGTGCTCTGCTCTGTTTCTTCCCCTGCCTCCTTGGTCATTGTTATCCAGGTGGCCTTGGAGGTTATGTATTTCCAAGCCTCTGCTATTCTGGATCCCTTTCTTCCACCTAGTCCTTGAATTTTCATTATGTGGGCGAGAAACAGTCTTCTAATGTGTTACGTGGCAGAGATTCACTGATCCACCTATTCTAGCAGCTAGCACTGCCTTATCTAACACATCTGGCATTGTCTTATAGTGCCAGTTGTCTAAGGCTTTATATACCCCAGCAACAGTCAGGGATTCCCAGGGAAATAGACCCCTAAGATCTCTGTGTTTCGGTCTCTATCTGTATCTGTATCTGTATCTGTATCTGTATCTGTATGTGTATCTCTATTTTGATCTTCCTACCTGTCTGTCTATCATCTATCTACCTAATCTACTTATCGCCCGTCTACTTATCTACGGAGAGATTTGTTTCAAGGGATGGGCTTACCCAGTTGTGCGGCTGGCTGGACTGAACCCCGCTGCGCAGTCCCACAGGCTGCGAGCGAGTTCTCAGGCAGCGGCTGACGCTGCTTCAGTCTTGAGGCAGAACTTCTTTTTCCTCAGGAAAACTTTGGTTTTGCTTTTAAGGCCTTTCCACCATTCAGATGAGGCCCTCCCTCGTAATCGAGGTAATCTCCTTACTTAAAGTCGTCTGATTGCGGATGTTAACCACATCTGCCCAACTCTTTCCCACACAGCACCTAAATCAGTGTTTATAGTCCTGGCTAGGAGGACCCATTGACCTCTCATGCCCTGGGGAAGCAAACCTTCTCTGCTTAAATCCAGAAATTTAGACTCTTAGACATTCCATAAGAGCTTCTTATCAATGTGACAGAAATGTCTAAACAGAAACTTTTATTGAAAATACATACATATATTTTCCTATTAGAAAAAACATGCACATACCAGGAGCCACTAAATAAAATCTATGGTGGCCAACCAGACACAAGAAATGTGTAATGAAGCCGAGCCCAAGAATGTGAATAGTGGAGCCTGTGAAAACCTGGACGAGGCGGTGGAATTGGAAAGGTTCACAACATTGTGTAGGGAAGAAACAAAACTGTGTGTTGGTTGGCTACAGTACTTTGTAACCTCTAAATGATGGCATTATTTTTCTCTGAAAAATATCGAAGCTGTTGCGATGGGATGATCCCACTGGGACTGGTGACTCAGGAAACCCATAGCCGTCTTTGACCTGGAGACAGGAAGAAGTGAAGGCAAGGAAGACAGGTAACATCTACTCTCTACATCGAAGCGTGATCTGGGTGGGCATAAAATGCAGTGTGAGGCAGTGGTGTGAGGGAATGTGTATGGAAATTCCATGGGCTCAGTCTTGTGTGTCATAGTGTAACCGGAAAAGACACCGGCGTTTGGGCTGCCTGTCACTACCAAATCCAATAAGCAATGACAGTGATTGAATCTTTTATAGGCGCTTTATTCAGATGGCCGACGATCCAAGAAGATGGCGGGTTCATACCCTAACAAACCATCTTGCTCTCTCTTTCCCAGCCCGATCTTTTATAAGGGGGTTGGGAGAGGGCAAACAAGGTGTCAGCGACAGCCTTTGAAATTCAACAGTTGCCTCCAAGGGGGAAGGGCAGTCACTTGCTTCTTCCTGGTACAGAGGTCTCCAAGAGGTCATCTGCTTACTCCCAGGCACCAAGAGAGGCCTTATCTGTAGTTACTGAAACAAAAACTTAACATACACATTACTTGCTAGATTTATGACTATTTACCTTAAGCTAAATTTTCCCAAGTCTTAAGCCCCTATCAATAGAAGGCAATGATTTTAAATCACGGATACAAAACCACCAACGCTGATTGACTAGAGAGTCACAGAGTCAGAGGGAGACAGCAGACAGCACAGACTTCACGTGCCCGCCTCATCCCTGACTGGCTGTGTAACCTTGACCAAGTGACAACACATTTTGAGCCTCAGTTTTCTTACCTGTCGATTAAGGGGATTGGATTCGGTGATCCGCAGAGTATCGTTCAGCTCTAACATGTGTTGGTTCTAGGTGCCTCCTCTCAGGAGAGGTGTGCATTGCTACTCACTTCCTGGCTTGAGCAAAGTCTCTAAAATTCAGTTAGAACTTAACCACCCTTTTAAAAAATACATATCCGAAATGGTCATAGCATCTGCTAATATTTACTGAGGGCACTTGAGTGCCTGGAACTTTATATGCAATATGTTTTCATCACAATACTTCACCCAGGTGGAGAAGACTGAAGTAAGACGTGAGAGGTTACATTAATTGTCGAGGTTGCACAGCTCCAAGTGTCAGTGCAGGCATTCACACTCGGGCTTCACAACGCCAGGCCTTGGGGCCACTGTGCTGCGCCCTGCCTGACAGCCCCATCTGCCTCTACCCTGATTCCTGCTGGCTGATGTGAATTC
Source organism: Phyllostomus discolor (assembly GCF_004126475.2). Lineage (NCBI taxonomy): Eukaryota > Metazoa > Chordata > Mammalia > Chiroptera > Phyllostomidae > Phyllostomus > Phyllostomus discolor. Next base: position 152,538,016 of record NC_040908.2, on the reverse strand, counting down.
TGTCGTCAGTAAAATCAGCAAAGGGGCAGCACACGGGGTGGAAGCCAAGAGCCCAGCCTGGCACCCATTCTCCTCTTTCCCTGAGACATGTTTGCAATTGGTTACACAATTTACCAAAAAAAAAAAAAAAGAAGGAAAAGTTGAAATGAAAGACAGTAAAATAGAAAAGCAGGGAGATTGTTTCTCAAAGATGCTAAAGTTGCTTGGGTCAATGTTCCCTGCATAAAAGCCAATGGCCTTTCTTGAGAAAGGCTCTTCCCTTTTCTTGCAATAAGAAAAGCTCTTTCAGGATCATAAACAGCCTTCTTCTGTTCACCCAGGGTCACCCAGGGTCATGCCTCCTCTGTCCATTCTTCATTTATTGTCAGATGCCCCGCCCTACTAGGCATTCTATAGCTACAGGGGTACCATTATGCAGCGATGCCTTTGTCCATTTCCTTCTATCAAATGCTTTTACAAATAGACTCTGCAGGTTGGTTCCTCATTGCTAAGATCTCTGCTCTAGGCAAACTCTTTTCTGAGAGGCTCTGTGTGAATCCCAGCTGGAGAGGGTTACTAACAACCCCCGGCCCCCCCCCCCCCCCCATAGCTGGATCTCACAAGTTTGCATGGTAATTCTTCCCCTTTTCCCTTCAATTCATAATAGTCTAAACTTGTGCCTCAGTTGATTGTGTGGCATTAGGTATCTCTGCTGAGCTTTCTTCTTCAAGCATATCTGAGAGTTCTGGAGGGTGTCTGCATGTTGCAAAAACCTGTCCTGATGGTCACTATTCACTTCAGCCACCTTCGGCCTTGTGCACGGCTGTATCTACAGTCTAGGTGTAGGTACCTCTTGTCTTCTCATGTGTATTAATTTTCTGTTGTTGTCATAATCAATTGCCCCAAATTTCAGGGCAGGAAACAGCACACATTTATTATCTTATAGTTCTTTGAATCCAAGTCAAGTACAAATCTTACAGAACTTAACTCAGCTGGTCAGCGGAGCCGAGTTCCTTTCTGCAGGCTGTAGGAGAGAACCCATTTCCTGCCCCTTAGCTTGTTGGCAGAATTCAGTTCCTTGTGGCTGTAGGGCCGTTGTTCCTGTTTTCATCCTGGGCATCAGCTGAGAGCCATTCCCAAACATGTAGAAGCTGCCACACTCCTTGGCTTGCAACCTCATTCCTCCATGGTCAAAGCCAACAACAGGATGGGAAGGGGTCTCGTCCTTCTTATGCCACACCTGTCTGACTCTATTCTGCCCTCCTCTTGCACATTGAGACTCAGTGATTAGATGGTGTGCACGTGGATTATCTAGGATATCCTCCTCACATCAATGTCCACACGAGGAGCAGTCACAGCTTTGGGGATGAGCGTGTGGACGTCTTCCTTGGAAACATTATTCTGTCTTTTTACCTGATTCAGACATCAGCTCAAATGTCACTGTGTCAGAGGGGTCTTCCTTGATCATAGAAAATATTGTTTTCACAGTAACGATCATCACCTGCATTTATTTTGCTCACTTATTATTTTTACTTGTTTATTGTCAATATCTCCAACAGAGTGAAAGCTCCTTAAGAGGGTGCTTGTTCATTGCTACATTCCAAACAACAGAATAGCAATTGCTACATAGTAGCAACTCAATAAATGTGCATTGAGTGGAGAAAAGCATAAATAAATGGAAAAACTCTTGAATCTGGTGGACAGGATTCAAGTTTGGAGACATAGCATTCTCCCTAGATATTCCTACTGCTCATTCTGGTCGACAGAAAGCTCACTGTCTTTGTGAAAACTCCTACACAAAAGAACGTGTCTTTGGACAGGATACCTGTGCCCTTCAGTGTGGGAGAATAGCTCATAGAAGACTACAGTGGGTCACGTGGGTTGGGCTTCAGTCTTCCCTACCCGAGACTCTGTATGTCCTGGGAGGAGGTTGTGCCTCTGAGTGCCTGCCATCAGCGGGTCTCCATGCCAGGCCTCAGGGGGCTGCACTAGCTAGCCCATGCATGGAATCTCAGGAATTAAATCATTTTGATGGGGGGAGAATAATTTAACCAATATTTAGAAGAGAAGCATTTTCTTTCCTAAAAAAAAAAGGAAATATACTATGCAGCATAGTTCAACTGTCCATTATATAACTCAAACTTCTTTGCTTTTTTGGATTCACTTTATGATTACATAAATAAATAAAGTCTCTATTTTTATAAAAGAGAAGACAAGTGTGACCCCAAAGTTGAAATCAAAACTTTATCTGCAAAAAAAAGGGAAAATACTTCTGCCTGTACAAAGGAAGTCTATTCCACACCCCCCGCCCCCCCCCCCCTACACTATAATTCTAGCCAGAATTTTGAAATCTCAGGCCAAGACCCACGAGGACATGTCCTCCCAGTAACATCTGTGGAGTGGAGGACATGAAGCTTAGCCTGTGCTTGATGCCCCTTCTACATTATAACACTTAATCATTTTTTAACCTTTAGGTAGGTATTATTCCCTCCGCGTTATTCATGAGGACGTTGTCTTGAAGAGATAACATCCAAGAGATACTTGGGATTCCAAAGTGCTTGTTTCCGAAATCGATGCTCTTTTTATATCGACTGCTGTAAATCTGCGTGCTTTCAGGCCACTCCTATTGTCTCCTTCACACCAACACACGTATCACCCTTGTGCTGCCCGTGGAAGCATATTTTTCTAGGCCTGCCCTTCTAGGGAATATTCTACTGCTCAAGAAATACTTCTGTCCTCGTCTCAAAACGTTGTTTCCTTCAAAAGCTTGATCTCACCAAAGAATCTCTGGGTCAAATACTAACTGTAAAGCACTCTGTCATGGTGGGAAGGATATAGAACTTGAATTTGATTCACAAATCTGCAAATTTTGGGCAGTAAGGTTTTGGGATAGGCATGTTGTGGTAAGGTCCTTGGGCATTGGAGTGTCTTTTTGAGACTCACCTTTATCAGACCTTTTCTATAAGAACTGGATTGGGTCTAACACAAGTTCCATTCATTATCTCATTTTATTAATGCACCTTTGGCTCTTTTATCTCTGAAATAGCATCAGGCATCGTAGTTTCTTTCTCACCGGAAGTAGGCAGATGAGGTGGTGTCAATGTTATATATATTATGAATATGAAAATAATTTTCTTAACTGAAATGCCTGTGCAAGTGATTGCAAAATCCAAAATTAAACAAGAAAAAGAACCCTAACCTATTATAAGTAAGAAAAAATGCTTCAATCTGGCATAAATGGAAATCCAGCAGGGCAGGCTGGGGTAGAGACTATAAAATGTCATCAAAGTGCCTGGTTCTTGTCGGCTTTCCAATCTTCTATCTTCACCATTAGCTACAGCTAAGGCCAATTTCCTTTATGACGTTAAAATACTTTGCTGAAAAATCACAGCCAAGGGGATTCTTCTTTGTGTCCATCAGGGTGAGAGAGAAACCTCTCTGCCAATAACCACATGTATGAACTTTCCTCTCATTAGACTGGGCCAATTTGTGTCTCCAAGCATGACTGGATGAGCGTTACCACAGGAAGGCCGTTCACTGACTCATCTGAAATAACTAGAGATGGGGTCACTTCCCTGAATTTCATGGGGATAGGGGGCCATTTTCACAAAATTGGACCTGTGTTTGGAAGAACACAATTGAATTTCTGGGCAGGCAGCACATGGACTCCCTCCTGGGGGGAACCTCTGCCCTGTTTTATATACCTTTCTGTTTCTTTTCTAGAAAGGCAGGGTAGTTGCTAACACCATTGACTAGAGCCCAGGGTATTTATTGCTCCTCTTTCCGATGAGTTGCTTCACTGAAATTTTTTAGACAGAGGTAGGGAATCTGGTCTCAAAAACAGATCAAGTAGTCACAATCTCCCCCGTCTCTGCCCTTCTGCACAGTGTGCTTTGCTGTGACTCCCATCAAAGGCAGAATTTGTTTTTCCACCTCATGAGTCTAGATTTGCTCTAGAAGTTGTCTAAGCCAATAAATTTCAGTAGCCTTGTGACGTTTTTCAGCTGAAGTCTCAAAAGGTATTATAGTTTCTAAATTTGTGTGCTACCCTGAGATTGCCGTGACAAAACACCTGAGCCAACTTTCTGACAGCTGAGACAGCACATGGAAAGAAGGTCAATCTGGCAACCAGCAGGGAAAAAAAAACGATGGCTACTTCAAACCACTGAATTTGGGTGGTTTATTATAAAGAAGTAGATAACTGTTATGGGTCTGATTATTTAATAAAAGGGATACATATATGTTTTTCTGGGGGGTATGCATACATCCCCCTCAAAAAATAGAATTATCTTTTGGAGGGTGAGCCCCTTGTAGTACATACTTTCCCTGCTAGGGGAGTGTTCTAGGAACCCATCTGGATCAGTGTGCCAGCTGGTGGTATTGTGAGAGGCTGCATTGGGCTTCAGTGAAGTTTTCTTGAAGGCTCTGTCAATGTGTGCACCCATTTCGTGCTGGGTGATTTACGAGCACACCTGCCCACACCGTGCTGACTGTTCAGCAGTTTTTGACCAAAAAATGACATGACCCCCACGCATCACCCTTCCTATGCACCTGATCTTGCCCAAGCAACTTTTTCTTTTGTTTCCCTGGATGAAAAATCCCCTCAAAGGGAGATGTTTTGCCAGTGTGGAAGAAGTGAAATAAAAAATGGCAGAAGCACTAAAGAGCATCAGAATCAGTGAGTTCAAACACTGTTATGAGCAGTGGGAAAAAGTCTCAGTAGGTCTATTGCACCAAATAGAGAGTACTTTGAAGGTGACTGAAGTTTAAACATGTAAGAATAAACCCATAATTTTTAGAAATAAATTCCATTTTGGGGGTCCCCCCTCGTATACATAAATTTATATCAAAGTATAAAGTATATTATACTTAATAAGTGTGCTTATATTTAAAAAAGAATAAATCATAATATGTTTTAAAGTATTTATTTTTAGGGGAAAGAAAGGGAATGGAGTGAAGGGGGAGGGTTTAGATTTTAGACTTCTTTGTTGACTTAAATTTAGAATAATGTAAATATCAGACAACAAAATAAAATTTTAAAAGAAATCCTAAAATACCAAATCTAAAAGCAAATTAACTTAAATCTCTATCTAGTGATAGATCTATTCAAAGTAAATTACAGACACAGGGATTGACTGTTTATCCCTGACGGACAAAAATAATTGCAGAAAAGCAAAGTCAACACATAAGAAACCCCTTAAACCTTGGTATTCCAGAAAAGTATTCATCTCTACTTACCCTTTGTGCCACTATACTTTTTATTATTCAAAAACTTAAACTATTTTATAAATAAAAATATTCAATGGACCCATATGGTAGTTACAAGATAAAATGAGTTTTATTCTATTTTCTAAAGTAAAATTTCTTTTTTTTTCTCTAGTAGACTAACCTGTTGATTAAAAGAATTCCTGGATGAGCAATAAAAATCTGGGTCTTTATTCCTTCATTTAATGTCTATTTTCCCTTTAGTTTAAAATGAACTATGTCTTACTAAGGGGGGGTTTGACAATGAGAGGAATAAAATAAGGATCCAACTGTCCAGCAAATGATATATATTTTTAGACTGTCTTCTGCCTTTAATGAGGATGACTGGTGGGAAGCCATTCAGAACTCTAAATATTAAAGATTCTATTTGAAATACTCCTATTAGTTGCCTTTCAAAAAACGTAACCTTCAGTCTTATGAAGAAGGTGAATTAGAAACTCAGAATTCCCTTTCCTTCTTTTCAGCAACTGAGATAGTGCCGCAGTGACAATTTCAGCTATGTGGGGTCATAGGCTTCCCACACTATCTGAAGTAGAATGTTCCTATAAAACTTTTCTAAGCGAAATGGCATAAAGTAAAGAAGCAATTACCATCAATTTGTATGGAAATATTTTGGGGGCATTCTCAGACCCCCTCAATAACTACCAAATTATACCAAATAACACGTAAAGCCTAAAATAACGCCAAATATAGTAAAAGCTGTGCTACTCTCGCTTCTTGGGGTGCAGGCTGCCTTTGTCACAGCTGGACTGGCTGCAAAACAAATGCTGAATGTGATTTTTACTCTTTGTCTTTTTTTAAAATCAAAAAATCCTCTTCAGATTTCTCTCTGTTATCAAAAATAGGTACCAATGTAGTTTTTAGTAAAAGCAAAATGGCGCACCTTGAACTTTTGAAAAGGAGAAAATACCTACAATTAGGAGAACAAATTTTATATTTTTCTTCATTAAAAATGACATATATTTGTGAATAGCCTGCCTAAAGACTAGAGAGTTTCTAAGATTTTTTTTTGAATGAGAAGAAGTTGCGTTTAATTTCTTAGAGCAGCTATCCCCGATTGATTTTGTGTTGAATGGAATGAGCGGACTGAATGCAAGTGGAGAACTGACGATCCCTAGCCCAGGAATCATTATGGATATATTGGAGAAGAGACCTTGGTAAATTAGATGTCAAGCTAAAAGCAAACTCAAAATGAATTCTAATCCCGCATTCATGTTTGGCCAGGCACTGATGCACAGAAAACCATCAAATCTCTTTTTCCTTAAGAGATGATTTCCAAGCGAGGGAAAACAAAGCTTTCATAAAAGTAATGTTGACATGATGTGGCCGTGATTGATGTGTACACAGAGTTCCAAGTCTTAAGTGAGTCCGCTTGAATTTGGCGAATAGAGTATGGCTTCAGAGAACAGTGGTGTCTGTGTTGGGACTCTAAGCACAAGAAGGAGTTGACCAGGTACAGAGAATGCTGAGTCAGAGGGAAAGGAAAGATGAGACACTGGAGAACCCAACATGTGTGCATGCGGGTAAAGGAAGGGGGTGTGTGAGACCGATGTGACCGGTGAGTAGGGGCGAGGGTTATCTGGGTTAGCATTTCTGGATCTGCACCTCATATCCCTTCCATATCCATTCCCTGCAACTATTCCGAGTCAGTGAATTTTGGGGAGAAGCCAGAGGACAAAATTGGCAGTTATCGTTTTGAGCTGGGAGCTGGAGAAGAACAGGGAGCATGGGCAGTAGAGATCATTAATAGCATCCAATTAGCACTCCATTTGGATGAGAACCCAGTTACTTCCTGTTTTGCTTATTTTTTCACATGCAAATAATGATTAGGTATCATTCTAAGAAGTCTGTAATTGCTAATAGGATGTCTAGGGGAGCAATGGCACAAGGACTCTTTGGATAAGCTTGCCACTGTGGAAAATCCTCACAAGAAGAATAGGCATAGAGGGGCATGGTCCCCTGCTGATGGGGCTGGAGTGCCCACATAAACCTGTGGAACTGGAACGGGAGTTGGGGCACAAAAGCATGGTCCTAACACCCACTTGCCAGATAACCAGAAGTGTGAGGTTGTGATATTGTTTTTTCACCGAAGGGGGTGGCGGTAGCATTGACAACAACAGGAAAGAAGGAAGATAGGGTTAGTGTCATTATCTAGTATACAGCTTGTCAGAGCTGAAGTGTGGGCCTTTAGAGGCTGTAAGGACTTTTCTTCCTGACTAATGATTTCTGACTACAGCTGGAGATAAAGCAGCAGGTCGGTGATGAGTACCTTTAGTTATTTTGTATTGTGATTAAGTGTGGTTTGGTGTATCCCAAGCACCCAGAGCCTTGCGCTCAACACATCTTTGTTGAAGGAATACATCACGTCCCTTGTATCATACAGGAGATTTTCATGCCAGACTCTATGCTCCATGGCATCAAGAACCTTCAGCAGTAGTAGATGGCAAAAAAAAAAGGTTGAAAATTCCTCCCAACCCAGGATGAAATAGGGTTTTGCTCTTCCTCCTTTCTTTCACGCCTTAGGTTTAGGTTGGCCTTCTGATTTCCTCTGACTAACGGAATGCAGTAGATGTAATGTTTGAAAAGTTCTGAGTCTTGGCCTCATGGGCCTTGTAGTTTCTGTGCTCCCTCTTGAAAATAAGGCCACTGTATAAAGAAGCCCAAGTTATCTTCCCTGAGGGTGAGTAACCACATGGAGAGAGAAGTCAGTACTGACACCCAGCAGGTGAATTAGAGCCTCTTACACGAGCCGACTGCCACTGCCATGAATAATTCCAGGTTAGGATCAGGCGAAAAACCACTCAGGTGTGTCAAGACCAAATTATTGACCCACAGATGAATGAGTAAATAAAATTCTTGGTTCAAGCTGTGGAATTTGGAGGATGGTGGGTTACATGGCAATACCGTATTTTGCCGTGCATAATGCACGCCAACATTTTTGTGCACATTATACATGGGATTACTATACCCCATTATTATACCCATGTTACGTATTCATTATACCTATGTATAATGTGCATCCTTATTTTTCTCTCAAAAATATGGGCAAAAAAGTACACATTATGCATGGCAAAATATGGTATATAACCATTGTGCCTTGTCTGTATTATTCACCGCTGGATTTCTGCTCATCAGCTGATACATACTTAGGCCTGGGTAATTTTTGGTTTACTGAGTAAAAATTTTGATTTGTACAAGAATCATATCAGGTAAATATTCTCATTTTGTAGATGAGGGGACAAACTTCAGAGAGATAAAGTAACTGGTCTTTATTAGTCAGCCTGGCAACTGAAAACAAGTAACACAAAGTAGGTTAACTTAAGAATAATGTCGTAAAAGGGCTATTTATGAAGACATGAGTAGAGAGGTCACTAACCTGGGGTTGCAACATGGAACCTCACTGCAGCTACCCTAGGGCTGAAGAGCAGAGAAGAAGGGGCTGTTATGAGAACCCAAGGAAAGAGGCAGTGTGGAAAGGGCTGCTTGGTCAGAACTAATGACTTAGGTGGAGTGATGCCCATGCGAAGGAAGATGCAGAAATAAGTGTCACAATCTCACTGTTCTCCTGCCCTCTGACTTATTTTTTGCTTATTGTTCTCATGGGACAAACCTAAAAAGAAGCAAAACTCTGAAGAACCTGTTCGGGAATCCACGTGGGCACCGTTCCAGGCATGGAGTAAGGTGAAGCTCAGTTTGCTGATCTAGGGGGGCAAGTGGCAGTTACCCAGGACGGTGTCCAAGGATATTGTCTAATGGGAATTCAAGCCTGATGACTTCCAAGACTCCATGCAGCGTGTGTTTTATTATCGGAGTGCAGATATCAGGGTCTTGGAGTGTGAGAGCTGATCTCCAACACTTCTCTCCTAAATGTTTTGCAAGATTAATTCCCTGAAACCTGTCTGCTTGGCACAGAGGTCATTTCTTGCTCATTAGCAATTTAATTAGTCCCAGAGTGGGGCAGATGGGGGGATGATGCTTGTCAAGAAGAGGAAGCCATCCTATTCATACACACATTTTTAATGGTATTTGCACGCCTGCTGCCCTTGGGAGGCTGTTTCTCATGGTCAGAGATTATTTTCCTTGATAATCTGATCCTATTTTGAGTTTTGTGAAAGATGAAAGGGTAGTTGTTGCAACGTTGCGGAGAGAGGCAAGGGAAGAGACACGATTCTGACACCTTTGACTTCCTTTTTGATTGTCAATTTCATAAAATGGAATGACAGCAGATGCAGAGTGCGTTTCAGCCAAAAAGACAATTTAGTCATACACAGAGAATTTCCAAATTTCTGAACGACAGTGTAGGGAGCGGAGCGCGGTGAGAAGAGCTCGGGGCTGAGCTCCTAGTCCTAGCCTCCCAGCTGCGAGGTGTGACACCGTGATCCAATTATTTAATCTCTGAGTGATTCTATTTTCCCATACATCAAAATATCAAAATTATGCCAGAGTTATCTATGGCACACTGACACATGCAGAACTCTTTTGTGTTTGTAAGATATTCTTCTTCACAAATGCAAACATTCTGCACCCCGTGGAAAAATCAAACAAACATACATGGGGCTTTGTTTCTTTGAACACATTCTGTTGCCCTTGATGGCCTCCCCGCTGAACTCTGTCTTTGAAAGCCGTGCTTTGTGGGGAAAGGCCACGGTGAGTCGGCCACAAAGAGCCTTGACCTTGCGTGCAATTCTTTTGTGTTTGCTGGCCTGGGAAGCAAAAAGGGCTTAGCCTTGAGTAGACTCTTAGGGACTTCCCCAGGGGAAGGGATGTTTGATTTACGGAATTCCACTGCTTTAATAATCAGACGAGCACTGGAAGGCTGGCATGGATTACAAGATTTATGACATACAAATCTCACCAGTGGCCTCTGTTTCCTCTTTCCTCCTTGGTGATAGAAAGAGAAGAAAACAGTAGGCAAGTGAGGCAGTGATGCGTCACTCCGTTGTCTGGATCCAGGTGGGTATTTGTACACAACTCGATGTTTGCAGAGAGAAGAGAAGCCACATGGGAAGATGGAGACATGTTAAAAGGAGAGCCAGCGGCGTGGTGGTGAATACATGACCAGGATGCCTGAGAGAGGCGTTTGGAGAAAAGACAGTGACTTTGTTGTTTATTCTCTCTTAGTGCTTCTGAGACAATTCAGGTAAACAGATAGAGGCAGAGCTGGCCCAGTATCCCGAAAGAGGGTCACAGGAGAAAGATCGTTTCTGTAGGGCTTTGATATTAGGCATATTTAGGAAATCTTTTAAATGTTGCTTTTATTCTGTTGAGCTATCTAAACTTAGTACATAAACTGCAAACCTGAGATAAGGTGTAGAACTTCCATTCCAGGCATACACGCATACCTTCTTTTTCCATATGCCTTGTCTCATCCCAATTCGATATACTTGACCATGTATAGAGATAGACATAGGCGTCTATGGATATATTATATGCATACATATGTAATGTGTGTGTATATGCATGTACATAGGTGAGAACGTGGTGTTGGCGTATGGTTTACTCGTGTCAGGCGGCTGGTGTCCTCACAGGGACAGGACGTTATTCCATCCTCCCACCTTTAGGTTCCTGTGCAGCCCTGGAGTACACCCCCCACTTAAGCTCTGGTTCTGTGGACGCCCGTCTCAGATCAAAGCTAACTCAGTGGCCTGGCACAACCCTGACTCTGTTGAAGCAAGAGGAATAAGACATTCAGCTCCTGAAGCTATGGTGGTTTATTTCTTTATGGATGGCATTATGTTTTTTAAATCTTATTTGGAAAAACAATTTGGAGGACATAAGCATCACTTTCATACGAGAAAAAGTGTAGCTGTGATATACTTGCTTGAGATATTGCTATAATATGGTTCCAAAAAAATTGACCTTCTGGCTATTTTGCTTAAGACATCATAGACCTCAGCCTTAGGAAAATGCTGGCCGATGCTTCAGTGAATGAATTACAGAGGAATAAAAAAAGGACAAGAAACCAGTTGTCCTCTTATTTAACCAGTGTCTTCTAGTAGGTCAGGCGTATATATGTGGATGTGTATATACACACACATACAACCAGGACAATTCTATGGGTTGACTGGGCCTGCTGGGATGTAGACTTGACCCAGGATTTTATTTGTCACCTGAGATCTATACACCTTTGCTTGACCAAGGAGTCTTCCTAGCATTTCAAATCTCCTGGTTATCAGAGAAACTACCGCGTCTGACAACCTTAAAAGGGTAGAAATATTTCCTGCACCCCAGTGTACATTCACACTGAAGAATGGCCATAGGACCCTTTGGTGAAGATTTGGGAAAATATTTAATATGTATACTTGTGTCTGTAAGATCCTGCCTCAAGAAAGCCCAGCCTCTCCTTTAGTAGAAGAAGTGTTCTGAGCTTCAAAATGGCACAGTCTGGATACTAGCTCAGATATAGTGATTTCCCATCCCAGTGCCTGAATCCAAAGCTCTTGATATCAATAAATCAGGCAGTTGTCTGTTGGCTGTCCAACTATTTCATCTCTAGGAATATCGTAACTTATTAGCCATTGCAACAGTTCCCTGAGTGCCAAGGCTCTCTTGTTTCCACTCCAGCTTTATTGCCTGTCACGGTAATCTATACACCTTTCCTCAGAAGGTTAAGTGCCGGCATCTTGCCTGTGCTCTACCAGAGCCCTGCCGTTTCCATCGATAATAATGAGCACAAATCTAGAGTAGACTTTCTGTTATTAATCCTGATCTATGGAGGATAGTGGGCACTACACTTCTCAGTGAAGCCATTGCCCCTCTCCCTTGCCGGTGTGTTCTTATTGCTTTAATAAATGGAGTTATCTCTGGACATTCTCAGGGAGCAATCAGCTGCTGGGTTCTCTGGTTCCACATAATAACTCTATTCTGACACTCACCTCTCTGCGGAACTCAGCAGACCATAGAAAGGACACCTGGTTACATTGTGAGAACAGAAACAAGATAACAGAGCCTTGCCTTGTTGGACCTCAGCTGAGAATGTGTACATTGGGCTACTTTGTGCCTTTTCATCATACTGTGCATGTTTCCAAGGACTATGAAAATATCGTATTGCTTTGCAGGTGCTAATACATTTTACCAAGTAGGCACATTTGCAAAATCAGAATCCACAAATAATGATCAACTCTATTATTAGATACTTGGCCAAATTTGGTCATACTCAGAAGGACTTGACTATAAAGATCGATAATCACTGATATTTACTAATTGCTTACTAAATGGTAGTCAGTGTTCTAATTGCTTTAGTTGGTTTTTTATTCTTGAAACAACTTTGTGAAGTAGATGCCATTATTATCTTCATTTTCGGATGTGGTGATTGAGGCAGAAGGCAGCTAAGACGTTTGAACTAAGTCACACAGACAATGAATGGGAAGCTGGACTTTAAATACACACAGCGAAGCATCACTTTGGTGTAGTGAATGCTGTAATCACAGCTCTGTTTTGCCAATAATGGCCCATAGCTGAATAGTGAGCCTTTTCCACAGGTAGTTTGCATCCAATGAATGTTCAAACTGAGGATACAAAGGCCCAGCACCTTGCCCCCCAGCTCAATAGAGAACATCGCTGGCATTTTCCAGAGCTCCCCTCAGAATCCACTGAGGCCTTTGTTGCAACCACATCAAAGTTCAATTTCTCCCGCAGCCCAGTTCTGCTTCTCTCATTTCCCCCCACAGGCGTTTTCCTGAGAACTCGGCCTAAGAAATGACGTGCACACACAGATCTCCATTTCCGTGTCTGTTTCCTAGAAAACCAAGCTGTGAGAGTTGAAATGGCTCCCAGCCTTTTCCATTTATCACACAAGTGGGTAGATTATTTGCTAATTTTACGACCATAAAGTTTAAAACTTTAGTATGTCCATTTCTGCCCAGACACGTTCAAATGGCTCAGCGTGTCTGTAGAACTCAGTTCTCTGGGATGCTTCCTGTGCTCCACCATGAGTACAATCCCGCGTGGCAGGGCTCCCAAACCTAGCCAGTTACCAAGACAGAGTCAGTCATTGGGAGTTGCACCAATGGAAGGTGTTTAGCTGTTCAGCCTGTGACATTGTGTCTTCATATTTTCTTAACCCAGTCAAGAGGGAGTCAGGTTCTGTGGTTTAACCTGCTTCTGATTATTCAGTAAATATGTCCTTTGGTCACGCAATCTCATACTTTCTCTTGGGAGAGAGTTCTTCAGTGGACTTCGCTATGGTTTCAGCAGTGAAAACCCAAGCTCAAAACCCCAAGCAAAAGCCTTCTGGATAGAAAAGCTCTCTTTCCTAGCTCTGCCACTGATGGGAACTGACTCACCACTTAGAGAATGTGGTCAAGACCCAGGGAATGGCCCATATGATACACACATTCCCCAGAGAAGCCCACAGCTGCCATAGTGTTTGCTTTGGCAACTTCTAGCAGGATGATCTCCAAGAAACAATTTTACTCTCCTCTTGGAGGACTGACTGAGGATAATTTCCTCAGCTCCTGAACTGAGTGAGGGCCTTAGCCTTGTCTACCGGCATCTGACAAAGACTTCCATATTGACCACCACTAGAGAATGAGGATTGTTCTTGCCTTGAGGAAAATGGGAGCTTTAGCCTGTGGGCCTCTGCCACAGGGGGGTTCTTGCTCTCTGTCCCCTTGCCTTTTTGGTCATTAAAGAACAGTGGCTCTCTTCAGCAAATCTTACCCTTTTTTCACTCCCAAACGTACCTTTATTAGTTTCAGCAAGGGCTGCTTTATTATTCTATGTTTTATGACACACAAAAGTATTTCTTTTTAATGACCTAGCCCTATTAGCAGCCACCGCTTTAGGGAAGCTCTCTGTTCAACATAGGCAGCTATTTTTAGAGAGAAACTTTTCCTAAGCTGTATGAACAATTTTCTCTTCCATCTATATTTCATTTTACTACCCTTCTCAACTTTCTGTGCTTCATTGTTCTGGGATAGTATCCAGACCCACCCGAGGGAGAACAAATCAGGACAAGTTATGTTTTCATGCCACTCATACTCATGCCAAACTGCATGAGTATAATGCAGGGAAATAACTGCAGATCCAATGGGAAAATTGATAGTATATTCATATTAACTTTTACAAGAACATAATACTTGGATAAAGTATGTCTTTTTAGGGTATCAAGTAATACAACTAAGTGAGCTAAGAACAAGGAGCCATTGAAGGTTTTAACGTTGTATTTATTTGTGTGTGTGTGTGTCTTCTCATTGTTCTGGATTTCATATTTTACCCTGTAGTGCTTATTTACGTAACGCTGTTTTCAGATGAATTCCAAATTGCCCATCATGATAGTTATTGGAACATCATAGAGATGCTGATTAAGAGTCTTAGAATCTCACATGTGGAAGGGATTTTCTAAATTCACCTTCACATTTTAAAAAGGAACAAAACTGAGTTTCAGAAAATTTAAGCAATATACAAAGGTCACACTTTGGTCAAATCAAGCCTGAAAACATGTGTTTAATTCCCAATCAAGGATATACCTTGCCTTATCATCATTTTGTGTAAATAGACAGAGTCCCAACCTTTCTGTTATACGACCTCCCTGAAATTCACACTGGGAAGATATAATTCTAGGAGAAAGTGTTCTAGCATAATCACGAATACTCTTAATGTGGAGTTCCTGAAATACAGTACTGGTTTCGCTCAGAATTCTCTCAGGAGGCTTATCTGATCATCTACACTGTTTTTGCATGACTATGTCTATATTTATCTTCCTGGTGTGTATACTATAATACTTAACCCCAAGCCTGCCAGGATCTGTATTAAAATGCTAACACAGGATATGTTCTCTATTGTTATCTTTCAAGAAAAATAATCTTGAACTATCTGTCATCTCTTATTTAACAAAAAAATGAAATTGAGAGAAATATTATAGTGGAATTGAATAATGCATGACATGTATGAACTTCCACACCTAGAACATACTGTTTTTCTTTGTATCTCACCATCATGAAATTAATGAATATGTTTTATTCAACACTATTTACTAAGTACCCTCTATATCCCTGTACTGTGCTGGGTGTTGGAAATATGTATCGGAGAGTTAAGAATAGTCTTGACACTTGTGGAGATTTTAGGAAGAGGGTGACATAGACTCCAATACAATAATAACACACATTAAAATCATATACATAAATATAAAATTATAAATCTTATGAAGGAGATGAGCAATGTGCAACGTTAGTATAAAAAGGGTGTTTGGCCTAGTCTGACATGCCAGGGAAGGCTCTCCCGGGAAAATAGCATTTTATGTGAGAATTTAAGTGATAAGAGAGAATTGGTGCAGAATGGTTATAAGGGGTGGTGTTCAATGACAGAGCAGCCTGTGCAAAGCCCTGTGGTGAGAGAGAGCGTGTTTTGCTTGAAAATTAAAAAGAAGGTCAAGGTAGCTGGAGCTTTGAAAGTGGAGGGGGTCATGGTGTGAGATGAGATGAAGCAGTATTTAGGGCCTAGACCATGCTGAGCTATATTAGTCATTTTAATTGTACTCCAAGAGCAAAGAGCAAAAATAATCCATTGAAGGGTTTTAGTCAGACATGTGATATATCACCAGATTTGCAGGAAAAATAATTGATTAATGGGGTTAAGTGTGAATTTAAAAACATGACAGAGGAAGGAGAGTCTTTCTATATTCTAGAAAGATGTGAGGTTATTTGAACCACGGTGGGAAATAGAAGTAATGTATTCAAGGTGTAGTTAGACATGGCATTCAGGACTTGTTAATGGAGGTAGGAAAGGAGAGGGAGTTGTCAAGGGTGTTTCCCAGGTACTCAAAATGCAGAGAAGGATTAACAATAGTGTTATTCACTGAAAGAGGGAGGCATAGAAAACAATTTCAGAGTACAGAATAGCCAGTGATTCCAGTTTGGGATGTGTTCAGTTCTACCTGGTTGTGCTTTGTCAGAAGGGTAACTGGAGATACGTGTATTGAAGCTCAGAGGAGAATTAACAGTCATCAACATAAAGATAGAGATCGAAGCTATGGGTATAAATTGGAATGTTTGAATCTATTTACTGTATTTTCAAATGAGACACTTAAGAGAAATTAAATGCTATTGAGGAAAGTGTGGTATTAAGGGTGAGACTAATGATATAGGGAGAAGAATAGATGAGTTTCCTATGAGGTCAGCTGAGAATGGAGACTGGGGCACAGGTGAAGTGTACACTGGAAAAAGTAGACCTCTTCCACTCTAATATGGGGGAGGTAAAGGGCTCGGGGAGAGAAGAAAGTAAGCTTGCAAGCCTTGTGTGGGACAATGAAGGACCCCTGTTTTTGGTTTACCTTTCCTTTTGTATTAGACGATGAGAGTGAGACCAGGAGCTGGATAGTCAGGGTTTTGTGGGGAGTTTAGAAGTTTAAAATAATTGTGGGAAGTGGACAAGCTTTGTTGACCAGAAAACTGTCTGATTTCAAGCAAGTGTTAGGGCCTCTTTTAACATGAAGATCATGACTACATTATAGCATCAATTTGGTTTTGTGTGTGTGTCATTTTTTCTCAAACAGAATTCAGGTGCTCGGCTGAATGCAAAAGGAAAAGAAATATTTGGCTTGATTCAAATTAGTATTTTTCAAAATGGGCTTAATGAAAAATGCAAAGGAAAAGAAGTGATTAGCAAGACTCTTTTTGAAATGGTGTACCAAAGAACCTAAACTGGATAATGAGAGGATTAATGAAAAGGAAAGATTATTGGGTTGGGAAAAATTATAGGCATTGACTAGTCGAGGTAGTATAAGGAGTGTGATTGACTAAGCAATCTGGATTAACAGGAGACTGAACATAAAGGCTGATTTAAAAAGGTTAAGAATGGATTGTAAATGATGAAGTAGGAGGCGGCTGTTGTGGTAAGAAAGATAAAGATGGCATTATTTGGACCACAACGTTGGGTGGGGTGCGGGAGATGGGGAGAAGTGGGATTACTAATCTTAGAAATAGAATCATTTCAGGTGGTAATAAGTTCTTACATGTGGTTCTGGGAGCGGGTGTCTGAGGTATCTCTGAGGATTGGGTGTTGGAGAAGATTATTATTGTTAAGGAGCTCAAGAAAGTTGAGGCCAGTGTTCTGGATGGGTTAATCATGTGAATGATAATTAAAGTAGAGAGTTTTCAAAATGTGAAGGCGTTTGATGTGGGAGGGAAAAGAGCAGGACTACTGAGAATGACAGCTTTATCAGAGAGGAAAATGTTAGACACAAACGTCCGTAGCTCTGAAGGTGCAGTGTTTTGTAAGAGAGGAAGGAAGAGTTCGAGAGACTGAATAGCAATCTCATTTGTTCTTCCCGGTCCCATAGGAAGACAAGAGTTCTCATCCTCCCTGTCAGTTAGGCTGGAGCCATGTGACTGAGTTCTGGCCATGGGTGTACAAGAAGAAGTGATGCCGTCAGTCTTTTAACAGGATGAATAAATAGCCAGTATGTCCTCTCATAGATTTCTTCCCTCCATCTGCATCAGGAGGATGTTGTCACAATTAACTTAAAATTGCAAGATGTAAAGAGCCAAAGATAGAAACAGACTAGTTTTTGAGTCACTTCTTGAGAAGCATTCTAACTGCATTTATTAGACAAAGCCAGTGATGTGATTAAGAATAAAAAGCCTCCCAAAGGGAGGGTCCCATGGCCTGGGTAGACTCATGGCCAAGAGATGTCTTCCAGAGAGCCAGACCATAAACCTTGGGCTGAAGACTTTCACTGTGTCTGCTCAGGCGTATTACAGAATTGTTCAGACAAGTGACAGTGATGAGTTTTTCATTCTTCATCTTTCCAAATGGGAATATTTACCGCTGATGTCTTGTCCCGGTTTCACTAATATATATGTGGTGTGTGCATTTGTGTATGTGGGAAGAAGGTAACTTATCATTTTAGTTCAAGGTTAAACCATATCAGGATAAACCATCTCCAAAAATGACAGAGATGGCCAGGGCTCATCTATTAGTTTCAGAAATTTAGCCCGAGGTAGTAACTGAATAGAGGGTTTGGGTTGTTCTGTTTTTCTGAGGGAGTGAGGATTTCACATGTGTGGAAGAAAAATTGAGGCAGATATTAATTTTATGTCCTTTTCCTAGGATAGGAAAAGACTAAATTTTCCCACCTTCCTTGCCAATAGGTAAGAGTTATGGTCAAGGAAATATGGGAAATAGTGATGTAGGCTATTTTCAGGTCTGAATTCTCAAACCAGTTGAAAACTCATTGTTCCATTCGTGATCTCTCTTCCAGTTTTTATGGATTAAAAACATAAAGGACTCTGAGATGATAGGCATGTGATAGAAGAAAGCAGGCTCTAGGAGTCACCACTGAGAGAAAAGCTGCCAGGAAATCCTGACTTTCACGGCTGAATATGGCATGAGAGAGCACTAAACTTTTATAAGTTACTGAGTGTTTGAAGACTTATTCAGCAGCTGGTTGGTTTCATCTTGAGCAGAAGTGAATTAATATCACACAAAAATTTTTCCACGAATATATGGCTCTGGCTTAGGAGTAAGAAAGTAAACAGAGAGGAAATGATTTTGGAAGCTTGGATGAAGGCAATTCATATTATATCGAGGTAAAACATTTGGAAAATTGTCGCTTCTGGTAACACTTTGGAGCAGATGATTTGCCTAACCGACCTGGAATGTCTAGTGTAAAATATTTGAAAAAGTCATATAATTACTGTCTCTTGGCTGTTACTGCATTTGACAAAGTGTTACAAGAAAGGGTTGTCATAAAGAAAAATGGACTGGTTTTCTAGCAAAAATGAAAGAGAACAGGTAGGGTGCAAAGATGTTGGGCCTTGTGGAGTCAGAAAAGCCTCTTTCTAGACTCCAAGTAGTAATAAATGGGATTTAAAAAATTTCTGAGTGTCAAAATCCAGTTCAGCTTTTCATTTTACCGAAATGGTTCAGCATGAAGATGAAAAAGAGTGTGTGGTCTGTATTCATATTTAATTCAAGAGAACATCAATGCACTAGTCATTAAACATAGAGAAAGTCACAGCTCAAGGATTATATCTACAAAGAACTTTGGATGTGGTTATTGGGCTGTGAATTGACTAGTAAAAGACAAAGTTCAAGCCTAATAAGTTTTGAAAAATTTATGTATTGCTAGGGGAACCTCAAGACCAGACTAGAAAATCTCTCTTACTGTTGTAGGTATTGAAACAACCCCCAGCCCCTTAGTTTCCCACAATCAAGAAGAGGCAGCCTTCAAGTCTGCATGGCCTCAAGGAGGTCACACTAATCCTTATTTAAGATGTGTCCATGTAGGATAATGGCAAGAAAGGCGATTTCCTAGAATCAACCTGAGGTCATGGAGAGCTACGACCAAAAATAGATCCTTCCAAAGACTAGAACTAGTTCATAGAATCTCTGCTACCTCCCAGAGGAGGATAAGTCCCAGTGTCGGGCCCCTGAATTTCAGAATTGCTGTGGACCTGTGATTGTTGTGCATCTCCTATTCTGCCTCTAACCTCCCCCTACTTTTTTTTGAATGGAACTGTCTGATGTGGATATCCTTTCCATTCCCTAGCATTGTATATTGAAGTGAGGCATACGTTTTATCTCTATGAAAAAAGCCCTGTGTGGACTTGATGTAAAGGACTGTAGGTCACCTGGAGAATCAGATTCTGAGCTAGGAATAGGGACCACATGGCAATTTGGCTTGCAC
Organism: Phyllostomus discolor; assembly: GCF_004126475.2. NCBI lineage: Eukaryota > Metazoa > Chordata > Mammalia > Chiroptera > Phyllostomidae > Phyllostomus > Phyllostomus discolor. The sequence goes on along the minus strand of NC_040908.2, from coordinate 152,518,143 downwards.
CCCTTAGAAATAAAGAGTATTCTATGTGTTGGAGAAAGGATAAAAGTAATGTTTATTGACCAGAATATTGAGTTATGGCAGATACTCCCCAGTCTACTTCCTCTCCCTGGGACTCCTAGGAGTCTACATTTTGAAGCCACTATTTCAATTAGGTTAGTACCGCATAACTGAGTTTTGGCTAAAGGGATGCAAGCAGAAGTAGCATGTCACTTTCCGACTTAGGTGAGTAAGTATGTAGTGTGTACTCACCTTAATTTTTTTCTCACCTCGCTGGCTGAATGATGCCAAGCTGACCATAATGTCAAAAGAGGGTGGACCAACCCCAAAAGCCTCTGATTTGAGGAAAGTTACTTGACCTCATGAGACTGTTCTTTGAGTGAGAAATAAATGTTTGTGTGACACCCAGGAATTTCAGAATTCCTTTGATACTGTGGGTAGTGCTACCTTATTCTGACAACTATAGGGGCTTAATGTAAAGAAAAACAATTCCTTCCTTAACCTTCTCAAATGTAAATTTTGAGAGAAGGCATCATCATTGGAAACAATATCTTAAGGAGAAAGTAGTGTTTTCATTAAAGTAAGGAGGTGGTTATGAGACTTCTCTCCAGTTAGTGTTCAGTTGGTTATTCAAGATGATTTCTCTACAGTTGAGTTGTAATTCCAGATGGGTCCTGGGGCAGGGGAGATTATTGGAGCTTCCACTTATTCCTCTGCCACCTTGGGTCCTCTGTAAAGTAAGGAAGTAAAGAAAAAGGTAAGGAAGGGCAGTAAAGATAAAAGTGAGCCTGCTTACTATAGAGTAGAATTTTGGGATTGGAGAGTGAAAAGTTTAGAAAGGTAAACATAAAGTGTAATGAGTTAGAATCAAGGAAATAGAAAGCATCTTAACGATTGCAACTCTAAAGACTGGAGGGCCAGGGTATAGGGAGGACTTACACAATAGGGACGAAAGGCCTGATAGGCCCAATTTTTATTGTTGGCCTAATTAAACAGCATGGCTGTATGTCTCATTGCTGGAGGACTGGGGTTACTCCACTGTCACATAAGGCCCCTGGCTTTCCTTCTCAATGTCCCTGAAGCCCAGGGTGGTGGCAGTCCCTACAGCAGTCATGCTTGGACAGTGTGATGACAGCAGCAGTGATTTTAATCCTGGTATTTTGTTTCTTCAGTTCTTACATTGATTGCCCCTAACCCTTCTTTGGAGGCTATTCAAAGGTCAACGTGTCCTTGAGATGATCACTGGTTTCTTGAAGTATCTTCAGGCCAGTTATCAACTTCTTTACAGTGCTACTAGAGATTCCTACTTGTGACAGCTGTTCCCTCTAGGTGTCGTTATTTTTTTTTAGTTTGAGCCTGGAGAATAGTTTTCAAGGGGGACATGATTCCTCTCAGGCTTATTTTTCTCTGAAGACCTTAAACTTTATTTTTCTTCAGCCTTATACATCTGTTCCTCTAGAAAGTTTGAGAGTGATGTTGTTTACTACTTGGCACAGTGCTCTCTTTATGAGGGCCTCATGTAGAAAGTCTCCATGATGTTAAAATCAGTAGAAAGTGCTTTTCCTGGGGAACTGGATGGTTTCATCCCCCCATAGATAATATAAATAAGATTACGTCCACCTAAGATATTGATGACTGGGGAACTTGCATGTGAATCTGTGGCTTATGTCTTCATGACAATTATTTTTGGTGCTAACCCCACCTTGGGTTTATTTTTTTAATGTAATTTTTACTTATTATCTGGATATTCTCAGTTTTAATTACTTTTTAAAATGTTCTATGGATATATAAAGGTGAATTTGAAGCCTTTTTTGGTGGTTATGGTGTTAGAAAGAGTGAAAGAGACAAAGAGAAAGTAAGAACTAGAGTAAGAAAGAAAGAATACTTACTGTCAGCATCCTGTCGATATTCCCTTGGACCTTCCTATTTTAGTGTGGCCTGGTGGCACCTGCTCTATGCAAAGGTCATTTTCTGGAACTGCAAAAGGCTGTGGTGCACAAGCACAAAGGAATTAGCTTCCTGGGGAAAGTGCCTTTATCAGTGACTCTCAGGTTATGCAAATACCCCACCTCCCTCATCTCTTGGTTGGGATGATTCTGAGTTGTTTTGTATCATTTCCTTTTTTGCATCATTTCCTAGTTTACCCACTACATTGAGCTCAGTTCATTTACTGTGATTGAGCTGCCATTTCTTCCATGTATCATGTCTAGTTCTATCCCTATTCTCTTCAGTTTTCAAAGATATCCTTGCATGCAAATTTTTGTATCAGGTTGACTTCTAGGGAGACCCAACTAACAGTGAGAAAGGGAAAGAGGGAGGGACTGGGGAGAGGAGGAGGAGAGAGAAGAGAGAAACAGAGCAACAGAAATAGAGACAGAAAGGTAAAGAGGGAAGAAGGAAGGCAGAGGGAGAGAGTCAGATAAATGCATATTATATGAATGGTATAAGTTTATTTTTGCTACTTGAAGGATCCTCATTCTTAGATGAGGTGTTTTTATACCTGTCAGTATGCACATTTCTCTGTTGCTGAATGAATAAATTAAAGCAATTTGAATCACTTTCTTCGAGGTTTGAGAGAGTGAATAAATACATACAAAAACTTTCTCTAGCTTTTTAATTAATGTACAACTTTAAGTCTTATCTGATTTTGAACACTGATTTTATTGTTTTTGTTCATAGTCTCTCAGAACCTTAACAAGAACTAACTTCACATGTATTCACTTTCTTGTTTACTCTGACGAAGGATATGCCTGTTTCTGCCACTCACTGAAAATCCCATTCATCCTTAGCTCTGTGTAAAGTTCAGGTACAATTAAAACCATATTCTTTTTGCATTTCACAAACTCTAAGTAATAAAGGGTCTTAATCTATAATATTCACCTTGAAAAGATCAGGAAAAATACTCTATAATCCAGTTTTTGTCACACACTTATTTTAAACAGAACATTGGTGCCTAAGAATGCAAGAATGCATAGTACATAGACAATTTAAAATTAGTTTAGGAGAAAAGGCTCTACTACATATATTTATTCATTTATTCATTTTGCAAATAGCAGATCACTGAAATGAATGCAGTGAGGAACTAACAATTATATCAGACACTATAGAAATGCATTCTATATGTTCATCTGAAGACTGACCCCAGGAAACAGCGTTGTTTATAACATCCCACAACTGGAAACAAGCCAAATGTGCATTTACAGAAGAGTGGATAAACAAAGTAGCTGTCCATGCAATGAATACATGATGTAGTAATGACAGTGATTGAACTACAAGTACATGAAACAACACGAGTGAATCTCATAAATGTCCATCAGAGCCAAAGATGTCAGATACAAAATAGCATATTCATTTTATCTCATTTATATAAAGCTTAAAAATGGGCTGTGTTGTCAAAATTCAGGACTGTAGATTTGCTTGAGGGTGAGGGTGGTGACTGAAAGGGCACATGAGATGCTTCTGGTGTTCTGCTAATTCCTTAATTTTGATCTGGATGTTAGCTACGTGGATATGCTAGCTTTGTGAATATTTATCCAGCTGTACACTTGTGATTTATGCAGTTTTTGTACCATGATATTGAGATCTGTATATGTATATAGATACATATATAAATCAGACATTTTTGCTTAGAGTTCACATCTGCTGGAAGAGATGTGGTATTTAAATATATAACTTTAATTGTATGTTGGAAGTATTAAGAATCATGAATGTGATATAATTACAAGGCCCTAGAATTAAAGGTGAGATAGAACTCTTCTACCTGGGAAGAATCAGAATGCTTAATGGTGTCACAAAGGGTAGGAATTCCTTCGTTCTGCTGTGTAGTATTCCATTGTGTAAATGTACCACCGTTTTTTGATCCACTCATTTACAGATGGGCATTTAGGTTGCTTCCAACACTTGGCTATTATAAGTTGTGCTGCTATGAACATGGGGGTGCATAGGTTCTTTTGAATTGGTGTTTCAGGGTTCTTAGGGTATAGTCCCTGCAGTGGAATTAAAAAAAAAAAAAGAAATGCTTAATGGAAGTAATGAATACATTTTGAGATTCTCCAGGTAAGATGAGTAGGGGTTGCCATGTGCTTCACGAGTGGAAGGGCCTCAGTGGAGGTACAGTGAGAGGAAATATGCTGGCATGTTCTACAAAAATATGTCCTGTGTGGTCTGGACATGGGAACTTATGGAAGATGAGCCACGTGAGAAGCTGGTGCTGGATAATGGAAGGCTTTCAATGGGAGGCTGAAGAATTTGAGTGCATTTTGTTGAGTGCCAGTGTTTGTGAGCATAGTCCTTGTGACCAGATCTATACCTAGAAAGAATGTGAAGGTGCTGAGAAGTATAAAAGGCTGGTGTGAAGGGATCCTGGAAGATCTGAAAGGGCATATGGAAAGGATACGACTGATTAGAATTGATGGCTGGTTTAGGTGACCACAAGGACCCCAAATTGGACCTATATTTTTATGGTTGAATGTCTCGGGTTTGGAAAGAAAGAAATCATGTGATTTCATTTGGGGCAGATTGAGTTTGAACAGTCAGCACATTTTTTGTAAGAACAGGACTGGAGCTCGTGAGAGAGGTTGAAGTTTAAATTTGTATGTAACTGGGACTGAGATAGGTGATCAAGGGCCTAAGTGAAGAAAAAGAACATGAGCACTGTGTTACATGATACCTTTCATGATGCCATAAAGGATTTATGTCAATTGTGGAGATATAACCAATAGTACATACAACAATGTCAACAAAATGACACTGTGTAGGTTTTCTGAGTATAGGAAATGTGTCTTGTTCACCATTCTATCTCCTCCAGTCTCTGCACAGTTCCTGGACTATAGTAGGCATTTGGTAAATGTGTTCTTTAAGTTAACAAATTAATTACATTTACATACTGCTTTACCATGTTAAGTTCTACTATTAGGATCTTAATATCTTACATCCTACTTTGTCACTTATACCATAAAAATACTATGTAACAATGGAAATTTTATACTGATAAAGAATGCATTTCTTCCCTATACATCAAAAAAGAATCATTTTCATCACAACTTTTCCTGTGATTAAGGAGCAACTCTCTCCCATTTATCTGAGCTCTAGTGCAAGTCGGGTACATTTCACAATGGTCGTCACAGGGGAAACTTGGAGAGAGAAGGGGAAGCATAACTGGGCTCACTTCAAATGGTGTGTGTTTTGTCATATTGCAGACCAACACGTGTTCAAAATTAGTGTTGGAATGTAGTTTGCACCTCCGTGGTTGTACTAGAGAGGTTCACCCTTGGTGTTACAGTGCAATTTCTCCAGAAAAATAGCTATAATTATATGCACTTCACCGGCATATTGAGGGATCAAGAAGGTAAATCTTATAAACAAAGTGCAAAGTCTTGAGCTCCCAAGATGGGTGACACAAATGTTAGTTTTTTCATCACCATTAGCAAGTACTTTATCCAGCTGGGTAACAGCAATAAAGCTCCCCCAAGAACATCCAAGGAAAATTCCCTAATGGAGGAACATAAAGTTACTCGCAGCCCGGGGTCATAGTTCTAGTGGGAAAAGTTCTTGACCTCGCTTGCATTTGAAATACATAGGGTATCCGTCCTTACACTTGCTCTCCTAATGGTAGACATGATTTCTGAGCAGAAGTCTCTTCTCTTAAAATCCAAACCCACAACATGAGTGATAATAGCATGCATCTGATGATCCGATGACAAAAGTATCCACCGTAAACAATGATCCTATTCTCATCCTTTAGTGGAAACTTTATAGCAGTCTTGTTCTATTCTATATTTTAAGCCATTGAAATGAGTTTTAAATACTTAGCCCTAAAATCTCTTTGCATTATAACATGTCGACCAGAGTAAATATTTTGAAACTCTAAGTTATTAAGGGAGGCTAGCCCAAAAGCATAGTAAACAATGCTCTGGTTGTTACTCAGTTTAAGTCCATGCCTTCTACATTGATAAGAGTTCCTAGAGATTTGCTCATTCTTCTTTTTCCCTTACAAATGGTTATTTCTCTTATAAATGTAAATATCTCTTACGACAGGGTAACTTTGACTAGGTTTGCAGAGTTTCTTCTGTGTCTGAAATTTCTTTTTCTTTTTTTTAAAGATTTTATTTATTTATTTTTAGAGGGGGAAGGGAGGGAGAAAGAGAGAGAGAGAGAAACATCAATGTGCGGTTGCTGGGGGCCGTGGCCTGCAACCCAGCCATGTACCCTGACTGGGAATCGAACCCATGATGCTTTGGTTCGCAGCCTGTGCTCAATCCACTGAGCTACACCAGCCAGGGCAGTTTCTTAAATTAAGGAGCTCAAATAGTCAATGTGACAAAGAGGTATATTTTGGAGTGGCATGGTCTATTCCCTTCACCGATCAACAAGTTCTCTAAGGGAGCCAAGACAGAAAAATGGTAAATACGTATCTCTGAAGCTATGGTTCATTTTACTTATTAAATTCATTAAATAACAGGTTTATTTGTTCTGAAGATTGGTAGTCAGAATAAAGACACTACATTTTTTTACTGAGGACCCCAAACAGGATATATCAAAATGTGCTTCAATAGATAAATTAATTCACAAACCATGACATATCTGTACAGTGGGATATTATTTGACAGTAAAAAGAAATGAGCTATCAAACCTAAAAGACATGTAGGAACATTAAGTACACATTTCTACATGAAAGAAGCCAGTCTGAAAAGACTATATATTATACAATTCCAATTCTATGACATTCTGGAAAAGGGAAAACTATGAAGACAATAAAAATATTAGAGTTTTCAAAGGCTTCAGGGTTCAGGGGAGGGATGAGAAGGTGAAACATGAGAATTTTACGGTAGTGAAATTATTTTTTGTGATACTGGGAATATATCAGATGTGGCAATATGCATGAAAAATGCATAGAACTTTAAAGCACAAATAATGTGTTTTAATGTATCAAAATAAAGTAAAATAAAAATAAAAAAAAATATAAAAAACATTTAGATGCTCAGGTTATCACAAGCAAGAATGCAGGCTGTGTAAGGAATGTCCATTTGTATTTTAAAAGTATAAAACAATTTTACTGAAGATGGTGAAGGGGTAGTAAGTGCTGCCTGATAACCTTGGAAGTGAGTGGAGCCTATAATAATAAAGACAAAACACCATGTGCACGCTCCTGGACTGTGGTTGGTAAAGTTGTTTCCTAGGGGGATGGGAGTTAACAATTTTGATATTTCTATACATGTGTAGTAGAATTGGACCATTAAGTAAATGGCTGGTGCACGGTGGGAGCCAGGTTCCTCACTGTTGGATTGGAAATTTGCAGTAAGCAAGAAAAGGAGGCTAGAATAATCCACGTGGTAATGGATTAGAGTTGGAGACATTGGCAATAACTCGTGTTTAACTTACTGTAGATATATATATGGTTGCCTGGAGAAATTTGTACAGCTTTGCATCTATACGTGAGTTAAGATATGTATGTATTTCTTTTTTCTCTCTGCTGAGAAATCCTAAAAGAAATGACATTACAATAGCAATGAGTGTACCTAGCACCCAGATCTGGTTTCTAATGCCATTTACTAGTCAAAAAAACCAAAAACCAAAAACCAAAACAACCCTACTAGTGCTCTCTGCAGACATGACTGATTCTAGGCAATATATGAGATGAGCCCGAAGCACTTCAGAGTGCTAGACACGACCCACGTGCTCAAACGGACAAAAAACCCCACATTGATTGGAGTGTGTCCAAGGGACACAGGAGCCAACTGAAAGCACTCCCAAAAGCCAAAGCTGGGACATTTAAACAACAAAATGCATGAAGTAATGTTAGGTTATAATCCAGGGGAGAAAATAAACATCGATGCATTCAGACTGAAATAAATAAATACTTGATGAAATTAATAATTAAGGGAGAGGAGACAAATATGTGCAGAGGAATTCAAAATAAATTATGTAGATTCTCTGTTCCCAACAAGAGAGAACATAAATCCTCACTCTTGAAATGTGGGCTATGTCCAGCGACTTCCTCCCAAAGAGTATAATATGGAAAAGGGGGAAGCTAGAGAACTTTATAGGGCAGAAACTGGACAAATCGCTACTTCAGCTAGATGATCAAGGTCGACATCCACAGATGTAAAACATGTTGATAGTACGTAATCCTGATTTGATAAAATGGGATGAAGGGAAATGTACACAGCATTTAAGTCCGTGATAGTACTGGAGAGACAGCAAATTTGCTTTCATCTCTGCACCATGGAATTTTCTTTTTATATGAGAAAAAAACCCACTACTTTAAATTACATCACTTCCTATTAAATTTTCTTTTAGTTGCATCTTAACATTAAAAAGGTCCAATATTTTTCATGGTCGTGAAAGTGTCCACTACCAATGGTCAATTCTGAAGATTTTTCAGAAGCACAATTTTAATGCCTGTCTTCATCTACCATAAAACATCTTTCCTACCCTACTTTTTTGGTTTTGCTTTTTACTAGAAAAACCATTTTTGCAGATTAAGAGCAACATCCTCCTCCTCTCATCACTAGAAACAAGGTTCTCTGAGGACGTGGATTTCTGTCCTTTTTTTTTTTTTGCTATGGTAGCGCCACCACCTGGACATGTACCTGTCAAAGAGAAGGTGCTCAATAGATACCTGACAAATCAGAGCATCATCGCCTTGTCTGCATTTGACCTTTAAATCCATCCCTCCACCTGGTGAGATGCTAATTGATGTCGTGGAAGTGGCTGCGTTTGTGATGCTAAAACACATTCGTGGCATATCTCTACATTTAAGGCTAAACAAGGAATAAATATTGACAAAACAGGCAGAGACAGTATCAAAGAGATGGGGAACTCAGATGGTGTCTTCTCATGGAATCCCAGCGAGGCCAAAATTTCAAAAAGAGATCCACAGTAATGAATATTTCAGGGAATAATGAGGAGCACTGATGAATTTTGAGAGAGCACTAGAATGATAAGACTAATCACACAGATCCTATCATGTATAAGTAACAGTAGTTGGAAATTGAGACGGCGAGTAAAGAATTGTTTTATTCATGGCTGTCTGTGTATGTGTTAGGTCACATATGCTATGCTTTGAGCATTTCTTGGCACCCAATAAATGGTGTTGCTATTCTTTACATATTATTATAGTTGCTATTTTAAAATGCCTTGCTTATAGTTTAAGCACAAAAGTGAGAAAATACATGATCTACATTGTTCAAGTATTCTTTGCAATCCTTCACAGCTTTAAGCATAATGCTGAATACACAACAAACTTTTAATAAATATTATGGATTTCACTTGTCACAGTGACGATTCTGTATTCTGATTCCCCTCGTCTTGACATTTATGATAATCCTACTTCTGTCACAAAATAATGGATAAATTATATTTAAAATGTATAGAGATAACAAGTTGATACATATAGCTGGTAACAGATAAAGATGTTCCAATAGTTTGGTAACAGAGCAACACATAGAGCAATAAAGCAACATTTATTTGTGAATTCTTGTATAATTTGTAATGCACCTTAACTTTTCACAGCAACCCCATGAGGAAGCATGGTATGATGATATCATTATTTTGGGGAAAAGCAATAGAACTTGAGATTAGGCCTGAGTTTAGATAAGAACCAGTGCCATTTCTTATTTCTATAATTTTTGTCAACTTACTGTCTCTAGCTTTGATTTCTTCACCTGTAAAATAATGTCTACCTCACGGACTTATTAAAACAATTAAATGAGATAATCAAATGCTCAAAAACACTACCTTGCCATATTTCTTTCTGTTGCCATGCCATGCACAAGCAGATATAGCCATAAACCAATAGGAGTTGGTTTTTGGATGCTTAGAAGCTTTTTCCTGTGCCTTTAGTCATGCTGGCATTTGAAAGTGCTAGCATTTGGTATATCCTGTATTTATTCCATACTGCATTTGATTTTTAGGTTCCTAAATGTATTCAAGAATATTTAAGTACTTATTCTGTTAAAAATCTAATGGAAAATTTAAGTCTCTCTGAAGGTAGATTTCAACTCTCTTAATAATAGCATACAGAAATTACTCAGAAGTTCCTTTCATTCCACAATATTTCAGAAATTGAGAACAGATAATGAGAATGTATTTGCAGTCTTAATGTAGTAATTCCCAGTGGAGATCTTCACATTTTTAATTATTTAACGATGTCATTTAAATATTATCTGTCCTCTATGAATATTTCATGTTCATCAAAAAGTCCCTGAAAAAAAATAAAAATAACCTGTACATTTGTTACAGAAGACACTCTCAATAATAGCATCCAAATGGTATTTCGCTGGCTTTGGCATGGGAAATCATTTTTCATCCAAGGGTTCCAATCAATCATCTAAAATTTTTGTAACAGTACACAGACTGAGGGCATGTTAACAAAGAGAATCTTGATAATAGGGCTTGAATAACAAAACAGAACAGAAAATGAGCTCTGTCTCAAAATCAGATGTTCTTCAGGGACACGTAGAAGGGTGTTTTAAAGTCAAAACTGGGCCAACTCCACTGATGTGGTCAGTTTGAACAACACGGGTTATGCACTGAATTGTGTTCACCTAAAAAGCTTATGTTGAAGCCCTAACTCAAAATGCGACTGTATTTGTTGCCCGGGACTTTGATGAGACTATTAAGTTTGAATGAGCTTGACTGGCATCCTTATAGGAAAAGGAAGAGGCAACAGTGATGTACACACACAGAGAAGTGTCCATGAGGGGACACAGCAGTAAGGGGGCCATATGCAAATCAGGGAGAGAAGCCTCAGAAGAAACCAATACCGTTGGCACCTTAGTCTTGGACTTCTAGCTTCTAAGATTGTGAGAAAATAAATTTCTGTTGCTTCAGCCACTGGTCGGTGGTATTTTGTTATGGCATCCCAAGAAAACTAATAGACGTTTTTATGAGGAGGCATCATGACCTAGGGAATTCAACAGCAGGGGTGTAATGTTAGACAATGACAGGAAACATAGTTAAATATGAGTTACCATATCTAGAATATAAAGTATGTGCTGAGTGATTGGGACAGATACCTTTTATCTCCAAATCAAAAGTATAATGTTGACACCGTTAGCCTCAGTATGCAGGTGAGAACACTGAGGATCGGTAGAATTCAGTAACTTCCCTTAATCAGAGATGAAAAGTAACTAACAGAAGATTATAACAGAGGTTATTTCCTAAAGGGATGACCTGGGCTTTTATGCCATAATGTCCCAGTCTCTGCATCTTTCTGTGACCCCTATCTATTTCTTCCTCTCTCTCTCTCTCTCTCTACTCCCCCCACTTTTTTTCTCTCTCCTCTCTTATGTTGCCTACTCTGCTATAGTACTTGGTCATGCATTGTCTATACCTAGGAAACATGGTGTCCCACACAAAATATTTCCTTCCAATTTAAAGAGCACAAGAGACCAAGAGGTAAAGAATAGAGTCAGGAAGGGCTTTGTTGTGTTTCTTTTGATCATTTACTGAGGACAACTTGGTATCAGCTCAACCTATAACCTATTTTGCCTGCTTCTAACGATTTTGCTTTCAATTACTTGTTTTATCTTGGCAACAAAGTAAGAAACTTTAAATTCGTTAATCTCATTGTTAACTTAATTAAAATCCAGCTTCTAATTACATCAGAAAACAACCAACAGTTTCTCCTTTCTTTGAGAAACTAAGACACGAGTTGGAAATTATTGAGAAGCAGACTATTGGGAGAGCTTCTAAAGGTTATCAAAGTAGTTCATGGGGTTGGGAAGCTCTGTGTTATGAATAGGATACAAAACAATAGTGGGCGTGTTGGCCTTCTCTTTTTCTGCTCTCTTCTCTTTTCCATTGACCTTTATCCTGTTTCATTTGTGCTCCTCTCCCCTCTCTTTCTCTTCTTTTCCCACAATGATATTCTTTCTTTGGAAACCCATTTAGTTTGTTTCTAAGGAGGTTTTCAGGAATGCATGACATTGGTAAATTACAGGTATGCAACCTTGGGGATTTTTTCAGAATTTTATGTTGTTTTAAACTAGAGAAATTTCGATGTGAATATTTCAAGATCCTTCCACTCATTGATACAGTATTTTTAGAAAGTATTGCCTCTTTTACTGTTTGTAACAACCAAAAAGAATGGTTGCATGGCTCATTCTCATTTGTCAGATGTAGAAATTGTGTCATGAATAGGTAGAGTTATATCTCAGAAACTGTACAACTTGTAAAGGTGAAATTTAATACCGTAAGCCTATCAATTATACTTGTCACCATTTCTTTATATTACATATTGAGTGTCTGCATCATATACAATTTACGATGACCATTTTAGAAAATGAGAAGGTAAAATCTCCCCCTTAAGTAAGCAATATATTTTTATGTGTTAAACTATTCAAAATGGAATTTATCTGTTTGCTTTTAAAGTGTGGTATTCATAACTTCTCATGTGTGGGTGAAATTTGGATATGTAAGAAGCAATATTAATATTAGATGAACAGATCTAAGAAAGGAGAATAGGGTAAATTTTCTTCTCTTATTAGTACTTGATCCATATTTTGTAGTCAGGTGTGTATGTGCATATTGTGTCTTCTTTTGACGATTGGGCTAGGGAGAGATTCTAGCTAATGGTTAAAACAATAGGCTTTGATATAAAAATGTCTGAGTTAAGCCAGTAGTAAGCATTTTATCTTGGACAGGCTACTTGTTTATTTAGGTCTCAAAAGACTACTTTGAAAATGAGAATAATAGTGCTTGCCATAATGGGTTCTTGTGACACTAAATGGTAGAATACATGTAAAAGTATTTAATACTTGTCACATTGTAATTACTCATTAATAGCTGGCTATTTTTCTTTCCATATCCCTTTAATGCTGGATTATTTATTTCGTGAGAAGGATGGATAAGAAAGTAAGTTTTTACGACAATAGAAGATTGTCATACTTAAGGTGCACTATATGTATCCTTCAGCTGCACTGAAAATCATCTGAGCCATGTCCTCTGATGGCCAGCAATCTGTTGTCAAACATCAGCAGTTCTTAGCAAAGGACATTTCAAACCCTCCATGTCAAGAGTTAGAAAATAATCAGAATTCTGATCATTTGTTCTTGAGTTAGAAAGAAAACTACGAAGCATCATATTGCCGCACTTGAAGGTAGTTTCCACTAAGAAAAGGTAATATTCCCAATGAAGCTCTATAATACACAGTCTAGCCAAGTCTCTCCCCCAGAGGGCTCCTGAGCTGCTGCTACCCCTGTCTATGCACACCCGTATTCAAAGTGTATGGTCATGGCGTATGAAGGGTATATTTCCTCTATTTGTAAATAGCATTTACATTTTCTGATTGTGAAAGTTTATTAACTCCTTAGAATGGAGGGAATCTATGGAAAAGTGTAAAGAAAAAATCTCTGTAAACTCACCTTTCACAATGGAATTTATGTGCAGTGGAATTTATGTGTAGTGGAATTTATTTTCCACTACAGATATAAAGAACCCCCAAAGGAGAATAGACTATTTATTCAGAACTTGCTCTAGCAAGGGAGATAGCCACTGTCACTTGTGTTTAGTAGAGACTCAAAGGCAGGCAGAGGGATGAGAAAGCATGTAGTGAAAAACGGGGAAGGCTTCAGATATGCTGGGATGGAGGCTGCAGGTGGATTAACTACAAGTGGGGCATCCCTACAGGATTCGTTAGAGGTGTATATTTTGTTTGTTTTTCTGGTTGGTCCTAAGTCAGAAGTGGGAACAAAATTTAGGAAAGCTGTCCATTATTGATCTAGTTTTAGCCATTTGGAGTTGATTGACGTAGGGGTTATTGTCTGGCTCCCTGGAGTTTTGCTAGAGATGGTTCGACCTCACAAGTCTGGCGTGTAGATAGTTGTCTGTGTCCCTGGTATCGCTGCTGCCAGTTGTGCACAGGAGTTCTGTTTTTGTTCATGGTCTGGCCATGGTCCACTCATGTATTCTGCCTCTTACCATGTTTAATAAGGTGTGTTGTTTTCCAGATCTCCCCATTCCACCTCCAAGACACACGTTTTATCGTGGAGTGGCTAATTTAATTTTTATAGGTAGAAAAATGTGTAAAAACCACTAAGTATCCAATTCCCCAAAGAATAATGTTAGTAGTTCCATTTTTTGCATGTACAGAACGCCTATTATTTGGGCAGGTTCTGATGGGCTCTTTACATTAATGACATGGCTGCCTGCCTCAGGGAGGTAGGATTTTTCAGAAGTAGACGTGATATCGGTCTAGATGTCCTGTTTGCTTGACCATGTCCCAAGGATGATGTCAAGTACTTATGGCTGAAGTTATCATACGGTAATTCAATGGTCTTTGACCCATAAAAGCATAGAGGGTCATTACACTGATGGGGAAATATCCATGTTTAAAGCATATAGTACTCAAGTGTTCAAAAAATGTAAGTAATTCTGTATTTCAAACTGAAGTAATTAACTGCCTGTAAAGATTGTGATTAGCATATCATTTGAGTTTAAAATTAATATTGCAGATATTTAATTACTGTTTATTTCAGATGAATTTTAGTGGCTAAATAAAATGCAATTGAATGCAGTTGGATGTTGTCAATGTACTATATTGTTTTTATTATTGAAAATTAATTTACATTTGCATTGCATAATTAGCCTGTGTATATAAAGTTAAATTTATAATTGCTATTAAATAGCAACTCAAAAGACATCATGAATGCAAACTTTTAAATGAATTTCATTTAGACAGTCCCCAAGTAAAACTCTAATATATGGTAAATATGTACAAATATGTCTAGCATTTATTATCTTTATATGTGGAGGTCATTCATATTTATTTTGAGTGATTGATGATATTAGTTTTCTGAGAATTGCTTATTCTAGCTTAAAAGTTTTTAGACTGAGAAATTAGTGAATACCGAATTGACTTCTTTATTTTGTGAGTTTTTTTCCCATAAGATACAATGTTGAAAGTAAATTGTGAGCAGGTGTGTATGTGCACAATTAATCAAATGGTTGTATATATTTATAATATATGCTGATATAATCTTTTATCACATGCGGAAGAGAAAGGATAGTTTAGGGATATAGTAATAGAGGCTATTTCAATTTTTAAAAAATATTTTATTTATTTATTTTTAGAGAGAGGGGAATGGAGGGAGAAAGAGATGGAGAGAAACATCAGTGAGTGGTTGCCTCTCATGTGTCTCCTACAGGGGACCTGGCCCACAAACCAGGCATGTGCCCTGACTGGGAATTGAACCAGAGACCCTTTGGTTAACAGACCGGCACTCAATCCCCTGAGACACACCAGCCAGGGCTAGAGGTTATTTCTTAACTTTGAATTCAAATCATTCTGGAAACAAAGACTCTGGTTGTAAATTGAGGTGGATTTTCTATTGTTAACAAACTAAATGAATTTTAAATCATGATATTCCAAAAAGATTAAAAAATATGTAAATTTTGGTCCTGGCTGGAATGGCTCAGTAGATTGTATGCCAGCCTGCAAACCAAAGGATCACCAGTTTGATTCCCACTCAAGGCACATGCCTGGGTTGCAGGCCAAGTCCCCAGTGGGGGCCACGCAAGAGGCAACCACACATTTATGTTTCTCTCCCTCTCTTTCTCTTGTCCTTTCCCTCTCTCTAGAGATAAGTAAATAAAATCTTTTAAAAATTAAATATATATATAATTTGTTGAGAAAACTCTAAATCTGTAGAATAAAAACTCAATTTACTAAGTAGTTTAGTTATAAATATATGATTACTTCCCTAAACAAATATTAATGTTTACCTAGAACCATGGTGTATTTTTCCTGTTACTGCTAAAACCTTTTTATTAGGGTAATGTGGTGAATAAACCTCTTAGCCTGGAATGGCTTATATTATGAGTTTGTCCTAGTCTTCATTTCTCATTCTTTTTTGAACTCTGGCTGGGTTTGCAATCATCCTTTGATTTCCCTTTGGCAATCCTGCCTAGTCCCAAATGGAATAGCCACTAGTATCAATGTTAATACGTTAATCTCACACTATTATTTGTCTCCCCCTATACTCTTTCAAAACGGAGACATTCTGGTACAGAACTCATTAAGTATATTGTTATGTTAGTTGACTGCTTCTCTCCTTACTTGCTACCACACTGATCATGTAATTTAAAATTTCCTCCAATTGTTAACATTTGCTTTCCGTAACTTTTGCTACGGCACGGGGCTTCCTTGTCTTCCTGAGCTGCTGCAATAAACGGCCATCACATTGCAATGACTCATTTTCTAAAAATGAACTATTTCTGATCTGAAGGTGTACTTAGAACTCTTACAAGGTATAGGCTTGTGTGTGTGAGTTATCAGATCTTTGCCAATTCCATGGTTAACATTTGGAGTTCACTTATCTTCCAGTTACTTTATTGAGCTTTGTGGTCTATTTCATATATTTATACATAGTCACAAACTCGTACATGTTAAATGGCCATTTTCTATGGAAATAAAACAACTAATGGAATGATTAGATTTTATTAAGGGTTAAGTTACAAGAAAGGAAAGGGGACTAGTATTTGTTAAGTGTTCATGGTTCTCCAGATGCTGCATTAACTTCCACATTTCTACATTGTGTTGGGCTAACCCTATAAGGTACTGTTATCAAACCCAGTTTGTGAGTGAATAAACAGGCTTAGGGATGTAAAAACTGATGAAGATTACCCAGCTATTATATTATAAAGTGTAAATTAATATCCCAAACTGTCTCCAAGGATTATGATTTTTTAAATATTGCATTTTGCATTAGGTCAGGACTGTCCAGTCTTCTTATGCCACAGATACCTTGAAAGGAAGGGATGTGGGGGTTTAGGAAGACGGATCCCAGAGGCAGCAAGGCAGAGGCTCAGAGGGGATTTTTAGAGATCATTCCTTTCACTTCAAGTAGGACCACAGTAAATCGCCCGAAAGGGCTGAGATTGAATCCTATTTATAAACATCTTTGAAAGGGGATTTGATAGCATCTACTTGGCAACATATTCCATTGTTGGAAAATCCCCACTTTATCAGTTTGCAATTAATATGTCAACAGGACTTTTCTGTTAAGTCTCCATAACGTGCAGCACTTCTAAGATGCAGCGTCTTCTTTCAGAGACAATCTGATGTAGTTGGGTGAGAAGGCAAACAAATGAAATGAGAACTGGCGATTCAATATGCAGGCTAAGTCCCAACTAAACAATAAAGGATTTCAGAGGATGAAGAGGGCCTTCGTCAAGAGGGAGAATAGATGGATCCCAGAGGAATTTGGAAATAAGAATTTAAAATGGAATTTTAAAAAGGGAGATGAATCCCTTTCTCTGAATTTAAAGATAATTCCTTGGATATAGGACACAGCCAGCCATAGCACTAGCTTAGTTAGTTGTACAGTAATCACTGGCTACCGGAATATATTTTCCTAGAGTGGGGACCCTGGTACCCTGCCTGGATTTGACTCCTGGTTCTCCCATCACCACACTGGAAACATGAGCAAAGTATATAAGCCCTCTTTAACTTTAGTTACCTCATCTGTAGAATGGGGGCTTTATAAGACCTTTCTCATATGGCTGTATTGAAGATTAAGTGAATGATTATTTTCAAGCTGTTTACAATAATACTAGGTACATGGTAAGATCTCAGTAAAGGCTGCTGCCGCTGATCAAGATGGAGAAGGAGGAGAAAGGGTTGGAGGAAGAAGGAAGCAGTGGGGGAGGGAGAGGAAATGGTAATGGTGATTAGCCTCGTACCCATTAAAGTGATTACAGTTGGGCACTACCACTCCCCTCCTCATGAGTGGTAGGGTCTGTAGATACTTGAAGACTCTCCATCCCTAACACCTCTCATCTGGATGGAAGCAGAGAGAACTTCACTATACCAACCCCTAACCCAGTGTGACTACTGTACTGTAGTCTCTTTGTTAACTTCATTGTGTGCCAAAATAGTCACTATCCATGGGTGTCTCTGCTGCTTTATTTTTATGCAACAAATTGGAAGCTAGTTCTGAATCTGAACTCCTCATGTGGTCCATGCCAGCATTTTTTCTAGGGACTTAGACACTGATTGTAGCCACCTGTCAATAGAAAATTTTTATTCTAATTCAATACCATGAATTGCTGCTTAAAACCCCAGTGTGGCAGTCTACAGAGCATCCGGATTCTACTTCAACTGGACTCTTTTGGATAGTTCCCCACATTGAATGTGGTTTTTATAAGCATGTTCTGCAGATTGTAGTATTTGATTTAAATTTTATTATATTCTTGTACCAGCTGGATTGGGGCAATCCAGTTGTCCAGTTGATCTTTCTGTGCCCCTACCAATGTTTGTTACCTAGTCCCCTATCAGAGAATCAGCAATGTCTGCCGTGTAATAGAAAGGAGACTCTTTCCTATAGTCTAGTATATTATATATACATGTATATATATATATATAATTTGCACAATCATGATTGCACACATCTA
This sequence comes from Phyllostomus discolor, assembly GCF_004126475.2. NCBI lineage: Eukaryota > Metazoa > Chordata > Mammalia > Chiroptera > Phyllostomidae > Phyllostomus > Phyllostomus discolor. Next base: position 152,499,750 of record NC_040908.2, on the reverse strand, counting down.
TATAATTTGATATATCTGAACATGAACTATTATCTTGCACCTAAAGTGACAGTGAATATTATAGAGTCACCATCTTCTCATTTTTTAAAAGATTTTATTTATCTATAGACAGAGGGGAAGGGAGGGAGAAAATGAGGGAGAGAGACATCCAATTATGAGAGGAACATCGATTGGTTGCGTCTCGTGCACCCCCAACTGAGGACACGGACGGCAACCCAGGCATGTTCCCTGACTGTGACTCAAACCAGCAACCTTTTGGTTTGCAGGACAATGCTCAACTCAGTAAGCCACACCAATGAGGTCTATTCTCACATTTTTCATATGCCTGATGAGTTTCTTTTGTGTGTATATGTTGTTACAGTGCCCTGGGGGAAATTTGAATACGGTTTAGAAATTAATAATGGCTTGGGAAGTTGAAAGAGTCCCCTGCCTTATAATTATCTGTTAAGATGCTTATTTCTCTTCAGCAAAGCTGTTAATCCCCTTTGCCTTGAGGTTAGTTCTCTAGAAGCAGATCATGAGATGAGGATTGTGTACAGTTATTAAAGATTACACTCAAAAACGTCTTTAAGATAGAGGGGGTTGCTGAACAGGGAAGAAGAAGGTCACAAGTCCTGGCCTCAGATGGCCCCTGAAGGGCAGCCTGGGATACAAATGACACTTAAGAATCTGTCCCACCTCCAAGAGAGCTGAGCTTTCATAGGTTTATCCCATCAGCCATTGGCTATGGTTCATTGCAAGGGGACATACTCCCCCAGGCACTTTTGGTAAATGGCTCCAGTAGTGCAGGGCAGACTTCTGCAGAACATCACAGGGGAAGGCCAATAGGCTCCAAGTACAGGGAGATGCCAGGGAAGAGAGGCACATGGACAGGACAGGGAATTGAGGGAATCTTTATGAGCTTACATGTTTTTCTCTGCTGTCTGTACACGGAACCAAGGAGGCAGCCACAGTATCTGAGAGGGCACTAAAGTAACAGTAAATGCAAGTTTTTTTTTAATTTTTTAAAAAATATTATTTATTTATTTATTTATAGAGATGGAAGGGAGAGAGAAGGGAGAGAGAGAGAGAGAGAAACATCAATGTGGGGTTGCTGGGGGTTATGGCCTGCAACCAGGCATGTACCCTGTCTGGGAATCAAACCTGCAACATTTTGGTTTGCAGCCTGTGCTGAATCCACTGAGCTACACCAGCCAGGGCCTAAATGCAAGTTTTAAGATAAAGATTCTAGTCTCTTGTCTCTTTCACTACTAGGTAGCAGTGCCCTCTATTGGTTTCAGAGACTGCCATTGATAAATATAATGTTAGGAAAAAAAGAACATTCTTTGTCTCAGTAGTTGGGAAAAAGGTCCTTTGGCTCAACAATCTTCCTGCAAAAATAACTCTTAAATTAGTTCCAGATTGTAATTCACCTTCTTTATGTAATTTTCACAGCCCTCATTCTTTGTAATAAATGAACAATTTAAGTTTGCTTGCCTAGGTGAGCACTGACTGTTTGCAGAGGGAATTGGATCAAGAGAGGAAAAGCCAGCTTGGGAGAATGGCTCCCTGTTCTCCATCTCTGGCTCCCACTACCTCTCCATCTCTGGCTCCCACTACCTCTCCATCTCTGGCTCCCACTACCTCTCCATCTCTGGCTCCCACTACCTCTCCATTGAGTAAACGTGCACTGCCCTAGCATGGTGCCAGAACCAGTGCTTAGAGCACAAAAATACAAGGACCAATAAGACATGATCTAATCAGAGGAAACAGACATTTTAATAATGACAACAGCATTTCCTCATTTGTTTTGTGGGAATGGTAGTTGCCCACTTTACTGATGTAATGGTTACCTACTTCTGCCTAACTGGTTACACTAAAAGTCTTTCCCAGTGCCTGTGGGTCAGGGATTCAGACAGAGCACAGCTGGGATGCTTGTCTTTGCCCCCTGGTTTCTTGATGCGGACTTCGACCAGCGGTGTCCGCGGTGTTCTGGATGAGATGAACAAATTCACAGGGACTGCAAAAGTCCTGTGGAGAAAAAGGGATGGCATGGCCACTCTATGCGTGAGAGAGCACCCTGACCGTTGCCTGGACAAGCTTTTACTGCTTTTCTGGGAGCATTACCTCAGGGAAGGTCTTTATTCATCATTGTCAGGCAGTAATGGTCAAACAATAGATAACATTCAAAGAACTAGGAGGGTTTATTCTGAGTCAGGGTCAGTTAGCTAAAGGACCATAAAACTTTGGGAAGCAAACTCATTTCATGCATGGACCCTTATCAGAAAATTTAAGACATTTTTAGCAAAGCAGGTTTCACAGGATTTTATGCATTCTTTCTTCTGCCTGATTGCCCCGGGGAACCACCTGTTCCTGCCCAGGACTGCACTGCCCTCTGACATTGTTTCAGGCTTAAGTCAGGCAGGGGAAGTAAGGCAGCCAAGACATTAGGAGACTTCTTACAGATAGAATGAGGACTCAGGCTATGTCAAAGCTGAGGGGTGAGTGTCCATCACCCCCTTTTTCTATAGCCCCCCAAGTCCTTCCCTGAGGGCCCCTTTGTGACCATGCCTGTCTTAGGTCATCCCTCCCTTGAGGAATCTTACCCATCATTGGCTAACTAGTCATCCTCTCGGTGCCAAGCAAGATGAAGTAAAAGGGGGCAGAGTCGGTGCCCCTACCAGGGAGATAAGCTTTGTCTCCTTAGTGGCTTATGGTCCCAAGGTCTCTTTACTCAGCCTTAGCCATGGGGGTTATAGCTTCTGAAACCAGGCTGGGTGGTTCCCAACAGTTTCTAATACCTCAGCTGGAAGACTCAAAGCAAACGGCTAATATCATCTGAAGTCCTGTTTGTACACATGGCTGGCAGTGGAGGCTGGCTGCTTGCTGTAGGCTTAGCTGGAATATTCACATGTGACCTTTGCATGTAGCCTGGGCTTTCTTACAACGTAGAGGCTGTGTTTCAAAAGCAAGCATCCCAAGTGAAAGAGAACTTCTCATGGTACTACTGACTATGAGGATTAAGTTAACTAATTAATGTAAAATGCTAAGATCATTATCTGGCACATAGTACTTAACAGTTAGCTATTATTATTAATAACATTATAAACAGTAAATACGCATCTAAGGTATGTTAGCAATGTTTTACATAGACCCTGGGTAATTTAATTCCAATGCATGGGGGTCAGCATTTATCAGCTTTTTGGTTACTATCCAACTAATCAATTGTTTATTTGGAAGCTGCACTTCTATTCTTTGCTCGTAACTCATGGGCTCCGGTGAGAGACTTTGGCTGACACTGTAAGAGCTCAGTACTTTCAAGGATCACTGATAAATTTGAGTTCCAGTGAGAGAAAGCTGCCAGGATGGATGGTCGACATTACTATCATAGTCATAGAAATAAACAGCTTGGGAATTCTTGGGACTGTGTCTCCAAGTCTCAATGTGGTGATTGGGTCACAGTCGCATACCAATGGCACTTGTTAGCAATTTCAGTTTCATTTGTGATGGTCATTTCATTCCGCTTTGAAATGAAATGTATTTCTTCATGGGCACAGAGACAGGGAAGGAAAATTAGCGAGAATGTCATTTGACCATAGGTCTTTTTTTTTTAATCTGATACATTTCAGGTACATATTTTGAATGAACTTCAATAACATTTCTTTCAAAGAACTCTTACAATGATGACCTGTATCTCCATTATTGCTTGCTAAGGAAGACAGCATAATCTATAGTGATGCTGACTGAGGAAATACACTTCATATTCTCCTGAAAATTTCTGAAGCCATTAGGATTGTCTTCTTGATCTTTGGTCAGTGTATTATGCTGGCATTCATTTTAGTGATTGTCTTTTTTCTGCCTGCGGAGTAGTCCAAACTCCTCTAAAGTGTCATGGACCCTCCTCATCCTCCACTGCTGATCACCCCTAGTGAGACTCAAGCTACCTCGGACTTCCAAAAGACCGTGTAAGGCATGTGAGCTGACACTTCTGTGCTTTTATACATGTTGTTTCTTTTTACTGGAAACTTTTCTTCATCTCTCATTTTTCAAAATGCACTTACTGTTTTATTTTGGAAATCTCTTCCTTTCCTTGTTTCTATGCAAAATTTCTCACTCCCTCTTCTGGGTTCCCATAACTTTGAGTCCACGTCATTCTTGTAGGGCATGTGCCATTTTATTATCGCTTGCTCTAGATGATGTTTCCCCATCTCCTCAGGTGGTGACTTCCTCTGGAGCAGGACCTGTTTTGTCTATGACCTGGCCTTGCACTTGTTAGATAAAATGCCTAGTGAATGTATTACTTAAGCTTGTAAACAACAATGCCTTGGTCTGGCCTGTCATCTACTTCTTTTTCCACGATGCTGCCTTCCTTCTGGACTGTGCTTGTGTGTTTCTTTTTCCCATTTATGTACTGCTGTGTAACAGAGAACCCTGCACTCAGTGGCTTAAATCGGCAACAGTCATTTCTTTATTTATTTCTCATGATTCTGGGGATTGACCATGAGCTCAATCAGTGGTTCTGAGCTAGTTTTAGGCCATTTGAAAACATGTGCATTCACATACTTGGCAGTTGGTGCTGGCTGTTGACTGATACCTCTGTTAGGACTATTGCTGGAACACCTATGTAGAATTGTTTATATACATAATGTAGGAAGTTAGTGAAAACTAGATAAAAATTTTTTAAAGATTTTATTTAGTATTTGTTTTCTTTCTTTCTTTCTTTCTTTCTTTCTTTCTTTCTTTCTTTCTTTCTTTCTTTCTTTTTTAGAGAGAGAGGCAAAGAGAGGGAGAAAGAAAGGGAGAGAACATCAATGTGTGGTTGCTTCTCATGTGCCCCCAATTGAGGACCTGGCCCACAACCCAGGCATGTGCCCTGACTGGGAATTGAACCAGTGACCCTTTGGTTCATAGGCTGACACTCAATCCACTGAGCCACACCAGCCAGTGCTACCTATTCATTCTTAAATCATGCTTACATTTGTCTATGACGGTTTGATTATGTTGCTCCCTCTATATCTAATACACATTCCTATTTTTTCTGCTTTTCTAAATGTAAATTCATCCATTCTTTAATTTGAGCTTTCCTGGTCAACCCCTTGGTGTCTCTGATTGCTCATGACTCTTTTAATTTACCCCTTCCATTCTACTCAAAATCTTATTTATGAAAAAAAGCATTTGACAAAATCCAGCACACTATCCTCATAAAAACACTCAGTAAACTAGTAAATTAATTAGTTCTGTATCATCAATATAGCTGGAGTGGAAGGCAGCTCAGTGTAGTGAAAGGGACTGGATATTGAACCCAAAAGGACTTGAGTTCAGATTCTGATTCCAATATTCCTACCTCGACAAGTCACTTCACCTCTCTGAAACTTTGTCCCCACATTGCTAAAATGGAGGCTGCTCTGGGGAATGTATGAAACTAATTATACTATAAATTCCAAGAGATGGAATGAATCGTGTTTACTATTGACCCCCATTTCTCACCCCAAACACTATGGCAGGCACATAAAAGAGGTTGAAAACACTAACTTTTATTAACATGATCATTATACTTAGAATATTGCTCTCAGCTGTCAAAACAGTACCAATTTCACTCGATTAAATGCTTTCCTCTTCTCTGGTTTTAATGCACCATGGGACTTTTTTTTCCAATCCTATATCTACTCTGTTAACCACTCACTCATTCATCCATGGAGCTATAAACATAGACAAGTAAATGTTAAACTGTGAACCCCTGTAGCACTAATGAGAATCCTGTCACTTATTTTCTCAGCTCAATGTGAGCATTTACCACTAAAGAGTCAAAAGGGAGTTGGAATGAGAATCATCAAAACAAAATCAATGTTTCACCTCTTCTTTCCCTCCTTTCCCACTCCCTATAAACTCCCCCTTCAATTAAAAATACAGAGAAAACAGCTGACAGCTCCGGGTGGGGGTGGGCTTTAGGGGGTGGAGAAATTGAGCAGAAAAGAGAAAGGACTCATGGGCATGGATAACAGTGTGATGACTGCAGCGGGGAGGGCAGTATAAGGGGAATAAACGGTATGAAAATGTTATACACACACACACACACATATAGTAATTGGGATCAGAAAACTAATGGGAAAAAAAGGCACTGCTTTCCTTGCCTTTCCCCTGACTGGGATATGGACACACTGGAATGATAACTCTGGGGAAATCTCAGAGTATGAAGAGGAGACTGGTAGCTTATAAATGGACTCTTACATCTCTGAGTCTATGTATGACTTGATCTGTGTTTATACCTATGGCATCTACATCTATTTTTCAAGTTAGTAAAATAGTCTTTAATGATAATACCTAACACACACACTTAGTACTGAATAATATTAAGAATACTTGTAAGCCTAGAAAAGTCTATGTAAGTTAATACATTTATGTGTGTGTAAATGCGATAGTAATTTTAAAAAATAAGGTTTTCCTAGATTCTTGAACCTTTACTTAATTTAGAGCATTATGGGTGTTTAATGTTCACTTTTCTTTCAACCACTGACACATAGTTAATGCTCTGAAACCAAAATTTTAAAATGTGGAGGAAAGGAAAGTTAATTGCTATGTTTTATTTTTACTGGGTCTCAGGAAAATTGTTCAACCTGGACCAATAAAAGCACAGAGGGTGTTAGAAATGGTGCCAGTTTCAGAATAAGGTACAAAATGGAAAGCACAGAAAAGACCCTTTTCCTTTGATCCTGGTGCAATAAAACTCTCTCTCACATACACACACACGTACACACACTTTAAATATCTGGTTTGTAGAGAATTTCTGAGTCACATATTTGGCTCCCATAGTTTAATGCTTGACACATTTAAATATAAATAAAGGGGGAAGGGTCAAGTTAAGGAACTTGTATAAAGGACCCATGGACGAGGACAATGGGGAGGAGGATTGAAAGTGAAAGGTGGGGGGTTGGTAGGGTAGGGGAAAAATGGGGACAACTATAACTGAACAACAATAAAAATAAATAGATAGATAAGGGAACTAAATCCCAAAGAAATTATGTAATTAAATAATTTCCCAAAACAACATGAAGAGAGGTGGTGGTATAGAAAAACCTTTACCTGGAATTTATTGGAAGGGAGGAGATGGTCATAACCTCTTTCCACTTTCCACCTCTCATCTAGTGTTAAATATATAGGCCCAAGAAGAATGTGGGGATCTCCTTGAGATATCTTTTATTTTTATTTGGTTTTCAAATAATAATATAATAGCTGGCAAAATATTCCTTGCCAGCAAAAGTCTAGTGAAGTACTACAGAGTGAAAAATACATACACCTAACAGTTACAATGGGGTTGTATAGGAGAGCTCATTTCCCAAAGCATTGTCACCTTTCTGAATGATTGGATATCCTACCCAATGTAAAATAAACACAGCCTATATTTTAACATAATCTCTTTTTCTAAATACTTAACATCAATTCACAGGCAGCATGTATCTGCTCATGGTACTGTGTATGTAGCTATAGTAACAGCTATCACTGATCGAATGTTTTTATGTGCCAAAAAATGTGCAAAGGGCTTTATGTCAGTTCATTCTTAATAACTACAAAGTAGTTAGTTTTTATTATTAACCTTCTGTTGGTGATGAGACTATTAAATTTAAGCAACCCTTCCAAAGTCATGTGACTACTGAATGGCAAGACTAAACTGAGATTCTCAAGCTGAATTTCCAAGGCCTATGGGGTGACCACCAAGGGGGCTTGCTTTAAGAAATAAACACATAGCTTATAGAGCAAAGAGCTTGGGTTTTAAAGCCAATTAGAACTGGGTTCCAGGCCCAACTGCAACACATACTTCCTGTAGAATATTGGGTAAGTATCTTAGCCAATTTGGTCCCTAGCTTGTCCAACTGGAAAATGGGGATAACAACACCTTGCAGGTTTGTTGGACAGGATTTAATGATTTAATGTAGGTATATTACTATTTTCCTGGGACATAGTTGCCAGTATGAAAAAAAAGCATTTTAACTGTAAAGTTTTTTTTAGACTTAACTAAACCGTACCACTTACTAATACATTGCTCTGATTAGGCTTATGGAGAAGACTAAAGCTGGAATGGCAGAGACCATCTACCCTGAAGTAGAAAAGTGTCCTCCTCCTCTGAAAGGCTAGGAAATTCCTTATTCCTAAGGTCTGTCTAATTGCTCATCTCTCCTGAAAAGAGACTCTGGGGATCTGAGCCCACCTCATCCTCTCTACTTTTTGTGCTGCTCATGCCCCCACTCCCAAACTGTGTAATGGCTTGAACTGGATTGCTACGCCAACCTCACAGGCACACATGGGGATATTCTGAATCGTTAGGAAAACAGCAATATTCAAGTCTTATCAATTGCTGCATGAGTTACTGGCTAAAAGTAGTTCACATTTTCCATAGTCACTTTACATTCTGTCCAAAGGTGCCATATCCTTGGGAAGCTGAGTGTTCGATGGTTGCTGTGATAAGAAGAAGCCCTATATGAAAGTCAAAGTAAACAGGAAATGAGGGTGGCCCTGTGTGCTTGACACTTCACCCAGGTTGGGCTGCCTGCTGCCATGAAAGCCAACTCACGAAACAGGTGCTCGTGAGAAGGAAAGCGATGTATTCAAGTGCTGGTGACCTGAGAAGTTGGCAAACCCCTGTCCTGAAAAACTGTCTTAACATCTCGGTGCAGGCAAGGATTTTTGTCAGGAAGGAGAGGAAAGAACAAAGAAATCAGGGGGAAGGGGCTGTGGACGTAGAGACAGTGTTCCTGCTGATGCTGATACAGATCTTTAATGTCAGCCGAAGTCTTGTGGTCCAGCCACTCCAGGCTTACCCAGGATCCAGAACATCTGGTTTCTGCAATATGCTAAAAAAAAAATGGCTATTGGCCTTTTATGGCAGACATGACTAACTGCGTCTTTGTTTTAAGGCATATATTATGTTTCCTGATCCAGGCAGAAGCATTGTTCATTATATATTATTTAATCAAGAAGGCTATTTTGTTGGTTAGCATAAGATTCCATGTAAGATATACAGGACCTCTTCCCATAAGCCTTGATAGGGATTTTCATGGTCAGCATCCTTGCATTGACCATCCGTTTCTATTGTCAGCTGAATTACTAGGGGACTGTGAGGTTAGGCTGCTTCTTAGGTTCACGTAGGAACTGAAACTGCAGACCCTGTATAGTTTTGAGAGGGAAAATCAGGTTAGAGTAACAAGCTTGGTTTAACATTTTCTAAGATTAATGAGGGTTGATTTATATAGATTCTTTTTTTTAAGGATTTTATTTATTTATTTTTAGAGAGAGAAGGGAAGGAGAAAGAAAGAGAGAGAGAAACATTAATGTGTGGTTGCTGGGGGCTGTGGCCTGCAACCCAGGCATGTGCCCTGACTGGGAATCGAACCTGTGATGCTTTGGTTCGCAGCCCACACTCAATCCACTGAGCTACGCCAGCCAGGGCGATTTATATAGATTTTTAAATAAGTTTGCTTTGTTAGTACATTCTTATTTTAGTTCTATTCTATGGTGAGTCAGAGTAGGATAACGTTTTCATTCCCTGTTACATGATTCGATTCCAAGCTTTGAAAAGGTGTGCCGTGACCAACAGGTGTGCACATCCCATCATCAGGCACCACTTGTTGTCATTTAAGAAGGAAGAAAGTTAATTTTCCCTCAGTTCATAGACATCACTTTTTCAAAGACCTCCCAGGTTGTCAGGACCTAAATACTTGTTAAGTTGTTTGGCTCAGCTACCTAATAAATGAAACTGTTAGGTGTTTAGCAGTGATTCTCCAAGTATGGTTTATCACCCACCTGCACCAGTATTATATGGGGAAACAAAATGAATACTCTAGAAACAGAATTTCTGGAATCTGTATTTCTAACAGTTCTCTCGTTAATTCTTGCTTAACGCTGAAGTTTAAAACCACCCACCGAAATTCACAGTTTTTGTCCAACATCTCAAATTATACTTTATTTACTTTTCCTGCCAAGCCTTTTCTCCTTGAAAGATCTGTTTGTATCTTCAGGGCTCCCTACCACCTACAGCTAAAGGAAAACCATCCACACCACTGTCACATTTCCATCTTTAAAGCAACCGCAGCCACGGAAAAATAACCAGGAGGGCAGGAATCCTCCATTCTCCCAGTTATCATTGTTTATGGGAACAGCCAGGTAGTATTGATTTGTCACCTGGTGATGTTAATTACCAGCCAAGCATTCAGATTGTTTCTTTTTTCTCAGCTCTCAGCTTGATCCCTAAAGTTTCAGCATGCAGCCTGGAAACGTTTAATGGAAAGTTAATCAGCCAAATCCTCCCAGTTCAGAAGTCACTGCTCCCTGGCCCTGGCACATGCTTGGAACACCAGGGTATCTGTGTAATGGGGGGAAGCAGTTATTTCCTGAATGTTCCCCAGAGGGCTTGGAAGAGGTAATGACCATCAACAGGGGCCTTCTGGAGTCCTTTGGAGTCAGCTTATATGCCACAGAGAGAATGGCCTGACTCATTATATTTTTGAAGATTTGTTTATTCTTGTGAAAGAAAGAAGCAGATAAGCAAAGGAGTGCTTGCTTCTGAGATGCCAACAAGGAGGTTTTTTTTTTTTTTTAAGCAGCAGCATCTTATCTATGTCAGTGGTGGATGATGTTATGTGTGCTAGAGACACAGGTAATCTAGATGTGAGCTGCATGTTAACTTTTCTGTTTTCAATCAATAAATGCTTAACCAAGTCTCTGGCTAAGCATTCTGACATTGATTTTTCAAAGAGAATTTACATCTGATGATTTAGCAGGGGAGTCTACCCTTTTGGCATCTCTGGGTCACACTGGAGGAAGAAGAGTTATCTTGGGCTAAACATTAAATATGCTGTGGCACATAATCACACAAAAAATCTCATGATGTTGTAAATAAATTTATGATTTTGTGTTGGGCCACATTCGTAGCCATTCTGGGCTGTATGTGGCTCGAAGGCCATGGATTGGATACCCTTGGAGTGTTTGCACAACAGCTGGCATTTGGGGGAAGAAACCAAAGGTGATAGGAATGCCGTACAAAGAGGAGGTGCGTTGCTGTGGACATTGGCGATCTCTGTCGGAGACCACAGCTTTAACTGTCCGGGCCACCGAGCTCTGGGAGATGGCACCACGTGATGGGAAGGGTGAAGCTGTGGAGCCCACCTGCTCTTGAGTTCCTGTCTGGCTTTTGGAGAAATCATTTTCCCTCTATTAACCTTAGACTCTCTTATCTGTAAATTAGACATAAGGATGCCTACCACACATGATGTTCATCCTTTCCCAAGTATCTCACAACATAGTCACATTCCCCATTCACACTGCCACTTACCCTCCTTGGTACAGGCCAGCTTCATGCCTCACTGAGGAATGCGCCCTTCCTGGTCTTCACTCACTTTTCCTAGCCGTGCCCTGCCCTGATCCGTTTTATAGGTGATAAGTGAATATAAACATGTAAAAACTGGGGAAAATAATCCTTACGCCTCCAATGATTTAAAAGCATGTACTGGTTCCTCTGGGTCTTAGGTTTAGGGGACTGTTGCTGGCCCATAAATCTAATTATGTAGCCCCATAAATCTAATCCTCAATCTGAGTTCTCACAGCTCCTCACTCACCCCTCTCTTACAGCCACAGCAGAATTCGATGGCTTCCTCGGGCGTGCCCAGCAGACATTTAAGATCAGCCTTCACATTAGAGGTTTCCTCTTCCTGGAAACTTCATTCACTGCTCATTGTCTGGAGGTTTCTTTCTCATTTTTTCAGTATCAGAATCAAGTCATTTGTTTTCTAAAATTTTCTTTTATTTATGGAGATTTTGCATGTCCCTCTGTGTGCTCATACATAACCACATATATTATATATGTAATTACATCTATTTATATATAATTTTTAGATATAACTTATACTTTCAAATGTACCATGCAACCTTGTAACCCTGTAATTGTCTTTCTTACATTCTGGATCCAGCTCCCACAAAGTTGGAGGTCTGTGCTATATTCAATAAAAGCTAGATTTCTCCTTGTTCTTCGTCTTCATCTTCGTCTTCGTTTTCTTCTTCTTCTGTAAACAGAGGGTAATTCTCCATAGATTGTTGTATAAATTAAATAAGGTATTAAATTAAAAATATCTGGAATGGGCACTCAACCAATCTGTTTCTATATATACTAGAAATAGGGGTTACCAGCTTACGATTGCATCATTCATGTACTCATTCACTCACAGTAGGTATAAAGTGCCACTATGTACTTGATACTCTTTGAGGCACCAAAGACATGGAAGCAATGAAACATAGCCCTCTCTTTAGGAAGGTTCATATAATAATGGAAATGTATGCACCAGGGGTATAATCCTTCATGGATGATTTTGTCAATTTCTGGGAAGCACCTTTCAGCTTTTCTAGGGGGACAATGGCCCCTTGTCTGGACCCAGATAGTGTTTCCCATTTGCTTTACACACACTGTGTTTCCAGGTGGGTAAAGCTCACTGATTTTCTTCCCATGACCCCCCTGCAGAGGAAACGGAAGTATAACTTACACAGATTTATTGCATAACTCGGGGGTGCACTCACTGTGGCGGGGGCTGGAGGTGACTGGTGAGAAAGACAGTACATTTTTTCCTTCACAAAGCTTTCATTCCAGTGCAGGAGACTAATGCCTAAAAAGACAGTTTATAAAATATGTATTTAACTGCAGCTGTAATAAGCTCAGTGGCAGATAACTGCACAGTGCTAAGAAACACAAAACAAAATGTGCAGAAATCTCGTCTGTTCTGTGGATGAAGAAAGACTAATGTGCTCACCTGAGGAATCTAATTGAAGAAGAGAAACCGAAGTGTTGGGAAACATTCCCTGGAAGAACTGGAGACTGGGAGAGCCTTCTGGGCTGTGGAAGCATGACAAGCCAAGGCTCTGAAACTAGATAAAGTCTGAGGGCTTGAGAAACTAAAGTAAGGCCAGGGTCTCAGATGCATAGAGACAGATTAGGAAACTGGCCCAAAATGAGGTTGTCAGAAAAGGCAGGAGTCAGCCCATATGGGACTAGGTCATGTTCACTTTTAGGCACTGTGCTAAGGGCTATACAGATCCTACCCCATTTACTTGCCGTAACACCTGTATGCATTAATATTGTTTTTTGACAGTTGAAGAAGCCAAAATTCAGACAGCTCATGTGACTTTTTCTAAGTCTTTTAGCTAGAAAGCAAGGGGCCAACTGGGATTCAATTCAAAATCTATCCGATAGAAAAATATATCAATGTTTATTATTTTTTAACCATATTACACTGCCTCTGTGCACATAAGATATTCATGGTTTTTGTTTGTTCTCAGTTTAAACTCCAAGAAACCAAGGAAGGAAATTCTTTCCCTTGTTATTTACCTCCCAGGACATCTGATTTCTTTTTCTTCACTTTATGTGGCTTATCCGAAGGGGGCTGCTTGGGAAACATGCAGAGAGGCGTGTGTTCCTGCCTCTCATACAGGACAACACCTGTTGCTTCTGGACCCAGGTGTCCAGGGCCAGGCTTGATACTCTGCAAGGACAGCAGTCCATCCCATTCCCAAAGACCTCGTCACCATCTTGGGCTTGTCAATTCATATGTTAGGTTTCCCCGAAGTGAAACGACTTTGTTTTAAAACTCAGGACATTTCCTCTGCAGTCCTCTTATATATTCACATACAGTTTTCTTTGTCAGAGTTCAAGGCTCCAGCAAAAAAAAAAAAATCTCATTAAAGAAAAAGTATGCCTTATCCCCACCAATTTGTGACACAGCCGTCTCCTCACTCACAGTCACTTTTTACTTTTCTTTTGTAAGTGCAGGATCCAACGTTTTCACAAATTAAAAATGCCGTGCAGAGAATGATTTCTGTAGGTTCAGCGAGACTACTCTTCACTGCATTTGTATTTGAAACTGCAGTTGAACTGCGTGAACTTCCTCCTCTCTGATATAGCTGCTGCAGATTTTGAATTATGGCTAAACACCAAAGTGTTATTTAATGCAGCCAGGGAGGAATGGCGTGAATGATAGCCCATTACACTTTACACCCAGAGATCAGTCTCCAAGTTCAAGGCTATTGTCTTAGCCATGCCAGAAAAATTACACAGGCTGCTACAACTTTTTATAACCCCCTTAGGCAATGCTGGAGTGATAAACATGATGGGAATGAAGTCTTGCCATGTGTGTCTAATAGCACCAAAGAGAGTGGCTAGCTCAGTGCTGACACAGCACTCAGCGGATGTTAAAGGTTTAATGCATCACCTAGCTTCCTCCGTTTGGGTGTCTCATTCTGGGCAGGAGCAGACTGTGTACGCATGGTTGCCATTCTCCAGATATATCTTGTTATACAACTGAGCTTCTGCCGTCACTCTAAGAGTGAAGGAAAGCTTTGTAGTAAGTTTAACCTGAAGCAACATGAGGCCGATTTCCATGGTCTCTGAGCAAGAAGGTGCACTGGATAGGCTAAGGTATCTGCTATGCTCAAATCCATGTTCTTGACATTCCTACTCCAGTTCCTTACTACTGGTTTTTGAAGCATGTATGATGGCCAGCCAGTTCTATGTGACCCTATCATTCATAGCTGATGGGCCCATAAGTACAATAGATAATTGTACTTATCTGTTATTCATCCCAAAGAAAGCCAGTCTGCAAGTCCATGGGGTGAACTGCAATAGAAACTCTGCCAACAGGTCCAGTGGAGACACACTGGGTCAATCAGATCCTCTTCCTGGAGGAATTACAAAGATAACTGACAAGATATACAGTGGATGGCTTATTCAGAATAATGACAAAACAGCAGATGGGGATAAGCCAACTCTCGCTATGGAGATGTGGCAAATCAATGTGGTCAGAGGAGATACAGTGAATGTAGACCAACCTTTCAGTTGCTAAACTAGGTTTTCATCTCTGTAAGGTGTGACTACCCGACTTTCCCTTTTTTGTACTTCCTATTATGCATGTTTTCTTGTGATCTTATAAGCCTATAGCTGTATGGTTGTCCTCAGTTTTTATGAGGCCTGGAGGAACAGATAAGGTTCTATCTTAATTATTTTTGCAAAAAAAATGCCAACAGTCATTTTGGTGTTAAGTATCTGTTACCATTCAATAACTATCCATTACATGAGGAACTTAAGTAACTCTCAGGTTATTGCAACCAAAACCACTTAATTAACCCCAGGAAAAAACATATCTGAGAAAATATAGCTGAATACCCCCTGTTCCAGAGGGGTTTTGTATGGAGTTTCGAAGTGAGGTATCATTACCCAGGATCCACTTTTTCCCTTGTAATATCAGTTCATTTGGGGAGGGCAGGGGCAAAGGGGAGTATCTATCTCACTATGACATAGTAAATAACCCTATTGACAAATAGGACTGCTCTACTTCCATGTATTTCTAATGAATTGGCACAATGAACAAAGCCTGACACTGAGAAAGACAAATACTCATGTATTAGGGTTCTCCAGAGAAACAGATCTGAAAGGATATAGATATATAGGATCTGGCACAAATAATGACATTTTTTATTAGAAAATCATAAGTATGTAATTCTGTAACATAATATCACATTCAAGCACACCATATGACATTTTAGGTGAAATGTTCAAATTAAAACCATAAATTATTACACCCATATTATTACCCTACCAACCTCACTCAAGCAGGAATTACTTCTGCTGGACCCTGTATATGAGGACATTTATAATAGGAATTAACTCAAACATGTATGGAGACTGAGAAGGTCCACAATCTCTCATCTGCAAGCTGGCAAATGAGGACAGTGGGTGGGAGTCCAAACATCTGAAAACCAGGAGCTATAAGACTGGAGTCTGGAAGCCTGAAACCCAGGAACTCTGATGCCCAGCAGCAGGAAAAGATGGATGCTCAAGAAGACAGGCAGGAAATTCACCCTTCCTTTGACTTTTTGTTCTATTTGCGTCTCCTTCAGATTGGATGATGCTCACCCACATTGATAAAGGCAGATCTTTTTTTTTTCCAGTCTACTGAATCAAATGCTGTTCTCTTGTAGAAACCCCTTTACAGATACTCCTGGAAATAATGTTTTACCAGCTAGCTGGGTATTCCTTAGCTCACGCAAGTTGACACCAAAAATTAACCATCGCAATGCACCTGTAAGAAAAGTATTATGTGTAAATAAAGATTATAGCAGAGTGAGTCATGACTTAGAAGTAGGACTTGATGGTGGAGGGATTGGTGTTCAGTACAGCTCGAATCCCACCCTAACTGTGCAACTCACATCATAGAGTACATGGGTAGGACTGTGATGCAACAAAACAAAACAAAACTAAACAAAACAACTCTCTAGTGCCCAGTATCTCTTTTGTGGAACTCCTTGTAAGAAAGACAGAAGTGAGAAGCATGTGGATGGGGAAGAAATGCTTCAGAGGCCTGGAAAAGACATGTAGTGGCCTGGGAAGGTCATAGACCTAGAGATTTTTGCACTATATAGTTATGAACTTATACTTCTGAGCAGCAGAGCAATAGACCACCGTGGGTGGAGGGTGTTGAGCCAGAAAAATGCCCCCCGCCCCACAAAGATATCAGATCTCAACTGCCGAAGACTGTACATGCTACTGGATATGTAAAAAGGACCTTTGCAGAAGTGATTAAATTACGGGTTTTGAGATGGAGATATTATGCTGGATCATCCAAGTGGTCATTTATGAGTCAGTCACAAGTGTACTTATAAGTGAGAGGCAGAGGGAGATTTGACACAGAGGGGAAGCCAGTGTGACACAGAGGCAGGGGCTGGAGGGAGGTGGCCGCATCCACAGAATGATGGCAGCAACGAGAAGCTGGAAGAGGCAAGAATAGATTGTCCCCTATGCTGACATCCTGATTTGTCCTAGTGAAACTGATCTTTGTCTTCTGGTCTCCAGAACTGTGAGGGAATAAATTTCTGTTGTTTTTGGCCACCAGGTTTGTGATCATTTGTCACAGCAGCCCTAGGAAACTACAATAGAGGAGACCCGCCAGAAAGATGAATTGAAAATGTACTAAACACTGAAGCGGAGAGATGTCACAAGGGACCTTACCTCTCATGAACAGAATGGCACATGTCTCCTAATCTTGGGTAGTATTTGGGAAAAAAATATGAGGAAAGTGTGAACATTCTGTTAATGAAGCAGATATAGCTTTGAACATAAATATTTGGGAAATTTATGTATGAGTTAGCACATAAAGCTATTTGAATAATAGTGAAACTTTGGGCTCATATTACTATAATATTATGTTTCTTTTCCTCATAGATTTGCTATGTCAGTGATTTTTATTCTTTCTTTTTTTAATCATATGAAAGTATATGTGTACTTATTCTTTTTAAAATATATTTTATTCATTATGCTATTACAGTAGTCCCAATTTTCTTCCTTTGTTCCCCTTCACCTGGTACCCACCTTCCCTCTAGCCATCCCCCACTTAGTTCATGCCCATGGGTTATGCATATAAGTTCTTTGGCTTCTCCATTTCCTATACTATTGGTAACATCTCCCTGTCTATTTTATACCAATTATGCTTCTTAACCCCTGTAACTTTTCACCCATTCTCTCCCTTCCCCCTCCCAACTGATAACGCTCCAAATGATCTCCATGTCTGTGATTCTGTTCCTATTCTGCTTGTTTGTTTAGTTTGTTTTTTTAGATTCAGTTGACAGTTGTGAATTTGTTGTCATTTTAATATTCATGGTTTTGATCTTCTTTTTCTTAAATAAGTCCCTTTAACATTTCATGTAATAATGGCTTGTTCATGATGAAATCCTTTAGCTTTACCTTGTCTGGGAAACACTTTATCTGCCTTTCCATTCTAAATGATAGCTTTGCTGGACAGAGTAATCTAGGTTGTAGGTCCTTGTTTTTTTATCACTTTGAATACTTCTTGCCTGCAAAGTTTCTTTTGAGAAATCAGTTGATAGTCTTATGGGAACTCCTTTGTAGATAACTCTCTGCTTTTCTCTCGTTGCTTTTAAGATTCTCTCTTTATCTTTAACCTCTGGCATTTTAATTATGATGTGTTTTGGTGTGGTCCTCTTTGGGTCCAACTCTTTTGGTACTCTGTGCCTCCTGGACTTGTATATCTATCTTCTTCACCAAATAAAGGAAGTTTTCTTTCATTTTGTTTCTCAAATAAGTTTTCAAATTCTTGCTCTTTCTGTTCTCCTTCTGGCATCCCTATGATTTGGATGTTGGTATATTTGGAGATGTCCCAGAGGATCTTTATACTATCCTCATTTTTTGAATTAGTTTTTCTTCTTGCAGTTCTGGTTGAATGCTTATTTCTTCCTTATATTTCAACTTATTGATTTGAATCCTGGTTTCCTCCCCTCCACTCATGGTTCCCTGTAGATTTTTTAAAATTTTGTTTCATGTAACCTTAATTTCTTCCTTTATGTTGTTGCCACACTCAGTTAGTTCTTTGAACATCCTGATCATCAGTGTTTTGAACTCTGCCTCTGATAGTTTGGTTATCTCCATTTTGTTTAGTTCTTTTTTCTGGGGTTTTGTTCTATTCTTTCATTGGGGCCATATTTCTTTGTATCCTTAACTTGGCAGCCTCCCTGTGTTTATATCTGCATATCAGATAAAGCTGCTTTGACTCCTTGTCTAGTAGCATGGCCTATTGTAGGAAAGGCACCTGTAGATTGTGTGGGGCAGAGACTTAGGTAATTGCCAGGGTGGGGCAACTGGCTTCACCACTTTGTGGCTCTGTGTGGGGGAAGGGCTCAGAGAGGGGACACTGCTGCTGACTGGCTTCTGGAGGTTTGCCCAGCACTTGCCCCATTTCCAGCAGCATCACCCACTTCTCATATGTGACTGGCACCCTTCCAACTGTTGCCTTGGAGGTGAATCTCAGAGTGGGTGGGTTTGTAATTCTTTCTATGGTTGCACGAGGAGGCAGTGTGTCTACCTATGCCTCTATCTTGACCAGAAGTCCTGTTATTTCTTTTTTTAAAATAATGAGTTCATGGATACACAAAAGCTTCATAAATTGAGAAGTGGTGGAAGAAAAGGTAATTTTAGTAAGGCATCCTTGGTGGAGCCTGGCATTTCCTAAGCCAGGTGTGTGGGATTCTGGAGATGGAGTCATCGCAAACGTGCCAAGTTCTCCCATGCTTTGGCTTCCTTCACCCTTGTCACTCTTCAGGACTGCTAGTCTCTTCTCCTAACTCTGAAGCCAACTCCTTCTACTCACCTTTCCTGACCCAGGTTAAAACTGCTTTGTCAGATCAACCACCCAACCTAAATTTTGTTTCCCTAATTCAACTCTCTTTTGGCACCATGCTCTACTCCTTCAAAACATTAGAACAGTTGGATCTCACACATTTGTAGATGAGGATATTTGCTTGCTAAGATCCTTCCTTTACTCGGTACATTTCATGATGCCATTCCTCCCTGGTGTATGGAAGCATCATTGATGATGGGACCTCTCTGGAACACTGGAATTCCAAAGGATTTGAAAAAGAGGCCAAGGTTTTCATACATTCATAAGTAAACCTTTATATTTTATTATCTTTCCAAATAATTCATTCATAACCTGTCTTATTATGGAAATATAGTAGGATATTTTGGAAGGAGGGGCTATAATTTTGTTCACCTTATAAGACCTTACAGAACCTCAGCCCTCAAACTGCTGCTGGGTTGCAAGGGCTAGCTCATGACCTCCAAGAGACGAGTACCCCAGAGCTTCTCCTTTCAACCCCCACCCCAGGTCGAAACACCCCCAGACCTCTGCCTTGGCCCCAAAATATAGTGAGGAAAAGTTCTGTTCAGTCACATTATCTGCAGACATGTTCACTGCCCACAATAGGACCACCTTCCACATTGTTAAGCAGAGCACTTTAGCATCCTTGGTGCCTGAAATGGTGGCTGGAACAAGCTAAGAGATCAGTATACATCTGTTAAAAAAAATCTGATCTCACATTTATATAGAACCTCTCAGTTTACAGAAGACTTTTGAAATCCTTTTTGTTTATACCTTTGAGAGGCAGCATACGTGCTCTATCACTTTGTTTGGCCCAGAAGCCCTTGTTTCACACCTCGCAGCCTCCTGACCTCTGCACGTGCCAGTTGCCCTGTCTCTCTTCCCAGATGCAACCTGGTACTCTAGCCTGTGGGATGTGTGTCTTAGGTTCACAGTATCTTAGTGTTGGAAGGAGCCTTAGAAATTAGCGCAAACTCTCTCTTTTTATACAACAGAGGAAAAAGTGGCTTGAAGAATGAGTTATTTAACAGCAAAAACAGAATGGGGGACTCATTCCTTTCTTCTTATGCTGCCTCTCTAAGATCTTTCTTCTTTCCCCATAATAATAACATATGAGTACTTGTCCATAAGTACTGTTGAAAGGGTCCCAGAACTGTCAAGTGATTCTTGAATTCAGGGCATTTTCACCTGAACACCCCATCTCCCCAATCTATTATCTTAGATATCTATATCTGCTTTCTCTTTTTTTAAGTATGTTTTTTTAAAGATTTTATTTATTTATTTTTAGAGAGGGAAGGGAGGGGGAGAGAGAGACAGAGAGAGACAGAGAGAGAGAGAGACAGAGAGAGAGACAGAGACATCAATACATCAATGTGTGGTTGCTGGGGGTTCTGGCCTGCAACCCAGGAATGTACCCTGGCTGGGAATCGAACCTGGGACACTTTGGTTCCCAGCCCGCACTCAATCCACTGAGCTATGCCAGCCAGGGCTATATCTGCTTTCTTATAGAATCCTCTCCTCAGTAACTTTTGAATTCTTTGAGGTTGGACTTTTAATTAAAGAATGGTTTTCCTCCTGGTATCCAGAAAATGAGTCCAAAGGGCCATGTAAGTTGCAGTGAGGAGGGAAAAGGACACAGTCTAGCCACGCGACCAGGAGAATAAACTGTGACAGTCACTGACATGACCAATGTCATAATCATTTCTTACATTCTGCTCATGGTGAAGAGAATGAAAATATATGGATCAATGTTGAGAAATGCCTTTCAATTTACAAGATGAATGGTGCTCCCTTGCCCTTTTAAAGGTGTAACCCATTATAATATATCTGTCTGGACCACAGCATTCTGAGCTGGAAACCACTGGGAGAATGTAGTAGGGGTTGCATGAGCCTAGAGAGGAATGAAGAGATCAGTTGTTAAGCATCAGGAAGTCTACCTGAGCATAGCTCAGGTAAACCATACCAACGCTTCCTTTTTTAAAATGATTTTTTCCCCATTACCACCTAGTCCCCTTATATCCTCCTCCCCCATACAGGCCATCTTAAATCCACTTTGCTGGAACATTACAGAGGGATCGGGTAGGGAGAAACATATAAATGCCTCAGTATTGCTTGTGAAAGTATATTCAACACTTCTTAAGGCAAAACGACTGTATTTGAAATAAATAAAACAAAATCCTAACACTTGATGTCCCCTTGAGTTTATCAATTTATTTGACCTATATGCCTCGTTTTCTCTATCTGCAAAATGGACCTAGTCATAATTATCTTGGTGAGCTGCTGTGAGGATTAAATGAATTGAATAAAAATACTGTAGCAGGAAGTATCTAATATAATGAATGATTAAGAAAAATTAGTCACCCTCCCTTCTCCCCTTCCCCTCATGTGTTTCCTTTTCTTTCCCTCCTCTCCCTTATGTGAGCTTATTCCAATGGTCTAGGAAACAGGAATGCATCTGCCTGAGGAGGACCCAGCAGGACTGCTGGGATGCAGAGAAAATCCAAATCAAGAAACCACTGCCCTGGCTGGTGTGGCTCAGTGTACTGAATGCAGGCCTGTGAACCAAAGAGTTGCTGCTTTGATTCCCAGTATAGCGCACATGCTTGGGTTGCAGGCCAGGTCCCCAGGAGGGGGCATGTGAGAGGCAACCACGCATAGATGATTCTCTCCCTCTCTTTCTCCTTCCCTTCCCTTCTCTGAAAATAAAGAAATAAAACCTTAAAAAAAAAAAGAAAAGAAACCACCACACTCAGAGCAGAGGGAGGAAAGGCCAGGGGGAGTCGATGCAGGTTTTTGGCTTCTGGTTAAGGTTGCAAATACATCTACTCCCGAGGGAGCCCTGAAGCCAGGAAATTAGGCAACATTCCATGAGCTGAGTTCCTCCCTGAGCCCACCCTAATTTACTGACAGTTTCTTAATACCTAGGATATATATCCCAGTGAGTAAACAAAGGTTTCCTTTCATTTTAACAACAGAAATGTATGGGCTTCCAAAACTCACTTAGGATTGAAAAAGATCGCAAAGGAAAAAACACAACAACCAAAAAAAGTAACATCCAATGAAACAGTTTATAAACAATGTAAGCCTTACATTTAATTAAATTATTTATTCTTAGAGACATGTTAAGGCACATAAAATAAGGTCAGACTTTTAAGAACAAGAAATAGTAGAAATACTGTAAATTAAAAATAACATTGTCATATCTAAGTAAGTACTTTTATACAAAATATTCAAAGAACTCTTAAAACTCAACAATAGGACCACAGACAACTTGATTAAAAAATGGGACAAAGACGTTAACAGGTATGTCACCAAAGAAGACATAACATATGAAAAGTAGGCATATAAAAATGCTCCACATCTTATGTTATCAGGAAAATGCAAATTAAAACTAGGTGTGTGGAGACACCACCACACACCTAGTAGAATGGCCAAAGTTTGGAACCCTGACAACGCTAAGTGCTGATGAGGATGCAGAGCAACAGGAACGCTCATTCATTCTTAGTAAAATGCAGGTTGGTACCACCATTTTGGAAGACAGTTTCTTCACGTGCTTCAGCCTTCCAACTCCTTGGTATTTACACAGAGAAGCTGAAAATGTATGACCATGCAAAACCTGCACATGAGTGTTTATAGTGGCTTTACTGATAATTGCCAAAACTCAGAAGCAACCAAGATGTCCTTGAGGATATGAATGGATACATTAATTACAGTACTTCTGGACAATAAAATATGACTCAGCTCTAAAAAGTAAATGAGGTATCCAACCATGAAAAGACATGGAGGGTGTAAACATGCATATTGCTAAGTAAAGTAAGTCCATGTGAAAAGGCTACATACTGCATGTCCAACTATGTGTTATTCTGGAAAAGGCGAAACTATGGGGACAACCAATAATAACAGTCTCATGGTTTATTTTTATTACTTACAAGGTCATTTCAAATGAAGGAGATTGTGTCTCCCAGGTGACATTTGTCAATATCTGGAGGAATTTTTAATTTTTGTAACTATGGGAAAGACTTTCTACTGGAATCTAGTAGGAACAGACCATAGATAATGCTAAATATCTCATAATGCACAGGGCCAGCCCCTAAACAAAGAATTACCTGCCTCCAATGTCAACAGGGCTACAGTTGAGGAATTCTGCACTGGAGTCAACTCCATCTGCCACCTTTGCTTTCCAGGTCTGTGTGGGGCAGAAAAAGCCTCCAGCCCTGCACTCAGGCTTGGCCCGCAAAGAGACTGCTTGCGTAACACAGTTCTAGATAGAAACTTTAATTGGGATAGAAAACGTTATTTGCCAATCAGTGAAATAAAGTCCATCAGCCAATCTGAGAGTGCTTCAAATTAATGTGACTTCAGGTCGCCGTTAGGGCTGACTGAATGCACTTTGCACATCTGTGTCCAGATTGTACATTTCTTTGTAGTACTTGGTGTACTTGTCGAAATAACATAGGACTGATATGACTGAGGGCTGTGGCCTCTGACTAGGTTCTCCTCCTTTCTTCCCAATATTTCCTGCTTGACTGTCTTTATTTTACTTAAGCAACAGAGCACAGAAAATCTTAATTCTGTTCTAGGATATTAATTCCACCATATTCATTCATTGTGGTTGATTATTTTATGACTAGGCTCTGTTGTAAACTCTCTGAGAATATTAAGTAATTGGTTATTACAAAATCCTAGAGATCCTACCGTAATCTCTACTTTAACTATGAGAAATCTGAGACAAAGACAAGTCAGTGGCTTGTCTGAGGTCAGAAAGCTAGTAAAGCACCAAGGAGATCTTACTCGAGATTTCATACTTCTCACTCTGCTCTCTGGCGTTTCCTACAAAAATTAATTAAATTACAATTAAAAATTAAACCTATTAATGTAGATATTTAGGAGGAGAAATTATTCTGATTTTTTCATCAATGTGTTTTTTTTCATATTCTAGCATTCACTTGCAGAAAAAGGTAGCAGGTACATAGTGTTTCAGGAAAATAAACAAAATCATAGATAAAATCATGGATAAAAAACTTAAAAATTTACAAAATCTATCCATTCATTTAATTTTTAAATGTGAAATATAATAAACACTATCTTTCTCTTTTAGCCACAAAACAGGACAGAGCCAAGACTGTGGGGAGTATGAGTAAAAATAATAGCTCCTGTTTTACCATGTTAAAGACTTAACTGTGTGTCAGCTGATCTGTCAGCCACATTAAATACGTTTATTTACGTGGCGCCTTCAATCCTAAACATATGAAGTAGAAACCATCATTTCCTCTATGTTAGTGGTGAAGAATCTAGGACTATGAGATTGTCCAGACCCTAAGCGGTGGAGGAAGACTTAGCATCAGGGCTCCCTCTCTGCTACAAAGCCCCTGAGGCTTGTCATACAGCAGCCTTCATGCAGACTTCGCCTTCTGAACATGGCTTGTGATAACTAAAACTGACTTTGCTATGGTAAAATGTATTTTTTTTTCTTGGAATCTTTAATTAACCAGAAGAGATACTTAGAAAGAAGGCAATTCTAATGAGGCTAATCACCAACAATAATTTAAAGGGACTTCAGTAGGTGATGGATCCTGTTCAAGCAAGGCCACATTCTGAAGGCATCCTCTCCTGGAGTCATTGCAAGGCCTTTGTTCATTTCCATATCCACTCCTGGGATTTAATGGAGCCTGAATAAAATCTTAATTTTATGTAATTGCTGTCAGTGTTTATTAAGCAGCCTGGTGGGAGAAAACCAAATTCATTGTTGAATACCCACACATCTGTTTAAAAAAAGCAAGCAAGGGCTAGCATTTATTTCTAATTTCACTGTCAGTTTTATGAGCCCTGTTTTGATTTCAGATATGCTAATTTCTGTTAATGATTGTTGGTAGAAAAATAAAAAATACATAAGCATTCATAGACTAGAATGCTGAAGTTCTGGGACTTTGGGTCTTGCTGTAAAATTGGATGAGACTAAAAAATAAGAACAACTTCTATCAAAACTTTGACAATTTTGCTAGTTTATCTCTGGTCGCCATCTGTCGAAATGTGAAGAAAGTCCTAGAGGAGATGCTGAGATGCAGATTGATGCCCAGAGGGAGGCTCTGGGAGTTCAGATTGATCGGGCTAGAAGGCCAAGTTTAAAGGGCAAGTTCATCTGAGACGAAGAAATGAAAGAGATGGCAAGAAAAAAAGATGTCCTTGAAATATAAGGAACCAGGATTTTTGCCAAGAACAGAGGTAGGACATGCAAACGCTCTTTCTTTGGACATCGGGGGCACGTGAATGGCTGGGCTGCACAGCCATAAAGAACTGAGGCAGGCGCTCTTTAAAGAAGGTTAGTTTAAGGATAAGATGGTCAACCACCACTCCCAATAAAGGACACCAAATTTAAACCCCACCTCACCTACCACTCCCCTCAAAAAAAGAAAAAGAAAACTTCTATGAGGAAGCATTAGCCTTGGCAGGAACATAATCTTGCAAATGAAAATAACCAAGTTGTTAAATGTAGACAGATGCTAAGCTGCTTACAACAATATTTCCTCACATTATACACATATAAGATGTTACTTTCTCATTGTTTATTATGTACTCCATGCTCTTGCAAGAAGCTTAGCTTTGGATTTTGTCTTAAGTCTGGTTCCTTACATTTGTGAATGTAATTTTGCATTAAAGGAGCTTTTTCAATTAATTAAAGAATGCATGCTAGAGCTTAACTACTAATTAAAATCCAACATTTGCTTAACGTGGATGGGTTAATAATTACAGGGAAATCATATATTTTTAAAAAGATTTTATTTTTTTAGAGAGTGGGAAAGGGAAGGAGAAAGAGAGTGGGGGAAACATCAATGTGTGGTTGCGTCTCGTGCGCCCCCTACTGGGGACCAGGCATGTGCCCTGACTGGGAATCAAATAGGGCGACCTTTGGTTTGTAGGCTCATGCTTACTTAATCCACTGAGCTACACCAGCCAGGGCAAGGGAAATCTTACATATTTTTCGTCCTTCATGATTTAGTTGCTATTTAATTGTGTCCTCCTAATATTGTAATTAATATATGTTGCTCTATTTAATTATTTGCTTTATTTTTGAAAGAAAGCAGGTAAAAAGGCATTCTATTGCTTATAAGGAAATTTACCTAGCATAACCGTTACTCTGCTTGATCATCTAATGACCACATCTGCGTTTTCTACCACACCGATGTCTGTGCCCGATGTGTCATCTGCTTGTTTTGCGAAGCCGGCTGTCTGCCTCGCTGGTGCCAGTAACTGTTAAGTTTATCTGATAGGCCTGAATTTAACAAGTGTCTTTTTGACCCTTGAGCTAAATCATGCAGGTATAGAAATAAAAGAATATATAAAATTATTGTATTCTCAAGGAGCTCACTGTCTGCTGGGAGAAACAGACAAGTAAAATAGGCCTTCAGAGAACGGTGCAACGTGTTACAATAAAAGCATGAGTTACGTATCTGAGGAACAGAGGAGTGATGGATTGAGAAATTCTCCGAAAACTCATGTCACAACCAAGCTTCCTCAGTTTGCGTCCTGCTCCTGTGTGTGACTGATTGGCCTACTTGTTTAGATTTATAACACAATCGTTACTCCATTTCTTATAACTTTGCTTTGACATACCAGTCAATTGTATTATGAAAGTAAAATCAGTTAACAATTTATGTACCTGTCACTTTAACTAATAAGAATGAAATACCAAGGCATGTGGCCTGTAACTAATCCAATATATTTAAACCTTGTGCCTGATCTGGGGTTCAGATGTTAAGCCTGTGTTTGGATGAAGATCAATTAGTTAGAGTATCAGGTGCTGCCCAGGAAACCTCTGTGTCACGTGACCATTTCATCACAGGTGGTCTCTCCACAAAGGAGAGTGTACGCATCCTAAAAATATGGGATGAGTAAAAATAACTTTTTCAAACATTTTTTTGGGCAGAGTGAACGTCTGAAACATTAGTTGGAGGAGGATAGTCTTCAGAATGTATTCCTTCCTTCGCAAATTAGCCTACTTATGCATGTATACAATGTGACGACCAGAATAAACCTGCCTTCTACCTTGTGTCTCACCCAGTCCGATAGTTTTCTTTCTGGAAGTCAGCCAGGCACATGGGAAAAGCCGTTTGCCTAAATTCCAACCTTCCAGCAGCTTATAGCCAGAGCATGGAAATGGCCTTTGAACATTTTTATGTCGTACGATGTGAAACATGATCCTTGGAGCAAAATTGAGGCCTTCACACTGTTTCCACAAAAAGAAAACGTTGAAAAGTATAGGAAAAGGTGTTTGCACATGGAGTGTCAGAAATGTATTTGAGGGGAGAAGTATGTTCCTATATTACTATGCCACGTATCATAATGTTTGTGGCCATGAATACAAAATAATATTCATAATGCAATTTGTAAGAAATAATGGAAAGCATCCTTAAGGCCTAAAGAGAGAATACTGGTGAGTTAAGCTAACCAATCACTCAGTAGAATATTACATAGCTATTTAAACTTGTATTTTATGGGACTATGCTACTACATATGAATTTATTCTCTTGCTGATAAGTGTGAAAGGAATGAAGTAATAGTATATACATAATATATTTTCAACTACATAAAATAAGAAAAAGATAAAAGGAAAATCAATATTGCACAGACAATGTAGCATGGAACAAAATATACTAAACTATTAACCCACTCACTTATAATTAATTCATCATTTTATTCCTCTCTCCACTCACTCACTTATACATTTATATTTAAAAAGGGACATTATTCTATGGCAAACAGATACGGAGAATATAATAAAGGGAATAAGACAAACCTTGCAATTATTGAGCACACTCTTAGCTGATTCTGCCTGTGGGTTATAGGTGAGGTTTTAATACTCGTTCCTCTTAGGTTGCTATCCTTTTTATAAAACATGCAAACTCCTCTTCTAATGGCAATCACCAGGGTAAACACATGAAGAGAAATATCGGCACTCGGTCGTGGGTCTTCCTGAACCTGGACTGGGAGCGTGGCTGAGCGACACTCTGCCATGGCAGCTGAGTCCCGTCAGCCTTGGGAGGGACAATCAATTTCGTTGTCCATTGAAATCCCAGAGGGAACTCCCTGGCAGCATCTGATAACCTAACTCAACATGGGTCCAAGG
Organism: Phyllostomus discolor; assembly: GCF_004126475.2. Classification (NCBI taxonomy): domain Eukaryota; kingdom Metazoa; phylum Chordata; class Mammalia; order Chiroptera; family Phyllostomidae; genus Phyllostomus; species Phyllostomus discolor. Next base: position 152,471,451 of record NC_040908.2, on the reverse strand, counting down.
TGATTGTAAATCCAGAGCTCAGCTCTTGTGGAAAACCTTTTAGAAACTCTAAAAATCCGAAGTGATATTTGCTGTTTACCACACAGATCACTCTGACTGACTGACACATAGTTTGTCTCAATGATATCAAATCTTAAAAAAAAAAAAAAAAGCCTCAGTCAGCATCAAAGTAAGAGTTTCACCAGTTTGCTTGGCTGATCCCATGTTTTCTACCATTTAGTGAATAATGTTCACCCGTTCCTTTGTCATGTCATAACCTTCCGTGTCAGCCCCGCTCCATCTTCACTCGAGTCATTTATAAGGGCGGTCCAGGCAACTGCTGACTACATGGGTAGCTGCCCATTCACCTTCCCCAAGAATACCTCCCGCCGAGGACCACCTTATCCCTCCTACAGCAAATCCATGGCCTTCTCCCTGTTTACCAGAGAGGTTTGAAAATTGTCTTTCTTCATTTCACAGGCCAAAGTGACAGACACTACAGAGCATCAATGGGCTCTCTGCATGCCTCCCTGCCGGCCCCCTCCTTTCCTCATGCCCAGGAACCTCCCATTTCTTCTCTCTTAGCCCCATGTTTCCAAAGTTCAACCCCCAGTTTTCTAGACGCTATGCTTCTCAAGTTACAGTCTTAAGTCCCGACTCATAACACCCACACCTCAGAAATTATGGGATGGGGGTGTGGGTGTGGATTCTACCTTCATCCAGGAGTTCTGTATGTGTTCCTTCTCCCTTTCTCTGGAACCTCTTGCCTGCTTGAATTTCCATCTTGGTGTACTTTTCTGAAGTTTGTGTTGCAGGGATTAAGCCAGCTGCCGATGGTTCAGCTTAAATCCAATAAACATTCCAAAAGCCTTAGGTTTCTATTCCTTTCCACTAAGAATTGCTTTTGGCTCCACACTCTGCAGTATGGCTGGTATGGAGGTAGGACTTTTTGTTTTGCACTGAGTGCGCTTTGAGTAGGGTGCAATGACGACAATGCCTGGTGAGCAGGGCTCTCCCGGGAGGCTGTGAGTGGCGTCACGTGGTAACAATGCGCCTTGGAAGAGCTGAAGCCTCTAGAAGGGGTCCAGACCCAGTCTGCCCCTGCCTCCTGCTGTGGACCTGGGCCGAGTTAAAAGGTCCCAGACTTCCACTGTTCTTGCGGCGGGTCAGCAGGTTTTCTTAGATAAATGCTCCTCAGATTAGGGACATCTTTTGGTTAATTTCTAGAGTTCTGAAGAAGTTTAGTTGGACAATTGCGTCAGTATTTTTGTTGCGTCTATAGAGGAACAGGTAGACCTGCAGAGGTTCTCACTCGCCCATTCGCAAGGCTCCTCCCCCACCAGTAAATCGGCTTTCGGATACCTGACAAGAAGCAAACACACCTGAGCTGGAAACCGGAGCCTGCGCCAGCACACGTGTGAGTCACCAACCAGCTTCATGGATTGTCTACGTTTCTATTTATACTGAATTGTTTTAAGTTCTTGCAAAACTTGTCTTTTATAAACATTTGATTCCAGATTACTACAGGTGAGTAACTGAAGTGATTATTTTGCCATTTTGCTATGAACTGCCAACACTCTTTTTACTGTTAGCCCCCATATTATTAGCGCCTCTCAGTCCAGCCTATCACAGAACCAACTATGGGTTCCGGTCTTTAAGGTTCTGTTCTTTTGACTCTGCTTCTAGGATCGATATGAGTATCTGTCAGAGAAGTAGAGGCAATGTAAGTGTTAAATTTTTTTTCTTTAGTTTGTTGTCTATCTCCCCAATAGAAGTATAAGTTCCTCAAAGCAAATAATGTCATCAATTTTATTTACTATTGCATCCCTAGTATTTTAAACAACACAAGACACGTATTGAGGACATTGTAAATGTGTTACATGAAATAAATAAAATATGAATTAACCATGGCAAGAAAAATAAAACCTTTGTTTTAATATAATTTTCAAACATTAGTTATTAATGAAAGAGCTACAACTGACCACGTAGTCGATTTCCTACAAATCTTTTAATAAATACATATCAAAGTAATGAACGAATAGTGAATGAATGTTTCCACTGCTTTGTGAACTTTTTTTTAAAGATTTTATTTATTTATTTTTAGAAAGGGAAGGGAGGGAGAGAGAGAGAGAAACATCAATGTATGGTTGCTGGGAGTCATGGCCTGCAACCCAGGCATGTTCCCTGACTGGGAATCGAACCTGCGACACTTTGGTTCGCAGCCCGAGCTCAATCCACTGATCTATGCCAGCCAGGGCCTGCTTTGTGAACTTTTTAAAGTGAGGTTCTGACTGCATGCTTGGTACCAAGTAGTTAAGTATACTCTTGCAACAAAATGGCAGCAGCATGAATTCGAGGGTGGGCAATGGTCTGGAAATACCATCAAAGCAGGGACCAAAGCAGGGATTGCCAGGGGGCATGTGGACTGTGGCCACCTGGGAACTGATGGTGCTGGCAAGGAAGTGCTGTTCCCTGAATCCAGAAGAGAGGTGACATGGGGAAAAAACCCAAGCCTCACTCCACCCACCCCCATTTACCAGATTTTGCAGAATCTAGATAATTGGAAGATTGGTCCTGATATTATGCCCATGGAGCTGTCAAACCGGGAGCCATTGGGTCATTTACTTCCATTCAAATATGCTCTCCTGGAGGTTCGTTAGGGGTGATGTCCTGTTGAGTTTTATTACAGGCTGAATTGAGCATACAGTGATTTTCCAGTAGACATTCTAATAGACATTTACTAAATAATTACTGCCCCTTTATGGTCCACTGCTCATTTCTCCCAAAGTCAGGGAAGATCTACCCACCTGCAAGGCAGCACCCCTTCCCAGAGCCTTGTGTTCTGGCTCCAAGCATCACGAGACTTTCTCGGCCTCAGTCACACATTGTGATGCTGGGAGTGAAGCCTGTTTCTCTCTGGTGTCGTGTCAATTCCGCTTTATGCATCGCTCCAGAGCTAACCCATCTTGCTTGGGCTTTAATTAAATAACCTTCAAGGATGAAGTACCACAGGGGGCAAGGTCGCAGGGATAGCTGCAATTATATCCTGCAGCTATTGATTTTGCACTAATGATCTTAAATGATGCATGGCTCCAGATCCAGCAATCTTACTCAGAATGGCAGGTGGGGACTTACGCTTTGGTTCCCACAAGGGACCAGACCAATTTGAATAGATTTAAACTTGTTGATGCTGTTTTCTAAGTGTGAAGGAGGATGAAATTCTGAAGTCTGGAGGTTATACGAATGTGAGAGAGGGTGTCCTATTAAGACGAGAGGCTTTGTAGCCAGAAAGAACTGAGTTCAAAGTACTGTTTTCCCATAATACCTTGTGGACCTTCGGCAAGGAGTTCGATGGCTCTGAGTTCCGATTTTCTCGTCTGTAAAACAGAAATAACAGTGTGTGTTTCATATTTTTCTTAAGCATAGGAGATGGCAATTTAAAATTATTCACCATTATGCTTCAATAATTAGTGCTTCCTTTTCTGCTTTTATTTAAGGCATTAGACACATATTTCCCTCTTAAGGGTATTTACCTTTTAATTATTGAGGCACTACAAGCCCTTAAGTACCAAATAAATATATCTCTGATGGAATTAGAGACAATATATTAAGGCTTTTGAGGGAAAGCAAAGTTTTGCCACCCTATAACACAACCTTTTGAGATATTATTTTAAGCTGGTTATTTTTAGGAAATGAAAGACTCAAGAAGAACCTTTGCCTCCCCCTGACCGGTCTAGAGAAATTCAGGTAGAAAAAACAGCTTAAAGGAAGGGAGCCATCAGCTTAGCATAGTATAAACTAAGTGTGGCGGAGAGGGAGGGTCCTGGCAAAGCCTGTTTGTTAGACTCCCTCTATTCCCCACTGTTTCTGGGTGTCTGGCAGAAAGTTGTTAACCTTATTTGCTCTTTCTCATCCGCCTGTGAATTGCCTCCCTTTCCTTTGAATTCCCAGACCCCTGCCTCTTTCTCCTTAGCTCCAGAATGGTGCAGAAGCCTCAACTGCCCAGTTGTCCTTGGGTCCCATATTCTTTGTTGTATAAGCCAAACTTATCTTTTTGGGTTTTTTTCCATCTGGCAGTGATGATAATTTTTAGCACCCTTCTTAGATGTTTTTATTTTCTTTTGCCAAAAGCAAGCTCTAGCATGCAGACTTTTTTTATTTTATGTAGGAGAATATTACTTACAATCACTTTAGGGAGCTGGTACGACACAAACAACAAAGTTGATGCAGTTATTGCTTAACATACCTGACTACATTTTTGAGGTCTCTGAATCTGACCCATGATGCCTGGCTCCATTTGTAAGATGGTAATGGGAATGTTGTGGTTGTTGCTTTCTTGTTTGGGGTTACTTGGTTTTGATAGGGGGCATGCATCTAACATCATCCTCTTCTGCTCTGATCAATAACTTAGTAAAAGCACATTCCTGAGCACTTCAAGGCTGGTACTTCATTCCAACACATTTCTATCAACTATTAATTCCCCCAGCTGCCATCCTGAATGCTTTATATGTGCCAGGTAGTGTTGTGGGCACCGTGGTAGGAATTAAAGAGGTTCCACTTGTGCCCTGTGCCTTCAGTGAGCCCGTAGTCCAGGGCGGGGGAGACAGAGTAATAGAAAATGTTAGGGTGGTTGGTGACATGGGCTGTGAAAGAATTTATGAAGAGAAGACAGTGCAGAGTAAAGGTTTTCTTTTTACTTTCCCAAGGGAGGGAAAGGGCTAGGCTGGGAGAAAAGGGCCAGCACCAGCCCTGAGGGGTCGGGGCTTTGAGCTTTTATTAGATGATTGGGTGGTTGTAGAGCAGAATGTTTCTGTTGGTCTTGTATAGGCCCGATGTGGTTCAATGTTATCATTGTGTACAGGGTCCAGTAGTTGGTTGTGGTCTGGTGTGTCCTGTTTCCTAAGTTCCCCAGCCTCTGTGCCTTCAGGGCGCTTCCAGTCATTTTCTAGCCCTGAGGATAAAGGCTTATAAAACAATCAGGGTTGGTCATGCTTGATGGGGTCCAGCCAGCTCTGGGGAAGAGGGCCTGGAAATATGACTTTTGTCCTATTACGAAACACTAACTTTTAAACGTGGACTGGAGAAGAACCACCTAAAAAAACAGGATGGGATGGAGATGGGAGAGGTCAGAAAAAGCTTTCTTGAGAATTTGGTGCCTTTTTTTGAAGTAAAGGACCCTATAACTTTGTGGACAAGAATAGAAGATGTTCCATGAACATGGTGTTCGATAGCCACCCTTTGCCAAAATATTAGAAAACCAGCTCAGGTAAGATGTGTTTTCTTTTCAAAATCTCCTTAGACTGAAATTACCCTTTCAAATTTAAGGTTGGATTATAGGTCTCTGCATCATGCAAAGGGTACTCCAAAGACATACCTGTAGTCCCCAAGTCTGCCTAAATCATTGATTACCCCTCCAGCGTCAGAATGATCTGGAGGAGATGAGAGGTTAACTTATTTCATATTTATTAGTCAATTTTCCTGGGACAGGGGAGGCCCCAGGTGAAAAAAGGCTTTGATTTCTACTTTCAAGTCTGTTGAAATCGTAGATCACTAAGAGGACATGTGACTGTGGGCTTCTTACTCAGGTCCTTGCCCCAGGCCATTGTAGGGTAAGGTGAAGATCCAAATGTCCCCGATAGGACTAAAAGTTATCGGTACCAGCTCTAGAAAACAAAAAGATGGAAACATTGTTTTTTCAAGCAGTGGAGGGACTCAAAATACCCACTAGTTTTCTGCACAGTTATTATATAATATAAAATAATAACTAATATTTTGTACCCTAATTTGCAGTGTATGCAGAACTTTCACCTAAGTGATCATGTGCTGGTCAGAGCTAACCTAGAAGCAAGTGTTTGCTACCTCGTTTCCAAATGAGGACACTGGAGTTTATAGAGGATTATCAAGGAGCTCAATGCCACATAGTAACTTTGTATTTCACATCTTGAATCTTGAACCCAGGTCCCTTTAAGTCCATATCTCTCCACAATCACTTATTCCTTTGGAGTAATCCATACAAGAGCTCAACAATAATGAGGATTTGATTACACAATTTAATTTATCCCTGAAAGATACTCAAATACATTTCAGAAGATGAATGAGTCTCTTTTTCTCATGATTTCCATTGTGCAAACATGGTCGCTGAGCTCATCTTCAGTATTTCTAAACAGCCCCTTGGAAGGCATAATCCATTTGTTATTTTAGCATATCTTGTCCCGGCACCAAAGCTCCTGCACAGTTTGTGTATACACATATAGACGCTGATGCTATTGTCTGTGCAGCAACAGGATTCTCAATGAGAGAGGAAATTAAAAAGCAACAGGTGATGAAAACAGAATGATTACATCTTCTCTGGGCATAAACACTGGCAACACTTGATAATCTTGCAAGACAGTTAGTTCTGTCCAATAAATATTTGTGTCTGTTCAATGGAACCATTTTTCATTATTTCTGAAGTAGTCATGACCAGAATTTGCATGTAAGTAAATTTAATGCTTGTTAAGAAAATGAATTCAAAAGCTCTGTGAGGGTTACACAAAACTCTCCTGATTGACTTTGTTTAGGCTTTTCTTAAAGTGATAGGACTCTATTTTGTCACTATCCTTTGAAAGTATAGCCACTGCAATTCTTGAAGCTGCCCATTTGTACCCCAAAGGAAACAACCACTTGGCCACATGCAAAGGAGGCTTTAGACCCAGACTATGACTTGTATTTATTTAAACACTGCAGAAACCATGATTATGGGAAGCCACCAGACTAATACCTGCACTCTCTGGTTCTCAAAAAAAATTCAGGTTCCTTATGAAGCATGTTCCTGTGAAGTGACCTCCCTAGATTGGCAGGGAGTCTGGTCTCAGCACCAAATGTTGTCATAAAATTTAGATTTTTTTTCTTGTATGTCTTCTTCTGTCATATTTCTCCAATGGTGGTAATGAAGTCACATCTCTCTCTTTCTATGGTGGAAGTTCATGAAGCAGAAGATCACTATAAGAGACCTACTGTTCCAAGTTCTTTCCGCATCCTATTTCATTTACCAATCATAGCAAGGTTGAAATGTAGGTTTAATTACTCCCATTTTAGAGATAAGGACACTGACATTCGGAGAGATTAGGTTATGTGACTAGTGTCACCCAGCCAGAGATGGGGTTGGACTTGAGACTTCAGTCTTTTGAGTACGTAAATCCTTGGCTCTCCCTAAAGTGGGAAGCAATTGTACAGAACCTGTGCTTGTGTTGGCCCTTATTCAGTGAATCATTCTGGCACATGTATAATTTAGTGCAGTTAAGATGGGTAAGATTTGTGTGCTTATATCAGTTATTTCTGTTGGGGTAGGTGTTAAACGTAATCGGTTCAACTGGAATTGATTAGTTTGTTTAAGTGGCCAGAGAATTCAAGCCTTTTTCAATAGAGAAAAAGAAAGAGGGACATGAAGATCATTTGCATGTGTAAGTACAGTGTCAGTGTACTTCACTTATGCTTATTTTGAAAGGCTTTCTGGACTTCCTACTAAAATTAGAATAAAATCTGATGTGGCTGGTGTGGCTCAGTGGATTGAGTGCTGGCCTGCAAACCAAAGGGTCAACAGTTTGATTCCCAGTCAAAGCACACGCCTGGGTTGTGGGCCAGGTCCCCAGTAGGGGCCATGTGAGAGACAACCACACACTAATATTTCTCCCCCTCTCTTTCTCTCCCTTGCCCTCTCTAAAAATAAATAAATAAAATCTTTTTTTAAAAAAGGATAAAGTCTGAACGTCTTCCTCATGCCCAGAAAATACCATGAGGCTTGGCTTCTCTGCTCATTTTCATTCTTGCCACCTCATACCATCCTGCCTTCTTGTACCCTAAGCTCACAGGCTTCTTAGCGTTTCTAGAAACATACAAGTAAGGAGCCTTGTTGACTGTCTGCCTGTATTTCTTCCTTTCTTCTTTGCATCTTCTTTTTTCCTCCCTCTTTCCCTCCCTCCCTCCTTCCCTTTTCCTTCCTGATCTACTTCAACAGATAAATACTTATTAAGAACTTTTGTGTTTTAGATAGAAATGCTAAAGATCACAGAATGGACACAATAACAAATAGTGTGCTCATATACCTAACAATGCAGTGCAAAGAACAAGAATAGTTTTAGTATGTTTAGGAAGCATCAAGAGGTCAGAGTTAGAAGCAAAGTGTGTGTGTGTGTGTGTGTGAGAGAGAGAGAGAGAGAGAGAGAAGAAATGAAGTATCAAGAGTTCAAGGGGTCACCAGTGGTAAGGATTTTGAATTTTATTTTAAGTGGTGTAGGGAGTCAATGAATATTTTGAGCAGAAAGTGGACATAAACTCTCCAGCTGCTGTGTAGAGAATAAAACGTAGGAATGTAAGAGCAGGTGCAAAAAGCACAAATAAGACATTTACTATTGTCTAGAGAGAGAATGGTAGTGTGGTTTGGTAGAGATGAAGGTGATGAGAAGTATTAGATTTAGAAAATATTTTGAAGGTAGAACCAACAAGAATTTTTTTTATTCTACCTTAAAAAAATGATTCAAAGTGTTGGCTGCAGCAAGTGGGTGAACTGTAGAACTGCTTACCAACACAGGAGAGGAAAAATATATGAGGAAGGGAATCAAGAATTTTTTAAAGTTGAAATTTTTATTAGATATCCAATTGCTAATGTCAATACACCATCTGAAATTCAGGAGGGAACTGAGGGCTTCAGTTATACATAGGAGTTGTCACAATAGATTTGAAGTTCCCATCTTGAGGTCTTTGGCTGTGCCTAAAATGTCCTTATTCTGGATCTTGTCTATTTGACTCTTTTTAACAAACCTTCAGGTCTCAGCTTAAATGCTGCCTGTTAGTGAGTCTTTCCTGACTACCCCATCAAAAGTGTCCACCTCTATCTCACACACAACCCTGTTTAGGTTTGTGTTAGGTTTAGGTTAGTCTATCTATCATATTAATATGCTATTGCAGTGCAATTATTGATTTCTTTTCAAAGAACCACTTCAAACCTACCATAACGTTTGATTGTTTTTATAATTTGCTTCTTGGTTTCTTATCTCTCTTCTCACTATGATATAAGCTCCATAAAGTCACAGACCATCTCTGTCTTGTCTATTATATCCCCAGTGCCTGTATGTAGTGGGTAAAATGTATGTGCAACAAACAAACAATTCTGTGTTTTTCTCATATTTTTAGGCCCCTTACTCCCATTTGTGCCTGTGTCCCGAGCCTATCCAGAAAGGCAAGTACTGCATGAGTAGCCTGAAACTTACCTGCTGCCAAGGTCAGGGGTGGCCCATTTACTCTACACTGGTGGTCTGGGGCAAGGACAGCTCTGTGCAAATCCTCCCACTTCTCTTTACAGCTAACCATAGCCACCCATTTGCCTAGGCTTACTTCACGAATCTGTAGTCTTGTCTGTGAGATGGCTTTATACAGTTACGTATAATGTGATAAGGCTAAAATGATAGCTTCTGTTCAGTAGTCTTTGAGGATGGAGGAGGGAACACACCTACCTCTGACCGGGAGTGCCCACAATGCTTCACAAGATAAGCAATCCTTTGGCTGAGACTAGGATGTTGGGAAGTAGTAGGTTAATGTGCTATTATGCTATCCAAAGTGTGAGTTCTATGCCGAAAAGATCTAAGTTCAAGTTCCAGATCTTCCAGTTATAATTTGTAGCCTCTTTCAAGTCACTTGAATTTTTAAAGTCTCAGTTTTCTCATCTATAACACAGGGGTAAATATATATACTGTTCAGGGATCGTGTAAATATTAATATGGCAGATATACAGGCTCTAACACTTTGTCTGGAGCATGTGCTGTAAATACAGTACTAGTGTGTTTATAATCAATAGAAGAATGTGATGAAAATGGAAGAAATTGCAAAGGTGCAGAGGGAGAGGAAACCATACAATATTTAGTAAATGATCTGTGTTACTCATGTTTTATTTCTAAGTATAGAAAATATATTTGAGTTACTCTTGCATATGTCTTAATTATTTAGAAAATATTAAGTCCCTTCAGGGAGAGAGATGCTTTGTACTTCTGCTTAATACATGGAAGTTTTGTCTAATTTACTTTGGATTAGAAATAATAATACTTACTTCAAAGAGCTGTTTTATGGAGTTGGGTGTTATATAAAAGTTGTTACATATGCTTAGCACATAGTACACGCTCACTGATATAGTAGTAATATAGCAGGAGGAGTGGTAGTAACATTGCATAGGAAATTTAATATCATTTTTTATACATCAGGAAATCTGTGCAGATTCATTGTGGCAGAGGCTTGTACTGTTTACCCAAATCTTACTCCTTTTTCTTCTGTGCCCCTGGAGTAGTAGTACACATGCCCAACCCCTTGCAATTCAGCAGGATGAAGTGCTAGTTTTGGTCAGTACAACATGCATAGGATCTGTGTGTTTTACATTTAGGGAAAAGTACAAAGAGCCAGCTGGTGACCCTTCAATTCTCTTTTCCTTTGCTTCAGTGATTACTCAGGCCTTATTCTAGACAGAGTAAGTACATGATAATGCAATCTCCATCAGCTTAGGTCTTGTGTGGAACATAACTGTGAGAAATGAATACATTCATAATGTGATAAGCTAAAAATTTGGTGATGTTTGTCACTGCACCATTACTTAATTCATACTGACTAATACACTTATGTAATAGTTATTTCTAATCTTCACACAAGAACAATTTTAATAATTTATTCTCTTAGAAGGCCTTCATGGTTAGTAATTACCTGGTGAATAATGTAAAAGTAAGGTAATATTTTTCATCAAAAGCATTAAAAATGTGTATTAAGCCTAGAAGCATAAAACAGACCATATAATTTTAACACCTGATAAATAATTCAGGCATTTTGAATAGATTATTATAGATAAAATTCAACTTGGACCACCTCTTCTCTTGTTTAAAAAGTCTGGGATTTTGGACTCAAAGGAATTTTATTTTTATTTGGTGATTAGTCATTAGTGCAGAGATTTAGTTGGCATTTTGAATGATCTCAGAAGAAAATCAGCAACCTAGTGGAGATTGAAATCAAAGTTACTTTTCCCCTCACACGCACTTGTATATCCTGGGTGGCTGTGATGTAGTGACTACTTGCTGCCCTCCTGCTTCTGACACACCTGCTTCTAGCCCCTCATTTGCCACTATTGCTCTTGATGGGTGCTTTAGATAAAAAGACAGCATTGCTTAGAGGGTGAAGCCTGGATCTTAGAGACAGACTGCCTAAATCAAACTCTACCACTGCTGCGTATTAGCTGCCTGACCTTGGGTCATTGATTTAAAATCTCTGTTTTTCGGTTTCTTATTGGTAAATAGGTATAGTAATAGTAAATATGCTGTAGACTTGTGTGAATTAAATGAGTTAAAACCTGGAAAGCACTTAGAAAATAACCAGGTATATGCATAGTAGCATTTCAATAACTATTACCTTTCTGTATTATTTATACCTCTCTGGGACCCAGTTTTATTATCTATAAAATAAAATGATTGGGCTAAATGATCCATTAAAGTCCTGCTATTTGATTTTTTTTTTCTTCCAAGAATGAAAATTCCATGAGTTCAAGGCCTATGACTATATTTTGTCCAATTATATTTCAATAACCCATTGAATTCCAACACAAAAGATATTTCATACATTTTATTAAGTACGTGTATCAATGACTATAATAGCAGCTACAATGTAGTGAACATTTAAATATGCCACATGCCGTTCTAGGTTCTATTATCTTAAATTCCCATAATGAACCAATAAAGTAAGTGCTATTATTAACCTCTTAATACTAGTGAAGAAATGATATAAAAAGATGTTAGATAACACTTTCAAGGTCATACAATTTAATGAGGGCAGAGCAGTGGGAAAAGAGTACTTAGATTTAGACCTCTTTGACTTCTAAGTTCTTAAATAAAACTCTCTTTTTTCCTTACATATTTTTATAAAGATAATTATAATAGAAAGTTGGTAAAGGAGTCAACTCTTGTAATAGCAATAGCATTATCGTTATCCATAGCTCTACCAAATGGCAGTCATCTTTGTACTTGTCTGTGCCACTCATTAAGGAATTAATTTTTTTGAAAACTAAGAACTGTGTTTTTTAAAAATTTTTATTTATTTGTTTTTTAGAGAAGGGGAGGGAGAGAGAAAGAGAGGAGGAGAAACATCAATGTGTTGGTTGCCTTTCATGCACCCCCTACTGGGGACCTGGCTTATAGCCCAGGCATATGCCCTGACAGGGAATCAAACCGGCAACTCTTTGGTTCACAGGCTGACACTCAGTCCACTGAGACACACCAGCCAGGGATAGGACTGTGTTTATCTTGTCTTAGCACAATGTCTGACACATAACAAGTGCTCAGTATATGTTGATGGATACAGTAATAGATGGTAATTAGAAGTCTGATAGTTGCTGAGAGAGGCTTTGATGGGTTATATTTCAAATGTTTTTTTTAATTTCAAATGACCAATGTCATGATTAGATTTGATTCTATGCCAGTTGTGTTATATATTTTGCTTTCTCAATCATCAGAAAAATATGTAAGGTGGAAGCTTTTAACCTAATTTCAGAGATCAGTATGTTGGTATTGAGAGGACAACTCACCCAACAGCTCAACCATAATGCTCAAGTTTTCAATCCTAACTCCTAGTTTTTCTACCACATCAAATTAGTGTTCAAAGATTTTTTTCAAAGGAATATTCTGTGTAGCCTTGTGTTTTCTCCATTACAACAGCTCTCCTGAGGGTTGCATATGTCTCAGGGGAGGAAAGGTACAAAGAGTTGTATTTCTGAGTATAAGCATATTATTTTCATTTCCTTCTTTTGTTGTTGAAAAAGTCTGAGATTAATCATTTTTGAAAGAATAATAGCCTTTGATTTGAAATGAGTACTCAGTTCAGCGCTTTAATTCACCAGCATCTTGGAGCCATTAGCTTTTTGTGGGAGGCAGACTGTTTGCAGGTCTTTCAGAGAGGAATTGGTGTGAGGCTGTCAGGTGTGTGGAGAGTTTTGGATGCCTCACAGAGGCCATCCAGGGTTGCCTATGAGGTGGGGGAGGTGACAATTATGAACCAAGCATCTGTGGCACTATCCATGGTGGCAGTTCAGCTCAGCACGGTGACAGCTGACAGGAAGGGGTTTCATGTCTCTCTGTTATAGACAGGTTGTTCTAAATAGAATGGTTTGATGGTTTGAGTGAAGGCGGGAGATGCAAGCCAGCCAAGGTGGTCAAAGTGTTTGGTGCTATGGCCATTCTCCTGTGAACTGCTGACTCATGTGGTAATAGAACAGAATTTGGGATTAGAGAATAATAATTATGTCTGGTCAATGGTAATGGAAGCTCTCAACCATCTTCCAGGGAACTTGTTGTGATATATTAAAGCAGCACGATTGGAAGGTTCCACTTCAGTGCTTCCCAAAATCATTCTTGGAGTGTGAGCGATTTGACTTAACATCAAACAGAAGTGGCACATTAGTGTGGAACCATTTTGCTGGCACTGAATGCATTTTGCTGGAAAAATTGGCAAACTGGTTTTGAAAAAAGATTTACAGACCTATGGATGAGTTATAAGAGCAGCCTTGCCTTTGTTTTTCTTTTCAAACAAAAAAAATTGAGTAATTAAGGGAAACTATAAATACCAGGTTACATTTTAAAATAGGTTTGTCGTCCTGTTCTTTTCCTTACAATCTACTGGGAGGAAGTAACATTTCTACTCCTTGAGAGGCTATGTTTTTAAACAAATCATAAAGCCAAGACTTGGTTTATATATAAAGTTGACAAATGCCAGCACCAAGTTCCATTGACTACAAATCCGTGTAATGTATATTTCTGCAGGGATTTTTAGTGTCTTTAATCTTGCCATCCTCCTTGTAAAGGCATCAAACACTTTCTGAAAGCTGGTTACAAGTTCTTTAATGTGGTTTGAGGCTACCTCAGACGCAAGTATAAAGGGCCCCTCTTCTCTCGCTATCTAGCTATTCAGGGGTAGAAAGCTGTTACTTAGATTTTAGAAGTATGCATTTTGTTATATCAGCCTCCTTGCAAAAAGAGTTTGAGGCAGAATAGAAAGACATGAAATAAATCAGAATAAAATAAGAAAAAATCAGGGTGCAGAAATAGCAAAGGGAGATGCAAGGAAGGTTGGGAATTTTAGTTCTGTGCTATAAGCTTTTGAGAGATCATCAGAAATACAACTCAGCTGAAATTTTGCTGTGAGCTGCCTACAACCAAAGCAAACTTAGGTCTCCAACATGTATAAGATAAAAACAAACAGAGCTCAGCTGAAGAAAGAATGTTAAAATTACAATGCCACCATTTCCAATGGTCAATCTAATCATTTGTTTAGACAAGCATTATCACAGAATTCTATACCTATTAGGTAAAACACATTTAGGGAGCAGGATATTGATGTCTCAAAGCATCCCCCACAGTTCAATATTTATTCTAATATTTCCAAAGAATAAATGTACCTTTATATGGGATGGTTCACTAGGCACCTCAACCAGGTCATCAGTTTGCATTGTTAGTAGTGGGAAGACCTTACCATATATGTCTCTTTATGTGATGGAAAAATAAGTAAAAAGCATCTCTGTGTAGTACTCTTATCATAACTGTATGACTCTTGTGATGAGGGCACAAAGAAATTGAGAATGTGAAATGATCTGATTTCCTAGCTGTAAGTATCCCTCTGCCAAAGACAATACTTTCTATTTTGTTTTCATCCCACCCACAACAAATGCCTGTGAATCCATGGTCTTGAATCAAGTTCCAAGGGTATCTATTATTTCAACGATAGTTTAATTCTCACTTGCTTTTTCCTTCCTTAGGTTATCCACATCACCTCTCTGTATGACTGTTTCGTTGATGAAGCACACAGACTCCCTTCCATAAGGTGGCAAATTAGGTTGCATTATTTTTTTTCTTAAACAATTATTTCAAGTGGGTCCAGCAGGGTTTTGGGAATTGACATGGGAATCATCAGCACCCAGGTAGCATTACTCAAGAAAGGAAGACATGTCTCAGAGCTTGGTGGGGTGTCTTCTTGGGTTATAACCCAACAGCGGGGCTGCTATAGAAAACGGCATCTTATGAGAATGGGTGATGGCAATTCTGAATGCTCCTTGAGCTAAATCATGTTTCTCAGAGGTTATTTTAGTGATCTGACCTTATTTTCCCCAAATGGGCAATTACTTGTGGTCTGAAATTATATGACTTTCTTCATGCTTCCATTACCATAAGAAAAGCAGCAAATAGTCTTGTCGAGTTCATGCATCAAAGGTGGGGGGATGAGAAAATGAGTGTGGCTAGGGGCATGCTCCACAGTTTTCCTGTCACTGCCTGATGAAAAGTTCTCATGACTTTAATCAGGTTTTTTTTTTTTTTTTTTTCATTTGGTAGGGATCATTTACAAGAGGCACCAAATAAAATACATACCCATTAGATGTCCCCTGGGGAGACAACTTTGGAAGTTGTAATTTTCCACTCTAAGTATGAACAGCTTCACCATGAAAAAACTTCACATGGATAATGACAATAACGCAGTTTAATTTTTTAAAACACCCAGCCTGAAGGCCTCCTGAATGGGAAACAGATGTGCTATGCATCTTTACTTTTTCTCCAGCAGTACAGCCAATGCAGAGGGAGCTGGGGTGTCAAACGGGGCTGGAGAAAGACCCCTGTGTAACCTTAGCCACAATATCCAGCGGAGGAAAAATCGTGGCAGTAATGTTTACGGAACACTTTAGGATACAAGAAGCATCTCTGTAGGCGCTTTTACTCAAAGCTGACATCAACACTATGAATTTAGTGCTGTTGTTGCCTTCATTTTATAGTCGAGAAAAGTGGAATGTAGAGAGTTTAAGAGAGTTGTTCAGTGTTCCATTAAGTACATGTCAGAGCGTCCCATCTAGAGACCAAAGAACAGAGAATATTAGTGACTATGTCTCATTTACTCTTGTAAACTCTGTGCCTGTTGTAGGCTCTGACAGCTAGTAGGTTCCCAGTGTCACAGGTGGGCACAGGTAACCAGGTTCTTAGTGATCGAGGACAAAGAATTGAACCGAACACACAAAGTTTATAGCATAAAGAAAGAGGGAAGATTTATTAAGTGATAGTACACTCCACAGGACACGGGAGCGGGCCAGCTCTGAGCAGAGAAAAAGGGACACGTGGGCTGGGGGATTCTATTCTTATAGGGCAGAAGCCCCCTTGCTCATCTTTGGCGGGCTTTTCCTGCGCAGGTACAAGGAGTTGGATTTCAAAGCTACTGCGCATGTGTGGTTTCCTATGATTTTCTTGATTGGCTACTGGAGAAGGGAGTCCCACGATGTTATTTCATTATAATGATATAATGAATCAGGGGTAGCGCGCAGGCGCATTCTATGATTCAGAGTTATCCCAGTAAACAGGAACAACCTGTCTTAGGGGGTCTTTGTCATGTATAGAGGTTTTCTACCTCAGCCCTGCGGGGGCCTCTGGAGCTTCCTTCCTGACTATCTCCTGCCTCAACTTCCCCCTGAGAGACATGGTTCTCAAAAATCTTTTTGGGGTTGTTGAAGGATGAAGATCCGTCTTCCATAGCTGCTTCAGGCTTAGATTGGACAGTAGACCCTGCCTATTGAGAACCACGGAACTCTCGCCCTATTCTATCTAGAGGTTGAAGAGGAATTCCTGAGGCCACCGTGGATGCTGTATGTTGGTCAGCTTCGACATCGTTCTCAGGGATTGGTTGGAAACCTTGGAGCGTCATCAGTTTGACGTGGAACTGCTTAAGTCTAGAAGAAACAAATTTAACAAGTAAATTAAATAAGCAAGGCCCTAAAAGTAGTAAAACCAGCAGTGTTATTAAGGGCCCTAAGAAGGGTAATAACCATGTTAAGCCAGGGAACCATGAGGTCAGGGCTTCTTTAATCCCTTGGCCCTGTTGATTATACTTATGTAGCCATTCTGCCTGTTCATAAATTTTCTTTATGTTAGTTTCGATCATTCCAGAGTTATTTACATAGGTGCAGCAGGTTTTATTGATAACAGCACATACCCCTCCTTGTTCTGCTAGAAGATAGTCAAGGGCAAGGCGGTTATCCATGACTACATTTGCCAATGAGTCTACTGATCTTGAGAGTCCAGCTAGAGTACCAGCAGTATCTTTGGAGACTTCTTCTATAATCTTAGTGAGTTCCCTTAGAGTGGCCTCATGATAGGCGAAGCCTCCCCAGGGGGCTGCAGCGGCTATAGTGGCAGCAGCTCCAGCCACTACTAGACCAAAAGCTCGTTTTTTTCTGCTGAGAGATGGACTCCCAGGACCCATGGTTATATTTATAACGGTAAGGTCTTGGGGTGCCAAGGTCCCTAAGGTGCAGTCACCCCCATGTTTAGAGTTGCTGAGATGAGTATAAGCAATAGCTTCTTGAAATTCTGAATGATCCGTTAGCCAGTTATTGGGAGTCCCACATAGCCAGACGAGCCCCGGGGGTGCTGCAATAACTGTGGCATTAGTGGAGTTATATTTGTTAAGGAGGGCATATGGCAAAGGGGAAAGGCAGTCCTTAAAAGGGCCTAAGTTATTTCTCTGATCTTTCCCACCTGCAGGAGGTGGTAGAAATTTTGCTAATATTCCTTGAAGAGATTGGTTTAATTTCCAAGTAATACATTTAGAAGTATCGTTTGTATCTGCATTGTGAGTTTTGTCAAAGCAACAATGGGTACTATTAGGAATACAGTTAGAATCATAATTTGGGTAGCATACTATATGTGACCAATTTAATGGTTTGAAAATTTCTTCCTCAGAAAGATTCTCTAGAAAGCTGGAACTTGAAAGAGAAGCCAGGGCTTGAAATGGGTCGATGGCCCTTGTATGAGTATTATTATAACATGGGGTACATCCCATTGTACTGTTGCACTTAAGAGAGGTGCTGGAGTAATTAAATGGCTTCAATTCTAGTGGGGTCATACGGAAACACAAAGGAGGATTTCGCTCCCATCTGACTCTTAAAGAAAAAGAGGAACGCGTGTAATTGGCGGAGGAATTCAAAGCACTGATTAAGGATTCATTAGCTATTGGGTAGGCTTTTATATGAGTATTGTATCTGGAAGGAGTTTCCGGGTTAGGATGACATATCCAACATTGGGCCAGGTTTTCTCCTGCTGCTAAGGTCCGAGAAGCATTCACTAGAAAATTTTCATCCCATTCCGTTATACAGGGTGCAGGCAAGTAGAGAATGGTTAATAGAAATAACAAAGACATTTTCATTTTAGACAATCCACCCAGACAGATATGATTCCACCCAGAAGGAAGTGAGCAAGCCTTTATATGAAGCAGAGGACCAGTACGAATAGGAAATTTTCAAGAAGTGCAACTATCCAGAATAATGGTGATTTCAGTGCACTGTTATTAGTTATTACTTATCTTTTTAGGGCTTCTTCTTTTTGAACAGGAACCTGAGGTCCTCCAGTGGCTCGCAGGTATAGTCTGGGCTTTGGGTCTCCAGCTGGTCCTGAGTCAGATTGGGATCCGTGGGGGCTAGTTTTACCCTGGAAATATGAACCCAACTATCGACCCCTAAGAGTTTCACAGCCATAGGGGTACTAAGGGCTACCTGGTAAGGCCCTTTCCATTTAGGGTTGAGTTGGTCTGCTGGTGATCCCTCCTTCCAGGTTTTAAGGAGTACCCAGTCTCCCGGAGATATGGCAGTTTGAAAATTCCCTTTTGGAGCTGGTAAAACTTTATTTCCATATTCCTGTAAAGCTTTCTGCACTTGTCCTAAGTTTATTATATACTTAATTGCTTGATGGGTTTCTGTATCGAATATCAGATCTAGAGTTAAAAAGGGCCGGGCATACAACATTTCAAATGGACTGAGTTTAGTATTGGCCTTAGGGGAGCCCCTAATTCTCATGAGGGCTATAGGTAGTAACTTAGCCCAGTTTTCAGAAGTTTCTTGGCAAAGTTTTGCTAATGTCCTTTTTAAAGTTTGATTTGCTCGTTCTACCTTTCCAGAGGACTGTGGTCTCCAAGCAGAGTGAAGATAATATTTTATGCCTAGAGCTTCAGAAACTGCTTGAGTGATCTTAGAAGTGAAGGATGGCCCATCCTTTGGGCCACCCTTCACTTATCACTTTGTAGGGATCGTGGAAGACCAAACCTGGGTATTATTTCCTTTAGGAGAGCCTTTACTACTTCTGTGGCCTTCTCTGTCCTTGTTGGAAAGGCCTCAATCCATCCAGTAAAGGTATCTACCAGGACTAGTAAGTATTTGTATCCTTTACAAGGAGGCATTTTGGTAAAATCAATCTGCCAGTCCTCTCCAGGATAGGTCCCTCTTCCCTGAATAGGTTCTATCAGCGGGGGCAGGGATGGCTTTTGCCCAGGATTGTTATAGGCACAAAGAGTACAAGCCTGGCAAATATTCTTTATGGTAGTAGCTATTCCCCTACCTATGAATAATTTGTTAACCATTGTCATTGTAGCATCCCTTCCAAGGTGGAAGGAGTCATGCAAAGCCTTTAAGAACTTCCACTGGGAGGCTTGAGGAAGGAAGAGCCTCTGGCCGATATATATCCAGGGTCCTTCATGGACACCTCCTTGTTCCAAAGCCCAAGATATTTCCTCAGATGTATAGTTGGGCTTGATATCTGAGACATTTACAGGGGGGAATAAAGCCATTTGTCTATCAGTCCCTAGCGCTGCTTTCTTTGCTTCTTGGTCTGCTCTCCTATTTCCCTGAGAGATATGGGACATATCTTTTTGGTGGCCTTTGCAATGCATAACTGCCACTTGCTTAGGGAGCCTAACTGCTTCCAATAAATTTAAGATTTCTGGTCCATGTTTAATAGGGGAATTCTTAGCGGTGAGGAGCCCTCTTTCTTTCCATATGGCAGCATGAGCATGCAGAACAAGGAAGGCATATTTGGAGTCTGTATAGATATTGACCCTTCTTCCTTGTCCTAGGATGAGAGCTCGGGTAAGGGCTATAATTTCAGCCTTTTGGGCCGAGGTTGAGGATGGAAGGGCCTGTGCCTCAATAGTGTTATATAAACTAACTACTGCATATCCTGCTTTTCTCTGCCCATTCTGTACAAAGCTGCTCCCATCAGTGAACCACTCATCATCAGGGTTTTCTAAGGGCTGGTCTAATAAGTCAGTCCTGCTCGATTGAGTAAGACTAATAATGTCTGAGCAGGAATGGATCAAATCTGGGGACGATTCTGTAGGCATTAAGGAGGCTGGGTTTAGGGTGTTACAGGTCTTTATAGTTACTTCAGGATTGTCTAGAAGAAGGGCCTGATATTTGGTCAGTCTATTTCCTGTTAGCCAGAGGTGCCCTTTCATTTCTAACACCCCTTGTACCTGATGTGGAGTTAAGACTTCTAACTTCTGCCCGAGAGTTAGTTTACTAGCTTCCTCGGTTAGCATGGCTGTGGCTGCAACTGCTCTTAGGCACGGAGGCCACCCAGCTGCTACAGTGTCCAGTTTTTTTGAGAAATATGCAACTGGTTGAGGTTCATTCCCTAGTCGTTGGACTAAGACCCCTAAAGCTATCCCTTGCTTCTCTGCTATGTATAGAGAGAAAGGCTTACTTAAGTTGGGGATGCCTAAGGCTGGGGCTTCGATTAGAGCCTGCTTGATTTTATTAAAAGCCTGATCACATTCTTTTTCCCATATAATGGGTTCAGTGTCTGGCCCCTTAGTGGCTTCATACAGAGGTTTGGCGATTAGCCCAAAGTTGGGGATCCAAATCCTACAGAATCCTGCCGTTCCTAAGAAGGAGCGAAGCTGCTGTTTAGTAGCAGGTGGAGGTAATTCAGTAATGGCTTTAATTCTCTCCTGTGATAATTGCCTACATCCAGGAGTCAAAATATACCCTAAGTAATTTACTTTTTGTTTGGTAATCTGAGCCTTTTTCTTTGATACCCGATATCCTCTTTCAGCTAGGAAATTCAGAGTCTGGATGGTATTTTGATCAGAAGCCTCCTTGGAGGGGCTGCAGATTAGTATGTCGTCTACATATTGTAAAATGGCCCCTCCTTCTAGGTGTAAATCTCTAAGATCCTTTTCTAATACCCTAGCAA